>NC_060081.1:50144575-51415825 GCF_922984935.1 Meles meles
CATCCTGGGACTCCAGGATCATGACCTGAGCTGAAGGCAGTCAGTTAATCAACTGAGCCACTCAGGTGCCCAGAAACAGAGATTTTTAAAAGGTAGGCTGGAATCAGACAAGTGATAATATGGCACTTTATTTTCAACCAATTGATAATCAATTAATTAACTGACAGAAAACAGGGGGTGGCTGAGTATTTCTGAAAGGTTTGTCCTATGTCTGTATCTGGATACATTCCCAGAGTGAAACACAAAATGATTAGAGACAGAAAGAAACTGGTGACAAGATAGGAAGATTGATTCTTTATTAGTCTGTTGAGAAGAATTATGTTCTTGAGTGATATGGCCAGCAGTGAGAAGGGAGGAGTCATTACATTCAAAGACATGATTTCATTGTTTCATGATTATTAAATATTAGCAATAAGAAGAAATAAAATGAATTAAGATGGCAGTTTCAGGTGCATAGCATATTTTAGAGAATTTTTGGATGGGGAAATTATGATGTTTATCACTTATAATATTTAGTTCTAGGGGCACCTGGGTGGCTCAGTGGGTTAAAGCCTCTGCCTTCAGCTCGGGTCATGATCCCAGGATCCTGGGATCGAGCCCCACATCAGGCTCTCTGCTCAGCAGGGAGACTGCTTCCTCCTCTCTGCCTGCCTCTCTGCCTACTTGTGATTTCTGTCTGTCAAATAAATAAATAAAATCTTTAAAAAAAAATCTAGTTCTAAATCATTTGAACCCAGGAATTTTATAGTAGCCATATATTTTTAAAAAATTCTTAGAACCGTATTTGTTTAGATTTTAAAATATTTTAAGAAAATAGAATTGTTAAGCTTGTGAATCTTTAAAGAAAAAGAGAGGGGTGATTACCTCCATTCTGCAGAGGGATCAAATGAAGCATAACGTTAAAGGCTAGCCTATAAATATACGTAGAAGCACACACTGTTAAATATATAACAGTTCTTACATCAGCTCAGGATTTCTCTGTGTTCTGATATCTAACATCAATATCCGAGCAAGTGCTACATCGTTGTTTTGTAGTCACAGCAGCTCGTGCTATGTTTGCTGAGAAATAAAATTTCCATTCTTCTTCTTTGGTTCTTCTCCTCCTTTTCCTCCTTGCCCTTTTGCAAGTTAAATAATCATCAATTATGAGTCCCATTTAAATATCTAGGACTAAGGGCAAATATACATTTAGTATAATTCTTGTAACTATGGTTTTTTTTTTTAAATAAATGGTAAATGCCTTTGGAACTTTTTATTTCTCTGTTATTTATCTAGATGAGTAGTGTATTGAAGAAGATTTAAGAAAGAATTCCTTCCCAATGATGCTGCAGTCTTCACAGACCATAACAGTTCTTTAGATTATATGTTTCCCTAAGTAAACACTGATCATTCTAACTTATTTCTCTAACTTGTTGTGGGACAACCATGATTTATAAAATAATCATTTATTGTATATACATCATTATCTAGTATTGAATATTCAACCGTGAATGGAACAGATGTTCTTTACTTCATGATATTTATACTCTACTAAGGGATTACTTGATTTTCTAAATAACAACCAATTCTCCAATTCTCCAACACCACTGGGGTGTCCAACAATTCAATTTAATTCTGACACCACCCAGAGTCAATGCAGATCCCATGAATTAAGGGCTCAGGTTCACAAGACTGTCTCCACTTCAGATGTTAACCACAAATGGGATCCCCAGCCTACCTGCACCTCTGGCCCAGCTAACTACAAATTGAGTGGATCGCTTAAACTCTCCCCCTTAAGTTCGATAATTCAGCAAAATACCTCACAAAACTTGGGAAAGTGTTTTACTTACTACTATTGTTTGATTATAAAAGATACTACTTAGGAAGAGCCAAGTAGAAGAGATGCACAGAGCAAGATGGAGGTGTGGAGGGGTCATAGATGGCTCTCAGCTCATTGACATGTTCATCAACCTGAAAGCTCCTCAAATCTCATTATTCAAAAAATTTTATTGAAAATTCAGTTCTGTAGGCACTGCTGATTAAATCATCAGCCACTAGTGACTGAATTCCGTCTCTAGTGCCCTTCCCCTCCCCAGAGATCTACAGGTGAGCCTGACTCACAGGCTTTCTGGTGACCAGCCTCCAACCTCAAGCTATCTGGGGGCCCTGCCCTGAATCACCTCATTAGCATAAACTCAGGTGTGGTTGAATGACACTCATTATGAATAACTAAAGTCGCTCCTTCACTCAGGATGTTCTGGGAAGTTTTAGGAGCTCTGTATCAGGAATCTGGGACAAAGACCAAATATATATTTTTCATTATATCACAAAGGTACAAGTATGCAGCCAGGAAATTAATGATAAAGATTTGTTCTCTCTGACACCATTTCTAATGAACTTTATTACACATGCAGCTACGATCGGCTCTGCCCACTCTACCTCTCCTTATCCAGACTCACCCCAACCCTGGATGGGATCCAATGTCAGGATCTTAGATAGTTATAAGAATGGATCTCTTATATAGTCTACACTATGTTATTCAGATATATGTCAGGTTGAGCAAGGAGCAAAAGACACCCTTATATGAAATTATGAAAAAAAATTAACGATGGACCCATGTACACAGATATAGCAGGATTTAGAGATCCAGCAAAAGATGTGAGACTATGACTACCAACAGTAGAAATCCATCATTACCTCAAGATCTGAGAGCAGCAAAGATGGGAAATCACATCACTGAGAACTGAAGTGGTAGAAGGGGGCTTCCTGAAAGGAGCTGCTGCCCTGGAGGGACACCATCACTAGCAGGACTCCAGGTGCAAGCAAAGGAGAGAACAGAGAAGGAAATAATCTAACCTCTCTCTTCTCCAGCCATTCAGTTTCCTACAAGTTCTTTACATAGCTTAAGTGAGCCTGGGAGATGACCCAATAATGCCATGACACATAGCAGGGAAGGAAAACACAAAAAATTAACCTATGGGAGAAATTAGAGAAACACCATCACACTTTCTGCTCAAGCTCGTATCTTTTCAATGACTTGTGTGACCACAGCACACTGGTGCAATGAATGCTAATAGCTAGCTTCTACCCTGAAATGCTCCCAAATTTTATTTTAATACTGGTATCTTCTACAAATTATAACTCTTTGGTTTGATGTAATCAACTGCAAGTGTGTGTGTGTGTGTGTGTGTGTGTGTGTGTGTGTGTGTAAGTGCAATTGTAAACTGCTTAGTATTTTACTATCCTTTGAATAGACTTAGTTGAAAAATCTATTTAATAACCAAGATATCTGCTATTTATTTAGACTTTCTCTAATTTAGGGCTTCTCAACATCAGCACTATTGGTATTTTTGCTGGATAATTATTTATCATGAGTAGGTATTCTGTATTTTTTTAAAATTATTTTACTTTTTTCTAAAGGCTTATTTATTTATTTATTTGAGAGAGAGAGTGAGAGAAAGCACTAGAGCAAGCACACAAATTGGGGGAGGGGGAGGGAGAGAAACTCAAGTAGACTCCGAATTAAGCACAGATCCCCATGGGGGACTCAGTCTCATGACCCTGAGGATCACAACCTGAGCCAAAACCAAGAGTCAGACCCTTAATCAACTGAGTGACCTGGGCACCCCAGAAGATTTTGTTATTTTTAAATAATCTCTACACCCAACATGGGGCTTGAATTAACAACAGCAAGAGTCTCATGCTCCATCAAATTAGCCAGCAAGGCACCCCATGTATTCTGTATATTTAACAACATATTAGGCATCTACCCACTAGAAGCCAGTGGTGCCCTCCTCTGCACAATTGTGTTGAGCAAATTATATCCAGATATTGCCAAATATTCTCTGAGCATAAAAATCACCACTGGTTAAGAACCACTACCCTAACTAATTCTGTGATCATTAAAAAAAGAAAGTGAATAAATCACTAAGTTCTTCTGACACTAATTCACTAATCATCTGTAGTAGATAGCCTACCAGAAGGTCTCCAATGATTCTTACCCCCTTGTATTCATACACTTGTGTAGTTCCATGCCACTTCCAGAAAAGTGATGGTATGCCACTTCTAAAATTATAAGAGACTACAGCTAAATCTTAGGCTCAATCTATCTTGGATTATTAACTCTGGGAGAAGCCAACTGATATGTCATGAGGACTCTCAGGCAACAAATGAAGAGAACCATGTGGCAAAAAATTGAGATCTCCAGACAAAGCCAGGAAGGAACTAAGACCTTTCAGTAGCCACATGTGGGAGTGCAGAAGTACATTCTTCAGCCCTAGTTGAACTCAGATGACTACAGTCCTGGCCAATAGACAGACTGTGCTGTCAGGAGAGACTCTAAGGCAGAATGACACAGACAACCTGCCCCCAGATTCCCAACCCTCAAAAACTGTAAAATGATAATATTAAAAGTTATATAACAAAAAATAATATGAATTCAGTTAAAAGATAAGGGATATACTGAGGAAAGATCTGAATGTGTTAATAATTAATTTGTAATTAACAACTAAAAGTACAAAACAGTGCTTATAACCAGTAAGAAAAAAAATGGACCCAGGTTCTGAACAGGAAATTCATAGTTGAGGAAACCATACTGCCCACTATGAATAAGTGTTGAACTAAACTAGTAATCAGAGAAATGACAAAGCAAAAGTGAGATACTATTTCCACCCATAAAATTGGCCAAGCTTAAAAAGGACAGATAGTAATGACACATTGCTGGGAGTTTAAACTGATTCCATTTTAGAGACCAGTTTAGAACTATACTGTACAATACAAAAATCTCAATTTTAGGTTTATATCAGGGCTAGAAAACTGAACTGTTGCACACATGCATAAGGAACCCTATTCAAGGGCACCTGGGTGGTTCATATGGTCAAGAGTCTGTCTTTGGCTCAGGTCACAATCCCAGGGTCCTGGGACTGAGTCCCGCATTGGGCTTCCTACTCAGCAGGGAGTGTGCTTCTCCCTCTGCCTCTCTGTCTCTCTCTCATGAATAAATAAATAAAATCTTTTAAAAAAAAGGAAACCTATATAAAAAACATTACTGATACATTAACTAATTTAATAAGTATTGATTGACCACCTAGTATAAGCTAGACACTGTTCTACATCCTGGGGATTTATCAATAACATTTAAACATTTTTATCCATGGGAAGACATATTAAGAAAATATGGATTAAGTAGATGCTATTGTAGAACATGTAGCAAGAAAAGACCTATCTGATATGGAGACAATTGAGCACAGTCCTCAAAAAAAGTGAGTGGGCAATTTAGGGGAGATATTTTGGGGGGGTGACAAAACTCAGAGGCAGGTGCCATTCTAGATGCAGGAGATAGTAATAGTGGAGCAGAATGGTTGACAGATGTGATAAGAGATCAGAATGGTTGATAAAAAGGCTTGTAAACCATGATAATGACTTTGAATTTTATTCTCCAACTCCGATCTGTTTGATGGAAAAATGTGTGATTTTACATTAATACATGTATTCAAAGGGCATTAGCTGAATGTTCATGCACTACATGGAGGACCTTAAGAATCACAAGAAAGAGAAGAATATTGCTCATGAATGTTGTGATACATAAGCACAAAGGAGAGTAGCTAAATGCATGAAGACAAGTTGGCAAATATTGCCTTCAATTACAAAAGGAAGGGTACAATCACAAAGGTGTAAGTATCAAGATCAGAGCAAAGAAATCAATGCAAATGTCAGTACAAAGTGCTGATATCCAAGATCTATAAAGAACTCCTCAACTCAACACACACAAAACAGATAATCACGTCAAAAAATGGGCAAAGACATGAACAGACACTTCTCCGAAGAAGACATACAAATGTCTAATAGGCACATGAAAAAATGTCCATCATCTCTAGCCATCAGGGAGATTCAAATCAAAACCATATTGAGATACCATCTTACACCAGTTAGAATGGCCAAAATTAACAAGACAGGAAACAATGTGTGTTGGAGAGGATGTGGAGAAAGGGGAACCCTCTTACATTGTTGGTGGGAATGCAAGTTGTTGCAGCCACTTTGGAAAAGAGTGTGGAGATTCCTTAAGAAATTAAAAATAGAACTTCCCTATGACCCTGCAATTGCACTGCTGGGTATTTACCCCAAAGATACAGATGTAGTGAAAAGAAGGGCCATCTGTACCCCAATGTTCATAGCAGCAATGGCCACAATCACCAAACTGTGGAACGAGCCAAGATGCTCTTCAACAGACGAATGGAAGATATGGTCCATATACACGATGGAGTATTATGCCTCCATCAGAAAGGATGAATACCCAAGTTTTGTATCAACATGGATGGGACTGGAAGAAATAAGTCAAGCAGAGAGAATCAATTATCATATGGGTTTGCTTATTTGTGGAACATAAGGAATAACATGGAGGACATTAGGAGATGGAGAGGAGAAGTGAGTTGGGGGAAATTGGATGGGGAGATGAACCATGAGAGACTGTGGACTCAGAAATAAACTGAGGGTTTGGAAGGGGAGGTGGTAGGGGGTTAGGTGAGCCTGATGGTGGGTATTAAGGAGAGCATATATTGCATGGAGCACTGGGTGTGGTGCATAAACAATGAATTCTGGAACACTGAAAAGAAATTAAAAGGGAAAAAAAAAAAAAAAAGAAATCAACTTCCCTAGTAGTAAATGCCTGTTTCCCATAAGTGTGCCACGCCAGTGTTTTATGAGTTCCTATCACTAGATGGGGAAAAAATGTGATGGACAGAAATAAACTGTCACTGCATTTAGAGCAAGCATTCCAAAGGGAAAAGCCAACATACCATTTAGTTTAAATCTGTAGTTTTAAACATCAAGGCCTATGATGATCAAATTTTTTGTCATCCTTACAGGCTGCTCTTAAGACCTTTAGTTTGAATAAGAAAGCCAGCTCTTAGGGGCGCCTGGGTGGCTCAGTGGATTAAGCCGCTGCCTTCTACTCAGGTCATGATCTCAGGGTCCTGGGATCGAGCCCCACATTGGGCTCTCTTCTCCGCAGGGAGCCTGCTTCCGCCTCTCTCTGCCTACTTGTGATCTCTCTCTCTGTCAAATAAATAAAATAAAAAATTTAAAAAAAAAGCCAGCTCTTAAACTCTTGATCCTTTGTGTCCTGCAATCCTTGTATTTTACACAGTAAACGTTTACTGAAATTGTGTATGTAGTTCCATGAAGGGTTACAAACAAAAAACAGGTGAACTGAATCTATAATTTCTGTTTTATAATGTTTTGCAGACTGAGAGTGTGTCTTTTAAACATTAGCACCTGTAGACTTCTTGACCAGGATCTTCTGTTCTTTATAGCATGGATCCATATTTATATTTTATTACATTTTGTAAAATGAATTGACATTTGAAAGCTAACTGAAGATGTTTTAGCCAACAGACACATGAAAAGATGTTCAACATCATTCATCATGAGGGAAATACAAATCAAAACCACAATGAGACATCACCTCACATCGTCAGAATGACTAAAATCAAAACCACAAGAAACAAGTGTTGGTAAGGATGCAGAGAAAAGGGAACCCTCGTGTGCTGTTGGTGGGAATGCAAACTGGTGCAGTCACTTTGGGAAGCGGTACGTAAGTTCCTCAGAAAGGTAAAAATAGAAATACCCTATGGTCCAGTAATTGCACTATTGAGTACTTATCCAAAAAATACAAAACATTAATTCAAAGGGATGCATGCACCCCTATGTTTGCTGCAGCATTATTTACAAGAGCCAAAATGTGGAAGCAGTCCAAGTGTTCATGGATAGATGAATGGATAAAGAAGATTTATGTATATGTATATGTATATATATATAAATAAAATACACACACACAATGGAATATTATTCAGTCATAAAAGAATGAAATCCTGCTATTTACAACAGCATGGATGGAACTAGAAAGTATAATGCTAAGCGAAAAAAATCAGAAGAAAACAAATACTATATGATTCCACTCGTATGTGGAATTTAAGAAACAAAACAATGAGCACAAGGGAAAATAAGAGAGAGAGAGAGAAATGAAGAAACAGACTCTTAGCTATAGAGAACAAACTGATGGCTACCAGGGGGAAGGGGGTCAGGGAATGGGAGAAATAGGTGATGGAGATTAAGCAGTGTACTTGTCATGATGAACACTGAGTGATATATGTAAGTGTTGAATCACTAACATACACCTGAAACTAATACAATACTTTTAAAGACACTGGAATTAAACTTTAAAAACTTAATAAAAATAAAAGTAAATTTTAAAAAATGATGTTTTAAAAAGAAAATCCTTACCACCATCAATAATGTGGCCAATCAATGTGCTGTAGGCCTTAAAAGTTCAAAAGAAGCTTTTTTTCCCCTAAAATGATTCAATTAAACATTTTCCCTCCAATTATAATTTTAAAGATTTTATTTATTTATTTTTGAGAGAGAGAGAGAGAGACAGACAGAGTGCAGGAAAAGGAAAGAGGCGGAGAGAGAGGGAGGAGTCCATGCTCAGCATGGAGCCCGACTTGGGGCTTAATCTCATGATCTTGAGATCATAACCTGAGCCAAAACCAAGAGTCCAATGCTTTACCAACCAAACCACTGAGGAGCCCCCAGTTACAATGTTAAAATCTAAGTTCCACTGTCCAATACTGTAGCTATCATCCATGTATAATTATTTAAATTTAAATTAAAGTGAAATAAAATTTAAAATTTAGTTGTCAATCACATTAGCCATATTTCAAGGGCTCAGCAGCTCCTTTGGGGCTACTGGCTGCCATACTGGGGAGCAAAAATGACAAAATAGTTTATTGTATTTTTCTAATTGTAGAATGTTTTACTGGACACCACTTCTGGAAGGCATATGGCAAAGTACCAGGACTCACTTTCCTCCCTTTCTGAGATGCAAAGTACAAAATGGTCCCTCAAAGATCAGGTTCAGTTTGCTCCAGCTATTACCTGTTCCAAAGTCTCAGCTTTCATTGGGTAAACAAACAATCAAAAATATGTCAGTTTTATAATCTTATTGCCATTCTCCCTTAAAAATAAGAAAATATTTTATTTTATTTAAAAATACAACAAACATTTAAAGTGAAGTACTTCAAAAATATATCTATAGGAAAAATATATTCCTGAGTAAAGAAAACTTGTTTTTTTTTCTGTGATTAAATACTTTGAGGTTGCTATGCTAAATCATTAAAGTAAAAAGAAAGAAAGATAGTGCTATTAATGATTTTTTGTTAAAAACTGTGTATTTCTTCTAGGATTTCATTTGAACAATCCAGATGTCTGGGAATGCTGAACACCAATGAATATGCTAATCAATGCAAAATAACTATAAAATATAATTACAGGCCCCAGATGGGACTGCCTGGGTCACTAACACCCAAGTGGTGGAAGTCTCATCTCTTCGTTATTCAGTCTCCTCCACTCAGACACAAATATTTTTACACTGAAAAAAAGGACCCAACCCTAAGTAACTTCATAGTAGAAATTTTTCTCCTTCAAAGATTAGTTGAGCTAGAAAAATTTCCATCTAAGAGAGGAAATCCATCAGTTGGAAATTCTAACAAGGTTTAAGTAATCACCTGCCTTGACATTCAAAAGGAAAATGTTTCATGGGTCTAGATAGGAAAAGGAAGTTCTTGGCAGAAAGAGAACTAAAGCTGCACATACACAGTACTACTCTTGTCAATACCAATGATAGTCTAGAAGTCTTTATGGTTATTTTGGACTTCTGAATTTGATCATCCATTTAAGTTTTTACATTTACATACCATAATAAATGACATACTCCTACTTATTTTTTATTATGGTAAAATATATAAAACATAGAATTGAGCATTTTAACCATTTTCAAGTGTGAGAATGATCACCCACTACCACTACTACCTTTTTAGTTCAAAAATGTCATTATTGGGACACCTGGGTGGCTCAGTGGGTTAAAGCCTCTGCCTTCGGCTCAGGTCACGATCTCGGGGTCCTGGGATCAAGTCCCCCATTAGGCTCTCTGCTCAGCAGGGAGCTTGCTTCTTCCCTCTCTTTCTGCCTGCCTCTCTGCCTACTTGTGATCTCTCTCTCTCTAACAGAAGCCAAGTCCACTGTCTAGTCATTTCATAGGGAGGCATGCTTGACAGGCAAGTGTGAATATACTGTAGATTATGATCCAGGACAGAGGCCTCATACTTCTGCTGTCATTTTTTAAAAAATATTTAGAGGAAAGTTAACTGCTGTTTGGTTAGGTGAAATGACTTGCAATTCAAGCTTCTGTCACCTAGAGTTTGTATGTAAGTGCCAAGCTTGAGGAGAAATCCTAAACCCATTGCTGGTGATCCTGCTCAGGACCCGCATCTCAAGACACAAAATGGAAAGGGGACTTAGGAAGGGAGTTCATCTAGGTTATCCAGCAGAATAAAAAATTTAATCTCCCCTCCTTGATGAATGGCTCACTATTTCCCTCTTTCAGCTGGGCATTCAACTCCCTGGCTCATTGAATGGAGCCTAGAAAGCATTAATTTCTCCCCAAGAGCCTCGGTAGACTAGACTTTTCAAAGACTGCCCAAAAGTTGGTTGGGTTTGGAAGGCTTCTTTCTCTTTGTTACGCCTATGGTTTACTGTGAGCCTGTCTCTGATCCCTCACTTGAGGCGGTGTATTTGTATGTCTGTGCGTAAAATGTGTGTTTATACATTTCATGGTCTCCTTATTGTTTCTTCTATCTAAACAAGAATTAGTGAGTCATCTAATCTGAAATATTCTCTTCAAATGCAATTTTAGTGGCTTGGAGTAAATACATTCTTTAAATGTGTATACTTCAGAAATGCCAGCTTCTTTCCAGGCTGTGATGGAGTGGGGCGGGGGGGGGCGGGATATTCAATTCTATTTGCAAAAGGCAAGAATTCAAATCACAGACTGAACAAGAGAAGGGAGTCACTATAAGAAAACCGAAATCACTCAGGTCATGATCTCAGGGTCCTGGGATCGAGTCCCGCATCGGGCTCTCTGCTCGGCAGGGAGCCTGCTTCCCTCTCAGCCTCTCTGCCTGCTTGTATCTCTCTCTGTCAAATAAATAAATAAAATCTTTAAAAAAAAAAAAAAAAAAAAAAAGAAAACCGAAATCACACTACAGACAGTCCCCAGCTTCTAATTTTCTGACTTTAAGATGGCGTGAATATGATACACGTTGAATAGAAACCACACTTCAAACTTTCAGTTTCGATCTCTTCCCTGGCTGGTGATGGGCAGTAGGTACTCTTGTGATGCTGGGCAGTGGCAGCCACAGCTCTCAATCCAGCCATGTGATCCCAACTGTAAACATCTGACACACTTAACAACAATCCTGTTTTTCACTCCTAGTACAGTAGTCAATACATGACATGAGATATTCAGCACCCAGATCTGTAAGTGGCACAGAGAGTATAAAATGAAAACATACTTCTGGGCTCCTGATTTTCCAAGTAAGAAGAAAACTTCTCAGATGGAAGTATGCAGCATTTCTTATAGAAAAGAAAAGACATCTCGGAGGGAAAGACAAATCCATACAGCAAAGCCAAATACCTAAAGATTCATGTTAAGGATGGCAATGGACTAGAGAGTTACTCTCACGGAACAGGTACGGGCCCTAGGCAAGGACTATTGCCAGCTTCTGGGATAGGGAAACCTGATGATACCTGCTGTATAAAAATTGCCACGCACCAGTGTCTGCTTTGTGATGTCTGTTCCTCTCCTTTGTAAAACATTGATCACACTAGTTATTTTGTCACTATCTCAAAATTGTGCATTGGGAATATGGGAAGTGGATAATCTGTGTTTTTATGGGCCTGTAGAGAATGAGAGAAGCCTCACTCCAGAAGCCCCAGCTCTATCTGGACTAGATACAGATTTTGAGATATTGTATTTGGGTCTGATGCCATAATTGGCAGTGGCATGCCAGGGACACCTCAGGCCAGCTTGTGAGAGCTGACTGTGTGTACCTTTTCCCAACTCACACTCAGTGATAGCCTATCAGTATCTTGAAATGATGCATGCTGGTCACGGAAAGGGGCAAATGCTCCATATCAGGGCTCCCCCCCCCCCATTTGGAGAGTTGTTTCCTATAGCACTACTTTTGGTGGTCTTAGAAGGTGGTTAGTGTATTTTTCTTAAGAGGAATCTAAATAATTGCACCCAAGAAGAGGACTATGTTAAATTTAAAATGACCACAAATTATTTGTAACATTCCCCTTTGACAGGTAGACTCTATTTACTTACTTCTTTTTTTTAAAAAAAAGATTTTATTTATTTATTTGACAGATCACGAGTAGGCAGAGAGAGAGAGGGAAGCACGCTCCTTGCCGAGCAGAGAACACGATGCGGGGCTCGATCCCAGGTCCCTGGGACCATGACCTGAGCTGAAGGCAGAGGCTTAACCCACTGAGCCACCAGGCACCCCTATTTCCTTACTCTTTGAATCTGGGCTGGCCTAATGACTTGTTTAAACATCAAAATACAGTGGAAGACACACTGTGTGCTTTTGAGCGTGGGCCTCAAGGGGCCTTGCCACTTCCTTCTGTCTTCTTTGAACATGCTGTTGCTATGCAAGGCCAGGCTGGCCGACTGGAGGGTGAGACCACAAGGAGCAGGGAAAGGCTGTCCAGCTGAGGTCGATTCTCCCAACTAGCCTCCAGCCAACCCTCCAGCAGACCAGGCTGTGTGAGTGACCCAAGGAAAGATCAGAAGAAAAATCACCCAGTTGAGCCCAGTTCATGCTGACCAAGAGGATCATAAGTAAATAAAATAATTGTGGTTTTCAACTAGTAAAATTTTTAACAGTCTATTTATACAGGAATAGATATCTAATAAAAGACTGCTTTGTTTTGGTCCAGTGCTGTGACAGAAAGTAATTTAAATCTCAGCACTGCACCATACATTTGATGGTACTAGTACCTAGAACATCTGCCCACACTGTACTAATAGTTCAATAGAAGAGAACCAAGGTCTAATGCTTGTAGAGTATCTTGAAAAATCGCTTCCAGATTGATATTTGTTCATTAACAGTCAACCTTTGGATACAATCACTCATCTCTTTACAACCTATCATGGAGTCCTTCACTGAGTACATATTTTTCTATAACTGTTAATTTAAAGTATTTATATTGGTTTATTTTGTTCCTGTTTTTGAGTTAATCAAGACTATTAAATAGAGGCATGTAACAGGATTTTACCAAGCCTTTACAAGTCGTTCTGCCATAATCTCTGTTTCTGAAAACTTTAAATGAATAGTTTTGGAACTATGCAACTAGAGAGCTATTAGAAGTCTGTGTTGTGACATTGTCATGATTAATTCATTAATTTATGTGCACAATCTCTACAACTATCTGAGGGAAAACTACATCAGTCCCAGACATACCTTTGAGTTTAACTTGGCTGACTTTCCTGAACTTGACAAAGTAATGCTAAGAGACTTATTTAAGTCTATTACATCTAAGACTTTTTAAAGTTCTCTGAAAGCTATGTCAAACCTTCCACTTTAGTTCATCAGAAGAGAGAGCTAAGGGGCCAATGTGAGCTCTGAGCTCTTACTATTAATCTTTTGGACTTAAGTGCAGTGATTTATATACCTGAACCAAATTTTTAAACTCATGTCCCATAGGAGGAAGCCAGATGTGTTCTTGTTTTCCAGAATCACATGCAAGGTGCTGAATTCACCTCTACCATGGGTGACTATTTATAGGAGCACCTGCTTCAAATTCACCAGTACTTCTGAATTCCCTACTGTTATTAATTTTCTTTTTCATGTCTTTGGTGTTTCAATTTAGATTTTGGTTACACTCACAGGCTTAAAAAGAAATGAAAATATTCTCACTCTACATTTTCTTCTTTCATTCTCTCTGGGGAGCTATTAGAAACAGGTGCCATACAGAGAATGATTCAGATGAAGTTTGGTTTTTTCTACTTCATATTGAGAAATTATTTTTTGCATCTTCACAGTAATGCTCTTATGCAGAAGTGACCCAACTTTTTTAGTCTACCAGTATTTAGTATAATTTATGTACATGATAATATTCAAAATGTAAGCGGACAGTTCTATGATCTCTGACAAATGCATGTGAGTGTGTAACTATCTTTAAGATAAAAATATAGAATATTATTATCACTCTAGAAAATACTCTTGTGCATCTTTATAGTTAATAGTTTCCCAAATTCAAGATAACTGCTATGTTGACTTAGATCACCATAAGGCAATTTTCCTTTTACTTGGATTTTGTATAAATGGATTCATACAGTGGTATGTATGGATTCATACAGTAGGTACTCCTACTCCAATATAATATTTTTACTCAATATAATTTTTTGACATTTGACCATATTTAGATCTACCAACAGACAATATTTTTATTGCTGTGTGGCAATTATGCTAAGTGAAATAAGCCAATCACAAAAGGGTAAATACTGCATGATTCTACTATAAAGAGGTACTTAAAACAGTCAAATTCATAGAAGTAGAGAATAGGATGGTGGTTACCAAAGGGAGAGGGCAATGGGGAATTGTTTAATCAGTATACAGTTTCTGTTAGGCCAGATGAATAAGTTCTAGAGATCTGCTATATAGCATACCCTTGCCTATAGTCAACAACTGTATTGTGCATTTAAAAATTTGTGGAGTGGGTGGACCTCATGTTACTAGTTTTTACAATAATACAAAACAAACCCAGAAAAACAAAAAAAAAAAAAGGATGTAAGGAAACGTTTGGAGATGATGGATATTCTGTTACCAATGTTTGAAGTTGCCAGCAGATAAGATATTATTTTATATTATGTGGAAGTAGCCACTGAATGATATAAAAGACTTTTATAACTGCTCTTTAAAATTAGAGGCACCTGGGTGGCTCAGACTTTAAGCGTCTGCCTTCAGCTCAGGTCATGATCCTAGGGTCCTGGGATTGAGCGCTAAACCGGGCTCCCTGCTCTGCGGGAAGCCTGCTTCTCCCTCTCCCACTCTCCCTGCTTGTGTTTCCTCTCTCACTGTCTCTCTCTCTCTCTGTCAAATAAATAAATAAATCTTAAAAAAAAAAAAAAAAACAGAACTAGTAGAGTAACACCTGCGGAAAGCAGACTCTGAACAAGAAATACATATCAATGTCCAGAGACAAATATATGTTTATAAGTTAGTGGTACCCTTCCACTCCCTTAATGCCATTAGGCCTGCCCCCCTACCTGCCAGAAGCATTTAACTCAGTACCTATATCCATGGTTTTTTATTCTTCCCAACCTTTGCCATTAAAATTTCACCTATTGCATGTGTACATACCTTCTGCCATTTGCAGTTAGGCAATTTAATACATTCATTCATGACAAAGTAATACTGTAATCTGGGGTTAATTTATTACTCTTTCAGTTTAGATATTAATATTTTGTTAGGAATCCTGTGAAGATAATGATTAATCAAGCAAATTCTCCTTAATAGTAGGTCTTCAGAATTACAGCTGATTGATAAGTAATGGGATATATTCAGTGTGGTGGTATTTTCAGTACCTCCAAGTTGTTCTGCATAAGCTCAATCCATTTGTGTGGAAGCTATTCCTGGCCAACAAAACCATCCTGATACAGCCACCAGTGCCTTTTATTACTTTCAACCACATGAATGTTTTGCTGACACCTAACTAGGTAAGCGAGAGCCAAAAGAACTGACTGGTAGGCCAGGAAATAGTAGAGACTATTTTAATTTCAATGTCTATAACATTATCCTACTTGTATTATGGTCCCATGACCTCATTTTTTTTTCCTGATCCTGTCTGTATAAGTGCTGAGTAATTTCTAAAGGAGGATACTATTAATAAGATACACTATCTCCTACGGACTTGTATTTTCAGGCATAAAGAGCTACATGGAGGGGCGCCTGGGTGGCTCAGTGGGTTGAAGCCTCTGCCTTCGGCTCAGGTCATGATCCCAGGGTCCTGGGATCGAGCCCCGCATCGGGCTCTCTGCTCGGAGTGGAGCCTGCTTCCTCCTCTCTCTCTGCCTGCCTCTCTGCCTACTTGTGGTTTCTCTCTGTCAAATAAATAGGTAAAATCTTAAAAAAAAAAAAATTGTCTTTAAGAGTTACATGAACAGTTCCAGAACAAATAATACTTACAGAACTTAGTCATCTTCTTTTTTGAATTTACTATATTAAATAGGGCCTATGTTGTATAACAATATTAAAGTGGAGTTAAAGGAGAGTTTTGCCAAGATTGGCTAGCTGCTAACCAAACCCATTTCCTCTTCTTCCTGAGCACACATTTAGACTACATTTCCTGCCTCTTTAGCTGTTAACTGTGATCATGTGAGGACTAGCCAATGGAATGTGAGTAAAGGTAATCTGTGCTATTTCCAGGTCTGAGCAATACAAATATGTCACTTGAGGAAGGCAATGGACAGGATGGAAGGAGTCTGAGCCCCTGTGTGATTACTATGAGAAAAAAAAAATGAGTAAAATCTTTGGAAAAACTCAGTAAGAACAATTCACCAAAAACAAAACAATCAAAAACAAAACAAAATAAAACCCTGCCAAATAAAGTGTGTGAGACACATCTATAAATAATCAAAAAAGAAATATCAAAATCTAGAAACATTCTGATTGTTTTGCAGGTGTCTTTAGTTTCTCATTTGATTTAAATTATGCAATTGAAACTAGAAATCATAGCCAAAGCAGTACGCTAATGCAAGAAAGGTCTAGAGTAACTCTAATCAACAACATACTTAAGTCTTTGACCCTATGTAAAAAGATTAATTAAGGAAAGCATGTATCTATGTTCTAAGTTAAAATAAAATGTTAACTTATAGATGTGCTCTTTTATTAATTTTAGTCTTGAACTGTTTGGTTGTTGTGATTGCAATTATCCAATCAGCTACTGGTTCCAAACATATGAAATGATAAAGCTTTTACTGAAGTTACAATACATGGAAAGTACTCTGTAGTGTTAAAAAACAAAACAAAACAAAACAAAAAACCAGAATGGTGAGAATAGGACTCCCGGGTTATGGACATTAACATTGTTAGATTGATCACAGAAGCTCTTTTTAAAAACAGCATGAAATCAGAGAAATGGAGATGGGGAAGATGACAGTCTTGATAAAATTCAGCGGAAAGGTGGACCAGACACATGAACAACCATGGCAGACATGGAAGCAATGGGGGCAGTCTATGTTATCTTTCAGTTAAAAAAAAAAAAAAGAAAGAAAAAAAGAAGAGCATTTGGAATAGTTTGTAAAGAATATACTAGAGAAGACAACAGTGAAATGAGATTTTGTTAGAAGATTTTGTAGTAATAGTGTAGACATTTGAAAGTGGTGGCTTGGTCCAGGATTATAAAAGTGGTGATGTAAAATAGTGAGTGCACCAAAGATACATCTAGAGATGAAATTAATAGGTTGGGGACTGAACGGGAGGATGAGAAAGAGGAGGTAGTCAAGGCAACCAGATATTTCTGTTTGTTTGCTTTTTGCTTTCTTTTGTTTTTATTACGTTTTAGCAACACTTTAACTAATAAAGCCATTTCCTCAGAAATGAATGATGAGAAAGAACTAAGGAATTTAGGGTTTTTTTTTAATTTGATAAGATCACATAACATTCAATCTACCCACTTATCAAAAGTATTATTAATTATAGGCACAATGTTATGCAACCAGTCACTAGGATTTATTCATCTTGTATAAATGAAACATTATCCCTGCTGTAAAAAAACTCCCAATTCCCCCTCCTTGCCCTGTCAATCATGATTCTACTCTCTGCTTCTATGAATTAGACTACTTTAGATTCCTCATGTAAATGGCATCAGGCAGTAATTGTCTTTTTGTGACTGGTTTACTTTATTTAGTATAATGCCCTCAAAGCTCATACATGTTGTTGTATATGACAAGATGTCTTTCTTTTTTAAGGCTGAAAAGTATTCCATTGTATGTATATACCACATTGTGAATAGACATTTCCTCTAAGAAAACATATAAATGACCAACAAGTAAATGAAAAATAACAACACCAATCATCAGGGAAGTACAAATCCAAGCCACAATGAGATACCATCTCACACCTGTTAGGATGGCAATTATAAGGAGAAAATAAGGTAATAAGTATTGATGAGGATGCAGAGAAAATGAAGCCTGCACACTGTTGATGGGAATACAAAATCATGCAGCCACCATGAAAAACAGTATGGAAGTCCCTCAAACAATTAAAAAATAGAATTACCATATGATCCAGGAATTCTACTTCTAGGTATTTAACCAAAAGAACTGAAATCAGGATCTTGAAGAAGTATTTGTACACACATGTTCATCACATTATTCACAATTACCAAGATGTGCAAGCTACATAAGGAATTCACTTTTAACTTTGCCTTTAATATACCTGCAAAACATTCAAGTGGGGATTATAAACACACAGTTCAACATGTAAGCATGAATCTATGGATATATTGATGACATTTAAAATCTCAAAAGGGTTTTATAATGAAAAAAATAATTTTTCCAGAAGTAAATTTGAATGTATGTTTCAGCCATCATATAATGAAACTAAACCATCAATTTGTTGCAATTTATCCCATGCCCGTGAAGTCAATAAACCCCACTCATGAAAATTCATTATAGGATATATATCACTTTATAGCAAAACTATTTTTCATTCTTGAGACTATCTTTGATGGAAGAGAAAATAGGAATTGAAATTTCCAACAAGTTTGGTTACAAAAAATATGAAATATATTGTTCAAAATTTTTAGTTAAAACTAGTTTATTAGTTATCAAATCATTCTGAACACCTACAAACTCAACAGGAGATCCAAGAAAAGAATAGCAGTAATTCTAACAGAAAAGCAACTTCTTATTGGAAGGTAGGATGTGCAGAGAAGTGACTCTGAGGCCATATACAGGAAGAGAGACCATGGTGGGAAGGGACCCTCCATCAGTTGGCTACTGGCAAGTGACAGAGCAGAGGAGCACAAAATCAGAACTTCTAGAAGTCTGCTCCACAGAGTGACATCATTCCAGTGGCTAAGGGAGGGGGTTGAAAGGGGGGGGTGGGATTCTCACTGGGTCAGTGTGGCCTCAGGACCATAGAGGGTGCCAGAGTGTGTCAGAGCTCCCAAGTGTCAGAGCCGGGAAGCTGGCAGCAAGATGGGCTGAGGAGTGAGCTCTCAGCTCGGAGTTGCCATAACCCTGACCCAAGGCACAGCTGAGCCACTACTCCTTGAGAGGGGACCCAACAAGCAGCAGATCCAGGGAGACCCCCTGCCTCTCCTGGAAGGAGCAGCATGCGAATGCACTGCAGGAATCTGCTGGGTTTGGAGACTCCAAACCTTTGGCCGTGTGCCAAAGATAGAAAAGCTCTGTCACAGGCCAGGTGAGCTTGGAGTGCGGCCAGAGACCAGGGAGACGGGAAGGATTGACTGTTTTTCTCTGAGGGTACATGGAGGAATGGGGCCCCGAGCTATCAGCTCCTATGGGGCCGGAGATTGGGAGGCTGCCATTTTCATTCCATCCTCCAGAGCTCTATGGAAAACGTTCAGGGAACAAAAACTCCCAAGAGCAAACCGGAGCAGATTACTTAGCCTGGCCTCTGGCAAGGGCAGTGCAATTCTGCCTCAGGCAAAGACACCTGAGAATCACTGCAACAAGCCCCGCCCCCAGAAGATCAGCGAGAACATCCAGCCAAGACCAAGTTTATCCATCAATGAGAACTACAAAACTCCAGTGCTAGGGGAATACAGTACATAGAATTCATGGCTTTTTCCCCCATGATTCTTTGGTCTTTCAAAGTTTAATTTTCAAAATTTTCTTTATTTTTTTCTTTTTCTTTTTTAATTTTCCTTCTTTCCTTTTTCAACCAACATCTTGTCTTACCAATTTTTTTAAGATTTTTTAAAATTTTCATCTTTACAGTTACAGTCCATCCTTTCATCATATTTACCCTTATTTTTTTGTGTGTGCATATATATGTGTGTGTATGTGTGTGTGTGCGCATGTGTGTGTGTGTGTGTGTTTCTTTCTTTAAAAATTTGGGAGATAGTTTCTTCTAACAGACCAAAATACACCCCAAATCTAGTGTGTGGCTCTGTTTTATTCACCAGCCTGATCATATTCTTTTTTTTTTCCTTTCTTTTCCTTCTGGTTTCAGGTCTCTTCTGATTCATTTAGTGTATATTTTTCTGGGGTCATTGTTACCCTTTTAGCATTTTGTTCTCTATTCCAGTTATGGAATATGACATATTCCAAAATGACAAAACAGAAAAACTTGCCTAAAAAAAAAAAAAAAAAAAAAAAAGCAAGAGGCAGTACGTAATGCCAGGGACCTAATCGATATGGATATTAGTAAGATGTCAGAACTAGAGTTCAGAATGATGATTATAAAGACACTAGCTGGGCTTGGAAAAAGCATAGAAGATACTAGAGAATCCCTTTCTGGAGAAATAAAAGAACTAAAATCTAACCTAGTCAAAATTAAAAAGGCTATTGAGGTGCAATAAAAAATGGAGACTCTTACTGCTAGGATAAATGAAGCAGAAGAGAGAATTAGTGATATAGAAGACCAAATGATGGAGAATAAAGAAGCTGAGAAAAAGAGAGATAAAAAGCTACTAGATCATGAGGGGAGAATTTGAGAGATGAGGGATACTGTAAGGTGAAACAATAATAGAATAATTGGAATCCCAGAAGAAGAAAGAGAGGGGCAGAATGTATATTGGAGCAAATTATAGTGGAGAAGTTCCCTAATTCAGGGAAGGAAAAAGGCATCAAAATCCAGGAGGAACAGAGAACCCCCCTCAAAATCAATAAAATCTAATAGTAAAACTTACAAGTCTCAGAGACAAAGAGAAAATCCTGAAAGCAGCTCAGGACAAGAGGTCTGTAACCTATAATGGTAAAACATTAGATTGGCAGCAGACCTATCCACAGAGACCTGGCAGGCCAGAAAGGACTGGCATAATATATGTAGAGCACTAAATGAGAAAAATAAGCAGCCAAGAATACTATATCCAGGTACGCTGTCATTGAAAATAGAAGGAGAGATTAAAAGCTTCCAGGACAAACAAAAACTAAAAGAATTTGCAAACACCAAACCAGCCTTACAGGAAATATTGAAAGGGGTCCTCTAAGCATAGAGAGAGCCTAAAAGTAACATAGACCAGAAAGGAACAGAGACAATATACAGTAACAGTCACCTTATAGGCAATACAATGGCACTAAATTCATATCTTTCAATAGTTACCCTGAATGTAAATGGGCTAGATGCCCCAATCAAAAGACACAGGGCATCAAACTGGATTAAAAACAAAAACAAAAAAGCCCATCAATATACTGTCTGCAAGAAACTCATTTTAGATCCAAAGACACCTCCAGATTTAAAGTGAGGGGGTGAAAAAAATTTACCATGCTAATGGACATCAAAAGAAAGCTGGGGTGGCAATCCTTATATGAGACAAATTAGATTTTAAACCAAAGACTATAATAAGAAATGAGAAAGGACACTATATCATTCTTAAAGGGTCTATCCAACAAGAGGATCGAACAGTTCTAAATATCTCTGCCCTTAACATGGGAGCAGCCATTTATATAAGCCAATTAATATCAAAATCAAAGAAACACATTGACAATAATACAATAATAGTAGGAGACTTTAACACCCCCTCACTGAAATGAACATACCATATCATCTAAGCAAAAGATCAACAAAGAATAAAAGCTTTAAATGACACACTGGACCAGATGGACTTCACACATATATTCGGAACATTCCATCCCAAAGCGACAGAATACACATTCTTCTCTAGTGCACATGAAACATTTTCCAGAATAGATCACATCCTGGGTCACATATCAGGTCTCAAGCAGTACCAAAAGACTGGGATCATTCCCTGCATATTTTTGAACCACAATGCTTTGAAACTACAACTCAATCACAGGAGGAAAGCTGGAAAGAACTCAGATACATGGAGGCTAAAGAACATCCTACTAAAGAATGAATGGGTTAACCAGGAAATTAAAGAAAAATTTAAAAAAATTAGTGGAAACGGGCACGTGGGTGGCAGTGGGTTAAAGCCTCTGCCTTGGGCTCAGGTCATGATCCCAGGGTCCTGGGATTGAGCCCTGCATCGGGCTCTCTGCTTGGTGGGGAGCCTGCTTTCTCCTTTTTCTCTCTGCCTGTCTCTCTGCCTACTTGTTTGTCAAATGAATAAATAAAATATTTTTAAAAGATTAATGGAAACAAATGAAAATGAAAACAAAACTGTTCAAAATCTTTGGGATACAGCAAAAGCAGTCCTCAGAGAAATGTGTATAGCAATACAAGCCTTTCTCAAGAAACAAGAAAGATCTCAAATATACAACCTAAACCAACACCTACAGGAGCTAGAGAAAGAAAAACAAATAAAGCCTAAACCCAGCAAGAGAAGAGAAATAATAAAGATCAGAACAGAATTCAGTGAAATAGAAATCAAAAGAATAGTAGAATAGATCAATGGAACTAGGAGCTACTTCTTTGAAAGAATTAATAAGATTGATAAACCCTGGCCCAACTTATCAAAAAGAAAAGAGAATGGACCTAAATTAATAAAATCATGAATTAAAGAGGAGAGATCACAACCAACACCAAAGAAATACAAACAATTATAAGAACATATGATGAGCAACTGTAATGCCAGCAAGTTAGACACCCTGGAAGAAATGGATACGTTCCTAGAGACATATAAACTACCAAAACTGAACCAGGAAGAAACAGAAAATGTAAACAGACCCATAAACAGTAGGGGGATTGAAGCAGTCATCAAAAATCGCCCACCAAACAAAAGCCCAGGGCCAGATGCTTCCCAGGGGAATTCTACCAAACATTTAAAGAAGAATTAAATGTCCTCCTGAAAACTGCTCCAAAAAATAGAAATGCAAGGAAAACTTCCAAACTCACTTTATAAGGCCAGTATTACCTTGATCCCCAAAACCAGATAAAGCCCTCATCAAAAAGGGGAATTACAAACCAATATCCCTGATGAAAATGGATGCAAAAATTCTTACCAAAATACTAGGCTATAGGATCCAACAGTACATTAATAGTATTATTCCCTGTACTGCAAGGTTGGTTCAGCACCCACAAATCAATCAATGTGATACAATACATTAATAAGAGAAAGAACAAGAACCATATGATACTCTCAATAGACACAGAAAAAGCATTTTAGAACGTACAGAATCCTTTCTTGATTAAAACTCTTCACGATGTAGGGATAGATGGTATATACCTCAATATCCTAAAAGCCATCTATGAAAAACCCACAGCGAATATCATTTTGTTTTTAAAGATTTTATTTACTTATTTGACAGCCAGAGATCACAAGTAGGCAGAGAGGCAGGCAGAGAGAGAGGAGGAAGCCGGCTCCCCGCTGAGCAGAGAGCCCTTTGTGGGGCTCGATCCCAGGACCCTGAGACCATGACCTGAGCTGAAGGCTGAGGCTTAATCCTCTGAGCCACCCAGGCGCCCCAGTGAATATCATTCTTAATGGGGAAAAACTGAGAGCTTTCTCCTAAGGTAAGGAACACAGCAGGGATGTCCACTATCACCACTGCTATTTAACATAATACCAGAAATCCTAGCTTTAGCAATCAGACAACAAAAAGAAATAAAATGAATCTGAATTGGCAAAGAAGTCAAACTCTCACTCTTTGCAGATAATATGATACTTTATGTGGAAAACCCAAAAAACTCCACCCCAAAACTCCTAGAACTCAAACAGGAATTCAGTAAAGTGTCAGGATATAAAATCAATGCACAGAAATCAGTTGCATTTCTACACCCCATGAACAAGACAGAAGAAAGAGAAATTAAGGAGTCAATCCCATTTACAATTGCACCCAAAATCATAATATACCTAAGAATAAATCTAACCAAAGAGGCAAAGAATCTGTACTCAGAAAATTATAGAATACGAAGGAAAGAAATTGAGGAAGACACAAAGAAATGGGAAAATGTTCCATGCTCATGGATTGGAAAAACAAATATTGTGAAAATGTCTATGCTACCTAGAGAAATCCACACATTTATTGCAATCCCTATCAAAATATCACTAACTTTTTTCAAAGAAATGAAACAAATAATCCTAAAATTTGTATGGAAACAGAAAGACCCTGAATAGCCAGAGAAATATTGAAAAAGAAAACCAAAGCTGATGGCATCACAATTATGGACTTCAAGCTTTATTACACAGCTGTAATCATCAAGACAGTATGGTACTGGCATAAAAACAGACACACAGATCAATGGAACAGAATAGAGAGCCCAGAAATGGACCTGCAACTCTTTGTTTCCAACAAAGCAGGAAAGAATGTCCATTGGAAAGGAGAGAGTCTCTTCAACCAATAGTGTTGGGAAAATTGGACAGCCACATGCAGAAGAATGAAACTGAACCATTTCCTTACACTACATACAAAAATAGGCTCAAAATGGATTAAAGACCTAGATGTGAGATAGGAATCCATCAAAATCCTTGAGGAGAACACAGGCAGCAGCCTCTTAAATCTCAAGCTACAGCAACTTCTTCCTAGAAACATCACCAAAGGGCAAGGGAAGCAAGGGCAAAAATGAACTATTGGGACTTCATCAAGATCAAAAGCTTTTGGGGTGCCTGGGTGGCTCAGTGGATTAAAGCCTCTGCTTTTGGCTCAGGTCATGACCCCAGGATCCTGGGATTGAGCCCTGCATCGGGCTCTCTGCTTAGCAGGGAGCCGGCTTCCTCCTCTCTCTCTGCCTGCCTCTCTGCCTACTTGTGATCTCTGGCTGTCATATAAATAAATAAAATCTTTTTAAAAAAATCAAAAGCTTTTGCACACAAAGGAAACAGTCAACAAAACCAAAAGACAACTGACAGAATGGGAGAAGATATTTGCGAATGACATATCAGATAAAGAGCTAGTATCAAAATCTATAAGGAACTTATCAAACTCAATACCCAAAGAATAAAGAATCCAATCAAGAAATGGGCAGAAGACATGAACAGACATTTCTATAAAGAAGGATCCAAATGGCTAACAGACACATGAAATAGTGCTCAACATCACTTGGCATCAGGGAAATACAAATCAAAACCACGGTAGATACCACCTCACACCAGTCAGAATAGCTAAAAGTAACCAGTTAGGAAACAACAGATATTAGCAAGGATGTGGACAAAGGGCACCCTCCTACACTCTTGGTGGGAATGCAAGCTGGTGCAGCCACTCTGGAAAACAGTTTGGAGCTTCCTCAAAAAGTTGAAAATAGAGCTACTCTACAACCCAGCAATTGCACTACTGGGTATTTATCCCAAAGATATAAATGTAGTGATCCGAAGGAGCATGTGCACCCTAATGTTTATAGCAGCAATGTTTACAATAGCTAAACTATGGAAAGAGCCTAGATATCCATCAACAGATGAATGGATAAAGAAGAAATGGCATGCATATATATATGTGTATACACACACACACACACACACACACACACACACACGCACATATGAATATTATGCAGCCATCAAAAATGCAATCTTGCCATTTGCAGTGATGTGGATAGAACAAGTGGGTATTATGCTAAGCGAAATAAGTCTATCAGAGAAAGACAATTATCACATGATCTTACTGATGTGAGGAATTTGAGAAACAAGACAGAGGATCATGGGGAAAAGAGGGAAAAATGAAACAAGAGGAAACCAGAGAGGGAGACACACCATAGGAGACTTAATCTCAGGACACAAACTGAGGGTTGCTGAAATGGAAGGGAATGAGTGGGATGGGTGTTTGGGTGATGGACATTGGGGAGGGTATGTGTTATGGTGAACGCTGTGAATTGTGTAAGACAGATGAATCACAGGCCTGTACAGGGGTACAGACCCCTGAAACAAATAATATATGTTAGTAAAAACAAAACAAAACAAAAAATCTAGTTTATTGTTTCTGTTATTTCTTTTTAGTGGCCTTTTTCCTATTTCAAATATGAAAATCAAAGGGAAGAACACAGTTAACAAGTATTTATTGACTAATACGGTCATTTTTTTTATAATGAAATTCTCTGCTCTCACAAAACAAAAACATTCTAATGTAAGATTTTTAAATGCAATTTAAAAAGAACTGATTTTAAAGACAATTTAATAACTATAATTTAATGGGGCATAGGCAATTTCAAGACACCGATAATATCCTTTGAACCACTTCTGAAGACACATCAAGGATAGATAACAGGTGCAGGTACACACACTACTGCCCTTCTCTCAGTATAGGAAAAATATTGATGTGTCTTATGAAAAATATTACCAGTTTAGAATAAGAGTAATCTGTCCCTAATTATCCCCTATAGTCTCCTTAAGAGATGACAAATATGTTTCCTCATGTCTATCTAATGTTAAATTAATGGAAAGAAACTCTGTTGGCAGTCTGAACCAAAAGGTGTAAGAAATTCCATCTTAAAGAAAACTCACATGTTATCCACCTGCTTAATTTCCAAATATTTTTCAGATGGATTAGAGAATGAGATAGGAATAGGCATCTTTTTTGGACCTGAAAATGTCTTGCTGCTTAAATAGCATCTGAATTCCTTACCAGCCAGATATCTAATATTAATCAGATGGTCTGTGTCCAACAAATGTGTTGTGCATACACAGTGGTTTCTGGAGAATATTCTGGGGTCTATAGAGAGCATTGCCGTCACAAACTCAATCCAGGTATTGCAAGGCAGGTGCAATAAAAGATGAGGCCTCATGTTCATGACCTTTAGAATCCATCATTTCTGGTGCTAAAAGAAATCTTAGATGTTCTTTTATTCAAATCACACTTTGAAAATATGAGGTACTGTGGACCAAACCCTATAAACCACTATCAAAAGAAAGAAAGGAAAAAAAGGAGAGGGAGAAAGGAAAAAAGGAAGGAAGAAAAAGAAAGAGAAAGGATAGAGAAAAGGAAATGAGACATTGCTTATTAAATCATCTTGTAAAAAAAATATATATATACATACACACACACACACACACACACACACACACACACACACACACACACATTATGTGTCTGTTTTCTGTCATGCCCAGAGCCATGGGCTGTGTCCCAGGTCATAACTAAATAGGTGTGAGGCATCAAGTACATTGCTCATTTCCTGGGGTTTTCAGGCAAGGTTAGAGGTGGTTTTGCAGGGGACAGATCAGCTGCTTTAAAAGTTAGAATTTGCCAGGGCACCTGGGAGGCTCAGTGTGTTAAAGCCTCTGCCTTCGGCTCAGGTCATGATCCCGGGGTCCTGGGATCGAGCCCCGCATCGGGCTCTCTGCTCATCAGGGAGCCTGCTTCCCTTTCTCTCTTTCTGCCTGCCTCTCTGCCTACCTGTGATCTCTGTCAAATAGATAAATAAAATCTTGAAAAAAAAAAGTTAGAATTTGCCATGTGCATATGGTGCAATGTGATTTAGGCACCAAGAGCATGTGACAAGACACAGATGATCCGGGGATTGGCAGATAACGTGGTACCATAGAAACAGCCTCAGTGCAGCACAGTATGAGAGCAGACAAATCTTGAAATCTGATCTGGAAAGGCCGTGAGTACCAGTGTAAGGAGTTAACGGAGAGAGTTCCTGAAGAAGTATGAAAATGACCAAATCTTCATGTTAGAAATAGGACAACTGTAGCAGATCCTGGAACTTTAGAGAATAGTTAGAAGGTTTTTCAGTGGGGCACCTGGGCGGCTCAGTGGGTTAAGCCTCTGCCTTCGGCTCAGGTCAGGATCTCAGTGTCCTGGGATCGAGTCCCACATCGGCTCTCTGCTTGACAGGGAGCCTGCTTCCTCCTCCTTTGTCTCTCTGCCTGCCTCTCTGCCTACTTGTGATCTCTGTCTGTCAAATAAATAAATAAAATCTTTAAAAAAAAAAGGTTTTTCAGCAAGTTCAGGTAGAGGATAAAACCTGAATAAAGCAGAGGTGTCCTAACAGAGAAAATTACATATTTTGGGGGAGGTATTTAGTTGGTAGAATTCATCAATTTAATGATCATTTGATGAGGAAAAGAGTGTTGAGCTGTTGATTCAAAACTTTTTTTCTCTGAGCACCCAGCTAGACTACATTTCCCAGCCTCTATGGCATTTAAGTGGGACCATATCCTTGAGTTCTTATTAAGGGAATATGACAGAAGTGATACATGCTATTTCCAGAGGACAGGGTTCCTTTATACCTTCTTCCTCCTTTTGCTGATTGAGGTCTTAAGGGATGGAATAATCATATGCAAATGCCTTGGTCCCTGAATCAATAAACAGGAGAGAATTCCCTGCTGATGAGAAATACCTGCATTGACTACTATATGAGCCAGATAAAAACTTCTAGTATTTCTGGTCTTGGTGACAGGGAATTTATATAAGAAATTAAGGTATGGTTGATACATAATACATAATATAGGTACAACTCTGGTGGTAAAGAGACACAGAAGAGACTAGTGATTCCTCTGCTCCGAATGCAGCAATGGCTTCCCCTTCTATAAATGGCCAAAGTATTTATAACGGCTTATGCAGACTTGCAGGACATGGCCTCCATTGCCCCTCTAAATTCTCCTTTTCATTTCCCATACTGCTCTGAAAAATGCTATTCTCCTTCGTGTCCTAGGAGACATAAGTTCACACCTGCCATACAACTTTGCATAGCATTCCCTCGAATTTGAATGCTTCTCCCAGATGTGCAAGACAAAACTCTGACCTGCCCTACAACATTTTGCTTGAATAAACCCTCAAAACAAGGGCTATCCTGAGAAGTCTGTTTAAAGCTGCAAGTCCCACATTCTTCCCAAGCACTCCCAGTCACCTTACCCTAGGGTATACATTTACCACATTATAGTATAATGTTTATTCTGTGAATTATCTCTCTCATACATACACTCACACACACACACACACACACACACACACACACATACACACACACACACAATGTAAATTTTATGAGGGCAAAGACCTTTGTCTATAAACTGAAGTATCTCTAGCACTTATTTCTGACACAGAGTATAACTCAGTTACTCTTTTTTAAATAAATAAATAAATAAGGGAATAGATGAGTTTGGGGCATACAGTTGAGGACATGCAAGAGGCATTTGAAAATATGGGTCTGGGACCAGAATATTGATCTGGAGCCAGAATATTGATCTTCTTTGTCTGGAACCAGAATATTGATCAAAATTCACCAGAATATTAATCAATGGAGTTAGTAATCCATCCATCATTCTGGGGCATTGAGAATGGATGAGGTCACCCAGTGGGACTATAAAGATTGAAACTAAGATGAGGGACAAAAAGAGAACTTTGGATTTTGAAACATTTGAGATTGTACAAAGGAAAAGGAACCAGGCATGTGAATATAAAATGAGTTAAAGGGGCAGAAGGAAAATATGGAGATACATAATATGATAGATGTGAGGTTAAGAGTTTCAACTGTTTCAAACAAAACAAAGTGAGGATTTAGTGTTGCCTTGCAGGTGTGGGTCTCAGAGGCAAATTTTCTACCTAACACAGGCATAAACTGTTCAGACCACTAGGAAGTTTACAGTCAGAATATTTGGAACATAATCGTTTGGAAACAAAAGAAGAAAGAACAGAAAGAAGAAAAGGAAAGGAAGAACGTAAAGACAACATAGCCAAAGTTCAAATGTAGTTAATAAACAAGTTCATATTTGTTCTTTTTATTTAAAAAGAATTCTTTGCTTTGTTCCCTTTTTTCAAATAATACATTCATAAGAATATATGTAAGAAATTACATATATATATACACACATATATATAATGTTGGGGGTGTTGGAAGAAAAATAAAATATTAAACATGTGTTAATAATTTCAGTGAACAAACCTATATGCAATTATGCTTCAAGGTCAATATTTAAATGTATATAATCTGAACATTAAGATTAAAATTTTCTAAGCAGTCATAACTCCCATGTCTGTTAAATTTGTTATACTGCACTATATGCTCACAGGTTCATTCATAAATAGAAAGGTATATTCATCACATAGTCTTAACTCTTCTATGCTCTATATTCATGGACTGATCATTATTACATTATCTATAATGTAATACAAACTGGGGATATGAGCCATGGTCACAATTTGTTGTTACTGGGTTAAATGTCTTCCACTACAGATGCCATTTTAAACATGATAATTTTCATTTTAAATTATGTTTGAGGGGCACCTGGGTGGCTCAGTGGGTTAAGCCTCTGCCTTCAGCTCAGGTCATGGTCTCAAGGTCTTGGGATCGAGCCCCGCATCGGGCTCTCTGCTCAGCGGGGAGCCTGCTTCCTCCTCTCTCTCTCTTTGCCGGTCTCCCTGTCTACTTGTCATCTCTGTCTGTCAAATAAATAAATAAAATCTTTAAAAAAAATTATGTTTGAGAGTGAAGATTTCTGTGAATCTGCTGTTGGACTATACCAATTAAGTCTAGTAGCAGAGCTGTGGGAATATATGTAATAACTACCAATTTGGGTTATTACTCAGTTTGTACAATTACAGATTAATCCTCCATAATATTTTCTTCATGTGCTTAATTGTTGTAATTCTTTAACATTAAAAAAAAATTCTGGGGCACCTGGGTGGCTCAGCTGGTTAGGTGTCTGTCTTTGGCTCAGGTCATGATCCCAGGGTCTGGGATCCAGTCCCACATCTGGCTCCCTTCTCAGCAGGGAGTCTGCTTCTCCCTCTGACCCTCCCTCCACCGCCCGTGCTCTCTCTGTTTCACTCTCTCTCTCTCTGAAATAAATAAGTAAAATCTTTAAAAAATAAAATAATAAAATAGAATGGCCTTTAAAAAAAATTCTGAGCTAGAGGAAGCAATGGAACCTTCTTTCAGTTATTGCATTTGCAAACCTAAATGGGATTTATAAATTCCAGTAAGTGCTTTATATGTTTCTTGTTTTTAACAAATGTATCCTAAGTAAATAAGAAGAGTTTAATTCTTCCATATACCTAATCAAATAAATTAATTTTTAAGTTAAAAATTATGTAATAATGTGAAGAGAAAATTACAACTCAGGTTAAAATACTAATAAATTTCTAATTACCAAGAACATTTCTATGCACTATAAAAGCAGATGTAAATTTTAAAGTCCTAACAAATCTTCAAGATGTCATTTCAGAACTCTTGCTAACTTCTCAGAAATAGATAATAGCAAAGTTGTCAATAGTCCAGAGTTTGGTAGATATTTAATTAAAAGAAAAAAGAAGGAAGGAGGTATGGATTCTAGAGATTATAATTCAGTAAATTACATTTGGCTAAATTCCATAAGAAATTATTGAAAATATAAGAAGTTTCAAAGGAGTACTGTAATCAGTTCAAGTCAACATAGATTTGGTAAGAACAAATCAGAGGGTTCTGAAAGTGTAGAGATAACTTTTTTAAATTATTACAAAGAAACATTCAGTAGCCTTCATGAGATATTGCAGATACAATGGTGATATTGAGCTCATTTCAAAAATAATCACACAGATTCATAGATAGGTTAATAACTAATGCACAGAACATTGATTAATAGTTCTATGTCAACCTGGATGGAAATTTCTGTGGTTCTGTCTTGATATCATTCTATATATTTTTTTCTCAGTAATCATGGTATAAAGAGTTGATGGAATGTTTAGCAACTTTGTAGATGAGTTAGTACCTGTATAAATGACATTATATAAAGTAATCTTGACAATCAAGAATGCCATACCCAAAACATTGAGATATTTAAGAGAATTAAGACCAAAAGAACAAAGTTAACTGAAAAGATCACTTGCTAAAATAAGAAATAATAGAATTCTTACTATGACTGTAGTTTGTGATCCAATCATTTAAAAATTTTAGTAATCTCTCAGGCTTATAGAAGGCAGTAGTAGCAATTATTAATGCCAGTGCAAGTTAAATTTTAACCATGGAAATTTGGTGTTTTTACCCCAAGATGGATCCATCTTACAGAGTTCTGTGTTAGTCAGACCAGATTCAGGGAAATTTAAACCAGAATTAATCTGGATGAAGCAGAGAAACTACACCATAAGAGTTACTATTCCAGGAGTGCCTGAGTGGCTCAGTCTGTTAGGCATCTGCCTTCTGGTCAAATCATAATCTAAAGGTCCTGGGATCGAGCCCCATACTGGGCTCCCTGCTCAGTGGAGAGTCTGCTTCTAACCTCTGCCTTTGCCTTCCTTCTGTTTATGCTCTCCCTCTCTCTCAAATAAATGAATAAAATCTTTTTTTTAAAAGTTACTAGTCCAGAGAGAATCGTTCTAATTCTGGTAAATCAAAACCTATGGAGAAGCATGCTATCAACCAGAAATGTTTTTTAGGATTGAGCAAAGGCAATTGGTCCATGAGTAGATGATGACTTCTTAATTCAAATATCTCCACCTAAAACAAAAGCGAAAATGAACTTTTGGGACTTCATCAAGATCAAAGCTTCTGCACAGCAAAGGAAACAGTCAACAAAACAAAAAGGCAACCCACGGAATGGGAGAAGATATTTGCAAATGACAGTACAGACAAAAGGTTGATATCCAGGATCTATAAAGAACTCCTCAAACTCAACACACACAAAACAGATAATTATATCAAAAAATGGGCAGAAGATATGAACAGACACTTTTCCAATGAAGACACACAAATGGCTATCAGACACATGAAAAAATGTTCATCATCACTAGCCATCAGGGAGATTCAAATTAAAACCACATTGAGATATCACCTTACACCAGTTAGAATGGCCAAAATTAGCAAGACAGGAAAAAATGTGTGTTGGAGAGGATGTGGAGAAAGGGGAACCCTCTTACACTGTTGGTGGGAATGCAAGTTGGTGCAGCCACTTTGGAGAACAGTGTGGAGATTCCTCAAGAAATTAAAAATAGAGCTTCCCTATGACCCTGCAATTGCACTGCTGGGTATTTACCCCAAAGATACACATGTAGTGAAAAGAAGAGCCATCTGTACCCCAATGTTTATAGCAGCAATGGCCACAGTCAGCAAGCTGTGGAAAGAACCAAGATGCCCTTCAATGGATGAATGGATAAAGAAGATGTGGTCCATATACACGATGGAGTATTATGCCTCCATCAGAAAGGATGAATACCCAACTTTTGTAGCAACATGAACGGGACTGGAAGAGATTATGCTGAGTGAAATAAGTCAAGCAGAGAGAGTCAAGTATCATATGGTTTCACTTATTTGTGGAGCATAAGAAATAACATGGAGGACATGGGGAGATGGAGAGGAGAAGGGAGTTGAGGGAAATTGGAAGGGGAGATGAACCATGAGAGACTATGGACTCTGAAAAACAACCTGAGGGTTTGGAAGGGGCAGGAGTGGGAGGTTGGGGAACAAGGTAGTGGATAATAGGGAGGGGACGTATTGCATGGCGCAGTGGGTGTTGTGCAAAAACAATAAATACTGTTACGCTGAAAAGAAATTTTAAAAAAGTGAAAAAAAAATCCACCTATCTTCCAAAAAAAAAAAAAAAAAACCTACACAGAAAAATAAAGAGAATAAATAAAACTAAAAACTAAAGCACAGTTGTATAACTAGGAGATGAGGATATTTTATTTTATTTTAAAGATTTTATTTATTTATTTGACAGACAGAGATCACAAGTAGGCAGAGAGGCAGACAGAGAGAGAGGGAGAAGCAGGCTCCCCGCTGAGCAGAGAGCCCGATGTGGGGCTCGATCCCAGGACCCTGGGATCATGACCTGAGCCCAAGGCAGAGGCTTTAACCCACTGAGCCACCCAGGTGCCCGATGAGGATATTTTAAAACTTTAATTATCATGTATGTGGACAGACATCTGATTTTCAGCTTAGACATGTAGAGAGTGAAAAAAAGAAGCTCCCATCCTTAAGAAAGAAAAAGTTGTACAGATCATCTATTTAATCGATTTTCATGAACTCATCAGAAAATAGATGGTGATCCCAGAAACATTCTAGAACAATTGATGAAACTTAAAGGAAAAGGTACCAGTAGTGAAAAATGGTACTCAAGTATTTGCTTGCTTGGAGTAGAAGCCATTGGAAGCCAGATAAGATGGTAAAAATATTAAACTAGAGACTATGATGAATGAATTTGTGGAGGTTAAGAGCAGGCTAGTGCAAAAATGTGGAACCCCTGGGGTCATAATCATAGTGGTGTTTCCATAATATTGTAAACTTTTCTTATAGGAACCCACCAGGCTCTCACAGGGAAGATCAGGGAGAACATGGAAAAAGTTCTCCTTTGATGCTTTACGGAGGACAGAAAACAGTCACTGCTGAATCCTCCCAGACCCTATCCCCCTGATGGAACAAAAAATTTAATCCTCAGAGGTATATATGGTCAGAATGAACCATTGCAGCTGAAAAAAGGAAACTCCTTTATCTTCAGTAGCCCTATCTCACCTGAAAAACAAAAGAAAAGAAGCACTTTATCTATAGAATGGCATGTGTCTGAGGCATAGACTAAAAATACTAGAGGATATTCAAGAGAAGGAAATGGGGGAAAGGAGTAAGTTTCATCACTGGATGAGGGTCAGACTCACTTATAAAGACCACATCCCAAAAAACAGACACCCTGCAGATACCAAACACTCTTATCCAACCAGACATTAAGACTGGTTTCTTTCCCAACATCCTACACTATCAAACCTCCAGTAACAGTAGCAATGTATTTCAGCTGAGAGTGATGAACAAGACAAATGCTTAATAAGGGCACAAAGCAAAGAGCCAAGAATAAAGAAAAAATCAAGTTAACCAGAGGAATTTGAAGACTTTGGTACATATAGTAACAGAAGCCCTCAACACCGGGAACCAAGGAACAACAAATTTCAAACAAAGCCCAACCCTGGACTTTGTTCTATACAATATATATATATATATATATATATATATATATATATATATATACACACATACATACATACAATATATACTGTTCTATACAACATATATAGCTTCCAACCAAAAATTACAATGTATGCCAAAAGGCAATAAAAATACACTCTGAAGAGACAAAACAATCATCAGAACCATACTTAGAGTGGCACCTGTGTGGCTCAGTCTATTGAACATCTGCCTTAGGCTCAGGTCTTGATCTCAGGGTCCTGGGATCAAGCCCTGTGTCAGGCTCCCTGCTCAGAGGGGAGTCTGCTTCTCACTTTACCCCTTCCACCACTCATGTTCTCTCTCTCTCAAATAAATAAAATCTTTTTTAAAGAAAAGAAACAGACTTAGATATGTTCAAGGGCCAGTGGAAAGATATGGTAAACATGCAAAATCAGTTTATTTCAGCAGAGATAGAAACTATAAAAAAGAATCAAATGGAAATGCTAGAGACATAAAACACTGTAACAGAAAAGAAGACCTTCAATGGAATCATGAGTAGATTTGACAGAACTGAGAAAACAATCAATGAATTTGAAGGAAATAATAAAACTTTTACAAGCTGAAGCACAGAGGTAAAGTGTGGAGAAAACAAAACAAAACAAAGAAACAGAGCACTGAAGAGCTGTGGGATCACATCAAGTGGCATAATGGGAAAAACTGGAATGCTGGAAGGAGAAAAGAAAACAAAGCAGGTGAAATATTTGAAGAAACAATGATGAAAATTTTCAAAAATAAGTGACACCAAGCCAGAAATTCAAGTAGAATAAATACCCCAAACACAAAACCCAAGAATATCATATTCAAACTGCAGAAAGCCAAAGAAAAAGAGAAATTCTTGAAGAAAACCAGAGGGGGAAAAGAAGATATTTTGCCTACAGATGCAAAGGAGAATTACAGCAGATTTCTGATCAGAAACCATGCAAATAAGAAATAGTGGGCTGAGAACTTTAAAGTGTTAAAAGAGAAGAAAAAGCCCTATCAACCCAGAATTCTCTATTTAGCAAAAGCAGCCTATAAAGACTTTCTCAAAAAAACAAAAACTGAGAGAATTGTCAGTAGACCTGTCCTTTGACAAACATTTAAGGAAGTTCTTTAGGCAGAAGGAATATGATCAAGGGCAAGAACTTAGATCCATATAAAGAGATGAGTGTTGGAAATAGAATAAATGAAGGTAAAATATAACTTTATTTTTCTTATTTTTAACCACCGTAAAAGAGACCCATTTAAAGCAGTAGCTGTAAAAATGCATTGAGTGCTCATAGTTACAGTGTGTATGAAAGTGAGATATGTGAAACTGGCATGGAGATGGAAGGAGACACTGGGAAAGTACTGTGACAAGGTTCTTTTATTACATGTAAAGTGGTATCATATTATTTGAAAACAGACTCAAATAATTTTAAAAAGCATATTTTATGGGGTCCCTGGGTAGCTCAGTCAGTTAAGTATCTGTCTCTTAATTTTGGCTCAAATCATGATCTCAGTCATGAGATCAAACCCTGCATCAGGCATTAGGCTCCACCCACTACAGAATCTGCTTGAGATTCTCTCTCTCTGCCCCTTCCTTTTCTTGAATGCTTTCTCCCTCTCTTTGTCAAATAAATAAATAAATATAATTTTCTTTTTAAAAAAGTGTATTTTAAATTCTATCACAAGCACTAAAAAGACTTTAAGTCTAAATATTTAAGTGTATGGAGAAGGTAAAATTGAAGAAAAATATTTCAAAAATTGGAAAAGATACAACAAGCAGAAACAAGACACATAGAAGAAATACAATAGATAACAGAGAGTCACATGACCAATTTTAATGAAAATATATTAATAATTACTTTGAATGCCCATGGTTTAAATGTACCTGCTAAATGACAGAGACTATATTATTGGATAAAAGAGGAAAACAACAGTAGTAGAAAAGAAGACTTACCTATATCCTTTCTACCAAAAGCACAGTTTTTTAAAATCAATATGTGCAAATACTGACTGGAAGGCTAAAGTAGTTATATTAATTACAAGCAAGGCAGTAAAAGGAAGACTATCAGGTACAAAGAGGGACATTACATAATAAAAGAGGGATTAATTCTCCAAGAATACATAACAATCTTACACATGCATGCACCTAACAATAGAGCTTGAGGCAAAAACTGATGGATCTGAAAGGATAAACAGACAAATCTACAATGATAGAATATGAATAGTCCTATATTTATTAAGAGAGTTAAATTTGTGGAGTGCCTGGGTGGCTAAGTTGGTTAAGTGTCCAACTCGATTTCAGCTCAGGTCATTATTTCAGGGTTGTGAGATCAAGCCCTTATTGGGCTCTGCAGTGGGCATGGAGCCTGCTTAAGATTCTCTCTCCCTCTCCCTCTACTCCTCTCCCCAAGCTCACTCACTCTCTCTCTCTAAAAACAAACAAAGAAACAAACAGAAAAACAGAGGGAGGAAAAAAAGAATTAAATTTGTAGTTTTAAATATGCTAATACAAAACAAAACAAAATTCTCCAAGCCCAGATACTTTCACTGATGAGTTCTACCAAGTATTTAAGGAAAAAATAATACAAACCTACATATTCCCTTTCATAAAATGAAAGAAGAGGGAATATTTTTCAAATCATTTTATGAAGTCAGCATTATTCTAATACCAAAATCAGACACAGCATTACAAGAAAAAAATACTGTAGGGCATTATCTGTCATGAACATAGACCAAAAAATTCATAACAAATCAAATCTAGCAATATATAAAAAGCATAATATATCAAATTCAAGTGGAGTTTACCCCAGGAATGCAATGCTGGTTCAACATTCAAAATTTAATCACTACAATTCACCATATTATTAAACTAAATAAGAAATCCATATGACCATATTAGTACATGCAGTAAAAGCTTTCAACAAAGTTCAACATATATTCATTTGTGATACAGTTTCCTATCTGTAGTAGTAACAATAATACTGCAGTAATAAACTGCAACTCTTTGTGAGCAAACTCCCTTAACTCAATGCAGAGTATTTAAAAAAAAAAAAAGAAAAGAAAATCTACAGCTATCATAATATTTAATGGTAGAAGACTAACTGTTTTCTCCTAAGCCCTACAAGGAGTCAAGGATATCCTCTCTCACCATTCCTATTCAACATCATACTGGAAGTTCTAGCTTGTGCAATAAAGCAAGAAAAAGAAATAAAAGGAATACATTGGAAAGGAAGAAATAAATCTATCTTTACTTAGAGATAATATATTTGTCCATATAGAGAATCCCAAATGATTCACAAATACTCCTGGAACTAATAAATGAGTTTTACCTGGCCTCAGAATACAAGGTGCACATGTTAGTCTATATTTCATCATCTTTTTTGGAATTGATTTGGTTATTCAATTTTCTTTAATTTTTCATATAAATTTTAAAGTCAGCTAGTTGATATTTACAAAAAGGTTTACTGGAAATTTGATTGAGTTTGTATTACTGAATGTATAGATCAAAGGGGAGAGAGAACATTGTGACAGTTATTGAGTCTTTCAACCCATGAGCAAATATAGCTCTTTATTTATTTAGGTTTTCTCTGACTTCATTCACTAGTGTTTTGTAGGGTTTTTTTCATACAGATCTTGTACCTATTTAGATTTATACCTAAGTAATTCCATTTGGGGTGCTATTGTAAATGTATTACTATTATGTTTCAAATTTCAATTTATCATGCAATGTATGATAATAAAATTGACATTTGTAGGTTCACCTTGTATTCTGAGGCCTTGCTTTGCAAGGTGTTTGGGAAAAGAATTGGAAGAAAGGAATTACAAAAGGGCGAAAACTTTTAGGGATGATGGGTATGTTCACTCCTGATTGTGGAGTAGTTTCTTGGGGATATAAGGAAAAAAAAAATTGGAAGCCAAAAACTGGAGGGGTTTAGAAAATCAAAGTATGTATTTTTTAAAAGGTTTTATTTATTTATTTAACAGATAGAGATCACAAGTAGGCAGAGAGAGAGAGGGGAAGCAGGCTCCCTGCTGAGCTGAGAGCCCAATGTAGGGCTCCGTCCCAGGACCCTGGGATCACGCCCTGAGCCGAAGGCAGAGGCTTTAACCCACTGAGCCACCCAGGTTCCCCCAGAAGTATGTGTTTTTAACCATAAAATGCAAGTGTTTGTAATAAACCTCTACTGTTGGTACCAAATGCCTCCCTTTGCAACTCTTCAATGTGACACCTGCACTTCCTCTTGCTGAATAACAATCCACTTCGAAGAATGTCTAAATAACAGTTCAGGAGTTCTTTTCAGGCTCAGCAGAACAAAGCTGGATTCCCAGGCAATATTCTAATAAGTCTTTTAAGATTCCAAATACAGTCTGTTTAGCTTATAACTCACTCAAACGAGAATTAATGTTCTGGCCACAACCACCTGAAGTTTGCTCGAGGCCAAAGCTCTGCCAGGCTGTGTTTGGACGAGGCATTTGAGGTTTGCTAAATATAGGTAATAAGGGATTATCGACTGGATTTTTCATTAAATATAAAAAGCACCTAAACAGAAAACACGAAGACAAACATACATGTTTCACAGAGCTAGAGGAAAGAAAACAAAAGTGCTTCCAGACAACAAAAAGAGAAGGTCTGCTTTTCCAAAGGCTGTAAGAGATGTTATTGGGAGAAACTGTCTCACTAGGTACAAGCAGAGTTCAAAACCTTTATCTTTTGAGTGATGTGGATGTACAAATGTCAGTGGCATGTGGGTACACTTTGAAAGGGAAGGAGGAGGCAGGAGTGCTGAACTCCTGAGATTCAAGAATGATACAGGAAGAATTGAATGGGTCCCCAAGTCCATGACTATAAAAGAAAAACACCTCCCTCTACAAAGAAAGGCATCCTGTTGTTCCCCAAGATGATTCAACGCAAAAGGTTTTTTGCTGCACTCCATATGTTCATAAATAATAATTTTGATTTACAGCAAATCATTTAGTGTTTCTGAATCACTGTCTCTTTATCTTTAAGACGAACTACTGACCTTGATCAAGAATTTTCAGTGACAGCAATGGGCAGATACAGATATGCACAGTATCAATAAAGCTGTCCAGGTGATTGTGAAAACCACTGGACAAGCTCATGTTTGATGTACATTTTATCAGTAATCTGCTACAGATTTTTTCCTCAATGTTGTGATCACTCTTCAGTTGTATTGCAACAATAGCTTTCTACATATCACAACATAGACATTAGTATCTCCTTACTCTGATTAACATCCCAATGAGTTCCTTGACCATGGTTTCCTTTATTCTATCCCTTCTTTAAAACCTTAATTAACTCCCATTTAGATTCTGTTGTACCAAGGCTAAACCTCCTTACTTGTTTACCTTATTCTGGTTGTCAAATTCACTACCTATATCTGGACTTTGTAACCATTTTTTGTTTCAGCAGATCACCTATTTATTTACCATCCAAGAGGATCCTTCTGTCTTCATGATGACAAAGATCCTCCAAGAGGAAGCAAGTAGGTACAGAAAATCCATTTAAAATCTTAATGAAAAAAATTCCTAGAAAGTAGAAAACGATTTGTCGATAATTTAAAAACCAGCCTGTCCTATTCTCAAATAACTCTCTCTTTACTTTATACATAGACAAAAGCAGATATTCCACAGATTCCACCACTGCTCAAAGGTAATGGTTATGAACAAAGTTGAGAAATCAAGATATAGAGGCTAAAGGCATCAGATAAGTCACAAAGCTCCATCCTTGTGTGTACGTCAACATCTTCCCTTAAAAGTTTTAGGTGCTGTTAACCAGGATAGTTGTCTCTTTGGCATCTGTATTTATCTGTCCAACATATTCACATGTAGGGAGAATAGACAAAAATACAAATATAGGAGGAGTCAAGATGGCAGAGAAGTAGCAGGCTGAGACTACATCAGGTAGCAGGAGATCAGCTCGATAGCTTATCTAAACATTGCAAACACCTACAAATCCAACGGGAGATTGAAGAGAAGAAGAACAGCAACTCTAGAAACAAAATCAACCACTTTCTGAAAGGTAGGACTGGCGGAGAAGTGAATCTAAAATGACGGGAAGAGGGGCGCCTGGATGGCTCAGTGGGTTGAGCCCCTGCCTTCGGCTCAGGTCATGATCTCAGGGTCCTGGGATCAAGTCCTGCATCGGGCTCTCTGCTCAGCAGGGAGCCTGCTTCTCTCTCTGCCTGCCTCTCTGTCTACTTGTGATCTCTCTCTGTCAAATAAATAAATAAATAAATAAAATCTTAAAAAAAATAAATAAAACGATGGGAAGATAGACCGCGGGGGGAGGGGCCGGCTCCCGGCAAGCGGCGGAGGAATGGAGCACAAAATCAGGACTTTTAAAAGTCTGTTCCACTGAGGGACATTGCTCCAGAGGCTAAACCAGGGTGAAGCCCACGCGGGGTCTGCGTGGCCCCAGGTCCCGCAGGGTCACAGAAAGATCGGGGGTGTTGGAGTGTCGCAGAGCTCTCAGGTATTAGAACGGAGAAGCCGGCTGCAGAGACAGAGCCGAGGACTGAACTCTCAGCTCAGGGTTACCTTGAACTGGTCGCGGGCTGGGTGAGCTCGGAGTGCGGCTAGAGGGTGGGGATACGGGAGTGATTGGGTGCTGTCCTCTGGGGGCGCACTGAGGAGTGGGGGCCCCAGGCTCTCGGCTCCTCCGGGCCGGAGACTAGGAGGCCGCCATTTTCATTCCCATCCTCCGGAACTCTATGGAAAGCGTTCAGGGAACAGAAGCTCCCAAAAGTGAACCCGAGCCGATTACTTAGTCCGGCCGCCGGTAAGGGCGGTGCAATCCCGCCTCGGGCAAAGACACTTGAGAGCCACTACAACAGGCCTCTCCCCCAGAAGATCAACAAAACATCCAGCCAGGACGAAGTTCATCTATCAAGGAAAGCAGGTTCAATTCCTAAGACAACAGCGCAATTCCAGAGGAGGAGAAAGCAAAGCACGGAACTCATGGCTTTCTCCCCATGATTCTTTAGTCTTGCAGCTAATTCAATTTTTTTTTCTTTTTTCAATTTTTTTCTTTTTTCTTCTTCTGCTAAATTTTTTAAAACTTTTACCGTTTTCTTTTTTAACGTTTTTTGACTAGTTTATCTAAATATATATATATTTTCTTTCTTTTTTATATTTTTTTCTTTATTTGTTTTATTTTTTAAATTTTTTTCTTTTTTTTTCTGAACCTCTTTTTATCCCCTTTCTCCCCCCCACAATTTGGGGTCTCTTCTCATTTGGTTACAGCACATTTTTCTGGGGTCTTTGCCACCCTTTTAGTATTTTATTTGCTCCTTCATATCCTCTTATCTGGACAAAATGACAAGGCGGAAAAAATCACCACAAACAAAAGAACAAGAGCCAGTACCGAAGGCTAGGGACCTAATCAACACAGACATTGGTAATATGTCAGATCAAGAGTTCAGAATGACGATTCTGAACATTCTAGCCGGGCTCGAAAAAGGCATGGAAGATATTAGAGAAACCCTCTCTGGAGATATTAAAGCCCTTTCTGGAGAAATTAAAGAACTAAAATCTAACCACGTTGAAATCAAAAAAGCTATTAATGAGGTGCAATCAAAAATGGAGGCTCTCACTGCTAGGATAAATGAGGCAGAAGAAAGAATTAGTGATATAGAAGACCAAATGACAGAGAATAAAGAAGCCGAACAAAAGAGGGACAAACAGCTACTGGACCATGAGGGGAGAATTCGAGAGATAAGTGACACCATAAGACGAAACAACATTAGAATAATTGGGATTCCAGAAGAAGAAGAAACAGAGAGGGGAGCAGAAGGTCTATTGGAGAGAATTTCCCTAATATGGCAAAGGGAACAAGCATCAAAATCCAGGAGATGCAGAGAACCCCCCTCAAAGTCAACAAGAATAGGTCCACACCCCGTCACCTAATAGTAAAATTTACAAGTCTTAGTGACAAAGAGAAAATCCTGAAAGCAGCCCGAGAAAAGAAGTCTGTAACATACAATGGTAAAAATATTAGATTGGCAGCAGACTTATCCACAGAGACCTGGCAGGCCAGGAAGAGCTGGCATGATATATTCAGAGCACTAAACGAGAAAAACATGCAGCCAAGAATACTCTATCCAGCTAGGCTATCATTGAAAATAGAAGGAGAGATAAAAAGCTTCCAGGACAAACAAAAACTGAAAGAATTTGCAAACACCAAACCAGCTCTCCAGGAAATATTGAAAGGGGTCCTCTAAGCAAAGAGAGAGCCTAAAAGTAGTAGATCAGAAAGGTACAGAGACAATATACAGTAACAGTCACCTTACAGACTAATAATGGCACTAAATTCATATCTCTCAATAGTTACCCTGAATGTTAATGGGCTAAATGCCCCAATCAAAAGACACAGGGTATCAGAATGGATAAAAAAACAAAACCCATCAGTATGTTGCCTACAAGAAACTCATTTTAGACCCAAAGACACCTCCAGATTTAAAGTGAGGGGGTGGAAAACAATCTACCATGCTAATGGGCATCAGAAGAAAGCTGGGGTGGCAATCCTTATATCAGATCAATTAGATTTTAAGCCAAAGATTATAATAAGAGATGAGGAAGGACACTATATCCTACTCAAAGGGTCTGTCCAACAAGAAGATCTAACAATTTTAAATATCTATGCCCCTAACGTGGGAGCAGCCAACTATATCAACCAATTAATAACAAAATCAAAGAAACACATCAATAATAATACAATAATAGTAGGGGACTTTAACACTCCCCTCACTGAAATGGACAGATCATCCAAGCAAAAGATCAACAAGGAAATAAAGGCCTTAAATGACACACTGGACCAGATGGACATCACAGATATATTCAGAACATTTCATCCCAAAGCAAAAGAATACACATTCTTCTCTAGTGCACATGGAACCTCCTCCAGAATAGATCACATCCTGGGTCACAAATCAGGTCTCAACCGGTATCAAAAGATTGGGATCATTCCCTGCATATTTTCAGACCACAATGCTCTGAAGCTAGAACTCAATCACAAGAGGAAAGCTGGAAAGAGCTCAAATACATCGAGACTAAACAGCATCCTTCTAAAGAATGAATGGGTCAACCAGGAAATTAAAGAAGAATTGAAAAAATTCATGGAAACAAATGATAATGAAAACACAACAGTTCAAAATCTGTGGGACACAGCAAAGGCAGTCCTGAGAGGAAAATATATAGCGGTACAAGCCTTTCTCAAGAAACAAGAAAGGTCTCAAGTACACAACCTAACCCTACACGTAAAGGAGCTGGAGAAAGAACAAGAAAGAAACCCTAAACCCAGCAGGAGAAGAGAAATCATAAAGATCAGAGCAGAAATCAATGAAATAGAAACCAAAAAAACAATAGAAAAAATCAATGAAACTAGGAGCTGGTTCTTTGAAAGAATCAATAAGATTGATAAACCCCTGGCCAGACTCATCAAAAAGAAAAGAGAAAGGACCCAAATAAATAAAATCATGAATGAAAGAGGAGAGATCACAACTAACACCAAAGAAATACAGACAATTATAAGAACATACTATTAGCAACTCTACGCCAACAAATTTGACAATCTGGAAGAAATGGATGCATTCCTAGAGACATATAAACTACCACAACTGAACCAGGAAGAAATAGAAAACCTGAACAGGCCCATAACCAGTAAGGAGATTGAAACAGTCATCAAAAATCTCCAAACAAACAAAAGCCCAGGGCCAGACGGCTTCCCAGGGAATTCTACCAAACATTTAAAGAAGAACTCATTCCTATTCTCCTGAAACTGTTCCAAAAAATAGAAATGGAAGGAAAACTTCCAAACTCATTTTATGAGGCCAGTATCACCTTGATCCCAAAACCAGACAAGGATCCCACCAAAAAAGAGAACTACAGACCAATATCCTTGATGAACACAGATGCAAAAATTCTCGCCAAAATACTAGCCAATAGGATTCAACAGTACATTAAAAGGATTATTCACCACGATCAAGTGGGATTTATTCCAGGGCTGCAGGGTTGGTTCAACATCCGCAAATCAATCAATGTGATAGAACACATTAATAAAAGAAAGAACAAGAACCATATGATACTCTCAATAGATGCTGAAAAAGCATTTGACAAAGTACAGCATCCCTTCCTGATCAAAACTCTTCAAAGTGTAGGGATAGAGGGCACATACCTCAATATTATCAAAGCCATCTATGAAAAACCCACCGCAAATATCATTCTCAATGAAGAAAAACTGAAAGATTTTCCGCTAAGGTCAGGAACACGGCAGGGATGTCCATTATCACCACTGCTATTCAACATAGTACTACAAGTCCTAGCCTCAGCAATCAGACAACAAAAAGAAATTAAAGGCATCCAAATCGGCAAAGAAGAAGTCAAACTATCACTCTTCGCAGATGATATGATACTATATGTGGAAAACCCAAAAGACTCCACTCCAAAACTGCTAGAACTTGTACAGGAATTCAGTAAAGTGTCAGGATATAACATCAATGCACAGAAATCAGTTGCATTTCTGTACACCAACAACAAGACAGAAGAAAGAGAAATTAAGGAGTCAATCCCATTTACAATTGTACCCAAAACTATAAGATACCTAGGAATAAACCTAACCAAAGAGGCTAAGAATCTATACACAGGAAATTATAAAGTACTCATGAAAGAAATTGAGGAAGACACAAAGAAATGGAAAAATGTTCCATGCTCCTGGATTGGAAGAATAAATATTGTCAAAATGTCCATGCTACCTAAAGCAATCTACACATTTAATGCAATCCCTATCAAAATCCCATCCATTTTTTCAAAGAAATGGAACAAATAATCCTAAAATTTATATGGAACCAGAAAAGACCTCGAATAGCCAAAGGAATATTGAAAAAGAAAGCCAAAGTTTGTGGCATCACAATTCCGGACTTCAAGCTCTATTACAAAGCTGTCATCATCAAGACAGCATGGTACTGGCACAAAAACAGACACATAGATCAGTGGAACAGAATAGAGAGCCCAGAAATCGACCCTCAACTCTATGGTCAACTAATCTTCGACAAAGCAGGAAAGAATGTCCAATGGAAAAAAGACAGCCTCTTCAATAAATGGTGCTGGGAAAATTGGACAGCCACATGCAGAAAAATGAAATTGGACCACTTCCTTACACCACACACGAAAATAGACTCCAAATGGATGAAGGACCTCAATGTGAGAAAGGAATCCATCAAAATCCTTGAGGAGAACGCAGGCAGCAACCTCTTCGACCCCAGCCGTAGCAACATCTTCCTAGGAACAACGGCAAAGGCAAGGGAAGCAAGGGCAAAAATGAACTATTGGGATTTCATCAAGATCAAAAGCTTCTGCACAGCTAAGGAAACAGTTAACAAAACCAAAAAACTGACAGAATGGGAGGAGATATTTGCAAACGACATATCAGATAAAGAGCTAGTATCCAAAATCTATAAGGAACTTAGCAAACTCAACACCCAAAGAACAAACAATCCAATCAAGACATGGGCAGAGGACATGAACAGACATTTCTGCAAAGAAGACATCCAGATGGCCAACAGACACATGAAAAAGTGTTCCACGTCACTCAGCATCAGGGAAATACAAATCAAAACCACAATGAGATATCACCTCACACCAGTCAGTATGGCTAAAATGAACAAGTCAGGAAATGACAGATGCTGGTGAGGATGCGGAGAAAGGGGAACCCTCCTACACTGGTGGTGGGAATGCAAGCTGGTGCAACCACTCTGGAAAACAGCATGGAGGTTCCTCAAAATGTTGAAAATAGAACTACCCTATGACCCAGCAATTGCACTACTGGGTATTTACCCTAAAGATACAAACATAGTGATCCGAAGGGGCACGTGTACCCGAATGTTTATAGCAGCAATGTCTACAATAGCCAAACTATGGAAAGAACCTAGATGTCCATCAACAGATGAATGGATAAAGAAGAGGTGGTATATATACACAATGGAATACTATGCAGCCATCAAAAGAAATGAAATCTTGCCATTTGCGACGACGTGGATGGAACTAGAGGGTATCATGCTTAGTGAAATAAGTCAATCGGAGAAAGACAACTATCATATGATCTCCCTGATTTGAGGACATGGAGAAGCAACATGGGGGTTAAGGGTGATAGGAGAAGAATAAATGAAACAAGATGGGATTGGAGGGAGACAAATCATAAATGACTCTTAATCTCACAAAACAAACTGGGGGTTACTGGGGGGAGGTGGGATTGGGAGAGGGGGAGGGGGTTATGGACATTGGGTAGGGTATGTGCTATCGTGAGTGCTGTGAAGTATGTAAACCTGGCGATTCACAGACCTGTACCCCTGGGGATAAAAATACATTATATGTTTATTAAAAAAAAAAATTGGAAGGGGAGGCGAACCATAAGAGACTATGGACTCTGAAAAACAACCTGAGAGTTTTGAAGGGTCAGGCAGGGGTGGGAGGTTGGGGGAATAGGTGGTGGGTAATAGGGAGGGCACGTTTTGCATGGAGCAGTGGGTGTTGTGCAAAAACAATGAATAATGTTACGCTGAAAAAATAAATAAAATGGAAAAAAATAAAAAAAATACAAATATATATAATGTACCTCTCACTTTCTTATATGCCCCTTGGAATTAGAAACCATAATATTTCAGTGACGGAGTGGTCATAAGTTGATAGGGAGAATGATAAACAAAGGCCTAGACAATATTTCCCTGGAATTCACAAAACCTGAACAATGGATTCCTGGGCAACTGTCTCTAATTTGAATAAGCTTCTACTTGTATAAGTCTTGAACTTGGAAAAAGTTCAAAATATCTGTTGGCTAGTAAACTCTTATACTTATTTTCTGCCTGTTCTCTCTGTGTCACAAGTCCTGGCAAATCCAGATCCTCACATGACAGCGCGACCAGGAAAGGAGACACTGTTAACTTCGTGTTCTCTTTGCTCTGTTGTGTAGATTTTCTCCCTATACTAGAGGTAGTGTCAAGTAACTTTGATTAATTTCATAAAATGATTATGAGGAAACTTAAATGTATCACAGAGCCTAATATGGCCATTTGACAGAAGAGTAATCTGAGGCACAGAAGGTTCAGATTATATTACAGGAGTCAGGAGTTAAAGTCTTTGAAAGAGAGGTTTCTTACATTCAACCTTCCAAACGTGACTTAGTGCTAAAGATACTGCTGAATGAAAGCTCAGTAGCATGTGAATGTGCGTAGAGAAATGTGTCTAGTTGAAGTAGCTGTGAGACAGGTTTCTCCTCCCTCTCCCCAGATAGATCAATGACTCTTTTCCATCACAGCTTTCAGAACTAAGGCAAGAAAAATAATGGACAATAGCAAGGGTACTTACAGCAACAATGAACAAATATGTGAATCAGGTAGTCTCAAGGTAACACTGTGCATATTTTTGTTATATTTAGAGATCTTATGAGACCTCCTTTACTCCTATTTCCAAAACACCCATTTCCAAAATTTGTATCTTGTACACTTCAACACAGCTCTACAGATAACTAGATATAAATTTCAACTTGTGAATTCCTATGCACAAGATTGCTCTGGCTGTCACATTCCGAAAAGACATAGTGATACGTTTTGTTCATTTCCTCTTTTCTTTCTTGTTCCTCCTTTCTTCTTCTTCTTCTTTTTTAATGAACAAGCAGTTAGACTTGGCTATAGGTAGAATATAAATGAGGCTTCTTGCAAGGTCATTTTCAGAAAGAGTTCACTTCTCCAGACTTAGAGCAGTAGTTGTAGGTACAGACACCCCAAGAGAGGTGCGGCCACGGTAGTGATAGAGTTTTATATGCCGTTTCTTTTCAGGGATGGTTGGCAAACAGAAGCTCCCCAGTTGCCAGACAATGAAGGTATCAGTTGTGTCCTGCCTAGGACTGATACCTGAAATTCCACCTTCAGTTGGAAGATGCCCATGTCCGCCAAAAGAGAAGGATTCCTGTTTGTCTTCAGCAAGGGTACTTTCTAAAGGTCTCTATATCTCATTCAGCCTTACCTTTTCTTATTCACTTGTCACTCTAGATAAAGCCTGGTAATTAATATCTGTAGCATTTAAAACTGTAGAAAGCTTCACTGGTTTTCTTCTTTTTTGAATTTCTGTCCTAAAGCCACACCTGGAAGCCATGGATTTTACCATCATTACAAGAAGGGGCACCTGAGATGATGTTTAATTCATGACTGAGGAGATGCAGGTCCCCTGAGCAGACAGTGTGTGTTTGTTAAATAACACTGTGAAACCCAGACATTTTCCTGTTTCGTCCTGTTTGGAAATTTTCAAAAATGATTTTTCCAGGCTTTGCCCCTCCATTACTTTTAATAATGACTTTATTGGGATACCAATTATTTTCTTTGGGCCAGAGAAGAAGTGTTAAGCCATATTTCTCCTGCAATTTAAGAATTCTTTTTTATGGCCTGTAAGTATGTTATTCTATACATAAGATGAAATCCAAAAACCTGAAGTGGAGAGTTGAGAATGCTGCTTTACGACAAGCTAAGAAATCCTTCACCGTTTGTTTCCTACAAAGGAGTCAAGCAGAATGGGGGAATCTGCGATGTTGATTTCAATGTTCCATTTTGTTATGCCCACATGAATATGGCAACAAGTACACTGGAAGAGACAAACAGGTACCTAAGAGTAGTGTGGGTTTGACACTGTGTCCCTTAGCCTTCAAATTCCAGCCTTGATCGTATAATAATAAATTCGAGAACCCTATTCATTTCAGTCAATCCTGCCAGTCGACACTTGCAGCCTCCTCTTTTCCTGACCCACTGACTCGGGACAATTTTAAATATATTTAAAACTGAAATAGTTCAGGCATCTCAAAGAATATTTAGCATAAAAGTGGCTGCAGGAGGACTTGTGAATAGTTAGGAGTTGATGTCTGTTGATAGCATGACTTTGGGGACATGGAAAGCCTTGTGTTAACCCAGAAATGCCTCCAACATCTATTCTGTGATCCCTACCATTCCACTAGGGGTTGGATCAGCAATTTATTTCATGTAAGTGCCTGCTGAATTCAGAGAAAACATCTGTGAGATAATTTATTGTGAGGACTATTTGTACTAGGCAAAAAGGATCAAACATATGCCCTTTTCAAAGAAATTGTTATGAGGGGAAAGAGGAAAGGTTTAGGTAAGGATGGGAGAATATATAAGAGTGGAGGAGTGAAAGAGGAGAAGATAGAGGACAGAGGGAGAGAGGGTGGGAAAGATCAGAGAGAAGGGAGGCAGGAGAAAGACAAGAGAAAGGATGGCAGGGACAGAAGAGAAAAAGAGAAGACAAGAAAGAGGGAGGAGAAAGGAAAGAATGATGAAGGAAAGAGGAAGAAGGTGAAACATCTCAATAAAGAATAAAAATGCATAGTACATGCCACTTGCAGATGGTTAAAGAAAAGCTTTACCTCAGGCATGCATCTAGGTGGGCTCTGTGGGTGAAGCATCTGCCTTCAGCTCAGATCATGATCTCCAGGGTCCTGGGATCAAGCCCAGAGTAGGGCTCCCTACTCAGTGGGGAATCTGCTTCTCCCTCTCCTTCTGCCCCTCCCTGCTTGTGTTCTCTCTCTCTGGCTCACTGTCTCTCTCAAATAATAAATAAAATAAAATCTACAAAAAAGAAAAGCTTTAGCTTAAATAAGCAGTAAGACATGTTCGTGAGGACTCGAAAGTCTGTTCTCTTACAGGTTAAGATGTTCATTAGTAGCTTCACAGCATAGATGCTCCGGGGGTTGGGGGGGGGTGTTTCAAAGTGATTGTATTGGGTGTTGTATTAATTACTAGGGCTGCCGTAACAAAGTAGCGCAGACTGGGTGGCTGGAGTTTCAACATCAAGGTGCCAGCAGAGTTGTTGCCTCTGAAGGCCACCAGGGAAGGACCTGTTGCAGGCCTTTCTCCTGCCTGGCAGGTGGCTGCCCCTTGCTGCCTCTTCACCATGGCTCTCCCTCTAGGCATGTGCACCTTGTGCCTCTTCTTATAAAGACGCTGGTCAAGGTGAATTAGCCCCACTCTAACAGCCTCATTTTAACTTAATCACCTCTTTAAAGCCATTATAGCCAAATACTGTTACATGCTGAGGTACTGAGGGGGTTGGGATTTTAACATACGAATTTGGGAAAGACACAGTTCAGCCCATTTACCCAGGTAGGAGGGGTATCAAAATCCAGCGAGGAAACCATCTGGCTACAATTGCTCAGTCCCAATTTTTCTTTGAATTGGAACTCAGATAGTGACTCTGCAGATCTTGGGCAACACATATTATTTATCCCAGGGCCCCAAATATCTTCAAAGAGTGCACAGAAAGTGCACTGGGTACAAAGGGGTTGATTTTCCTCTTGGATCCACAACCCGTCATCTGTGTGAGCTTCTATTGCTAGACTTCTCAGTCTGAGCCTTGGTTTCTACTTGGGTAAAATAAGACTATTAATTACCTACTACAAAACAGGGTTGGTCTAGGCTAAGTCTTAAATGAGAGAACATCCTTGATAAAATCTGAAAATGCCCTGAAAAGCCTTTGTATACAGTCAGGCTTTGAACAAATGGAAGGGATTATGATAATCACCACTGTGTATTTGATTTTAAATGGTTGCCCACTTAAAACGCTTGGAGATTTAAATAGAGCCAACTTTAAACCAGTGTCTTTTGAACAGTGATTCAAGATAGACGAAATTCTCTGTGCACATGGCTTTTTCCACAGGGTATGATTATTAACTTTTAGTTCAATATTCATTAGCACATGCCTTTAGATTAACTTCTGTCAGTCACACATCTCATGAGGGCCATATAACTGATGATAATATTGGCTTTCAGTTTGGCAAAATATTAAAGAATAAGACCGACTAAATAAGGATCTCAGTGTTGATTCTTTCCTTTTGTGGAAGCCATAAAGAAGCCTTAAGCAGGAACAATTTGTCTCCATTTCCCTTTTTTTTTGTAATTTTGGTGTCTCTAAACTCTAAATACCCCAAGTTGTCACAAGCCATAAGAAAATGAACTGGGTCGTGGGACTCCAGGAAGATATTCCTCATCAAAATGGAAGGATTTTGAAGAAGCCATCTCCTTAAGAGGGGAATAATCATAGTGATTAAATCAAGAATGCTGGAACAGGGGAACTGCAGGCACCATGGTGGGAAGACAGAGGAGATGTAACAAGACATTCTAGAAGCCCGTGAAAGAACCCTGTGAGGCTGAGGCTACTCTCTTCAACTAGAGCCCGGAAAATATTATCAAATTTTTAATGCCTTTGTAACTAACATATTGCCTTAGAAGTGAAAAATACTGTTAATTACCATTCCTTGTTTAAAAACATGCACTTAAGGAAGAGCACTGGATATGTACCAAAGACCTTCAAGACTACAGTTTCCGTCTGTAATGTATTGAGGAAAATATATACCAAAGACCTTCAAGACTACAGTTTCCGTCTGTAATGTATTAAGGAAATGAAGTCAGTTTTCCATTATCTAATGAATTTGTTAATTTGAGTTGTTTTTCCAGTAAGATTAGTGATGATAATTTTACTTAATATGAATGTGGCAGAAGAGACTGAAATATGACTAATGAACCAACTGTTTAGAAATAGTAAATAACAAATTATATATAATAAATAATATTAATAATATATATTACACACTATATATAATTATACATTCGATATATTTATCTTTTCAACATTTTTCTATATTAATATTTTAATATATTTTATGTACAACTTTCACGTAGGTAGTCTGCATATATCAACATGAATACATTAATATATTATTCTAATATGTTTAATTATGTATTATATGATATTTCACATTTTATGTTTTATACCTAATGTAATAGATGATTGATATTTGCTATAATTCAGATATAAATATATGTACTATATTTGTACAATATGTATTTTGTTAATATAATAAATATTCTTTTTCAAATATTTAAATGACTAAAATACTGTATATGGCTTACATATAGACTTTTACTTTTTTACTTTTAGGAAATGATGTGGCTATTAACTCTTTATTAGATATATCATTTGCAAATACTTTCTCCCATTCAGTAGGTTGCCTTTTAGTTTTGTTGATCTTTCCTTTCACTGTGTAAGAGCATTTTATCTTGGTGTGTTTCAAATAGTTTAATTTTGCGTTTGTTTCCCTTGACTAAGGAGAGATACGGACAAAACTGTTGCTAAAGTCAATGTCAAAGAAATTACTGTCTGTATTTTCTTCCAGGAATATTATGATTTCAGGTTTCACAGTTAGGTCTTTAATCCATTTTGAGTTTATTTTTGTGTACAGTGTAAGAAAGTGGTCCAGTTTCATTCTTTTGCATGTGGTTGTTCAGTTTTCCCAACACCATTTGTTGAAGAGATTGTCTTTTCTCCATTGTATATTCTTGCTTCCTCTGTTGTAGATTAATTGACCATGTATGCATGAGTTTATTTCTGGATTCTCTTTTCTCTTCTATTGATCTATGTCTCTATTTTTGTGCCAGGACCATGCTATTTTGATTACTATATCTTTGTAATATATTTTGAAACCTGGGCTTGAGATACTTCCAACTTTGTTCTTCTTTTCTTGACCACTTTGGTTATTTGGGATCTTCTGTGCTTCCATATAAATTGTAGGATTATTTGTTCTAGTTCTATGAAATATGTCGTTGGCATTTTAATAGGGATTGTATTAAATCTGTGGATTGCTTTGGGTAGTGTGAACATTTTAACAATACTGGTTCTTCCAATCATGAGCATGGAGAATCTTTTAATTTATTTGTGTCATCTTCAATTTCTTTCGTCAGTATTTTATAGCTTTCAAGGTACAGGGGTCAATATCAAAAATACATAAAGAACTTATACAGGGGCACCTGGGTGGCTCAGTGGGTTAAAGCCTCTGCCTTCGGCTCAGATCATGATCCCAGGGTCCTGGGATCGAGCCCCACATCGGGCTTTCTGCTCTGCAGGGAGCCTGCTTCCTCCTCTCTCTCTGCCTGCCTCTCTGCCTAGTTGTGATTTCTCTCTGTCAAATAAATAAAATATTAAAAAAAAAGAACTTATACAACTCAAAACAAAAAATCAAATGATCTAATTAAAAAATTGGCCAAGGACCTAACCAGTAATTTTTCCATGAAGACATACAGAGAGCCAACAGACACATGAAAAGATGTTCAACGTCACCCATCATCAGGGAAATGAAAATCAAAACCACAATAAGATATCACTTTATACCTGCCAGAGTGGCTAAAATCAAAAACACAAGAGACAACAAGTGTTGGTAGGATGTGGAGGGAACAAACACCCATGCCCTGTTGGTGGGAATGCAAACACATGCAGCCACTGTGGAAAACAGTGTGGAGCTTCCTCAAAAAATTAAAAATATAATTATTTTTAATTTACCCAAAGAAAATGAAAACACTAGTTCAAAAAGATACATGCACCCCAATGTTTATTGCAGTGTCATTTACAATAGCCAAATTATGGAAGCAACCCAAATGTCCATCCATAGATGAATGGATAAAGAAGATGCAGTATATATACACAATAGAATATCACTCAGTATAAAAAAGAATGAATTCCTGCCATTTGCAACAACATGGATGGACCTAGAGGGTATTTTGCTAAGTGAAATAAATGAGTCTGAGAAACAAAAATGCCACATGATTTCACTCATATGTGCAACTTAAGAAACAAAACAAATGAAGAAAAAAAGAGACAAACAAACAACCAAAAAACCCAGACTCTTAAATACAGAGAACATGGGGGTTGACAAAGGGAAGGTAGATGAGGGGATGGGTAAAATAGGTAAAAGGGATTACGAATACACTTACCTGGATGATCACTGAAGAAGGTTGAATTGTATACCTGAAACTAATACATTATATGTTAATTATATTTGAATAGAACAGTAATAAGAATAAACAATGTAGATAATTATAATATCAATATAAATGCAATTAATGTAGTAAGCACTGTAATCATAGCAACACAATTAACACTTCACATATAGAGATTCTATTCTTTTTTTACTTCTTTGAATGATGCTGCATATATTATATCCAGGGAGTTTGTGACTGCAGTAACTTTTTATTACACGGCTTTCTATGTGCCAGTACTCTTCCATATGCTTCACATGAAATATAGCAAAGTTAGTTACTTGCCCAAAGTCTCATAAATAATAATGGATAAAGCTATTTACATTTCATCTGTAGTAGTGTGACTCTAGAAAAACTGACCTAGGGTACTACTTCTAGTGTAGTGAGGCCTTTGGGAGAAATGCCTGCTCCATTCTATTAACTTGGGAAGGCCATGGCCACTCAACTTCTTTCTGGGGCCCCTGGAATGTAATTTAATCAATTTCTTTAAGTTGGAGAGGAATGCTGGGGCTGGGAGTGGGCTGGGTGGGGCTGGGGCTCAGGCTAGGATGGAGAGGAAAATGAGAGACAGATTTTCATCACGGGTACCAATAGGAAGAAAAGATGGAAATCTCTTGGCCCTGGATAATCCTGATGGGAGAAAAGCCCCAGAATAGAATAATAAGCATAAGGATTTCTGTTTAAATAAATTAGAGCAATAGCTCTCAAATGTGATCCCCGACCAGCAGCATTAGCATCACCAGGTAAAACTTGCAGGACTGCAAATTCCCATGCAACTCACCAGACGCACCGAGTCAGAAACTCTGGCCACCAGGTGCAGAAATCTGTTTTAACAAGCTTCCAGGTGATTCTGATTCACTCTCAAGTTTGAGAACAACTGAATTAGAGAAAGAAAAGAGCGACAAGCTGGGGAGTCTTTGAATTGTTCTGGTGAGTAGGGATATGCTTTGTTTCCACCTGTGACCCACTGAGTCAGAGTGAAGACTAATGGGCCAGATGCACTGATGTCACCCAATTGACCAAAGACCCAAGACATTGCTGTGCTTCGTTTAACCACTGTTTCCAGGCATAGGCCCCTTTCTTCTCCCCCATCTTCCGCTTTACAAACCGCCACCTTGAAAAGTACAACGACAACAAGAGGGATGTGTAACACTATCAGGAATTAAGCCCAAGGAGTTTAAAGCCATCTTTTTCCGTAAAGTCATTATGCACTTGCCTCATTTCCTGCTGACTGACTTTCTCTAGAGAATAGGAACCAGGAAATCTTTGGGGCAGGTGCAGTCCTAACAGATGTTACAAAGCCTGAGACAGCTCACAGCTTCCCCTGTTTGTTGTTAACTGAATAGTTCATCTACAGAAATCACCTTGGTTCCTCACAGAAAAATATCTACTAAGTAAGAAAAAAACCTACTAAGGTAGGTAGGAAAGGGATATTCAGAAATATCCTGTATTACTCCAGGGAACTGCACTTTCTTTTGGAGTCCCACACAAGCTCTTTGTTGAGCATTGACTGTTAGGGGGACATTAATGTTTTTTTTCCTGCTTCTTCCACCTCTGATAAACTGACCTTGACTAGGTATTCTCCCAGCCTCATTAATGTAAAATTTCAATGATCAGGGACACAGTGTCTCTTGTAAGAATCATCCACTAACCAGATGTTTTTCCTTTCAATTTTGTAACATAAAGAGACAAAAGAGGAAACATTTCTGGAATGTAACTTTCTAGAAGGCCCGTAAGAGTTGATAGGCAGAAGCAAAGAAGGCAGAACAGACTACTATTCAACATGGGCTCCTAGATTCAGCTTGACTCAGTTATCTCATGACTCTGAGAACTTAGGCAATTACTTCAGCTCTTTTTCTCTGGAAGATGGGGGTAAGAGCTCTTATCACACAAGATTATTGGGAGGATTAAAACTGTTAAATTAAAAAAAGCTCTTACAAGAGTATCTGGAAGGTATTAAGCGCTGCAAAAGTGACTGCTCTTATATTCTTATTATTACTATTGACCGCAAGAAACTACGTCAAAGGAATGACCCAATTCCATCCACTATCTTGTACTTACTAGGGCAGGAAAATAAGCTAGACCCGAGAATGAGAAGCTAACATTGAATAGCTCCTCTTCAGAGGCAAGAAATAACCTTCCTGTGCCGTCTATTTCTCCTGTTAATTAAATTTTCATACACATTTTCTTAACTCCTCACCTGAATTCTCTGATCCCTGAGAGCAGGTACTCTGCATGAGTCCCCTTGGTAAGAACCAGAATACTAAGCACAGCAACTTTCGTATCACACTAGATTTAATTTTCAGAAAGACATCTTCCAGCCAACCAGAAAGAATAATTACCCCTAAATCCTCCCTCATCCTGGCGTAGAGAGATTTTACTTCTGACTAGGCTGTTTCTCAGGACACACCCTAGTGCTGCAAATGATGTTTGCTGTCTACACTGCTTGCTTTGGTGTTGTGATCTTCAAAGTGACTTCCAGGTCATACTACCAAGTGTTAAAATACTAAGGGCTACTTCTGGAGACACCAGGGGAAATTCTAAATAAGTCCCTAAGTCCATGACATAGTGCTTGCTCCCCCCGCCCCCAAATAGTATCAGACTGCCACACTTTAACATTAAGAAGAGATTGCAGGAACAGTAGATGGTCCAGTGGGGACTGGTATGGGCATTTGGAAAAGGAGAGCTCAAAGTGGGTGGTCATTGTCAGAATAGACTTCATGAGATAGTGGGGGATTGAGCTGAATTTTCTACACTAAAAAGCCTGAAATTCTCCCACGTGTCTGAAGTGCATTATTTCACATCACATAACACAGCCTCCCAAGTCCAAGCTGGTTACAACATATACTCTTAACAGGGAAAATAAAAATAAAAATAAAAATAAAAAATCCAGACAATGTCTCGTGACAATGACCAATTGAAACGTTATCACATAGTGCTAAACGCCATAACTTATTTTTTTAAATTTATTTATTTATTTTCAGCATAACAGTACTCATTGTTTTTGCACTACACCCAGTGCTCCATGCAATACGTGCCCTCCCCATTACCCACCACCTGGTTCCCCAACCTCCCACCCCCCGCCCCTTCAAAACCCTCAGGTTGTTTTTCAGAGTCCATAGTCTCTCATGGTTCATCTCCCCTTCCAGTTTCCCTCAACTCCCTTCTCCTCTCCATCTCCCCATGTCCTCCATGTTCTTTGTTAGCCATAACTTATTCTTAATTAACTAAACCTATTCAATACAAAGAACTTTAATGTCACCTTCTCAGCAAACCATGTAGCCTCAACAGTCCACGAAAGAGACTTCACCTTTATAAAGCTTTATCTTGAGGCTGCTATATTTAAAAATGTAAAGACTTTTTTTGTGTGTGAAACCAGGTATTCTATTACTCTGGCATTTTGTATGTAAAGCTCTATGTTAATCAGCTTATCATAAGAAACTTAAAAGCCCTGCTGGAAATTGTGATTCTGAATCATTTATTTCAGCACCTGGAGAGCTGGGGCTCTATCTTATTTATTATTTTTCTCCACCACTGCCACACACCAGCCACTTCCTCCTTGCATAGTAAGTGAATTAATTTAAATTCAGTTTAGATGTATTGTTATGTATTTAATTTAATTCTGTTTTTGAAAGCTTACAGATCATACAGATCATTTTGGCTTTTACTTATAAATTGTACTTCATATCAGTCATAAAATGTAACAAAAAGGGGACACCTGGGTGCCTCAGTTGGTTAAGCATCTGCCTTCAGCACAAGTCATGATCCCAGGTTCCTGGGATTGAGCCCCTGCATCGGGCTCCCTACAAATCCTCTCCCTCTGTCTGCTGCTCGCCCTTCTTGTGCTCACTCTCTCTCTGTCACATATATAATAAAATAAAATAAAAGTCTTTTAAAAGAAGGTAACAAGAATATCCAAGTAACAACTAACCATGTGTGATAACAAAAATTCAAGCTAGCCAACCAAGATAATATTGATCATCACAATTATTATTATAATTCTACCAGTTTATAGTTCAGACTATAATTTGCAAAATGCTTTAGTATTTTCCCACCTGTGCCAGGATACCCAAAGGCAAGTTTGGATGTCCTTTGTCTTCTGTTTTACTTCAGATAAATTTTTTTCTTCCTTTGCAGTATAAATCTATCAGAAACAGAATTTGGGACCACCGTTATGTCTCTGTTATAGTGTGTGTGTGTGTGTGTGTGTGTGTGTCTTGAAATGATAATCCAGTGGTTTCCAACCTGACTTATTAGAATTCCATGCAGAGCTTACAGTATGAAAAGTGTGGTCATTTTGGCCTCCACCCAGCCTCAACTGAATTGGAACCTCTAATGGTTAAGGCTGACAGATAAAATATAAGACATCAGTTAAATTTTAATTTCAGATAAACAGCAAATAATTCTTTTGAACTAGGTATGCTTCATGCTGTATTGGGGACATACTTAGACTAAAAGTTATTCATTTTTTATCTGAAATTCAAATTTAACTGGCATCTCAGTTTTCTGGGTTTTTTTGTTTTGTTTTGTGTTTTTGTTTTTTGTCTTTTCTTCTTTTTAGTAAATCTGGGAATCCTACCAAGAATAGCAACATGAACTCTGTATTATCTGTAGTTTCCAGACCGGTTCTGTTCAAGTTGGTCTTCTATTTTTTTCAAGTTTTCTTCTTTGTTTATTCTTCTTTTTCAAATCCACATTTTAGACTTAGACCAAAGAACTGTCACAAAAGATAAATATTTTTTAAAGTTGGAGAGTTACTATGTAAGAAACATTTCCTTATTCATGATTCAAGAGAATCATTTTAATTTTTTTCATAAAATGTCTGTTTCAAATGTCTTATTATTTAGATGTCAATTTATACAGTTGTATTCATCATTTTATTTTTATTCAAAAATACCTCCATACTATGTCCTTTGTTCCATGAGAGCCATGGACACCCATTTTGGGTTTTTAAACACACAGCTAAGAATATAGGATAAAAACCACGGAAGTGTGTGTGTGTGGGGGGGTGTGTCTTTCCACCAAGATAAATTTCTACATTCTACATTGGAAGTAGCCCAATTAAGAAAGTTTTTTCATATGGATTTAGAATGAGGAAAAGTGATAACTAGAACTTCTTTGGAAATTACTCTAAAGAGTAAAAATCAAGGAAGAACAAGTGGCCTATTAAGGCGAGTGCACTCAGGGAAGGAATTCAGTAATCCCTGTAGCTTGTAATAGGGAGTTAGGACTCAGAGTGTGAAAATGTCAGAGCAGCACTATGAAATCCTAGAAGGACTCTCAGTAGGTGCAGAGAATCAAGATTTTATGTGAGCAGTTGCTGGGAACCCAGGGTCTGGGAAACACCACACATTCCAACACAAATCCCTAAGCCCAGGTACCATGGGAACAGCTGATCCTCCACAAACATTTGTTGATATGTGGAGATGAGATGGGTCCTGACATGCTGTCTGGATAGTATGAGCAAGGTAAAGGGTAACCAAGGGGACCAGACCAACAGCATGGAGCTGCATAAATCCCAGCTGTGAATTCAAAAGGGATGCCTGGGCTTGAATATTCCTTTTGCCCTCAGCTAATGTGTGTACTGACCTCTGCTAAGGAGCTTGGAAGTATTTCTAAGTAATTTGGTTCCCATAAATAGAATGTCCTCTTCAGGTGTTATGTGAGGAGGAACTAAAAATAATTAGTGCAAATGATCCTAAGACCCTCCACCACCTGAAAAAGCTGAGAGAGAGAGAAAGAGGGAGAAGTAGAGAGAGGCAAATTTGCTGCTTTTTTAAAAAAGAAAGTGTTCTCTACTAGGAGAAGCTGGTAGGAAGTTTTCCTGGAAAAGTTTCCAATAAATTGGACCGTTCAGGCACATTCCTCACTGCTCATTAAAAAAAGTAAGACATAATTACTAAGTTCATTTAGTGTGATCTCTAAGTGGTTGCTTGAGGAAATGTGTTGCAATTTGTTTTATATGCCTGGCTTTGAATATTATGAAACATGCATTAAAAAAAAACAACAGATACATTCTGTAGCATTTAAAACGCGTGCTTCCGTCTTTCTGGCTTCTGAATTCAGTATCAAACTGAAATTCTATGAGGGGCAAATTTCATTTAAATTTGGCAAAAGACAGCTTTGGTTCAGGCAAAAGGGAAAAATGTATAAACAAGTAATAAAATCACACTTCCTGAAGTGTTGAGTTGTGAAACTTTTGATGTAGAAAAATACTGGGTATTTATTGGGAGTTTCACTGATGCCTTCTAAGTACTCTGTGAAGTACAAACAGGAGACAGAAATGGAAATCTTATGGAGAAGAGGAAGAAAAAACTGAAGTCCCCTTCATTTTTTCCTCTTTCGGGAATAACCAGTAAGTCCGTCAGTCATCGGTTGTCTCAGCTATTTGCTTTGGCTCAAAAATACTTAGGAAATATACTGGATAGAAAAAGTCATCACTGCAAGGTCACAATATTTCAGTGACAAAAGCTGACCACAGTGACACACAATCGTGAATAACACTGGCCTTTGACTCACCTCACTTGTTGAGTTCAAAGGTACCTATTTTGGGACATGTATCTAGATAGAGACTTTGGAGATGCCTCTAGCGTTCAGACAAATCTTCAGGGCCAAATTTTTTTTTTAATTCTCCTTTTTTACTTTATGGTCCTTCATAATATTCTATCTGACCAAATACTTTTATAAGGTATCATGTTTTCTCTTAAATTACTAAAATCAAAGCGAAAGTGAAGATAGTACTATCAAATCTATAGAAATAAAGAGGAGTATAACAGAATACTATGAAAAATTGCATGCCATTGCATTGGGTTACCTAGATGAAATGGACAAAGTCCTAGAAACATAGCAAGATTGAATCATAAAGAAACAGAAAATCAGATGAGACCCATTACTAGTTAGGAGATTGAATCAATAATCAAGAACTTCTCAGCAAACAAAAGCCCTAGACATGACAGTTTTACTGGTGAGTGATTTAAAGAACAACTAACACCAATCCCTCCTCAAACTCTCCCAAACCTTGAAAAGGAGAGAGTGATTCCTAACTCATTCTGTGAGGTTAGTATTCCCCTGATACCAAGGCCACACAAAAGCAATACAAGGAAAGGAAACTGAAGACCAATTCATGTTATACATATTGTGTAAAAATCCACAGCAGAATACTAGCACACTTAATGTGACAACATATGAAAGCAACTATACACGATGATCATGTAGAATTTATTCCTCAAATATAGGGATGATTCAACATACAAACACACAAAAATCAATGTAATATATCACATTAATAGAATGTAGGAAAAAAACTCATAATTTTAAAACAGAAAAAGCAACTGACAAAATTCAATACATTTTTATGATTAAAAAAGAAGCTCAACAAATTGGGATTAGAAAGAAACTATCTCAACGTAATATAGGACATATATGAAAAGCTCACAACTAACATTATATTCAATGTTAAAGGACTGAAAGCTTTTCCTCTAACCTAAGTTAAAAGAAAACATGGATGGCTACTTTTACCACTTCTAGTTAACATAGCCAGAATAATTAGGCAAGGAAAAGAAATGAATGACATACAAATTGCAAAGGAAGAAGCAAAATTACTTTTGTTCGTAGGTTGCATGATTTTATATGTAGAAAACCACAAAGATTAAACACACACACACACACACACACACACACAACTGTTAGAACTAATAAACAAATTCAACAAGGTAGCAGGATACAAAATCAACAAACAAAAATCAGGTTCATTTTTTAAATACTGACAATGAACAATTAAAAAATGAAATTAAGAAAACAATTTACAATAACATCAGAAAGAATAAAATACTTAGGAATTAACTTACTAAGGAGGTGAAAGACTTACACACAGAAAATTATAAAACATTATTTTAAAATAATTTAAAGAAGACATAAATGAAAAAGCACCCCATGCTCATGGATTAGAAGGCAATGTTTTTAGGATGTCAGTAGTACACAAAGCAATCAGCAGATTCAATTTCATTCTTATATAAAGCTCAATAACAATTTTTTCAGGAAATAGAAAAACGCATCCTAAAATTCATATGGAATCTCAAAGGATCCCCCAATAGCCAAAAGAATCTTGTAAAAGAAGAACAAGGTTGGAGGACAGACACTTCTTGATTTCAAAATTTGCTATAAACCTATAGCAATCAAAACAGTGTGATGCTCACAAGAAGACAGACCAATGGAATATGATAGAGAGCCCAGAAATAAACCCTTGTATATGTGATCAAGTAATTTTCATCAAGAGTCCTAAAGACCATTTAATGTGGGAAAGGACTATCTTTCAACAGTGGTCTTGGGAAAACTGAATGTCTACATGCAAAAGAATGAAGTTGCACCCTTACCTTACACCATATAAAAAAAAAAAAAAACTGAAAATGGATCAAAAATCTAAGAGTAAAATCTAAAACTATACAACTTTTAGAAGAAAATATAGAGGAAAATTTCATGACAAAGGATGCAAAAATGATTTCTTGGAAATGACACCAAAGCAAGGGAAACAAAAGAAAAGAAATTAGACTTCATAAAAGCTAACAACTCTTTTTAGATCAAAAGACATTATCAAGGTTGGTTCAACATTCGCAAATCAATCAGTGTGATAGAACACATCAATAAGAGAAGAGAGAAGAACCACATGGTCCTCTCAATTGATGCAGAAAAAGCATTTGACAAAATCCAGCATCCGTTCCTGATGAAAACGCTTCAAAGTATAGGGATAGAGGGAACATTCCTGAACTTCATAAAATCTATCTATGAAAGACCCACAGCAAATATCATCCTCAATGGGAAAAAGCTTGCAGCCTTCCCGTTGAGATCAGGAACACGACAAGGATGCCCACTCTCACCACTCTTGTTCAACATAGTATTAGAAGTTCTAGCAATGGCAATCAGACAACAAAGAGAAATAAAAGGTATCCAAATTGGCAAGGAAGAAGTCAAACTCTCTCTCTTCGCAGATGACATGATTCTTTATATGGAAAACCCCAAAGACTCCACCCCCAAACTACTAGAACTCATACAGCAATTCAGTAATGTGGCAGGATACAAAGTCAATGTACAGAAATCAGTGGCTTTCTTATACACTAACAATGAAAATACAGAAAGGGAAATTAGAGAATCGATTCCATTTACTATAGCACCAAGAACCATAAGATACCTGGGCATAAACCTAACCAAAGAAGTAAAGGACCTGTACTCGAGGAACTACAGAACACTCATGAAAGAAATTGAAGAAGACACAAAAAGATGGAAGATTGTTCCATGCTCTTGGATTGGAAGAATAAACATTGTTAAAATGTCTATACTGCCTAGAGCAATCTATACTTTTAATGCCATTCCGATCAAAATTCCACCGATATTTTTCAAAGAGCTGGAGCAAATAATCCTAAAATTTGTATGGAGTCAGAAGAGACCCCGAATTGCTAAGGAAATGTTGAAAAACAAAAACAAAACTGGCGGCATCATGTTACCCGATTTCAAGCTTTACTACAAAGCTGTGATCACCAAGACAGCGTGGTACTGGCATAAAAACAGACACATAGACCAGTGGAACAGAGTGGAGAGCCCAGATATGGACCCTCAACTCTATGGTCAAATAATCTTCGACAAAACAGGAAAAAATATTCAATGGAAAAAAGACAGTCTCTTCAATAAATGGTGCTGGGAAAACTGGACAGCGATATGTAGAAGAATGAAACTCGACCATTCTCTTACACCGTTCACAAAGATAAACTGGAAATGGATAAAAGACCTCAACGTGAGACAGGAATCTATCAGAATCCTAGAGGAGAACATAGGCAGTAACTTCTTCGATATCAGCCACAGCAACTTCTTTCAAGATATGTCTCCAAAGGCCAAGGAAACAAAAGCAAAAATGAACTTTTGGGACTTCAACAAGATCAAAAGCTTCTGCACAGCAAAGGAAACAGTCAACAAAACAAAGAGGCAACCCACGGAATGGGAGAAGATATTTGTAAATGACAGTACAGACAAAAGGTTGATATCCAGGATCTACAAAGAACTTCTCAAACTCAACACACACAAAACAGATAATCATATCAAAAAATGGGCAGAAGATATGAACAGACACTTCTCCAATGAAGACATACAAATGGCTATCAGACACATGAAAAAATGTTCATCATCACTAGCCATCAGGGAGATTCAAATTAAAACAACATTGAGATACCACCTAACACCAGTTAGAATGGCCAAAATTAGCAAGACAGGAAACAACGTGTGCTGGAGAGGATGTGGAGAAAGGGGAACCCTCTTCCACTGTTGGTGGGAATGCAAGTTGGTGCAGCCACTTTGGAGAACAGTGTGGAGATTCCTCAAGAAATTAAAAATAGAGATTCCCTATGACCCTGCAATTGCACTGCTGGGTATTTACCCCAAAGATACAGATGTAGTGAAAAGAAGGGCCATTTGTACCCCAATGTTTATTGCAGCAATGGCTACGGTCGCCAAACTGTGGAAAGAACCAAGATGCCCTTCCACGGATGAATGGATAAGGAAGATGTGGTCCATATACACAATGGAGTATTATGCCTCCATCAGAAAGGACGAATACCCAACGTTTGTAGCAACATGGACGGGACTGGAAGAAATTATGCTGAGCGAAATAAGTCAAGCAGAGAGAGTCAAGTATCATATGGTCTCACTTATTTGTGGAGCATAACAAATAACATGGAGGACATGGGGAGATGGAGAGGAGAGGGAGTTGAGGGAAACTGGAAGGGGAGATGAACCATGAGAGACTATGGACTCTGAAAAACAACCAGAGGGTTATGAAGGGGCGGCAGGGGGGTGGGGGGGGGTGGGAGGTTGAGGAACCAGGTGGTGGGTAATAGGGAGGGCACGTACTGCATGGAGCACTGGGTGTGATGCCAAAACAATGAACACTGTTATGCTGTAAATAAGCAAATAAAAATAAATTAATTAATTAAAAAAAAAGACATTATCAACAGATTAAAAAAAATAACTCACAGAATGGGAGAGAATATTTGCAAATCATGTATCTTGTGAGGAATTAATATTCAGAATATATACAAAACTCTCAAAATTCAACAATAAATAAGACTCAACTTATTTATCAAACAACTCAACTGAAAAAAAATGGGCAAAAACACAAATAAACGTTTCTTCAAAGAAGATACAAAAATTGCCAGTAGGCACATAAAATCACTAATCATTGGGGAAAAGCAGATCAAACCATAATCAGATACTATATGACACCCATTCAAATGTTCAGTATAAAACAAAACAGAACAGAAAACCAGAAAAAAAAGTGCTGGCATGGATGTGAAGAAATTTGCATTTTGGCAGGAAGGTAAAATTGTAGAAACAGTATGTAGACATAGTCACTGGAGAAACAGTATGATAGTTCTTAAAAAAAAAAAATAAATTAAACATTTAAGTGCCATTTGACCCAGCAATTCCATTCTGAATATATACACAAAAGAATTTAAAGAAGAGACTCAAATATTTGCACACCAATGTTCATAACAGTATTATTCCTAATAGCCCTAATGTGGAAGCTACTCTAATGACTATCAACGGATAAATGGATAAACAAAATGTGTTATTTCCATTCAATAAAACATTTCTGATCCTTAAAAAGAAAGGAAATTCTGACACATGCTATAGCATAGATGAACCCTAAAGACATTGTGGTAAGTAAAATAAGCCAAACACAAAAGGACAAATATTGTATGATTCCCATTATATGACACACCTAAAGTGGTCAAATTCATAGTGACAGAAAGTATAATGAAGGCTACAGGGGCTGGAGTTGGGGGAATGGGGAGTTATTGTTTAATGGAGATAGTTTCAGTTTGGAATGATGCAAAATTCCAGAGATGGATGGTGGTGGTATTTGTAAAGCAATGTGAATGTACTTAATGTCACTTATCTGCATATTTACAAATGGCTAAGATGGTAAATTTTATATTATGTGTATTTTACTATTTTTTTTTAAGTCTAAAAAAATAAGTGAGAGGGGTGCCTGGGTGGTTCAATTAGTTAAGCATCTGTCTTTGGCTCAGGTCTTGATCCCAGGCTCCTGGGATTGAGGACTGAAGTCGGGCTTCCTGCTCATCAGGGACTCTGCTTATCTCTCTCCCTTGGCCTGCCTCTCCTCCTGCTTGTGTGCTCTCTCTGGCTATCTCTCTCTCTGTGTCAAATAAATAAAATCTTAAAAAGCAATAAATCTTGGGGCACCTGGGTGGCTCAGTCAGTTCAGCGGCTGCCTTCGGCTCAGGTCATGATCCCGGGGTCCTGGGATCGAGCCCTGCATGGACTCCTTGCTCAGTGGGGAGCCTGCATCTCCCTCTCCCTCTGCCTGCCACTCTGCCTACCTGTGCTTTATTTCTATCCATCTGTCAAATAAATAAATAAAATCTTAAAAAAAATAAATCTTAAAATAAGTAAGTAAATAAAAATTAAAAAACAAGTGAGGGGCTGATAAGAGATTATCTTCCAACAAAGAAGTTGCTGGTAACATAGGTGGACAGGCACATACTCATCTAAACGTAGGGATTTACACTTACATTTGTACATGTGTACAATTACAATTGTACCTCCCCAACCCCTCCCAAATTTTATGCATATAGGGTAACAAAGAAAGCAAAATTGTGGGAACTGGATAAGAAAAGGAAGGAAATTGGGAAGGAATCCCTGAGGAAGGTAAAGCTAGAAAAACAGTTTGGGCCCAACTTTTGAAAATCCTTGAATAGCACACTAAGTATTTTGGATTTCATCTTTCAGGCAATGAAAAACTACCAGCTCTTTCAGTAGAAGAATGGCTTGATCAGACAAATATCAAGACTAAAACTCTTATGAAAACACGAAGCATGGAGCTAAACTGAATGCAGGAAACCAATTATGCAGTGAGGGAAAGGGAAATTTAAATTTATGAGTGAGCAATTAAAGTATTTATGGAAATTGATTTTCTCAAAATAACTAGTGAGTTAAATCTTTCCTTTCTGGTATTTTTTTTTTAACGTGGAGGAGAAAATACCCACAAGTCTGAGGTTTAGGCTTTAAGCATAACCTCCATTCTTTCTAGCCACCCACAGGGACATGGCCATTTCTAATGTTAAGATATGACTAATCAAGCTATGATTTCACTCCAGTGAAACTGTCTGATCTGAAAGAGGAGATCAAGAAAGAAAACATAGACACCAGCTCTTACATTAAATGAAAGATATTCTTATGATAATCTTTTATTTCATGCCAACAAATTACAAGAAAATATATAAATATATACACATATAACATTTAAAATATGTCTCTAAATCCTTTTGCAAAATATAATCTTGGATCTGTGATAATTATATTCAATGGAAAACAAGATGCTCAAGAAAAGATCAGGCTTAAAACTCCTAAATATTCTTGCTAATACTTTTTATCTTCACTACTTGAGACCACAAGTTAAGTTTCTTACTCCAAATTTCCCCTTATACAATGTGGAAAGATTTGCTTTTCTTGATATAGTAACCTAACACAATGTAGGAAGGTTAGAGCATCATGAAGACATTGGTTGGTCTATGAGGTGCAAAGTCATGTCTTGCCATTGAGGACAGACCTTGACACAATGCTGGGCTGAAAGCATGACTCCTATGCCCCTTCCCTAACCCTTGTTAGCAGGGAGGAATGACTCCTTACCATGCTTCCATACATCTACATAGAAGCTTGGCAACACCCATTACCTTATCCAAGACATTGACCAATTCTGACCACAGACAAGTGACAGCCTATTTGGTTTTGAGAGAGTGCATACTGCTGATCGGCTCATGAGGACACCAAACCATCATCAGACCCCTAATGCTTCCAATATCAATTAGCAGCTCACATTTTTATCCTATGTGTCTTTCTTTGTAAGTAATTCCACATGATCTTTCTATATGCTAAATGGAGTTATCCAAAAAGGAAAAACTACCATTACTAATTAAATAACACAGAATAAAAAATCATTCTCTCTGATACGTGAGCATCCTGGTGTTATGCAAGCCCTGCAGGAATTCAGAACAAAAGCCACAACTCTTAGAACTTTAAAATGAACTTGGTTTATTAGTTAAAAAACAAAGCAGATGCAGACTGAGAGGGAGACAGGGAGAAGAGCAGGGAGAACTGGGGGAGGAGGTGTGAACTCCTCTAGGAGCAAACTCCAGAGCTTGAGTGTTAACACTGGCACAGTTGAGAGCACCTCCGTCTAAAATATATGATATTATTTGAATCTCAAAAACCCTACATTGGGTGAAAAAAAGGCTTATTTATATAAAATTCTAGAATAAACATACGGTAGAAAAAAAATCAGAAGAGTGATTTCCCTAGAGGACTTTCTGGGATGGTGGTAATGATCTTTATCTTCATAGAGGTGTGGGTTACATGGTTGCTTGCATTTATCAAAAATTGAGCAAAATACACTGGGGATTCCATTGCATTGCATTGCATTTTAGCTTTATCTCAAAAGAAATACCAAAATCTAGTTAATGTGCTTCCTGAAGTTTAAGGAAAAGTATACTGATGTCTGCATAAAGCAATTTACTTTGAAATGTGAAAACAATATGGGTCAATTAAAGAATAGAGAAATAATAAATGGATAGATACGTGAGAAAGCGATATAACAAAATAATATCTGAGGAACCTAGGTGGTAGATATATGGGTATTTACTATAAAATACATTCAACTCGGCTGTATCTATAAATGTTAGAGAAGAAGATACTGTCATTCACTTTACTTTTCAACAAATAGAGATTCATTTGTATTAATAACCATTCTCTTTTTATAATGTCAATTGCTTCTAGAAAAGTTAAGGGCATTAAATCATTGAAACATTTATATTGATTTCCTCTATGTTTTTTTCTTCTAGTAAGAGATAGAGTTTAGAATAGAACCAGACATTTAATTGTTGTTGATGGTGGTGGAGTTGTGGTAGGAAAGATGATGGGGCCAGTGTTGATGGTGGCGGTGAACCACTGTGTTTAGATGATGTGGTTCTTAGGCAAGGTCAAAAAGGGACCAGTCAGCCCTACAGAGTGCATAAAGCAAGATGGAAAAATGCCCCAAATCAATTTCATCCATGTAAAAATTTGCCTTAGGTTGTTCCTAATCATGGAAAAGGAGAGTGAAGGAGTTCAATGGAGGCTTGTGAATGAATGAAAGAATTAGTGCACTGATTGGAAATTTCAAGAAAAAATTAGTAGAAATTCAATAAATGTTGTACATTGAACAATGAATAGATTAATGAATGATAAATGGATCTAGGAATTAGTGAAAACAGGAAATACCCATTAAACCACTGAGTTTTCAGAAGAAAACCTGTACATTTATAACCAATTCGCTTCTAGTTTCACTGAAAAGACTCTCCACTGGTGTCCTTAAGAGGTGCAAACACTTACGTCTCCAGGAAGGCATCTAGTTTACTTGTGTGGGCAGCAGTCCTGTCAAAGACAAGAGCTGAGAAACAGACTACACTGTAGCCAAGCAGGACCCTTGGAAGTTAGCATCTGTTCACCAATACAGAACAGAATGCTATCCAAGTTCCAGGCCCTCTAGGTCTTGCCTTCAGCGTGAAATGCTTGCTTTATAACTCCTTCCTTAACATCTCCAAGTTCTCATTCTTCAGTTGTTGACTCTTTCCATGAAATGTATGCTCATTATCTTAAAATGAGAATTTAAAAAATGTCTCAGTTCTTTACACTCTGTCTGAGCTCTCACACTCTCTGATCCTGGTTCCTTAGCATCCACTCTAGCCTAACTCTTTTTTTTTTTTTTTTAAAGATTTTATTTATTTATTTGACAGAGAGAGAGAGACAGAGATCACAAGTAGGCAGAGAGGCAGGCAGAGAGAGGAAGGGAAACAGGCTCCCCGCTGAGCAGAGAGCCTGATGCGGGGCTCGATCCAGGACCCTGGGATCATGACTTGAGCTGAAGGCAGAGGCTTAACCCACTGAGTCACCCAGGCGCCACTAGCCTAACTCTTTAGAAGCAGACTTCTGGTCCCATTTCTCTACCTACACTTTCTTACTGTTGTCTGAGTCTGTGCCATCCAACTTAGCAGCCATGAACCACAGGGAGCTATGATGGGTTTCAATTGAATAGGGATGTGCTGTGAGCATAAAATATATGCTGGACTTCAAAGACACTATGAAATCAGAAATGGAAAATGTAAATTTTTATATTGGTGACATGCTAAATATTTTTTATACATTGGGCTAAATGAAATTTATCCATTTTTTAAAAAAGATTTATTTATTTATTCGAGAGAGAGAGAAAGCATGAGTGAGGGGAGGGGCACAGGAAGAGGGAGAGAAAGAATCCTAAGCAGACTCTCCTGAATGCAGAGCCTGGTGTGGGGGCTCGATTCCATAACCCTGAGATCATGACCTGAGCCTAAATCAAGAGTCAAACACCAAATGAGCCACCCATGTGCCCCAAATGAAATTTATTTTTAAAACCAACTTTACCTGTGTCTTTTTGATGGAATTACTAGGATATTTAAAATCACACGTTGGGCTCACATATTGAACAATCTGACACAGAAAAGGTCTTTTCTCAGCCATTGCCTTTCTCGCTCTTCCTGCAGCATTTGAGACTATTAATGGCCCTCCACTTCCCACTGACCTCCCTTAAAACTCTCTGATTTTTTATTTGCTGCAAAGACAATTTTCTACATTCTCGTCTTCCCTTAAAGCAGCTACAACAGGCAGTATCTCTCCAGAGCTGAAACACATGAATGTTGTGCTATATTACTAGTCATGTTGAAAGTAACCTACGCCAAAGGAAAGGGAGGGAAACCTTGTTACAGGTAAGTCATCTGAGGTGCAAAAAGACGGTTAGGTAATGGTGAGAAGTGGGAGAAAATACGGAACAGGGTTTCTGCATTTCGTACATACTTCCCGGTTCCTGCCCAGAGTTCCATGAGCTCATCCATCTCGATGAAATATTCTTTTCCTATTTTCACCTTCTGAATGGTCCATGGTGCTATCTCTTCTACCAAAGCCTTTCCTCTTCCCTCCACACCCCAGAGTGGAAGAACTTGCTCCAGTTCTCAACTACTAAAAGGAACATTTTCTAGTACTGAACACTTTAAAGTCATTAGTGTGTGTGTGTGTGTGTGTGTGTGCGTGCGCGCGCATGTGTGAGAGTGTGTGTGTGTGTGTGTGCGCTCGTGTGTTACCTGGCTTGTGAAATTGAAAATTCTTGGCCACCAAGAGCCAAATCTGATCACCAGTCTCCAGGAGATGAGTAATCAAAAAGTTAATGAAGAAGAACCTCACAGGCAGAAAGACAAATGAGCAAATTACTGTTCTTTGTATTATTCACCCTCTTCTTATTAATTCCCTCTCTCTTGTTCTCTTTCTCTAAATACACACATATACCCACATATGTATCTATACCTATGTAGATAGATATAGAGGTGATAGATAGATGGATAGATGGATAGATACTGATAGATATCTCAAGACCAGAACTAGGTTGATATGGATGAAACATCTCAGGGGTAAATTTAAGGCAGTATCCTGAAGGCATACAAAGGGATCTAGTCCCAGCCCTACCCTACATATCTGTAACTATGTCTTTATCTCTATCTTTACCTGATCCACCATTTACTAAAAATATGCACTCTAGGCAAAGTATTTAGCCTCTCCATGTCGTCACTGCAGAAGTAATAGTACCTAACTCACATTGTTGTTGTTAGGATTAATTATTGCACATAACATATGAAAAACATTGCCAAAAATGTTCGCAATGCACTCACTGTTATTAACAATCATTATTACAATAATATCAAATTTTGATCTACTTAAATTAGCCAAGTTTTAAGTTGAAGCACCTGGAATTAGGTGGCCCAAAGTTGTGCTAGTCTAGAAATAGAGTTTTCACAGGACTGTGTTTATGCCACTTCTGTTATACATAAAAAATAAACTTAGTTCAAAAATAAAGTGTTATTTTGAAAATGGTAAAATCAAACTGGAAAAGTCTAATTAGTCCCATCTGCACTTATTCCCCACTATTATTTGTAATATATGCCATAGACCTTTTTTTTTTTTTTTAAACAGTGATCAAATATTACAGGACCTCACAAGAGCTTAAGTGCTGAACTTTAATTTTAAGTCTGGTATTTTTTCATGAGTGTGGGAAGAACTGGGCAGAGAAATGCACTTGCAGCTGTACAGAGGGCAATGGGGTCCACTGACTTTATTTTCACTATTAAAACTTGTATAAAAATAACATTATTATGACACAGTGGAACCCCCTACAATATGTCGAAATGACTAAGAAAAGAAAATAAAAGGAGGAAAACTTTAAGTGGGCTTGATTTTGAAAGCCAAATATTTTTAGAAAAAATGTAATGAAACCTGCTTATGACTTTCTTACTTTCAACATTTCCCGACATCAAATGTTTATCTTTCAAAAGCCTGGTTTAGAACACACACACACACACACACACACACACGCGCGCGCGCGCACGCATGCACATACACACACGTGCACACAGCCACACACACACACACACACACACACACACACACACACGCACTCTGTATTGCTTTTTAACATTTCCCCTTCCTGGTCCTGGGGAACATATCATAAGGAATAGACCCTAACATTAAAACAAACACACAAATAAACTACCACCGGGAAAAACAGCATCTCATTTCTTAAAGGACTTAACCCAACCCAAATTGGGCTTCCCTGGGGTCCGCTTTGCCCTCTTAGACCTGTTCCAGCAGGAAATGGCCCACAGGGGAACTTCAAGTATTGCAGCAGTAACTCTGTGGATTGCTGTTGTTGAGTCCTAAAGAAAAACTGTTTAGGAAATGAAATTCCCCACAGCCCCACTGGAGCCAGACTCCTCAGAACATTCTCCATAAACCAGCAAAGGCGCTGTGGGCAAAAGGTGCTGTGCCTTGATGGAGAGCTCTGACTCTTGATACTCCCAAATGCGGATCTTCATGAATGAGCACCTATAGGCAGAGTTGTCTACCGGAGGCTTAAAAATATATTGAAATACAAATTAGTGAAAGCCAAGGAACCCAAAGAGAAGTGTGCACCCTTTAGTAACAAAAACACCCACCAATTAATAGCGGCTCGTTTTAGACAATAAGCAGAAAGAACCCCTGGCTCTTGGCAGCAGGGTGTTATGGCAGCAGTAGTAAGAAAGCCAGGAAATATATAATTAACGTCCGCCACTTTCCCAAACATGCAACCATTTTCATGTAAACTATGTCCCAGGTAATCAGCAGATGGCGCTGTTCCCCGATGCTAAGAGCTTGTCAGAACAGCCTGTTTCTTGATGCTGGGTTATGCTTCACAAGGCACACAGGTAGAGCGTAAGAGGCAGTAAATCACCTTCCCCCAAATGCTGGAAACCCCAGATTTACTTGCTATTAAGAATTGGCCAGGCAGTTTTGTTAACTGAAGAAGAGAAGTCCTGGAAATCTATGCTACGGAAAGCTTATCACTCGTCTGTGTTGAAACTGGCTTTCTCTTTGACCTATTTGTTAATATGGTTTCCAAATATAAATTTGCTTTTCAGCCAGTCTGTGCTTCCATACAGCCTGCTGCTACAACCAGTGATAAAGCAAACCAAACTCGATCTCCAGGGGAGGTTGGTGGTGAACAGACTTTTGATGTAACACACATATGGGTGGAAAATGACTTTTGATTCAGGACCGACACTTCTTGTTAATGCAAGAATACAGCCTTGAGAGTTTTTAACCACCTATTCCAGGATGGGAGGCAGTGTCTCCCATCAGAAACACTTGGGGAAGTGTCTTAAAGTGACAGATTTCCAAGCTATGCCTCAAATCTGCTGCTTTTAAAACTTTGGGAATATGAATCTGTGTTTTTTTAACCTCCTAACATGGACTCTGATACTGCTGGTCCACAATTTTACAGTGAGAACTTCTAAATAATATAACCAAATCTCAACAATACAATGAAGAATCCTAGGATATTAAGAAGAAAGCTTGCAAGAAGCACGAGTAACTTAGCTTTCAGAGATTCAAAGGATACTATCATAGCTCAGACTACCTCTTGAAAGCTTGCTTTTATGAGTATGAAGGTTCATGATGAAAAGCCATTTATCTAAGTAAACTCAAAGAAATCATTCACTTTCAAGGAAGAAACCTGTGAATTAAAAGCTACAACGTTGAATCATTCTTTCTATGATGTCGTTGAGCTTTCCATGCAATGTTTGTTCATCACCTATTACATAATAAGCATTCTAGCAATGAGACCAAGTCCTCATCCTCAAAGAGCATACCTAATACAGACTGGTCAGAAAAAGATAAGCAACGTTATAGATAAGAAACTATGCTACAGGCCATATGTAACTGAATGTAGAGAAGAAACATAATAAGGAAGTAGAGAAATAAAAAAATGATGATGTGCTCTCACATGGGACAATTTTGGTTTCCTCCTTAGCAGAAGTAACATATTTTTAATAAGAATTTATGAGTAGGATGCCATTTGCTAAAAACAAAACCAAAAACCTGCCAGTTATTTTGAATGGGTATCTCTCCTGGGAAGATCCATCAAAAATAGCTCTTGGATCACTAGGACTTTAGGTAAACCCTTACAGTGTATGGCTGTTCTCCTTGGTCCTCCAGCCCCTAAGGTACTGTCATTATCTGTACAGATTTCCTAAGAGGAGGAAATGGGCCCAAACTCAGACACCCTGGGCTTGTTGCCCACTTCTGATTTTATAAGAACCTGAAACCCTGTGTGATGGCTGTCTTTCAGATTAGGAAGAACCATAGTGAAGACACTCTACATCCATGAATGAGTTAACAAAATGGGTCTTGCAGGTGTACCGTCAGTTGCCAGCACTGCACTAAGTTAGAAAGCAATCCATTTTTTCCAGGGTCTTATCTACCTCTGATGCCTTTTATATCCTTTATACTTTTATGAATTACATTTTTCCCTTAAAAAATACAAGTCTTATATTACAACCTAGAGTTTCTGGAAGGACTTGTATTTATAAATTTTAAAATAGTGAAGACTAAGTTTTATTTTGGGTTACCACCACTCCAACAATCAGTGGAATATATTCTCTCTCTGAGAATACCAGAGTCTAGTAAAAGCTGCTTCTCATGGGGGTATGAGGTAGAAATTATGAAGCCACTATACATATCACACACACAGAAATTAAACAATTTAGTAAATTCACAGTGAATGGTTTGTCACTATGGGTTTGTTAGAGTGGAAGGTTACATTCAAGCAAAACAATGGAGATGATAGAATGATTCTTGTGATACTGGATTACAGTTGGAGACATCTGTATCTTTTTTTTTCAGGTTTTATCTTGTTTAATTCAGAGCAAGCAAGAAGAAAAACGAGATGAGAAATGCCAATAGAGGACAGACATCATTTGAAAGAGCTGTCAATGGCCAATGCCGGAACAATTTGAGTGAAAACAAGACAAAGCAGCATCAAATTATAATCCAAAATATAAAATTAATATCCACGTACTCATACTGATCTAAATAAATAAACAGAAAGACTAGACAAATCTTTGCTCAAGGGAATACCAAATAACCGATGCAGACAATCTGTCATCAAGGGTGCAAATAGTAATGTGGTTGCATGTATAAATAACGGTGATTGAATCAATTATATAGGCATAATGACCATATAGTGTATGGTTGTAGCCCTAAACACAGACATCATGGATACCGTATATAAGATATATATCATTTTTGCATAAACTATACTATTGCATAGTATGTAGTTACTATGATATATAGTTAAGATACAGTATATTACACATATATACTACAACTATGTGTGTGTATATATATATATACATATATATATGCACTTTATACTAAGTATTATGTACCACAGACAGAGAGAATGGTAATGCATATCGCCTACATGCCTAAGTTTCAAAATACTGGAAACAGTAAATCTAACACATTTCCATAGAGTGGAATTGAGTATTTATGGGAAAAAAATGTAATTCTAGAAATATAACAACTAAGGAAGAGCAAAGAACAGTCTTAAACCTACTGGAAATTAAGAAATTTAAACAACTAGTACAACTCTCCAGTATAAAAAACTCAAGTTAGTTGAGAAAAAGGAATTTAAGATGAAAAATAAAGAGAACAACATAATACAAGAGGACAAAATAGTGCAAAAGGAGATTAGCAACTGATGAATAGATACAGGGACTTTTTTTGCAATAAAAAGAAGTACTTAACCATGCCACAACATGGATGAATCTTAAAAACATTATGCTAAATGAAAGAAAAACCACATAATGAAGGATACCATTTATATAAAATGTCCACAATAGAAAAATCTATATAGAGATAGGAAGTAAATAGCTACAAAGGTCCCCTACAGAAGGGGGTGGGGTGAGGGAAATCAGGGAGGCAGGAATGACCAATAAAGATATGGGGGTTCTTTTTAAAAGTGATATCCCTGTTCTAAAATTGATTGTGGTGAAGGTTATACAACTCTGTGAAAATATTAACAAACTACTGACTTGTACACTCTAAGTGGGTGAATTGCATGGTATGTGAATTACATATCATGTCATTTACAAGTTAAAAATAAAAAAGATTTGTAAGACAGATTGGATCCTTATTTTAAAAGATCATGAATGTTAGAAAAGGCCTTTCACTTTAGAAACTGAGAGGAAAGAGGAGTGGCATATGCAGATGAAAATTTTAGAAAGATCCATTTGGCAGCAGTGTATCACATGACCTAGAAGTAGACTAGTAGGACAGAATTAATAAAATGAAGCCCAATGCAACCAGGACTATGACAGTTGGAGGAGAAAAGTGGGAGTGACATAATGGGCACTAGGAAGTAAAACTGAGAAGAGTCTTACTGGGTATGGAAAGTGAGAAACAGGGAGAGGAAGGGGGAGGCAAAGAGAGAGAGAAACAGAGAGATCGATTTTTTTGAAGATTTATTTATTTATTAGGAGAGGGGCAGAGACAGAGAATCTCAAGCAGACTCCCTGCTGAGCACAGAGCCTGATGCAGGGCTCAATTTCATGATCCTGAGATCATGACCTGAGCTGAAACCAAGAGTCAAATCCTCAACTGACTGAGCTACCAGGTGCCCTGGAAAGATACTGATTTAGAGTCAAGTTTGAATGCTCAATGGTAGTTTTATAGTCCAATGGTATAGACAGGTGGTATGAGGAGTGGGAGTGAGAAGAATGTAAGTCAGCTTTGGATAAACTGCATTTATCAGTATGGGGGGAGTGAGAATGAAAAAAAATGTAAGAAGTTGATTGGCTTTGGGTAAACTGTAATTTTTAAACTGGGGGGGGCTGGAAAATTTAAGAAATTGATAGATTTAGCTTTATATAAATACAAGAAAAGTATGGGTAAATATAAGAGTGATAGAGTTACCTTTGAATAAATTCAGTTTTGGAAACATTTTTGATAAATTGGGTTTGGGATATTATTAATATATCCAAGCCAAAATGTCCAGGCAGCCTGGACAAATGTCCAGGAAACCTGCTCCGCACAGGTGAGGAAGGTAAATAACTCTTAAAAATTTAAAAGAGATTGAAGACTTCTAGAGCAACTCTCTATCTGAGGTTGTTGTAGGTGTGGCCAAAAAGCATATTTGACAAAGAAAGTTAAAAAAGAGGAAAATAAGGAGGAAAATACTTATGATAGAAGCCAAAGGAAGTGAGATTCAAGATGGTCAAATGCACAGTCAGGAGGAAAGTTCTCAAAGTTCTCTAAAGCTGCTGGTGAACTCTTAGAGCAAATCCAGTAACAATCTGTAGATAAAGATCCAACTTCAAGGAATAATAAGAAAGGGGAAGAAGTATGAGTGTTGTTTGCTCTTTGAGAACATATTTTTTAATAGAAGCAGACAAAACAAAGGAAAGGGAGTATAACATATAACACAAGAAAGACTATTTAGTAAAAAATTGATTCAGTACTGGTTTATTTTAGCTGTGGGACCAAAGGAAAACAGGGTTTCAAACATCTCTGTCTTTCCTCATTTGCTACCATATATTTTCACCCATAAATTGTATCCAGATTCCCCTTGTATCAATTTGCACCACCCTCTCTCTGTATTGCATTATAGAAATTGTTTTCATAATTTAAATTGTTCATTTTATCATACTAATGATGTCATTCAGGGAGCAAAGTATTCAATTATTCATTCAAAAGTTTTTGTTGGGCACCTACTGTATGTATGGTAAGTGCAGTACTAGCTGCTAGTGTTACAATCAGCAAAAGCTTACATAGACTCTTCATCACATAACTAGCAATCTGATACTTATTATAAGCACTTACCCAGCTAATCATAAAAATAAATGTAAAGTTACTGTAGTAAGGGCCACTTCTAATATTCTAAATTTTATGGTGAATATTTTATCTCTATTATGCTTTTATCCAATGTTACAATACATTATATTTCCTAGTTCTTCATAGCTTTCAGATAATGGTGATGAACATTACTGAATTCTCATAGTATTCAGATACCACTCAGAAAACTCACATGGTTTATGAAACATTGCATAACTGTGAAGTGTTAAAGCCTGGCCTCAAGGCAGGTGATCTTCCTTATAGAACTTTATCACCTTATCCTCATATGTCTCTGAATATTAAAGAAACATCTGTGTGATCATATGAGGTCTCCTAGAGGAGTAGAAAGCAGTAAAAATGTGATATATACAGGGAAGGAATTTCTCATGTTTTCTTGGCATTACAATTTTCCTGGAATATTCTTTGGAAGTGCATTATTAAAATACATGCTACTTGTGGAAAGTATTTAAATAATACATTCAAATCCTTAAGCCCTAAGTTTTACTTAAAGAGTTAAATTGCAAATCTAAAGAAGCAAACAAAAACTTGAGACCTTTTTCTTTGGAAAATGTTTTGACAGGCATTTCTAAGTTTTATCAACATGGGAGTTGCAGCTCATGGATTTAATGAACTGAGGACATGATAAATACTGGGGAGGTCAGAACACACGGTGAGTAGCAGATATTGGATTAGGCTTTAAGAACTCATGCCTGTGTTGAAATTCAGTTCAGCAGAGATGGGTCTACGTTGTAGGGACAAAGTCATGCCAAAAGGCATGCTCAACAGAGGGAAGCTTACCAACAAAGCCCAGGAAAATGCCTATACAGCTGGGATAAGATATTGAGTAATGTCCATCAACATCTAGTATTTTCATAACTTCATTGTTGATATCTACGGTGATGACTCTCCATCTTTGTCTCTAATCATCATCTAGCTCTTGATCTCAAGATGCCCTACCTTATACTCAAAAGGACTCATCATTCTCTCTCTCAAGCCTGTTTCCATCCCAAGTTCCTCAAGTTAATTCCTAAGTCATTCAAGTGTGAAGCCTTCAATCTTTGACCCCTCTGGATCCTTTGTAGGCAAAATCCCCTTGATCCTACTTCTATCTTAACGCTGAGACTCACAACCTCCTTTCTATAAGCATGACAACTGTCTTGCTGGGGGCCATACCATCTTTCACCTACACTGATATGATGGTCTCTTGATTAGTTAGTCTCTATTATCTTTCCTTCCTAATTCACTTTACCACATATTGTGAATTTAATCTTGATAAAAGATTATAATTACTCATACACCTGAACAAACTCCAAATTACCCCCCACACTCCATACAATTCCGGACTCCATATAAAATAAAATCTAAACTAGCAGCTTGGGATTCAATAACATCCATCCTTTGGCCTCAATAATGTTTCCAAACATATCGCCTGATCTTTCTCCAGTTCATGTACCCAATCTTGTCTATTTGCTATGTTAAGTTCTACTTTTTTCTTGTCAAGATACCTTTCTAGATGGTTGTTACCTGTATTTGGAATGTCCTCCATCCAGTGAATTTCGCTATGCCAAAACCCTTACCTATTTTCAATTCTATTTTTATAAAGTCTTCCAAAGCATGGAAGTTAAGCCAAATGACTCTTTCTTTTCCCCAAACTCTCATAGCTCTTAATCTCTTTTGAAAAATGATTTTGGTATGTGTCTTAAGTCCCCCTTCTGAATTTTACTATTCTCAAGGGTACAATTGTTTCTTACCCAGTTCAGAAAGATCCAAACCACTATTTCAGTGTGTCATGAAAGATAGGCCACTGGTATTTCTGAACAAGTGAATATTTTACAGATTCAAACACCAAGTTCTGTAGGGGCTACACAGCATGCCCAAGGTCACACAGCTGTGAGAGGAGGGACTCACTTCCAAGTCCCCTGACTTCTCCCTTGTGGCTTTTGTTTTACACCAGCTGCCTCAAGTTGACCCACAGGTCTCAGCACATCCCATGGGTCTTTTTTTTTTTTAACTTTTTAACCAATCAATAAATGTGCTTTCTTCAGACATTGGTGAAAAACACAAGTACATGTACTTTTTCTGTTTCACATAATGATGTTTTCTGCCCTCTAGGATCTCAGTTCCACTGAACACAACGGTACTGCTGTGTTTTCCTTGGATGCCAACGTAAAATTTAGCTGAACTCCTCCTAACCCCTTGAATCTTGGACTTTGGGCTGCAAGTTGCTTGGGTTTCCCAGTTGCCTCACAAGGACTTTCTGGTTTCAACCCGGTTGGAAATATTGAGACAAGAGTCTCTCTCAGAGTGTAGTGTTTGATCACTTTTACTTTTTTGAGTTGGAGGGAAGCGAAGCTTTTAAAAACAAATAAACAACAGTTCATCAAGCTTTTGATCCTCCTCAAAAGTTTGAACTCCATTCCAGTTTGAGGCAAAAATTTAGGTCAGCTCTCATTTTATTTATTTGTTTCGAATTTTTCAAGGGAGCCCTTCACCTAGGACGCCCCAGGGCACAAACACAGTAACACACACAAGCACACATACTCACATACAATTACCATGTTATTTTAAAATCCATCCACCTCTCCATAGAAGCACTGCGATTTCCAAACAGCTAACAATAACAATAACAATAATAACAAAGCAACTCCAAAATCAACAGCATTTTATCGGGTCATCTTTCACTGGGGCTAGCCCCAGTTGCTTTTGTGGTATGGTTTACGTGATGATGCTTAAAGTTTCCCCTAAATATCCCCCAAGTCATCCTACCATCTAATGTTAAATCCCCCAAATTAGAAATGATGTTAAACCCCCAACATTAGAAATGTAGCCCTTTAAATGGAAACATTCATCTCAAAAAAATCCTTTAATGTCCTAGGAGGGGTATCATTAAGCCATTGACACCTCGTTGTGAATTAGTTTATAGGAGATTAGTGAGTGAGTCATGCTTAAGATCTGGAGGAACTCCCCACAAATTTAGACACTTGCTCACTACCTCCCAAACCCTTCCTTCTATAAGTCTTTATGTTTCACATTTACTCGGTGCTGTTTGCCTACCAGGAATGACTACCTTGAACTACCTGGAATTTCTTTAACAATTAAAGGTTTCACTTAAAGTTCACTTTTTGTGTAAGTACCAGGATGGAATGCCTATCATGTGCCAGATCCTTTTTGTTTGTTTTGGTTTTTTTTGTTTGTTGTTTGTTTGTTTTTAAGCTTTGTGTATGCTTGAAATTTTCTTTAAAAATTTTTTTTTATTATTATGTTCCATTAACCAACAAATAGTACATCCACTAGTTTTTGATGTGTGCCAGAACTTTATACTGCTTGTTTACTTTTTTGGTAACTGTGTACAGGGGTGAGTGTAGGATAAATATATATCATATATCCTATCTGCCCAATTAACAAAGTGTTCTGTGAGTTCCTCAAGGGTAAGGGCTGTGTCACATGCATCTTTGTATATCTAATGGCCAATAAGAGATGTTAAGTGGAGGACCCTTGTTTCTTGTATCTGCCCCAGTTGGGCCACAGTAAAAGCAGAGTGGAGTGGAATTTTGGAGCTATTTCTTGAGGTGATAGTGAAACAACCAAGTGGCAGTAATCAGTAAGATGCTGGAGGTTAACACATAGATTTATCCTGAGTCACATCAGGATATAAATGAGTGAATGAAATCAAAGGCTCTGAAAAGGTAGATGGGTACATGATTGAGGCTGTAGGAGGAATTATAAGCAATGCAGAGCAAAAAAGTAATTTATTTCCTCATAGATACAACAAAGACAGAACAAACTATGCAGGAGCAGATAAGTGAGTGGGTGGGAAAGGTCAGAAATTTACTGGTAGACTATATCAAGTTTCTCATACAAAGGCTGGCTGCAAGGTTTTGTAATTAGAATGCTATCTAATATATGTCTAAGGGCCAAAAGGAGAAAAGCAAAATTTTTCGGATAGCTTCCAAATGTCTGGGAAAGATGCTGTTGGTAGAGAAACAAATTATTGGTATGCAGTACTGAAGGCTGGCCTGGGCTGGACACACACACACATTTATAGCAGTACCACACAGCTGTGTTAAAGAGTAACAAGGTAATATTTGCCATGGTAATTAATTCGCCCTGTTCCAATCTTATTTTGTGTGCATGAGGTAAGGAAATACTAAATTCGTTGACTTTTTTCATCAAACAGAGCTATAGCTCTTCTAAATAAATTGTCATTTATCTCTCCATAGAAAGTGTATGTTTAAGAGACCTTAAGGGATCTATAGAGTTGCTCTCCACTCCCTCCTCAACAGTAAGGCTGAAGATAATATGATGCTGCATAAAGAAATAAAAAATTTGGAATTGAAAGACTTGTACAGTGGTGTCTGAGAATGGACATCCAGTTAGCAAGTTGTTGTAATAGCGGATTCTTTTTTTTTTTTTAAAGATTATTTATTTTAAAGATTATTTATTTATTTATTTGACAGCATAAAAGAGAAAGAAAGAGAGCACAAGCAGAGGGAGTGGGGGGGGAGCAAACTCCCTACTGAGCAGGAAGTCCAATGCAGGGCTTGATCCCAAGGTCCTGGGATCATGACCTGAGCCAAAGGCAGCCACTTAACCAACTGAGTTACCCAGGTGCCCTTAGATAGTTGATTCTTGAATAATATGGGTTTGAACTGCACAGGTCTACTTTCACATAGATTTCTTATTTTGATAAATACAGCACTATACATGTATTCTTTCTTCCTTATAATTTTCTTAATAACATTCTTTTCTCTGGCTTACTGTGTTGTCAAAATATAGGACATAATACTATAATACACATATAATATGTATTAATAAACTATCCATGTTATTGGTAAGTCTTTCAGTCTATAGTGGGCTATGAGTAGTTGAGTTTTGGGGAGACAAAAATTAAACACTGATTTCAACTGCAGGCTGGTGGGGATGTGTGTTGGTGATCTTAACCTCCATATTGTCCAAGGGTCAGCTACATATTACCAAAGAGGATGTAATGGAGATTGTGCCATACAGGATTTTATGGCCATAAAATTTAAGGACTAAAAGACATTATCCTTAAGCTGGCAAGACTCAACCAAGGCTGCATATTAGAATTTCATAGGAATTTTTAAGGTAAAAATACGATGCCGAAACCTCACCCACAGAGGTTCTGATTTACTTAGTACGTTGTGGTACCTGGGGAATAATACTTTTGAAAAGTTTCTCTGGTGATTATATAATGGGCAATCATGGTTGGAAACCTATCCCAATTCTTTCTTAATGTGGGTAAGATTTAAATCCAATGATACCAGTGATTTGGCCCTTAGGCAGGGGAAGAAAAGAAACCTCTCTCTTTAGCAAAGGGATTTGGACATACCAGAAGACAAGCCATGTATCTCCTGAAATGTGATTGCTTTCCACCTGGCAAGTTTGTTTTTAAAGTCACATGGTAAAACAGAAATTAGGTACTAATACACACCCATTAAAATGGCCAAAATCTCAAACACCAATACTACGAAATGCTGGTGAAGTTGTGTTGCAAGAGGAACTCCCACTCATTGCTGATGGGAAATCAAAATGATACAGCCACTTTGAAAGACAGTTTGGCTTACTAAATTATAAGTTATAAAACTAAACATACTCTTACCATATAATCCATTCCTTGTTTTACCAAATTGATTTGAACTCTGTGCACAAACTTTTTTGTTTTGTTTTAATTGTATTTTATTTTTTCAGTGTTCCAAGATTCATTGTTTATGCACTGCACCCAATGCTCCATGCAATACATGCCCTCCTTAATACCCACCACCATGCTCACCTAACCCCCTATCCCCACCCCTCCAAAACCCTCAGTTTGTTTCTCAGAGTTCACGGTCTTTCATGGTTCATCTCCCCCTCCAATTTTCCCCAATTCACTTTTCCTTTCCTTCTAATGTCCTCTGTGTTATTCCTTATACTCTACAAGTAAGTGAGACCATATGATAATTGACTCTCTCTGCTTGACTTACTTCACTCCAGTCCTGTCCATGGTGATACAAAAGTTGAGTATTCATCCTTTCTGATGGAAGCATAATATACTCCACTGTATATATGGACCATATCTTCTTTATCCATTCATCTGCTGAAGAGCATCTTGGCTTTTTCCACAGTTTGGTGACAGTTTGGTGACCATTGCTGCTATAAACATTGGGGTACTGATGGTCCTTCTTTTCATTACATCTGTACCTTTGGGGTAAATACCCAATAGTGCAATTGCAGGGCCATAGGGTAGCTCTATTTTTAATTTCTTAAGGAATCTCCACAGTTTTCCAAAGTGGCTGCACCAACTTGCATTCCCACCAACACTGTAAGAGGGTTCCCCTTTCTCCACATCCTCTCTTGTTGTTTACTCTCGTAAATTTTGGCCATTCTAACTGGAGCACACAAATGTTTACAGCAACTTTATTTCTAATTGCCAAAACTTAGAAGCAACCAAGATGTCCTTCAGTAGTTGAACTGATAAATAAACTGTGGTATGCCCAGTTAATGCAATATTATTCAGTACTAAAAATAAATGAGCTATCAAGCCATAAAAATATATAGAAGAACTTGAATGCATATTAATAAGTGAAAGAAGCTGCTATGAAAAGGCTACATACTATGTGATTCCAGGTATATGACATTCCAGAATAGGCAAAACTATGAGAGAGTTTTAATAATAAAAATATTAGTAGTTTCCAGCGGTTGAGGGCAAATGGTAGAGAGGGATGATTGGGCAAAGCACAGAGAATTATAGGGAAGTGAAACCACTCTGTATGATAGTTTAGTAGTAAATATCTGTCTATACCTTTGTCCAAATCTATAGACTACACAACAAGAGTGAAACCTAATGTAAACTAGGACTGTGGGTGATAATGATGTGTGATTGTAGGTCCATCAGTTATTATAAATGTACCACTCTGCTGGGAAATGTTGATATTAGGGCAGTCTTTGCACATGTGGGGACAGAGGTTTTATAAGAAATCTCCATATCTTCTCAATTTTTCTGTGAACTTTACACTGATCCAAAAAAAAAAAACCAAAACCCCAAGGTCTATTTAAAAAAAATATTTAAATGATTTAAAAATGAAATGATTTAAAAAAAAATCATACAGAATCAGAGAGGGAGACAAACCATGAGAGACTCTGGACTTCAGGAATCAAACTGAGGGTTATGGAAGGGAGGGAGTTGGGGGATGGGGCAACTGGGTGATGGGTATTAAGGAGGGCATGTGTTGTGACGAGCACTGGATGCTATACACAACTAATGAACCATTGAATACTATACCAAAAACTTATGATGTACTATATGCTGGCTAACTGAACATAATAAAAAGAAATCATATGGAAATTAAAAGTCCTAGTCCCAGAGGGAGTCACCTATTGGGGTTCTCAAAGATCCACAAGACTTCTCACTGCTTATCACTCTAAATCACAGAGTCTTCACTGCTTCTTCCATAATGAAACTACTTCCTATATACTAAGTGTGGGAAGTTCCACAACTGGTTAGAACAGGATGAACCTTTCCTCCAACCATCAAAAGAAGAAGTGGCTGTGGAGTGGTTGATAAGAACTGAACCAGACAGTGTTTTGATAATATTAAAACACACCAGAAATATAAGTTACCACTAGGATCAAGAGTAATGGTTGCCAAGGCTAGACAGACCAAACATTATTTATTGCCCGAGAGGGAGGGAGGGAAGGAAAGTGGGAAGGAGAAAAGACAAAATAGAAACCTATTTAATAGAGGAAAACGAGTGTGTGCTGAACATGAAATGCTTTTCGTGCTCAAATGTTGCCTGAAGCCAGGCCGTCATTAACATGGACTACTATGTGGATAACCCAGTTGCTGTCACATATGAGTCATACTTTCTTCTCCAATAGCCATATCCAAACTTTGGAAATGCAGCAACAGAAAACACTTGAAGTCTTGGCTGAGTTACGGTCTTTCTCCTATATAGCAATGGGTGGTTATGAGAAAACAAAAAGGTACATTACTGCAAAGCACTGACTTTCAAAAATAACCCTAATACGAATCTGGAAATTGAAGATCAGTGAGACCCCCAAAAGACAGTGATGATCAAGCCAACATGAAATAAACCTTTTTAGTTAAGGTGTATTAGAGGCAATCAAAGATGGATTTGTCATAAAGTGTATGAAGCTTAAATTCAGGGTCCTTTACTTAGACAAATCCTTTCAAGGCTCGGCAGTGGTCTCACGAAGTTGTATGTGCTTTTCTTTTTTTTTTTTTTCATTTTTAGAAATAAGATATTTAATTACAATTGATTGACACTGTTTCCTTTCCAACTCCTTTTTCATATTTCCTCTCATGTTGGGTGGCCCTGGAGGGCCACAGGGACCTGGGAGATGAGGGTAAGTGAAAGCTGAGTTGGAGGTTACATTTTATTTTGGAAAATACTAAGATACAGGAGTGTCTTTGCAGTTACTTTCAAGCACTGTTAATGTGTGGCTGGAATTCTGGTGTAGGAGTCACTTCTAGGAACACTGGTTTTGGTCCCAAGCTTCAGGGTCAAAGGTCGTAATTCTGCCATGAATCCATCCTATGGCTTCCAGTACTAAGTCTATGTGGATAGTGGAGGAGAAATAATATTTGAAGCATATATGCAGTCGGATGCTGGCCTATGGAAGACTCTGCAGTATTCAGTTGTATAAAACTGTTAAGTAGAGTAAATGTCAGGGGAAGAAGCTATTGAGATGCATCTGACAGTTAAATAATAAAAATATCTTATTTTCTCTGTATATTTCTTCACATATTTTCTGATGCTGGTGGAATTTATCAACTTTTTAAAAATTTTTGTTATTTATTTTCTTATATTAAACAGATTCACTTTAATATTGTTCTTTCATTTGATTTTGATTTTCTTTTGTCCTTTTTGAGATTTTCTTCTATTTAAGTTTTTACTGTATAATATTTAAGATGTTCCAAAATATATAAAAATGTATATTTTTGAAACATAATATAAGGTTCTATTTGTTTGTTATAAATGCTGTAATATACATGTTATAAACATGGCATGTACAATCACGACACTTGTCCTTTGGTCTTCTCTCTGCCTCCATAACTTTTGTCTTTGGGGAAGTCAGTATAGCTTTCACTTTTTCATACTATAAGTTTTAGATTTCCCTCCCTACTTCATGGAAGATATTTTTATGGTCAAGTGAAGGAGGGAGGAAAATAAAAGAACAACATAAGTTATTTTTGTAAGCAGGATGGGATTTTATTTTAACCTGTGTATCTTTTCTTCTTTAACCCTACTGGGAAGGGGTCTTTTGCAAAATAGACATTCTGTTTTAAGGCTGTGACATTAGCAAGAGACAACAGGTAATCCAATCTTCAGATTCCGACAGACCTACTTTTATTTCCTTGGAGGATTATAAAGACACAGTACTGGCCCCATAAGGTAGTTTAAGAAAACAGTGATGCCTGCGGTCATGACCTCACAATATTCCACCAGATGGAGCCAAAGATTGAAGAGATGACTATAAAAGGAAGAGAAAAGAAGACCACTACCCATCTACCCACCTAAGGATGGTTCTATTTGGACTCAAAAACAACCTGGAGTTTAGTGTGAGTTCATGTTAACCAAATAAACAATGTTTTCTGGTTAGGATGACATTTGCAGATCCTTCAAGATATTGCAAGGCAGAAATAAAGGTATGCATTATAAGGATAATAAACTGAGAAAGCATTTATAAACCGTAAAATACCCTACAAATATGTTACTATTATTATTGTTAATATTTTAAGGGACTTTACTTAGAAGCACTATATCTAAATGACAGGCTTAGAAATCAGTCCACTATCACTAATTGGGCACGAACCACCAGGACATGAAGACGCAAAGAGAAAAGATAAAATTTATTTTTACAAATCTCACATTCCATGTGGGCTTACAGAATATGTCTATGTAACCCAAATAATCAGGGTATGCCAAATGGCTCAGCCTCACCTTATGATCCTGTTCATAGAAACATCGGTTCTTAGTTAAATGTAATTTAAAAGTATTTGTTCCCCTTCAGGATTATTAAAGGGTGTACATTTTGCCACCTACAAGAGCACTTCTGAAAAAAATGTAGCTCATCTTTTTCTATAATTCCTGTATCTCTCAGGAGCTCTAGTGATTTTATTTCTCAACATTTCTCAACTCTCTTTTTGAATTTCCTATCTGATACTCTTATTCCAGCAAGAATATGTGTGCTACTCATGCTGGGATACTCTAGGATAGCCAGAAATCTAGTAGTAACATGAATATGTTCTTTAATACAGTTTGAAGGAAACCCACAATGTCTTATAGAAGTCCAGTTCTCTACTCTCTTTCATGACTTCCTCTACCCACAATCCCACAAAGACATCTGGTGGATAATTTCTAGTGAAGGACACTCTCATCTTACTGGATTTCTAGAAAGGCTGGATTCATGTAAGAATGAACTCTCATAAAGGCTATTTTAATTATTAATCTGCTTTCATTACTTTTGTTATTCCTATTCCAATATCAGAACCAGAAATGCTACAAACTATTTCTGTGTGTATGAAATAGCTATTGTAGAAAGAATCCAGGTGAGAATTCTGACATGGGAAATGAAACTTTGGAAAAAATTATTGAAGAAGGAGGTTATCAATGGATGAGCCACCTCTAGACAGAGAGTCCCAGTGGAAAACCCTTTGTGACTCTGGAGGCTTTCAGAGTGTTTTAGTAATATTATCTCCTCAAACCAAACTGAGAACAAGTCACTAGATGATTGTCTTGTAATCAGATCTGGAACAGGTAATTTCTAGGTTTCTCATTAAAAATATTTTTCTATGTCCGATGAATAGACAATGATTAAAAAATCTGGGATCTAGGTGTAGCTTAATTCAATTAGATTTACAATGGGAAGATTATATTGAAGTCAAATCAATATACAGAAAAAAATAAACGAGACCTCATTCTAAGCTAAACTTCTTCAAGGAGTTTGAGAAAATCAATATAGCCAGTGACCTGATTTGAAAGTCCCTTCTTTGAAATCAGGCAACATGATGCCCCGAGCTTTGTTTATCTTTTTCAATATTTCCCTGATGATTTGGGGTCTTTTCCAGTTCCACACAAATTTTAGGATTGTTTGTTCCAGCACTTTGAAAAATGCCACTGGTATTTTGATCAGGATGGCATAGAAAGTATAGATTATTCTGGGCAGCATAGACCTTTTAGCAATGTTTATTCTTCTGATCCATGAGTATGGAATGTTTTTCCACCTTTTTGTGTTTTCTTCAATTTCTTTCTTAAGTGTTCTGAAGTTTCTAGAGTAGAGATCCTTTACATTTCAGGGTATCTTATGGTTTTTGGTGCTATTGTAAATGAAATCAAAATTCCCTAATTTCTCTTTCTACAGTTACATTGTTAGTGTATAGGAAGCAACTGATTTCTGTGCATTGATTTTGTATCCTGCCACATTACTGAATTGCTGCATGAGTTCTAATAATTTGGGAGTGGAGTCTTTTGGGTTTTCCTTATAAAGTGTCATGTCACCTGTGAAGAGAGAGAGTTTGCCTCCTTCTTTGCCAACCTGAATACCATTTATTTCTTTTGTTGTCTGATTGCTGTTAAAAATAGAGCTACCCTATGACCCAGCAATTGCACTACTGGGTATTTACCTCAAAGATACAGATGTAGTGAAAAGAAGAGCCACATGCACCCCAATGTTCAGAGCAGCAATGTCCACAATAGCCAAACTGTGGAAGGAGCAGAGATGCCCTTCAACAGATGAATGGATAAGGATTATGTGGTCTATATATATAATGGAATATTACTCAGCCATCAGAAAGAATGAATACCCACCATTTGCATCGACATGGATGGAAATGAAGGAGATTATGCTAAGTGAAATAAGTCAAGCAGAGAAAGACAATTATCATATAGTTTCACTTATTTGTGGAACATAAGGAATAGCATGGAGGACATTAGGAGAAGGAAGGAGAAAATGAAGGAGGACAAAGCAGAGGGGGAGATGAACCACAAGAGACTATGGGCTCTGGGAAACAAACTGAGGGTCTTAGACGGTAGGAGGGGTAGAGGGATGGGTTAGCCCAGTGATGGGTATTAAGGAGGGCACGTATTGCATGGAGCACTGGGTGTTATACACAAACAATGAATCATGGAACATTACATCAAAAACTAATGATGTACTGTATGGTGACTAATGTAACAACAACAAAAATAAATAAACCTTGAAAAGAAAAAAAAAGAAAGAAAAACACTTCCTTTTTTTTATATTGTGCTTCGAAAGTCCCATACTTATTCTTATGGACTATAGGCTAAAGCACTGCCACCCCACCAAACCTGACTTTCTCAATAAGAAAGATTTCAGCAGAACGCTTTCTCTTTGGCAATTAGGTTTCTGTTACCTAGGAATATGTTTGTCAGATATGAGATAGTAATTTTAAAAAGGACTATTTTAAAAATTTAGGATAAACTTGGATGGTACAATGTCTATACTGATCCTCTGGTTTTCTCTTTAGCAATGTGAATTCTTTTAGCAACATAACTGGCAAACCACATTCTCTAGAAAACCAAGGTCTTCAGTCTTGCTGTGCTATTGGCCTTGAAATTGTAGCTAATATGCTCCGTGGCTTATTTTATACTTGAAAATTTCACCTGATTTTCTCCTCCATCTTTCCTATATTTCCTTTATCTCCGGTCCCACTGCCTAAATTTCCAAAATTTGAGATTTAGAAAAAAATAATAGGCAAAGTTAGGGAATAACCAAATAGATAAATAAAATAAAGGAGCTTATAACCTATTTTAGGTGACCAAAAAAAAAAAATGAGTACATTTTTTAGAAAGTGAACAAGTCATTCTTAATCTTCTGGAAAGAGAGACTCCCTTCTCCTATTTTTCACTTCTCCACACAGTTAGAAGGAATTTCTCTTTCCAGGATGCACAATAGGTAAACTCTGTTCCTTAACCTCTTTTACCAGGATTCTGCTATGAGTTACCAACTCTTCTGTTCAGTACTTAAATGACTTCCCCCATTTTATAATGTCAATGTAGCAGAAGCTGAATGCTTAAAAAAGCAAAAACTTGAATTGGAATTATTACAAACACAAACTACCATTTTCTTTTGAATTCCATAGAAAGTAATCTGGCATTAATTAAAACAGACTGGAAATTGCTCATGATCTAAATTTATTTTTGCTCTATTTTTCAAATATCTATATCCAAATCTCTCTATATGTATATAACCTATACCTGTATATGTACATGTAAGTATATGTACACTTATATGTACATATGTATGCATGTATTATACATACATTTGTATGTATAATATACATACACAAAAACAAAACTTATTTTTGTGAAGATTTTAGGACAAAATATATATATATATGTATTTTTGTTGTTTTTTTTTAGAAAAAAGGGAATTTATTTATTAAAGAAAAATCATCTGTGAATTATTCTATTTAAATCAGGATGTTTGCATTAACTCTGGATTTAAACATGCTTCTTTCAAATAATAACTGGACTCTATGCCCAAGGGTCAATTCAAGCAGCATTTAAAGAACTCAAAGTAACCCTCTGGCGAGAGGCAGTCACTTCCCAGTTCCACAATTACTTGTTTGTAAATACTATTAGTTGCTAGAAATATGGTCTTACCCATCGCCACATCATACACGATGTATGAATACACACGTATACGCATATATATATTCCATTCTAAAATCCTCACAAAACTAAGTTTTCTTCTTTCCAGAAGTTTTCTTTGGATTTGCACATAATTTTCCAATCCAGAATTATGTAAATAAATTATATCATACAAGGCAATATGTTCAAGGAGTTACTACATTAAGTAAGCAAACGTCATAAAGAAAAAAAAAAAAACCTCTGCAAAAACAAAGTCCCTCATTCAGGTTCCTTTGAAATGTGTTTATTCTTGGGAATTCGTTCACTTTTCAAGCCTTCCTACCTTTAAACTGCTTCCAAGCTCAAAGAGCCCCGGAAGGAGCTCCTATGCCTGAAGCTATACCACCCTGAGCGGATCGGCTTCGATTTTACTATCCTCAGGTGGGAGAAAGGCGAAGGGGGCAGGGTTCACTGTGAGTTGGAAGGAGACCTGCAGCACACCTGCAGTACAGAGGAGTTGGGGAGTGGTGCCAATGACTCAGGTCTGGATCAGGCTTTTAAACTCAAGATCTGAAGGCTGTCGCTCATTTAAAAATAATAATAATAATAATAATAAAACAAAACAAAAAAAGCCTTTGGCATAGTGTCATTCAGGGAAGGAATGTTAATCCTCTTGTCTGGCCTGAACTGATTCTTGGAACATTATAATCAGCCTGCCTAGATTTCACCTTTAAGTTGACCTGAATGGGATACCTCTGCACTTCCTGTCCCAGGTTGTGGTTCCTCCCCAAACCATTAGACCCATTAGCAGCTGTGTTCCATCACAGAACTAAATGGTTCATCCAATACTGTCCCTTGCCCTCTTGCAAATGAAAGTGTGAGCCATGGTTGGTTTAGTGGGTCACATGCATAACCCTCTTGTGTTAGTATTTTTCCCTATATGGGTAGACATATGTGGAGAGGGTAAGCCATTTCCCTCAAAATCTTAACAGTGTTTAGCTCTTCATGGGAACGTGATCCTCTTGATTTTAATGCATTTTCTGTATATTTACACGACATGATATACTTTGTAAGAAAAAACCCACACTCATTCTTTGAAGAGAAGAATTATAAAGCCCACTTTCCATTGAAACCAATAGCATTCTGGTGACAGCAGGCATTATCTCATCTAGAAACATGGCACCAGGAGTCTTTCAATCTCTTTTCAGACCATGACCAATGACCTCTTGTCTTGTTGAGGAAAAATAAAAGCAACCTTCAGGATTCTGTCTCTCTACCTCCTAATTTTCCTATAGAAAAGTGATCAAATACCCTGCCTTATATCTCCTAGGAAATATGTCTTCAATAAAGAGGGGCTATGGTTATATTAAATATGCATCTTCAATCAGACTTCTTCAATGTCCAAGAAATGCCAATTAAATTTTTTTAATTAGCATAAAATGTATTATTTGTTTCAGGAGTACAGGTCTGTGAATCATCAGTCTTACACAATTCACAGCATGCACCACAGCCTATATCCTCCCCAATGTCCATCACAGAGCCAACTCCTCCCCCACCCCCCTCCCCTCCAGCAACCTTCAGTTTGTTTCTTGAGATTAAGAGTCTCTTACGTTTTCTCTCCCTCTCTGGTTTCATTTTGTTTCATTTTTCCTCCCTTACCCCTATGATCCTCTGTCTTGTCTCAAATTCCTATTATCAGTGAGATCATATAATTGTCTTTCTCTGATTGACTTATTTCTCTTAGCATAATATCCTCTAGTTCCATCCACATTGCTGCAAATGGCAAGATTTTGGGGGTTTTGATGGCTGCATAATATTCTATTGTATATAATTTTTTTCTTTAAAATCAATTAAATCTTTCTCTGACTCTTTAACTGATCCAACGTGTAGAAAATATATCTCTGTCAGTAGAGGAGAGCCCTTCCTCTCACGTAGTGTTACCCAAGAACCCAGGAAGCTTGTGTGCTATCTGGAAAATGGAAGCCAGGATATGTCCCTATCAGTCCATCATAATCAATAATGAAATCCCCCTTGCTAGGTTTGCCAGATTAAGTAGAACACCTAGCTAATTTTGAATTTCAGATGAATAATGAATAGTTTTTAGCATAAATATGTCACAAATATAGCACTGGCATACTTACACTAAAATGTAACTCAATGTTTACTTGAAATTTAAACTTTATTGAGTGTCTTATATTTTCATGTATTAAACCTTACAAGCCTACTTCTTATTTGAGCCTGCAAATCCTATTGATAAACATTTGTTCCAAACTCTGCAAGCTGTTCTGCCCCAAACTTGGGTTTTGCAAATTCTAGGAGACACAACCCAAGCTTGCATTCTATACTCTTGGATACAACACAATAAATTTTTCATTGATCTTAGCTTCTTTACTGGTCATCTCCTACCCATGCTTGTCTGGGAGTCTTCAACTCTTCTATAAAACAGGAGCTTAGAACCCAGGTAGTCCAAAGATGAATTCTACTTTGAATTTTGTCATACCACCAACCAGGAGACAAAGAAGTGCTTGACAAGTAGAAGAGAGGAAAGGAAAAGTAAAAGAGATTGTATAACACAATTATCTCAATATAGCTTTATGACAAATAGCAATTTAAGGAGATCTAATAAATATGGACATCTTTCCTTTTGTTTTTTCTTTGTATTTACAAAGCACATATCATAATTCTGTAATAATTACAGCACTTTTGAATAAAGCACTGTGGAGTCTTTATACATTCTAGCTTTAAAGGATGGCCCTAAGCAGCTGCAGGTGGGTTGAAGCTGATGGGAAAACTGGAATTGCCTTGCACTGAGTCAATAAATCTTTCCCTCTGTGTAGCCTAGTTTTCTCTCAATTAACCCAAAGGAGTAGAATCAAAGTACATCTGACTTAAATAATTAAACCGGAACCATGCAACAAAATCATGGGTGGTGGTCTATCTTAGTTGTGAAGAACCTTTAGATTAGGAGTTGGGAAATCTGGGTGGGACAAATTGGTGAATTTCCAATCACATGATCTAGTCATCTAAACCTGAGTAAATCCACCAAGCTTACAGAGATGTAATGGGGTAGTTTAATATAATGGTATCAGGCTAATTTAATAAGTGCTTTAATTATTTACCACTTCCTGGTAGGTGGGAAGACTGTTTTCCTACAGAAAAACCATGAATGACCTTCACAAGTGTAAGAAAAATACTCTGGAATTTCAAAACTTCAGAAGACCCTTATCTGTCCATCTTAGAGAGGAGTGATTCATTCATGGCTTGCTGAGTGCATTTCAATTCTTGAAGGAGAAAGCAGGAAGAAAGCACACAGTCTTACAGTTTATTGTCCTAGTTTCTGCCAAATACTTAGCCTAAGAAATCTTCTTCATGTAAGGCCTGATATGCAGCTGTTTCTAAATCAGGAAACTGGTCTACTTTCTTCTGATGAGTAGGAAAATACAAGATCACAAGGTAGGACTAGGAATGGGGGAGATATTCTAGGACCTTGAAATTGCTTAGTTAGAAAGCTCAGATTAAGCAAATGCTGGCCCCTCCCAATCCCTACTTATTTTTTAAATTATTTTTTTAAGAAATAACTATTTACTCTGCACTCCATCAGAGAAACAGGATATCCCAGGGCCTGTAGAAATACATACAAGGCTCATATAGGTATTTTAAGATGTTGGAATCTGAGGAAACTATGTATTTTTTAATTAGAACGGATTCAGATGCTTTGACAAGTCTTGAAAGAATAACATATGAGGCATTCCAGGTTTACCCTGCAGTCAAGCTCAGTATTTCCAGCCTTTGAAGTTGCTGATTTATACACATCTGTGATGGGCTCAGCTGGACCCACCACTTACAGACAACTTCAGAGTCATAGGCCCCAGGTCCGCTGCATTTAAAGGGTCTGATAGAACAGTATTCTTCATCTCCATATGCACATTAGAATCACACAGGGAGCTTTCCAAAAATTCCAGTGCCTAGGCTGTATCCCAAATCAATTAAAATCACAATCTCTAGGGGTGGCACCCAGACACCATTGTTTTTTTAAATTTCCCAGATGTGAGGTTAAGAATGAGAATAAATGAATTTTAAAGTGTTGATGAATTAGGATTCACAGTAGGCAGATTTCAAAATGCATTCTTTTTTTTTTTTGTTTTATGAATTTTAATCATAGCAAATGTGTTTTAACAGTAGTCATAAAATCAACATTACCACATATACAAAGGACAAGACACCAGTTTGGCATACAAAAATACCATATATTAAAATTGGGTTCATTGGAAAAACTCAGGACTTGCTAAGACACCACCTACACCAGAGAAAGCAAGCAAGAATGCTTTTAAGACATTCAGATTTATAAACAGCAGCTTGATATCCCACTTCCAAAGTCAATTATTTGGCAACATTTGAACAATATTTTCTACACAGCCCAGCAGCTCATTTATCTGTACGGCAATTTGGCCCTTTAAAACAAAAGCTTCTAAAATAAATAATCTGCATAATTGTCAATGAAACATGTCAAGGACTTGAGTTAGCCTCTCAGCAGCATTAATCTAGCCACCTAATACTGGAGTATTAGCTCTCGAGAGGGCCAGGGAGCCCACCAATGGGGCTGGAAGACCGGTGGGAACAGTGCAGAGAGGCTGCATGGCTTATGATGGGGGAGTCGGGACCTGCCCCAAGCTGAAAGCAGCCTCCCCACTCGCAATCCTCCATTGAGGCAAACAGGACCAGGTGGTGGAATAAAGAAAGTATAATGACAACCACCAGGATTGAAAACCCAAATACTCTTGGATGAGTCTTCCCAATAGATCAACCTACTCAAGTCAACCACAGATCCGGGCAATGCATTCCACTGCTAAGAGGGTATTATTAGAGTTCATGCGTAATGACCTAGCAACTAATTCTAGAACAGGCTCAGAGATTGTCTAGCATGTGGACAACCCAGGGGTGGGAATGGGGCAGCTTGGATCCTCTCATTGGCCGAGCCCACTCTCTCTGTCTTCAACTTAGACATCTGGAACTGAATTTGGTAGGTCATCCTAGAATGACAAATTGTGCTTGTCTAAGTTATTCCTAGTTGTTCTTGTGTTTCTTTCTTCAGCTGGTTTCTACCATGACTGCTCTTCAGCTCCCATGTATCTTGTTCTCCACCATGATCCCACTACAGATTTCTCTCCTTTTATGCAAGTATTTTCTCACTGTCTTGAGCACATCTACCTATTGCTATAGACCCAAGGCCACGTCTCCACTGCTACCACACAGGATCTGTCCCTCAGCCAGAAAAATCAGGCCAGGAGCTTCCTAAAGCACTGTGTACGACAACACCTACTCTGTCCTCCCATCCAGAGATGACACAGATTGAGGTCGAGGGGACATCTTCCTCCTCTTTTTCCTCCTTCTCACACCCCATGTTCCTTTACCATCCTCACAGTCAATCATCTACTTCCACATTCTCCAAAAGCAAATGTCAAATTAAAAATGGAACAACCTTTTGGAAAACTAATTAGAATAACCCAGTAACTCACAGGGAGAATACAGAAAACCTTCACACAGGCTACTAGCCCTGCACCCTGCGGTGATGAATTTAGAACAGTGTTCTAGAAGAACAGGGACAACTGTAAGAGAGCACCCCCAGAAAACAAAAGACAATGCATGCTGATGCAGACTTTAAGAGACTCTTCTGTACTTTGCCCCAAATATTACTGATTGTCCCTATAAAAGGTCATAATATGAATAGTATCAAAAATCTTAGACTAGAATAATAAAGTCCAGCTAACGAGATGAGTGTTTTCAAGCACCTTCGCTAGGATGAGGCTTGCAGGGGCTTGAGGGAGTAACTCAAATGACAGAAGACAACCCCCACAACCTCAGGGACCCAGCACCAAATAAAGTTCCCAGGTGAGGCTGCCTTTTAAGCTTCTAAGGGAGCTTAAGCCTTTTATACAAGATGGAGGGGTATAGGGAAAGAGTGCCTGAAACCCTAAATTTTAATCCCCATTCTCTCACTGGCCAGACTAAACAATCCCTTAGATTTCAGTTTCTCACTTGATTAATAAGAGGGGGAGTTTTCAATCAGTAACTCTTAACCATGATTGCACATTAGTCATTTAGGATTTTTGTTAAGTCCACATGCCCAGGCTAAACCCTGGACCAATTAAATAAGAGTATCGATAGCAGGAACTCCAGCACTGATATTTTGAATATTCCTTGTGTAGGACTGCCAAACAAAATGGATAATGGTAAGATAATTGTGAATTTCAGATGACAAGAAATAATTTTAGAATAAGTATGTCCCAAATATTTTATTTGTCCCAAATACTTACACTAAAATATTATTTGTTGCTTACCTGAAATTCAAATTTAACTGGATAGCCTGTATTTTTGTATGCTAAATCTGGTAACCCGACACATGTGATTATAATATGTATCCAGAACTGCTGGTCTCTCTCCCACTCATAGTATGGGCTCTGCATCAGGAGCATCAGCTTCGCCTAGGAACTTGTCAGAGATATAAATACTTGGGCCCCACCCCGCACTTACTGAATCAGAAACATTATTTTAACAAAATCCTCAAGCATTCATGTGTTCATTGAAAAAGCAATGCTGAGATGATCTACCACAAAATTTTCAAGAGTCTTCCAACCATCCCAGCCAAGATCAGAAAATCTAGAAGTTGCTGCACAAATCAAAGTGTCCCCAAGTTGTTAGAAACTGCAGGGACAGTTTGGTTACACTCCCAGCAAGAAAACTAATTGCTAGTTCACCCCAACCCTAAGCTAAAATTCCTCTACTCTTGTTGAGAGCTATGGGTTTTAGTTCATACTACATCTTTGCTCACTACTTGACCTGTCCATGCCTGTTTTCCTCTTTACATAGTCAGAGCCTGGATTTTGACCCAGATACTGCTCTGTTCAGAGCACAGAGCTAAGTTGACTTCATCAACCTGCCAGCAACCCCAAAATGGTGACTCACAGCTGACCTGTCCATGAAAACATCCTCCTGCCTGCAGGGCAGGGTCTCCTTACCTTAGCTAGTTGACTGGGCCTTCACTGACACTAAGGACCTCTTGTCTTTCAAACAGGTATACACAGATTCTCTTTCTCTCTCTCTCTCTGCCTACCTATGGTTGTTAGTGCTATTAAAATAAATTACTTTTTTAACTCTTCCAAATTTAAAAGTATAGCATTTCAGAATCTCCATAAGATGCCTTAAGCCTAAAAATTATTACACTTTAACCTATAACTTATCAAACAACATTAGCTACCCACTCTGATCTCAAAGTAAATCCAATTATAAACACCAAGTATTCTGCAGTATTCATACTATTCATCACAAGTGCATTTGTCTGAAAACATGTGACTCCAACATCAATTTTGGTTCCAATTACCAGGGTTTTGATTAAAGCCTAAGTATACATTACCCCCCAACTAATACGAAATCAAATTTTTATGCTTCCAAATCATTTACATTAAACTCATGAAGGCACTGTTTTCCAAGAGATGTTTGTTGTACAAAAGAGTACCTTCCTTTATCCTACAAGTTTGTTAGATTAAGGGTAATTAAGACTCCAATCTAAAAAGCAGCTGTTTAACTTGAAAATCAGTACCCTATACATTCAAAAGGCATTCTAAATAAATAAAGATGTTATTCAGGACTCAAAATATTTCTTTAATTAAAACTCTTTTTTTTTTTTCTTGCATTCAGAATCTTGTATCTAGAAATGTCCTTATAGGTCTTTCCTTCTGTAGTTAGAGAGAGGGTATGTGTGTAAGATGACTGATGGTCTGAGTTAGACTCTGGATCCTCTGGTTCTAGGCACTTCCTCTATGAAGACTCCATCAAAGCATTTAATGGCTAAATGCAATTTTTACTTCATTTGTATTTCCAAATCAGAATAATATGCATACTATTCTTGCTACAGCAACTAACTGCTATAGTATATTTATTAGTATAAAATATGCCAAAGTGACTTCACAATTAAAAGATAAATTACAAGTGCTATTTTACAGCTAGCAATTTTCTCCTTATGATTGGGACCAAGTAGATGACCTAACTTACATTATTTTTCCCTTTCAATTTAGTATAGTTGACAGTGAACTCAGTTCTTCCCTTCAGATCATGACTTTGGCCATGGAGTTCCTGACGGATGTTAGCTGGCTCCAACTTGCCCTCCTTGCTTGCTGAGGTGACAAGACCTCTTTGCCCCATGGGGACTAGAGCCATTCAAGCCAACACCCACACAGGGTGGGACTGATTCTCCCTGGACATAAATCTGCCAGATTGTCATCAGCTAGATCATCCCCCAACAAGGGCAGAGCAGTATAAGCAAGCTGAATCATAGATTACTTCACAGCTTATAGTTAATAAAATAACAGACTCAAAGGTTAATGCGATTATTTTCTTGAGCTCAAGACCATATACTGAGACAATTGGTTAAAGAGTGAAAAAAAAGTATAGAAAGAAACTCTATATATTCAATAACAAGGTACTCTAAGATATTTGCTAAGAAAATAGGGATTAGGTTAATATATGAATAATATTCAAAACAAATTTTTAAAAGTAAATTGCACATTTGGAAAACCCATAGTAATATTTATTTCTATGCAGGTATTTATTATAAAAATGTATAAGATAATATAAAATGGCCAACTACAGTTCTCCTTGATAGTTTCTTAAAGTGAAAATGGAGACATTCTCAAGTATCATCTGAATTCTTCACCTGTATTTCTTGGACTTTCATCTCCTTCCTTTGCTTGTTTTTTTTTTCCTCCAGAGATCAATGTGGCCAGTTTACATAGAAACAAGAGTGTCTTAAATGGACATCAGAATATATTAATCAGACCAGATTAGGAATATTATAGGGTAGGAAACTCAATGATTTCTCCATGAGAAACCAGACACCAAAGGAACTGAAAATACAGCTGTCATGCTCAGGTACCTTTGACATTTAAAAAGATGCTTTCAGGAGCACCTTGGTGGCTCAGTGGGTTAAAGCCTCTGCCTTCAGCTCAGGTCATGATCCCAGGGTCCTGGGATTGAGCCCCGCATCAGGCTCTCTGCTCAGCAGGAAGCCTGCTTCCCTCTCTCTCTGCCTGCCTCTCTGCCTATCTCTGTCTATCAAATAAATAAATAAAATATATTAAAAAAAGATGCTTTCAGAAAAGTATATGACCCCAAACTTTTCTCCTATAAAATACAATTATGTTTAACTTCCTTTGTACAATCTTGCCCCTAAAGTTGTGTGTGCTACATTCCAGGAAACTTTAACTAGAAGTCATTCCTTGAAATGCTGAGGACTATTCCAGTTACTATTACTCTTGCTAACTAACAGATTAACTCAAAACTTTGTGACTTAAAACATGCTCATAATTGTGTGGGTCAGGTATTTAGGAAAGCATCTGCTACAGAGTTCTAGCTTAGGGTCTCACATACAGTCACAGTAGATATCACTTGGAGCTGCAGTTTTTATCTTCAGGCTTGACTGGGTTAAATGTTCAAGAAGGTTCTCTCCCCTGTCTTGCAGTTGGTTGTGATGTTGACTAAGATTCAGCTGAGGCCACTAACTACATATCCATACTACATATGGGCTCACCAGCATCACCGTCTTAGGATAGTCAGGGTTCTTTTGTGGCTTCCAAAAGCAAGTATCCCAGTTTTAACACCTTTTGTGATGTAGCACTAGAAGTCACACTTCTGCCATATTCTATTGGATAGCAGGAGGTCATGGAATCAAGGGGAAGAAAATTAGACTTCATCTCTTGATGGGGAAATGGCAAGGTTCTAGAAGAACATGAAGAACATGTGGCAGCTGAGATATTATTGTAGCCATCTTTGGAAAGTACTATCTGCTACAGATGCTCATGGCAGCAACTAGAATAGAACGGCTTTGAATGGAGATGGATAGACAGACAGACTGACAAAAGATAGATGGATAAAGATACATGAAGATAGATATAGATAGTATTCAGATATTATTTGCATAACTATTGAAGATCTGTTTTTAGTGTAGTGATTCCTCTGGGTTGAGCCTTCACTCAAAACACATTCCCCTTCTGATATCCATTCAACAAGAAGAAGAGTTGGCATAAGTAATCAGGTAGAGATTGTTCTACTTACAGGGTCCATTATGCTATTAGCATCCCAGAAAAAGTTTAGGAAAGGAAAGAAAGGACAGATGGAGAGAATAGAAGGAAGGAGTTGGGGAGAGGGAAAGAGAAGGAAGGGAAGGAAGAGTAAAGAACACCTAGAGCCTTCTTTCTGCCATTATTTGGTCTCCCTGAGGTGTCCTTCAGTCCTGTCAGGATTATTAAAACACTAGGACACAACAACATAACAGAACAGGCACTCATGTCTCTCTTTTTAATGACCCATAGACATGCGATTTGTTAAGTGTAATCACATGTCAGATCTCTCCTATTTATTCCTTTTTTCCATTACTATGTTATCAGGTCTGTTTTTTCCAGACTCCTTCACCTAGGTTTACCTGCTGAGACTCAACTCAAGATGAAGAGCCATAAATAAAGAGAGGGATCAATTCATTTATTTTTATCCATTGTCTCCAATAATCAAATCTTGATCTCTTTTCAATTTTTAAGTCATGAAACCCCACTTTATGCTGGATTTCTAAAAAGGCTAAAAGGTTAGGAATTAACATACTTCTCTGTATTTTTTAAATTTTTTACTTAAATTCAATTTAATTAACATATACTGTATTCCTGGTTTCAGAGAATGAATTTACTGATTCATCAGTTGTGTAGAACACCCAGTGCTCATTAGTTCAATGTCCTCCTTCATATCCATCACCCAGGTAACCCATCCCCCCCACCCACCTCCCTCCAGCAGCCTTCAGTTTATTTTCTATAATTAAGAGTCTCTTATGATTTGCCTCCCTCTCTGCTTTTTGAAATACAAGAATAAGTACCCAACTCTTGATTCTGGCCCAGGTCATGCTGCACCCATGCTCAGAGAAGAGTCTGCTTGAGATTCTCTCTCTCCCTCTGCTCCTACTTCTCTATTTCTCTCTTGCTAGCTCTATCTAAAATATATAAATAAATTTTGTTTTTTTTTTTTAAAGAATTATTTCTATCTGTGAAGCCTGGAATAATTTACTAGTCATGTTCTCCTGGCCTGGGCTTTTTTGGAGAATACTTTGCTAGATTTCTTATTTTCTAATATATCCATTTACCCAAACTTATTTTTGAACCATAGACCAACTATTTCTATTAAAGTTTAACATTGGGGAAATTGGATGGGGAGACAAACCATGAGAGACTGTGGATCTGAGAAACAGACTGAGAGTTTTGGAGGCGTGGGAGTGGGGGGTTAGGTGAGCCTGGTGGTGGGTATTAAGGAGGGCACATATTGCATGGAGCACTGGGTGTGGTACATAAACAATGAACGCTGGAACACTGAAAAGAAATAAAATAAAATATAATGGGAAAAAAATTTAACATTATCCTAAGTAATGATGAGAATATGATACCCTAAGTATGATGAGATTAAAGATTATTAGTGGCTTTTTAAAAAAGATTTTATTTATTCATTTGAAAGAGATAAAAAGATAGCAACAGAAAGCATGAGAAAGGAGGAGATGGATGCACAAACGATACCTGGGGCTCAATCCCAGGATCCTGGGATCCTGACCTGAGCCAAATGCAAACACATAAATGACTGAGCCACCCAGGTGCCCCATATAGTAGCTTTTTAATGCCAAGACTCACCTTTTTTTGGATTTTCTAATACTCCCCATAGGAACATTTTAAACATACATATTTGTCTGCCATACTTTTTTTTTTTTTAATGGGAAGGAAACTGTAAAGTTTAAAAGGTTCATTGCAAAAATAGACGTTGCCCTTGGATTGTCCTTGTTTCTAATGTGCATATCAGGAAAATGAGGCAGGCCAAGCTGAGATGTGTCTGCTGGCCATGGCTTTGGTAGCCTGGAATCTAAGGACATAGAGTCCTTCTTGATAGGACTGTTGAGCAGACCAACTTTGCTGCAAATGTTTAGACAGAAATGGGCTTTAGAGAAGCCACATCTGAAGACCCACAAGTCTGAGTGTTATATAAGGTACTCGTTTGGTTTTTTGGCTTTGATTAATGTCTAAAAGAGAGAAATCCAATTGACTCCTGTCGTCTTAATGTTAATTAATTGCTTGTGGTGTCTGTTCACCAAGTGTGAGTGTGGAAACCTGTTAGTTCACTTACCACAGGGGCTGGGCTTAGCAGATGGGAAAAATATTATTTTGGCATGTTTTTAATGGCAGCACAATTTATTTTTATCTCACTCTCTTTGGTGTGCATGAAAGGAGACTGCCACCTGTGCTTTGTGGAAGAGTGTCAATGATTCGGACAGATTAATTTACAGCATAGTACAGAACCACAAAAGAGTGCTAGGCCAGAACTCACCTTTTTTGTATAGCATTGACACGAACTACAATTTTACTCCATTTTCCGAGGCCTGGAAGACTGCATTTTGGTAATTTTTATGCCAAGCAGAATATCAGCTGTATTTTCTCTTAATCATGGAAAGTAGAAATAAAGATATAGATTTGATTCCATACATCTATATATATCTGTATGCTGTATAAATCCGACTCACCTCAGTTATGACATTTCTAACTGCCTTTTCAAATGCTGGAAGCACAAGGGACATCTTGAATGATGTAAAAGTACATTCATATTTTCAGCAATACTTTTGACTATAAGAACATCATTTTAAAAAATTGAAAATCAGACCAATATTAGCATTATGATTTATATGCTACTTGCTGCTGGAGACTTGGCATAGAACGCCAATTATGAAAATGGTATGGTGCTAGATTTCTTCCTGAATTATTCCACACACATTATACTTTGCAGAGAGAGGTCTGACTTAAATGTAAATTACCAGGGATTTTTGTTTGCTCTTTCAAAGGGCTGTTTGTTGTATTACCCAGTGCTTTTCTGTTCTCTCATAGTTGAAATAATTAAGATCATTTGCAGTGCCTGGTTTGCTCATTTTGCCTAGTTACTTTGCTGTTATGGTCCGTTATGTCTACAGGGGAGCACCATCATTTAGTCTGTACATCTGGAATCCATCATGTGTAGTGAAAGACAAGATGTATCTTCAATTTTAAGCCAACTTCATGATAAAACTGATGGATGCAACCAATGTGTATAGGTGAGGAAGATTAATAATTGAGAACCGTGATTTCTTGTGATTAGGAGATCACAAGGGAACTTTTGTTTTATTTCATTTTTTACTTTATTCATTTTACTGTATTTTATTTTATTTATGGCATAACAATCAGAATCTGACTGAGGGCAAAAGTATCCTATTTTGGCCAGAGTCAAAACATTTGAAATGAAGAAAGAAACCTGCATTTCTTAACTCTATCTGGTCACAAACTTCTCTTTGTTGTAACTCCTTGATTGAGTTCAGCAAGGGTGATTTCCTGAGGAGTCCCTGACACTCTGGGGACAAGCTGCAGAGAATACTTGCTAGGGATAAAGGGCACACCTCCCTCATGCCCACTTCTTTCCTATCTCTGCAAGAAAGTCAAGTTTTGTTGGAGTCCAGAGCTCACTCTGGTTTAATCAAAAATATATATGAAATCCAAAATACACAAACTTCATTTTATTTTTTATTTTTTTTTTTTTTAAAGATTTTATTTATTCATTTGACAGACAGAGATCACAAGTAGGCAGAGAAGCAGGCAGAGAGAGAGGAAGGGAAGCAGGCTCCCCGCTGAGCAGAGAGCCCGATGCGGGGCTCGATCCCAGGACCCTGGGATCATGACCTGAGCCGAAGGCAGTGGCTTAACCCACTGAGCCACCCAGGCGCCCCACAAACTTCATTTTAAACAATGCAAATCACCCCCATATTTATATGCTTTCTCTCTGGTCCTTAATCTTTTTTGCTTTTTTTAATTTTAAGAACATCTGTCCCTACTGCAGCTTCACTCTCATCAGGAAATCCAATTACAAAGACCAAAAAAAAAAAAAAAAAAAAAAAAGGATAGCAGGTGAAGCAAAACACAGCAGCTCCACCTCTTAATACTGGGGACTCAAATAACTCCCAGATGAACAGCTGGATCCCTCTACAGCTAAAAAGCTAGCTCACCTGGTAGAGAAAGGGGCAGTTTGTGGATCAAAGTAGTAGAGATAACAGAAAGTGAGTGATGGGGATATGAAATACATCAGGGAGCATAAAAATGCAGTTTGGCCAAGAGTTACTTCTAGTTATGAACTGATGGAAGAGACACGGTGTGGGGTGGGGGTGGGGATAGTCAAATTAAAAAAAAAAATCCTTCTGGCAAGTTTAAACATTGCCTCTATCCTTTTTTCTCTTAATCTGCTACCCAGATACGCACTTAAAATAGGAATGTGGGCCTACTGGGGCATGAAATAGTTGAGAACTATTCAGCAATGAGGAGAATGAGAGAAATCTCTTTAGAAGGACCTTTTGGAATTTCAGCCAACTGAACTTGAGTAGCCACAGATAATTTAACATGACCCCTAAGCCGTTAGGAGTATTTTTATTATGAAGACTTGATTCTGTATTAAGGGTGTCATCCTTCTTAGAAACTGTGGAAGTAGTTTATGAGATACAAGAATTCTTCAGGTTTACAAGAGATTGGGATGGATAAGCATGAGGTGAGGAATGTGAAGCCCATGGGATCTCCTCCTCTCACTTCTCAAAGTCACAGCCAACCTGTGGAAACCACATTTCTTCTTGCTTCCCCATTTCCCTCAGGGACAAATGAAAATCTGGAAAAGTGCCACAATAATTATAAAATGAAATACTGAGACAGATGGATGTCTTTTTTTCTGTATCATATCTCATTATTCAATGAACTGAAAATGGTCTCTGAACAGTAGGAAATATAAGATTCTTTTAGTTCTGTCTCACTGATTCCCAGTTATTCTAAATCATTCCAGAAGAGGACCTCTATTGTTTAATACATGATAATCCCATCTCCACCCCCTTTGTTTCTTCCCACCATACACTACGTGTTAAATATCGGCTTTCACAAAAGCAATTTCTGGCTCAGGTTCATTCATCCTGAGATGCTAACTGGCCATGACTTTAATTTACAAGTGCAGTAATTTTGCTGCTATTCTCAGGAGCTCTGGCCATGAGCTCTGCCTCATTTGATGGATCCGGTTGCCAATATCTTGACCAAACTCCTGATTTTAAATTTTAATTTAGTGCACTTAGGACAAAGCGGGATTGCCAAATAAGTGTCTCATATGATTTACTCTAAAGTCATGCAACTGTTTGTCTTGATTTGTCAAATACTATTAGACACTGGGAAATAGAGATGAAAGCTCAGAATGTGATGGTGTAAGTCCAGAAATCACAGACCAGGAATCAAGGAAGAGAAGAGAAAAGCACATGCCCAGGTGTCCAGGAATTTCCAAGTATAAGGCAGAGCTTCAGGAATGTGAAACATTCATTTTTTTTCTTTGCTTAATCTGAGTATGTTTTTTACATACTGCCTTTTCTGGTAATTTCATTAAGCTTGTGTAATTATAGTTTGCTTCAACCCTCGGCTGCATCAGTATTCATTATTATCTATTTGGTTCATTGTAGCAGCATAAATATAACTAAATTACTAGGGTTAAACCATAATAGGAGCTATTGTGGTGATAATTAGAAGAGAAATGGAGTCTTTTTTGGTAAAACTTGCAGAAATGCAACATGGGGCGTGTGCTTATAAGTGCACTTAAAGTTAGGTTGTGGGTTTAAGGTGGTAAGATGATAGATGAAGGTACACCATTAATCACAGTTCTAGAAGACACTATGTACCAACCCTCTTCTTTTCTCTCTGCAAGGAGATCTGAGGTTGACGATAAGACAGAAACCAGCACAGGGCTTAGAGTTAAGGTACAAACTTCCATGTTGTCCCTAATTGTCACTGAACAACTAAAATGTGTTGGAAGCTATTTAAAAGAAATAAAAGAAACTAGTAGAAAGTGTAGTTCCCCACTCAACATTTCCATGTGGGTACTGAGATCATTATATATTAATTCAGTAGAGCAATCACTTGATTCTGTGTCTTTGTCCAATGAACAGTCTCTCACAGAACATCTTTAGAATGTACTTTATCTCAGAGAGGAATTACCCTTGCCATCTTCACCCATACCCATGGACTTGGAAAGCAGAAGCAGAGGCCCACTTGAAGAACTTTCAGTTTTTAGCCTTTTTAAGTGTGGTTACTCTAGACTCATTCAAATTGAGGTGTGTGGAAACACTTAGCACAAGTCCTCAAAATCAATAAATACCTGCTAATTAACATTTTTCAAGAGAAGCAAAATTATAAGGATTCTAAATCAATGAAACATCTCATGAAATACCCAACTACAGTATGCCCATGTAGCACTTAGTGTCTATCTAGGATCCCTCAGTTTTGTCTCATTCCGTGTTCTCCTGGGAATATGCCACACATGTAGACATACAGAATGTTCAGGGATACACATAACCTTTTCCAAATCATGTCTTTTGTTCTTCATTCATGGCTTTGTGGAATTTAAACAAATCAATCATTTTTTACATTCATGTAATGGAAATTTCCTATTTGGAAAGCTCTTCAGAGTTGATGGTTATTTCTTCAATAACTAGCCCAGAGCCTGACATAGAGTAGACACCCAAAAATAATTGTTCAAGGGAATGATTATTACTAGGTAAAGCCTAGTGGGTAGAAAAGGCCAAATCACATATGCATATTACACTAAGAAATAGAAAAACAATTGGCTTCCAACTGCCATAATGACACAGAAAACTGGGTCCCTATCTGCTGTTTCCTTTGACTCTGTAAAACACAGAGTAACAAGGTTTCTCATATAGCACAAAACAGAAAGGTTTGGGTTGGTGAGTTGTTTATTAAATATATTATTCATGACTTTCTCTTGTCTATCTTTTGATATTGTTGCTTACCTTTGGGGATTTCATAAATATTCAATTATACCTTATTTGAGCCCTTCCTTTTTTTTTTTAAGATTTATTTATTTATTTTAGAGAGGGACTGGGTGCAAATGTGAGAGCAAGGAGAGGGGCAGTGGGAGAAGTAGAAAGAGAAACTTCAAGCAGTTTCCCTGCTGAATGTGGAGTCTGATGATGGACTCTATCCCAGGACCCTGAGAACCACCCAAACTGAGCTGAAATCAAGAGTTGACCCCTTAACCAATTGAGCCACCCAGGAATCCCAAGCCTTTCTTTTTTTCTTAAGCAAATTTAAATTTAAGTCAACTGTATAGCTTTTTTAATAAAATTAGTCCAACTATAGATTTTCAGATGTAGATAGCTTATACTTAGATAACTGGATTTTAAAAACAGACTGAAAATATGTGCCAAAATAACTATTATGGCAGATTGAATCACTTTTTAGCAAATATTTGTTCTTTCCCCCATATTCACTTTTTGACTTTCAACCTGGCTGTATAACTTGCTTTGGTCAATGGGATGTTAGCAGATGTTCCTTAAGCAAAAATTTGAAATGTGTTTGTGAATTCGGACTTGCTCTTTAGCTCTACCATTTTCTGTGATAAAAAGAATGTATTTCAGTAGCCACTGATTTGGACAAAGAGGATGAGAAACACCTGGAGCAGACCTGTACTCAGCCTGTAGACCTGTACTCAGCCTGCAGTTCTGAACCAAGTCTAGTCAAACACAGTCTACATTGGCAGATTCCATGCTGGTCTAAAAGATGGGGATTGAATATCAGTATTTATTAGTGCAAGCTACTGAGTTTTTATGTTTTGTTATGCAGCATTGTTGAGAAAACAGCACACTGATACAACTAGTCAAAAACTAACACCTAATTTATTTTTAGGCACTTTTTCCACATGTAGGGACTATAACATATGAGGTTTTATTTAAGCTTTACCACAATCCCATAAATAAGATACTACTCATATCCTATTTTTATACATTTGGAAGCTAAGACACTTAGATATCTGAGACCTTCAAAACAAGACTTGATTCCAATCTGTATGTTTCCAAAGCCCATATTTTATGTTGCTTCATTCATCTAAATGTAGCTTAACATGCTTTCCATACTCCCTGGTACCTAGTAAGTACTCAATAATTACGAATACATTTAATTTCCCTTTTCCTTCTTCAGATTCATTTACCAAGTTAAATGAAAATATTTTATCAAAAAGGCTAACTAAGACCTCATGTGGAATAGGAAGAGGTATCAGGCACAGTCTCTTCTGACAGGGTGCTTGTAATAGGGTAGTAGAGGCAAAATAAGGTAATGCAGACATAGAAGTTAACAAATCACATTTTTAACTAATAGACTGACATAGTGATTAAAACAGTGTCTTAAGCCATATGTATTTAAGAACCGAGTTTTTCAGTTAATAAACTACCTTAAAGGGTGAGACAAATAAGTTATGCTGTACTGATCAAAGTAAGCTTAATCTATTAATGTTATCCCACTTCTCCTTAAACTGGAGATTAGGAGTTGACTGTAAACATTTTGTAGTTAATATACTTACACTAACAATTCTATAGGAATAAAGACTCCATCTCCTCTCTGAATTCATATTTCAAGTTGAATTATTATTTTTGCAGAGAATGATTCATCCTGAAAAGATACTGGCATTTGCTAGTCTTCTGTCAAGAATACACCCCCCCCCCCCGCCCCGTATGCTTGGTCTTATTTTTCTTTAATGCTTAAGCACCACCTCATCCCTGAAGCCATTCTTGAAATTCCCAGATAAGTGGTCTTTCTCCCCTGTAAGCTTTTGTAACAATGGTAGAAATGGCTTTTTTATGTTGTGTTCACATAGTGTCCCTGTCCTCCTCCTCCACCTATTTCTTGAGGGCAGGTATCTTGGCCTCTCTTGTTAGCAAGCGCAGTGGTTGGCATGCAGTAGGTATGGCCAAAACATTACATGGATGAATGAGCCCAGTTAAATCTTAAGAAGTCTATCTTTAGAGAGAGGTGCACCTGGATGATAGAACTGGCTGAGCATCCAACTTTTGGTTTTGGTTCCGGTCAGGATCTCAGGGTCATGGGATCGACTCAGCATAGGGTCTGTTTGGGACTCTCAGACTCTCTCTCTCCTCCTGCCCACAACCTGTCCCCACTCTCATTTTCTCTCAAAAATAAATAAAGAAATAAATCTTAAGGGGAAAAAAAGAAGAAAGAGAAATAGAATTATTGTCATTTATGAAGAGGGCTGAGAGAACTAATTCTTGATGTCAAGAGGACATGCCTGTTTCACTACTGAATTAGGATCAGGGGCAAGTTAACTGAGAATAAAAGAGAAATAAGTTCAATGAAAAAGACAAGGTACAAGACCAGTGATAGAGTATCTCTCTTATTTAGTTGGCTATTTCTACTTTTCCTTGAATTGAAGTATTCTGCCAGCTAGAATTTTTGCCACAAATATTTTTGTAAAACATTTATCACATACATATCACAAATATTTTAATCACAATATTAAAACAATAAAACAATATTTTATCACATAGCCTTTTTATATGGTTAAATAGGCTATATGAGTAATTATAGAAATCATAGCATTGCATAATCAGGTGTAGAAAATGAAATGTATTCACTTAAAAAAAATCATCTCAAAAGTTTTCCCCCACTCCATTTCATTCGAAGCTGGTATTCTTCCCCTTGACCAACTGCCTTTTTTGGGAGAGAAGCTGAAGATAAGAAGGTTTTTACAAGCTTGGACCCTGACAAAAACAGATATAATTCTGACACTAACTTCAGCTTTACTCTTAGAATTCAATGTAAAAATATGTAATGATAAAAACATTCTGAAGTCAAACATAAACATTTACTGACTTTTCATAGTACACAGGATGCTGATTCCATATGTCTAAATTAAATTTAAAATAAGAATCAGACAAAGACATCCATTGGCCCCCAAAGTCTAGTGAACCTGATGCAGTATTGCAGTGTGGTTTTGAAAAGGTGAAAGCGGGGCGCCTGGGTGGCTCAGTGGATTCAAACCTCTGCCTTTGGCCCAGGTCATGTTCTCAGGGTCCTGGGACCGAGCCCCACATCGGGCTCTCTGCTCAGCAGGGAGCCTGCTTCCCCCTCTCTCTCCACCTGCCTCTCTGCCTACTTGTGATCTCTCTCTCTCTCTCTCTGTAAAATATATAAATAAAATCTTAAAAAATAATAAAATAAAATGTTTAAAAAGAAAAGAAAAGGTGAAAGAATTAGAAATTCAGTTCTTGGTTGTTATATGTCAGTGTCTTCATTTTAAAACAAATGTGGCTAATAAAAGTCATCTTCATTGGGATTAATAAAATTTACCTTTAAAAATGGAATATTACATGAGAAAATGTATGTTTTGGAGATAACGGAGGCATTTGATAAATACTAGTATCCCTCATCTGCCTTTGTATCTATCATTTTACCTATGTATCTATCTTAAAAATCGTAGATTGCTAACCAACCTTAATTGACTTGACTAAGTATTGGCATTCAGTGTGCCTTCCTTGGAGAAAACAGAACAAAAGAGTATGGACATTTGAACTGGACATTTGGAGTTTGAATATGGGCCATGTGACATTTACACTTTCTGGATGAAAGTATTTAATCTCACTGGCTTAATTTTCTCATCTATGAGATGAGGATTATAATAGTTCTTACCTCTTGGGGTTATGTGAAAAATAAATGAGCTAAAACTTATTAAAGTACTTAGAATAGTAACTGGCATTTAGCAAAGAGTCAATAAGTATTAGTTATCATTGTTTCCATAGTCCTCTAAATGATCACTTGGTTTTGACTTTTATCTTATTTCCTGACAAAAATGGGAAGAAGAAACCCTAGAGGTGTACATACGTGTATATAAGCAGAACTAAAGGAACATAAAGAAAATCTTATAATGTGCCTAAAATGATGACCAGTTCTTAAATTCTAAATTTTGAAATTTAAAATCAGTTCAAAGTTAGTTAAGACCTTCCAGTCCTTAGGTTTTCAGATAGGGTAACCAAAGGATTGTCTAAGGTAAATAGTGCTTTTGGAAGATATTATCTGTATCCTAACAATAAAGTTGAGAGCATAGATTTGTTTTACATTATTTTCACATAATATTACTTGTCAATGACCTGAGCTGAATTTGAACTGGCATTCTTGAAAAGAAAGACTCCCTTTACAAATCCCTTAAGCTCTAATGCAGTCATTTTAATTCACAACAGACTAGAACCTTGTATAATTGTTCTCAGCTCAATTCAGTCTTTAACAGCTTTTGATTTACATATTGGGCAGCTGTTTTGAATAAGAAGTTGTCCATCATGGATCCTTTTGTCATCTGTCCAAGGAATGTGTTTATAAATGGTTCCAATTAGAGTAATGAAGGATTCATGTGAGAACAATGATCAATAGCTAACCTTAGGAACAATGTAAGTCAAAGACAGATGTAAACTGTGACAGGGCATAACAGTGTCAAGTTATCTACAGGGAATGTGCACAATTGCTCCTGGAAAATAAATGAAAAATTTGAAGTCTTTTACTATTGGACAGAGTTTGATTCCATGACACAGGAGCATTTAGATTTTGTGTTAAATAAATCATTGACCCACACATGACTGAGACTATGCAGATTAATGTGAACAACAGAGGCCATGGAAAAGGCAGTTGAGAGGGCAGCCAGATCAGGTCTTTACTGGGATTATGGACCTGCACCCTCCATTAGCCTTCAGGAACAGATGTCCATTGCTATAAGAATGAGCCACGTTAACAGTGAAGTTTCTGTGCAAACACATTTTAGGCTATGTTAGACACATCTGGTCAAGGACTTTGTAATAGCTTTATTTATTTCTTGCCTGAACTGGAACGTCAGAAGCATGTACTCCACATTAAGCCAAGAGTTCCCTTTGTTCCACACGGCTGCCACAGCTGGAACTTTTTGTTGGTTGACACAGCCAGATCTTCTGTAGAGACCATTATATTCCTTGGCGTATTTCAGTGAGTTTGCATCTTTTAATCCATCTCAGCAAGCAGTGGGGAGTTTGTAAGGGCCACGCGCAGGACGTCCTATTAAAGCTACACAGGGACACCAGCTGGGAATGCAAAATTGATAGCATCTAGATGGCCTACTACCAAGTTGGCCTTGGTAGGATGTGTTCTCTGCCATAGCCCCATTCATTTAGAACATTTAGGAAAAAAACATCAAAACAGAAGTAGTTTCTCATTCTTATGTATTGAGGTTGCTCATAGATTATTATCTCTGCCAAATTAAAAGAACAAAAGAAATTTTGCTATAGACTATAAGATCTGTGTATGATGCACAGTTTCATGAGGGTTACCAAAAAAACAAAACAAAACAAAACAACAACAACAAAAAAACATCTGGCCTACAAAAGTTGAAGAAGAGGAGACCAGTTAAAACTAGATTCTGCCTAGATTTCTAATATAATTAAGGCTGGCTGTTTTTCCTCTAAACCACATCAATTGAAAGCCAAATCTCAATGTTCTATAGCCTTGAGGAGTAATAAGTTAAAGGGGGGGGGTGCTGAAAAACATAAGTAGATATTCCAAAATGTGCACCTAGAATAGTTTCTAAACACATGCTGGATTGATTGTATCTGGCCTGGTTCAGATAAGTTCACTGCCTACTTCCAGTTTTCAGGAATACAATGTCTTAAAAATGAGAGTAACTCAATTCCAGCCCTGGAGCTCCCACCCTCACTTTGCCTTTGCCATGTCCTTCCTACTGACTTGACCCCCAATTCAGAGGAGAAGCTTCCCTAGACTCTCCAATTGACAATCCAGTAGTACTCGCACGGGTTTCTTTTTAATGACCCACTTGACCAGTGATTAAGCTCTAATTTCTTGGCTTAGTGTTTGTGTAAATTATACTTCTTATAAAAACTGACCTTCAGAACCCTCTCCTGTAAAGCTTCTTTACCAAAAGTGTCTTGGCAGAAAATATCCTTCAAGGTCCACTCTGTCCTCATGAGATTTCTTGAATGATTGAGAAAGCCCTCAAACATTGATGTTGCTAGAGTATCCTACTATGAAGCAGATACATAAAGAATTACATGTCATTAGGGACATGGACATGTGTCTAACAACTTATCCCATATAAATGAAACTATAAAACTCCATTCTAGAAAAGAAGACAGTCACAACATCAAAAGAAGGTGTTCAGTAACTCATAACAAGAAGTACTACAGAGGAACCTAGATGTGACTAATGTGAATATGTATATACCAAAGATCAGAATATACATAATAAGTAAGCACCTCTGAAATTTTAACACAGGAAAGTAACATTGATCTCATAATATGCAACAAGGTAAAGTTGGTAAAGGAGGAGAGAACATAAATTCTGATAATATAAAATCTAGATTTGATCCCAATTCAGCTACACAAGTTAAGTAAATTTCAAGAGTAAATTCAGAAATCATATATAAGTTCTGGGAACATCAGTTTCTTTAAATGTCAATTAGACTAAGCATCTTGTATATCAATGGCTACTGTTGTGCCATTGTATTCTATTGTTCAGAAACAAGTTACTCGAGGGAAGGGGATTCTACCAGTTTGTGAATACCAGGAGAAAGGGATCACTGGAAGCCATCTTAGAGGGGGCTTATTATAGCAGTCTCATGTATATGTCACAGGTTTTGGAGTCAAATTTCCTGATTTCTACTTTTTGGTATACTATTTCTTAAATATTTGACTTTGGATAAACTTATTATTCTCATTGTGTCTCAGATTCCTTGTTTAAAAACTAGGATAATATTATTTCTTTGTAATAAATCCTACCAAATTAATCTCATTTCTTTTTCTAAGCATAATATTAGCCAGTTTATATATAGAGAGAGAGAATATATATACGTGTGTGTGTGTCTGTGTGTGTGTGTAGAGAGAGAGTTAGATAGATGGACAGATACCCAGATAGAACTTTTATTTCAATAAGGTATTTGACCAAGAATTCCTTGATACCTTTGAGGACAAGAAGAAATGTAGACAATTTGGGGTTGTCCAATAGAACAGGACTCCCTTGGAAAGAAGTTCTAATGCTATTATAAAGGGATATATTCCTATCTCTTCTACATGCAACAAGATTCTAAACCTCTTAAATAAAAGCATTAAATGATGAGATTATTAAGTTTTTGCACAAAACTATAATAGCTAACTGTTTAGATGACATATACAAAACTCCACATGACATTAATAGGCATGAGTGATGTGCCCAGCTAAATAAGATACTATTTTAAAAAGACAAAGTCCAACTCCCTGTTTAAGGTCAGTTAATACACTAAAAAATAGAGACTTGAGCAGGCCTTCTGTCATGTTCATCTTTGTAAAATAGTTTGGTATTACCACCACTAATATTTACCTTCATTAGCTTAGAATTGACTGTGTTGGGGGGCACCTGGGTGGCACAGTGGGTTAATCATCCAACTCTTGGTTTCAGCTCAGGTCATGGTCTCAGGTCAAGAGATCGAGCCCCACATTGGGCTCCATGCTTAGTATGGTGTCTGCTTGAGACTCTCTCTCCCTTTCCCACCCCTACCCCATGCACTCACTCTTTCTCTCTCTCAAATAAATATATAAATCTTTGGGGAAAAAACTGACTATGCTGGGATCTGATTTAGAGCTTCCTGATCCAAAGTGGTTTTCTACCATAGTCACTCCCCTCTGATTGCTTTCTGAGACCTTCAGGGATGTTATTTTGTATCTCTAAGACTTGTGCTATGAATTACAGTAGTCACTAGCAACATACAGTTATTTCAACTTAAATTAAAATTAATTAGAACTATATTAAATTAAAATTTTAGTTCCTCAGACTAACCAGGTTTTAAGTCATCAATAGAAACATGTGGCTAGTGACTCTCATATTGAATAGTACAGATATCACTGCATCATTGTAGAACGTTTACTGAACAGCACTGATGTAGAGAAGTGCACTTCAGTGGGCCCAATACTGCCTTAAAGAGGGCATGTTATAAAACTGCTAGGGCATTTTCAGTTTTCAGAAGGATTATCCAGGATAACATTGTATAATGGAGAACTGTTATATTTTCTCATTTATTCATTATCCTATATAATATTTAAATAGACCAAAAAAAACCCTATTTGTAATTATGTGAGTATAGAACTGAACTTTGTAAAACATTTAACAATAATTTTAATATATACTGTATTCCCTAGAATGCACTTACCATGTGAATTCTGGTACTCTGTGAATTCACTTTGTTTCATTTTTAGAAAATCATATCATGGGGCTGGCTAAATGGCTTAGTCAGTTAAGTGTCCGACTCTTGACTTCATCTAAAGTGATGATCTCAGGATCCTGGGATTGAGCCCAGTGTTGAACTCCACGCTCAGCTGGGGGTCTGCTTGAGGATTCTCTCCCTCTGCCCCTCCCCCTGCTCATACTCTCTCTCTCTCTCACCCTAAAAATAAATAAATCATGAACACAAATACCAATATGTATTTGAATAGCCAATAAAAGTATACCCTGGGTTCTCTTTCATTGAATACAACCAAAACCCTTGGAAGAATACATAGGTCAGATATTTGAGGACTCTGAAAGATAAGTAATAGCAGACAAATTTACCAAGAAGATCATAATTTAAAGTACCACCAAGCTGAAAGATTAATTTGCCATTTTTTTCCTTCTAGTCTTCTCACTGTTTAACCATATAAGAACAAAATAAACTCAAAAAAAGAAGGAATTAAATAATAATTAAAGAGTACAAAAATTATTGAAATTATAAAACAAACCAATGAGAAAAAAGAAAAAAAATCAAAGAAATCAAAAGCTAACCTTTTGAAAACACAAATAAAATGGATGCATTTCTGGCAAGAATGGTAAGAGAAACAATATAAACGACAAATGAATTAGGATTAAAATTAAAGTTATCATTATGGATACCCATAAACTTAAAAAGATAAAGAGAATACTATGAACAATTCTATACACATAAATATGAAAACTTATATGAAATGAACCAACTCATTGTTCACAACTCAGTGATAACTGAGTAGTAGATAACACAAATAGTCTTACAACTACTAAAGATCTTTATTTAATCCATATTTTATAGCACTAATAAGGAAGTCTCTAGGCCCAAATGGTGTTACTGGTGAATTCTATAAAAATTTTAAAAATAATACAAATTCTAGATAGCCTCTTCTAGAAATAGAAAATGAGGACACACTTCTTAACTCATTTTATAAGGCCACATTACTCTAATACCAAAATCAGACAAAGACAATTCAAAAAGTATACAACTTCCCTAGATAAAAGCCTATTTTAGGACACTCATTTCTCAACAGGATTTGAGAGACTGTGTCTGAAGGAAGAGGAAATTATAGCAAAGGTACTATGCTCCAGAAAATGAAGAAAGTGGTGCTTTTAAAATTGGTTGGAAGTAGTTGCTCCCAAGAAAGAGATACCTCCGTCAAAATAACACGAGCCTTTATTTTTCTTCAGAATTTGGGCCACAGAACAAGTAATTCAGCATGAAGTTCACAGCTGCCTATAGTAAACTAGTATCTGAAAATGGAAGGTTAAGTCAATATCTCACTCTTTTTCAGGAGAAATTTTATCAGTCAAGATGAGGAGTTCCTGCCTGGGCATAAAGACAACAGGAAAGGATCCAGAAGCCAGATTGGACCCAAAGTTTTATAAACAGCAATGAAACCACTAATATGTTAATTTTACTCTAGGTTATGTAAAGAAGAGTATGCCAAGAAAGACTGGAAGTAATCTTTTAACTTCTCACCACAGTGATCAGATTCTTATTGGTATATTAAGACTAATTTTTCTTCTTGTATCTAGAAAGGATTTAGGGGATTCTTTTTATGTATTAGGCAAGCTTATATAATGATCAAAGTTTTTCAAATAGATATTTCTGGGAAATTGACTAGCAAAATAAATTGGTGTAGCCAATCAAGAAGAGAAGTGGTTTTTGAGTCAATGGAGGATTATAAACCTGCTTTTCTCCAGCTTAGCAGAGAAAAAGAATGTGCTTAAAAGAAACAAATAGTGAAGTTTAATGTAGGAAAAAAATGACAATGAAAACTCTGAGGGAGGCAGAGGATATGAATTTTCCCCTAATGGATATTTAATTAGGAGAGAACTGAATGATTCTGAGGAGTTCTTCTAGATCTGGATTTCTAATGGGAGATGGAAATTAAAAATTTTTGATCTCTGCATCCGAAACTGTTCACTGTTCTATATTACTCTTTATTCCTTAATTAAATCCTAATGTAGTACCACTTCTGGGAGGTCTTTTAGTATCACCCACCCATCCTTTCCTTTCTCTCCTACGGTAGAATGAGTAGTTAATGGTTCCAATTTCTCACTACTCCTTGTAGTCTCTTCCCCTCCGCACCCTGACTTGTCCATGAATCACATTACTTCCTAGCTCTTCTCCTTGAAGTTTATTTCCCCCACGCCTTGATTCTGAATGTAGCCCTGTGATTTGTTTTGTCCAATAGGATGTTAGCAGGTGTGAAGTTTGCAGAGAATTGCAAAACAGCATGTGCGTTTCTGCTTCTTCTCTTGCCCTTCTACCACTGTCATGAGAACACGCCTGAGCTAGCCTACTAGAGGATGAGAGATATGGAGCAGAACTGCATCATTCACTACACTCCAGCCCAGTCCACACTAGATCAGTGAATAGTCAGCCAACACCCAGTCATATGAACCAACACAGCCAAGATCAACAGTGGCACCTAACCAACCTGCAAATAGATAGGTGCCTCTTTGGAAGGAAACCTTATTAATTTAGTGTTAGTCCCTTCTACGTTCCTCCCTGATGCAAGATCTTATTTACTGGATGGCTTGTGTTGTGTCAATGTAGAGCATTTATCTGCTCAACTGAAGTCCTCTCTCCTCTAATGCCATTTTCTATAATGTAGTTTATCACACCCACCTTTGTCATCACCTATTCATGATGCTTTTTGCCAAGATGGCCTCAGCTTCAAGAAATCATGCAAATTTCTCTACCTTCTCTTTTTCCACAATGGAGGGATTCCTTGGGTCTGCTGTCATGCATCTTCTGGCATCGGAAACATTTACATCTTTTCCCACACCTCTGAGACATCAGGAGACCAGAGTATGAGACTGAGAACAACTTCATTGCATACTAGCTATACCTGTCTTGCTTCCATCTCTACTATATGGATCATTCTGGCAGAGAGAACATTTGTACGGTACTTCCTACTGCTGTAATCTCAGGATTACAAGCCTACACTTGACTTGGGAACAAGCCTCTTCTGCCTTTGGAAGGCCCCCATTTCTGTCCGGACATTCTGTTCATTACCCCATGATCCAGCAGTCAGTCAAGCAGATTCTCTAACTCCATCTTAAGAATTCACCCATGTTTAAGTTCTCCTCTTTCTGAAATTCCTTCTCACTCTAACCAAATGAACTTTTATTTGCTAGTCAGGGGCAGCACAAGCTTATTATCAGTTGTCTCATACAATATTGTTTAGGGCATAAACTCTGTACTAATTTTCCTTAAGGACTTGTTTTTGGAGTTACAAAATATCTGCCTTTTGCTAACCAATAGCCTGTATTTTTAAGATTATTTCCTACTTTTTAGGAGATCATTATGAAAAAAAAAGAAAAAAAAAAGGAGATCATTCCAAAATTCAAAGGAGGAATTTGACTTTTTCCTCCCATTGCATCATCACTTACTGGAAGCCCTCTTATGTATGGAATGCTTCTGTTAAAGTATTAAGGTAAGGAGGAAAAGGAGAATTACACAAAAAGAAAATATGGATGATAATGCTTGGCTAATATCTAACAACTGTATCCTAACACTATAAATAAAATACAATAATTGAGATGAGGTGGTCCAGAAGGGCTTATAAAATAAGAATAAAGAAAGATTAAAGACAGAATCCTGGAGAACATGAACATTATAGGGACAGGAAAAGGAGATGAAATTGTGAAAATGCAAAGAAAAAAGAAACAGAGAAGATGAAAAAAAAAAAAAAAGCCAGAAGGGTTTGGTGGTGGCATACAAATCAGGAAAAGGAGAGAATTTCAAGAGTGAAGGAATGAACCACTGTGGTAAGTGGAAATACAATGTTGAATAATGAGAAAGAATTTGTCTTTGAAATCAAGTATATGTAAGTTGACATACTGAGTCATACTGTTAACAAGTTTCTCAACCCCTTTAAACCTTACTTTTCTCATCTATAAAGTATGCATAAAATATTATCTGATACTTAATGGTTGAGTTGTGAAATAATGAGATAATGTACATAATGTTGCCCAATGATTAACTACACAGTGAACAATAATTTCAATATCATGGCTATACTATATCAAATTAATTGGAAATATTTTTGTATGCTAAGGAATACTTTTAATAATTGGAAAAATAGCCAGGTGACATGGGGTATTTTGAGAAAGACATGTTTTTAGAATTTTTATTCCACTTATTTCCCTCATTAATTGTTTAACTACATCTTTATTTATTTTTTTTTCTTATCTGGACAAGGTGTTTTGTGTTTCTATGTCTGAGATGATGCAAAAAACCAGAATTTTAACTAAGAACCACCAGGAATTAAAATCAGGAAATACCAAAGGCAAAGGAAATGTGAACTCCATTAAGGGAATTCGTCATACAAATCTGACTCTTAAAATCTACAAATAATACAGTAATTGTAAATCTTATATTCCACAAAAGATTCACCATTTCTCCTCCTCTCTGAGATAGTCTGACAACAAGTTGACTTCTGGGAAAAGGATATTTAAGTAACATTAAAAGAACCTGTGTATAATTTTCACTGTCAGAAGCAAATCTAAGTAGAATTCTTGAATTTGGGAATAATATTAATGGTTGACAAACACCACAACCAAGGCAACATGCTAAATGAACTACAATGTGGGTGAAATGGGCTCCATTACAAGAAAATTATTAAACATGTGTTGACAAGTTTTCACTCAATCCGTAAACTACAGCTACTCTTAATTCTAGTTAGCATCTCCCATACAGAGACAACCATCAATATCCAGACTGTAAACTCAGGACTGAAGGGAGATCAAAACCAATGCCCAGATAAGGTATGCATGTAGTCAAGGAGATCCAGCTATGCTGTTTGTGAAAATTAAAAGTCCAAAGAACAATGCCCATGTCAAATATGATACAGTATTAGCCAGCAATCTGGGAGGAAAGAGTTTGTTACAGTCCTTATAACTAGTTGGTTTGCTGGCCATGCATATGACTTAAAGTATTAATTAATTGTCCTCAAATCATTTTTTGTTTTGCTTGTTTTATACTAGTACCTTGGCTGGGTGGGAATTTCAGTAGAGTGTTGATTCAGTCCTTTAACTGTGGGATCTGAATCTTGGATTACACAATTTTCCATTGATTAGGAGTATTTTCAAAGAAAGTACACAATTTTCCATTGATTAGGAGTATTTGCTACCAGAAAAACCTCTGGGTTCCAAACATAGTCCTTGCCTATGTTGTATAATATCAACCTTAATACTACCTTGTAATAAATTCAACCACTCTACCCAGAATACTAGTTCCCTTTTCTGCTTGTTGGCTCATTGACATGGGGAGTCTAGAATGCCCGTACAAAGAGAATAACATCCATTCATCAGAACCATTCCTGATGCCAGGAAGATTTCCCATGATGGGAACTGGGACCTCCAAAGCTCCCAAGTCCAAAGTAGAAGGAGCCAGGAGGCAAGTATTTTGTATGTGGATCTTATCTGCAATAGAGAAGTCACTTCCATCTCAAACACTTGATTCTTAGATCTTTGTACACTGGCTATAAGAAGTATGCACTATATGACAGCCACTACCATTTTTGAGGGCCATTCCTGAGTAGAATTGAAAGCAATAACTCTCTACTTATGGTTGGTGCCAGCATGCCATGCAAAGTTATCCAGAAACAAAGCTTGAGCTTTTTCCTCATCTGCCACCTGGTAATAATGAGCTTATCTTGAGTTCATATTTGTGGAATGAGGGAGAGGCAGCACAGCAAAAGGAGAGGTAAAATGTAACTATCTTCATGCCATTTTGTTTGTGCCTTCCAAACCTGCTCAGTCATGGTCTCACAAATATGATTCCTCTTTTATAATGGAATGCTGCTGTGCACATCCAATTTTATGGTTCAGTGGATCAGATAATGCTCAGTGCATGACAGGTAATTCAGACTGCATAATCACTTGATGTTCTATAATCAAGTATTCAGTCTATTAGGGCCCAGTAGCAAGCCAGAAGTTGCTTTTCAAATAGAGAATATCTGTTGCCTGAAGATAAAATGGCCTTACTCTAAAACCTTAGCGATCTACTGTATGATTCTCCTGTTGAGACTTGCCAGTGATTTCATAAAAATCTCTTCTGGCCACAAATGTGCCAGCACTATTGGATCTGGTGGGTCATAAGGCCCAAGAAGCAAGACAACTTAGATAACAACCAGAATCTGAGCTGCTATAGAAATCTTTTAATTCCAGTCCTTACTCAAAAGGACAGGCTTAAGGATAACCTACAATATGGTTCCAATGAGCCTCATGGCTAAATATAGTACATACTGCCTCTCTCTATAAAAGCTCCATTAAGCATTATGCCTCTTTATTGGTGGTTTGCCGTGTAAGTGTAATAACTTATCTCTCACCTTACAAAAGATGTTTGAAATCCTCCAGATCACAAGGTCCTGATATTTTGAGGTTTACTTTCTATTTTTGGTCATGCACGTGTCTTACTTACTAAGGCATCGAGATACTTATTACTTCCAGCTCACTAGGTTGAATTAGCATGATGTCATCAATATAATGGACCAGTGTGATATTCTTTGAATTATGAAGATGATCAGGGTCCTTCTGGACTACAGAGGCTTAATTCACAGAATGCGTGTTAAATTAATGACCTTTTGCTATCTTGGTTCTGGAAATGTTAGGACCACCTTTGAACAATGACTTCTTTTGCTGTCACAGTCAACCCTCAGTTAGCTAATCTGACTGTGAATGTCATTTCTAAATGTTCAACTCAATGCATTAAATCCTAAATTCTGGTGAGTGTTCTCATGTCAATAATTTGTCTTACTCAAAGGTTGTATTTCTCTTTCTTTGTCTAAGACCCTTAGATTTCATTGTCATATATGATACTCACACCTTGGGCAATACAGATTGGTGAATTTTTTTTTCTCTTTTCTTTTCTTTAAATTTAAATTCAATTAGGAAGATATAAAATATCATTATTTTCAGATGCAGGGTTCAATAATTTATGTTATAACAACCAGTGCTCATCACATCATGTGCCCTCTTTAGTGCCCATCACCCAATTACTCCAACCTCCCACCCACCTCCCCAGATCGGTGAAATCTTAAAATACCTTTGGCATATAGACTTCTTTCCTTCCAGATCAGGTCTTATGTTCTTTCTGTCTGAGCTATGTTGACATTTAAATCTCTTTATAGGACTAAAGGCAATGAGGAGTGGTGTAGGTGTATCCTGAAAAGAAGTGACATGAGCTTGTTAGACAACTGCCCCTTATGTGCAAGTCCTGTAGTCAATATAAGGCTGTTAAGCAGAGGATGGGTGGATTCCTCAGTGGAGATGGAAGGGCTTCCTCGGCCAGGAAGAGGGGTCAACTGAAAGTTGAGGGAATCAAAGTTCTCAGGGTATGTGTATTTTCCCAACTGGTTCTTGTCCTCATGTCTCGGAGTGCAGTCTTTCTTCTCTGGAGAATTTACTTTAGTCTAAGATGTATACTAGGTTGAATACTACTCCTCAGTAACCCTTAAAATGAGACCCCAAGCTAGGTTCTGAGACATATTTGCCCTGTAACTACAGGAAATTAGGGACTTCTTTATAATTGGTAACAAGACTTTTTGATTATCTACTCACATGCTCAATTGGGTATTCAAAGATTTCTATTTCTTTTTCTCACTGAGTGTGCTAAGACCATAAGAAGAATCTACCTGAACCACAACTTTATCATCACTACTGTTGCCATTGTGACCAAGTGTTCTAGTCACTTGAACTTATAATACTTTGCCTTCACCTGTGTATATTCCATTTGACAACCATCAATCATTTGAGCAATTGTGATGCCAATGAACCTGTGGATTTCCACACTCTTATTTCCTTTTTCCTGAATTATCAGTGCACTCTTCAAATACAGGGTCTGTTTTCTGGGAGCATTCTTCATTCTAATTGCTATATCCAGAAGGAAACAGATGGTACACTCAAATTAGGCAATAGAGAATTTAATAAAGGGACCACATACAGAGATGTGGGTAGGATGTAAAAACACCCTAAGAAATAGGGTAGTACCTCCAAACTAGTAACATTGGAATTGTTAGTACTGCAAGACCTACAGAGACAAAAGGAAGGATGCATGGCTATCAGAACTGGAGAGGGCTGGCTGATAGGAGGTGTAGTCTTCAGACAAGGAATGCAGCCAAACAACCTGTGAGAACTATACAGGAATAAATATCTTTTCTTCTTCCCTGCAGTCTTCTGCAGGGCTCACCAATGGTCGAGTTCAATAGGAAGCTAAAGAGTAGAGAGTTCACTGATGCTATCCATATGGGTCAGACCACCAGAGCACTGAGCATGAGGGAGAAGATTAGAAAAAAAATATGGGCCAGCAAATAAGATTGGTAAAGCAAATGAATGAGATTAAACAAAATGGTATGGCAATCATGCACACAGGCTACAGAAATAGAAGGAGGAAGAAAGTAAAGGGAGGAAGAGAGGGGAGAAGGGAGGAAAAGCTGAATACTCAATGTATTCAATGTACCCTTGGTACATTGGTAAGTCAACGTATCCTTGGAAATCAGAAATTTCTTGTAATAAATTTCTCCTTCAAAAAAATGAAAGAAAACATGAAATGTACAGAGATAAGTTGATAATACAACTGAATTAATCAAAAGGGAAAGATTAGGAGAAAAGGAAGCCAAGTGAGGGAAAAAACTTGAGATAGTCACAGAGGAAATCTATAACACATTTTTATACATTATGTAATATATAATATATATGTAATACAAAGAATAAAGAGGAAGAAAAACAAAGATGAATGCAATTCTAAAAAGATTATGGAAGTAGGAAACAGAAAACAGATCCAACACATGGATGCTTAATTCATTTGAAATAAATTGACAGAAAATTATTTTTATTTTTATTTTTTTTTCCTTTTATTTATTTTTTCAGTATAACAGTATTCATTCTTTTTGCACAACACCCAGTGCTCCATGCAAAACGTGTCCTCCCCATTACCCACCACCTGTTCCCCCAACCTCCCACCCCTGACCCTTCAAAACCCTCAGGTTGCCCCAACCTCCCACCCCTGACCCTTCAAAACCCTCAGGTTGTTTTTCAGAGTACATAGTCTCTTATGGTTCGCCTCCCCTCCCCAATTGGGGAGAAAATTATTTTTAAATGATAATTATTTCTTAATTAAGAAAAAAGTTGGTTTTACTCTAACATCAAGAACAAGACAAGATGTTCACTCTCACCACTTTTATTCAACATAATACTGCAAGTTCTAACTGCAACAGCCAGACAAGACAAAGAAGCAAAAGGCATCCAAGAAGGTAAGAAAAGAAATAAAACTGTCACTATTTGCAGATGACATGATACCATATATAGAAAACCCTAAATACTCCACCAAAAAAGTATCAGAACTGATAAATTAATTCAGTAAAATTGCAGGATATAAAACTAATATACATAAATGTGTTGCATTTCTATATAGTAATAACTAAGTAGCAGAAAGAGAGGTTAAGAAAACAATCCCAGTTACAACTGTACCAAAAATAACCAAGAATCTAGGAATAAATTTAACCTAAAGGGTGAAAAATCTATACTATGATAACACTGATGAAAGAAATTGAAGAGGACACAAAGAAATGGAAAGACATTCCATGCTTGTGGACTGAAAGAATATCATTAAAATGTTCACATTACCCAGAACAATCTACAGATTCAATGTGGTCCCTATCAAAATATCAATAGCATTTTTCACAGAACTAGAACAAATAATCCTAAAAATTGTATGGAATCACAAAAGATCCTAAATAGTCAAAGAAATCTTGGGAAGAAGAGCAAACATGCAAGTATCACAATCCCAGGTTTCAAGATATACTACAAAAGTTACAGTGATCAAAACAGTATGGTACTAGCACAAAACAACATAGAGATCAACAGAACAGGATAGAGAGTCCAGAAATAAACCCATGCCTATTTGGTCAATTAATCTATGAGAAAGAAAACATAAATATGTAATGGGGAAAAGACAGTCTTTTCAAAACATGGTGCTGGGAAAACTGTACAGCTACACATAACAAAATTAAACTGGACCCTTTCTTATACCATACATATAAATGAGCTCAAAATGGACTAAAGACCTAAATGTGAGACCTATAACCATAAAAAGAAAAAACAGGCAGTAATCTCTTAGACATTGGCCTTAGGAATGTATTCATGGATGTTGCTCCTAAGGCAAGGGAAACAAAAGCAAAAATAAACTACTGAGACCACACAAGATAATAAAGCCTTTACACAGCAAAGGAAATCATCAATAAAACAAAAAGACAAGCTACTGAATAGGAGAAGGTATTTTCAAAGGATGTATCCAATAAGGGTTCATATCCAAAATATATAAAAAACTGATACAACTTAATTCCAAAAAAACAAACAATCCGATTTTATTTTTTAAAAATGGGCAGAGACTATAAATAGACATTTCTCTAAAGAAGACACACAGATGGCCAACATACATCACTAATGAGAAGATGCTCAATATCACTAATCACCAGGGAAATGCAAATCAAAACTACAGTGAGACATCACCTTACTCCAATCAGAATGGCTAGTAACGGGGGAACGGGTGGTGGGTAATGGAGAGGGCACGTTTTGCATGGAGCACTGGGTGTTGTGCAAAAAGAATGAATACTGTTACGCTGAAAAAAATAAAATGAGAAAAAAAAAAAAGAATGGCTAGTAACAAAAAGGTAAGAAATCACAAATGTTGGTGAGGATATGGAGAAAAAGGAACCCCTGTGCATTGTTGATGGGAATGTAAACTGGTGCAAGCATGGTGAAAAACAGTATGGAAGCTCCTCAAAAAATTAAAAATAGAATTACCATATGATCCAGTAATTACACTATGAGAATTACCCAAAGGCGGGAAAAAACCCCACCAATTCAGAAATACATATGCATCTCTATGTTTACTGCAGCATTATTTATAATGGTCAATGTAAGGAACAACCCAGATGTCCATCAATATATGAATGAATAAAGAAGATGTAGGATAGACAGACAGACAATGGAATATTATTAAGCCATAAGAGAAATGAGATTCTGCCATTTGCTGTAACTTGGATGGACCTAGACGGTATCTGCTAAATAAAATAAGTCCGACAGAGAAAGAGAAATACCATATGATTTTACTTACATGTGGAATCTAGAAAACAAAACAAATGAACAAACAAAATAACAGACTTAAATACAGAGAACTGGTAGTTGCCAGAGGGGAAATAGGAAGGGGTATGGACAAAATAGATAAAGAGGATTAAGAGGTACAAACTTCCAGTTACAAAATACAGAGATGAAGAGTAGAGCATAGGAAATGTAATCAGTAATATTGTAATAACATTGTATGATGACAAATGGTGATCCCACCTGCCATTGTGAGCACTGAATATATATAGAATTGTTAAATCAATATGTTGACTTCTACACCTGAAAACAATGTACCATTTTATGTCAATCATACTTCAATTTTAAGAAGTAAGCAAGGATTCTATGGATACTTAATATACTGGTATAAATAAGTATTTTTTGGAGACTCATATATGGTGGTATATTAAAGAGAATTTTATTTAAAAAAGAAAGAAGTGAATGTATAATTTGAAGGAGTATATTGTTTTCTGGGTGGAAGAGATGCATAATGAGCAATTCAGCAAAGTACCGATGAAATTCCTAACGTCAAGAAAACAGAAATAAACCCACAGTCATTTTAACAGAAAAAGCAATGCTGTGCAGATGGGATAAATTGGGTTACCTCAGATTTCTTAGCAGCAACATCAGAATTCAGAGGTCAGCAGAATATTGTTAGAGTTCTGAGACAAAAATGGATGTTGTACAAAAATTTTACATTCCAGAACATTCTCAAACATGAAAGGCATCAGGAATCTGCATGAGATTTTTGTTTGTTTGTTTGTTTTTAAACAAACTGCCCAATAAAAGAATTCAGCTAACCATGATGTAAGCAAAAGGAATGCACTAAGAAACGGTAAATGTTCAAATATACATAATCAGTGTAAGCATGAATTTCATTAGATATAGATTTCTGGGCAAAGAAGATGAGAAGTTTCATTTGTAGAAAGGAGTGTAAACATCATTGCCCTTGAAGTTAAGCTTCATAATGTAAACTACAGTTATGGCTCAGGACAAGAATCTAGAAGCCAATTTAAAAATCATTATCTTTCATAGGTACTGTCTTATTTTTAAGTTAATAAATGAAGAATAATAGCTTATATAGGCTATTTACAGTTATAAAATTTATAATCATATAAAAAATAATACAAAATAGGGGTGCCTGGGTGGTTTAATTGGTTAAGCATTTGCATTCAGTTCAGCTCATGATCCCAGAGTCCTGGGATCGAGGCCTGCATCTGGCTCCCGGCTCAACAGAGAGTTTGCTTCTCCCTCTGCCCCACCCCCAGCCAACCTCCACTCAAGCTTGCTCTCTCTCTCAAATAAATAAATAAAATCTTTTAAAAAGAGTACAAAATAAATGCATCCAAATTTCCAAATGTGAATGTTTGGCAGGAGGAAGAGGAAGGATAGAGCAGGCAGCAAAGTAAGAAAACAGAGGAAAAGTAAAGATTATCACATAAAATGAAACAATACAATTAAAACAATCACTTCTGCCTATAAATTCACTATTGATAAAAATGACTCCAATTAAGCCAACAAAAAACCAACCATATACTGAATGTAATACTTATTTAAAAAGGAACTACAAATGGGGAAAATTTTGTAAAAGGCAAAAATGTGTAGAAAAATGAAAAAAAGGAATAAAAAACAAAACACAGAGCTACAGTCCCCACATTGATATTACATAAGTGGAATTCAAGCTAAAACCTATTAAATAGGACCAACTGAGACATAATGTAACATGAGATAAAATCCATAGTGAAAAAATGTACTTCATGATATTTTTTAATGCACCCAAATACATAAAGAAAATCTAAAAAATGCAGGGTAAAAGAGCAGAAACAAAAATCACAGGAGACTTCATTTTACCTCTGTCAACTCAAGGGAAAATAAATAGAGAAAAGAAGAAATCATAGGTATATATTGAATAATGGATAATGTGGATCTACTAGATACAGATCAAATTTTATTCTTTGAACATACGGAGTAAACATTCTTCTTAAAGGACCTGTTGATTAGTTAGCGGAGTTTACCAGATATTAGATCACAAAATTTCATATACACATAATTTATGAACTTTTAAAATATATATTGGAATATATATATATTTCTTTAGAGGGGGAAAGGGCAGATGGAGAGGTAAAGAGAGAACCTTAAGCAGGTTCCACAATCAGTATGGAGCCCCACATAGGGGTCGATCTCACAATACCGAATAGAAATCAAGGGTTGGACACTTAATCAACTAAGCCACCTAGATGCCTCAGTTCCAATATATTTTTTAAAGTAGATATATTATAGTCCATATTCTGTGACCATAAATAATACAATATAAAATAGAAGGTGCAGATGATTCAAAGTTAGAAAAATCTATATATGGGGTGGCTGGGTAGCTCAGCAGATTAGGTGTTCAACTCCTGATCTCGGCTCAGGTCTCCATCTCATGGTTGTGAGTTCAAACTCCCTGTTGGGCTCCACACTGGGCATGGAGTTTACTAAAAAAAAAGAAAATCTATTTATGTAAAATAATGTACAGTCGCATATCGTCATCCCACTTATGCCAAAAACATAACTGCCAAAGTTATATAATCATATCTAGCTCATAAAACAGAATAAACTAATAAAATAAAATAGATTACAACTATGACAAATCCTTTACACATATATACTCAAAGTCAGCACACTGTAAAATGATGAAATATTAGAAGTAGCCCTATAAGTCATAAAACAGTATGCCGTTATCACCTTTATTTATTTATTTATTTTTACCAAACTAGCAATGCATATAAAAAAGGACTTAAAAATGCAGGAGATATATATTTAAGACAGGAGGACTAAAACCTCTATTATTCTCAGATTATGGGATTATTGGCCTAGGAAACATATAATTAATGAAAAACTTATAGAAAATAAGAATTATAAATGTAGTTGAAATAATTAATAGAAATAAATACATGGTTTCTTTTGATAAAACAAACAGCTAAAGAAACATTAACAAAAGGAAGATACCATTTAAAAGAGGAAAAAGAAAAATTTAAAAAGTCTAGCTGGGAATGAATCTTAGATACCTCAAGAATCTATTAGTGTAAAGCTTTAAAATTCTCCCAGTCTATATTTTTTCTTGTGTGTTCAGTGAAATCTCCATTCAGTTACCTGAACAGCTAATGACTGAATAGAGATTCTTTAAATGCTGGCAACCAATAATTTTCCAGTCTTTGCTGAAGGTTTCTGTCTGTGTGTTTGGGGTAGTCAAAAACTCTGCCTTAGCCTTCATTTCCTGCTTATGCCGAGCCTCAAGGTCAGTCAGAGGTTAGCATTTAGCATGCTCATAGTCCTAGGCATCTGCACATTCCTACATATGTGAGTAATCTGAGACTCTAAGGAACAAATCTGAGCTTTTCAAGATCCCTTAAGGGCATCCCATTCCCCCAATTTTCCTTTTAAGCTTTTTAGTTTGCTTATTGTTTGTCCCAACCTTTCTCTACTACTGCAGGCAACTGTGATGTTACACGATTGCCTTTGATTGTTGCAACAAATTCCTCTAAGAAAAAGGCAGCTAGTACAAAGCAAACCCCTAGTCAGGTGAAACAAGACATCTGCGCAAGTAGTATATGACAGTGAACCACTAGACAGGTCAAATAATGATCTTCCTTGAGGAATAGGATTTTGAAGAAACTCTAAATTCATTTTGTCACCACCAGCAATTGCCAGGCTACTAGTTTTCAGGATGAGTCCAAGCAATTGGTTTTTACATATTCTGAGGAGCTGGGGGTGTGAATAAGGCATATTAAGATGCCATAAAACTCACTGTTCTTATCATGATTCAGCTATTTTTCCTAAGTAAATGTTTCGGAAATTGTTGCAATCCTTTGGTTAATTTCCACAGTTGTGAAAAACTTAACCCTGACAATTTTTGCCAGTGTTTGCATTGCTTCTATGGAGGGCAGGATTTTCAGAGGTTTTTTACTCTGCCATTTTTGCTGATGCACCTCGGATTACATACTGTGGACCAAAAGTCTGCACTCATGGATTTATCAAAATGATCATAAATAGCCACCTCAGAAATGAAAGATATCAAACTTTTGCAAGGTTGGCCAAATAGCTTGAACTAACTAATTACAAATATCACATGGATATATGTATAAAGTCTCCTGAATATTGTGTGTAATCCTTCAGTGAGAACCAATAGCCTGGAGATCAAAAGATAACCCAGTTAATAGTGACCTAAATCTTAGTGACTTAAGACAACAACAAATTTTAAGTTACTGCTCATGAATTTTGTGGGTAAAAAGAATTCATAAAGGATTTTGGTTTTGAATTGTGGTTGCAGTCAGATGATGGCTGTAGCTACAACATCCAGTGTTGGGGGTTTGAAGCAACAACCAGCTAGCTAAGCATCTCTTTCTTTTCATTTAGTCTCATGTCCTTACCATGAATATTTTAGGCTTCCTAACAACATGGCAGCTTCATGGCAGTCAATGGCTTATATGGCCTCTGAAGGGTTTAATAATGAGTATTCTAGCAAGTAAGATTGAGGCAGCACTGTTTTTTATGCCTTAGCCTCAAAAATTATACAGCATTGTACTTACCAAAGTTTATTGATTACAAATAAGATATAACCCCACCCAGTTTCATGTGGAAAGAATGAGATTCTACTTCATGATAGAGGAATAGTAAGGTCTTAGAAGAGCACATGTGAATGGGGATAATGTTGCAGCCCCCTGTGGAAAATACAATCTGGCACCCAGTTAGAAACCTCATTAACAAACATCAGGAATACTGGGACTTGATGAACTCAATATGTCACTCAATGAGGAACTAATAAGTGCCTTTGTTCCTCCATAATAAATCAATACTCCATGAAATCCATAAACCCATTCACAGTTAGCTGTGCCTTCAAAAACTGACCTTTAGTTATACTTCAGTGTAGTTGGATTCAGTTTTCATTGTAAGTCAATTATTTGCCACTGAGAAGAGATGGATCTGCCAAACCAGTTTCACTTTTGACTCATCACTAAGTATATTCTGCCCCATTACTCTCTTGGCTTCTATTAATACAAGGCTGCAAGTTGAAACATTGCTTCCAAGTCAATTGCTCAATTTAAAAGGCACAAAATTATTTTAGTAAGACATGATGAGGATGATGAAATGCTTCATGTACCATTCCTCTTTATAGACACCATGATTCTGACAAGTTTCATTCCTCATTTGGTACTGAAATACCGCCATCTTCATTAAACTTGTTGTCAGGTATATTTGCTGAGCACCAATTTGCTATATATTTCCTGTCTACAAATTGCCTGTGGAATCAGGCATCTGTAGCTGAGATTAAGATTCCAAATGCAGGTTGAATCAGATCTCATTTACCATAATTGCTACCATTTCTAACAAGGCAGTATATACTGTCTGGAAACCATAGCAATTTTGTAAATTTCACCTCTTAAAATTCTGTTACTTACTTTTTATTCTGAAATATAATACTATACTACAAAAGTGAATAAACGTAAGTGTACAAGGGTACAAGTATAGATATCAACCCTGCCAGCAATCCTGAAACCCTGGCCCCTGTTGATCTCTTCTCTATTACACATGCTCTTCCTCATCCCCTTATAGAACTACTATCCTACTTTTTATGATAAATATTTCCATGGATTTTTTAAAAATATATTTTTTAATCAGTTTGATATATAATACTAAAATATTAATTTTACCTATTTTTAACTTTAATTGGAATGGTATTGTATATATTATTTTGTGACTTGATAAACACAGTTATGTTTGTAAAATGTACTCAAGTTGTTTATTGGGTCTGATTTTAAAGTACTTAAAATAGTTACTAGCACATAATTGGCATGAAATAGATGCTAATTTTCATATCTCCCTATTTTCAAGGTTTGCAAATCCTTAAACAAAACCAAATATCTTAATGTGTGGACCCAAGAGGATTTATTACATTATTTTAACAATCTAAAGATTTAGATTTCAATTTTTTAATTTTTATTCTAAGCAAAAACCACTTTTCCCCAAATCCTCTTTTATAAAGGCACCTGTAGCATCTAAACTATCTTTTCAAATTGTGTGTAGTTTTTCTAACTTGTACAATGCCAAATAGATTGATAAAATTTCTTAGATGAAAATATGGAGTTACCTTCAAAAAAAAAAAAAGAAAACAACAACAAATGCTCTCTGAGCCTATAATGACACAGACTCCATAGGCATCATTTAGATATCATAGTATCACCCACTGTGGGGCTGGTACTATTCATTTTATATTTGTTATCTCATCTAGGTCACAGTCCCATTATTACTTATTCTCATTTTATAGATGTATTTAAAAAACAAAGCGAGAGGAAACAATCTGCCCAAAGTCAAACTGCTAGGGACAGAGCTGGGATTTGAACCCTGTTACTCTGTCCCCAGGTCCCATGCTTTTAACAAAGACATTAAACCTCCTCTGTTAGATATACACTTTCACTTCAGTGAGATTTTTCTTTCCAGAGGGATTTATCATTGAATTATTTTTGTCTGAGCTCTTTTGTTTGTAATAAATCATCTCCATGGTTTTGTGTAAGTTAGGGTGGAGACAGCAAAAGATCTTTGCCATGGGATTGAAGATATTGATAACCTGGTTGGAAAAATAAGGATCACATTAATAACTCACATCCATAGTGCTTGTATATCTCTTGGCTTTCCTATGGCCCATTTCATGTCAGTGGAATCATCTTCATGGAACTAACATATGGACCTTCAAGATGACCCAAATTGCCGCACAATGCTACCTAAGAAACTCCATGGGGCCTTCTGGCAATATTCCTTATGTGCATTCACTGTTTTGCTTCTTGTCACCTTATTGTTCCTGGGATCAGATTTCCTCTGTATCCCATTGGTTCTTTGTACCACTAATGCTTGTTTCTATTACTCAATGGCTGACGTCCAGTTTCCAACCTTAGCCAGGCCCTATTCCTAATCAGCTCATACTTAAATTTGGTGTCCTTGGGCAAGTCACCAATCCCTTTCACTCTTATTTTTACTGTCTCTAAAATGAGGCATTTGAACAAAGTGACCTCCAAGATATTTGCCAGCATCAAATTACTATGCTTCCTTTCCAAGTACTTGCAGTATAGCCTCCTGGGTCTCATTATAAAGTATCACTATGATCAAATAAGAAGAGATTTTTTTTTTCATAGTTGACATGAAGAGGACTAGATATGTTTGTGTCACTTTATGTTGGATGAAGCCATAAATATTTGAATATTACCGAGGGGACCCCATTAATGATGAATTGCTTGTCTAATTTAGTTATTTGTATAACTATTCTCTTCACAGTTGCTGGCAAGGAAGCTACATGCTACACTTCACTAGCTATAATTTTCTTTTACAACCCCTGTTTAAAGAGATTAAGTAGTTATTCTGGGATTAGTATGAATAAGCTACTCTAATAACACAAAATAAATTTCGATTATCATCTGCATTCTTGTTATTGATAATAATACACTGAAGAATATATTATTCTGTTAGACTTGTTATTCCCAGAATTTTATCAAGAATCACTTAGGAGGAGACTTTGGAAATAAAATTTCCAGATATGTATATCACCACACTTAATTTTGTTATTTTGCAAATGAAGCAACAGGGAAATATATTTCAGAAAATTACAGATGTGGGCACCTGGGTGGTTCAGTGAGTGAAAGCCTCTGTGTTCGGCTCAGGTCATGATCCCAGAGTCCTGGGATCAAGTCCCACATCAGGCTCTCTGCTCAGCATCCTCTCTCTGTCTGCCTCTCTGCCTACTTGTGATCTCTGTCTGTCAAATTAAATAAACAAAATCTTAAAAAAAAAAAAAAGAATATTACAGACGTAAAAAAAAGCAATTTAATTTCTCCAACTACAATTACAGTTTAACATTATTAACTTGCTAAATAAAAATTGAGATCTAAATAGCACAGTTTAATTAGTTGTCTTCTAAAGAATTAATGAAGTTGATTTATTTTTCCAAATAATAATTTCAATAGAGTCTCAGAAATCTGGTGAGTTTATCATCACTTCCCTGAATTTATTTGTATCTTGTGGTGAAAAGTGTTTATCATCCCTTTTCTGAATTAATTTGTATCTTGTGGTGAAAGCAATATTTGTATATTGTTTAGAGGAGAAAATTAAAGGGCTACTTAATACTGGTCTTCAGCCATGTGATAGGTAAGAAGATATAGGGAAAATTTCCTGATGTAAAGAACAATTTTTTAATGATATAAACGGATACGGATATTTTATACAATAAACAAACTGATTGTTTAATAAATCTAGCAAAGATTTAGAGAGAAGAAATTAATTTTTTTCAATTACTTCAAATCTGCAAGTCTAAGAATTAATATTGTGTTACAATGCTGCATTTTTTAAATGCTCTAAGAATGCTAGTTTATGTCCAAGAACATTTTACTGTCACTCTGTCATAGAAACCAACCAAAAGTCAGTATTTTGTTGGCTTCGAGTTTAAGTTCAGTTTTTCAATTTCTAGTCATCTTCTAAATCCAGAACTCCAGAGTGTGAGCCAGATGTATTTCTTCAGTTCTATCTGCCTCAAGGATCTCTAATGGATGTGGCATTTTTCTGCTCACTATTATTTCATGCAAAAATGCAGAAAGATCAATTAAGAGTTCCTCTGCTTTGAGAAACCAGGGGACAGCAAAACAGGGCATCCTTTTCATGAACTGCTAACTGTAGACAGGCTTTTAGGAGGGTAATTTAAAGTTAATGGGAGCTAGCCTTTGATGCAGTTAAGACTTCAAAGACATGCCAGGTTTTTATTTGTTAAGGGGAAGGGGGAGGTACAATAAGAAGAGGGATTACATTAAAGCTTACAAAAATCTCCCTAAAGGGCTTGGACTAACACAGGGGTATGGTTTTGGGGGGATCCTTCTTCGTTCCTTCCTCCCTACCCTTCATCCCTCCTTCCGCCCTCCCTCCCTCCTTTCCTTCCCTCCTTCCCTTCTTTCTTCCTTCCTTCCTCCTTCTCTCCCTTCCTTTTTCATTTCTTTCTGGTGTATCTGACTGAATTAACAATAACTGACCATCAACAGTGACACCACTCCAATGTGACAAGTTTAAAAACTAAAAAATGCCACCCACTTAGGAAAGATTAGGTTATTCTTGACAATTTTTTTAAAAGATTATTTGAGAGAGAGAGAGCATGAGTAGGGAGAGGGGCAGAGGGAGAGGGAGAGAATCCCAAGTAGACTCCTCTCTGATCACAGTGACCCAAATGGGGCTCAGTTTCACAACCCATGAAATCATGATCCAAGCCAAAACCAAGAGCTGGAGGCTCAACTGACAGCCACCCAGGACCCCCCACCTCCTCCCGCCCCCATCCAGGTAATTTTGTTTTCATCTTTAATTTTCATGAAGAAGGAATTAGTTCTTGATTTGGATAATTCCTTGTTGTTGGCAAAATTGGGGTGCCACATATTATATTTGAACTAATTAAGAACATTAAATCACTTTTCAACAGAGGATAGGAAGAAGGAAGAAATTCTAATTAGGTGTGAGCAGCTTCAGCTAATGAAGAGAGCTCAGCTGCGTTTCTGCTTGTGCCTCATGCTAGGAACAGTGGGCAGCTGCTACACAGATATGGGAACAATCATGGCTGGCCAAACATAGTCGGGGAGTTATCAAGCACTTTAACAAGTTACAATTCTAGAAAACAGTGGGTCTATTATCCTTCCAAGCAGTTTTTATGGTTTTTTTGTTGTTGTTGTTGTTGTTGTTGTTTTGCTTTTTGATCTCTGATTCTGGTCATGGAGACTAATACCTGAGCAATCTAGAATAGGGCTGAAACAACCAATGCCAGGATAACCAGTTTCTAGAGATATTAACTGTTTTGCTCTGTTGACTGAAGGCCATGTATTTGTTTCTGTAAATTATGTAATCATGCATTTGCCAGTGAGATCAGCAGTTTTTCTCTCCAAACTCCTCTCCCAGTTCACCTCCTGAAGAGCAGCTAATTCCCTTTAAAAATAAACTTCGCCAACTGAATAAAAAACTTGCTCCCATTCATTTTAAATCACTCTCCTTCACAATCTACCACTAGCATTCCATTGCCAAAACCCAGAAATTATTATATTGTAAATTAAAATTTTATTTTTGGGGTATAAATATCTATTTTCCACTGAGGCCACTGTGATTCTATGAAGGCATCTTTTATATTTTAGAAATGTATGTTGGAGACCAAGTCCCCTTGTTAGTTTCAAATAATTTTCATACAAGGAATCCCAAATTACGAACTATCCTAATTTATATGGTTCTATATACTCTCTCTAACTGTACTAACTATATTCTCTTCAACTTAGTTTAACTTTAATTCAACTTTAATTAATTTAATTAAATTTAATTTAATTAATTTAATTCAACTTTAATTCAAATTTAATTCAACTTTAATTCAAATTTTAGAAGTTCTGTTATGGAAATTAGATGTATAATTCTCAGCAACCTTAGCTTCAGAGCTTTACTTACAGGTCTTTGATAGAAATTAGAATATAGGGCGCCTGGGTGGCTCAGTTGGTTAAGTGTCTGCCTTTGGCTAAGGTCATGATCCCAGAATCCTGGGATCAAGGTCCACATCAGGCTCCCTGCTCAGCAGGGATTCTTTTTCTCCCTCTACCTCTCCCCACTGCTCATGCTCTCTCTATAACACATAAAGAAATAAAATAGACAATAAATAAATATACCATGGAATATTACTCAGCCACGAGAAAGGACGAATACCCAACATTTGCATTAACATGGATGGAAGTGGAGCAGATTATGCTGAGTGAAATAAGTCAAGCAGAGAAAGACAATTATCATATAGTTTCACTTATTTATGGAACATAAGTAATAGCATGGAGGATATTAGGAGAAGAAAGAGAAAAATGAATGGGAAGAAATCAGAGAGGGAGACAAACCATGAGAGACTATGGACTCTGGGAAACAAATTGAGGGTTTCAGAGGGTAGGGGAGTGGGGGGATGGGTATGCCCAGTGATGGGTATTAAGGAGGGCATGGATTGCATGGGGCACTGGGTGTTACACGCAAATAATGAATCATGGAATGCTACATCAAAAACTAATGATGTACTGTATGGTGACTAACATAACATAATAAAATTAAAAATAATAAGAAAGAAGAGAAAGGAAGAAAGAAAGAAAAGAAAGGAATAAAGAAAGTAAAGAAAATCTTAAAATAAAAAAAGAAAAAAAAATTAGAATGTAAGCTCCAAGAGAGCTGGTATTATATCTGTTTTATTAACGGCTTCATCTCTAGCACTGAAACAATGTCTGGCACATAAACTGCCAAACTTAATCAGAAACTAAATGGTATTTCTTCATTTCTTCATATAAGCATAATTAACAACTAGATAACACCAAATGTTGGTAAACTAGAACTTTGTTTTTTTATTTATTTTATATTTGTTGAGGGCTCCAACTGAGAATGCATCTGTGAAGGACGGGAACTCTTAGTTCCCATGGAGATTACAGACTCCCAAGGGACAGACATATGAATCCAAATACCCTATAGATAGAACTGTGATGGAATATGATGATTGCAAACTGAAATATTTCTGTGAGGCAGAAGGGGAGGGAGAGAAGGGAGAAGGAATGGAAAGGAAGGAAGGAAGAAAGGGGCTCAGAAAATGCCATACACAAGGAAGAGTAAGTTGAAATCTGAGGAGACAGTCAGTGTTAATTAGGTAAAGAGAGAGAGATAAACAATTTCAGGCACAGGGAACAGGCTGGGCAAAGGCCAATGGTGATCACAAACAAGTCTGCTTTCAGGAACCCAAAAAGCTGTATTAGTCAGGAATCTAGAGAGTGAAGGATGATGGTCTAAATGGTCTATGATAAATGCTCTATGATAATATGTGCTCTTGTTTGGACTAGAAGAAAAAGTATCTGATTTCCTTCTGGTGTGATTCTGGCAATACTGAATTAGTGTACTATTCACCAATGCCATACTAGACAATTCTTATGACTATAAGTGAGCACTTGATTCAAAATAGCCCCACTTAGGACCTCCTGGCCAAGAATCTAAGCATAAAGAACTCTGCCCAGTGGCAGTAGTGGTAATTGTCTAAATGGTTCTCAAACTGTAGACATCATCATAATTACCTGAGGATTTGTTAAAAGAGATTGCCAGGCTCTGCCCACTGGTGTTTCTGCCTTAGTATGCTTGTATTTCTAACAAGTTCCCGAGTGATGGTAAAGTTTCTGGGCCATAGATCACTCTTTGAGAACTACGAGTCTAGAAAAACCAAACTAGATCACCAAGTGTTTTAGAGATGAGGAAACAGGTCAGTAGGAAGCAACAGGGTATTGTAGCCAACAGTCCTTGGAAAACAGAGATCCTGTGAAGGAGAGAAACCTTGAGAGCAGGGGTCTTCTTTACAGTCCTTAACCAGCAATACCATAGATTTCCTTTTCCCTTTGCAATGTCAGAGTATTATGCAATTGCTCTATAGTCCTTATTCCTTGTTTCTTCATTGATGTGTTATCACCAAAATTAGATTCTGATGTGTGATGATTTTGACATTTTTGACATTTCTTTAGCTTCTGGGTCTTTTCTCAGAGAATGATCTCCTTTAATTTGTGGCAAATATGTAAGGACAAATTAACTGGCTGCCCATAAAAAAATAGATAAAAATGAATAGCAAAATACCCTCTTACAGGTAAAGTAAGATGATACTTACTAACCCAAGCATCTTCTCAGACATTTCATACACATGATCTCATTTGATCATGTTGACATGAATAGGTAGTTATTCTTGCTTTCTCACAGATGGCCAATACTTATCTCTGTGTTCAAAGAATTTAGATTCGCAACCCAAAATACATTATAACCACTGAAGGATTTTGAGAAGGAAAAATTCACAAATTAGAGAGGACACACTAGCAGTAATGGAAGTTGGTCCCAGAACAGAGATAGAAAGGGGAGAAGGAATAGGCTACTGCACTAATCCAGCAGATTCTGTGACCTTGTGTTTAGAGGAGAAGATGCAGATATTTGGATAATCTGGTTACTAGGGGCTTACAGAAAACACACAGTAAAGAGGCAATAATGAGGTTTATCATTACATTATTACTACATATTATAGGGATTAATGACATAGGAAAGAAAGTGGATACAGGAGAAACTGGTTGATCTGAAACAAGATAAGGTCAGAGAATAAAAGTAGCAGGAAGGAAAGAAGGAGAGAGAGAGGTTAAGTGTTTCTTCTCAGAGCAAACCTAGAGCTTGAAAGGAAACAAAAATGATGATCACTGATGTTGTGGACAACACACAAAATTCCACTGGAATCTATTGTCAGTGTCAAAGAATAATTTTTAAAACATTACTCTTGAAAGCATGACTTACACAAATTACAAAAAAATTTGTCAAAGATATCACTGAACATATTTAAAAATGAGGAAACCATGAAGATGGTATCACTGATTCAAAGAATGTTTGGGAGCTGAATATTTATAAGTGATTTAGTAGAGAAGTGTTAGAATAAGATTGCTATTTTAGGTATACAGCTAGTTCATGGCAACATATCATATTCTTAAGTGTTTTTTGTTTTTTTTTTCAATGAAAAAGAACCCATTTGCAGTTCTACCACTCACAGGTCAACAAGTTATCATATAACTTAAAGTGGGTGCCTTCAGTTCACAGAATGTGACATCAATCAATGTTATATTCTCCAAGAAAACAAATTAATCCTTAAAAAAGGCAGCCATCTTAGTCTTATTTGTAGGTTTAGAGTTGTTTTTCTTTCTTTTTTTTTTTTTCCCTTTTTATTTATTTTTTTTTTCAGCGTAACAGTATTCATTCTTTTTGCACAACACCCAGTGCTCCATGCAAAACGTGCCCTCCCCATCACCCACCACCTGTTCCCCCAACCTCCCACCCCTGACCCTTCAAAACCCTCAGGTTGTTTTTCAGAGTCCATAGTCTCTTATGGTTCGCCTCCCCTCCCCAATGTCCATAGCCCGCTCCCCCTCTCCCAATCCCACCTCCCCCCAGCAACCCCCAGTTTGTTTTGTGAGATTAAGAGTCATTTATGGTTTGTCTCCCTCCCAATCCCATCTTGTTTCAAGAATAAAAGAATAAATGAAACTAGAGTTGTTTTTCTTAACATTCATAAACAAGGATCTATCACACATTTTAAATTTATATTTTAAAAATTGTATTAGAATAAAACATATGAATCCAAATCACCTAAAACTAATATAGCATTGTATATTGACTACATTTCAATAAATTTTTTAAAATAATATATATAATATATACATATATGTGTACACATACATATATATTATATATACATATATAATATGTATATATATACATATATATTATATATACATATATGTGTATATATACATATATATACATATATATACATATACATATAATATGTATATCCAGAATCCAATTACATCTAGCTGCCTCCACTATTAATACTATGTTCCAAACTATTATACTTCACTCGGATTATTGCAGTTATCTCTTAACTGGCCTGAAGGCTTCTACTCTCTCTCCCCCAAGTTCCTCACTACAACCTATCTCAATATGCACCTAGGAAGATACTGTTTAGGTCATGCCATGTCACTCATTTATACAGCACTCTCCAAAGACTGCCTATAGCACTCAGTAAAATTCAACGTCCTTGTAGTGACCTTTAAAGCTATTCCTTCAGTAAAACAGGAGTGTTCCTTCCTTAATATGTTGAACTTATATTTCACAATGGAAAGAAATTTTTGTGTTACCCAGTGTTGATCCCACATCATTAGCCACATGTTGTCCAGTAAGGTAGCCACTAAACACACGTGGCTATTGAGTATTTGAAACGTGGTTACTTTGAGTTACGATGTTCCATGAGTATAAAATGAACACTAGATTTCAAAGACCTGTTCGAAAAAGGAATATAAAATGTCACATATATCCATGGGGAGGGGAGGCGAACCATAAGAGACTATGGACTCTGAAAAACAACCTGAGGGTTTTGAAGGGTCAGGGGTGGGAGGTTGGGGGAACAGGTGGTGGGTAATGGGGAGGGCACGTTTTGCATGGAGCACTGGGTGTTGTGCAAAAAGAATGAATACTGTTACGCTGAAAAAATAAATAAAATGGAAAAAAATTAAAATTGTGAATATGCTTTCCTTAAAGAATAAATTGATCTGATTAAAAAAAAATGTCACATATATGTTGAAATGATACTAATTTGGATACACAGAGTTACATAAAATATATTATTAATCTTCCCAGTTTCTCTTTTGCTCTTTATGTAGCTACTGAAGGTTTGAAACGACATATGCAACTTGGATTCTATTTCTGTCAGATAGGACTGATCTGGAACAAAGGCTTGGCATGTGCGAGGTGGTCAATCCCTACTTAAAAAAAAAAAATGATAAGAATAGATAGGCTTATAAAGCAATCAGTAGAGTTGACCTGTTTTATTTGTAAGTCATTTACCTTTTGCCGCAGGTTATTAATCTGTAAAATGACAATAATAATAATAATTGTTATTATTACAACTATATTATTATTTCAAAAAAGTGACAAAATTACTACAGTGAGATATCCTTATAATGTGTTTGTACAGTAACTGGTACAGAGTTTATACTCAATCTTCTTTAGCTATTACTGTCATTATTATTTGGTAGATGACAGAATACTCCTATTCCCCCACTTTCTTGTCCTAATATATAATAAATTAACTTGTTTTTAGGTCCATCAAATGGCACTTTTGAGGGGTTATGGTTTTAATAGACCTTGAAGTTCAAAAAAGATTTTCACAGAAATTCTTAGTGGTCTTTCATCTTCTTATAGCTTGTCCACATTGTTGAGCCATACTAGGATCCCTCTAGTAATGAAATGCTCCAGCACCTAGAGACAAGCTCATGTTATGAGATAAGGGATATGAGACCCTGGACTCCTAAAGTAGGTATTGAAGTTCCATTTCAACAATTTTAGTTTACTTACATTGCCTACAGAAGTTCACCTAAACTTTTCTAATTTGGGTGGGAAGAGGATAACAGAACTTATAGAGTTGACCACTGAGACGGGATCAGCTTTATTCCCAAGGAGAAGAAAGAGAAATAAGAAAGGTCACACAAGGGCATCAAGTGTATCTGTAGCATTTTAATATTCAGTTGAGTGATGGGTATCTGAGTATTTACTACACTGTGACCTATTCATTTTTGTGTGGGTGTGAAATGTTTCAATGAATAAAGAATGGTTACCTGAAGGAATATGGACATTCTGTATGTAAAGGTCTAATCAATTATTAATTGCTATATCATTAATTCTTTTTTTAAGGGTCCAAGGAATACCAAATCCCAAGTAGGAAGTAAGAGAGGCAACAGGGGTCAATGATATCGTCTGTTTCCACAGCCTGAATTGTACACATAGATGATTGAGATATTCAAAGAATGTGCTTAGTTTTTAACTTGGCCTGAAGAGAAGCTATTTGCTCCTTGTGCATAATAGTATCCCAGTGCTGAGTTCTGAGGTCCCGGGCTCTCCTCTTCTGCCATATTTGGCCACTGCCGTGCTCATGGTGACCACCCACACTCCTTTCCAACAAGGCTCTTGTTCCTAGGATAAATTAAATTATTATGGAACGTGTTTCAAAACCGAGAGTAAGGCATTACTTCTGAACAACCAAGAATTTCTCAGAAACCAAGTCTTTAATTTGAAAAGAGCTGGTCAAAAAACAAATTGCCAAGCCATTCCTTCATACACACAATTCCACTTCTGCTCCACTAGAATCCCACAATTTTAGCAACAGGAAACAGTGTTACCACTCTCTCCATCTATGGCAGTACATCAACTGGAGAAGAAAAAGCTTGTTTTTGAAAAGCAGCTTTTATTCATTCACATAATCTGAAATGCCCCCTGGCCATGATCACTATCATCTTTGATGTGGCTTCCGCATATTGTCTGAGCATCACTGTGCCTTCCAAAAGAATAGGGATGCCTAAATGAAAGCAGTATGGTGAGGCTTGAAAGAAATGCTTAACCATTGAACACAATGTCTTGAAACAGAAGCTCTGTGGATTTCCCCCTGTTGATACAAAACGATAGTTCTCAAGACCTCACAGAAACATCTCAGATTCACTGCGTAAGTCCTGCAGGGAAGCACATCGCTGTTGCTCATTCTGGCACAACTTGGCAGAGTTCCACTGACATCTCAAGGAAATTCAACTCAGGCAATGGCTTAGCAAATGCATTCAAGGTCAGAGAAAATATTTCCTAGTACTACTGTTGATCTCTTGGCTTACTGCTGAAAGGACAGGAATCACGAACTTCATTTGATGGTTAAAAGTCCTTTGTGGGCTGTTCGGGAAAGAGTCCCTCTGTTCTTCTTCAAGCCTTCTATTCTTAGGGCTTGGTTTGAAAGAAAAAGAGAAAGGAAACCTAATAATCTTTCTCTCTTTTTCTCTTTCTGTCTTTCTTTCTCTCCGTCTCAAACACATCAACATGCAACACATGCACAGATACATTTGCAGTAAACTGTATATTAAAAAACAAACAAGCGAAAGAAACACATCTTTCCAATTATCTTCTAAAAATATCAGACAGGTTAAAACAGTGAAAAACTAGTGATTTTTCCATCCATCTATCAATCAGTGAACACAGATATAATTTTTGTTTATTGTGCAGTGTTAATTTATTAAGATAATCCATTTGGACTACTTGTGAATTTTCTCCTTTACTCTGTTTATTCCCATTCCCATTCATTCCCCACTTCTGCAACCTATAGCTTCTTGGTATTTCCCACTATAGAATTTTTCTCACTACTTCTACTGGAGGTTAAGACCAAACAGAGTTAAAACTGAAGCAAACCAGTTCCAGGCTTCTCTCTTCTCTTTCTGCCACCTCATTCCACTGACTCATTGTCAGCTCAATGACCTCAAACCCCTTTATTCTGAACTAGTCTCTCATCCAACTTCCCTGAAAGTGAAATTACGTATCCCTTCAATCTGAACATAATTCTTTTTTTGAGTGAAATTAATTAGTTACATGTTATAAGAAAAACAACTTTAATTTCTCTTACTAAAAAAATCTGCTTTCCTGGTTGCTTAAAGATTATCCATAGTTATAATAGGTGAAGGAATAAACCGTGAATGATAATATAGTACAGGGACACTTGATTTAGTCTTCTCCACCTCTTAAGTGATAGTTTGTTACTCAGGGTAATGCCAACAGTTGTAACAATAAATGGAACATGTATAATGGTTGACGGCCAATGACAGAAACTTATTTCTACTTCCAAATCAGCTCGTCCTGAAGGTAGACAGCCCTATTCCAAGTGGCAGTTGAGGCATTCAAGCTCTTTTCATATTGTTCTTCCAACGTCTTCAACTCAAGCCAAGGAAAAAAGAGAGAACATGCAAAAGCCAAACATGGAAGATTTTTATAAAATAGTCTTTAAACAAATGAGGATGATATCTCATTAGCTTGAACTCAGTTGCACGATCACACTTAAGAGTAAGGGATGCTGGAAATGTGCTTTAGCTTAGGCTTAGCAATGAAAGGAAGATAGGTACTGAAGATCAGTTAGCCAGTCTTTGCCAAATTTACTTTCTGTTTAGAAAAATTCCTTTAGCTACTCTATATGAGTTGGTTTGCCAGGAACAAATTCTCTTAGCATTCCTTAATCTGAGAATGTCTTAATTTCCCCTTCATTCCTGAAGGGTATTTTCACTGGATACAGACTTCTAAAAAATAATGATAGGTCTTTTCTTTCAGCACTTGGAAAAATGTGCCACTTTCTTCTGGTCTTCATGATTATCAAGTGAGAAAAATGCTGTCATTGTAGGTAGTGTTCCCCTACAAATAATGTGTTGTTATGCTCTGACTACTTTCAAGATATTTTCTTTGTCTTTAGTTCTCAAAAATTTTCATTATGATGTATCATACCATAGTTCTTAGGCTTTTTCCTACTGGGATTCATTCAGCCTCTTGAATCTGTAGGTTTACAGCTTTTGCCAAATTTGTGAAGTTTTCAGACATGACTTCTTCAAATACCTTATCAATTGCATTTTTTCCTTTCCTTCTGCAACTCTAATAATGTGAACGTTAACGTTGTTGTCCTACAAACCTCTGAGACTGTTCATCCTTTGGTAGAGTGTTTTCTCTTTGCTGTTCAGTTTGGGTAAATTCTATTGCTCTGTCCTCGAGTTCACGAATTCCATTCTCTGTCACCTCCACTCTATGGTTAGGCTCATCCAGTGAGTTTTTTTTTTAATTCAATTATTTTATTTTTCAGTCTTAATCTGGTTCTATTCATTATTTTTAATTCTTTGCTGATATTTTTCTAATTTTTTATTTGTTTCAAGAGAACTTGTAATTACTTGCTGAAGCATTTCTATGATGGCTGCTTTAAAATTCTTGTAGGAGAATTACAACCTTTAAGTCATCTCTGTTGATTGATTTATTTCATTGCAGTTATGAGGTTCCTGGTGCTTGGTATTATGAGTGATTTTTTTATTGTGTCCTGGACATTTTGGATAGTATTTCGTGAGAATCTGGATCCTATTTAATCTTCTATCTTAGCAGAGAGTTAGTTCACCTGTTGATGGGGTGAGCTTGGAGTGGGACCTGAGAAATTAAGTTTCTAACAAGTTTCCAAGTGATGATGATCATGTAGGTCTAGTGACTGCCCTGTAAGAGCCAGAGGATTAGATTGAAAGGATGTTGCAGTCCCATGCTGAAGACTTTTACTTCCTAGTAGGCCCTAGAGAACCATGCCAGCAAAAGTATGGCACTAATTCAAACTTCTGTTTTGATTCTTGGTGGAGGTGCTAGTGACTTTTACTCCCCTTATAGGTCTAGCTGACACCTGGGAAAAGAGGACTGACATACTGACTTGTTGCTGGAAGGTGAGAGCAAAAACTCAGCCACCTGCTGGGAAGTTCTGGTAACCGAGGATGGGAGAGGAGGAAGTGGAGCGTAGGCTATTCCTATCTCTCACTACCCTATTATGTCTTATTGATGCCATGTATAAAAACTTCACCATTTTTGGACTTGGCCATCTCAACATATGGCTTCCCGAGTCACTGAAGTATGGAGAGAGAACAATGGAGGACATGATTCTCTCAAAACTTCAGTCGAGACCTTCCTAGAGGTCTACTATATTCTGGCAGAACTGTCCAGGCTCCAGGTCCTGTTTCTCTTTTGTCTCCCCATCTATCATCTGCTAAACCTTGCGCTGATGTGCTTTATGGCAAAGAAAAGGATTAAATCTTAACAGTTGACACAAATATAAAAATCTTAATGGCATAACATAATAACAGGGAGTAATCCAGGGATTTAAGTTAGTTATCCAGTGGGACACTTAATTTTATGTGTCAGTTTGGCTAGGCTATGGTGTCCTGATATATGGTGTCCAGTTGATTTGGTCAAACATCAGTCTAGCTGTTGCTGCAAAAATATATTTTTTAGATGTGGGATTAACATTTAAATTACTAGACTCTGAGTAAAAGAAATTTCCCCCCGTAATGTGGGTGAACCTCGCCATCAGTTGAAGACGTTAAGAGAAAAGATTGAGGTCCTCCAGAGAAAGGAGGAATTTAGTCTTCTCCTTCTCTCTGCCTCTGTCATATACACACACACCATATTGCTTCTATTTCTAAAAGAACCTTGATAGAGAGATAAGTAGTAATAAATGTCATTGATTGGATATCTGTTATACTCACTAGGCAGGGATTTAGTTTCCCTATTTAAATTTCAAAATTATTGTATAAGAAAAGTATTACTACTTCCACTTTTAAAATGAGGAAATTGATTTTAAAAGAAATAACTTGCTCATAAGACACTAGTATTTGATATGAATTCAAATGTGCTGACTCCAACATCTTTGAACAACCACTACACAAAACTTAACTGGCCTTCAAACCTTGATAACATGGATGGCTCTGTTGGTTAAGTGTCTGCCTTTGGCTCCGGTACTGGGATCAAGCCCAATCTCAGTTCCCTGCTCAGTGGAGAGTCTGCTTTTCCCTCTCCTTCTGGCCTTCCCCCAGCTTATGTTCTTTCTCTTTCTCTCTCTCTCTCAAATAAATAAATAAAACATTTAAAAAAACAACAACACTAGAGTCTTTTCCTATCAGTCTTTGATGCCTAAGTCATGAACAGGGAGCACCTTTAACTCCAGGCTTGCGCCATGTAATGAAAATAGATGAACTACACATGGTCTCTGTCCTAGAGACTAAGTCTATAGGAAAGTTCTTCCTATTCACTTTTTTTCATCTTCTTAACTGTAAATTGGAGTAGCAAGAGATACTTGAGACTTCACTATTGATGGAAAAAAGGTAAAGGGAAGTTGTTTTCTAAACCATTACTTTTTTTCTACAATCATTTTTGGGGTCCACTACAAATGCTGCTTAGCATTGTCAATAAATTAGCACGTTTTTGAGAGTTTATTCCTTGTCCTTTGCTCTTTCTGTAGCCAGGAAGTTATAGTTCTGTAAGATACACTAATTTGTGGTGGCATTTACAGACTTTTAGGGCTGCATAACGAACACATATAAAGCAATTAGTGGCATAATCCAGAATATATTTAAATGACAAATTGCTCCTGCTTAGCATTGTCAATAAATTAGCACGTTTTTGAGAGTTTATTCCTTGTCCTTTGCTCTTTCTGTAGCCAGGAAGTTATAGTTCTGTAAGATACACTAATTTGTGGTGGCATTTACAGACTTTTAGGGCTGCATAACGAACACATATAAAGCAATCAGTGGCATAATCCAGAATATATTTAAATGACAAATTGCTCAAAAAAGTGAATGTACGTGGGAGGTTGGGGGAACAGGTGGTGGGTAATGGGGAGGGCACGTTTTGCATGGAGCACTGGGTGTTGTGCAAAAAGAATGAATACTGTTACGCTGAAAAAATAAATAAAATGAGAAAAAAAAAAAGAAAAAAAAAAGTGAATGTACAAATGGACTGGAATACCTATGAAAGATATCATGCCACAATGAAAGCCATTAGGATTAGAAAAGTAAAGACGAGCCATGAGATCCATGTGACGCATTGTCTTAGGTCAGTGGTTCTGAAACTTTAGCAGACAACAGAATCACCTGGAGGGAAGGCCCTTTAAAACACAGATTGCTAAGTCCCATTCTTAGAGCTTCTGATTCAGTAGGTCTTGGGTGAAGCCTGAGAATCTGCATATTCCAGATGCCAGTATTACTGGTGTGAGGACCACCCTTCAGTAACCACTGATTTATCTAGGTCAATCACACTAACTGCATAGGTCTGTTAGCAACTCATACATTTCACAGATCAACTTTCACACCTGTTGATGGCTTTGAGGTCTTCTGATTTTTCTTTCACCTTCTTGAATGTCATTACTTTGCCTGCAGTAAATATACCCTAACAACAATCTCTAGGCTATACTACTTCAAAGTAAAATATGGTGGTGGAGCAGAAAACTAACTGCCTGGATGAAACCAACATTATAAGTTCTGTTTGAAAACAGTTCAATCTTTGATACTTTCATATACAAATCCAACATCAAAGTGAACTCCCAAGTTCTGTCAGATTTCTTCTTTCTAGTAAGAGATGAAACATTTGTCTGCTGTCATTCTCTTAACGTGGTAATTAGACAGTGCGATAATACAATTTTCCTGGTGTTTATAATCCTTGATCATATATTGTAATCATAAATATAGGCCACAGACTCAATGACTTAATTATAACCTTGATGGTAGACTGATAGAGAAAAACCTTGCACTATCCTCGGGGTAGGAAAAAGAGTCTTTTGAACGTATTTTAGAATCAATCTATGGAAACATTACAAAATAAACATTTAAAAAATGTATTGAAGTGCTGACACTCAATTCAACATGATCTGAATATACCTGAACATATTCACCTTCATGTGAGTATGCTCTCTCAATTCATCTTCATCACATCAAATTCTTCAACTCCTCTCAAAGCCGAGATCATGTTTGCTCAATCCGTTTCCCTGTTTCTCCTCTACTTGAGAGCCACTTGTTTATTAAACACATCCTATATAAACCAGGTTCTGTACTGAGTGGTAAAAGTACAAAGTGAGTGGAACACAAGAAAATGCCCTGTGGTAAGGAGGAAAGACTTGTAAAAATATAAATGTAATAAAGAACTGGAGGAGCTATCATAGAATCTAATGGCCACATTTTGACTAAAAAAAAACCTCATAATTTTGTGTCATTCTCTAAAACATCATGTTAGTGGATCTTGTCTTCCTCTGCCAATGTAATAATTTCCATATATTCTTAATAAATCCCCCCTCAAGTGTGTGACAGTCATTGATTTATACATTTAACATTCAACTTGTACTAAGTGAAGACTAAATATTTATTTATTTATTTATTTATTTATGAGAGAGAGAATGCTCACATGCACACAAGCAGGGGGAAGGGTGGAGGGAGAAAATCAAGCAGACTCCCTGCTGAACAGGGAGCCTGACGGAGGGGTTCGATCCCACCACCCAGAGATTATGACCTTAGCCAAAATCAAGAGTCAGGTGTTCCACTGACTGAGCCACCCAGGTGCCCCAAGACTAAATATTTTTAAAACACACATCTCACTGTACTGAGATCATAGAAAAAAGGCACCAAGTGGTTAAATAACCCCAACATTCCAATAGATTGAGGAGTTCAAGATATAGACACTCTGGAAAAAATAATGTATTTCACTTTTGAAACATGGAAATAACGAAAAGTAGATGTGGGAGTCAGAAAGTTAGATCATGGCCAGGTATTTCTCTAGAACTACCTCATTACCACACCACCACCACCACGACCACCACCACCACCAAAACAAAAACAAACCAAAAACGTAATGGATTTGCTAGTGTTTTAGTAAGGAGTGAGTAATAGTTTATAAGATCCAAAAGCCAGTGATGCAACTCTTTCTTTTTCTACTAATTATTCTCCAGTGTTAAGAACTCCTGTGATAGAAGAGTACTCGGATATTGCTAAGTGCCACAGTGACATTTGCAAGCTCATCTCCTTTCTCTAGGATGTGTCAACAATGGAAGGGCCAGTATCTATCTAATAGAGAGCAGTGGCTGGAACAGTTCTGTCCCTCTTGGCCTAAGCTACCCTCTACTTTCTGTAATGAATCCATGTCTAAACAGTAATAGATCAAAGAAGCATTCAATTAATAGGGACCCCAGATTTCTCTCCTGTAGAAGTCTGCCATTCTAAAACATGAGTGTAGTGATCCCTCTAAAATTTTAGACTCTCATTCTTATGAATATTCTTACTCCCGGACAAATGATATATCTAGCTGATAATCTGATGCGTTTATAGATAATTTTGAGGGTCTTATTTTGCAATGACCATTCCCATCACAGTTTTAAAAGCTGTGTAGTAATTCCTACCTTATTCTGAAAATAGGACATCAATTCCCTAGAGAAAATTATAAATTCAGGGGAAAGAAATCCTCAGAGCAATCATATGTTTTCAAAAACCTCTACAGCAATGCCTATGATTTCATCAGAATCTCTCAGCCACTCATTGGGCACCCAACATCTTAGTAGGAATAAATTAAGGGGCACCCGGTTGGCTAAGTCAATTAAATACCTGCCTCTTGGTTTCAGCTCAGGTCATGATCTCATGGATCATGAGACAGAGCCCCGCACTGGGCTCAGTGCTCAGCACAGAGTCTGCTTGAAGATTCTCTCCCTCTGCCCCCTGCCCCTGCATGCTCTATCTAAAATAAATGACTAAAATCTTTTTTAAAAAGAAGGAAAAAGGTAAACTATTAGATAAAAGCTATAGATTTTATGGTCTAATGTTAGTAATTTTACTTTGTTTCAAATGCATATGGTTTGGTTGCATTTACATACACATTGGGCTGCAATGTGTATTCAATGCTATATTCATGTTAGCATGAATATAGAGTAGAATTAATCAGCAGAACAAACAATGTTATTGAAACCTAAGTTTCCTAACTGCATTTCTACTTTAAGTCACCATGAAGATAAGAACAACTACTGAGACAGCAAGAAGGAATGGTGGAGAGGAAGTAGAGTAATTATAAAAAGTTGATTTTAATCATTCAGATAGCCACATAGGACCATTGAGCATAAAGGCAAACAACTACATACATTTCAAAAGTCCCTAAGTCCATAAGTTCCCCCCTTGCCTGTTTTATTCTGTCCTGCTTCCTGAGCCTAGACCAGCACTAGCCTGCTCACTCCCCTAAACAGTACCCAAACAACACCACTGCTTTATTTCATTTGCTAATTCATATGACTGATCCTTTCCATGTATAAGAGGCACAGGAGAAAGCCAAGCTGAGTCAGTTTTACTATTTATAATAGTCTTACTTTATGTTCCTAGGTTGTAGTCTTTTTTTTTTTAAAGATTTTTATTTATTTATTTGACAGACGGAGATCACAAGTAGGCAGAGAAGCAGGCAGAAACAGAGGAAGGGAAGCAAGCTCCCCACTGAGCAGAGAGCCCGATGTGGGGCTCAATCCGAGGACCCTGGGATCATGACCGAGACAAAGGCAGAGGTTTTAACCCACTGAGCCACCCAGGCGCCCCTCCTAGGTTGTAGTCTTGAGGATAGTTTAAATCAAAAACTACTATTTAAGATCCCTAATATATGTCAGACCGTATATGCATATATAATTACTAATACTTACAAATAATTAAACAGTCCTATAAAAAAGAATATAATCGTCACCTTACATATAACTATAACCAGTCAATGGCTCAATTAGATTTGAAATGATGTCTTCCTGATTTCAAATCCCATGTCCTTTCCATACATACACTTCCAAACTAAGAAATGGATTTAGTCAGATTTCACCATTGATAAACAAAATCCTCCATAACTTTGCTGTAGAGATCCTTCTTTTCTTCAACAATCTTACTTTTTCATGAATCTATGATTCAGAGAGGCAAAGCCCTTATGGGCTTCTGCTGTTCAGAATAAAACTGCTAGAGAAATTAACCACAACATTGCATCATTATGAAGATCACAAGAGCAAGAGGGTGATCTTATGAACCCTTCTTGAAGGTGTGATGTGAGTGTCTGATGATAAAATACGACACTGCTCCACCTGGTTCTTGCTACTTTTTGTCTTTTCAAAACTTCAGAAGATTTAGAAGTCTAAGTAAAATGAAGTGCATAACAGAAAATAAGAACATTATAGGATGAAGGATAATTACTTGGATTTACCAGACCTTATTCAAATCTAGGTTCTTGGGAATGACAATTCATAGATGGCACAGATTAGTGAACATGGAATGGAATAAGAAGTCTTGAAGACATCAAAACAACCTTAACTCCTGGAGTGTAACATTTGACCTAAGCATTTCCCTCATTTTCCGTCTCTGTGGGTCACAAAAATCCTTTTCCTTTTCTTCTTCAAGATCACATGCTCTCATCTGGATTGTGATTTGGAGTTATGTAAAATAAACAGAGCCATGCACACTTCATGTGTGATTTTAATGAAAGAATGAGGCAAAAACATGAAGGTATATAGCCTCAGAGATTTGTATGTAATCTTCATTGACATGATTTTAGTTTTCTTTCTCAATAAATAGATTTTGATTGATAATGCTAAAGATAGAAACATTAATTTCATAAAACAATTTTATGGGCACAAAACATGGTTTGGAATCCCTGATGAATCACTTTAATAGCTTGTTCTCATGAAAGAAGCTAATTACTTCTTATCCGCCTCCTCTTGTGATGTTCCTTGCCAAGAATTTCCGCAGGGTTTCAGGATTTATAAAGAGACCCCATCCTATCCCTCCAGTCTCATTTTGTATTTCACCTGCATCTTTTGCTCCGGGCAAACTGGACCAGTTGAGCTTCCTTCGATGTGCCACATTCTCCCAATGTTTTGTACTGCTGGTTTTATTATCTGTGTTCCTGATCATTTCCAATCAGTCTTCCCTACTCACTTTCTTGTTGTTTTTGGACTTGTCATCTAACATTTCTGTCCCCAACCCTCCACCTGTGCCCCTTATTTTTTCCTTCTTTCTGCCCCAATTACTCACAATGATTCTGTCCACTCCACAGGACAGTAAACTTCTTACAAGCAAAGATCACGTTGTGTCTGCTTCTACACCTGATGCTTAAAACACGCTCAGCACATAGTAAATTCTCAGAGAAACTTGCTGGATGAGTAGAGAATTTGCAAATAATTGAAGGTTCTGCACTGCTATACTGTGCTTTATTAATAAAGTCAGGCTTCTTAAAAAAAATAAAGTCAGGCTTCTGACCTGTCATGAATAGAATTTGGGTACTGCTTTATTTTGCCAAGAGTATTTACTGATTTTAAAGGCTAATAAAAAATAAAAACTTTCTCAATTTTCTTTGAAGTTAAGAAAGAAAAGAATTTATCGTGAATAAATTTCACTTAAATTTCTTAATTACTTTAAAAATAAATAAACAGAGCATAGAGGTGTTCTGTCCAAGGGTATAGAGGGAATTTAGCACAATTGGTGAAAAGCCTGCCTTCCCAAATTCTGTCACAAGCAGGTCTCATATAAGCCCTGTTCCCTGTTTCCATATGTGTCTCAGGGAGAGTTTCACTATCTCAATATCCAGTCCTCAATCTTGGGTTGGAAGAGCTCCATGGGGTGTTATTAGTCAGCGAGTAAAAGTTAGATCGACTTTCTAAGCCCGAATCATGTGGAGATTTTGCTTAGGCTGCCAAGCTCAAGCATGGCTTCTCTTGCTACAAGAGTTTTACTATTGTGTAGCCACGACCACTGAGTCATTTCCACCCCCTGCTATGGGCACTGCTTCAAACAGGACCTCATCTCACCCCCTTCTAATGGAGAGGAGCCACAAGATCTGCTAAATGAAAGGCTGCTGAGCCTTGAATGTTCCTCACAATTAGCCCTCTCCTCTCAATACTACACTTTAAAGGGCGTAATGCCCTAAGGTCTTTGTCCTGTTCATGTAACAGGTTCTAATTTATGACCCTCTGGATCCTTATCCTATAAAAACATTTAAACTCAGGTTAAAAAGAATATGTCTCGGGGCGCCTGGGTGGCTCAGTGGTTTAAGCCGCTGCCTTCGGCTCAGGTCATGATCTCAGGGTCCTGGGATCGAGTCCCGCATCGGGCTCTCTGCTTGGCAGGGAGCCTGCTTCCCTCTCACTCTCTCTGCCTGCCTCTCTGCCTACTTGTGATCTCTCTGCCTACTTGTGATCTCTCTCTGTCAAATAAATAAAATCTTAAAAAAAAAAAAAAGAATATGTCTCTATAGAATGAAGAGTAGGAAAGAGTGCCATATTTGAAGGAGGAAGGTAGCTGATTGTCAAAAGTAAATCCATTTCCAAGTACTTATGTTTGATCACTTCTTATTCCTGTCTTGATTCTTATCCCCTTGAGGGGATAAGAACCCCTCCAGGCATCTCTTACTTGAGAGATATAGTCTAATCTCCTTGGGTGCCACAGTCAATCAGGTAATTTATTTATTTTTGCTAGAAATTAACCAGTGAAAATATAGCAACATAAAGATATTTTAAATACAAGAAGCTCCCCTTACTTAAAAAGTTGGTTCTAATGCAAAAACATAAATGAACAGAATCCTGCTCAGTATTCAGAAACGGCTATAATTAGTATGATTATGTTTGTTATTGAATATTTGTGGGAATAATGTTAAGGCCACTTCACATTCAGCTTGAGTATGGATTCATCTAAATTCAGTTCAAGTTAAGAAAGTAGAAAGGTGCTTATTTTTGTTTTTGTTTTGCTTTCTTTTAAATTACCCTAAATGAAGTTTGAGAACTAGAAGTCTGGTAAATCTAAATCATATGCTAATCTCCTACCCCACCCGATCTCCCAAAAATAAAACTATGAATGGCAGTAGGAAAATTAGGAATTCAAAGTTTATCTTTTTGATGCATTGAATGTGGAGCACAATAATACAGTGTAATGAGTCGTGAAGATCAGCATGAAATACAGAACAGCATACATGTTTGGTAGCTCCATCTGAAACTACTGGAATGATACCTTTGTAAAAACAGCTGCAAGTAAGTACATTTCAATCACATAATACACAATTATTTAAAATTCTAAGTTTTAGGCCCAGATTATTGCTGTTATAACCCACATCCCTCTTAGAGTCTTCTAACACCTTAACACTTAGATAATTATTTGAGCTCCCAATTCATGTCCTCTGGGAATTTACAGCCCCCTTTCCTCAAGATTACTGTAATTTTCTAAAGGGCCTCACATTTTGGTGGCGGGGTGGGAGAGGTGTTGAATATGGGAAACACTTTTAGTTTAAACATCAGCCTCTTTGTTTTCTGAATCATTTAACAACTTTTTTTTTTTTAAAGATTTTATCTATTTATTTGACAGAGAGATACCACAAGTAGGCAGAGAGGCAGGCAGAGAGAAAGAGGGGGAAGCAGGCTCCCTCATGAGCAGAGAGCCCGATGCGGGGCTCAATCCCAGGACCCTGAGATCATGACCTGAGCAGAAGGCAGAGGTTTAACCCACCGAGCCACGCAGGCGCCCTGACAACTTTTTTTTTTTTAAGTGAACACAAGCATATGATGATCCTAGGTCTTTCATGATATCTATCCTCATGATATAGCCAACAATCACATGCCAGGTCTTACCTAGATAGCATATTGTTTGCACTCTATGCTTATCTCTCAATGTAAGGAGGTAATTCTGCTCTCTAAATGACTAATCATATCCAAAAGAGAAGGTCAGAGAAATGCTGAGAGGGAAAGGTAGAGGTCTCTAGGACCTGGTTACCAATGATACCCTTCTATTTACAGCTTGTCTTTAACTTGTTTAATTACCTCCTCATCATCTAATAAATGGATTCTATTGAAATAAGAGAGCAAATTTATCTACCTGGGTCTTATTTGTAGTTAAGTAGTATGAAAAATAAAGCCTTCTTCAAACCATAAGACTTTGTTCATTAGGGATAATTGACATTCTTTAAAGGTACTAACTGAGGCCAGGACCAAAATTTAAAAGAAAGAAAAGAAAAGGGAAGAAAAGAAAAGAAAAGAAAAAAAGAGAAAGAAAAGAAAGGTAGATAGGTAGGTTGTAATATTCATACCTGCTGGGAAATTTAAAACATGTAAGTTTTTCAGGTAGTAATAACTTAGCTAATGGTTACTTTTAATAACATAACTTTTCCCCCAAAGTGTAACCTTAATATATAAAGAAGGTAATAGAGGAGTTGATATTTTGGAAACACATTTGAGACCACATTGCCTTGTACATTCGACATCTCTCTTGTTCTCTGTAGTAGCTTTACATGTTCTAAAGGAAGTATGAATCTCCATGAAATTCAGCTGGGAAGCACCAGACGAAACTAAGGAGAACAGCTAAAACAACCAGTTCTGTAAGACAAGAGTCACTGAAAAGGGACCACCATTCATCACTAGTACATTTTCTCTTGTTTTATATATACTCCACACTTGGAATGTTTATGTAGATTTAAGAATTACTGAAGAGAAATAAACTGTAATTGTCATGGCTGTTTTCCTCCTGATGTGGCATTCCTTGCTGTCCATCATAGAATTCCAAGTGGCTTATTTAGTACTCTCTTTGGCCATCTGAGTCACCTCATGCCTTTACTGAGAATGAATAAGCCCCATGCTTTTACTCAAAATGAAGAATTCATCTACAGACACACCACCTTCCTTTCAAGCATCAGGTCCTACACACCTCTCTTGGAGAAAGACCCTATTAAATGGATGCTGCAAGACCATGTGCCCCATCTCCTAACCCATGGCAAGTTTCCAGAATAATTAGTCTCTTTCATGGTTTTCTATGACAAAACCAAAGGTTTCTATCCCCAACCCAACTGACTTTTCCCACTTTTTTTTTTTTTTTGGTGGCTCTTTTTTTTTTTTTTAATGTTATGTTAGTCACCATAGAGTACATCATTAGTTTTCGATGTATTGTTCCATGATGCATTGTTTGCATAAAACCCAGTGACTTTTCCCATTCTTACTTAAATTTAAAACTTAGCCTTCCTTCTGTGAGCATCTGGGTTTCACCTCATTGTAATTTCCAGTTCCCAATTCAGGAGGATTCCTTATTAATTTCTGTATATCAAGGCTCCAAGTCCTTGACTGAATCCAAACCTGCAAGGCAATGGTACTGGCTTAACCCAATCCTGGTTCTAATCACAGATTATCCCAACATCTGCAATGTAGCTAAGCTACATCCCAGATCCATGAGCTTAGGGAAAGCTAATTCAACCTATCTTTGAAATAGTTAATTATCTCTTAACCTAAGGATATTAGAAGATGTGATTCACAACAGGTTACAGTACTGTGGTGATACTGCACAGGCAAAATAAAATTACAAAAACAAAGATGAGATGAATTTGACTCGACCGTGAAATTTCTATTCATCTCCCTTTTGAGGTCTTGGAAATTCATTTCTGGTGAACACCTGACACTCTTTCAGACTTTTACAGCAATAAGTATATTCACAGAACTTTAGTTTCAAAGGAGAGAGATAAGTGTTGAATATTGCAAGGTTTATGGATGAATTTCCTATAATTCAGGTCTCTGGCTCTAAGATAGAGTTTGTAGTTGTGAAGAATTCCAGTCCCAACATAAAATCATAGTCACAGTCTAAGTGCAATTAGATGCAATTCTTTTTCATTTTGCTCTATAATCCCCATGGTAGGCTACATGCTTAAATGATATGCTAACTCCTTGAGTGGGGAGCGAGATAGTTTGCCAGGCAGCCAATTATCTAAGCTAGGGACAGTTGGCCAAATGTCTTCTATTCACAGTAAAGTCCTCCAGTTCATGGACCTCAAGTCAGGTATCTTAAACATCAACTCTCTGTGCATAGTACTCCATTTGGACACCTGTGGCAGGGTCATGGGCACATGGACACTAATTGTGACAACATGAAGATAAAGATAAACAACTAGGTTTTCAAGTCAGCTGTCAGTGTACCTGTTTTGTTAAAGTCTATTATCAATAGGATATAGAAGCAGGGCCTAAATACCCAAACCATGGGTGGTTGATATATATATCTTAAGATAAGAGAAGGAATGAAGTTTGGACTGGACTTCTTCCTTGTAGGAGTGGAGGAATCCTTCCTCATAGAAGTGTAGGCTTGGGAAAGGCCTTGAACTAAAAGCATAACTGGGATGGTTATGACCAGCCCCCTGTACTCATCAGGTCATTGACCAAAACAGACCATCCAGTTTAGGTCTTGGATCAGCTCATGGCAAAGAGGTAACTAAACCTTTTTGAAACTGTTTTCCAAACACAGTCCTAATAGTCTGGAGTTGAAATTGAAATCTCTCATGACTGACCCCCATCCTCTATCAGAGGAAGTAGATAGATAAACAGGCATACTTCCCTCTTGTGGAGTATCTTAAATTCTCGTAGCTCTCCTGGAGGCTCAGGAACATGAGCAGTCTCTGGAGTTGATTGACTTTATATGCACACAACTGTTTCTTTAACCAATGCATTAAGCAAGAAGCCAAAATGCATGCACTCTGTGACACTCAAGAACCACAAAGTAGCCAAAAAAATATATGCTGGAAAAACAGAAGCATGTATATTTGTTGCATGAACAAACAAGTTTGGCTGGTATCCCTGGCAGCTGTTTGACTCTCTGAAGTCAGAACTGGAAGGTCAGAGCACCTATGCCTTTGCTTCCAAAAAAGTGGCAAAGCCAAAGTATTAATCAAGGAGGGGATGGTGAGTCGTGGGTCCAGAGGAATGCACACAGGGAAATGAAAAAGAAAGTTTAATGTAATTTGCAGTTTGCAAAGACCAATTCAGGACATATTTTAGAAATGGAACATATGTGCTGAAGAGACCCATGTGGGTATTTATGGCTATTTTTAAGGAACCCCACTAAGCTGAATAAATATTTGATCAATTCTGTCCAAACCTTATGATATTGTCAGCATTTGACTTTTTCAATCAATCAGTTATGGGGAACTTCATATGGTACAGTCCTAGAACTTGAGTCAGGTCCTTCTTTGTTGCTTAATGAGTTGTTCTAAAGACAGACATCACAGAAGGGACGTATGTAATTTGTCCATAAGAGAAATATCATAGTAGGAATAATTTTCTATTGTTAAAACATTGTCACCATATCTCTATGAATACCAACTTCCATTTAACAAGTAAGGAAACACCAGTGCAGTAGGCTTGGGTGAGCATGGGGTAGACTACGTCAACACCTCTATTGCTGTTTCCCTTAGGAAGAGGCACTCTGCTTGTACTTCTGAGCTAAGACACATTATTTCTGCCTGACCCAGGACCAGTTTAAAGGCAACATCTCCTCTTATCCCATGCTGGCTTATAGCTGAAGGCATCATGTGTTCTTCTAGGATAAATAGTTGTCACTGCCAAAGATATTTCCGAGGACTATATATGCTCTCTCCCCACTGTTTTCAGTCAGGTCAATGGGACCATCCTCTTGCCTGAGTGATTACCCTGAATTCTATGCCACAAATAAGGAAAGTCATTATTGCATTACTATGGTTGTCCTCATACTATTTTACACATTTTTTCTCATAGAAGAAGAAGAAAGAAGAAAAAAGAAAAAAGAAGAAGAAGAAAAAGTGATCACTGTTACCTTGGAATATATATTTACACAGCAAAGGTGGGCAAGGAAGTGACTCAAAAAACTTAGAACTTGTTTAAATTGAATGTTTAAGGTCAAAGAATTCAGCTAATGGAGCTAGAACCATGCCCAGATTCCTGAATTTTTCATCAGGCTCTTTCCATTCCACCAGCCTCCATAAACACACTTCAATGAATTGTACATCTTATATCACATCCTACTTCAGGTCAAATTTCCCTGAGGTGTTGATATGCAACCAAACCCAGGGACTGATTTGTTTACATCATATTTTTTGTTTTTGTTTTTGTTGTTTCTTTAGATTTTATTTATTTATTTGACAGAGAGATCACAAGCAGGCAGAGAGGCAGGCAGAGAGAGAGGGGGAAGCAGGCTTGCCGCTGAGCAGAGAGCCTGATGCAGGGCTCGATCCCAGGACCCTGAGATCATGACCTGACTGAAGGCAGAGGATTAACTCACTGAGCCACCCAGGCACCCCTGTCTACATCATGTTTTAATAATGACTTTGGGGCCAAACTGAGCAATTTCAACTTTCCTGCCCTTCTTTCCTGTTATACTTCTTTCCTTTCCTTTCCTTTTTTTTTTTTGGCGGGAGGGTGGGGAGGTTCGGGAGCATTTGGGCCTGTGCAAGGATTTCAAGAACACTTGAGGTATTTCTATATAGGTAGCAGATTTCACCAATAAATCTGTTCCATAACCTGTCCTTATATTCATATCTCATTGTCCCAATGTTTTTAGAAACCAGAGACTTTTTATATTCCATTTCCTAATGGTGTTTTAATTTTTTTTTTCATTATTCCTGATCAGTGTGCTAGAGCAGGCTTGCACGGGCTCACAAGACTTGTGTGCATGCTTTCCCAACTTGAGCAAAAGCTAGGTATTAGTCACAGTAGAAGCATTTACACAAAAGAAACTGGCAAATGCTTCAAATCAAGGGTTTTTTTTTTTAAGCTAATTTTTTCATGTTCTTAATAACACCTTTATTGAGATATAATTTGCAGAGAGCCAACTGTTAACCATTCATTTACCAACATACTCCTCTTTCTGCTCCATAGAAAAAAGCAAGCCTCTTTGTTCCAACTTTGCTTATCTTTGCTGAAAGCTTAGGATGAGGCTCTACCTTACAATACCCCCAACAACATCATTATTTTTGTAATTGACCTGCTCTTTCAGCCTAGACATTCTTCTATCCCCTAAATAAGAGAAAGATGTATTGGGACTATCTTTTCCAAGCTCATACCTGTTAATACCTCAAGGGAAACAGCTTGCCAAGGGTTTTCCTGCATTTACATTTGCATTTTCTTTACTACTGTCAGAACTGAGGCTATCGTAGACCTTCCAATGCCAGCCAATCCACAGATAAATATAGCCACTTGAGTAAGCCCTGGTAAAACCAGTAGGAGGATCACTCCACAGCCTACTTAACCTTGATAAAGTAATACACCCTTGTTTAAATGCGCCAAGCTTTTAGGTGATTTGTCACATTTCTGTGGATAACGGATACCGCTTCTCTCTACTCAATGAATTCACAACTGAATTACAAACAACTCTCTGGCTGCTTTCTTTGGTTTTGAGCATCTCACATTTTTTGAGGGGCTCATTTTTGCGAAGAATCCGTCATACAAAAAGGGAAGAGATTAAAAAACAAAACAAAACAACACATGACAGTGCCCACAACATGTAATGAAGTCTAATGTGGAAGAGCCAACTAAGTGACTGGGGTAGCCTTAAAACATAAATATACACAACTGCACCTGGCCACCAGTCTCCAAAGTGAATTCTGAAAAAATTCCCAAAGATAAGCTCAACCCCCAGAGATCAGACTAGAAGTACATTTGCTTCTTTCTTGCTGTGGAGTCACCACAGTTGTTAATAAAAGGCCTCTCTCTGCATATTTTGTGCTCCTCCTGAGAGCTTTAAAATGCATAGGGGCTGCCCTAGTCCTTCAAAGAAGAGCTATTTCATAACATTCTATAAAATGTAACCTGAAAAGACGTAGAACCCAGAACAGGAGACTCAAATGGTGAAAGCAGAAGCCACCTCCTGGAACCACTAAAAAAGGCTAATAACGATGGGAAGTGTCTCCCAGATGCTTGATTGTTTATATGTTGCTTCATACATAAAATATGTACAGAATAGCAAGATTGCGCACACTTGACAGACCATTCCAAAAGAGGCCACTTTAACAGCAATGATTCCCTCAGTTAACCACCTACCCTTGAATTTCCACTTGGGTGGGTATACCTCAAGATTTGGCATCAGGTCTTCTCAACCACCTATTTTCAGTGTGCTATTTACTCTGACAGCATGCTCTAATTGAAGACATTGGAGTTGAATTAAACGTATAAAGGACCAACAAATCCCTTTGGGTACTTAACAAATCCTTAATGGTAAGAAAAGCAACAAACCCAGAATTTGTAATTCTGATCATATGTTACTTTCTGGGAGATTGTACATTATTAAAACTTATTGAAAAGTCACAACTGGGTTTTTCCTTCTTTGCTTAGCCTGTTTTCTCTTTGCACTTCCCTCTGCAGAGCCTATAAAATGGGCCTGAGCAGGTTCCCATTAGCTGTGGTCAGTTTTAATTTCTGGTTCTCATGCACAAAGCTGATGTGTGTAGGTTCCCAATCCTAAAAGGAAAATGCCACAAAACCATTTTTGCCATGGCTTAATTAAAACGAAAAATGCAGCCTGCAATTTACAGAGCAAAATTTAAGACAATTATTTATGTCATGTGGACGAAGTTCTTTAGTATATAACACTTGGCCCTCAAAGACCATTTACCCGTATCTTACAAAAATTTTCATGTAAGAAAAAAGGTGGTGAAATATTTAAGACTTTTTTCTCTTTCCCAACCAAAATTGGAGAAAGGCCTGTTTCAACTTTTGTGGTAAAACAGAAAAAAAACCAAACGCCTCTGTATTTAGATTCCAGAGCCCATGCTTTCCATCCACAGCTAACAGCTGACCACCATATATATCATAAGTTGAGAAACTATGATCTCTGACCCCCAACATGATGGCTAGCACTGCATTGAGAGCAAGTGGAAATTGGATCTTTAATTCCATATCTGAATTAATCAGAACTCTTTCAGTTTCAAGAATTAGAAACTTAACCTGACTTTCAAAATGGTAAGAGGGGAAAATAGGCAATGAAGTAAATCAGAGTTTCGGGCATGGCTGAATCCATCAAGGAAATCTTCCTGTACTTGCTGGCACTGTTTTCTTGAGTGCTGACTTTGTTCTCAAAAGGGCTCTTCTTTTGTCATAGAAAAGATGAGGAATAGGACCAGCTGACATTTCAGACACTAAGAAATCCCAACAGAAAGAAATTACTTCTTATTTAATAGTTCCAGGAAAAGGCCTGGGTCTGTCATTGCTCTGGCTTGGGTTAGGTTCATGGCTGTAATCAGTCACGGAAGCCAGGGGATAGAACGTTCTTAGGTGCCAGGCTTTGGTTTTGTCTTAGTTCCGGTTCCCCCAGAAGTAGATCCTGAGCCAAGGATTTCAGGGAAAACAGTTTATTGGAAGTTGCAAGGAACATAGGTGGGTGACAGGGAAGTCAGCCAATACAGGCATGTTAAATCAGATACCAGCAAAAAATCAGAACTTAATATTGCAGGAATAGTCCCTGGAAAAACAAATATGTAAGAATTACCCTTGCCAAGGAGTGAGGTATTTGGAGTATATTTGGGGTATTTATACCCCCATGTCCACTAGTTACTAGGTAATGACTACTTGCAACTTTTTTTTTTTCCCTGCAGGTACTTCCCATCCGCCTGTGCATGGGCCTTGTTGTATGGGCAAGGTAGGTTTCATCAGCGTGAAGTCTGTTATCCAATAATCATGCTCTTTGTTGGCTATTGGAAGACAATTATAAGCATGGAAATGCAGAAGGGATGTGAAGGAATATGGGTAAAACACCAACAGAATCTGTTGTAGATCCTGTCCCCAGCGCACATGGAGAGGATGCAGAAATTATTGTGTTAGCCTCACCCAAACCACATCTCATGAGAGTAGAGGAGGGATGGTGCTCACAAAGGAAAACTGGGTGCCATGTCCAAGAAAAAGGGTGAACGGTTCTTCAACAGCCAAAAGTAAGAGAGGTTCACTTGATTTCCTGAACCCTGAATTGTGCCTTCTCAGTGTAAACCTTGCAATGTGGAGATTGGTCTTATACAATAAGTGAGAGTAAGAAATAGAAACTGAGCTTGATCCTGATAAGGATATGGATCATTATTCTCAGCACTTGAGCTGAGTTCTTGGAAGCATATCCAATGTCATCAAGGGCATGACGGTGGAGCTGGTACACTCATCAGTCTCATTTTTCCGGCAAGCCTTGGTCAAGAAAACACAATTCTGCAACAACTGGGGAGTAAGAAGTATTATTTAAGACAGAAGAAATGTAATTGATGCCTTCTGGGATAAAATAATTAAAAGTGGGTTGTGGCAAATACATAAAGACCCTAACTATAAATGTATACAGAAAGAACCCTGTTGGCCAAAAAGAAAGTGAGTATGAGATGATTCTAATCCCTTTGTTTTGCTTTTGCTGTCATCATTGTTACTTGGTGATGAGCGTATTTGGTGCTTGGCAGTTTATTCTTTTTAAAAAATGTGTGCTGCCAACAGCTCTTCCAAATGAGGATTATTGCCCAAGGAGCACCATAGAAGCAGCAGTGAGATATTTGCAACTAAAAGGCATTAACGAAGTCTGGGGTGATTTCTACTGTGGTGAGCAGAATAATGCCAAACCTGCTAGCTGTCTGGATTTCTGGCTGCTTAATAAATCTTTCCTTTGTGTAGCTTGTGAATGCTGGCTTATGATCTGCTTACATCAGACTGGCTGTAAAGGGGCTCACTAACACTGACCCCAACATCTCTATATCCTAATCTCTACTAAATCAGAGACGGGCTTTTTCATCATTATTAGTAGATATAACTGTTCATTAATGCTCAGGTAATATGTATTTATTTCTTTACTGTGTTTGTGTTTGGGGGTATACAAGTTTGTTTGTTGTTGTTTCATCTTTGATGCTTTAAAAAATAACCAGGGGTTTCACATGTTTCTAGATTCCTAGAATCTATTGGAAACACAAAGAAGATGTTCTCCCAGTGGTAGAGTCCCAACTTAATTTCACTTCTCTGCCTCTGCCAACTTACTTTCTAATTCAAAGTCTCAGCGAAGTTCTATAAAAACACCACTACCTTTGATATCTGTTTCTGACTGGCTCATTTTTCTTAGTAAACAGAATTTACTTATTTCTTCTCCTTCTTCTTTATCAAGAAGAAGATGGGTAAGCAGTATTCTATATACTTTCAGTCTACAGCTTACAGATGCTCTGAAACTGGAGCAAAACCATGGAGTGACACGACTTGTGCACTACTCACTGGGAAAAATTCTATCTACAAAACACCCTTTGTGATGATGACCTGGAATGGTTGGGGTAGGGAATGACACATCACAAATGCTCATGTACTTACTACTGCAGATGTCTGCCATGATGAAAAAGGGGAAACAAAGGAGAGGTAATTCAGTGGTAACTCTGATGAATTGTGTATTGAGACTCCTTCTCCAAGGGAACAGTTCTTTTCAATGAAAGACTCAAGACCTTTAGCAGAAACTGGCAAGTGTTTGGTCTTGCCTTCCACTAGTGGTGATTCACCTTACACAGTGACAAACTATTACATCCACAACTGACATTTTAATTTTGTGTGTGTGGTCTTAAAAGATGGGTTAGAATGGGTTAAAGATTTCACGGAGTCTTAAATCTGAAGGAATGTAGTGAGTCCCACTCAACAGAGAGAATCCTTAAGATATAGAGTCTGTTGTTCTTCAAAGGCCTGTTTCTCCCTTAAGCAGTGTTTCTTGGATAAGTAAAATGTGCTAGAACTCAATGGTAGATTCCCTCAGGAAAGGCCAACAGGAAAGTGTCTGAATCCAAAAAGGTGCTTAATAGCGGCCAGTTCTAGGCAAAGAAAAAAGGGAAAGAAAAACCCCTCCCTTAAACCATTCCAAACTTGGCTTGGGGAGAATATGGAAAAGGGGAAAGAAAATGTTTGGGTGTTTTTCTTCTTTTTTATGTGTTCTGTCTTGTTGGCGCCTTACTGCCAGAAGATATTGAAGAGCCAACAATGTGCAATGTGGAACTTTAAAAATAAATTCTGTCTTAGAGCAATCCAAACTGCTTGCCATGAAAATGAGACCTTCCCAGTGTGCCAACACTGAACAAACCTGAAATCAAGCCTCCCTAGTGTTCACATTAAATATTAGAGTGATGAGAAAAAGAACAGAGGGAAGTGAGACTACTACAATGGCACAGGAGTGGGTAAAGACAGTGGGCAGAAAATGAGTGGGTAAGAATCAGAAGGTTTTACAGAGTCCAAGTCCAACTTATCAGCATGGTAAAGGTAGACTGTATGTAGATCAAAGCACATCAGTGAGAGTTATAAACAAAGCCACTTACTTGTGTGGAAAAAAGCAACGGACAAGGTTTAGGAACCTGGTTTTTAGGGTGTAATTTTCCTTATGGTATTTCCTTATTCTATAATCATGAGTCCCTAAGCTTTTACTCAATCTGTGATGAACCTTCTCTCTTTTGCAATATTTATCTTCTTTTTCTGTTGACACATTGATGGTTTGCACAATGAGAATGATTTACAGAGTTAGACCACTGAGCACATTGTTCTTCTTTTATGAGTCAAGTAGAACAGAACTTACACAATGTCCTATTCCCAATATACTTTCAAGGCAAAACAGTGAAAAAAAAATCTAGACATTAGAAGCCAGAAAGAAAGAAATACAAATGTCAAAATGTGTCAGAAAAAAAAAAAAAACTTTCAAAATCCACGGTTTGACTGACTTCCACCTAGCATCCTGGTGAAAGGCAGTAATTGGTAGAGGTAATGACAGGGTTTGATCATGAGACTGAGAAGAGAGAATAAATGGGGGTAAGAAATCAATAGGTATGAAGGGTCTAACAGAATTCTTATAAACGTTCTTTGGGAAAGCTATTTAGAAAAAACTTTGTTGGGAAAATAAAATATTGAAAATTCTGTAGAAGTCCCATCAAAGTTCAGTCACAATGAAGTAGTATTCATGTTCAGAAAGGAAGTTCTGGAAAATTAGGAAGACCACATCATGTATAAAACAGCATTTAGCATAAATAATGCATTTTTTGTTCGCTTATGAGATTACAAAGTTTTCACTAAACTTAGGGAAACCTACCCACATAGCAATGATTTATACCATCACATGGAAAGACAGAAGCCCTTTAATAACTTTTAGTAATGACTAAATGAACTTAGCCTAATATAAAAGAGGAAGCAAAATAGAATAGGGGTTTGAGCCACTGTTTTAACAGTTAATTCTTCTTTTCCAAGTCACTCATTTGACACACACTTACACTCTTCCCACAGTGAACCAGACAGTAGGGTCCAATGCTGTGTGGCAAATAAACACACAGGCTACCAAAGCAAACACAGTGCATACACTCCTGGAATTTAAAGTCTAATGGTGGAGACACACCAATCAAAGATCACAGGAACAAATTTAAGTCACAACTGTGGCAAATGCTACCAAAAGAGGTTTTCAACTTAGGAATTCTGTTTCATGGAAGTTTCATGGAAAATCTAGTAGAGCCTGTAGTGAACTTGGTGTCCTTCTGTCTAGTGGACAGTTTCCAGTCTTTATCCCCACTGGTCTCCCAGCAGCATTAGATAGGGATGACCATGGCCTTGTTGAAACATTTTCTTTCCTTGGGTATAGTAGCACATGATCCCATTTTTCCTCTTGCTTTTAATGCTTAATGTTTCCTCTCTCCTTCACTTAAATAACCTCCTTTATCTTGCTACTAAATCTTGGAGCTCCTTGACCTTCGACCCTCTTGTCTTCTCTTTCTGCATTTTCCTTTGCAGATAACTGAGTCCTCGTGGTTGCAACCGCCTATAAGGGATGATCATATATTTTATCCCTATCAGATCTCTCCTCTGGGCTCTACCTGCCTGTCCTAAAGGTCCCTCAAATGCATAATGTCTAAAACCAAACTCCCATTCCCCCACCTGTTTCTTTCCAAGAGTTCTTCATCTCAACTTCTCACTAGTAATGCAAGTCACACGGTTAGAAGTAATCCTTGACACTTCTTTTTCATGAATTGTATATATACCCAAGTAATCACTGAGTACTAATGACTTTTACAGTCTACATATTTCTGAAGTATGTCCATTTCTCTGCATCTCTTTCAAGAACTATCTTTCTTTCAAGCTACCTCTCTTTCTGGGACAACTGTATTGGTTTTTTAATTGGTCTTCCTTCAACTATCCTCAACCTTTTAGAATACATTATCCTCATGATTGTCCACCCACTACTGCCCTATGATACTTGTTCATAAAGCATTTTAATAATTTCTCTTATAAGATGAAGAACATGTTTCTAATCATGCTTACAGGGTGCTGTATGATTTAATCATCACTCCTAGAAGATAAAAACTTCCCTCTCCATTCCAACTAACCTCTTTATTGATATGGTCATGTGCATGGCTTATAGCACCAAATTGCCTGGGTTCAAACTCTTATACAACACTTGATACTATGTGACCTTGGGTATATTATGTAACCTTGTTAAGCTTCCTCACCTATACAGTGTGGCTAATAATAGTATCTATTTCATAGGCTTGTTATGAAGATTAAGTGAGCCCATAAATGCAAAATGTTTAGAAAAATGTCTGGCACATTATAAGTACAGTATGAGTATTAGCTACTAATATTTTTTTCCTGCCATTTGCACCATATATCTCACTTTTGCAAGACTTGCCAGTTTCAATTTTACATTTTTTTTGTTATTTTCTGATGATGGCAGCCTGTACCATTAGATAAAAGCTCTGTTGGTCTCTTTTCACCACCACTGTATCCTTAGCACCTTGCAAATTTCTGTCAGTAATAGTTGTTTAACAAACCTTTGTTTCATGAACAAGAAAATTAATTAATAAACCACAGATGAATAGGAAATTTCAAGGAGGACAAATTATTCAATATAGTTAAATGTAGATGAGCAGCCAAGCAGAGGAAGAGATTTCATATTATCTATGCATGAAGAGATATAAATAGCATACTATTATACATAAAGATCTTGAGAAGAGCTATTTGAGTGAATTGTGGGGTTAGAAGCCAGAATGCAATGAGTTAAGAAGTGAATAGGATGTAAGAAACTAGAAACAGCTCATTAATCCAATGCTTCTCAAACAATTTGTGAACTGCTATCAATATGCAGCTCACATTACATGGAACTCAATTTACATGTTGGACAATACTGCAGGTGATCCACAGCTCACTGTCTGATGCAGTAGCCATTAGTATTGAGCACTGGAGATGTGACAGTGCAAACTGAGATGTTCTCTGTGTATACATATATATAGGTGTGTGTGTGTGTGTGTGTGTGTGTGTGTGTGTAAACACATAGATTTATTTCTTTTTATTTAAAAGATTTAGCATAAAAAAAGAAGGCAAAATAACAATTTCCATATTTTGGGATGACGTTTGCTCTTTTCCTTAAGAGGCTACTAGAATATGTGGATTGCAGTACACTTCTATTGTGCACCACTGATTTACATTGTTTTTAAGGAGACAAGTCTACTGATGGTCACTTGAACACTGTGACAACATTATATTATTCTCAATATTTCTAATATTTTGCAGACTGGTACTAGTCCACAGATCACACTCTGATTAGCACTGTATTAGACAACATACAAAAAAAATTTGGTTTCACATATAACATCACAGAAAATGGTGGAATAAGGCCTTAAAAAACTGGTCCCTCCACTGAAACAATCATATACTAAGATTAATAGAATCAACTTTTTTGGAACTCTGGAATTTAATGAGAAATCTTCAGGTAACTGGAGATTACTGAATTAAAGATAGGTTGGCTTCTGTTAGAGGGTCACTGATATTTCATCACATCACATAGCCAGAGTGAAACTCAAATGCTCAGTACCAAACACATGTGCGAAAAAGACTCTAAGGAATGTAGGCTTCCACCTCTGGTGAGTCTTATAGACTCTGCCCAAGCAGTGGGTATGAGTCCACCACACAGTCATAGGCAGACTTCAGACTTGAAGGAAATCATTTGAGGAAACCTATGTCAAGCCACTGGCTGATCACTGAGATAATAGAACCATAATTTTAGTGACCAAGTGTAGCAAGGGATACAGTCTTGCAAAAATTGTTTGGATAAGTCACTAACAAATGTATATCTACAGCCAATCAAATATCAACAACCACAAACTGAGGAGGGAGGAGATCTGACCTCCTGAGCTACCACACTGTAGTAGGGAACTACTTTACACCATCTAGGATGGCTACAACAAATTATTGAAAATAGAGTATCAGTGGGATTTGGAGAAATTTGGAAACACGATACATTGTTTATGGGAACGTAAAATGGCTCAGGTGCTCTGGAAAACAGTTCAGCAATTTTTCAAGAAGTTAAGCATAGAATTACCTTATGATCTAGCAATCCAACCCCAAGGTATATATTTCTCCCCCAAATTGAAAATTGATGCTCAAATGAATCCACATGCATTCATTTTCATAGTAGCAGTAGTCACAATATCTAACAGATGGAAACAGCCCAAATGGTCATCAATGGATGAATGGTAACAAATTGTGGTATGTACATACAACAAAATATTCTTTAGCCATGAAAAGTAATCATTTAATTGTAATCGCTACAACATGGATGAACCTTAAAAAAAACATTGTACAGGGGCACCTGGGTGGCTCAGTGGGTTAAAGCCTCTGCCTTTGGCTCCAGTCATGGTCCCGGGGTCATGGGATCGAGCCCCGAATTGGGCTCTCTGCTCAGCAGGGAGCCTGTTTCCTCCTCTCTCGCTGCCTGCCTCTCTGCCTACTTGTGATCTCTGTCAAATAAATAAATAAAATATTAAAAATATACATTGTGCAATGCAAAATCAACAAGACATGAAAGGTCACACATTGTGTGAATTATGTGAGTTTACCTGAAATATCCAGAACGGATAAACTGATACAGACAGAAAACAGATTGTTGGTTGTCAGAGGCTTGGAGAAGGGGGGAATAAGGAGTAATAGGATACATAGGATCCTTTTCATATGATGAAAATATTGAGAACTAGGTAGAGGTGTGGTTGCTCAAGTTTGTTAATATACTACAGCCACTGAACTGTTCACATGAAGATGGTTAACTTTGTGCTATGTGAATTTCACCTCAATAATAAAAGGTAGGGAGGAGAAGAAGTTTGGCTTCAGTGAAGAGAGAAATAGAGCATTTATTGTGGGGTAATTGGTGCCTGAAGTAGGGTGTTATTTCCTTTTTAATTACTCATCTAGGAGTGACTTGAACTTGGTGAAATACTGTTGGACAGGAAATAACAGAGAGACGGCAAAGGAAACAAGGCAGAGGCAAATAGTCAACAGTCAGTTATAGAGGTAACTGTGAATATAAAACAATAGTTGGAAATAGAGGTCATTCCCACAGGACAGAACTCATTTTATCTTTGAAGTAAGAAGTAAAAATATCTGTGAAGGGATGAGTATCAAGTTCAGAGGGAAGTGTTTAAGAACATTTGAAATGGCTCTAATAGAGAAGGGAAGAGAGAGCTGCTCATGAAATCACATGATACTGAGGACCCAAATGAGTTTTAAGATGACACATTTAGAGGTGCATTTATAAGTCTTTTTGTGCTGGAGCATGTGTGATATATTTCCAGAAACAATCAGGTGTTCAACTGTGAACATAAAGACAGCAAATGTCTGGATTGGTCTAGCTTTACAAAGCTTTCTCAGATGGGTGTTAAGGACATCAATGAAGCAGGGGGTTGAAGATGGAATGGTGGCCTAGGGTCACTCAGAGTGAACATTTTAATTCAACAGTTCAGAAATAGAGTAGGAATTGCTAAGGGCCTGCTCAGCCATGAAACAGTGTGGCTGAGTTAAGGTGGGGGCAAGTTATTGAAAACCAGGTCATGGATTTGGGACAGGAGGTTGGATGAGCTATACATGTGAATGCTGGAGTCCCCAAGGATGATGGCAGGACTTGGCGTGGAGGAGAAAACACACCCATTCTTCAATGAAAGAAGGAAAGAATAACAACTTGGATTAGAAGGGGGCAGCAACAATACAGCTGGATGTCCAGTGGTACAGTCCTGATCTGGACGTGGTAAGTGGGGGGACAATCAATCTATCTCTATCCTTTTTGAGGAGAGGCATATTTAACTAAAGAGAGTAGTGCCATCAAAAAACAAAAACAAAAACAAAAACAAAAGCAAAAACAAAAAACTCCATGACTTAACTGCTAAGACTTTTAAAGGAAATATGCATTGAACTGAAGAAATGTGATCAACCTGGAAACAAGAATAAAAAATCCAGCATGCATGTATGCCTCTGGTGTTTCTTGAACAGTCCCAATTATGGGGATGGAATGAATCCGAGACTGAGAAAGGTGTTCCCTGATGAGGGTGAACCTGTTTCCTCAGGTTTACCTGAGCCTGCACTAAAGTCTCTAATCTTATTCATATACCTTTTTATTTTTAAGGTTTTATTTACTTGAGAGAGAGCACAAGCAAGAGAGAGAACACAAGCAGAGGTGAGGGACAGAGGGAAAGAGATGGAGAAGCAGACTCTCTGCTAATAAGCAGGAAGCCTGCCATGGGGCTTGATCCCAGGACCCAAGGACCATGACCTGAGCCAAAGGCAGAGGCTTAACCAACTGAGTCACCCAGGTGCCCCCATATCCCTTGTTCTTATTTCACAATGTCCAAAGAACCCTCTGCAGGTTAATTCAGCTTTCTAGAATCTCAGGTGCCAAAAACTGGGGGCCATCGGGAGTATTGGGTTTGAATATCGTATATCAGGTGTGGATACACTGAAAATGCATATTCTTTATTGTAATAAAATAAACCTGCATTCTGATTTGTCAACTGAGTTCTCTTCAACCTAGCTACAGTGTATTAGTAATTGATTCAAATTTCATATAAGAATGATATATTCAGGAAATCACTGGATATTTTGTTTACATATAATGCTATAAAATAGAGCACCTAATATCCAGGTATTTAAAAATCCTGGATGATTGTGTGAATTTTTTAGTTCAATGCCCAATTCTTCATTAAAACATATGTAGAAGCCTTGGTATTTTTACTTCCTCCCAAGACTAAATGCTGAAAAATACCATGTGAATATTGACTCAACTGATCTGCAGTATGTCTGCTTTGAAGTAGTCATGCACCAAGTTAATAAGATGCATTCTGAAAGGTCTGTAATTATGTAGTTTTATAGAGCACAGTAACGGAGCTGATTTAACTGTCTACTGTGCAAATATGCATGAATGCAACGGCAATGACCTAATATTTACTTAGAACACAATAGCTCCTTCAGGAGTTATAGGTGGGGGCCAAGAGAAGTGTGGGGGTGATTTTACCAATAGGTATTTGAGTTAAATGGAGAAAATAATACCTTTTGAATTATTTATTAGCGGATTGAAGAAAATCTAGAAAAAACTCTAGGTCATTATTCCTAATAGTGCCATTAGGTTTAATCTAAGCTTGAATTCTGTATATATCATATTTCTAGTTCATGTTTTCAATACGCCTATATCAACTGTTCAGATACTTGTCATCCAAACACTGAAGTGACCTGTGATTATCCATCTCTATTCACGAATCTATACCAGAGAAAAATTGCTGAACAACCAGAAGCCAAATGGAGCAGACTTGACAAATCTGAACCAACAGTATTTGAGAAGACAAATTTGGCAAACTGTATATGAAAATTAAACACAGCACATGAAAATTCCCTTTACATTTGGAACAGAACCAAAAAGGTCCAACACCCAAAATGTTCATTAGCAATGTTATTAGTCATTTATCATTAGAGGCTCAAATTTTGTTATATCTGGCTAAAATTTGTAGTTTCCCATGGTACATAACTCTTAAAAAATAATTACTGATAGTGCCATTCAGCAACATAATCTTACCTAATCTATATTTTTATTTTAATATTATTGGAAAATAAAATGAGTCATTTATAAATTCCACTATTTTATTTTTTATTATTATACAAAGCATGAAGAAGTACTGTATTCTGTGTACTCAATATCATCATCCAAAAGTAACCCAATGAATATTAATGGTTTGACATGTAATCTTCCATATAATTTTCTATAGCTTCAAAGACATACATACACATGTACATTTTACACTTAATGAATTACATCTTTGTGTGTTTCCTCCTTAAAAATGTGTCATCGGCCTCTTTCCAGGTTATTATAATGGTAATATTTCAAAGTAATGACTGATAAGGATTTGATGATATGACCACTGATGTGCTAATAAACTGGTTGTGTTAAGAGTCCCCAAGATCACCTCCAAGTCCGGGGATTTGTTAGGAAGACTTAGAGGACTCAGCATGAAGTTGAACTTAGAGCTATGATTTATTACAGCAAAGGTATACAAAACCAAATCAGTAAAGGAAAAAGGCACATGGAGCAAGGTCCAGAAGAAACCAGGAGACAGCTTCTAAAACTCTTCTCTCAGTAAAGCCACTGACAACACACTTAATTCCTTCAACATTGAATTCTGACAATACATATGAAATATTGTCTACCTGTAATAAGTCATTGCAATAAGTCAATGCAAAAGTCATTACAGACTCAGTTCCCAAGACTTTTATTTGAAACTGGTCATGTAGATACCCCTCTGCCTAACACATCTCAAGAATCCAGATTCTCAGAAGCAAAGCAGGTGCTCTGCATAATCTACATCATTTGCATAGTTTAGGCACTATGTGGGCTCTTAATCAGTTAAGGAATGGTGAGAATCCTCCCAAAATCCAGCTTCCCAGATACTACGTAAAGATAGTAGTTATAGGCCTGCTATACTGACTTTTTTTCAGACACTGACTCTTAGGTAAAGGAGAAAAAGAACCCTAATTCACACTATTTGCTCATTTTCATGGTGTAAATACTCATATCAGGGATAATTTCAACCTATTAACATGATGACACTGAATGTAGAGTTGGGAAGAGATTCACACGATTGACTCCTCACAAGCCAGTACAAGCTGTTTCCAGCACATCGCTGGAAAACAATTATTTATGACATAATTCCTAAGTGTATGTGCCTTCAATAAACTCTTCATCAATCATTGGGCTATATATGTTTATACATAGTCAACTGAAGTTAAAAAGAGTAAATAAGAGACAATAAGAGAAAAGTAAAAAGAGGAAATAAGTTAGAAACCTTAGGTGTTAGAGATAACCCTTCAGTATCCATGACTGTTCTAACTGAATGCACTGAGTAGGAGTGGTTTTCTTCCCAACAACCCACGGATGGTAAAATTTCAGAGTCACAAGGGACCTTTAAGTCAATCTAGCATTTCTTAAGTAAATAATCTAAGAACCACAGAATATAAAGATCACCCCCACCATTAATTGTGTCAATTAGAAGAAATACAAATCTAGTTTGCATGAATGCTTGAACCATCATTCTCAGTAAGTAGAAAATAAAATTTTAAAATAAAATAAAAAATCATTCATGAATTTCAGATTCAAAACCTTAGAGAGTTAATCTAATTCTTGATCCCATAAGAAGCCTAAATGTATCCCTTGCCTTTGCCGTTGTTCCTAGGAAGATGTTGCAAAGGCAAGGGAAGCAAGGGCAAAAATGAACTATTGGGATTTCATCAAGATCAAAAGCTTTTGCACAGCAAAGGAAACAGTTAACAAAACCAAAAGACAACTGACAGAATGGGAGAAGATATTTGCAAACGACATATCAGATAAAGGGCTAGTATCCAAAATCTATAAGGAACTTAGCAAACTTAACACCCAAAGAACAAACAATCCAATCAAGAAATGGGCAGAGGACATGAACAGACATTTCTGCAAAGAAGACATCCAGATGGCCAACAGACACATGAAAAAGTGCTCCACGTCACTCGGCATCAGGGAAATACAAATCAAAACCACAATGAGATATCACCTCACACCAGTCAGAATGGCTAAAATTAACAAGTCAGGAAATGACAGATGCTGGCGAGGATGTGGAGAAAGGGGAACCCTCCTCCACTGTTGGTGGGAATGCAAGCTGGTGCAACCACTCTGGAAAACAGCATGGAGGTTCCTCAAAAGGTTGAAAATAGAACTACCCTATGACCCAGCAATTGCATTACTGGGTATTTACCCTAAAGATACAAACATAGTGATCCGAAGGGGCACATGTACCCGAATGTTTATAGCAGCAATGTCTACAATAGCCAGACTATGGAAAGAACCTAGATGTCCATCAACAGATGAATGGATAAAGAAGATGTGGTATATATACACAATGGAATACTATGCAGCCATCAAAAGAAATGAAATCATGCCATTTGCGACGACGTGGATGGAGCTAGAGCGTATCATGCTTAGTGAAATAAGTCAATCGGAGAAAGACAACTATCATATGATCTCCCTGATATGAGGACATGGAGCAGCAACATGGGGGGTAGGGGGATAGGAGAAGAGTAAATGAAACAAGATGGGATTGGGAGGGAGACAAACCATAAATGACTCTTAATCTCACAAAACAAACTGGGGGTTGCTGGGGGGAGGTGGGATTGGGAGAGGGGGAGCGGGCTATGGACATTGGGGAGGGGAGGCGAACCATAAGAGACTATGTACTCTGAAAAGCAACCTGAGGGTTTTGAAGGGTCAGGGGTGGGAGGTTGGGGGAACAGGTGGTGGGTAATGGGGAGGGCACGTTTTGCATGGAGCACTGGGTGTTGTGCAAAAAGAATGAATACTGTTACACTGAAAAAATAAATAAAATGAAAAAAAAAAAAAAGAAGCCTAAATGTAGATGCAAAAATCAAAAGCTGCAAAGAAAAGAGGGAATATGTGTGATGAAAAATTAAGAAACTCTTCATATTTCTTAGTAAAGAATTATAACATACAGGCTAAAGAAGACAAATCAAGAGATATATGATTTCATGTTTGCAAAGAGATAGCCCCAGACAAAACTAGACCAGGAAGTATAGAGGTAAACTGAAGGTTGGGGCAGGGGGGAGAAGGGAATTTAAATATTTCACTTTATAGTGTTCTGTATTGTTCTATTTCTCCACATGTATTTGTATTTTTATTTTTTCAAGACTGAATATATTTTTAAAAGACAGTAGAGAGGCTGGGAACACACACATTCATAGTAGCTATGTCTGAGTTGTAAAAGTGCTGGTTAAAGAGATTTTTAAAATAAATAATGATTTTTTTTTTTTACTTTGCATGTCTCAATTTTTCTATGTGACTTTTATTATTTCATTATAAAAATATATCTGTTGGTTATTATTATTTTTATTACTAATCTCAAAGAGTGAAGGAAAATGATCCACCAATTGCCATTGATATATGGAAGACACTACCATAAGCTAACACCCTTTGGCACCAAAATTCCAGATTTCTAAATCAAAAGGATATAGTCACAATTAATTCCAAGAAAGTGTGACTGTTTCCTGAATGTTACAACAAATGTGTAGTAGATATCAGATTAATAGAGTTATCTGAAATTAATTCTAGGGTTACAAAGCCTCTCTCTTAGCGTTCCCAGCTTGTAGTCTTCCTAACGTGCTCTCTCATTAATGAGCACTAAGAAAGTTGTTGGGGACATAATGGCTTTTTGGAGCACAAATAACAGTATCTAAAATAAAATACTATTAAGCTATTAGAGGCATATTTATCACTGAAGAGACAATTTAAAAGATGATAATGCATAACGTGGTCAGAGTAGGTTAAAAAGTCTTACACAAGTTTTCAATATGTTAAAAGACTGGAATTAATAAAAAGCAGCTTTCACTTTTTACACAAAGGTGTTCGGTTTATAATCTGGTGTGCCAACTTTTTCTTTCCTATTGGAAATGTTCATAAAACTGATCTTAAAGGGGGGCACCTGGGTGGTTCATTCAGTTAAGCGCCTGCCTTTGGCTCTGGTCATGATCCTGGGGTCCTGGGATCCAGCCCTGCGTGGAGTTCCCTGTTCAGTGGGGGAGTCTGCTTTTCCCTCTTCCTCTACCTCTCCCTCTGCTTGTGCTCATGCTCGTGCTCTTCCTTTCAAATAAACAAATAAAATCTTTTAAAAAACTGATCTTAAGCATTTTACAAAATACTTAATTGAAAACACTTAGCAAAACCTTGTAAATAGCTCAAAGATGAGATTTAAAGAATATTAAAGATAAAATATTATATTTGATGGGGGGAAGAGAAGCTGAAGAAGAGAGTATGTATCTTCCACGTGATTTTGGGTAAATTTCTGGTGAGTAGGACTTGGGCTACAGAATTTATTTTTCAGAGGTATAATGAATCAAGTTTATAAATTTTATTTCTTATGACCCTGTCTCATTTTTAAGGTTCTCTGTGTTATTAGATTAAGACAAATCCTAGAATTACCATGTGACTGCTAAGTGACAATCACTGCTTCCCTTTGCCTTTATTGCTTTGTCTTAAAAGGTCTTAGGGCAGGTTTTGATGACACAGAGTAGGACCAAATAAGACTGTCCTCTGAAAAAATAGAAAGGCTAATTGTATTTGTCCACATCTCTGGTCTTAGACAAAAATTACATTTCTGGCAATATTTTAGAGTTTCAGATCCACAAATAGTACCCTTTATATGTTAGAATAATGGGAAAATAGGAGACGGGAAAGTGAAGAGGCATTGAAAAACAGAAGAGAGGCATATCCTAAATGGGTACACTTTAAAATAACATCTGAAAAAAAAATCAATTTATCTAACTATTCAATTATTCATTCATTTACTTATTCACCAAATGTATGTTGAAAACTTACATAGTGCTCAGTGCCAGAAAAATCTTTACAAACTTTGAAAGACTGAAATCTAATCAAGAATAACTAGGAAGAAATTGTGCTAAAATACCCTGGTGGGAATCTGAAATTCCATTAGCTTCTGCTGGGGGACTGGATTCTAACCCCAGTATTTTTCCAGTCACTAGCAAGAAGTTTCACAGTGAACAGAATAACTCCATGGAACCATAAAACCACCATTATGTGGTTTCTCCTACTTCTGTGCACATCACGTGGACCAAATCTTCTGATACTCATTCACTTAAGTTGTGGTTGAATTTACCTTTGGATTCCAGGCAGGAGAAAGGTTGGTTCTCATAGGGACAAGGCTCTAAGAATGTGTCTTTTCTTCCAGTCCTCCTTCCACACACATTCTTCCTCCTTCTCCTAACTTTACACTAAATTCCCTGAAAACTTCAGGCCAATAAGCAACTCTTTGTGAAAAGAATCTTCCAGAAAAGATGGAATAGAATGGCAAAAGGCATAGAGACACTGTGTTTAAAGAATAAAAATCTTTTAAAAAAATTTATTTATTTATTAAACAGAGATCACAAATAGGCAGAGAGACAAGCAGAGAGAGAGGAGGAAGAAGGCTCCCTGCTGAGCAGAGAGCCCGATGCAGGGCTCCATCCCAGGACCCTGGGATCATGACCCAAGCTGAAGGCAGAGGTTTTAACCCACTGAGCCACCCAGGAGCCCCATAAAAATCATTATGAGGTAGAATTTGCAATTTATTCACATATTTGCAGGGTGAAATGTGGGAGAAGAAACACTTCATTGTCTAGAGTCTTCTTAAGACCAAGACCAGGGCATATGAGTAGAGTGTATAAGAGATGCATTCTGATTCAATATAGACTTTCTGAACATTGGACTCCCCTAAAATGATCTGCCTTACAAAGCAATGAGTTTGGATATATGCAAAATGTCTGCCAAATAATCTGGCTGGATGCTGTGAAACAAATTCCTATATTAAGCTAGTCATACTAGTTAATGGATTCTAAGAGGTCCTGTCCAAATTCAAGATTCTGTGCTTTTACAGTTTGTCTTCTGGTTAGGAAAACCAGCATATTTTTCTGAAGTGGATCTTGGTTTAATATCTCTGGGCTCCAACATAGGAAGATACAATAGGGAATCATGTTTTCACACAGATGAAATTTAACCGGAGGATTCCCATATTGGCTATTTGAACTTGAACAAGATAAGATACTTAAAGTTTCCGAGCTTTCATTCCTCACCCTTTGGGGGAATAACAGAGCAGGGCCATAAATTCTTCTTAAAAACCCTCAGAGTCACATGGTTTGGAATTCAGAATTTTCCAGATATTGTAATGGCAAAAAGTATACTTTGTGTACATCATATAACACTACTGGTAGGACTTAAGGCCATATATGCTAATAAAACTCATTAAAAATCTTTCATTAAAACATGTAAATATTCCTATGAATTCAAAGCAATAACATCTATAAATCAACTGAACCTATATTGATACAAGTCAGATTTTACCACCAAATAATTTTTTTAATAGTTTCACACTTAAAGAAAGGCAGAATTACACCTCTCTGAGAGAATGCTGTGAGATTTAAGTCAGATTAACTCTGGAAAATAGAATTGTAGGTGTTAACAGTGGCCATTCAACTCGTTGATTTATACTATTGTGGCCTTTAGATAAATTTAAAGATTTATACATGTGACTTGGAAACTTAGCTTGAAACCAGCTTGATTAGTAGCTCTATGTTGTAAAGGATGTGTTAAATAGCATTTAATTTTTTGATGTGGTATAGGTGTACAACACTTATCTTGGTGTACCACCAATCACTCTTGGTGTACCCAGGGCCCAGCTGCCAGATCACTGCCACTCCTTTTTTTCATAGATTTGCCCTTGAGCAAACAGGAGCAACCCAGACTAGGCCCAGCCTCTGTCCTTATCCCCTGGACCTTACCCAAAGCCAATGACTGAGACAGGGGATACAAAATCTGGACCCCTTGCCTCAAATCTCTGTGGTGCCATACAGGCTTGAGCCCACTTCTTGCTTAATACTTTTTCCCACCTTCTGCTTTCTTCACTGCCTTACATCATTCACCTGAAAGCACTCCCTCAATAAATCATGCATACCAACCTCTGTCTCAAGCTCTGCTTCTAGAGAACCCAACTTAAGACAACATTCCACATGATTTCTTTATGTACTGTTCATTCATATGCTTATTTAATTGTAAAGATCCCAAAGCATTCACCTGTTGTACTATTATAACTGTATGTAAAAGAAAGGATCCTGACCTCTGAGATTAGTCAGTCCAAATCTATTAGTCTAATTATCCAATCTTTGTGAGCCTCAATATCCTCATTAAAAATAATCTTATGTACACTCCAGTGGATATAAAGTGCCTTAAAATAACAGAACATGTACATAATAAATTGATGTTTCATGCCCCCATAAGATTCACTGCAGGCTTTTGGCATTCTTAAGCTCTGTACACATTTGTCAGTCATCAAATCCTTTTCTCCCTACTGATGGAACATGGACCCGAAATTTAATGAGATGAAAATCACAAGATCATCTCTTGTAGATCTTCCTTATTGTTACATTACCTCTGTGATGGAAATATTTTCTTAATCTTATGCTTGGAGCTATTTGCCATAGGCTTGCAACTTTTAGTCTATAAATGTTACATGGAATACATGAGAGTACTCTTATGCCTTTCCACCCTTATCTTAAAGCCAAACCTATGCCATTTCCTGACGAGCTCTGTTCACTATAAAAAGAATTTGAGGCAAACAGCCACATCGTGTCAGAAGGTATGCAGAAGCAGTTATTTTTATTTGAGCTTTGCTGCCAGCTTTCAGAATCTCAACTGGAAGATCCTCAAGACAGAAATAACAACACCCACATAGCCTCCTATCAACCATACCCCAGGAGATCTTTTTTATCCTATTCATCTTTCTTTTTTTTTCCCCCATTTTATTTATTTTTTCAGCGTAACAGTATTCATTCTTTTTGCACAACACCCAATGCTCCATGCAAAACGTGCCCTCCCCATTACCCACCACCTGTTCCCCCAACCTCCCACCCCTGACCCTTCAAAACCCTCAGGTTGTTTTTCAGAGTCCATAGTCTCCCATGGTTTGCCTCCCCTTCCAAATTTTTTTTTTTTAATAAACATATAATGTATTTTTATCCCCAGGGGTACAGGTCTGTGAATCGCCAGGTTTACACACTTCACAGCACTCACGATAGCACTTATCCTCCCCAATGTCCATAGCCCCCTCCCCCTCTCCCAATCCCACCTCCCCCCAGCAACCCCCAGTTTGTTTTGTGAGATTAAGAGTCATTTATGGTTTGTCTATCCTATTCATCTTTCTTGATGGAAAAGAAGTGTCAGGGTGCCTAGGTGGCTCCGTCGATTAAGCGTCTGACTCTTGCTTTCGGCTCACGGCATGATCTCAGGCTGGTGAGATTTAGCCACACATCAGGATCCATGCTCAGCAGGGAGTAAGAGCCTGCTTGAGATTCTCTCCCTCTTCTTCTGCCCCTCCCCCTTCTTGTGTGATCTCTCTCTTTTTCCTCAAATAAAATAAAATTGTCAAGAATAAATTTCTGGGGGTGCCTAGGTGACTCAGTGGGTTAAGCCTCTGCCTTTGGCTCAGGTCATGATCTCAGGGTCCTGGGATCGAGCCTCATGTTGGGCTCTCTGATCAGCGGGGAGCCTGCTTCCTCTCTCCCACCTGCTTCTCTGCCTACTTGTGATCTCTCTCTGTGTCAAATAAATAAATAAATAAAAATCTTAAAAAGAATAAATTTCTGTAAGGGAAATTCAAGAACTAAGAAGGAAAAGACTTTGAATCGCTCTTATTTATTGATTGTCTTTACTCCCAGAATAATCATGCAAACACGACATTATTAATCCCAATTTGTTGATAAATCAACCAAAGTCCAGAGAGTTTGGTAATTTTATCAAGTTATACACTAGTAAATAGAATATCACTGTTTGGACCCAGATCTGTCTGACTCAAGTATCAGACCATCTATGTACACTGTCCACACAAATTTGAAAGATACTGACTAAATCCTCAAAGCTAGGCATTTTAATACCTTTCTTTTCTTTGAGTTAGCTTGAATCAGAAGATTAAGGAAGTAGAGCCTCTATAGCATGAGAGAGATAAGGAAACATTCAAATTATCCTGATAATTTGTTTCAGATTTTGTGAAACATCAACAGTATATAATTTAGAATAAATGAATTTAATTATCTAGGTTTAATGCTACTTGAATCAAATTGAATCTATTAGGGATAGATGATTTGTACCTTAATAGATAATACCTTTCAGAAACCAACTGCATACCCCTAGATTTTCAATCCATACAACTATATTACTAATCAATTCCCCAACTTATGAAAACCAACATCTTTGTATAAAAAGAAGACTGAAATCTTTAGCATAAAACAAAATATTATACATTTGAGAAGTATGTAAATATAAAAGTGTTCCTTTCGTGGAGGCACCTGAATGGCTCAATCAGTTAGGCATCCAACTCCTGGTCTCAGATCAGGTCTTGATCTCAGGGTTGTGAGTTCAACCCCTGGTTGAGCTCCTTGCTGGGCATGGAGCCTACTTTAAAAAAAAAAAAAATGTTCCTTTTGTGGAGTTTAAGAGGTCAAGGGATCTTCTCTAAACTTGACATTGAAACAACACTGTTCGTGGCTTTGCAGGAAAGAGTAATTTGCTGAAATGTAAAAAGATGCCTACCTACATTGAGCTGTTTAATTCCTAACTGTTGTGTCATCTGCCTCCTCTAATTTTTACTTTTAGTGAAAAGAAAAAAATATAAACTTTCAAAATCCAAATCCCACAGCCCTAACATCAAATAAATATCCATGAAGTCATCTTTTAGTATGTTAGAATGGAAGAGAATTACGGTAGAGGGATATGTCTGCAGCCATTATATTTATTTCGTTAGAATTTCATGGAACTTCACTAAATGGAACATGGAATGGATAGGAAGCTCCTAGACCTGAATAAAGAAAAAGCAGACAGATAGATTCCCAATTAGCTTTCTGAGAAGAAATATTACCTTGGGAAATACAAAAAGACAGTTGTTAACTGTAGTGTATACTATATCCACTTTATAGTGTATAAATATACTTTATAGTGTATACTATATCTACTTTAGGGTACTGGGAATATTGCATATATTTTACTCAATCTGAAACAAATGTGTAAGCTTTTTTTAAAGTCTTTTCTCTGTTTTGTGCCTTACTTATTCTTAATTTTTTTTTCTGGTAGCAGTTTCCAGTGACAGAGGGTTAGAAGACATTGGAATGTCCGCAGGCAGAAGAAGGGTGTCATTTTAGCAATCATTATGAATATTTTTAAATAGATATTCTTGGGCCAGCAATTCCACATTTTAGAATTTTTTTTCTTATAAGAATAGTGGTACTAAAATATACCTAAAAAGATATTCCCTTTTCATCACTTACAACTGCTAAGAAATAGAAACAACCAAACCACAGACTGGTTAAATTCATGGGCTCTCTATAAGACTGAATATTACACAACTATTAAAACTAGAAGAATGTACTAACATGGAAAATAGTCAATGATACTTTGAGTGAGAGAGAGAGGGAGGTAGGAGCAAGTTTTCACACAGTATAACATAATATTATTTTAAAAAGAACCTCACAAATAACTGTATATATCATTGTCATGACCCAAGAATTAGCCTGGCAAAGTCAGTCAAAACCATGAGAAACTCAAAAGGATATCATGTAAATATCCAAGAAGTGACTCTAACAGATTAAAAGAAGTAAGAAAAGAATTTATAACAGGATGCAGTAATAAATAAATACAATAACAGAGTCAACAAAATTTCTGGAAAAGTTTCAAATAATAAATATTTACAGTTTTTAGGTCCATGTTGCAAATACTCAACTTTACCACCGTTGCACAAGAACAGCCATAGACTATATGTAAACAAATCTCTGTTTATTGGATCTCTGTTTATTCTGACATCTTACACCTGTGGAGTTCTCCTTAAATATCTTCCTTCCATATTTCCTTACTTGGCTTCTTTCTTTTCCTCTTCCTCTGAGGATTTTAGGAGCTTATATCACAGTCTATGTGACTTTGAAGATTAATTTTTGACCAGCTTTAGCCCACTCTCCTGTTACCTTCCAGCATTTTCCTTGGGAAGGAAAAGACAGATAAATGAAACAAAGTCAGTAGTCAAGTCAAGGAGAGAGTTTGTATGAGAGCTAGAGGGTATTCATATCATTGACACTGCTAAACAGAAAAGAGCAAGGGAAAAAGACTCAATGTGGCAAATAACCCCTAATTTTCAGGGGTTAAAATAAGGAAAGAACAGATTTTTCTTAAAAATAATTAACAATCCATGTTAAGTGAAACTTAACAATATTTAGAGATTGTAGCAAACATTTTATGACTCAACAAAATAAATGTTTGGTAGTATTGTTCAGAAATTTACTCTTTTCCCAAATGTTCATGATCTACAGTTGCCAATGGGCAAAAAACAGACCTAATTTTGACTCTTAAGTCTTCTTTGCTATGATTTACGAGGAAGGTTACAAACTCAGTTGCAATATCCAGTTATTAATGCAGAACCATGAAGTGCTACCACAGAATAAAACTGCTTAAGGAACAGAGTGTGCTTCATAATTGGAAAATTCTGCTTTTTATACATTTTAGGTATAGTTGATTTCAGGATAAAACACTAAAACCTAAATATTACTAAGATAAATAAAGTTTGGCATTGAGGTAAAAAATTACATTTTATAACAAAGGCTTACAGAAAACGCACACACACACACACACACACACATAATATATAGTAGCTACATTAAAGGACAATTTCAGGAAAAAAATTACTGGTGCTACCATATTTCAGGTTTTTCTCATAGACCACTTCATTCTGTCCTAACATAATCCATTTTACCTCACAAAACTAAGACTCAGGGAAGTTAAGTGTTATATCCAAGGTCTTCAGGTCATGTGTTAGACCAGGCTTACATAGACTGGAGAAAGCCAATTGTACATACTGCTTCCCTACTCAAGTTTACCATCTTCTGGTCTCTCGCTTAAAATTAATCACAGCAGATTTGAAAACACTACATGGAAATTAGCAAACCCCATAAATCAGGGCCTGTTTTTGTTTCAGAGTTGATTGTTAAACATTTATCAGCACACCCCCTTATAGAGGTCATAGCTGGTAAAGTTGGGATATGAAGCTAAGGTTGCTGGTTGTAACCCTGAACTTCTATACAATCTCTCAGTTATTCAAATACATTTTTTCACTTGAAATAGAGTTAAAAAAAAAAAAAAAAGAAATAGAGTTATATGTTTTTTTTAAATAAAACACAAGTATCATTATTAAATGGTATTAAAATAACTCCCCAGATCAAGAAGAGAGGTAAGTATACACTCCAGTGAATATAGAATAAACCCTACAAATGTATAACATCTACAATTATATCAACTTTGAAAACTCAACACACACAAAACAGATAATCACGTCAAAAAAATGGGCAGAGGCATGAACAGACACTTCTCTAAGGAAGCCATACAAATGGCTAACAGACACATGAAAAAATGTTCATCATCACTAGCCATCAGGGAGATTCAAATCAAAACCACATTGAGATACCACCTTACACAAGTTAGAATGGCCAAAATTAACAAGACATTAAACAACAAGTGTTGGAGAGGATGTGGAGAAAGGGGAACCCTCTTCCATTGTTGGTGGGAATGTAAGGTGGTGCAGGCACTTTGGAAAACAGCGTGGAGATTCCTTAAGAAATTAAAAAATAGGGACGCCTGGGTGGCTCAGTTGGTTAACCGGCTGCCTTCGGCTCAGGTCATGATCCTAGCGTCCTGGGATCGAGTCCCATATCGGGCTCCTTGCTCGGCAGGGAGCCTGCTTCTCCCTCTGCCTCTGCCTACTTGTGATCTTTCTCTCTCTGTCTCTCTCTCTGACAAATAAATAAATAAAATCTAAAAAAAAAAAAAAATTAAAAAATAGAGCTACCCTATGACCCTGCAATTGCACTATTGGGTATTTACCCCAATGATACAGCTGTGGTCAAAAGAAGGGCCATCTATACCCTAATGTTCATAGCACCAATGGCCTCAGTCGCCAAACTGTGGAAAGAGCCAAGATGCCCTTCAACAGACAAATGGATAAAGAAGATATGGTCCATATATACAATGGAGTATATTATGTTTCCATCAGAAAGGATGAATACCCAACTTCTGTATCACCCTGGATGGGACTGTATATTATGCTGAGTGAAATAAGTCAAGCAGAGAAAGTCAATTATCATATGGCCTCATTTACTTGTGGAGCATAAGGAATAACATGGAGGACATTGGGAGAAAGAGAGGAGAAGTGAGTTGGGGGAAATCGGAAGGGGAGACAAACCACGAGCAATTGTGAACTCTGAGAAACAAAGTGAGGGTTTTGGAGGGGAGGGTGGTGAGGGCTTGGGTGAGCCTGATGGTGGGTATTAAGGGGGGCACTTACTGCATGGAGCACTGGATGTGGTGAATAAACAATGAATCTTGGAAGACTGAATAAAATAAAATAAAATTTTAAAAAAGAAAATGATAACTCTAAAATAGTTTAATTGGAGAAACTCAGAACATGAATATCCTTAGGTAAAACTATTATTTAAAACCAAATGGTAGCGTCAACCACAATGGAATTCAGAAAGTAAGAGAAGTTAAAGGGAATATTTATTTAAGCAGAAAACCAGGTGGCAGTAGAAAAAAAGAAGCTGAATCTAGAAGGACAGTGTGAGAGGACCTATTGTGCAAAATGATTAGAGAAAGCAAAGAGAAAATGTTATGAAGATATTAAGAAGCCTGCAGGGATTTGCCATGTCAAACTAAGACATAAACCAATACTCTACTATACTTATACTTACAACATGCATAGACCTAAAGATATCTGGAATTGGTTAACTTTGTTGATATCATTCCTCATAAGCACTCAAAGATATCTGAAATGAATTTGTCTGCCACCAGAAGCTGCCCCCTTCTTTCATTAATAAGTAGGGGAAGACTGGGGGAAATGTGCACGTATGTTAGGAAGGATTCAGAAATAATTTGGTCTTGGTTTATCTCTTTACCTGGTTACCTTCACATAAGCAAAACTGACTTCAAAAATTTGGAGAACAGAGCATCAGAAATTGTAAGATCTGCCCAGGTTTAGAAATATTACAGTGGATAATATATTCATAATCTATTACACTAAGCTTAAATATAAAATAGTAGTAGACAGTCGAAAAGTGACCAAAGTCATATCAGAACCAAGTATTACATCTTCATTCTTCTCACTTGGGTTCTCTTACGTTCTATGCATTGATAGTTACAGAGATTCTAATTAAAATTCTAGGATAACCCTTGGCAGAGGGAATGTGAAGAAAAGGCCCACAATTAATTGTTAGTAGATGTACCCCAACATGATTTATGATCTTGAAATCCATAACAAACCAAGAGTTCAATCTTCTGTGTGTGTGTGTGTGTGTGTGTGTGTGTGTGTGTGTGTGTGCCTACACATCTTTGCTAAAGGGCACTGAGCAAATAGACCATATGCCAAATAAATATGTCTAGAGCAAATTTTTGAGGTCAAGTCTCTGGGAAAATAACCAGGAAGGAAGCTTTGGATTGACTACAACAAACTTTTTCCCCTTCAAGTAGAGTTGAGAACATGAAGACTAAGATCAAAGAGTAAACATTGGGAAACACAACCTCTCTCCCAGCTTCTTGGCACCTTCCCCTTGCTATCTCACCAGGCACATGCTAATTCAGCCAACAGCATCAACCCCAAAGCCAACTATTGTCTCTACTATGCATGGGGCAAAAGGATGCTAAAAGCAAATACGTGATTACTATCAATGGCCCCATAAGAGAAGCAACAGCCAATGTCCCAAATATCAACTTCTTCAAAACACTCACTTACTATGCTTTTTTTCCTCCCTTTTTCTTGGCTCCCAAAGGAATTTCCAATAAGTATTTTAACAACGATTTTCAAAGATGAAGGTGGAGGGTGGTCAGTTTATAAAGATCCCTGGCAGATGCCTAGGTAAGCAATTATCCACAATATGGCTAGAACCATCACTTGAACTCAGAGAGAACAATAAGCTTCTGAAAAATAACCAGCTGACCTCTAGTTACACTTTTCAAAGCAGGTATGAGCCTCATACCTGCTTGTCAAGCATCATAAAAAACTCAAGAAATTCAAAATCTGAGTCACTGTCTGCTGAATTCCCAAATAAAATACTCTGTTCTCCAAACAGTAGAGTTCTGCTAAATTATCCTTAGGGAGGCCTAAGAGGAACGTAATTGGCAGTTCGTCCCTCCAAAGCCTAACCTCAGCGCTCTTCTGAGGTGTATTTTCTAGGATTGTTCATCCCTTTACCTAAAAGCAATTAAATGTGACTCAAATGAAACACAGTTTAAGACCAAAAGAAAATATTCTAAAAACAGATCTAACCCCCTTTCTTCTCATGCCAGGAACTAAGTGATACAGAAAGAAGAAAATATGAAAAGGAGGTCATATTTTGAGGAAAACTCCTATATTATCTGAGACAAGGGTACAGATTATGAAGAAACACAGGTTAGCACCAGCAGGTGGAGCTGGTTAGAAAACTAGAAAAATGTTTACAGTCTCTAAAGATCTAGAATGTTAGTAAACTGTGGGATGGAAAGGGGGAAAAGGAGGATGAGCAGAGCATCATCCTAAGGCATTTATTCAGGATGATTTTCCTCTTTTAATCCTGTGAAATTAAGTCCCCTTGTCTCAGTGAACTGTCTTTGAGACCTTGGCAATCTATGAGGCTTTAGGTCTTAGGATGAAATGTGAGCATGGTATTTGACCAATGAGGGCAGAAGTTGACAGAAAATTTCAGACTGTTGAAAATAGTTAAGAAAGAGCAGAGTAGAAAACTCTTGGATTATGCTATGATGATGTCTGATTATTGCCTGCCTGCCTTAGCTCTTTTTTTTTTTCTTTTGGGTGTGTTTGTAAGGAAAATCCTTTGGAATGCAAAATTCTGTGTAAATAAGGTACACTGAGAGAAGGGCGAGTTTAAGTCTAAAGGTAGACAGCTGGAGGCCAGACATCTAACAAAAGACTGAATGGTCCAGAATAAATTTTTATAATATTAATTTCCAATCACAATAGTAACATCATGCACTTTCGAAATTTAGAAGTTGCAGTAAAACATGCACAAAATAAAAATTCCTCTTTTTATCATTACCCAAAGATAACCACTTTTTTCCCAGTATTTCAGTGTTTCTGTTCATTCTACATTCTATACTGTTATACTTAAGGTGCTATTTTGTTACTTGCTTTTTTACTTAGAAAATTTAGCATAAAGTCAACATTTTCAACTATCTTCACAAATTGTTTTAGAATGTGATTTTTAATGCTGTATATTGTTGTCAAGTGACTGTAACTAACTTTCCAAAACATTCCCCTATTGTGATTATTAAATTTTGGTTAACTCTTACAAGCACCTACAGTGGAGCCCATTATGGGACTCGAACTCATGACTGTGAGATCAAGACCTGAACCAAGATCAAGAGTCAGATGCTTAACAAACTGAGCCACCCAGGTGTCCCTAAGTACCTACATCTTTAAACATCATTTTATGGGGAAAATTTATAAGACTAGAACACGTTTTAAACTTTTTTTAAATTTATTTATTTTTTTCAGCGTAACAGTATTCATTGTTTTTGCACAACACCCAGTGCTCCGTGCAAAACGTGCCCTCCCTATTATCCACCACCTGGTTCCCCCAACCCCCCACCCCCGCTCCTTCAAAACCCTCAGGTTGTTTTTCAGAGTCCATAGTTTCTTATGGTTTGCCTCTCCTTCCAATTTTTTTTTTTATAAACATATAATGTATTTTTATCCCCAGGGGTACAGGTCTGTGAATCGCCAGGTTTACACACTTCACAGCACTCACGATAGCACATACCCTCCCCAATGTCCATAAACCCCTCCCCCTCTCCCAACCCCACCTCCCCCCAGCAACCCCCAGTTTGTTTTGTGAGATTAAGAGTCATTTATGGTTTGTCTCCCTCCCAATCCCTTCTTGTTTCATTTATTCTTCTCCTATCCCCCTAGCCCCCCATGTTGCATCTCCACGTCCTCATATCAGGGACGTTTTAAACTTTTAATGTTCACTGCCACATCATAATACATAACAGCAACGTGAGAGTTTTATTTCAATATATCCTCATCCAGCATTGGACATTATTCTTTTTAGATATCTCAGCTGAACTGATAAATAAAAGAAATTTAAATATAAATTTAATATCACCTAAATTTTCAACAAAACTATTGTAAATAATGTGTCAATGAATTCTGCCAGGAAGTTTCTTATTTCTGATATGTATCGAAGTATTCTTTTTTTTTTGTACGATTCATTATTTATCTATTTTAGAGAGAGAGCATGAGTGGGAGGGGCAGAGAGAGAGAATCTGAAGCAGATTTCATGCTGACTGCAGATCCCAACTCAGGGCTTGATCCCAGGACCTGTGATCACGGCGTGAGCCGAAAACAAAAGTCAGCTACACCTCGAAATATTTTTTAAAATATGCTATCAAAATTCAGGAGCACCTGGGTGACTCAGTCAGTTGAACGTCCAACTTTTGGTTTCAGTTCAGATCATGATCTCAAGGTTGTGAGATCAAGCCCTGGGATGGGCTCTGTGCTCAGTGGGGAGTCTGCTCGAGATTCTCTTCCTTCTCTGCCCCTTCTCCCACTCATGCTCTCTCTTTTTCCACAGAGAAGAAATTATTTATTTCTTATTTTTATTATTATGTTTATTTATTTTATTTATTATTTATAATAAATATTATATGTGTGTTATTTATTATTATTTTATTATTATTTATTATTCAATTAGGAGCTTTTCTTTTTCCACAGAGAAGAAATTATTTTTCCCTATCATTTTATACTAGTCACTCAAGTTATGCTTAGTTCCATGCTACACAGACAGAATAAAATTCCAAAACTCTTGAGAATCCACAAACAATAATTCTCTCAATCACCTCCACATTTCATCACACCCTACATAGATATTTGTGTCAACCTAAAGCCAATCAGTCTGCCCAGACTTTTCACTAAATTGATTAAAATAATTATACCAATAGGTTGATTTTTTTTTCCTGAACACGTGTCCCAATTTTAATTAAATGCTCCATCCTTACGGCTAGCTTTAATTCCGAAGAAACCCATCAGGAATGCTGTCTAGAATCCTATCCAGAATCAATCTATCTATCTATCTATCTATCTATCTATCTATAGATAGATAGATATAGATATATCCCTTTCTGTGTATGTGTCTGTCTCTCTCCCCACAAAATATATTTCTCTCTATTCTGTAAAATTCTATTTTCCCTTAGGGACCTGTGTCTTTCTCATGTACTTACTAGCCATTATCCATTGGTTCAAACTATTTTATTCTTTACATTAATGTATTACTTATATTAATGTATTCCTTACATTACATTCCTTTTTTCTATACATTAAGATTATCTAATGAGAACAAAGGCTGATGTAAATGAAAAAAAGAAAGTTTGTCACTTTATCTTATACAAAAGAATGTCATTCATCTCAGATGAGTTGCAAAATAATAATAATGTCATCATACATTCACAGAATGCTTTATCATTTGCCTTTTACACTCATGCACAGCTTTATGTCCCATTCTTAAAAACGAACTTGGGACAAGCTGTACAGGAGAAAGTTGGAAGGACTAGGTGTCGCCATAACCAATTCCATAACTGTGACCCCGATTCATCTTTCCTCCACTTTAACAGCTTGTGAGTTTCTCTCTGGAGCTGTTGACTGGGCTCACCACTGACCACCTTCCCTTTATATTTATCCTCCCTGATAAGTCCCACTCTCCCCATTTCATTGAAAGGGAACTGAGGTTCTAAGAAAGTGAGGGATTCATCCCACATTACTAAAAATATAAGAACGTTAGAACTTGAATTTCTGCCTTCTGAATCCAGTGCTTTCAACTATTTCAATTCTATTAGTATTGCTCCACTATTTCAGAACTACATTCAACTTTATTTTTTTCCTTTTAAGTAGGCTCCACACCCAATGTGGGGCTTGAGCTCACAACCCTGAGATCAAGAGCTGCACACTCTGAGCACCAACTGAGTCAGCCAGGAGTCCCATGTTTAACTTTAGATGCAAATTTTCTATGAGAATAGTGAAGTGTAAAAGTTGTGCCTAGGCCATTATGTAATAAATATTATTGAGAATCAAATTAAAATTAGCTTGTCAGGTTATAACACAGGATCAGCACAAAGAAATCCCCACTAACTTATAACTTCTATGTTTTTAATTATGGGGTAAGCATTTCAAAATGTATCTATGGTGACAGCAACTTAGTATTGCCAGATTTCTTAAATAAATACTTAGCATTATTAGTGTAAAGTGTGTGTATACTGAACTCATATTCCCATCATTTAGACTCATGCATAATACATGAAGAAATAATCATATTGGCTAAATTGAATATTCAATTAAAATATATGCTCCCAAATATTTTATGTAATGGAAAGTTTCTATAAAAGTCTTGATCATAAAAAAAAGTCTTGATCATAAAAGGAGTCAGTATGCAGTCTATTTCTACATGATACCCTTAACTGAAATTTCCAGAAAAATGACAGAGAGAAAAAAAGTAAAAAATTATCTGGCACAATCTTTAGACATTTAAAGAAAACAAAACAAAACAAAAGTCATGTTAATAAAGGTGAGACAATACAAGTGTTTGACCATCCTTGCATACATTCATAAACATAGTGTTATTATAATGCATCTGAAAGTAATTACCTGATTTATGATGGATTGATAAAGAAGTGCCTGCCCTCTGCACATCAAATTTGGGTGGGGGGAGTAACACTTGTAATGGAAAAATACAAAACAACATAATACTTTGCACACTGCATATAACTAGAACTACATATTGTCTGGTTTTGGTGGAATCAGGCTCTGAATGTGGACCATGGTCCTCACTGATCATTATTAATAATTATCATGATAGGAAAGACAACAGATGCAAACCATTCTTACCACCTTGTTCCTCCTTCCTCATCCACCCACCTGAACATTCCTTCCTTCCTTAGTGGTTTCACAAAGTGTAAGACAAGACTAACAGTGTTTTGTTCAGCTAAAATCCATTTTCCCTTCTCTTGGAAACAAGACCTTAACGTTTCATTCAGGAACCCCTTTCCATTATTCTCATTCACAGTGTTCAATCAGAGATGAATGTTCATGGACACAGTGATGAGTTCAGAGGTGGTGCCCAATTAAACTTTTCAGGGAAGGGGAGGAAATCTCTCTCTTTTCTGCTGGACTTGACACTTGAAAGATGTAAGGGTGGGTTTGCTGTCAGTCTTGTGGCCATCACCTACAGCCTGAGAATAAAGCCACCATGGAGGATATAAAGCCAAGAGATAGAGAGAGGTCAGGAAATGATGGCATGTTTTTGATGCCTACATTTCAGCCGAGTGTTACTCCTGGACTTCTTAGTTATAAACCAACACAAAAAGTGCCCCAGTATATTATTTTTTCTTAATCTGTGTTGAGTGGTATCATCATCAACCAAAAGAACTGTTTTTCAATCCTTCTCAGGGGTCCTTGCTAGTAATAGCAATTCTGCTTCTATTTCCCCTTCTCCCTTCTGTCTTCTCCCCATGGATATTAATTTGATGATCAATTTTTATTTTCCTTCCAAGATGCCTTAAAAATAAATCCCCTTCTTTCCATGGTCCTCATCCCTCACCAGTCTTTAGACTTTCATGATCTTTCCCTAGACTAATGTGATCACTTTCAGTCAGGTTCAATGCTCTCTAATTCATCCTTCACAATGATGATAGTGGTCCTACTTAAGCTGCAAAATAGAACAATTCAATTTATCTGGGGTTCCCTCCTACAGAAACAAATAAACATACTCAAAAAGATAACAATAGCAAAATAAAGGAAATGTTTAGTCTGGTATCTAAAGCTCTATCTTTTCCCCTTCTGTTCCTATCTTCCAGATTTTTCTCTCCCACTGACTCTATTTATGCTGCACTTTCCTGTTCATTATTTCCAAGCCACAATAGAGAGTTCCATATCTCTATGGAATATCTATAGAATATCTTCTGCCAGGAAAGAGTTCCATTCTTGTCTTCACCTGCCCAACTTCAAGACACAGTTCAAATTTCGCTTTTACATTCTGTGAGGACTTTTCTAATGTGCCAGGTAAAATTATGATTAATCTTTATGCCTAACACCACAATGGTATTAAATACCATATCATAGCTTGTGTTACTCTTCCACTTAGATTTTAAATTCCTTAAAAGCAGAGACTAAACTTCACATATCTTCCCGTAGAAAGAGAACAATGTTTTATATTAAGACATTAATTAGCACAATCACCATTACCTGAATGTTTAATTAGTTGAATACATCTTTAAATAAATAGCAAAGACCAAAAGTAAGACTCAGTAATGTCCCATAAAAGTACTAACACATTTCCCTGAAGTTTGACAAGGTGGTTGAGAAAATTGCTTTGTTTTAATAATGCAGGATGAAAATTACTGTGTTCAGAATCTTTCCAGACCACACTAACTAAAGCACAGAAGTGCTTATTGTCCCATTATTTCACATAGAAAACTAAAATCAGAGAATTCAAGAACCAAAGTGAGACCTTAAACAGTGGACCTACTCATCCACAAACAGTGTTCTAGTAACAGTGTTTATGACAGCAGTATTTTTTAAGAGGAACTAATCACATTTCTCTCTCTACTGGTTTGACCGTGAGTGACTTTCCTTTCCATCACTAACATTCATCTCTTCATATGGCTATTTCTCAGCAAGCTTATTAGAAGCTCTTATTTCACCTGTGATACAGAAAATCTTTGTTGTGATTTGAGTACCTACCAACGAAACCACTATTTGACTCTGTGCCTGGAAAGAATGAGATTATAAAACAGTGTTACTGTTTCCAGAAGAAGCAACCAGATCAGCCCCTCTAGAAAATGAATGAGAATCAGCAAAAAAGGGGCCTGATGATTGACTATGCCTTGTGGTCTGTGACTCAACTGAACTATCTGAACTTAACTTCAGTGGGCTTTGTGGGTCAACACAACTCCTGAAAAACACAGAGAGATCTGGGGGGTTCAGCAACTGGCTAGCTCCAAACTACCCAACCACCCAATCCAGAAATTACAAGTTAAAGACATGTTTGAACCAACCAGGCTCTTTCCCTTATGAAATCTAAAGCATTTGCAAAGGACCCCCTTACCTTGGTCGGAGAAATGGTCTTTTCAGGGACTGTTTCCATGTGCATATACCCATTTACAAGCCAATTCACAATTCTCTGATAATATCTGATACTTTAATGCTCATCCAGCTTAGCCACACCTACTATATACTGGATAAAATTTTCCTGCCTTAACCACCACTAAACTCAGCTTAACACTCTGAGTCTTTATTCTGATTTTATCATTTGCTTTTTGTCCAAAGGGTCATAAGTTGTTAAAATTGCTTCAATTCAGGCTAACATTCTAGACCAGACCTCTCACTTGTACAGATAATGCAGAGCTCTGCTACAGAAGATCAGTTTAGTGACTTCAGAACACATACTAAAGTCAGAGGTCTTGAGCTGAGCAGTATGTGCAGTATGCATGCACTTTTGGTAGAAGGATGAAGCATTTCATAGTGATTGAAATCATATGCAACAGTTACAGTTCAAATGTGGCCGAGATTTACAACCACCTCCCCAGGCCCATCTTCTATTTACTCTGTCATGAGTCTTCTTATTCATTTTAGCAAGTGAGAAGCACACAGTTGGTACAGTAAGGCAAAAGACAATACTCTTTCTGGCATGAACCGATGTTTAAAGAGAAAACCCCTTTAGAAACACTGAAGGTGCCACCTTAATTTTTTTTTTTATTATTATTATTTATTTATTTATTTTTTTTTATTTGCTTATTTACAGCATAACAGTGTTCATTGTTTTTGCATCACACCCAGTGCTCCATGCAGTACGTGCCCTCCCTATTACCCACCACCTGGTTCCTCAACCTCCCACCCCCCCCCCCTCCTGCCGCCCCTTCAAAACCCTCTGGTTGTTTTTCAGAGTCCATAGTCTCTTATGGTTCATCTCCCCTTCCAGTTTCCCTCAACTCCCTCTCCTCTCCATCTCCCCATGTCCTCCATGTTATTTGTTATGCTCCACAAATAAGTGAGACCATATGATACTTGACTCTCTCTGCTTGACTTATTTCGCTCAGCATAATCTCTTCCAGTCCCGTCCATGTTGCTACAAAAGTTGGGTATTCGTCCTTTCTGATGGAGGCATAATACTCCATTGTGTATATGGACCACATCTTCCTTATCCATTCATCACCTTAATTTTTTTTAATTAAACTGCCATGATTGTAAACTATCAAAATGTATCACACTGTTTATAAATCTTCAAAAAGTAAATTGGTACATATTTATGAAGATAAAGAGTCACCTTTTTTTTTAACCAGAAGCCACTATTTAAGTATGTTTTTTTCTCTATGTACATATAATATATAAGGAATGACAAAAGCATAATATTGTAGACACCTGAGTCATAGGTTTAATGTCTACATTTAAAAAGTGGCAAGTTTAAGAAACAAAATTACAGCTATAACAGCCTTTCATTTGCTTTATAGACCTGAATTACTAGCATTTCTAATACAATAGTTATTATAGGACTATGAGATCATGAAGTATTAAGAATTCACAAAGTGGGTTGATAGAAAGGTGCTAATTAATATAATCTTATAAAATTATTATTATTAACAACAACATTGATAATGAGTGATATGAAATCCATTTAAAATACAGTTCTACCATCAGCTTATTCTCCATTACGATTCTCATAGCAATTTTAGGCAGCCAAAGTTTGATTCTGTTGTCTCTTTATTATATGACAGATTTAGATTGGTGACAAAAATAGTAAAAGCCCCCCTCCTTAATAGAATTCTAATTAATTATACATTTTACTAATCACATCAACAGTCTCTTGTTTCTTTTAATCAATTTCAAATTCTCTTTTGAAAAGTTTTGAAAATAATTTTGGGAGTAGTCTATTCCCCTATTTCTTGTGAAGAGAGCATTCAATGTGCAGAAATAAAATTACTCTTTCAAACATTGTTATCTATAACTTATGCAACTTTTCCTTGACTACAGAACAAAATTATAAAAACACAATTTGGAGAAAAAGAGAGACACTAAATCAGATACTTTCATGTAGGGTAATCACATGAAGACTAGAAATTTCACTCGTCTTTATATTTATAAATTTTTTATAAATGTATCTTATAGTGCATGTAGAAACACTACCAGTCTAAAGAAAAAACAAGTATAAAGATCATTTTATTCCATTCCCTCCTTTTAATAGTTAAGGGACTAGAGTGAATGATACACTGGAGAAAAACAGGTCCAAGGTATGAGTCCTCTGACAGAAGTCTTTATCGAACACTAAACCTCAAATCATAATCACTTAAGTTAATGTACTTTGAAACCACCAGAACTAAAGAGATGGTAACATTAGGAAAATCCCATGTTCTGTTACTGTTTTAAGTAAAAATTACTTTTGAACAATTTAGAAAGTTGTGCTCAAAGAAGGATTTTTTTTAATTTATTTATTTTTTCAGCATAACAGTATTCATTGTTTTTGCACAACACCCAGTGCTCCATGCAAAACGTGCCCTCCCTATTACCCACCACCTGTTCCCCCAACCTCCCACCCCTGATCCTTCAAAACCCTCAGGTTGTTTTTCAGAGTCCATAGTCTCTTATGGTTCGCCTCCCCCTCCAATTTTTTTTTTTATAAACATATAATGTATTTTTATCCCCAGGGGTACAGGTCTGTGAATCGCCAGGTTTACACACTTCACAGCACTCACGATAGCACATACCCTCCCCAATGTCCATAAACCCCTCCCCCTCTCCCAACCCCACCTCCCCCCAGCAACCCCCAGTTTGTTTTGTGAGATTAAGAGTCATTTATGGTTTGTCTCCCTCCCAATCCCATCTTGTTTCATTTATTCTTCTCCTATCCACCTAACCCCCCATGTTGCTTCTCCATGTCCTCAAATCAAGGAGATCATATGATAGTTGTCTTTCTCCGATTGACTTATTTCACTAAGCATGATACCCTCTAGTTCCATCCATGTCGTCGCAAATGGCAAGATTTCATTTCTTTTGATGGCTGCATAGTATTCCATTGTGTATATATACCACTTCTTCTTTATCCATTCATCTGTTGATGGACATCTAGGTTCTTTCCATAGTTTGGCTATTGTAGACATTGCTGCTATAAACATTCGGGTACACGTGCCCCTTCGGATCACTATGTTTGTATCTTTAGGGTAAATACCCAGTAGTGCAATTGCTGGGTCATAGGGTAGTTCTATTTTCAACATTTTGAGGAACCTCCATGCTGTTTTCCAGAATGGTTGCACCAGCTTGCATTCCCACCACCAGTGTAGGAGGGTTCCCCTTTCTCCGCATCCTCGCCGGCATCTGTCATTTCCTGACTTGTTCATTTTAGCCATTCTAACTGGTGTGAGGTGATATCTCATTGTGGTTTTGATTTGTATTTCCCTGATCCTGAGTGACGTGGAGCACTTTTTCATGTGTCTGTTGGCCATCTGGATGTCTTCTTTGCAGAAATGTCTGTTCATGTCCTCTGCCCATGTCTTGATTGGATTGTTTGTTCTTTGGGTGTTGAGTTTGCTAAGTTCCTTATAGATTTTGGATACTAGCCCTTTATCTGATATGTCGTTTGAAAATATCTTCTCCCATTCTGTCAGTTTTTTGGTTTTGTTAACTGTTTCCTTTGCTGTGCAGAAGCTTTTGATCTTGATGAAATCCCAATAGTTCATTTTTGCCCTTGCTTCCCTTGCCTTTGCCGTTGTCCTAGGAAGATGTTGCTGCGGCTGAGGTCGAAGAGGTTGCTGCCTGCGTTCTCCTCAAGGATTTGGATGGATTCCTTTCTCACATTGAGGTCCTTCATCCATTTTGAGTCTATTTTCGTGTGTGGTGTAAGGAAGTGGTCCAATTTCATTTTTCTGCATGTGGCTGTCCAATTTTCCCAGCACCATTTATTGAAGAAGCTGTCTTTTTTCCATTGGACATTCTTTCCTGCTTTGTCGAAGATTAGTTGACCATAGAGTTGAGGGTCGATTTCTGGGCTCTCTATTCTGTTCCACTGATCTATGTGTCTGTTTTTGTGCCAGTACCATGCTGTCTTGATGATGACAGCTTTGTAATAGAGCTTGAAGTCCGGAATTGTGATACCACCAACTTTGGCTTTCTTTTTCAATATTCCTTTGGCTATTCGAGGTCTTTTCTGGTTCCATATAAATTTTAGGATTATTTGTTCCATTTCTTTGAAAAAATGGATGGGATTTTGATAGGGATTGCATTAAATGTGTAGATTGCTTTAGGTAGCATGGACATTTTGACAATATTTATTCTTCCAATCCAGGAGCATGGAACATTTTTCCATTTCTTTGTGTCTTCCTCAATTTCTTTCATGAGTACTTTATAATTTTCTCTGTATAGATTCTTAGCCTCTTTGGTTAGGTTTATTCCTAGGTATCTTATAGTTTTGGGTGCAATTGTAAATGGGATTGACTCCTTAATTTCTCTTTCTTCAGTCTTGTTGTTGGTGTACAGAAATGCAACTGATTTCTGTGCATTGATGTTATATCCTGACACTTTACTGAATTCCTGTACAAGTTCTAGCAGTTTTGGAGTGGAGTCTTTTGGGTTTTCCACATATAGTATCATATCATCTGCGAAGAGTGATAGTTTGACTTCTTCTTTGCCGATTTGGATGCCTTTAATTTCTTTTTGTTGTCTGATTGCTGAGGCTAGGACTTCTAGTACTATGTTGAATAGCAGTGGTGATAATGGACATCCCTGCCGTGTTCCTGACCTTAGCGGAAAAGCTTTCAGTTTTTCTCCATTGAGAATGATATTTGCGGTGGGTTTTTCATAGATGGCTTTGATAATATTGAGGTATGTGCCCTCTATCCCTACACTTTGAAGAGTTTTGATCAGGAAGGGATGCTGTACTTTGTCAAATGCTTTTTCAGCATCTATTGAGAGTATCATATGGTTCTTGTTCTTTCTTTTATTAATGTGTTCTATCACATTGATTGATTTGCGGATGTTGAACCAACCCTGCAGCCCTGGAATAAATCCCACTTGATCGTGGTGAATAATCCTTTTAATGTACTGTTGAATCCTATTGGCTAGTATTTTGGCGAGAATTTTTGCATCTGTGTTCATCAAGGATATTGGTCTGTAGTTCTCTTTTTTGGTGGGATCCTTGTCTGGTTTTGGGATCAAGGTGATGCTGGCCTCATAAAATGAGTTTGGAAGTTTTCCTTCCATTTCTATTTTTTGGAACAGTTTCAGGAGAATAGGAATGAGTTCTTCTTTAAATGTTTGGTAGAATTCCCTGGGAAGCCGTCTGGCCCTGGGCTTTTGTTTGTTTGGAGATTTTCGATGACTGTTTCAATCTCCTTACTGGTTATGGGCCTGTTCAGGTTTTCTATTTCTTCCTGGTTCAGTTGTGGTAGTTTATATGTCTCTAGGAATGCATCCATTTCTTCCAGATTGTCCAATTTGTTGGCGTAGAGTTGCTCATAGTATGTTCTTATAATTGTCTGTATTTCTTTGGTGTTAGTTGTGATCTCTCCTCTTTCATTCATGATTTTATTTATTTGGGTCCTTTCTCTTTTCTTTTTGATGAGTCTGGCCAGGGGTTTATCAATCTTATTGATTCTTTCAAAGAACCAGCTCCTAGTTTCATTGATTTTTTCTATTGTTTTTTTGGTTTCTCTTTCATTGATTTCTGCTCTGATCTTTATGATTTCTCTTTTCCTGCTGGGTTTAGGGTTTCTTTCTTGTTCTTTCTCCAGCTCCCAAAGAAGGATTTTTTTAATGCTGTCTTCTCATTTTGTACCTTGCTAATTTTCTAAAATCTAAGATTTGCTTTCACTGTTTTTAAAAAATATTCTTCTTTTGTGATTTCTAAAATTTCTAGCATTTCATAGATCACATTTAAAATGTTTTATTAAAATCTGGATGGCTGAGGAGGAAAATAGCATGGGTTCAAAATGTTTCTCTGCTATTTGGGAAGCCATTTAATATAAAATATAAATTCTCTCCTCCAAGGAAATTATCTTTAAAAGGACCTATATCAGTGAAAGTCAGTAAGCTCCTTATCAGCATTATCCAACATAAATACAGTGTGAGCCACAGATGTAATTTTAAGTGTTTTAATGGTCACATTTAAAAAGTTACAAGAAACAGATGAAATTAATTTTAATAGTATATTTTACTTATACCAATACATCCAACATAATCTCATTTCACCATGTAATCATTATAAAATTGTTAGAGATATTGTGCATTACTTTCACACATTAAGTCAGAAATCCAGTGTGTATTTTTTTTTCCAGTGTGTATTTTATATCCCCAGCACATTTCAACTTGAACTAGCCACCCTCCAAGTGTTTGTTAGCTCTCATATTGGACAGATGGTTTTGATAAATCATGAGTTTGCTAGGGCTCTATTACCACTTCACAGCTAACTTGTCAAGACATTTGTACTACCACAACAGGACAATGGAGCACACTGACCTTCCCCTCACCACTGATCCCCTGGGGAGTTAGTGAAGAAACTTTACCTCTTAATTTTCATCAACAAGATGCAATGTAGAAATTAAATGGAGAAACCCAAAATTAGAGAAATTAAGGTCTTTATACAGAACAATGTAGGTTGGCTTTCCTTTACCTGGCCACACCTGGAGAAACTTGCCTGGGAGACTTCTCAGCACTAGCTTTCAAATTCCATCCATCCTTTGTGATTATGTCTCTCCTCATGGATTATTGCATCATATTTGCATCCCCAGCACACAGCACATAGCTATCTCTCGATAGGTGCCTTTGTCTGTTATACTGATCTGAGCTAATCAGAATCTATAAATATGACTAGAAGAGGTAGAATTTGGTGCACCTTCAATTAAAAGACAACTCCTTATATCGATGTATTGTTCTTATCCTACAGAAGTACCTCACAGGAGTACTTATAGATAAAAGTCAATCAGTGTGAATTTAGACAAGTTAACTTAAGCTGTTTAAGCCTCCATTTCCTTATCTGTAAATTGGGAAAATAATATAGTAATGCCTAATGCATAGGACTATTGTTGAGCCTAAATTAGATAAGACATAGATCACATGCTTAGCAAGGAGACCAGCACCCTGGTAAATGCTCAAGAAATGGTAGTTATTCATATAAACATGCTTGATCTTTAAAAGATGAGTAGAAGATACAGTAGGATAACGGTAGATAATATAGCTGTCATTTCCTAAAGTTGGAAAAATATGTGAATGATGTTGATGACTATTTGTTATCATAATAAGCACAATTTGAGTTATTTTTTAATAATATGGTCACTCTAAAAAGAGGTAATGATTCTATTTCCTGCCAAGTCATTGGGTATGAATGACTTAGTGGCCTATATTCTTTGAAGCACCCTAATTTACTGTCCAACACATCTCTGGTCTGTTTCTGTCTGGAGGCATCGATGTTGACAGCTGGCAACACCACATAGGTGAAGAACTGAATGTAGAATCAGGCTCAATGATGGATGCTCCATTCCTGCCACATATCACCAGAATCACCTTCAAGACATCATTTGGAGATCTGGGGACTCTGACCTCTTACCATCATTTATGCTCTGAAGAACCTACATAGTAGCTCAAAGGCTTTGGAACCTAACTATGGTTTGCAGAATTATATCAATGTATGCATGCTTTTATCAGATGCTAACAATTATAATAATGACCTCACTGTAATGAACATTAGGGAGGCAAAGGTTAGTTGAATTATAGGAAACTTTTAGAGTAAAGTGAGTTATTCTTGTGGGACAGGAACACCAGCTAACTGCTCAAGGAGCTAGATCTAGTCTCTATTCCTTTGTACCTATTTCAACAAAGCACAGTAACACCCACTGATTTATTTATTTTCTTAAGTCAATTTTAAGAGCCTCCACCTTTTAAGCACATCATTAGCTTTCATGGCAAGTGTCTTTCCTGCCTATAACAAAATAGTAATCTGTAAGTCAACTCAACAGAAATTACTACATTCACTAAATTATTGGGAAGCAGATCCATTTCTTTTTTTAAGTCTTATATGGGTTAGTTTATTTTTATTTATTATTTTTTTCAATAGCCAGCATATAGCACACTATTCTTTTTTGATGTAGTGTTCAATGATCCATTAGTTAACTATAGCACCCAGTGCTGATCACCACACATGCCCTCCTTAATACCCATCACCCGCTTACACCCCATCCTCCTCCCTTCTGTAACCCTCAGTTTGGTTCCCAGAGTCCAGAGTCTCTCATGGTTTGTCCCCCTCTCTGATTTCTTCCCATTCAGTTTCCCTCCCTTCCCTTGTGGTTCTCTGAGCTATTCCTTAAATTCCACATATGAGTGAAAGCATATGATAGTTTTTTCTGTTTGACTTATTTCACTTAGCATAATCCCCTCCAGTTCCATCCATGTTGATGCAAATGGTGGGTATTCATCCTTTCTGATTCATCACATCCTTTCTGATTCATCCATTATATATATGGACCACATCTTCTTTATTTATTCATTTGTTGAAGAGCATCTTGGCTCCCTCCACAGTTTAGCTATTGTGGGCACTGCTGCTATGAAAACTGGGGTGCATGTGCCCCTTCTTTTCACTATGTCTGTATCTTTTTAAATACTTCGCAGTGCAATTGCTGGGTCGTAGGGTAGCTCTATTTTTAATGTCTTTTTAAAGACATTTGTACTGCTTTCCAGAGTGACTGTACCAGCTTGCATTCCTACCAACAGTGTAAGAAGGTTCCCTTTTCTCCACATCCTCACCAACACTTGTTGTTTCTTGTCAATTTTGCCATTCTAACTGGTGTAAGGTGGTATCTCTTTGCGGTTTTGATTTGTATTTCCCTGATGGCTAGTGATGTGGAACAATTTTTCATGTGTCTGTTAGCCATCTGTATGTTTTCTTTGGAGAAGTGTCTGCCCATTTCTTACGGATTATTTGTTTTTTGGGTGTTGAGTTTGAGAAGTTCTTTTTAGATCTTGGATACCAGCCCTTTATCCATAATGTCATTTGCAAATATCTTCTCCTGTTCCGTGGGTTGCTGCTTAGTTTTGCTCTTTCCTTTGCCGTGAAAAAGTTTTTTTACCTTGATGAAGTCCCAAAAGTTCATTTTTGCTTTTGTTTTCCTTGTTCTTAGAGACAAGTCTTGGAAGAGGTCGCTGTGGCCAGTGTCGAAGAGGTTACTGCCTATGTTCTCCTCTAGGATTTTGATAGATTACTGTCTCATTATTTAGGTCTTTCATCCTTTTTTAGTTTATCTTTGTGTATTGTGTAATAGAATGCTCTAGTTTTATAATTCTGCATGTGCTTGTCCAAATTCATCATCACCATATATTGAAAAGATTGTCTTTTTTCCTTGGGATATTCTTTCCTCATTTGTCTAAGATTAGTTGACTATAGAGTTGAGGGCCCATTTCTGGGGTCTTCATTCTGTTTACTGATCTATGGGTCTGTTTTTGTGCCAATACCATGCTGTCTTGATGATCACAGCTTTGTAATATAGCTTGAAGTCAGGCACTGTGATGTCCCCAGCTTTGGTTTTCTTTTTCAACAATCCCCTGGCAATTCGGGTTTTTTTTTTTCTGATTCCACACAAATTTTAGGATTGTTTGTTCCAGCTCTGTGAAAGATGTCGATGGTATTTTGATATGGATTACACTGAAAGTGTAGATTGCTCTGAGCAGCATAGACATATTCACAATATTTTTTCTTCCAATCCATGGGCATGGAATGTTTTTCCATCTCTTTGTGTCTTCCTCAATTTCTTTCATAAGTGTTCTGTAGCTTCTAAAGTATAGATCCTTTACATCTTTGGTTAGGGTTATTCCTAGGTATCTTATGGCTTCTGGTGCTTTTGCAAATGGAATCAATTCCTTAATTTCTCTTTCTTCAGTCACATTGTTAGTGTACAGAAATGCAACTGACTTCTGTGCACTGATCTTGTATCCTACCACATTTCTGAATTGTTGTACGAGTTCCAGTAATTTGGGGGTGGAGTCTTTTGTGTTTTCCACATGAAGTATCATGTCATCTGTGAAAAGAGAAACTTTGACTTCTTCTTTGCCAATTTGAATGCCTTTTATTTCTTTTCATTGTCTGACTGCCAAGGCTAAGACTTCTAGGACTATGTTGACCAAAAGTGGGCAGATCCATTTTTTTTTTTTAAAGATTTATTTATTTGACAGACAGAGACCACAAGTAGGCAGAGTGGCAGGCAGAGAGAGAGAGAGAGAGGAGGAAGAAGGCTCCCAGCTAAGCAGAGAGCCCGATGCGGGGCTCGATCCCAGGACCCTGGGATCATGACCTGAGCTGAAGGCAGAGGCTTTAACCCGCTGAGCCACCCAGGTGCCCCTGGCAGATCCATTTTTAAACTCATTTAGCAGCTTGACCTATTCATGTCTATAGCTACCAATGTCAAGGCAATACTGCCTCTCTAATGGGCATGTCCAAAATATTAAAAAGAATAATTGGGGTTAGACACCTTGGTGCTAAATTCTCACTGTCTTTTGAAGCTCTTGTAACTGGCACAAGCCCTTCAAATTTAGTAAGTTTTAGTTTTGTCATAGGTAACCATGGTTAGTCTTTCTTTCTCCACATATAATCGTTAGAGGAGAACCACATGAGAAATTGTTATGCACCCTAGAGAGAGATAATAATTACTTTATTTTTTGACAAATTTAATTTTTTACATTGATTTAATCACAATATTACATATTTTGGGTAGATGAGTCAAAAATTCATATGAAAATATTAATATCTATTTATTTCAGAAGTGAAGGTTAATGAGTCCACTTAAAAATAGTATCCCCTTTTTAAACATTTTGTCATTCCTTTTCAAATCACTTGTATGCACTGTCCCAATTTTGTTCACATGGAAATTATGCATTGGAAGTAGGTAGTGCAAACATTATTATTTTCATTCTTCAAATGTCAAAGCTGAGGCAAAGAAAGCAACTTAATCAGCCTAACTTAGATTTCCACTAAAAAACAATGACAACAACAAAATCAGCCTTGTAAGAAATTCCACTCCAACACTCATTTTCTGCTATCATAATTTTTCCAGGGTCAGATTCTTATAGCAATTTTCTAGGTTCATAATTACCTTAGTTGCATGCACAATTTGGGTAGTTAAGTAATTACTTGATTTGCACATGCAAATACTGCAATCATTGGCATATAAAAATAATGTCCTTTAAACATTTGGGTCCAATGGAGGACAAATGGTCAGGAAAATCAAAATTCCTGTGGTTCCCACAAGGGATAACTATGAACAGAAAACATTACAAGCCATTCTCAAATGTTTGGAGAAATTGGCTCACTTAAACCTAGATAAAAGAAGCAACATGGTGGCATTCTTACTTCAAACTCCTCCTCTCTATTCAAAGAAGGTTTCCAGATACTGATAGGCTATCTGGAACCATAAAAAGTCTGAACCTAGATTAGAACACCTGAGTGTAAAATACAGTCTCACCGTTGGTGGGATTAGGGAGATTTAAGCAAATCACTTAATCCTTAAACCATTTAATACTAATATGTAAAATGTGGATAATAATATCAACCCTATAGAGTTGAAAAGAGGAATAAATAAGATCAATTTTATGAAACTATAAACTCTGTAAACCTGGACCAACAGAAGATTATTATTAGGTTTGAGATGTATATGATGCTATCAAATATCCCAATAGAGCAGACACACTGAGTTATTTTAGTGAACAACAAGCTGTCTCTAAGGAAGCTTAGTTAATTCTAACACATTTAGGAGTAAAGCATGAAAGAGCTGTGATCTTCTTTTTATACCCAGAACTGATGTGGCATTTGTGTTAGTCCTGTAACTAGTTTTTGATTTCATAATTGAGAATGGATGACAGGGAAGCTGTCAAAAATAAATGTTTGTGATAATTAAAAACTAGGTCCTCTAATGAAAAATAAGAGGACAAGATACTTTTTATTATCCCTCAAAATTGATGAAAATTTGGGGGGAAATTGCTACAACTTTTAAGGGATATGAAAAATTGTTTTAATATGAGCTAAAGAGACAGCATTAGCTGAAAAACATAGCCAGAAAAATGCAGTATGACACTGTGCAGAACTGCCTGAAACTAAAGTTACAAGGCATCAGAAAATGTTTTCATCAGAGAATTTGCCTTGTTTTCTTGGGGATGATTAGAAGAAATATTTATAACTCTTGATATGCTCAACCTAGGAGAAGATTATAAAATGAACTGAGAGACAGGTTGAAAGATTTTGCAAGAGATGTGATTTTAGAATTGTCACATTTCATCCTCCTGCTGCTCACAAAGAAAAAGCACTTGCTTGAAAATGTGCAGCAATGTTCTTTTCCTAACTGAGAAAGCAGTGTGATTCCACGGAGAAGGAGTAGCATTGGGGACAGACAGACACCATTATACTGTTGTTCCGTCACCAGATGGGTGCAGGCATGGATCTGGCAAGATATTAATACTCTTGAACTCTTCAGTTTGGAAATACCTAAAACATTCTGAAATTCCTAAAGTGAAGCACAGAGGGAGATCACACACAGCTGTATCAGGATTCTAGCAATATCACCAAGACCCAGTTTCCTTCTGTTTTCCAGATACACCCAGATGGTTACACATGGTGGCAGGAGGACAGAAGTAACTCCAGCCTGTCCCCTGACTCAAGGACAGAGGGGAAAGAAAACTGTTCAGCAATATTCCATAAAAACGAATATTTTATTTTATGGATTTTGATTGGTCCAAACATAATCCCAGCAAGCAGGGCATCTAAAGGATCTGACTCTGCCAGAACATATGTGCACAGTTTTGAAGAAGGATGGTATCCCAAAGGAATTCTGCATATGTTTTTCCAGAACTCTGGGAAATAGATGCTGGTGGCAGAAACAATAGATACCCACTGTAAGAGATTTAGGGATAAACCTATCTGGGGGCATGATAGTGAATGGGAGGGCTTCTTTGATAACTTTTCCAAGACTCCACAGGTCTTATCTTCACTTTTATCACGTACTCACAAGAGGAATCTGCATCCATCAAACGCTGGCCCTCATCAGGCGTCTCCAGACACATTCAATTCCATAAGGAAGCAGTGCAGTTCCCTGGAATGGGCAAACCCCAAAGCCAAAGCTACATGGGGTCATATTCCACACCTTTCATTTAGTGGTTGTGTGCCCTTGTGAAAGTTTCTAAACTCTGTACAACTTAGAAATCTTAGCAGTAAAATGGGAATAACAACACTTACTCTGAAGGTGATGGTAAGGATTAGAGATGGAAGAAGATCCTACAACTGGTTCTGCTAGGTAGTAGATCCTCAATAAGTAAAAATGACTATTCTACACAGTTTGGTCCAGGTCTTGTGATCTATTTGCTGGGGCTTCCTCTCCCACTCTCACCACTACATCCCACCAAATGTCAATATTCAAAGGGGCCCTCATCCGGCTTTCAGGATTTGGAAGAAGTCAGTGGTCCAAACAGAGCTCGAGGTGCAGCACATCAGTGTGTGAAACACTGAATGGGGCACAACTGGGCAAAGACCAAGGACAGAAAGGTTGCCATTACAGAAAAAGCCCTCATCACTCCGCCTGTTGAAGATTTTGCTAAAGTGCTGAAACACACATAAGAAATTCAGAGAAAGAACCAAATTCAAGTGTTTTATGAAATAAGGGCTCTGTAGGAAAGCTGGCTAACTAAAAACTACTTGTTCCTTATTTATCAGCAAATGACCAGCTGCAACAGGTTGGCCTGGAACCTCTTGCTACTTGACCTCATCAGCAACCACCCCGCAATAGGTCACCATTGCTTAATTAGACAAGGGAGTTTTCAAATGTAATCTCTTTGCACTCAGCAGGCCCTGGGTCAAACAGAATCTGACTAACCTGCAGCTTGTGTTTACACAGCTTCCAACAGTTCAAAAAGCCAAGGGAAGATCAGAAGCTTATCTTCCAGCCAACAGGGGAGGGAGGGTAAGTGGAATTTGACAGAAGGTTGTAATCATCCACATTGGGGGTTGAGGGGAAGGCCTGCTCATCTGTTTTTAAGCATGTTAGGACAAGATGTTACATTTCTAGAAACCCAGATGCAGAAAAAGGTGGGCAGATGGCATTCTTGTGGTTTAATTAAGAAGGAAAGTAAAGATCTAACGTAAGGCCAGCTCTCTTAGCTGGGCCTCCTCTTGAGAAGCAAGGGTAGAGGCGTGGGAGGCTGATGGAGAGGATGAGTCCAGTAGGATGTGCTGGTCAGCACGTGGCAGCTGTTCACGGTGAATCCTATTCTAGCTCATGGCCATATGTTCCAGCCCTTTTGGAAAATTACCTCCAAATAACAGATCACGAAAGAGCAACTCTGACAAGCCCTATAATTTAGTCCCAAGAGGAAATTCTTCATTCATCAAGTGTGCAGGAGGCTAAATTAGATCTATACCCACGTGGGCCCTGGTTGGCAATTTCATGATGGTAAGCCCTACCTTGGGGAGGAGTCCAGCCAGAAGAGATGGTGGCCAAGGCCGGCCTGGTGCCCAGCTGGGTCAGACCACATACTGTACCACAGATTGGGTAGAGTTCCTGGGGAATATCTCTGGGACTTCGTTCCTGTCACTATTTTTTTTTTTTCAGATGCACATTTTTAGGGTTTGTGGGGAAGGAGTGAATCTGCTCCATCTCAGCCTGAGGTTGCCAAAGCATTCTTCACCAGAAGGCAGACCAGACTCGTCAGAGTGCAAGGTGGGATTAAAGTTAAATACAACCTTTAAAAGATGCTTCCATTTCATTCTGTTATTAAGCCAATATACCAAATAATTATAAATACACATATATTATACACAGATTTTTTTTTAATTCACTGGTTTGTTTTGTTTGCTTTTGTTCCATGAATCTATTCACAACCTGGAGTCCAGCTCCACTGTTAGCGCTCATTAAAAATGAAACAAAACAAAACACCTCAGAAAACATTCAGAAGATAGACTGAGAGGACTGAGAGGTCTCTTCCTCCAGCCAAATCTTTATTTTTATGGACTTTGTTTTTTCTTTTAATTGAGAGGTAGTTGAATTCCTCAGCTGTACCGAACATTTCAGGAGTCTATAAATAAGCCAGAAGTTTTCTTTGTGCCTAATCAACAGGTTGCCTAAAACAAGACACTTTTTTACATTCCCTACATTTTAAGAATTATGTTACTAAAATTGGCCTACATTCCGAAGTTAAAAATCTTGTTTCTCTTCTTAGAAATTGGATTCACTGCCTCCATCTAGGAATCAGAATAAAATGACATGCTTCTCCTCTTGGTATCTTTTCAATAACCTCAAAAATGCCAATCTCATTTGTATTTGAGAGACTTTGTTATGCTTAGATATTATGAGCAGATATTCTCTCTGTAAATCAAGTCTGCTCTATGAATTCATGAACCATGACAGGCAGCACACATTTGAAAAGAAGGTTTACTAATTTGGGGACAAAATTATTCTGTAGAAATAGAACATAAATGCTTTCACAAATAGTAAAGCAACAATTCAAAAGTAAAATTAGAATTAAAGTGCTACATTTTATATATATATATATATATATATATTTATTTATTTATTTATATATAACTAAGTTTAAATAAGACTATGCAAATAGAGTTTGTGGACTGGTACAACTTTGTCCAACTATTTGTTTTCTATTTTCTCTTCCCCCATGTCCCTAAAGACTGATGCTGGCGTTACATTTCTAAATTTGAAATTACAGAATGTCAAAATGTGTCAGCTATTTGCAGGACAGAATCTCTGCTCTGAAAAAAAAAAAAATCTCACTAGAGAAATTCTTTAAAGTATACTGAAAAAAAAAAAAAACCCGAAAATGATTGGGCTGTATTTATTATCAATTGTGCAGACTAGGAAAAGTAGTTTAGTATATACAACTTAGTCAAGGTATTCATGTCCAATGAGGCATCCTCATCATCAAACACTTATCTACTTCCTTAATTTCTATTCATATTTTTTTCCTTGAGGGACTGGGCAAATAGCAATTTCTATTCATAATTTTTTTTCCTTAGAAGACAACTTGGAAGTCACTACAAACCATACACGATCAGAGTAGAGAAGATAAAGCTGAATTCATTGCTCTCTCACCTGGGTGCCCTGAGTTTAGTATGTATTTCACAATTCACCATTTAAATGGCAAACAGAGGCAGGGCTACTGGTTAAGTCTGTGAGATAAGCCAAGAAACAGGTCTGTATTCCTGACATCATTCAAAGTCAGATAAAAATATTGGAGCATAGGAGCGTCTGCGTGGCTCAGTCGGTTAAGCATCTGAGTCTTGATCTCTGCTCAGGTCTTGATCTCAGGGTCATGAGTTCAAGACCCGCATTGAGCTCCATGCTGGGTGTGAAGCCTACTTAAAAAAAAAAAAAAATAAAGCATAACCACTGGTCTTGACTCATACTGCAGAGGCTGTAAATCCCAGGCACACAGGGTCAGGGACACCATAGAGACACAGATCCTGAGTATGGCAAATAGAGGGTAAAAGTCTGGAGTGAGCTGAAGTTTCTGTCCTTCTTTGACCAGTGCCTTACCCATTTTTCATGTTGAACATTTGACATTGAACAAAATCTCTACACATTGCTATTTTCTGGCAAGAGGTCTCCTCTAAGAAGAAGTTTGTCAGTTTATGATGAAGAAATGGAAGCTTCTGAAGCATGACATCTTCACACCACTAAGAGAAACTTGTGGGTATGAAACAAGAAAATATCTGTCTCGATATAACTGCAATATATACTTTCATTATTTCACAATCCCTGGCCATACAATATATACCCAGGTACCGTTCTATTTGATGATGATATGTCAGGGAATAAGACAGATAAAGTATCTAGGTTTTTTTTTAATCTTCAAGTGGGCTGAAGTGTTTGTGAGGATGATAGGAAAGAGAGAGTCAAGAAGAAAATAAATCTGCCAACAAGATCAAATCATATCGTGTTGTGCACTGTTGGGAGCAGAATCATACGCCAGAAAGTGACTTGATGGCTGCTGCAGTTGTGTGGTCATGGAAGGCCTCTCTTGAGAGGTGATATCCAAGCTGAGGCATGAATGACAAGGACGCGTAAGCCATGTGAAGAACAGGGGTAAGAGGGCAGGCAAAGGAAAGGGCAAGTGCAGAGGCCTAACGGCAGGAATGAGCTTGGTCTATTCTGGGAATGAAGAGTGTGCTGGGGACATTGCGAGAAGGAGAGATCATACCAGAGATAAGCAAGCACCGGAGCATACACAGCCTCATCAGCTTAGGTAATGGCATGACTTTTAAGTACCATGACAAAGTACTAGGAGGTTTTAATTTGGAAAATGGCATGATTAGAATTTTAGAACATTTAGATTTAGATTTAGAATTTTGGAACATTACTCAGGCTTCTGTGCCAGAGAGACCTGGAAAGGACACAATGGAAAAAAAGGAGAGGCTATCACAGTGGCCCAGGTAAGAAAAAATGGTGCTTGTCCAGGAACCAGGACAAAGAAAAATGTGAGTCAATGTATGTAGGACATACTTTCTTAGTAACACAGGGAACTTTTTGTTGATAAGCAGGATGTCACAGGAAGGGAAGGAGCATTCAAAGATTTCATGTTTGAGGACTACTTGGTTCTTTTCTACCTAATGTATTCTGCCTATTCTACCCACCGACAAAGGAAAAGTTAACAAAATTGCACTCATCAAATCTTTCCCTTAGTGCTTACCGGTCTATATTTCAACAGAATTTCACAACCTTTACATCACATTTCAAATAAGAATGGTATGTTTCTCTTAGGACAATAAAAGACCATGATTTATGTGGCTGCTTAAAATTTTCAAATAAAAGTTTGGCAGTCAGCACAAGACACAAGCAATTTCATCTCCCAATACATTCCTTTCAATGACATTGTGTTGTGCAAGAAGAAAACCAAAATGATGTTTACTCTGACCATAAATTGTGGAAATCGGAAAATGGTCTTCACATAGAGCTGATCAGCACTGAGCGCAGGACACGCCATGAGAACCCACAGTGTAAAAGAAATACATGGATGGTCTGGATCTCTGAGGAGACTGTGGATGAGAAAGTGCTCTGCCATCTACTGAACTAGGTAGATGTTCCCAAGAGGCTTTATTTGTTGCCTGACCATGTGGCAAGCTCTCTAGAACAGTGCTGTCCAGTAGGAACACGATGTGAACTACAAGCGTAAATTTGCATTTCCTAGTACTTGTCAAAAATTTTTAAAAAGTGGGGCGCCTGGGTGGCTCAGTGGTTTAGGCCTCTGCCTTCAGCTCGGGTCATGGTCTCAGGGTCCTGGGATCGAGCCCCACATCGGGCTCTCTGCTCCGTGGGGAGCCTGCTTCCTCCTCTCTCTCTGCCTGCCTCTCTGCCTAGTTGTGACCTCTCTCTCTGTCAAATAAATAAAATAAAAAAAAAAAATTTTAAAAAGTGAAGTTAATTTTGATAAAACATTACATTTAACCCAGTATACCTGAGAAGTCATTTTGACATGTGATCAACATGAAAATTGTTAATGACATATTGTACATTCTTTTTTTCATATTAAAACTTTGAAATTTGAGTATAATTATCTCAATTGAACTAGTCACATTTCAAGTGTTCACAAGCCACATGTGGCTAATGGCTACTGTATTAGACATCACAACCCTAGAATACATATAATCTCCTGTCAGCAACAATTTGCTCTCAAATATCCAGGAAGAAAATAACTGATGTCACATCATAGATGTGAACCATTGGTAGTTCGTAAACAGGCAGCCAATAACTGCCTAAAAGATCTGCAATGATATAACATAAAAAATGACAACCCTGACCTTTGAGAAAATACAGCAACATTTTAATAACTCACAGCTTCATTTGGACTATGTTTTGATGTTTCAACTTTTTTGGTTTATTACACTTGGAACCAAAATAAAGGGACATAGGAAAAAAGAAAAATTAAAAGCTGATGTTTTTTATTCTTTTTTTTTTTTTAAGGATAAAGCTGCAAAGGGACAATCAAATTATCCCTAAAGTATTTTGCAGAGCTACAGAACATCTACATCTGAACTTACCCCCGACCCCCGTGTTCAAATGATTATAGTTAGTTGTGTCTCAAGGAAGAGAATCTGTATGACAAGACTACAGCTAGATGCCAAAAGAGATGTTTTGGTATTTCCAGGCTGCGGGGAGGTGATATGATTCCTTTGGCACCACAGGAAGAGTGGAGGGCATACGCCTAAATAACACATGCCTCCTGATATGGAGGTTCTATACCAGTATCATTAGCACCATTGTTACCAGGTGTGTCTTGGGTCGGGCTTGATGACTAACATCTTTGCAAACTAAGAGGCTTATGCAAGGTGACATGAATTGATGATGCCAATGTAACTGTTTTTCCAAAATCAGTCTGAACACCATATTTACAATTACAATGTATTATAACTGTAGTTAACTCTTATCAGCAACGTATAGACTTAAGTGAGGAATAAACACATGGAACCTTTTGGAACTAATCACCCTGAAAAAAACAATAAAGAATGGTGACACAGGGACAGAAACTTCCACAGAGTGGAGGTATAATTTATGGATCTTTTCAGGGACAAACAATAACTTTTAGATTGGACAGACTCTCTTATTCCTAGGGCATGGTCAGTAAAAGTACATTTCCTAGGAACACAGCTAAAGACTTCGCAATTTTCCAGAGCCTGCATCCATGCTTATCCTCAACTCATCTTGTGAGAAGTGAAGGGACAGCCACAAACCCAGTTAATTCTATAGCATCTTTTTTCCTAAGTGTTAAATTCATAATTCTTTTTATAAAGAAAACTTGATATATCAAGGAATCATATTTTCAGTGAAGGAAGAAAGAGACTGAAGTAAAGTAAGTCTGAATCTGGTGGCAAGTTTTATTTGGTTTCCACTATCTGGGGCAACAAACTGTTTAAGTGTGCTTAATAATAAATAAAAGCATCCCCACTCATGAACACTTTTTGCAATGCATAAATAATAAGCAATAAACAATTTCTAATTTGAGACCCTGATCTTGTTTGCAGTAGGGATAGCTTTGGGGAAAATTGTGTTTTTAAAAAAGATTTATTTATTTGTTTATCTGAGAGAGGGAGAGAGAGAGAGAGAGAGAGCGAGCATGCGTACAACAGGAGGAGCGGCAGTCGAAGGGAGAAGTAGGCTCCTTGCTGAGCAAGGAGACTGATGTGGGACTCCATCCCAGAACCCTGGGATCACGATCTGAGCCAAAGGCAGAGACTTAACAGACTGAGCCACCCAGGCATCCCAGGGAGAAGTTGCATTTTTAACAAAAAATCAGATGGAACTGATTTTACCCTTTCCCCCTTCATTCTTTTCTTTCCTTGGAATATCCATGGTAATAACACCACTTACTCCCACCCTCCAGGCTCAGAAGACCCCACTGATTGCCATTTGCAATCAGTTGCCAATTGCCAATTGTTTCCCTCAATCTCTTCTAAATGATCATTTCATTCTCTGTTTGAACACCCTGACATCGTTTTTTGTTTTTGTTTTTTTTTCCCTCCTTAATGGCGAGCTCTATTCATTAGAATGTTTTAACTTATGTTGAGTCCAATGCTTTCTATGTGTATTTCCTGGCCTCCGTTCTTAGTAAATAATGTACAAAGATAATCCCTCATTCTAGACCCTTAAGAACAGTATTAGCAAACACAGAACAAGTATATAACATGATTCCAGCACTTAAGAAAGATGCAATCTAAGGAAAAAGGCAGAATGAACAATTAATGAAAAGTTAGCAATTAGACAGGGTATATGGTTCTGTGTGCGATGGAATTCAGAGTCCATAAAGGACAGGTAAAGCAGGAAAGATTGCATGGAAAAGAACAAGCCTAGATAAGCAGAAGTAAAATAGAAAACCTCTGGAAACACAGACGAAGGAGGAGCAAGGAGCCAAGACAATTGCAGGAATTTGGATAAAGGACAGGTCAAACACGAAAGAACACTTAGTAGACACCTGCTGATACAGATAAACTGTTTTCCACTAGTCAACTCGTGTACAGCATTTTAGATATCTGGCAAGTCTAAACCATTTTAGGAACACTTAAAAAAATTAAAAAATTAAAATAAGAATTTAATGCCAGTAATAAACATTTAATGATGTTTTATTTTTTAACTAGCTTTATGCTTGCTTTGGACAGCTATATAGCATTCACATCAATTTATGTCAAATTTCACATTTTATCAGTCGCTGCAAAAAGGCAGTTTTTACCCTTTTCTTATCCAAGGTATATATTTTAAATTTATTTTACATTTTTGTTCCTTCACTACCTGTCAGCAGTAGGATACCTTAGTTCCTCATTTTACTATAAACTTTTGCAGAATCATGCTCACATGTAGGATAAATCCTATGCCACGTAGGATTTAAAAAGTTGTAGCCAATCTGCTTTTGATTTAAAAGAAAGGCGTGTGTAGCCTCAAGTCTAGCCTTTCTAACTGACATGACAGCAGCGACAATAGCCACAAATACACAATATTAAGGTTGGTTTTTTTTTGCATCCAAAAAGCATCCCAAAAGATGTTGCGTGACTCTAAAAATTTATGTTTCAGTTAATCTCCTATCTCTCCATTCAAAATCATATGGCCAATAATATCTCAAAGAGGTTGGTAAACAAACATATTTGTATTAAAGAAATAGTACAAAATTGAAATGAAACTTGTGGCTCTTCCAGGATTTTTGGCAACTAAGGTATAATTAAGTAGGCCCAGGACAGAAGAGGCCTAGATTTGAATTGCAGTTTCGCCACTAATTAGGTTATACAAACATGGGCTCACCTCTCTGGATGCCAGTTTCCTAATCTGTTAAGACAATCATGATAAAGATGAAATAAAACATTTATATTTGAAAAGAAACTTACAGAGTGCCTGGCACATTGCAGTCATTCCAGGAAAAGTCGAGTTCTTTGACTCATTATTCATTCACATACCTCCACTAATATAAATAAAATAGACATCCAGTTCTTTCTAAATTCTTTTACATTGAAATAAAACTGAAGAAGTAGAATCGGGGTTTATGTGGAAAACATTGCAATTTGGGCAGTGTGTCACATACTTTGCTTCGGACTTCCTATCAAACGGCTAGGCCATCTGAGCTGGCTTCAATCTTTTAAGCAGGGTTGCTATATGTCTTGTGCTGATACTGCTACCTGGAGCTGGAGACAAAATCCTGGATGTCTTCCGAGGAGACTTTCAGGCAATCCCATGGTGAGGCGTAAGGGAAAGCCATTACTGGGTCTCTCATGTGGAAGAGGTTGACCATACTTATTTCTAAGGTAACGTTCGCTGTAAAGTATGGCTGCCCAGAGGCAAAATTTTAATTCCTAAACCATTTCATTTACTCTCTGCAAATCAGATTTGCCTCACAAAGGCTACCAAAGAGTAACCGTTTTCCCTAATATCTGATAGAGTATTTCACTTACCCATCCAACTCTAAACGTTAATTTTACTCTTTTATAAGGTATTTCAAAACTATTGTCTTATGGTTTAAATCTGATCTGTCCTCTAATCTCTGAGCTTTAGATTACATTAGCTATTCTTCAGAAATGGTTCACAATGGCTTTATCTTTATTCTTTTATTATCCACTGAAGGGCCCACTTCCAAAACCATCTCAGATGCCTTATGTCCAGTCCAATGAAGTTTTCAGAACATATGCATAAATAGCCTCTAGTTTTGGATTTTGACACTCAAAGTATTGTAATATTTCAGACTTTTTATTAAAAGGGAACTTGGTCTTAATCTTCATATAAAATAAGTAAACATTTACATAAAACTTTTATATAAATGTCTGGCTGTAGAAATATTTCATATCCGTATATTGAACACTATGTAGTTTTAGAAGTTAAACAGAAAATTAAATAGGTCATCTTAATAAAAAGTCAGAAACCTTACTGTAATTTGTGTAACCTTCTATATCATCAAACTTTAGCTCGTGAGCCTTAAATGACTATGATTTTTTATTTTTAATTTAAATGAAAAAAGTTAAAGAACTATCTGTCATTCCTTTTTCTCCATGAGTAATAGAGCCCCCTGGGGTTATAGGACCAGGCTCTTGAGTGGTCAGTACAAATAAAGGACGACAGAAATCTTCCCCACAAACAATCTCTGTGTCCACAACTTCAAGAAGTTAGGAATGAACTTTATCTCAGCCAGGCTGACAATGATAAGATTTCAAAAAGGAGAGAAGACTGACCACCCACAGCCCTGCTGTCTCCAGAGCAGATCTAGCTAGACTTGCAAATACCACTATCACAGTACCAGTAGCATCTCCAAACTAACAGTCCTGTTGATTGGCAGGACTTCATGGAGTTTTATCTAATTGTCTGAGAACAGGAAGGAAAGGAAAGCACAGAAAGCACACACGCATTTTCATTTAAATGTAGACAATTTCTACCTTTGACCCTGGGTTGGAGGGGAGGAGGGAGCACAGATTTACTCACACTGGTTTGTTGTTTTTGTTTGTTTGTTTCTTGGAGCCAATATACCCTAAATGGAATATCTCTTGTGATTTCTTTTTTATTTTAAAGAATTCCAGAGAGATACTAAACTGCGGACCTCCCCTTGGAAAACCACCTGGAAACTGAAAAGTCATGTCTATGTGTGCATGAACACTGCCAAAGGTGATATGGTGGCAGCTGACAGCCCAGGAAGTGAATCACTGCCTTTGTCAGTTTCTATTTTGTCAGCAAAGGAAAAATTTCAAAAGTAACCCACAAAGAGAAATCAATAAATAACCTATCATCCATTTCTGGGACCCTTGTTTCTAGTTTCCTCCATCTCTCCCACCCCTATTATTAAATGAGTCAATGGTGGAAAAACTCCAAATGTCTCATGTCGAGTTAAACTGGGTATTAAATCATCTTAGTCTCATTGCATATGGCAAAAAAGAAGCCATCAAAAAGAACATACTGGCATTGAGAGAAGTGAGAATTTTGAGCAATATACCATACTCTAACAAAATAATCCTATAAATTGAGAACACATTATGCCCCTGCACAGCACAGCATATATATGAAAAAGAAATTTAGTTGCTGAAAAACATGAGATATTCTCCTCTGCCACTGATCAGTTTGCTGGAAGGACACATCCTTTGTGGTTAGTAAATAGCACTTTTTTGGTTTATAATTATGCCTAGTTTCTTGCCAGTAAAGCATGATGAAACCTTCATCACTTAACCCTCCAAAAACATCTAAAACATCCAAAGATTTAATAGATCATTGCCAACATACTCATACATCCAACAGAAGTAATCCAGAAAATTATATCAGCACCTTCTCAGGCAGAATAATATTTAGATTTATTCTTACATGGCCACGTTGTGAGACGTGTTGAAGATATCTCAGATTTTACCTCCTGGTCATTCAGATTCACAGACACTATTTTTACCTTCTCCGAGTTTCCTGGATGACTGAAGTCCTTCCAGTCTTCAGTTAGTCATATCCCACACTCTACTAATTCTCAGATGCTGGAATAATGACAATAACTGACATCATGATGAACTTCTGAGACTGAAGTCCTATCTTTATCAATGAGGACATAGTTACTATTTCATAGTCACCCCAAACTACCTCTTCCATTTGGTGGCAGAGGGTCAAGAGGGCAAGCTTTAGAGTAGCTATTCTTAAGTTCCTGATGTAGGGAGTGGGAAGGTTGTAAGTGGTTTTGACCATGTCATTCACTTAGAGCTCACTTCCCGTAGAGGTTACATATCTATTCTATCTTCCTAAAGTATTCAATTAAAATTAAGATGGATAATTCTCTAACTCGTCTTATGAAGGAGTAAGCATTTGCAAGATCTTGGAAAGTCCCATGTTAAATTCCACTGAAAGCCGCAGCTCCCATCTAAAGCTCAAAAGCAATTTGGGGGCCATCTAACCAATTTACAAGTCAGCCAAAGGTAATGAGAATAAAACACAGTCTCCTCCTCATCCTGCTTCACCAGGCACAGCTGCAAATGTCAGCATCCAACTCCTTTCAAGCAGCCTTCCCTGGCTGTATCTCCTTTTGATCTGAGCTTCCTTTTCGCTCTTTGGAGATTAGCTAGCACACTTGTTGGTGAGACCCACTTTATATGGCTTATCATTGCAGTGCATGGGTTCATAAATGCCCAGGGGTTAAAGCATGTCTCCTGAATGACGACATCCATGGTCCTGTGCATGAGGCTGGTGACTGCCTAATGCCGTCCTTCTACTTTGTCAAACACACCAAGACAACAATGCCTTTGGTCTAAAGACAAAAGGATGGAGACTTGCTGAGAAAAAGAATGTGGGATTACAAAGGAAGCTCTATGTCACTATTAATGATATTATAAAAAGATCAATGTTATTCTAAGAAACATAAGAACAAGTAGTTCCCAGTATAGAACTAAGTGCAGTCAAAGGAGAGAAAATAAATAATTCACATGCCAGAGAATGGCAACTCCACATGTCAGTCAGTGGCAAGCAACCTGCTCTGTGAAATGGGTTTAACCACGCGTATCCCATATTTGGGGGAACTTCTTGCTATCATCATGCTTCAAGCTATAATATTATAAGGAAGAGTAGAAGAATTCATAGTGCATTGGAATCATACTTCTTGTGCAAAATTCATGTGTAAAACTACTCATGTAAAGGGGCTCCCTTTTACTATTTCAACAATGCAGAATAAGGAAGGGAAAAAAATAAAAATAAACATGCTAGATTACAAACGGAAGCTAGAAACATTAAAAAAATGTTTTAGGGCGCCTGGGTGGCTCAGTGGTTTAAGCCGCTGCCTTCAGCTCGGGTCATGATCTCAGAGTCCTGGGATCGAGTCCCGCATCGGGCTCTCTGCTCAGCAGGGAACCTGCTTCCCTCTCACTCTCTGCCTGCCTCTCTGCCTACTTGTGATCTCTGTCAAATAAATAAATAAAATCTTTAAAAAAATGTTTTAAAGATTTTATTTATTTATTTGACAGACAGAGATCAAGGTAGGCAGAGAGGCAGGCAGAGAGAGAAGCAGGCTCCCTGCTGAGCAGATAGCCCGACGCGGGGCTTGATCCCAGACCCCTGAGATTGTGACCTGAGCTGAAAGCAGAGACTTAACCCACTGAGACACCCAGGCGCCCCATAGAAACATTAAAATTAATTAGCAGTTGCAGTTAGCTCTAAAATGCCAAGGGGCACCTGGGTGGGTTATAGTTGGTTAAATATCAGACTCTTGATCTCAGCTCAGGTCTTGATCTCGGGGTCGTGGGTTCAAGCCCCGTGTTGGGCTCCATGCTGGGTGTGAAGCCTACTTAAAAAACAAATAAATAAAATGCTAAGATTGTCTAATGTTAATTTGGCATTTCTAATTATATTTCTATTACTATATTCAACATTATTAGACTATTCTACATCACTATGTATATTTGTGATTTACATATACCAGTATATATTATAGTGTAATATAGAATATAACTATATACTATATATTGGATCTGTATTATTATATTCTATAATATATTTCTATTACTATATTCTGTTCCTTCCTCTTTGCATAAGTTTACAAGAAACTTCAGAAGTTAGGAGACTTTTCTGACACATACATTATAAGAGAATATTATTCTTTTCAATCAAGAAAGCCAGTAGGCCCTGAAATGTTAAAGGCATGCTCCAAAGAAGATTCAGAATAAAACCTTATTTTGACATCATTGTCAAAGTCAAAACATTATGAATTTCCCCCATCTCGTCCTTTTATTGGCGTCTTCATGATACCAACAACTACTGAACATATGTCTTTTCTCCATCAGACACTTCAATAACAATTACTGCTGGGCAAATTCTAAGCCCATAGCACCCACCCCCAATTGCACTCCAGACAAAGATTAAAAATGAGGTAACTGCAAAGTATAAATAGCTTGGCTTTGCCATGTTAGTTCTGAGCAAACCTGAGAGCATAGCCATTGGGGTAGAACACAGAAACTGGACTACTGTATCAGAAGTGGAGACCATTTGACCTGAACTATATAACTGGCAATGTTTTATTGAATTGCAAACCACAGCAGGAAATCTTGGAGTGTAAGAAATTATTCTGAGTAAAGGAATAACCATATATCAAAGTCAGTTGACAGTTTCATATTTAACCCCCTGAGCCACCTAGGCGCCCCGACAGTTTCATATTTAAGGTGGGTATTAACATATACATTTATCTCTTCTCCTGCTCAAAAACCCATATGAAAAGAAAAATAAGAAGAATAAATTTAAGGAGCTCAACCTGCTATATCATCCACTCCCAACCTGCCTCCCTCCCACCCTACCTGTTCCTCTTTAGAAGCAGAGAGCGTGTAATTACCTTCAAGGTATAATTTTTTCCCAAATATCTACCTCAATTACTGATGTTGATAAATTAAGTCATCATTTGCAAGTATAAACAGATATGCCAGAATAATCAATTGAAACTAGTATACAAGAGAGACAAAAACTGAACAAATGAACTAACTCAAGAGAACAGAGAGAAGACAGAGCACAGGAGACAACTATAAAATAAATGTAATTAGTCTCTTCAGATCAATAACAGTGCATATCACATGGAAATAGGTTTGGGTGTGAGCTCTGAGTATCTGTAATCAAATATGATTATGAGGGATTTCTCATGTACATTAAGATTTTACAAAGAGAGTCTTAGATCATCTTTACAGTCTCCCAAGCTGAGGACTCATGATTCTATTTCAAGTGCAGTTTCTGGGTTTTATACTTCTCACGGAATACAAGCAAATGCTCATATTACACAAAGAAATGAAATCAAAATATTCTGAAATTTTGAGAAATCACAAATGATGCGCTCCTCCATTGAATAATGAGCCCAAACAGAGGTAAGGATCAGCAGCATGGAGACTGTCTTGCTGTGAATAGCACACATGTTCAGTCTTTGGATATCATTGTCTCCGTGCATGGTGTTCTCTGCTGAGATGTGGCAGGGAAACCTGGGGTCCTGACACAAAAGTAAAAGACTGCAGTGCTTGAAAAATATTTAGCCAGGAGTTAGCATTCAACAGCGTACTACATGGGAGCGTATCACACATCATGCTTTATCTCAACACTTGATTTGTCAGGCTAAAGTATCTCTTAAGCAATGCTATACTCTATAGCAGGAAGAGTCGAAGGCTAAGTGGACAACTGTTACAATAGTCAACACAGAAGAACTGCTTGAGAAAAGCCAGCTTCCAAATGGGGATTTTCATCTCTGTATTGTATTCACTTTAATCCTCTAAGTATTTTCAGCCTCCTATGAAAGAACTGAAATTTCCTGAACAACAATACTGCCAAGAGTTATTATCCCTTTTGCTTACTTTCAATGAGTCCTTCTCTATTAAAACAGCTTATATAAAATCTGAGTATTGTTAGATTACATGCAGCTCTCCAGACATCAACCCAGTCCAGAAAGAATTTACAGACTTCTATATTCACAGAGCATGTATGGCACAGGTTAACACTGGGAAAAAAGTTAATGGAAAATCACTGCAGAAAAATGGCTTTCCAAAATTTTTAATGAAGATGTATTGTCACCAGCCTTTTAGTACACATATGTAGATAATTTTTGCATTTAAAAAAATGGTTTACTAAAGGAGAATCTGGGTAGCTCAGTTGGTTGAGTGTCCGCCTTGGCTCAGGTCATGATCTGGGGGTCCTGGGAACAAGCCCTGGGTTGAGCTCCTTGATCAGCAGGGAGTCTGCTTGTCCCTCTCCCTCTCCCCCTCCACCCATTAGTGCATGTCCTCTCTCTTTTGCTAATTAATAAAAACTTTTTAAAAAATGGTTTAATAGAAAAGATGCCTCTGTGTTTTATTCTGATTCATTTATTTTGATGCATAGAATTTCTGCATCATTTCTGAACCATTCATATTGAGTTCACTTTTCTCATACTTTAAGGTCCTTAAAGTATCATTTGTTTGCCAATCTTTTGGCATCAATTCTTTCAGTAAGCCTTTAGTCATTCATTCATTCAACAGGAAATTATGGAGTGTATCCTCTTTGTCAGGCGATGATTGAAGTGTCAGAAATAAAAAGGTGCCCTCAAGCCTTACACACTAACACCAGCCTGCTGGACCCAAGCCTTCCTTGAAGATACCTGAAATGTTGACGAAGCAGAGAACACTTTCATGTGATGGTAGTTAGTTTCAGCATTCTCGCTGTTGTGGTTTTTTTTTTTTTTTGTCTATTTGTTTGTTTTTCTTAAGAATTATTTATTTTTAGAGAGAAAAAGTAGGTGCACAGGAGGAGCGGCAAAGGAAGAGGGACAGAAAGAATCATAAGCAGACTCCATGCTGAGCATGGAGCCCAACTCGGGACTCAATTTCACGGACCTTAATTTCACATCTTCCTGTCCCTGCTCTCTGAGATCATGACCTCAGCTGAAACCAAGAGCTGGCCACAACCAACTGTGCCACCGAGGTACCCCTAGCATTCTGTTTTAATGTGACATCTGTGAGCAAGAATCATGAGCTCCTTTAAGAACTTTCAGAGTTGATTTCATGTCCCTTACCTCAAAACTTCCAAGAGTTACGAAATCATTTTATCTGAGGACGAAGGAATGTGACCTTTCCATTCTTCCTAATAGGTTTATGTGTTAACTGTAAGGCCAGATGTTGGGGTAGCAGGTATTTGGGTCTCCCAAATGCTAAAATTATATGTAATTTCTCATTAACTCTTAACTGTGCTGAGCACAGGTTGCTGCCATTGTGAGCCACAGCAAAATGTTTTTCTGTTGAAATAGTCATATCATCTCCTCTTCTGGGAAAAAATTCAAGTGAAATGTACACATTTAAAATCTAGGATTACATATCAGATTAGAATTAGAAGAGACCTATGAAATAGTCACCAACAACCACCATGATTACACGGGAAACATAAAGAACAGAGCAGAGGTGAGGCTTACATAGAGTCAGAACTAGTGGCACCTGGAGTTTTTCACTCTGTCATCTCCCAGCAAACCAATGGAAATATGATTTAACTGTCATGCTTGGGGATCCCATCTTGTTAACTGTTCCTGCATTATCTGCATTATCTATAGTAATTTACTGTGAAGAGTTTATGGTTTTTTAGGTGAGCTCATGACAAAATTGTGGGAGAGGATCCATGGCTAACTTGCCATGAAAAAGCCAATCAGTACAACTATTTAAGTCAACGAGGCGCAGGTCTAGGATTATAGTGCAAGGCTGAAGTCCCCTCCTCACTTCCTCGCTTGAGACAATAGGAAAGTCAACAAGAAAACAGAAGCTCCTGATGGGCAGTTTCAGCACGACAGAAGAGAAAGCTGAACAGACAGGGTAATGTTAAAAGTTGCAATCTAAGATTCTAAAGTTGTTAAGTGTAGATTCTACTAGGTAGCTCCACAGATAAAAGAATGAGTATCTAAACCGAGGCTAGGGGAAACTCAGCATTTGAAAAGGGTCAGTCTATCTTGTCGGACTGGTCGGTTACACCAGTAGGTGTCCTGCTGGCTAGGAGAAGAGCAGAGAGGGCCTCTGACCAAAGCTCTCCGTGGGGTGATGATGCAGAAGGACACCACATGGTCTAGGAATTCTTCTAGCTGTCGCCACTGACTAAGAGAGACTAAATAAAGAAATAAACAAATAAAACAGAAAGCAACAACCAGAGAAAAGGATCAAGGTAAAGAGGGGAGAGGGGTGAAGGAGTAGAAAGAAAAAAACTAACCAAGGTGCCTTCAGCTTCATACGATTCCTAGTCAAGATTTCTTATTCCAAAATAAGCTGCTTAAAATTTTTTTCTTATTTGTTAAGAGCAGGTTTGAGTGGAAGGCATGAGATGGAGGCAAAATGAATTTCTTCCAGGAGGCACTGCAGATCCATCATGAGGCAGACTGGAGTTAAGAAACAAGCCTGCTCAACAGGATTCCTTTCTGAAAGTGTCCAATCTTGAACCTCACTCAAAAAAATTTTCTTTAAATCCTGATAATATCCCAGGACAATCCGTTCTTCTATATAAATATGATCTCCCCTGCATTGGGAAAGCCTGGGAAAATAAGTTGCTGAATCTTTTATAACTTCTCCAGGCCTTTTGGGATTTCTCAGATTGGTGGTGATTTGAGCAACATGGATAACATGTTCTACCTTCTGAGATTAATATTTCTCTCTAGGACTTGTCTCATTACAGGTGGATCCCCTGCTAAGATCAAATACATGCCCCAAAGCAAAAGACCAGGAATATCTATTTTGTCACAATTTGTTGAAGTTGTGGGGCTGACATTCCAGGCTTTCTGCTGTAGAAGATGAGCCTCATTAGGAATCTAACCTCTGATAAAGAGCAGACATTTTTGCAAGGATACGAAAAAATATTTTATATCTGCAAAGAGCAAGAGCTGAAAAGAACTTCAAGGCATATTCAGTTGAGATCAACTTGAGCTACTAAAAAGTAAAATTTACAAATGTATGTTGTTTATAAACTGCTGACTCTGTTTTGATTTGCCTTCCTTCATACTTCTGGTCTTGTTAATTCAGGAGAAATCACTTTCTCAAAGCTAATATCCAGGAATTGTGAGCACTATAAATTCAAGCATAGTTTTGTATGAGATAAAATACTAGTAATGAAAATAATGATGATAATAATTATTATTCTCATCAAAATGTCCAAAATGAAGACATTTCATAAATGGTAGAATTTTAAAGGCTATTTGCTTACAATGTTGCTATTTTACCCTGTATCTTGGAGACAAGTATACAGAAAGTGGAAACAGATCATCTCCAACTACTCTAAAAATTGTTTGGTCAAGGCATATTTACCACCATATAGAGGATGGTGTGTATGGGCTTCTCTGGGTATTTCTTCCTGGCCCTTCATCCCCTAAATTTTTAATCTACCTATCATATCAATGTGCACTGAGTCGGTCAGCCAAGAACATTCTTGTTTCAGCAAGCTGGGGTGCCCGTGCTTATAAAATCACAAAGTGAGATGTCAGTGACTTATACACCATGTCTTATCATATTTGGCGGGGAAAATAAGATGGTGCGTGGGCTAAATTTCAGACCTCACTTATCCCATTGACTGGGTGTCCTTGTGGGATGGTACAACTGTTTGCAAGGTTCCTGATTAAAGAAATATAAAAATTACCCAGGATGTCTATCAAACACCTGCAGGGATTTTCAAAGACATTTCTTAGCCAGGGGGGAGTGTTTGCTTCTTAGAACACTAGTTTGAATTCCTAAGAAATAGGGTAGAATTTTATTATCACAGAACATGGAGGCTAAGCAATCCAAGTTTTTACTAACCTACTGATTTTTGGAAACGTTTTCCAAAAAGATGTTTTCCTTTTCTGTATGGCTCAGCTAAACCAAAGGTTTTAAACTAAAGATAGTTTTCATGAAACAAGTGAATTATTTAGGAAACGACCTGACAAGATCATCAAATGGCAATTCAACCATGCCAAACAAAAGAACAGAATTGACGGACAACACATATAACATACTTGGGTTACGTTTTTTTCCTGTGAGATGGCAAAGTGGACAGAGTTTGTCTCAGAAGAATATAAGCTTTCTCTATGAAGCATGGAATTCAATATGAGCACTAAGAAACATGGCAGTAGGTGTTTTAGGCTGCTTTGACTCCCTAAAGGAAGAAAACACAAAGGGGCTCAAGCTGTGGCTTTTACATCTTGTTGTAGGTGTCACTTCCTTGAACCGTCTCAATATACATTCCATTTTTTAAGAAGGCAGGCTGAGACTTTTTTCCATTACTCTTGGCTGGGATCTGGATTTAGTCAAACTGGCCACTGTCACTACTTATGTCTAATTAGAACCACCTGTGAGAATTCTGTGTCAGAAAGAAAGAGAGAATGAAAGCTAATGTTCATAATGATTACAAGATTTAATCTTTAAGTTCATTTTATTTGTTTTTGGCCTGATAACAAGACTTTCCAAGCACCTTTTGCATTTTCAAAATGGATTTTCTTTGGATTTGGGGCCGGAAGTGTTCATGTGTTACATGTATGTGTGTATACAGACAGATAGAGTCCTCTTAAAAAGAACCTTTACACCTCTTTAAAGAAAAAGCATATAACATTGAAATCTGAGTTGGAGTGAAAAAGCATGGCTTGTTTGGCTTCCTATTCTTTAGAATGGTACCAAGGGAGCTGAGCTGACACCTTGTCAAAGAAATAGCATCACAAGTGTTTCATTCTCCTCCCACCCATTTTCCTTCCAATCACATTTTCAACATTTCCTAAGGGGAATTCTTTCCAGTCTTAAACTCACTGACTTTGGTCTTATCACAACAGTATAAAAAGTTTTGGAAATTTTGAGGGGAGAAAAAAAAATTATGTCCAGCCAGGATAAAATTATGAAAGCAGAAGAGGGGGTGGGAGGCTCATGTTTTTTCCATTTTCTGTCATCAACTGTAAAATGTCAAATCCGTCAAATGTCTGGTTCTGAATATGAAAAAGTCAACTTTGGGGAAGCAAATGAAGCCCTCTGTTAATGAAAAATATATTACTTGTTATAAATAGTACAAATACTTAGAACTGGACTTTTTATTATAATGATATAGCATAAAAGAAATTTTTGTTTTTTTTTAAGATTTTTATTTATTTATTTGACAGAGAGAGAGAGAGAGAGATCACAAGCAGGCAGAGAGGCAGGCAGAGAGAAACAGGGGGAAGCAGGCTCCCCGCTGAGCAGGGAGCCCGATGTGGGGCTCGATCCCAGGACCCTGAGACCATGACCTGAGCCAAAGGTAGAGGCTTAACACACTGAGCCACCCAGGTGCCCCTAAATTGTTTTTAAAATAAAGTACACATTGATTTTAAAAACCCACGAACTTAAAATTTAAGACTAAGCTCCACAGAGTAAATGCAATTAAGAGACACCTGAGTGGCTTAGTGAGTTAAGTGGCTACCTTCAGCTCAGGTCATGATCCTAGGGTCCCGGGATCAAGTCCCACATCAGGCTCCTTGCTCAGCAGGGAGCCTGTTTCTCTCTCTGCCTACAGCTTCACCTGCTTGCACTCTCTCTCTTTCTCTGACAAATAAATGAATAAAATCTTTAAAAAAAGAATAAGTGCAGTTAAAATTAATTTTTTTTCCTTTTCTTCTTCTTACAAACTAAATCATTGTCAATGTATAAAGTGAGAATATACAATATTCAGAAAAGAAAAATAAGATTCATGCCTCTTGCCCCCCACTCCCACAAAAGCCTATTTATTTGTAACAACATGAACACATTCAACTAACACGAAGAAATTTGCACTAGAACTTTGGATACCTTCCCTTACAGACAATGGTAAAATTGTCAAGTCATCAGAGCAATGAGTAGAAATCACCAAAGGTCTTTATTTAACTCCCAACTTCTCAAAGTCCTTGATTTCCCTTTACAACTATTTTGTCAGCCCCAAACTCCATGCTTTCTCGTTTGTGGCCAAAAGGAGGAACACGGGTATTTTTTGCCTCCTGAAGCTGATCAAGAAATGGAAGCTGACGCTGCTCGCACTGGGATTTTGCACACTCTGGTTACAAAAATGCATATGAAAGTTCGGCTGTGTATTACAAGTGCTCTTTAAGAGCCCTTGTAGAAATTGTAAACATCCTTGATATCTGGTTTCCCTTCAGGACTAGTTAAGCTCTTTTTAAGACAGGAAGTGAAGAACTTAAGAGCATAAAACAAGGAGGCAGATCTAGGTTTGAATCTTGCTTCTGCTTTAGCCTAGCTGAGAAGTTAGTCAATCAAGTTTCTTGACTTCTAGACTCAGTCCACTCATCCGAAAAATGAACTTGAGCATTCTCTCTTCAAGGAGTTATGTAGATTGCATATGAATATTAATGCCAAAAAATTCAAGTAAAATACTGAACTCTCCAAGCAATAACAGTATTGCTTGAATTTTTTTGTCTTAGGAGGTCACCTGTGTCTGGTTCATCTTACTACACACAAACCCAATGTTAGAAGATGACAAAGGGATCATTTCTGTATCTACATAGTATTTAAGTCCCTTCTTCTCTGCATGATACCATTTGCTCTTTTTACCCTTAGGATACTCCTTTAAGTTGGGTGAAGGGCCCTTCCCCACCCCTTTATCTCTCATAACCCACAGAACCCATAACAACAGAAATAATGCTCATTCCATACTCCGCTCCTGAAGACATGGCAACCATAATTTTTCCAAGTTCACTGTTACACATTATATCCCAACTCACTAATATATTTTCATTACTTTCCTTTGGGCTTCCTTTCTTTGTTTCACTCTTCTGTCTCTTTATACCTCAGGATACCTAAGATTCATACAAGTTCTTTCTTTAAAAATCTTTCCTTACATTTATCCACCTATTACTTTTATTTAGATTTTTATTCATTGAACAAATTGACAAATGTAGAGGGCTCCCTAAAGTCTTCCACAATGTTGCAAAGCAAAGTCACTGTCAATTGCTGAATAAAGACTATATGAAAATGTTTGGAACACTGAAAAAATAAAATAAAAATAAAGATTATATGAAAATGTTTATCCTGGGTCTTGAGGAAGCAATTTTTTTCCAGCACATCAACTATATGACTGAATGAGCACTGACTGATAATCTTCAGTTAACCCAGGTTAACTAAAACCTGTGGAAGAGATGATAGACGGTCTTACCTTCAAGGAGATTACAACCAAGTAGGAGAGTGAAAGGGAATACATCAACTCATAATGGCAATTTTGGCACTGTGAACTTCATGTTTTAATACCTCCCTGCCAGCTTTTCTGTCATAATCAGCATCCATTCCTGTAAGCATACATGGCTGTGTGTGATAAAAACAGATGGCTCAGGAGGCCCTTGAGTGGCTCAAGCGGTTGAGTGTCTGCCTTCAGCTCAGGTCATGATCTCAGGTCCTGGGATCAAGCCCTATGGTGGTCTCCCCGCTCAGCAGGGAGTTTGCTGGAGATTCTCTTCCTCTCCTGCCCCTATCTCAGATGCACTTTCTCTGTGTCTCTCAAATAAATAAATCAACCTTAAAAAAAAAAAATGAGATGGCTCAGATTCCAGACAATTTCTAGAACAGACAATGCAGGAATACCGAACCACGGAATTCTCAAAGTCCACTTTAAGACAAAATTGGCCCATTAAAGAAACATGAGATGTTCAAGTCACAGAACAGTTAGTTATCCCACTCCCAGTGGGTGGGAGTAGGGGGGCGATGTGGGGGAGAGATGAGGGAACTGACTAAACATCCTGCTGCAAGCTGGCCACACCTACAAGCAGCTCCGTAGGTGGCTCCTGCTGCTTTTGAAGCCATGAAATTCCCTTTCCCTGGCTCTTTCAGCAGTTTGAGAATCATGAATTTTTTCTGCATAAGATGCTTATTTAGGTTTTTATATCTGCCTACCTATTTTATTACCTTTTATATTGCATGTGAGGCTGGATCAGTTTGCAGCAGAACAAAGCTAATTACAACCTTCATGGCCTAAATATAGCATAATGACAGAGTGCCATTCAAGGGTAGCACTAAGATGAGGAACCTTCTGGCAGGCCAAGACAGAGGTTATTCAGCTTTGTGGTGATTGCTCTAAGGGCTGACTGATTGCAGAGCTCTAAGCTATCCTAAATCTCTGAGCGGGTCGCTGGACAACTTGACTTCGAGAGGAAAGTTAGTCTCAGGTCCACTTTGCTTGTTTTAGGTTGGTCCTTATTTTTAGAGAATTAACTGCAAATGCACAGTGGGTTGATATTTGAGAGAGAGGGTCAACACTAAATTCAGGAATTAAGAATCTCTGGACTGTGGTGGAAGAACTGACAAAACCAAGAGATCTAGAAGAGAATAATCCTGGGAATGCTGTTTGAAACGTTCTCCCAGATGGCACAACTAATTTCCACCAGACAATAATGTGTTATTGGGTTGAGTTATTAAAGAAGCCCCCTTTCTAAATTACCTCTCTTATATGACGGTTTTTATCCTTTAGTGTGGGTGGTGTTTCTCCTTAGAGTTTCTACCTTTAATCCTGTGGTTACATGTACATCCCTTGTTTCTAATATGCAAAGGTATCGCTCACATGTGGGAGTTGCTATGGTACAGATGCATGTACACTAGTAGCTGGTGGTCCTGATGCTTTTACAGTCTCTGTGTCAAACTCAGAAACAATCTTGCTACCCTCCAGACATGTCTGTCACTGGCAGTTTTATTTCACTAAGGATGTCTGACTTGACTTTGGTTGTCTCACATTCTCTTCCCTGTTCATTCTGCTGTTTGATTCTCCCTGGAATTTCGTAGTCATGCTTTGTATTAATGCTTCTTAATAGCACTTAATGAGAACCTTTCAAAGACTCTGAGTGAACAGAGGAAACAAAAGACATGCCCATTGCTGTCACCAGAATTCCACCTCCCACCCCCGGGACAAAGCCAGTTCTTAGCCTTTGAACCCTCGTCAATGCATGTGCAGTTTCTTACAAACCACTTTGCCTTCCTCTGTGAAAAGGACTTGAAGAGGCCTGGCCTACCACACACAGAATGGGAAAAAGGCAAAGAAATTTTTTAAAAGAAAAGTTAGTTATAGACATTATTATATGATTGGACCAATGAGAACCTCCTGCCAAACCATCATGATCTTTGGGGAAACAAAGATGGCTTAAGGACATCTATGATGATAACTTAACTGTAAGAATCAACACAAATCTACTTTGAAATTTATGATGACTTCCTCACATCAGTGAAATTAACATTTGTTGTTTATAAATCAAGATTACATTTTAGGATTCAGTAAATAAATCCTAAAATCTTCCACTGTTAAATGCAAGCATAATAGAAAAGGACGAAGGATGTTTCAGTATTACTATTTGGTATTTTCTAGTTGTTTTTATGCTGTGGAAGTGTGTGTGTGTGTGTGTGTGTGTGTGTGTGTGTGTGTGTTTGCTGGAATTATGAGTGATATTATATTTTCCACATCATCCTAGAGAATTTTATTCATTTAAAGATACTGTCAGGGGGGAGGAGTCAAGATGGCGGAGAAGTAGCAGGCTGAGACTACATCAGGTAGCAGGAGATCAGCTCGATAGCTTATCTAAACATTGCAAACACCTACAAATCCAACAGGAGAGCGAAGAGAAGAAGAACAGCAACTCTAGAAACAGAAAATCAACCACTTTCTGAAAGGTAGGACTGGCGGAGAAGTGAATCTAAAACGATGGGAAGATAGACCGCGGGGGAGGGGCCGGCTCCCGGCAAGCGGCGGAGGAACGGAGCACAAAATCAGGACTTTTAAAAGTCTGTTCCACTGAGGGACATTGCTCCAGAGGCTAACCCAGGGTGAAGCCCACGCGGGGTCAGTGTGGCCGCAGGTCCCGCAGGGTCACAGAAGGATCGGGGGTGTCAGAGTGTCGCAGAGATCGCAGGTATTAGAACGGAGAACCTGGCTGCAGAGACAGAGCTGAGGACTGAACTCTCAGCTCGGGGTTACCTTGAACTGGTCGCGGGCTGGGTGAGCTCGGAGCGCGGCTAGAGGCTGGGGATACGGGAGTGATTGGGTGCTGTCCTCTGGGGGCGCACTGAGGAGTGGGGCCCCAGGCTCTAGGTTCCTCCGGGCCGGAGACTGGGAGGCCGCCATTTTCATTCCCGTCCTCCGGAACTCTACGGAAAGCGTTCAGGGAACAGAAGCTCCCAAAAGCGAACCCGAGCCGATTACTTAGTCCGGCCGCCGGTAAGGGCGGTGCAATCCCGCCTCGGGCAAAGACACTTGAGAGTCACTACAATAGGCCCCTCCCCCAGAAGATCAACAAAATATCCAGCCAGGACAAAGTTCATCTATCAAGGAGAAAGTAGGTACAATTCCTAAGACAGCAGAGCAATTCCAGAGGAGGAGAAAGCAAAGCACGGAACTCATGGCTTTCTCCCCATGATTCTTTAGTCTTGAGGCTACTTCAACTTTTTTTTTTTCTTTTTTCAATTTTTTTTTCTTTTTTCTTTTTTCTTCTTCTGCTAAATTTTTTAAAACTTTTACCCTTTTCTTTTTTAACGTTTTTTGACTAGTTCATCTAAATATATATATTTTTCTTTCCTTTTAATATTTTTTTTTCTTTTTTTTTTTCTTTTTTTTCAGAACCTGTTTTTATCCCCTTTCTCCCCCCAACAATTAGGGGTCTCTTCTGATTTGGTTACAGCGCATTTTTCTGGGGTCTTTGCCACCCTTTTAGTAGTTTATTTGCTCCTTCATATCCTCTTATCTGGACAAAATGACAAGGCGGGAAAAATCACCACAAACAAAAGAACAAGAGGGGCGCCTGGGTGGCTCAGTGGGTTAAGCCGCTGCCTTCAGCTGAGGTCATGATCTCAGGGTCCTGGGATCGAGTCCCGCATCGGGCTCTCTGCTCAGCAGGGAGCCTGCTTCCCTCTCTCTCTCTCTCTCTGGCTGCCTCTCTATCTACTTGTGATCTCTCTCTGTCAAATAAATAAATTTAAAAACAAAAAAAAAACAAAAAAAAAAAACAAAAGAACAAGAGACAGTACCGAAGGCTAGGGACCTAATCAACACAGACATTGGTAATATGTCAGATCAAGAGTTCAGAATGACGATTCTGAACATTCTAGCCGGGCTCGAAAAAGGCATGGAAGATATTAGAGAAACCCTCTCTGGAGATATTAAAGCCCTTTCTGGAGAAATTAAAGAACTAAAATCTAACCAAGTTGAAATAAAAAAAGCTATTAATGAGGTGCAATCAAAAATGGAGGCTCTCACTGCTAGGATAAATGAGGCAGAAGAAAGAATTAGTGATATAGAAGACCAAATGACAGAGAATAAGGAAGCCGAGCAAAAGTGGGACAAACAGCTACTGGACCATGAGGGGAGAATTTGAGAGATAAGTGACACCATAAGACGAAACAACATTAGAATAATTGGGATTCCAGAAGAAGAAGAAACAGAGAGGGGAGCAGAAGGTCTATTGGAGAGAATCATTGGAGAGAATTTCCCTAATATGGCAAAGGGAACAAGCATCAAAATCCAGGAGATGCAGAGAACCCCCCTCAAAGTCAACAAGAATAGGTCCACACCCCGTCACCTAATAGTAAAATTTACAAGTCTTAGTGACAAAGAGAAAATCCTGAAAGCAGCCCGAGAAAAGAAGTCTGTAACATACAATGGTAAAAATATTAGATTGGCGGCAGACTTATCCACAGAGACCTGGCAGGCCAGAAAGAGCTGGCATGATATATTCAGAGCACTCAACGAGAAAAACATGCAGCCAAGAATACTCTATCCAGCTAGGCTATCATTGAAAATAGATGGAGAGATAAAAAGCTTCCAGGACAAACAAAAACTGAAAGAATTTGCAAACACCAAACCAGCTCTCCAGGAAATATTGAAAGGGGTCCTCTAAGCAAAGAGAGAGCCTAAAAGTAGTAGATCAGAAAGGTACAGAGACAATATACAGTAACAGTCACCTTACAGGCTAATAATGGCACTAAATTCATATCTCTCAATAGTTACCCTGAATGTTAATGGGCTAAATGCCCCAATCAAAAGACACAGGGTATCAGAATGGATAAAAAAACAAAACCCATCAGTATGTTGCCTACAAGAAACTCATTTTAGACGCGAAGACACCTCCAGATTTAAAGTGAGGGGGTGGAAAACAATCTACCATGCTAATGGGCATCAGAAGAAAGCTGGGGTGGCAATCCTTATATCAGATCAATTAGATTTTAAGCCAAAGACTATAATAAGAGAGGAGGAAGGACACTATATCCTACTCAAAGGGTCTGTCCAACAAGAAGATCTAACCATTTTAAATATCTATGCCCCTAACGTGGGAGCAGCCAACTATATCAACCAATTAATAACAAAATCAAAGAAACACATCAATAATAATACAATAATTGTAGGGGACTTTAACACTCCCCTCACTGAAATGGACAGATCATCCAAGCAAAAGATCAACAAGGAAATAAAGGCCTTAAATGACACACTGGACCAGATGGACATCACAGATATATTCAGAACATTTCATCCCAAAGCAACAGAATACACATTCTTCTCTAGTGCACATGGAACCTTCTCCAGAATAGATCACATCCTGGGTCACAAATCAGGTCTCAACTGGTATCAAAAGATTGGGATCATTCCCTGCATATTTTCAGACCACAATGCTCTGAAGCTAGAACTCAATCACAAGAGGAAAGCTTGAAAGAACCCAAATACATGGAGACTAAACAGCATCCTTCTAAAGAATGAATGGGTTAACCAGGAAATTAAAGAAGAATTGAAAAAATTCATGGAAACAAATGATAATGAAAACACAACAGTTCAAAATCTGTGGGACACAGCAAAGGCAGTCCTGAGCGGAAAATATATAGCGGTACAAGCCTTTCTCAAGAAACAAGAAAGGTCTCAAGTACACAACCTAACCCTACACGTAAAGGAGCTGGAGAAAGAACAAGAAAGAAACCCTAAACCCAGCAGGAGAAGAGAAATCATAAAGATCAGAGCAGAAATCAATGAAATAGAAACCAAAAAAACAATAGAAAAAATCAATGAAACTAGGAGCTGGTTCTTTGAAAGAATCAATAAGATTGATAAACCCCTGGCCAGACTCATCAAAAAGAAAAGAGAAAGGACCCAAATCAATAAAATCATGAATGAAAGAGGAGAGATCACAACTAACACCAATGAAATACAGACCATTATAAGAACATACTATGAGGAACTCTACGCCAACAAATTGGACAATCTGGAAGAAATGGATGCATTCCTAGAGACATATAAACTACCACAACTGAACCAGGAAGAAATAGAAAACCTGAACAGGCCCATAACCAGTAAGGAGATTGAAACAGTCATCAAAAATCTCCAGACAAACAAAAGCCCAGGACCAGACGGCTTCCCAGGGGAATTCTACCAAACATTTAAAGAAGAACTAATTCCTATTCTCCTGAAACTGTTCCAAAAAATAGAAATGGAAGGAAAACTTCCAAACTCATTTTATGAGGCCAGCATCACCTTGGTCCCAAAACCAGACAAGGATCCCACCAAAAAAGAGAACTACAGACCAATATTCTTGATGAACACAGACGCAAAAATTCTCGCCAAAATACTAGCCAATAGGATTCAACAGTACATTAAAAGGATTATTCACCATGATCAAGTGGGATTTATTCCAGGGCTGCAGGGTTGGTTCAACATCCGCAAATCAATCAATGTGACAGAACACATTAATAAAAGAAAGAACAAGAACCATATGATACTCTCAATAGATGCTGAAAAAGCATTTGACAAAGTACAGCATCCCTTCCTGATCAAAACTCTTCAAAGTGTGGGGATAGAGGGCACATACCTCAATATTATCAAAGCCATCTATGAAAAACCCACCGCAAATATCATTCTCAATGGAGAAAAACTGAAAGCTTTTCCGTTAAGGTCAGGAACATGGCAGGGATGTCCATTATCACCACTGCTATTCAACATAGTACTAGAAGTCCTAGCCTCAACAATCAGACAACAAAAAGAAATTAAAGGCATGCAAATTGGTAAAGAAGAAGTCAAACTATCACTCTTCACAGATGATATGATACTATATGTGGAAAACCCAAAAGACTCCACTCCAAAACTGCTAGAACTTGTACAGGAATTCAGTAAAGTGTCAGGATATAACATCAATGCACAGAAATCAGTTGCATTTCTGTACACCAACAACAAGACTGAAGAAAGAGAAATTAAGGAGTCAATCCCATTCACAATTGTACCCAAAACTATAAGATACCTAGGAATAAACCTAACCAAAGAGGCTAAGAATCTATACACAGAAAATTATAAAGTACTCATGAAAGAAATTGAGGAAGACAGAAAGAAATGGAAAAATGTTCCATGCTCCTGGATTGGAAGAATAAATATTGTCAAAATGTCTATGCTACCTAAAGCAATCTACACATTTAATGCAATCCCTATCAAAATACCATCCATTTTTTTCAAAGAAATGGAACAAATAATCCTAAAATTTATATGGAACCAGAAAAGACCTCGAATAGCCAAAGGAATATTGAAAAAGAAAGCCAAAGTTGGTGGCATCACAATTCCGGACTTCAAGCTCTATTACAAAGCTGTCATCATCAAGACAGCATGGTACTGGCACAAAAACAGACACATAGATCAGTGGAACAGAATAGAGAGCCCAGAAATCGACCCTCAACTCTATGGTCAACTAATCTTCGACAAAGCAGGAAAGAATGTCCAATGGAAAAAAGACAGCCTCTTTAATAAATGGTGCTGGGAAAATTGGACAGCCACATGCAGAAAAATGAAATTGGACCACTTCCTTACACCACACACGAAAATAGACTCCAAATGGATGAAGGACCTCAATGTGAGAAAGGAATCCATCAAAATCCTTGAGGAGAATGCAGGCAGCAACCTCTTCGACCTCAGCCGTAGCAACATCTTCCTAGGAACAACGGCAAAGGCAAGGGAAGCAAGGGCAAAAATAAACTATTGGGATTTCATCAAGATCAAAAGCTTTTGTACAGCAAAGGAAACAGTTCACAAAACCAAAAGACAACTGACAGAATGGGAGAAGATATTTGCAAACGACATATCAGATAAAGGGCTAGTATCCAAAATCTATAAGGAACTTAGCAAACTCAACACCCAAAGAACAAACAATCCAATCAAGAAATGGGCAGAGGACATGAACAGACATTTCTGCAAAGAAGACATCCAGATGGCCAACAGACACATGAAAAAGTGCTCCACGTCACTCGGCATCAGGGAAATACAAATCAAAACCACAATGAGATATCACCTCACACCAGTCAGAATGGCTAAAATGAACAAGTCAGGAAATGACAGATGCTGGAGAGGATGTGGAGAAAGGGGAACCCTCCTCCACTGTTGGTGGGAATGCAAGCTGGTGCAACCACTCTGGAAAACAGCATGGAGGTTCCTCAAAAGGTTGAAAATAGAACTACCCTATGACCCAGCAATTGCACTACTGGGTATTTACCCTAAAGATACAAACATAGTGATCTGAAGGGGCACGTGTACCCGAATGTTTATAGCAGCAATGTCTACAATAGCCAGACTATGGAAAGAACCTAGATGTCCATCAATAGATGAATGGATAAAGAAGATGTGGTATATATACACAATGGAATACTATGCAGCCATCAAAAGAAATGAAATCTTGCCATTTGCGACGACGTGGATGGAACTAGAGCGTATCATGCTTAGTGAAATAAGTCAATCGGAGAAAGACAACTATCATATGATCTCTGTGATATGAGGACATGGAGAAGCAACATGGGGGGGTAGGGGGATAGGAGAAGAATAAATGAAACAAGATGGGATTGGGAGGGAGACAAACCATAAATGACTCTTAATCTCACAAAACAAACTGGGGGTTGCTGGGGGGAGGTGGGGTTGGGAGAGGGGGAGGGGGCTATGGACATTGGGGTGGGTAAGTGCTATCGTGAGTGCTGTGAAGTGTGTAAACCTGGCGATTCACAGACCTGTACCCCTGGGGATAAAAATACATTATATGTTTATTAAAAAAAAAAAATTTGGAAGGGGAGGCGAACCATAAGAGACTATGGACTCTGAAAAACAACCTGAGGGTTTTGAAGGATCAGGGGTGGGAGGTTGGGGGAACAGGTGGTGGGGTAATGGGGAGGGCACGTTTTGCATGGAGCACTGGGTGTTGTGCAAAAAGAATGAATACTGTTATGCTGAAAAAATAAATAAAATGGAAAAAAAAAAGATACTGTCATATTCACTAGTTTTCTTTCACAAGAAATCTATTCTAAACCCTGTGATGGCTTAACCAGGAGTGTAACTCCTCGTTTTTCTACTCCCCCCTCCACCTACTCTATGCCCTTGGGTCTTACCAATGGTTCTTTGCATTGGCAGTTCCATAGGAGATATAGGGTAGAAGAAATAAAAAGACATGGAACCCCTACCTACTAATCAAATTGCCTCCTTTACAGCAATTCTAGGAGGAGAAAATGGGGTGAAAATATTGGCTTGAAAGAGGTTTGGGCATAATATGGTGATTCTGCTCACAGCTCCTCCATTTGCCATTCATGGTTATAACCTAAATTTCATCATTTTCTGGGAGTTAAGTCTCCTGTCTTTGCTTTGTGGGGTCTATTTATTTTGACAACTTTGCAACAAAATCATTGCTATATCAACTTTCCAGCTATTGAGGAAAAAGTCAAAGAAAAGCTTACAAACTTTGGTACCAATGCAGCCTTGTCAATGTGGGAAGTGTGAAATACAACTTTTTGACAGCTATAAAATTGTCCCATAATGAAAATAGGGGGACCTATAATTTAGTTTTATATTTTTCACATTAACAATAGCATGAGCAACTAAAAATACAGTTGAAGTCATCCAAACAGCACTTCTCAATATTATGTCTGGGTTAAAAAAAAAAAAAATTCAGGTTTGTATTTGGCTACGTGAATGTAAACAACCATATAATAACTTCTTTTCATGCCCCATCCCATATTTATAACCACAAGCACAGACAGAGTTTATGAAATCAGGCCTCCCTAGAAAACCACTGGAATAATGCAGGAACCATAATACAATAACAAAAATGAATGATCTCTGAGAGTGTTTACCTTTCTCATAAACAATACTGTTAGGTGTACAAGGTTTTTATTTTTCTAGAATTGATCTGTGCATGTGTTTGAACTTTTACTGAAATATAAGAGATAAAGGTGCTTAAACTATAAGTAAATATCTTGAGGGATTTTCACAAACTGAACACTTCCCTGTAGCCACCTCCCATATCAAGAGAAATGGAACATTAAATTTAATTTTAAAAATAAATTAATTAAAAACAAACAAAGACAAATGGAACACAAATACCCCAGCAACTGTGTTGGGCTCTCTTGAATTTACCCCCGTTCCAAAGCACCAAATAACCCTCTCTCACATTGATTAATTTGGTTCACCTTTGAACTTTTTATGAATTGAATCAAGAGCAGCCAATTTTAACAATCAGCTCACAGGTTTCAGTGATACTCTCACCTCCAATACAGAAAATTCTGTGATGGAAGCTGACTTATGTTACACAATTTGAATATGTAAAAGATGGGAAACAACTTTGACTTGAATACAATTTTAAAAACACAGAGCATATGTTTAAGAGAGAAAGCTTAGACCTCCTTCTGTCCTCGACAAGATCCTAAATCCCAAAAGAATAATAAACAACAATTGCTGATATTTTCTGTGTTAGATGCCATTCTAAGTATCAATGGAACATCTCATTTATTTCTCACAATAACTCTATCAGGTAGGACTGCATTTTACACAGATTAAACAGAATGAAAAGGACTAACTCAGGATCACACAGCTAGGAAATGATAGAGAGGCATATGGACTCAGGAACCTTCCTGTTGTTCTACTGAACTAGAACTGTCCCCATGAAATGGGCATCTCCTGATCTTCCTATAGACCAAGATCATAACGCAACCACTGAAGAATAATAAGACTCCTAAAGTTGTGAGCTCACCTGTTAGAATAATTAAGCAGAAGATAAATGATGTTTTGTTTTTGTTTTTGTTTTGTGAAAGTACAGAACTCTAAGAAAACAGAGAAAACAAACTGACGGCTATTGCTAAAGCCATAAAGCCTCAGTTATCTGGAACTTTCAATTAACTAGAAGGGAGCAGTCTTAGGAGTAAGACTTGCACAATAGAGAAAAGCAGATTAAAGCTAGGAATAAATAAAACTACACATACTTCTAGGCCAATTGTTCCCAATAAGACGTGATTTTGTCCCAGGGGACATTTTGCATTGTCTGGAGACATTTCTAGTTTTCATGATGGGGGTAGTAAGGGGGGAGGGGACAAGGGGAGAGGTAGAGGAAGGAGGATGGAGAGGTAGGTGGTGTCTAATGGGCAGAGGTCTGGGGTGCTGCTAAACATTCCACAATGCACAGAACAGTCCCCCACAAGAAAAAATTATCCAGCCTCAAAAGTTAGTAAAGCTGCTTCAGATGATGGCTTAGAATTAAAGTCTTCCCATTTTTCTGAACTGTCTCCCATGGAGAAAGAGGAGGAGAGTCATAGTGAGACAGCTTTGAGTGTGGACTCACTGAGCATGGTGCTTGCTATAAGATCATAACCTCATCAGGCCTCCTGTGTTCATGTGGGAAATATGATGAGTGAGACTCCCTTCATGGAGTTTTTGTTTAAAATAAATAAACGAAGTACCAGTCATAGTGTAAGTACCTGTCCCAATCTTATTTGCTGAATACTTTTCTTGTCAGTCAGGAGTATCAGAGCCTTATTTCTTAAAGACTTACGGTTACTGGCTAATATATTTTCTGACTTATTTTACAGCTTGACACAAAAAGTTACAAAAATTTCCCAAATATATTTGGAAAAAATGAAAGAAATCCATTTATCAGAATGATTTTTATGCTGAGCCATAGATATTTGTGTGTAGAAAAATGTCTTAGATCCCTGCTTCATAAGCTGAGTAATTCAGAAGCATTGACCAAATCCTCTTTAACCAGAGCTTCCCAAACTTTAAAATGCACTAGAATCATCTGTGAATTTTGTCAAAGGGCAGATTCTGATTCAGCAGGTCTGGTGCAGCATCTGAGATTTCACATTTATAACAGCATCCAGGAGATACTGCCCCCGGTCTGGGACTACACTCTGAATGCAAATCTCTTGAGAACAAGAACTATTAAAGCACAGATAAATAAATAGGAGATGCTCTTTGAGATAACACAGAATCTGTTAACACTAGACACCTCAGGTATGGTTGAACAGATACAAATGCAGGCCTCCCTCTGGGCTGTGAAGTTCAACTTTCTAGACTTATATAGAAACAGTTAAGAAAACAGGTTCAGAATCTTTTAGTGGGGGGTGGGGGAATTGAAAAGAAGAAGGACAAACATTAAATCCAAGATTCTTTAGATACAGCCTGACCATAAGCCCAGGACACTGTACTCCCTTGTCGCAAACTTGGCCAAGATCGCAATGCGGTCTTTGTTAAGTGGCTGAACATCAGTTCTTAAAGCACCAGAAAAGAGGAAGCCCAGAGCTCTATAATGAAAACATTCTGTGGCTGCTCAGTCCCCTAAGCTCTGCAAGGAATGGATTACTATCAAGGGATGTGTCAAAGAATTTATGTTTAGGGCAATGGAATTACTGTACTTAAAAAAGTCCCAAAGGGTTAAAGGTTGGCTTCTTAAAATGACTGGGAAGACAAGGACACTTCATGAGAAAGGAAGGAGGGGAGAAAGAAAGGCCAGAGGCCTCTGTCAGCCACTACACTGTCACCTGCTAAAGTTGCAAACATGGGGTCCTCAGATACCCGCAAATTCTCCAGTCGGCATGTGCTCACACACACATCTCCAAGAACAGAATCCATAAATCTCCTTAGGGTATCAGAGTGGGTCTGCTCCTTGTTTCTCACTTTTCTTCTGCCTTTACAAATTCTGTGGTTCTATCTGTTAACAACTAATCAATGCCATCTCAACTCCTACAGCTCTTCCCTCTCCTAGGACATATGTAACTATTCTCACTTCAAATATCAGCCTCCAGGACTCTGCCCTATGGCTCAGAGAGTATGTCAGACCACTGAGAGACACCACTAGCCATGTCGCTCTGGAATCAGGGACCTTGTAGTATCACTAGCTGAGTAAGGCTAGATTGAAGGGGAAGGATAAAGCTGACATTAACCGGCAAAATTCACAATAGTGGAAGGATATGGACACTGATGAGATTCTTCATCTTCCATCCCTAAGCTCCAATTTCTGTGTCTCATGAAAACAGGCTTTTTTTTTTTTTTATTCAAAAGGGAATTGTTCAAGTTCTTTTCATGTAAAAAGGATGGGAGTGTTTTACTGAGAACTTGAGTTAAAAATGATATTTAAGGGCGCCTGGGTGGCTCAGTGGTTTGGGCCGCTGCCTTCGGCTCAGGTCATGATCTCAGGGTCCTGGGATCGAGTCCCGCATCGGGCTCTCTGCTCGGCAGGGAGCCTGCTTCCCTCTCACTCTCTCTGCCTGCCTCTCTGCCTACTTGTATCTCTCTCTGTCAAATAAATAAATAAAATCTTTTAAAAAAAAAGATATTTAACTATAAAACTATTTAACATTTATCATTTATTCCCACAAATACAAATAGTGGTTGCCTTAAAATACTGAGCCTTGAAAAAAGTCATGTATTCACGTTGTGAATAAAAATAGTATAGGCTCAAGAAAAATATGTCATAATATGAAATATAACACACATGGAATGCATTTCCCATTGAAGACAATATTTCTTTCTTGCACAAATGTTTCACTTGCCATTGAAGTAAACGGAAGTTCATGAAGTTTGGCCAAAAAAAAGGGTCTATTTTTTAACACTGTACTGAACAAAGTGAATTCTAACTGCCAATTACCCTAAACTGCAAAGGCTACAACATCTCAGGGACACAGCCAAAGGTCACGAGCAATATAGGTACTCCCCCGAGCATCATGAAGTGACAGTGATATTTCAGATATACTTTTACCAGAATATAAAAACAAAGAGCATGTGCTTGAATGGGTACTAATGCACTGAGAAAGAGGGGGAGCAAGAGACAGAGAGAGTGATTATAAATTGTTTTTAGGATCTTTTATTTTATATTTAACCACAAAATAGTACTACCCTGACCATGAATCAAAATGTATCCAGAAGGTCTGGTTATGTCTACAATGGGCAAATAGTACTAGGTTAATTCCAAGTTCAGTTCAACTCAACTCAGTAATCCAGATTGGTTTTATAAGGCTACATAATTCCTAACAGCATTTCAGAAACGGAAAAATTCAATCAAGCTGTTCTTATTTTGATTAAGGTGGAAGACAATCACCTTTATTATCTTAAAACTCAATTTGAATGACATTTGTTTGGGTCTTATAGATGTCTTTGAAGAAATTTTTTAAACATTAGCAATGAGTCACTTCCCTGGGTCTCAGAAATATCACTGCTCTAGTTAAAAGTATATTCCAAAAAGGCTATTTAATTAAAACCATTGTATGTCATATATAACATGAAAACTGCTCTGTTTCAGAAGCAGATTTCCTCTATAGCTATCCCTGTAGCCCTTAGACAAATCTGTTATCTCCCTATCTCATTCCTTTAAAAAACATTTTTACTAAAATAAATAAATAAACTTACAGAAAAGGTTCTAAGAAGACTATAAGGAAATACCATATATTTTTCACCTAGAGTTGTAAACTGTTACAATTTTATCAACTTGTTTTACCCTCTGTATATACAGGTAGATACAGGTATGAATATAGATACCAGTACCAATGTAGATATCAACTTATGATATACCCAGTCTTAGGTTCTGTGGGTTGAAGCATTTGAGAGTAAGTTGAATTAGCCATGACTCTTTGCCTTTAAATACTTCATATATTTCATATGCCTCAAATATATGTTTCATATACTTACATGCCTTTAAATACTTCATTATGTTTTATATAAAAAAGTATATATTTTCTAAGGACAAGGGCATTTTCCCCCAATATTCCATTTGATAACGATGATAAAATTTAGGAAATTTGGCATTGTTACATTATTATTATCTTATACATAATCCAAATTCAGTTTTTTCCACTTGTTCCAATACTGTCTTTCCCCCCCCCGACCAAAAATGGTTCAGATTCCAGCATGGGATCATACCTTTCATGTAGTTGATATGTCTCCTTATTCTCTTTCAACCTGCATCAGTCCCTACTTTTCTCCTTCTTTCATTAAATTGATATTACCGAAGAGTACATGCTAGTAGTTTTGCAGAATGACTCTCAGTTTAGGCTTGTATCCTAGTTTCCTTGTGATTATATTCAGTATTATTTTCAAAGCTATGTATGACACTGTTTCCCATAATACCACGTTTCCCAAGAATAATATTAGCATTTCAAAAGAAAAATTGATATCTCACACATACACACATACTCTCTCACCTTCAATCCCAGTAGTATCCCCCATTTTGTGAAATAATAAACACTCTACAGACTCTCAAATGCCATTGGAGGTGGGCAGGTACCACCCCCCTGAATGAACAAGTGGGTGAATAGGTACAGACACAATCTGATTTTATAATTCTTTCTCACTATTTACAGTATGAAAACTAATTCCACAAATATTTGCTTCTTAAAACTACTTTCCATGACCTTTCCTTTCCATTCTAGTTTCCATTCAATGAAAATAAACATTTTCTTATTTTAACATATCTCACAACTCAGCCTGTTTTCCTTGTGACTCATCGGTCCAAATACTTTCATAGAATTAACATTTCAATTATGCTTTTTGACAGGATATTTAATCCAGAACTCTTTCACATTAATCTGTGGCTGCATTTTAAGTCTGGATTTTGTCATCTGCTATGGAAGTAAAACACTGGATAAAATTCCATTGACATCAAAACAGGGAAAGAAGAAAAGAAAAGCAAGGGTGTCAGAGGTGCGATGGAGTGGTTTTGACTTTGAGCTCCATTCAAACAACTACAATACTTGTAGAAAAATAATCTGACAAACTTCATAGAAATTTGTAGGAGCCCAGAAGTTGGTCCAGCACCCTTTTCTGGCTTGCTGCCACTGGTAATGGAGTTTTTTTTTTTTTTTTCCTTTTTCTCTCTCTCTCCACTTAGTTCCTGCTCTCATCTCTCCAGTCACCTCAAGTCATGCCAACACAATCTCAAGGCTGTTGCTGTCTTGTGATCATCCAAGGTCCCATGCATCTAAAGAAAGTAATTTATTTTTTTAAGCTTTTATTTATTTACTTGAGAGAGAGACAGCATGAGTTGGGGGGAGGGACAAAGGGAGAAGGAGTCTGCTTTCCCCCTCCCGGGGGGAGTGGGAACCCCATGCAGGGCTCAATCCCAGGACCCTGAGATGATGACCTGAGCTAAAGGCAGAGGCTTAACCAACTGAGCCACCTGGGTGCCCCCAAAGAAAATCATTTCTGAGCCAGGTATAAAACCCTTTCCTGAAAAAAGTCTATCTTATTTTGAGACTTTTATTTTAGAAAGTACATTTCATACATTGCATGAAATATACAGACTAGCAGTCTTCTGAAATTGCTGCCTTCTTCATTTTCACAAGGGGAGAGTCTGGGCATGTTACAGTGCTAAGGAATAGGTCTTTATTTACCAAATATATCAATTCATTTGTTAGGTATGCATGCACTATACAATGAGCCACACGCATAATAGATGGCTACAGCCATGCAAACAGCAAAGTTTCTCCTTTTAGTATTTTAGTATTTAGTATTTTAGTAAAACAAACATTTAATTTCTGAGGAGATTATACTAATCATGTTGATTATACCAACCTTCAGAAAAGCCAACCAGTCACCAGACAGCAATCAGAAGATAACATGAATTCATTTGAGAGTGATTTTATATATATATCTCTTAAAACTTAAAGGACTTTGGCAAGGCTAAAAGTATAATACCAAAACCGACGTTAAAACTCCATTTTCAGGGGCACCTGGGTGGCTCCGTGGGTTAAAGCCTCTGCCTTCGGCTCAGGTCATGATCTCAGGGTCCTGGGATCAAGCCCCGCATCGGGCTCTCTGCTCAGGAGGGAGCCTGCTTCCCTTCCTCTCTCTCTGGCTGCCTCTTTGCCTACCTGTGATCTCTGTCTGTCAAATAAACAAATAAAATCTTTAAAAAAAAAAACAACAACTCCATTTTCGGAGTGCATGGGTGGCTCAGTGGGTTAAGCCTCTGCCCTTGGATCAGGTCATGATCCCAGGATCCTGGGATCCAGCCCTACATCTGGCTCTCTACTCAGCAGGGAGCCTGCTTCCTCCTCTCTCTGTCTGCCTCTCTGCCTACGTGTGATCTCTATCAAATAAATAAATAAAATCTTTTAAAAAACCTTCAATTTCAACATAGTCTCCCAAAAAATTAGCAAGCATTTTATTTTTTATTTGTTTATAAGACTTTATTTATTTTAGAGCAAGGAAGAGAGACAGTGTGAGCAGTGGGAGGGAGAAGGAGAGGAGAGGAGAGAGAGAATCTCAAATTGACTCTGCACTGAACCTGGAACCTGTTGCAGGTCTCAGTGTCAGGATCCTGAGATCTTGACCTGAGCCAAAACCAAGAGCTGGATGCGTAACTGACAGAGCCACCCAGGCGCTCCTAGCAAGCAATTTAATGATGGAAATAAAAATGATAGATAGCAGATATTGTTATATTTGTGAAAGGTTATCTTACAAATGTTTCAATCCTCATAAAACTGTAGAAGATATAATTATTATCCATATATTGAGAATGGGAGTGAAGGATTAGGGAAGTTAGGCAGATTTGCCTAAATTCAGAACCAGCAAAGAACTGAGCTTGGATTCAATCCCAGTGGACCTCTAGAGCTCATTGTATTGAGCCTCTCTGAGGCTCAATATTATCTTTTATCTATTATATTCTTTTTACCTCAAGACACCCCCACCCCACTAGTGGATATGACAAAGACATTTGGCATCTTGTATAGAAAAACAACAATGATGACAACAACAACAATAATAATAGTTGTAGTAGTAGTACAATTAGCAAATATTTTTTAAATTGATGGTATATATCCATTAATTTATCCATTCATTCATTTATTCAGGTAGGAATATTTTACTAAAGTATAATTTACATATAGCAAATGCACAAATCTACAAATAGTAAAGCTTTAGAACTAGGGACAAATGCATATGCCCATATAACTGTCACTCATCCTAGGAACCCAGCAAAGTTGGGTTGGGTTTCTCATACCTCATGCCAGTCAATCTCCATGGCACCCTCAAGAATCAAGCAATAGTCAGTCTCCCTCCTATCATCGCAGATTAATTTGTCCTGCTTTTCTACTTCACATAGTTGGAACTCTTTAGCAACTTTTGTGACTCGCTTGTCTTTCAAAATTAATTTTTTAAGACTTACTTATCCACATTGTCACATCTATCACTATTTTGTTCTCTTTATTGCTCTGTTAGATCAATTGTAGGTGCATATCACAGTTTGTCCTTCCATTCTTTTGTCAATGGTATTTGTTTGTTGATGGATATTTGTTTATCACTTGGGTACTGTAACTAAGTCTGCTATGAACATTTTTATACAAGCTATTTTGTAGGTGCATGAACTCTTTGGTATATATGCAGGAATGGAGTTCCAGAGGGTAAGTAGAGCTACTATAAGTTTCCAAAGGGACTGTACCTTTTTATACTCTGCCTGGCAATATATGAGAGTTCTAGATACTCCATATTTTGAACCACATTAGCCATTCTTGTGGGTGTTCAATGTACTCTCACTGGGTGATAATTCATGTGTTTGCTAAGACATGCATTGGAGTCTCCTAGACTATGAAGTTGAAGCATGACTTCCTTGCCTCATTTGATTAACACGGGGTCTCATTCTATCCTCAAACTGCCCAGTAGACAAATATTGAGTCATTTTGCAGATGAGAAAAGTATAATCTATAATGCTGCTTCTAATGGACAACATTTTCATCAGTCACTGACTAAGCAGAAGTGGTTGTTAATTATGGTGAAAAAGATTTATGTGTAAAAATAAAAAACAAGTATGTCTCAATGCATGAAACAAAATTAACAATCCATTACATATTAAGTCTCTTTTCCTTTTGATTTTTTTCTTTTGCCTTTCTTTTTTTTTATTTATTTATTTGACAGAGAGAGATCACAAGTAGATAGAGAGGCAGGCAGAGAGAGAGAGAGGGAAGCAGGCTCCCTGCTGAGCAGAGAGCCCGATGCGGGACTCGATCCCAGGACCCCGAGATCATGACCTGAGCCGAAGGCAGCGGCTTAACCCACTGAGCCACCCAGACGCCCCTCTTTTGCCTTTCTTATTATGTTTCATCTACTAGAAATGCTGTCACATCCCTTTCTGTCTCCACACCTCCTGCCTATCTGATCAATGTCTTTCTGTGTCCCACATCCAAAAAATTTAAGTAAAAAGTCATTCCTTTTGAAATGTAAAAAAAAACTTGTTTATTAAATACATACGTATCGAGTAATTTTGAACCTAGTTATAAAGGGCTATAATTTATTATTATTACAGTCAACAAACCTATTTACATTCATATATCAATTTTATTTCCAGATATTATTTGTCTTATCCACTAGTCTGGTCTAACTGTAACTTTAACTTTTAAGTAAAGACAAGCCAGAACTAAACACCTCTCTGCAGCATAATGCCAGAGGCAGGGGTCGATCTAATCAGAGGAAGACTGCTAGCTATTACTTCTCAACTGTGTGTCTATTATTAAACTTTACTCACAACTTGGGTAGCAAAGATTTTTACAATGTAATTTTTTTTTTTTTAAAGATTTTATTTATTTATTTGACAGAGAGAGATCACAAGTAGGCAGAGAGGCAGGCAGAGAGAGAGGAGGAAGCAGGCTCCCTGTGGAGCAGAGAGCCCGATGCGGGGCTCGATCCCAGGACCCTGAGACCACGACCTGAGCCGAAGGCAGCGGCTTAATCCACTGAGCCACCCAGGCGCCCCTACAATGTAATTTTTTATCACTCCCTCAATAGCATATTATCCTGATAAATACAGAATTCATGATTATTAATGTGTTTCAATAGCATATTAAAGATACTACCTTCATTTTTTAAAGTTAATATTTTTCTATATTTAATACCTGTAACTGTTGTGAGATTATAAAATTCTTCATATTTCATCTCTGTCATAATATAGCCTTCATTACACAGGTGCACACCCATACCAACACACACAGGAATGCACTGATGCATTACTATCATACTAGGTTAAAAGTCTGGACTTCTGGAAACTCTAGATTAAGTGTCAACAAGATACTGCACTTTCCTAGAATGTTTTAGGGAGGGACACCTGGGTGGCTCAGTCTTTAAGTAGCTGCCTTTTGTTCAGGTCATGATCCCAGGGTCCAGGTTTCGAGCCCTGCATCAGGCTGCCTGCTCTGCGGGAAACCTGCTTCTCCCCCTTCCGTTTCCCCTGCTTGTGTTCCCTTGCTTGCTGTGTCTCTCTTTGTCAAATAAATACATAAAATCTTTAAAAAAAAAAAAAAAAAGAATGTTTTAGGGAAACTCACAAATTGAGTGTTGGGATTCACTTTAAGGGAAGCCCCCAAGGAAGTCTATGAGAAAATTAGGAAGAAAAAAGGGCAACCAAGTTAAGTACCTAAGTAAAGTGGAAATTGTTCAGTTCTCAAGTATTTTCCACCCCCACCAGGGTTATCAACTGATAGGGAATCTAATTAAAATGTAGAATTCACAGCAATCACTGGGTGCCTGGGAAGCTGGGTCTGTTGAGGATTCAACACTTGATTTCTGCTTAGGTCATGATTTCAGGACCCTGGGATCGAGCCCTGCATCAGACTCCACATTCAGGAGGGAGTCAGCTTGAGGATTCTCTCCTCTCCCTACTTGTGTACTCCCTTTCTCTCTCTCTCTCCTTCTAACATAAAAATAAATAAATCTTTAAAAAATTCAAATATAGAATTCACAGCAATCATTATCTTGCATCTGATTTTTGCATACCTTGGAATGGAAATGAGTTAAAATATTCTTATTAAAATAATGACTGAATAGGGGTGCTTGGGTTGCTCAGTCAGTAGGGCGTCTGCCTTTGGCTCAGGTCATGATCCCAGGACCCTGAGACTGAGGCCCACATTGACTCCCTGCTTAGCAGGGAGCCTGCTTTTCCCTCTTGCCCCTGCTCATGCTCTCTCTCACTATCTCTCTCTCTCAAATAAATACTTTTTTTTTTTTTAAATAACGACTGAATAATATGAAGACTTAGGCTTGGCCACCTGCTCATGCAATAAAATTTCAATATGATACATTGTCTATTTGTTCATAGCACTTTGGCTTTTACTTAAAGATGATAATGTGAAACTAAAGGCATATATGGAAAAAAGAGAAATCATTTTCTGAAGGGTTCATGACTTGCCTTGTTACATCAGGAAATCAAAGTTGAATATTGATATTACAGAGATGGGCTCTGGTCATTAAATATAAAAAAAAAAGAAAGAAAGAAGAAAGAAGGAACTACTGCCTATCCTTCTTAAAAGAAAAATACAGGGGACACCTGGGTGGCTCAGTCAGTTAAGTGTCCGCCTTCGACTCAGGTCATGATCTTAGGATCCTGGGATCGCATCCCACATCGGGCTCCTTGCTCAACGGGGAGCCTGCTTCTCCCTTTGTCTGCCATATTCCCTGCTTGTGTTCTCTCTCCCTCACTCTCCCTGACAAATAAATAAATAAAATCTTAAAAAGAAAAAAAAAATACAGGAATGAAGAATGCTGTTTGTGAATGAAGAAATGGCTATGTGTTGCCTGTTACTGTCGGAATTTGACCAGAGAACTACATGCCCCATTTAAGGCTTTGGAATTCAAGATGTATCACTAATGAAACAAGCAGCTTGTTGGACATGGGTTGCTAAAAAGTATACGAAATAAGACCTAACTTCTATTTGAGGATATCAGAGTTATCAGGAATTCAAAAATGAAAATATACTGAAGATTAGCCAAGACATGGTGAGAATTAAAAGTACTTTCAAAAGCATGAAGTGGTTGGAATGCACAAAATCATCCTGTCAAACTATGTATATTCAGAGATGAAAGACAAATAATGAAAAATTGACACAGTTCACACACTTGGCTACTCAGCCATCACTTGTATTCTTCCACACATGTTCAAACCCTCTCGCAACAAGACTAAGCTATCCTTTCCACAATCAAAAAAAGTTCCCACTCTTTCCCCAAGTAGGAAGACACATAGTCCCAATGGTCATTGAGACCATCATGAGCTATATTAATCCCTCTTCATATTCAGTCACTGTCTTACAAAATATTCTGTTATCTAAATTTAAGCTGATCTATAATTGTTACTTACAAAAATTCCACTAATTATTACCTCCAATATATTTGTTAACCTCTAATTACTCATATATGAGCTTTTTTAATAGGAAGAAGAGGATATTAGCATTTGCAAATAAATATATGCATATAACAAGCATAAAGGATGTTTTTGAAGCTATTACAGTCCTCATTTCTGTAACTGGTCACAAGGTCATTGTAGATATTCATGGCATCTTTCATCTACCATCCCATACTTCCAAACTTCCTTTATCCTCAGTCAGAACCTCAGCTGTTCTGCGTTCTTTACTTTATAGGCGACCGAAACGTTCATTGCTGAGTCTTCAGTAATCTTGCGAATTTTCACTTGGTGTAGTTTTTCATTAACTTTTACTATTGGATGTGGAAGTGCTCAGTGGCACCCTGAGAAGCCTGTGAATTTCAGACACAGTTCTCCTTGTCCTTATTGTATAGAAGCAACCGAGTTTACTCTACCCTTAGTAATCAAAATCAATCATTCTAGCCAATAGGTTTTTTTCCTTGTAGGCACATGCCTCATACTTTTTTTTCTTGGTTTGGTGCATAGGGAGCCCCAAATGACCAGGTGGAATCCTCATTTTCCAATCTGGAGGAGCCTTTGCTGTGGAGCCATCTCATAGCCACGGGTGTAAGTATTACCCCCTGGTGGTAATGCAGCGGAGCTCAAAGATACCAGAGTGAGAAGCAAAAATTCTGCAAGGGGTTAAAATAGTGAGAGTAGCCACTTTCACTTCCACCCCTTGATTCTGGCTATGGGAAAAGACACACACACACACACACACGATGCAATGGTCTCTGATTCAAAGCAGAAACTACACACTGTAAAACAGAACTTTTGTCTTTTCAGAGTGTTATTTCCCAACTAACACTATCAGTCTTTAGTAAACCATTCCATCTTTCAAACATGCCAACTACTTTTAGGTGATGAGATTTATGGTAGTGCCAGCTGATTTCCAGGCATGAGTCCATCATTGCCCTACCTTGGTTGTGAAATACATGTCTTGATCTGATAAAATCCTATGTAGAATGCTAGGATGGTGGCTCAGGCACTCTGTGAATCCACAGGTGGTAGTGCTGGAAAAAATACTACTGGCAGGGAAGACAAATCCATATCCAAAATATTTGTCTACGTCTGTCAGGACAAATCTTTGTTGCTTCCATAATGGAAGAGGGCCAATGCAATTAACCTGCCACTAGGTGGCAGGGTGGTACCCAGGAATGTTGCCATATTGGGAACTCAGTGTTGATGTCTAATGTTGGCTGATTAGGCTACAGGTTAAGGATAGCCAGGTCAGCCTTGGTAAGAGGAAGCTCATGTTGGGTCTATGCATAGTCTACATTCCTACCATCATGGCCATTCTGTTCATGGGTCCATTAAGCAAGAACTGGTTTGGCTGATGAAAGAGGCCCACTGACATCCACAACGGCATTTATTTGTCTACTTAAGTATCTCCTCTATGGTAGATATTCTTTTTAGCATTTATATGAGACAGAAATATCTTCATATTTTGTGTCCATTCTGAAAGATCCATCCACATCCACATCCCGATATTTGCTACCAATCTTCCAATTTTATTTCTTCAAAGTCTCTAACCACTCAGCCAAACCATTAACAAGTGCCCCACAAATCAGTATAGCTCTTCACTTCCGCCAGCTCTTATTCCAGATGCAGCGGACAACCATATCCATGAGATATGCTCCTTCCTCCTAAAAGGATTTTTATTCACCACAGACCTTCAATGTTATATTCCTTATTTGGTCTAACACCTTCAGAAACCATTCCCACACATAGTCCCCAGGTTTCTGCCAATCCATGATAGCAAGGCCCTGGTATTTTATCCCGGGTTACAGTGTCTGTCACCCTGGGGCATGCTGAGATTTGAAACTAGCTATGGGTTGCCTTTTTCCTTGTTCAGCGTTCTTTTCATTATAAGCCTCTGATAATTTTCCAGAGGTCTGACACAATTGATTTTTGCTCTGTGTTTTGGTGTTTCTCCATCATTTTCTTTGCTGTCATTCCACCAGTGAACTATCCTTACCCTCTATGATGTTCATTCTCCTCCATTATTCTCATTTTGCCCCTTTACGCCAAGACGTGTACTTTTCATCAGTAATGGTTTGCCTCTTTGACTTTCAGTTTTCCTATCTGTATTGTACACCACTCCTCTTCTAGAGTTTTGAGGATTAGAGATTATATTTGTATGATGCTTAACACAATGTCTGGCATGGAGAAAAAGTTCAATAGCTCTCTGTTATATATGGTAATATCAGATCTCTTTCATGATCTGTACAGTTACTTTTTTTCCTGAGTTATTCAACACATATTTACTTACCACCTTCTAGGTTCCAGTAACCCCACTAGGAATGGGAGATACAACCCTTACTCCAAAGTGGGCTGTAGCTTAATGACAAAAAGTCAAGTAGACATTCAAGTACCATATTCAGAAGAGGCAGGGTAGAGCATTAGGGGAGAGTAGACCTAGTGTAGACCTAGCGTAGTCTTGAAGAAGTTTAGAGAACCCTTTGTAGAGAAAATAGCATTTGAAGTTACTGTTTACAGAAATCACACAGCCCATGTTTTCTAAAATGACCATAAAGGACAACAGATGTTATCCAGATTAAGGTAAAGAAAGAGAATACTCCAGGAATAGCAAATGTCTAAGCAAAGGCCCCAAAGCTGCCAAAGAGTGTGACATATTTGGGAAATTTCAAGAGGCTCTTTAGTTCTACTAAAGAAACTAAGAATGCAGAGAAAGGAAACTACTGGAGGACACAATCATATTTAAATATTTGTTAGACATTTAAAAAGAAACAACCATTAATTAACCCAGAGAAAATATTTCCTAGCGCCAAATATTAGAAATTATAGGGGCCACATTCTCCTTACGATGTTACAAAACTGGAAATTGTCATTAAAAGAACAGTTCTCAAATATATCCACTACCCAATTTAAAAAGTACTCTTCCATGTATAATTTTAGGTATAAGGAGAAAATTAAAAATGGAAATAAAGTATCACTTAGAAATAATTTCCAGTAAGTACAATATATACTAAAACTTCAGAGGCATCATCACAGTAACACTCAGAAACATTTAGAATCTTAATACATTCATTAGAAAAAAAAATACTAATAAAGCAAAAATCTACTCAAGAAGCTAAGAGAGCAAGATAAAATAAATGTAGAGAAGAGCACCTTGTTGGTTCAGTTGGTTAAGCATGCCACTCTTGATTTTGGCTCAGAGTATGATCTCAGGCTTGTGAGATCAAGCCCCATGACAGGCTCTGCCCTGGATGTGGAGCCTGCTTAATATTCTCTCTCTCTCGGGGCGCCTCGGTGGCTCAGTGGGTTAAAGCCTCTGCCTTCAGCTCAGGTCATGATCCCAGGGTCCTGGGATTGAGCCCCACATTGGGCTCTCTGCTTAGCGGGGAGCCTGCTTCACCCTCTCTCTCTCTGCCTGCCTCTCTGCCTACTTGTGATCTCTGTCTGTCAAATAAATAAATAAAATCTTAAAAAAAAAATATTCTCTCTCTCCCTTTCCCTCTGTCCTTCTCTCATACCCTTCAAAAAATAATAAATAAATAAATGAATAGATTTAAAGAAATGGAAGAAAAAAATTAATAAATTTCAAAGGGGTGTTAATAAGACATAAAGCTTGATGTGGACTTAATAAATGGGGAAGATAATTAAGATTAGAACAGAATAGAATATATATTTTTACATTAATAAATCTAAAAACAGATTAATTTTAGCAAAATATAAACAACCACAACTATCTAAAGCCTTGTATAAGTCACAAATTTAAGGAAGAGTGCTGTAAAAATCATATACAGGGAAGACTGATATAGAAAGAAATAATTGAATAGAAAAATGGACAAAAAGCTATGATTGGAAGTTTCACAGAAAAAAAAATACTAGATATAACCAATAAGTCCATGAAGAAAATGATCAACCTCCTTAGTAGTCAGATAAGTGCAGCAAGAAGTGATACTATCATATTGTTTGTACTTGGGATTACAAATGTAAAAGAAAAAGGTCTAGTGGAGTTCAGAATGGAAATCAATTCCACAGTCAGTGTCAAGACTGTCTTCCAATCTCCTCATTCATTTGCTTCATCAAACTCATCCCTCTGATGGGATACGATTCCAAGTCTTCCTCAGGCACGCATAAATAGCTTCCTGGTGAGTCTGCCCTTCAGTTTTTTAAACATGCTTGTAGAGGTCTAATTTGTATACAGAGGTAGGCTCAGATTCTAATAACAAATAACTCCTACTAATAAAGTACCCACTTTTACTCTTCACGGATTAAATGTTCAAGTACATATCTCACTGAAGTTTTTCAATATATATTCACAATAAGCCTATTACATACAATGCTTTTCATTCGTTGCATACATATATATGATGGGCAGGCATCATATACATATATTAATCATTGAAAAAATACACCTATAATAGTAGCCACCCTCAAAGACACTTTCCACTAATTGGTTTTTGGTCTTCATGCCCTTGAGTAGTCTTCTCCCACATTAAAACAGAGCTAACCAGGAGATCAACAGAATATGACAAAAGTGACAGTGCATCACTTCTGAGTCTAGGTCATAAAAAGCATTACAAGTTCCACTGTGGTTTCTTGGATTACTTGCTTTGGAAGAACCAGTCACCATGCTGTGAGGACCTTCAAGCCACCCTCTTGAGGGGCCCCCATTATGAGAAACTGAAACCTCCTGTTAACAGCTAGCCCCTACTTGCCAGCCATTAAGTGACTCATCCTCCAGCTCCAGCCAAGCCTTCAGATGCCTGCAGCCCGGTCAACATCCTCATGAGACTTACCTGCATAAAACTCATGAGAGATCTGGAAACAGAATCACTCAGTCAAACCATTTCTGGGGGTGCCTGTGTGGCTCAGTCATTGGGCGTCTGCCTTTGGCTCAGGTCACAATCCCGAGATCCTGGGATCAAGCCCCACATCAAGCTCTCTGCTCAGTGGGGAGCCTGCTTCTCCCTCTCCCACTCCCCCTGCTTGTGTTCCCTCTCTTGCTGTGTCTCTCTCTGTCAAATAAATAAATAAAGTCTTAAAAAAAAATTTCTGAATTCCTGACCCGAGAAAACCATGAGAGACATTCAGTAAATTGTTGTTCTTTTAGACTACTAAGTTTTGATTGCTTATTTTCTTCAAATTTACCACCATTATCCAGGCAATGTTTGATGTATCTGGTTTTCTGGTACGAAATGCCAAACAGTCTATGTTCAAACCTCCTATGATTTTCTTTGGCAAAGATTTACAATCTAGGAAGAAACTTTCACTTTAACAACTCAACTCAGAAAGAGATATGTAAACAGATAAACAATTCATTACAGAATAGTTCTTCTCTGTTTTAGACATTAATCATCATTTGGAAGTTAAATAAGACACTTACACAGCCAGCATGCAATAGAATTCTTTGCATGAGTAAATGGCAGTTTCCAAAAATTGTCATTATGTCAAGAACAGGTGAAAGCCTGTAAGTGGCTTAGACAGGAGCATCCAAGGGAGATATTGTGATTCTGATAATTAAGAGATTTCATATAAATAGCATGCTTATCAATGGAGTCCCTGCTTTAAAACTGTTTTTGGGGGGGGTGCACCTGGGTGGCTCAGTCGATTGAATGTCTGACTCTTGGTTTTAGCTCGGGTCATGATCTCAGGGCCAAGCCCCCGTGTCAGGATCAATGCTCAGTAGGCAGTCTGCTGGAGAGTCTCTCTCTCCCTCTCCAAAATAAATAAATAAATAAATAAATCTTTGAAAAAATATAAACTGTTCTCAGGTTAGATATACTCAGCTCCACTGCATGCTAAAAGTTCCAAGCAACCTCACTTCTATTAATTTAAGTACTCTGTTCTTGCAGTTCTACAGAATAAGATTTACATGATCTTTGTTTTTCCTCTTTTACTACATCCCCATTTACACTCTTAATTTCATTTTCGTTTATGCCAGTGACCCGATATTTTTATTAGATATAAGCAATAAAACAATTTCAATGTGCAAAGATTATGTCCAGATGGTAACACAAGAACTGTTTACAATTGGAAAAAACAGGACAGTACTGGTTGCACAAGAGACTCCCCTACTACAAAAGCTGAACATATGACTCCTCCTTTGTCCGAGAGAATAATAAATATTACTATGTAATAAAAAATAAAAGGACCCTCAGAAGGTCACAGTAAGACCCTGGCGTCCTCATTTTCTGGGGCTCCTTATCTTTGGGTATGATTTATGCAGCACTTGGGTGGACAGGGTTTTGTGAGGACCCACACTTGTAGAGAGGCTGCTGGCTCCCCACTTCATATGTCAAATGCGAAAAGCACCAGTTGAGGGCTAGCTGCGACAATTATTCTACAGCGTTTCCTTTCAGTTCACTCCATGTTTTCACCCTTATTAGCTCATTGATTCTCTGTCACACAAACAGATAAGTTTTATTGTGGAATGGACATTTAACTATGTGCAGGATTCTGCTTCATTGAGCTGTTTAACCTACTTGTCTAAACCACTTTAATATCCTCAGATAAATAAAATGTTCACTACCAAACTGAATGAGGCTTCTCCCACATAGTAAGCTTTAACTGTCTTTTGGCCTCAACCCAAGATTTCTCATCAGCCACATCAGCTAAATGACCTGAAGCCATCTTCCCTCTCCGTTCACACCCCTTCACTTGTTACACTTGAGATGATAAGCAGTTAGGGGAATAGAGCCAACAATAGGAAGTGCAATCCTACTTACTTGGAATCATAAATCTCAAAAAACTCGTGCAGATTTTGCCTTTAAGACAACTGGGAAGTTCATCATCTCTGGTTTTTTTGCAGTAAGTAGAGTGTTTTTGCACTCCATACTGCTGAGATGAAGATGCCTTCCTCACAGGATGGTCCAGCCTGAGCCATAAGCGCAGGAGGGCTGTGACTCCAACCCTCACTCCCCTTCCCTCGCTCCCACCTCATATGCTGCTGCTCCCCACAAAATCCACTGCAGAGTTTTTGCTCTGTCATATTCCAAACTGTGAAAATGCTTTGCCTTTAGTTTGCAAGACTTTTGCTCATGAATTTGAGGAGAGAAAGAAAGGAAGAAGGGAGTAGGAGAGAAGGAAGGAAAGGGGGAAGGAAGGAAAGAAGAAAGGACAGAAGACTGAGGGAGGGGAGGAAAGAAGAGATTCTGGTGAGCTTCCATTTGTTCCCTTGATGGAATGTACTTAATCATTTTCCCCAAAATATGAATGGTAGCAGGATGTTTATACCAGAGATAAGACTGGACTGAAATCCTAGTTCACTCTGGTAGCTAATAAAAGTAAAGATTTGAATTTAAGTATCACTTTCTCCTAGAAGCACAGGAACAAGGAAATGGGGGGTCAAAAGGGCAGCGACAGTGTTGTAAGCACTTTATCTGAAACATAAACATCACTGGAGTGCATTTTGGACCAAATTACCTCTCTCAGATCTGAGATGTTAGCATTCCTGCCCTACTTAAGCATGCCAATTTTACTGTGGCTTTGAGGAGGGTTGATCAGGGGGGCTTGGTTGGACACTTGAGAAAACGATCTTACCTCAAGCAGTAATATAACTCAAGCAATTAAAAGGCATCCTGCCGAGGAAGATCTCATAAAACCCCCAATCCTTGGAACAGAGTCTTCCCCATAAATATCACAGGCAAATGAAACATGGAGTGCTCGATTCTGGAAGATAACGCAGTCACCTTCCTCTTGTAAACAGATACAGTTGGTAGGTTCAGAAACTCTGAGCTTGAAAGACTGGATATTCTGCATCATATAAACATTTCCAGGAATATTTTATGGACAAAAAAAAAGGAGTCTCTATAATTTTAATACAGTGTATCTCGATCTCAGTTTTTCAACAGATTTTGATATCCTCAAATCCACCATGAAACACTATGATGAAACTGTACCTTTTTGGATGTAGAGAACTTCTCTTTTCAAAGTGAAGTGGATATATCATTATTCACAACAGTCAAAAGATGAAAGCAACCCACATGTCTACAGACAGATGAATGGATAAACAAAATGTAATATACACACATACGGGAATATTATTCCACCTTTTGAGAAGGAAGGAGATTCTGACACATGCTATATAGCATGGATGAAACTCGAAGTCATTATTCTTTTTTTTTTTTAAAGATTTTATCTATTTATTTGACAGACAGAGATCACAAGTAGGCAGAGAGGCAGGCAGAGAGAGGAGGAAGCAGGCTCCCTGCGAGGCAGAGAGCCCGATGCGGGGCTTGATCCCAGGACCCTGGGATCATGACCTGAGCCGAAGGCAGAGGCTTTAACCCACTGAGCCACCCAGGCGCCCCTTGAAGTCATTATTCTAAGAGAAATAAGCCAGTCAGAAAGGACAAATACTGTATGATTCCATTCATGAGGTAACCTAAAGGACCCAAATTCATAGAGTAGAAGGTAGAATGGTGCTTGGCAGGGACTGGGGCATAGAGAGGTGTGGGGGGTTATTGTTTAATGGGGACAGAGCTTGAGTTTGCAAGATAGAAAGAGTTCTGGAGATGGATAGTGGTGATGACTGCTTGACAATGTGAATGTCCTTAATGCCACTGAACTGCACAGTGAAAAATGGTTATGACTGTAGATTTTTTTGCTACATGCATTTTATAAGAACAAAAAAATAATTAAAAAATTTAAAAGTGAAGTTGACAATGAAATTACATCTTTCTAATTTATTTTGGGGTATTTCAATTCCCCCCACTCCCAAAGAGCTGTCTTGCTATTAACTTGAGAAATAGCCCATTACAACAGTTCCAGCCCCTATGCACTTCTTTTTAGAATGTCCTTGACTGAGGAAGCAGTTAACAGCTATTATAAATTAAAGATAAGCAATTTAAATGTTAAAAATTCTGCTTTCTGTGTTAGATTGGTTGACACTCTTAGCACATAAAGGAGTTTTGCCTCTGGAACTGACACACATGTACCCTGAAGACTCACCTGGTGGTTAACCCTATAACCTTATTAACGAATGAGGAGACGAAGACTGCTTTAAAACCCAAACTTTGCAAAGCTGTAAATTGGTTGTGAGTGTTGCTTCCAACAGTATTAGCCAAAAAGTTGCTTCACCAGTCTGCTTCTTTGCTCATTTTGTCTGTTTCTGACGGAGTCTAGAAATGCTTCCTGCTGGAACTCTTCCCCTTGGATTTGCAGCTTTGGTTAACCAGGCATTTTACTTGCTATAAAATATGGATGTTCTAGGAAAGATTAGAGCGAGCAAATACATGAGGATTTGGCCAAGCGAGGGTAAAAATTCCCAAGAATAAAAACACAATTTAAAACTTAAAATCTGCTGTACTTTAATGAGTAAAGAGCGGAGAGTAAGTTTTTCAAATAGTGTGGCTTCCACTGGCTTTGAATTTTAAGAATTTTCCCATTTTTACCTCACTTACTTTTGCTCCATGCTCGCCAAAGACACTTGTTAGATAAGAGTCATATTCATACTGTGTTAACAATGGCAGGATTGGAAAAGTAATAAATAAATGCAGCCCTTCTCCCCACGATTTGATGTTGTGTAAAGACCCATTTATGTTGAGTGCTTGCAAAGATTTGGCAGAAATACAATGTTTACATGAGAACAAGAACCTAGACCTTCGATCTCAGACTGACATCAGTTTTGTCCTCCCATTTCCATTAATCTCAACCATTTTTGTCCTCCACACAACTGCTCAGTTATCTCTTCTGTGGTCCCATTCTGCAGCTGAGATGAATAACCCAGCTGCTCAGTGTAAGACTGCCTACTGCTCTTCTTACCAAGGGCAACAGAGATGGGAAACTTGATGATAGGGTGCAGAGGAGGCTATCCCACATAGGATAATAACTTCTGGAATTCATCATCCTAGTTAAAAATAACAACAGCAATGTGTGCTCTGCCTGTCACTCAACATACAACAGCGAAGCAGCCCATGACTCCACAAAGTGCTGGCTCGCTAAACCCTGGGGAAAACCAAGTCCACTGAAGTAGATTCCAGCATAATGAATGAGACGAGACAAATACAAAGGAAGAAGACACAAGAATTAGATAAAGATAACAAATTTAAATTAATATGCTGCCAAATAGGAAAGTAAATGCAAGGGTCCGTGGAGCCACAGAAGGTATAGCATCAAGGAAAACAGTTAAGGAGAGTAACTCTCCACTCACCATGTTTTGGTCAAACTGCCTTCCTTTCATGTGTCTCTTACTTGATAAAATTAATTTATCTGCATAGCTGAGTAGTAAGCAATGCAAATACATTTGAAAGAATGGATGGCAAATGAGAAATAAGAAAGCAAAGATAGTTGCTGCAGTAAGTTCAAGACACATGAAGAACAACGCTAGGCTAAATTCATTTATACAATTATTTGGAAATCCAAACATCTTTGATCAGTTTTTTTAAAAAAAACTAAGTCTTAATTCTCACAATAGATAACTAGAAACAGCTCAATGTCCGTAACTGAAATTCAGACAAAATAACTGCTTCCTTAAAATACTTCGATTTCTAAAAATACTTTTCATCTTTTTCCTATGACATTTAAAAGCCAAAACATTTTTAAAGCCAACATTATAGGTATCCTTGAGTAGCTGACTCCTGTTCCCAAGTCCACAGTTGTTTTACTTTCTCTTAAACAATTACTTTTCCTTGTTCTTACTAGTTTTCTTGAAATCCTTTTTCTAAGGATGTTCTAAGACGAAGCCATTGTGTACATTTATCACCAGACAGCTAAGGTAGTTAAAGCAAATAGCCAGGAAAACTAAAAGGAAGAAGCTGGCAAGGACCAATGCAATGTATTTCATTCTTCCATATAAATATTAATTCCTTCTCATAATGACTGGAGCTGTATGGATCAGTCCACAAATCTTGCTATTGTCCCCAAGTCTACTGATGACAAGTGGACATAACCAGACAACCCAACCCCTCAGACAGGAATATTAACTTTCAAGGCATTAACTGGTTCACCAAGGAACCCAACAGAGAGAGAAAAAAAGCAGATTCCTGGAGGAACATATCAGGGTTCATTAAATCTCAATCAGATCACTAAAAATGTAATTCCCAATGATGGTGTTCGCAGACACATACAGATATACACACACACACACCCCACCCAGGAGACACTTCCTTCTGTGAAATGAGCACTTGAAAAAAGACTCTCTTAAACCTTGAGGAAGAATTTAATCTACCAAAAATCTATTTTCTTTCTTAAAGAAAAACAAGTTATCTTCTTTTGTATGTTCTGATATATACTGCCACATAGACAAACCTTGAAGATATGCTAAATGAAAGATGACATGTCATGCGGTCTTCTATTTACGTCAAATCCAGAACAGGCCAAATCCATAGGGACAGAAAGCAGACAAGTATTTGCCAGGGCTCGGGTGAGAGGGAACACACAGCCATTGCTTACAGGGTACTGCGCTTCTTTTTTTTTTTTTTTTTTCTCATTTTATTTATTTTTTCAGTGTAACAGTATTCATTCTTTTTGCACAACACCCAGTGCTCCATGCAAAACGTGCCCTCCCCATTACCCACCACCTGTTCCCCCAACCTCCCACCCCTGACCCTTCAAAACCCTCAGGTTGCCCCAACCTCCCACCCCTGACCCTTCAAAACCCTCAGGTTGTTTTTCAGAGTACATAGTCTCTTATGGTTCGCCTCCCCTCCCCAATGTCCATAGCCCGCTCCCCCTCTCCCAATCCCACCTCCCCCCAGCAACCCCCAGTTTGTTTTGTGAGATTAAGAGTCATTTATGGTTTGTCTCCCTCCCAATCCCATCTTGTTTCATTTACTCTTCTCCTATCCCCCTACCCCCCCATGTTGCTTCTCCATGTCCTCATATCAGGGAGATCATATGATAGTTGTCTTTCTCCGATTGACTTATTTCACTAAGCATGATACGCTCTAGTTCCATCCACGTCGTCGCAAATGGCATGATTTCATTTCTTTTGATGGCTGCATAGTATTCCATTGTGTATATATACCACTTCTTCTTTATCCATTCATCTGTTGATGGACATCTAGGTTCTTTCCATAGTCTGGCTATTGTAGACATTGCTGCTATAAACATTCGGGTACACGTGCCCCTTCGGATCACTATGTTTGTATCTTTAGGGTAAATACCCAGTAGTGCAATTGCTGGGTCATAGGGTAGTTCTAGTTTCAACATTTTGAGGAACCTCCATGCTGTTTTCCAGAGTGGTTGCACCAGCTTGCATTCCCACCAACAGTGGAGGAGGGTTCCCCTTTCTCCACATCCTCGCCAGCATCTGTCATTTCCTGACTTGTTAATTTTAGCCATTCTGACTGGTGTGAGGTGATATCTCATTGTGGTTTTGATTTGTATTTCCCTGATGCCGAGTGACGTGGAGCACTTTTTCATGTGTCTGTTGGCCATCTGGATGTCTTCTTTTACTGCGCTTCTTTTGGGGGTGATTAAAGTATTTCCAAATTCTTTGTCATAAGAGTTGCACAAGTGATGTACTAACTGTACCAAAGATGCTGCGCTGAATGTTTTTTTTTTTTTTAAGATTTTATTTATTTATTTGAGAGAGAGAGTGAGAGAGAGCATAAGAGCAGAGAAGGTCAGAAAGAGAAGCACACTCCCCATGGAGTTGGGAGCCCGATGCGGGACTCGATCCCAGGACTCCGGAACTATGACCTGAGTCGAAGGCAGTTGCTTAACCACTGAGCCACCCAGGTGCCCCTGCACTGAATGTTTTAAATGGATGGATTTTATGGTATATTAATTATATCTCAACAAAACTGTTCAAATAAAGCCTAAATTGGTTTGTCTTTTTTTTTTTTTTTCCATTATCATGGACTATATCTGAACCTGCCTTGAATTAGGGAACGGAGGGCATTTTAAAAAAGGAGGGGAGAGCCACTTAAATATGCAAGGTGGAATTTAGCAAATGTCCTCATCATTCCTAATACACTGAGCTTTAAAGTATACTCTAGAACTGTGAGATTCCTCTTCTTAGTTCACTCCTTCTCAGGTACCTCTCTTACCTCAGGTAACTTCCAACTCAAGCTATAGAATCAGATTTCCTAAGGACAACTTTTGAAAATTACTTCAAAGTTGTATCTGGAGGCATTCTTCTCTCCACGACGTTAAGGTTGTGAATCAGCCGTGTCAGTTCAAGGTTTGCTCATCCCTTCTCTCTGATCTGGAATTAGAAATAAAAGGATGGCCGCCGCCTCAAGACCCTCTGAAATTACATTATTTATCAGCAGAGGGTTTTAAAAATGGAAACGTTTCATGAAAATATAATTTATCAGTCTTAATAATGTGAGCAGAAATCAAAGAACATTTTAATTTATAACAAAAGCTCCCATTTCTGCTGTTTCAGAGCATGTGATCTGCTTTGCAAAGTTACACATTCCACTTCACAGAGAGAGAGGAATGGAGGGAAAGGCTCTTATAAAATGCTATAAGGAGAACCCACGTTATGACTCTGTCAGCCTCTCTGTCATCTAGAGGAATGTATGTGACAGAATTTATGAAAGCCACACTTTAAAAACAAAACTACATTTTGTGACCAGGAAACACCTTATAATAGCAAAACTTAACTATATGATGAAATTCCTTATAAACCCAACCATTCTAGCTGCAGCTAATGAATTACCAAAGAACTTCAGGTGGTTTTTTTGTTTTGTTTTGTCTTAAGATTTTATTCATTTATTTGACAGAGATCACAAGTAGGCAGAGAGGCAGGCAGAGAGAGAGAGTGGAGGAAGCAGGCTCCCTGCTGAGCAGAGAGCTAGGTGTGGGGCTCGATCCCAGGATCCTGAGATCATGACTTGAGCCGAAGAAAGAGGCTTTAATCTACTGAACCCAGACACCCCAGAACTTCACGTGTTTGAAGAGAACTTCTGAAGCACAGAAGACACACTCCATAAATGTCAATACCAAATCAAAATGTCTTTTATTAGATGTGCCATGAAATACCACGAAGAGAATAACACAGTTGATAGATTCTTGCGTTACTATGGGAGATTTCTCCAGCAGATTTTAAAGTTGTATGATCACATTTGTTCCAGAAAACTGAAGTCCCTTCCTTGTAATTCTGTTCATTCTCCTTTTAAGGCAACAGACCATGCAACCATTGAAAGGCCCTCTGTCTCTCCCGTCCTATTGAGTTTCTTTCTCCAAGGCTACCAGCTACAGTACTTTTGTAGAAGTTAGTGCTTTCCAGGCCTTAAAGTACCTATGAATCACTGGGGATCTTGTTGAAGTACAGATTATTACTCAGTAGGTTTGGCGTGTGCCCTGAGAATCTGCATTTGTGCTATAGTCAACACTTGCAGTCCACAATCCACACTTTGAGTACGAAGCATTCAAGCCATATATTTTCACTGTTTCTCTACCATTCCTTGAGATGAGTGCATCCAACTAAGGGTCTATGGAATACAGAAGTAATTTCATTTCCATTTTCTATTCGCCTCCATCTGCTAGCATAATGATCATTAACACTGTCAGTGAAAAGTAAGTTATTTGTCAGCTGGTTCAGCTAGAAGCATGGCAATATTTAACCATTAGTTACAGCAACCCGGACAGTTTATAGGTGAATTTGTGGCAACCTAAGGATCATTTTTACTTATTGACTCAGTGACATAATCATAATTGTTTCAAATGTGCTGACTCTAGTCTCAGTGAAGTGGTATGCTGGGAGACAGATAAATTGAGTTAGGCAAAAAGACTGAGGTGACAAGAAACAGCTGTTCTCCTACTGTTAATGCTTAGAAATTCTGGATAATGTACCCATGCTTGAAAGAAAGAAAAGACTATTTTCCTGTGCTCTGAAGAAGCAAGAGCATTTGGGGATGCTGCAGCAATGCATTTGGGTATTGAGTAAGGCCTCTGTGGGTGGGAGTAAGGGTTTTTACACAAACCTAGTTGGCATAGCGAGTGATCTCTGGAAGACACACTGAGGCACTACCAAGATCTCCCTTCAAAAGAAAGCATATCGGCCAACTGCAAGCCTTATCATTAGCTCACAGCCTTCAGGTGTTAATTGCATTAAGTTCCCCTCAGCTTTATGGTCTTGTGCAGCTCTATCCTGCCACTGAGCCAGCCATGGATGAAGGGTCTTGCCAGGTCTACACAGCATAGAAGTCTTCTAATGGGCCATCCATCCTTGCCCTAGGGAGCCTGTTGGATTACCAGGGACTTGATTTAATCTGTATGGAAGGCAGATGACTCCTCTCCCAATCCCCTCCCTCCCTGCTTGTTTCACAAGTATTACTTCCTAATTAAGCATTTGCACTCCTACCTCCAGCAGAGCATCTGCTTCCAAAAGACTCAACTGATACCAGAGCATCAGTGCTTGAGAAATGGAAACTAGGACCAACTCCCCAAAAAGACTGTCCCCCTTTAGTCTAGGTATGGTTACTCTTGACTGAATTACTCAAGCTCCATTACACCCTTGTTCTAATTGGAGGTGTTAAAAGCATATAAAAACAAAATAAATCAGAAACAAAACTGAAATCAGCTATATTTCCCAGATGTCCATGCAGCAAGGGATCTGGAGAATCGAGTTCTACCAACATTGCAGTCTCATGAGATTGGAAGGTGGAAAAGAATTGGGCTCACTTTTTAACTACTTTTGTAAGCAAAACCGCAGAACTGTGGATTTCCTGTGGTACCAGTCTAGTCTGTTTTTTAGATTCACAGGAGCACAGAAGCACCATCAGAAGGAGCAGAAACACTGGCAGTAGCTTCATGATTCTTCCATTGTACTGATGGTGATCTTTCAGGTTAGGATGACTGCTGATCTGGGGGCCATTTTTAGAAATCACTTCAATTCTTCCAACCTAATTAATTCTATTAAACCTTCAATGAACCTTGACTGATACATTGGAGAAGCAATAAGAAAATATATACCCCAGGCATAAGTATAATATTCCCAAGTGAGAAATGGAAACCCGAAGTCAGCTCCACATGTAGGAACATCAACTTAGCATTACAACTCATTCACAGCCAGTAAAACTGCCCAAGACCTCGCAAAACCAAAAATTATTCTATAGAGATACCTCCAGAACTCATGGCATTTAAAAATTCCATAATGAAAGAAAATTGTGCTAAAGGCAATATCACATTAAGAATTCCAAACCACACTAGGAATCAAATTCCCAAGAGGAAAGGCAGGGGATGCAAAAAGCAGAAGAAAAAGTACTTCCAAGAACTAGAAAAATTAAGACAATCTGAAATATTTTTATACAATAATAATAATAATAATCCAGAGGCACCTGGGTGGCTCAGTCAGTTAAGTGTCTGTCTTCAACTCAGGTCATGATCTCAGGGTCCTGGGATCAAGCCCAGCATCCCCTCGCTCAGTGGGAAGTCTGTTTCTCCCTCTCCATCTGCCTCTCCCCCACTCATGCTCTCGCTCTTTCTCAATAAATAAAATCTTTTTAAAAATATCCAAACAAAAAAAATGAGGAAAAAATCCTAGAATATATAGAGGAAAAACATTCAAAAACTCACCAACAGAAATTCTAAGGTAAAAACAGTTAAATGATAATGTTTAAAAAAAAAAAGGAAGTGAAATCATGACTCCCACACAAATATGAAAATAAATACATGTTTAAGAAGGTTTTTTTTTTTTAAATCATGAGAGAAACTGATTAAAATTAGTCCAAAAAAGGGCACCTGAGGGATGCCTGGGTGGTTCAGTGGGATAAGCCTTTGCCTTCAGCTCAGGTCATGATCCCAGAGTCCTGGGATCGAGCCCTGCATTGGGGTCCCTGCTCAGCAGAGAGCCTGCTTCTCCTTCTCTCTCTGCCTGCTGCTCTGCCTGGTTGTGATTTCTCTGTCAAATAAATAAATAAAATTAAAAAATAAAAATAAAAAAACCCAAGGGACACCTGGCTGGCTCATTTGGTAAAGCATGCAACTCTTAATCTTGGGGTTCTGAGTTCAAGCCTCACGTTGTAGGTAAAGTTTATTTAAAAAGAAAAAAAACTACTTCAAAAAAGAATACTAAGAACAGTTATATTTATAGATTATAAATATTAGAATAAATTTGCAAAAGGGGGAAAGTAGGTAGGTCAGAAGGAAGGAAAGAAAACTAAAAGAATTTCCAAAGAAGAGTCCAAATTGTCATTATTCATAAATTAAATATTCATCTAAATAAAAAATTCAAGAGATTCATTAAAAATAAGTATAATCAATTGGAGAGTTCAGCAAACTTTTTTTTACAAAATGTAATCATGTCATTTACAAAATGTAATCATAAAAATTCATTGGTAATTGAGAAATAAATTTAGAGTCTATAGGAATAAACCTAATAATGTTTTGCACATAGGAAAAATATAAAAGTCAGTCAAAATACAGAAAAAGACCCTAATACATAGAGTGTTATATTTATTTTTCCACATTAATCTGTAAATTCAATGTATTTCCAAGCAAACTTCTAGAAGATGGTCCCTGTCTCCTGCCCAAAATCAGACAACTAATTCTGACTAAGAAGACTTAAGAAGGGAACCTGCTAATGTCTTTTTAACAATCACTTTCTTAATAAAAGAAATGGATGCAGATGGCATTCCCCTACCCATTCTTTCTGCTTGAATAAAGACATTTTTCTTGGATGTGTGTCTGCCACCCTGCATCCATGAAACGATATTTTCAAAAATAAAAACTTAACAGTTCAAGGATGATGGAGGAAAAAAAGAATGAAACAATATGGATCTTAATGTCTTTGACCCACTGCTAGTCATAGGCTGCTTAGCTCACAAAATTAAATAACTTTTTATTTGGGTCATGATATATAAGCATTTCAGTTATTTACACCCAAATGGATTCCAAGTTGATACATTATGTGAACAGAAAACTCGCAAAGCAGAAGGAAAATGCACCTATGAAAATATGCACAACTATCTATTCCACTAATTTTTAAATGTATATAAAAATAGGATAAAACTGATAGGTGGTTGCCAGGGCTGGGGTTCCACAGAGGGTCTGACTCATGAAAACTCTCTAGAGTGGTGGAAATATTCTACATCTTGATTGTGGTGGTGGTTATGCAACTGAATATGTTTGCTGAAATTCATAAAACTGTACATTAAAAAGGGTAAAATTTTACTACATATAAATCATATCTTTGAAGTATACACATACATAAAAAATAAGATACTACTTAATTTTACCAGATGAACAGTTATTAAGACTGACAACCTCATGAATTACAGAGGATATGAGGACAGAATGAGCCTGACAATCTACCAGAAGCATTATAACTCATCTAGAAAACAATTTGAAAATATTGAGGTTAGTTGAATATATGATTACCTATTAGTCAAGAATTTCCCTGCAAGGGTACAGTTAGAAAACCATACACTTAACACTTTTCCAACACTTGCTGTTTACTGTCTTATTAATTTTGGCCATTCTAACTGGTGTAAGGTGGTATCTAAATGTGGTTTTGATTTGAGTCTCCCTAACGGCTAATGATGATGAACATTTTTTCATGTGTCTGTTAGCCATTTGTATGTCTTCTTTGGAGAAGTGTCTGTTCATGTCTTCTGCCCATTTTGTGAAGTGATTATCTGTTTTTTGAGTATTGAGTTTGAGGAGTTCTCTATAGATCTTGGATGTCAGCCCTTTGTCTGTAGTGTCATTTGCGAATATCTTATCCCATTCCATGGGTTGCCTTTTTGTTTTGTTGACTGTTTCCTTTGCTGTGCAGAAGCTTTTGATCTTGATGAAGTCCCAAAAGTTCATTGTTCATAGTAGCAATGGCCACAATCACCAAACTGTGGAAAGAGCCAAGATCCCCTTCAACAGACAAATGGATAAAGACGATATGGTCCATATATACAATGGAATATTATGCCTCCATCAGAAAGGATGAATACCCACCTTTTGTATCAACATTAACGGGACTAGAAGAGATTATGCTGAGTGAAATAAGTCAAGCAAAGAGAGTCAGGGATCATATGGTTTCACTTACTTGTGGAGCATAAGGAATAACACGGAGGACATTTGGAGAAGGAAAAGTGAATTGGGGGAAATCAGAGGGGGAGACGAAGCATGAGAGACTGCGGACTCTGAGAAACAAACTGAGGGTTTTGGAGAGGAAGGGGATGCGGGGTTAGGTGAGCCTGGTGGTGGGTATTAAGGAGGGCACATATTGCATGGAGCACTGGTTGAGCTGCATAAACAATCTTGGAACACTGAAAAAATAAAATAAATTTTTTAAAAAACATGTAAAATGAAAACAGAAAAAAAAAATCCTGCACATCTGCTCAACAGAAAATAAGTACATAAATGTTCATTATAATTTTTAATAGTAAATTTTGAAAACAACATAAATGTCCATCAATGTTGAAAAAGACAAATTTTGTGTATCTAATGGAACATTATACATCAGTTAAAATAAATAGGCTAGATCCACCTGAAACAAGTTGGCTTTTTAAATATATTATTGTTGTTGGGACGCCTGGGTGGCTCAGTGGGTTAAGCCGCTGCCTTCGGCTCGGGTCATGATCCCAGGGTCCTGGGATCGAGTCCTGCATGGTCTCCTTGCTCGGCAGGGAGCCTGCTTCTCTCTCCACCTCTGCCTGCCTGTGTGCTCTCTCTCTCTCTCCTTCTCTCTGACAAATAAATAAAATTAAAAAAAAAATTTAAATATATTATTGTTGGCTCAAACCTTAGGCGATCACACTCCTGTGAGCCCACCGGTGTTAAATAAACCTCTTCTCAAATAAATAAATAAATAAACAAACAAATAAATAAATAAATAAAAATTAAAAAATTATTGTTTAGTTAAGAAAAAATTGTGAGATGGTTAAATACTGTACCATACCATTTATGTACATTTAAAATCCCCAGAAGTACTACATAGATTTTTTTAAAATCCCCAAAAATATCACACAGATTTTTTAAAAAGACATTTTTTTTTTTAATTCTAGAGAGAGGGAGAGGGCATGAGTGAGGAGAGGGGCAGAAGGAGAGAAGTAGACTCCCCACTGAACCAGGAGGCCAACAAGGGGCATGATCCCAGGACTCTGAGTTCATGACCTGAGATCATGACCTGAGCCAAAACCAAGAGTTGGATGCTTACCTGACTGAGCCACCCAGGCACCCCAAAAATATCACATAGATTTTTAAAACCTGATTGGGAGGGACTTACAAATCTTAAAGACAGAGGTTAACTCATGGAAGGACAGAAGCACGAGGAGGTAGGAAGAGGTGTACTTAAAGCTTCACCCATATGTGACATTTCACTTCTATTAAAAATACATCTGAAACAAATACAATTAAATGTTATTCCTTATGATACTGGTGTCATGGCTGCATGCCCTGGAAATTTTATATTATCCCTTGCCTTTTTCTCTATGTTTGAAATATGTCATGGAAGCAGTGAAGGAGAAGAAAAAAAGAAATAAGGAAAAAGAAAAGAAGAGGGAAAAAATGAGAGAGAAGGCAGCGTCACATTTTTGAAAATAAGTCTGAAATCAGTTATCTCATCCAAAGTGCTGGTGAGCAGTTCTTTCAGCCCTTTTCTCACTAAAACACATCGCAAGAAAAATAATCAGTAAGTTAGAAAAAAGGGGGGAAGATTGGAAATTGATTTACAGAGAAATTAACATACATGCAATGATCAAGGGGGAAAACACTGTAAAATCTTAGTCCCTACGTTTTCAAAAGTCTTTAGAAACCATTAGCCAACAAATCACTTCAAGGGCACTTGAGGAAACAAAGTCCAATCTTTCTCATTCTAGAAACTGAGAAATGAAGCATTTGTTCAGGTTTGCAAATGAAATCTGGTCAGCTCTGGGATTAAAGTTCCCTTCTTATGTATTTTAAGACTTAAATTCAAATGACTTTGAAATGGTTTCACTTCTGCTTATTTGGCTTTTCTTTCACATAAGAGCATAACTGATGGACTTTATTTAAGTTCCTCCTTCATCTTTCCCAAATTCCTTTTGGGAGTCTTCCAGCCCTTTCATAAGTCTGCCTATTATAGTCTTCCAACTACGTGACTTTTCCATTTGATGCACCATATCTTGGGGTAGATATTATCACTTCCCAGAGAACTAAGACACTGTTAAATATTAATTCTTTTTTTTTAAAGATTTTATTTTATTTATTTGACAGAGAGAGATCACAAGTAGATAGAGAGGCAGGCAGAGAGAGAGAGAGAGAGGGAGGCAGGCTCCCTGCTGAGCAGAGAGCCCGATGTGGGACTCGATCCCAGGACCCCGAGATCGTGACCTGAGCCGAAGGCAGCGGCTTAACCCACTGAGCCACCCAGGCGCCCCTTAAATATTAATTCTTATCATAAAATTAATAATCATTCCCCAGGAAGCCCTGTGTCTGTTATGCCAATGCTCACCTTCAGGATAAGGGGACACAAAAACTATTGGCTGCGACAATGTCAAATTGAGGTTATAGTTTTCTACCAGAAAGTGTCAATCTTTTAATGTGTTATGTATCCATTTTTCCTCTTCATCATCTTAAGTTATTATTAAAGATAGATTTTAAAACTAAGGGTAACTAAATTCCCCATACTCTTAATAATGAAGAGAATGTAGTTTCCCAGAGTTTTTGGAAAAATGTGTATATATACATATATCTGTATATAAACATACACATATATATACATTATATACACATATATACATACATATACAAGATTTAATAAATACATATTTTAGATAAAAATACATTAGAAATGTTTTGTCACTGACCCACTGTTTATATTCTAGCCTCTAAAATATTCTTAGGATAGGAAAACCATCTTTTTTCAATTAAATTTGACCCAGCAGGATGTTTGAAAGCCACATGTTAGAACAAACAGTTTGGGCAATTAAAGATCTAGGCCTTGATGGCTTGGTCTGGGAATTCGACTGGCTGTTAAATAATCATCTAATTGAGACTGTGGAGAGGACAGTGGGAAGTCAAGCAGGGATAACTCTCCTGCATCTGGAATTGAGATGAATTATGTGCCCATAAAATATGAGGCGGATATCAAGTTACTCATTACACTACACAAAGAATCAAGAAAACAGAGTAAGCAGTGCAGCTAGTTAAAAGAATCCATAAAATTAAAGCTCATCTGTTTGAAAATCAACTTCGACTAGACAGAGAATACCTATCATTATAAGTACAGTAGGTAAATTGTGATTTGAGTGGAATGTATTTGTGTATATAGTCTTAGCTGATATAATGTATTTTCGTAAATTTTCACAAATTAGGCTCTCTAAACAAGGCTGATTAGGTTTATTCTCTATCATTATCTCAGTGGTTCAACAACATGAGATAATTTTTTTTTTTTTTAAATGTGGCAGGGTCGGGCGGAGTGGCAGAAGTCCACTCTGTTAAAGAGAGATAATGGCTGGAGAGGGTAAATGACTGAAGGCTTCCTTAGTTGGAGATTTGGGATCCATCAGTTACACAATGAGGAAAATAAATTTCTGTCATGCCTTTCTGTTCCAAAGTAGTCCCTCATGCCCTCATCACTTTATTTCTTTGGAAACTCCCAGATTAAAAGAGGAAACATTCAATCGATTTCCTTTTACCATGAGTCTGTGCTTCCACCCCTGTTCTGAGGAGCTTCTTATGAAAAGTGATTAGGTCTGGTCCATGTAAAAACATCAGTTGTTCTAGATATGTTATAGAAATTAATGTCAGCATTTCTCATAGGACTGGAATTTCCCACCAACCTCTAATGAATGACAAAGGAAATTCAAAGTTGGAAAAATTTTCTCTTTCAAGGGTGAATTTCCAATGGAGTAACAGGCTAGCTACATCCATACTCAGTCTTACTAGGTCAACAGAAAAGGAATCCAGAATAATTTGTATAAACACAAATTACATGCACACACACCTACACAGACACATACACATCTGAAAACAAGAATAAGTGAATTTTAGTTGAGTCATCAGGGACACTTCACTGTAAAAATTAAAAACCTGTATTATAAGCTTAAAATGAAGGTGATGATGCCAGTAGTGACAAAATACAGTAATAACAACAATAACAAATCCAGTGTTCTATTGAGATACGTAGACATCCCTGGACAAAGGTATAATTGTTCACAGTTTTCATGCCCATATAATCTTCCTTACTAACTGGGGAAATATTATGAGACCTGTATCTGAAATTCTCTCAAGACTCCCATAAGAGGTTCTAATCGAGAAAGAGTTTATTATGTCAGCAGAGAATAAGAAAAAAATGAAGCATATGCCTTTTCTGAGAATTAAAGTGAGTGGCACACAGTCCAAACACTATTTTACAACTAGTTTGAGCATTTTACTTCTCATGAATAAAGTAGGCTAAAGCTATTTGACTGATGAGAAAATATTAAGATCCAAGTGGAAAGTAAGCAAGAAATACCAAATGTTTATTGAGTCTCGAACCCCTAGAATATAACTTCCTGGATGTTCAAGGATGGTTAACTATTCCAGTTGCTCTGTGTAGGGACCCAGAGAAGGCATGGGCCAAGTTTTACTTTACCATCATCTATAGCAGAGAGCAAGAACTCCATTTCCAAAGCCTATCCTAATAAGACAGATAAAACCATATTTGATGTTTCCCTTCCCTCAATGTCAGAGGCAAAAGAGATGAAGGAGTATAACACCAGTCCTGAAGGAGAAAAAAACAGTTAAGAGCAACCTATAGATTAATGCAATTTCTTGGAATTCAGAGCAAAGGAGATCCATGGTCTCTCAATAATCTCTGTAGTATGTGACTACTAAGTTTATGGCTGACTTTGCTGGTTGCCACTCACTATTTCATCCTCCTCATTTTTACTTAGTTTGGGGTGGAAATGTTCTCAGTTAAAAAATGCTCGGGGCGCCTGGGTGGCTCAGTGGGTTAAAGTCTCTGCCTTCGGCTCAGGTCATGATCCCAGGGTTCTGGGATCGAGCCCCGCATCGGGTTCTCTGCTCAGCAGGGAGCCTGCTCCCCCCCCCCTGCCTACTTGTGATCTCTGTCTGTCAGATAAATAAATAAAATATTAAAAAAAAAATCTCCCCTCCTCTCAGGTTTATGTCATAAAATGTTAATTCCCAGATGATTATTTATTAAAAAAAAAATGCTCACCTCCTTTATACTGTGTAACTTTTATATTTTAAACATGGCTATTAAAAGTACCTATTTCACATTATGTGAGTTGTGATAGTTTGTACTTTATGAAGACTTGTTCCATTTCCTCTAAGTCCTCAAATTGATATCTTTAGAAGGTTTTTTGTGGTATTCCCTCATTATCATTTCAAAGTCTGCATCATCTGTAATGATATCCCCTGCTTCTTTCCTGACATTAGTAATTTGTGTCTTCTCACTTTTGTTTTTCTTTCTCATTCTTGCTAGAGGCTTGTCAACTTTATTACCCTTTTCAAATAAAATTTTTTTTTTGTTTTATGGATTTTTTTTTCTATTTTTTTTTGTTTGTTTTTAATTTCATTGATTCCTGCTCTGCTCTTTATCATTTCTTTCCTCCTTCTTGCTTTGGATTTATTTTGATCCATTTTTCTAATTTCTTTCCCTTTTAACCCAAATATTATTTGGAAATGTGTTGTTTTCATTTCTAAATATTTGGAGATTTTTCTGTTATCTTTGTGTTACTGATTTCTTATTTGATTCCATTGTGCTCAGAGGACATATTTGATATGATTTAAATTCTTTCAGATTTGTTAAGGATTGTTTTATTCAACAGGGTATGTTCTATCTTGGTAAATGTTCCACAGGTGCTTGAAAAGAATGTGTAGTCTTCTGTGATTGGATGAAACATTTGGCAAATGTGGATTCGATCTTATTCATTGCTGATGGTGTTGACTTCTTCTATATCCTTGCTGATCTTCTGTCTGGTTGTTCTATCAATTGTTGGTGCATGGCAATTGACGTCCCCAACTATAATTGTGTATTTGCCTGTTTCTCCTCTCAGTTTGATAGGTATTGTTTTGTATATTTTGTAGCTCTGTTGTTTGATACACCCAAGCTTGGATGAACCTAAAGGGAGTTATGCTAAGTGAAAAAAAGCCATCTCAAAAGGTCACATATGATATGACTCACAGAACATCTTTCAAATGACAAAATTATAGAGATGGAAAACAGATTAGTGGTTACCAGGTGTTAGATATACCGGGGTTGTGGGAGTATAATGATAAATAGCACGAGGATGATCTTTGTGGTAATGTGTTAGTTCTGTACCTTGAATGCTATGGTGGTTACATAAATTTCCACATGTGATAAAATAACAGAACCACATAAACACATTGTACCATTACCAGATTCCTGGTTTGGACATTATACTCAAACAACATAAGCATGACCATTGAAAGAAAATAGAGGAAGGGTACATAGGATTTCCGTGTACTCCCTTACAACTTCCTGAAGAGCTATAATTATTTCAAAGTAGAAAGATAAAGAAGTAGGATGGCAGATTAAATTTGAATTTCAGATAAAACAATGAATAATTATTTAGTACAAGTGTATCTGATGTAATATTTGGAATAAATACACAAATCATTTGTTGTTTATCTGAAATTCAAGTTTAACTATGCATCCTGTATTTTATCTGGCAATCCTACCTGTGATACCATATCTCATTTCCTTGAATGGAGGAAGAGTACCAAAAGAATTTCTAAGTACTTAGGTCCGGTAAGCTAAGGGGAAAGAAAGAAGGATGGTCAACAAAACCCACCCATATGACCAATAAGAACTGCTGTTTTTCCTTTCTTTCAGCCTTTAGCTTGGCTTCGCCCCAGACTGAACTTAGCTGGTAGTCCTCAGTTTTCAAAAATTTCAAATTTTACTCCTAAAAGTTAAGGCTCCGAACTGGAAAAAAAAAAAAATCCTATAATGAATTTAATCTACCCTGTTCCTTTCCAGGGATTGAAAAATATACAATTTGTCTTATCCCTTTCTACAAGTTTCTCTTTGTGCATGGACTTCAGTCAGGCTCCAAGCACTCTTCTCACCTAGAGCCCAGTGATGCTGTGGTACAGAAGAACTTGGAAACATATCCCTGAGTCCCACAGCTCTTTTCCTGAAACTGAGACAGCAGCCTTCCCCACAGCCCTATGCTAAAAACACTCGAGAGGCTCCTGGGTGGCTCAGTCGGTTAAGTAACTGCCTTAGGCTCAGGTCATAATTCCATGGTCCTGGGACTGAGCTCCACATTGGGCCCCCTGCTCAGCGGGGAGCCTGCTTCTCCCTCTCCCACTCCCCATGCTTGTACTTTCTCTCTCTTTCTCTCTGTCAAATAAATAAAATCTTTAAAAAATAAAATAAAAACACTGGAGTAACTAAACCTCAGAGCAACACTACCAATCTAGAAATGCATACATCACAGAGAATAAGAAGGCAATAAGAGACACTGCCCAAAGGTCTAATACAGGAAGAGTATTACAAAGAAGGGAGTCTTCTCCTGGTTTTTCCCTGGGAAGGAGACACCGGGGATAAGATGAAAAAACACTTCTCTAGTCTAGTTCCCAGGATCCAGGGCTTCAGGATGCCTTCCTGCCTGGCTGATGTTTTAGTAACTGATGTTTAGTCACTTACACCCCACAACCAAGTGGTCACAATGTATCTACTTCATCCACATAACATCAGAAAGGGGCCCCGTCTACAGTCAGCAAAGCAGGTATTAAGGGATTGGCTGACCACTCTGGTCCTAAAGACCTGGGTCCTCTTTTCTCCACACACTCCTAGTGCAGTCAGCATTGAGCCCTATACAACCTAACTCTCAGAGTCTCTCCAATTAGGCCACTTCCAGGCATCCCACTACCATTTTGTTTAAAACACACACATTTCCCACTAATGTCTGTGCCAGTTTCATTCTTACCATCTAGGCAACTTGCTACCACCAAAAGGACTTGACCTGTTCTTTCTTTTGTTAAAACCTGATACGTAAGGAAGGTCTTTTTGACCCAAACATGCCTCTGGCTTCTTTTTTCTCCCTTTTGTACTCTGGACTCCAGCCTCTGTGGTTTGACACAGACACAAATTTTCACTCACTTCTATGTGCTTGTGGAAAGTTCTTCCCTCAGACTCACAAAACCCTAACTCCCTTACCTTTGCGCTCAGGAACCTGTCTTACAGTGCAGGTGTGGAGTTGGCAATCCTCAGTGAGAGGACAAAAGTCTTCTCCATAATTTTCCTAAATTGTTTAACTTTTAATTTTAACCTAGAACATTTAAGTGGAATACCAAAGCCTTCTATTCAATCCCAGAAGATTAAACTTTTTAAAAAAGGCCTTGGAATCAAAATGTTAAAAACTGGATTGCATGTTTATATTGATGTAGCATTATTAGCCAGTGCTACACTCAAGATCAGGGGCTTGATGGCAAGTGTGTAATAGAAATAGAAACAAATGTGATTTACTGTCTGGTTTAATCAAACATGTGGAGTACCAACACATGTTATAGCTTTCTAAAATATACCCCAATCAAATGCTTACAAACAAGATGGTAGATACTTTATTGATATATGTAGTAGGAGCTGGTGAAGGTCCTATTTGTCTTTTTGCAAAATTTTAAACTCAGTGAAGAGATGCCCCAGAGGACACATGAAGGAAGGATGTATGTATAGAGTTCAAGGACCATAAATGGTGAACTCAGGAGAAGGAAGTTTTCTGGAGATTAGGAGGAGATCTTCATCTAGACTTCATTACATTATTATCATGGACCTAGTGTCTGAGCCAGAGACTAAAATTCCAACCAGAAAGAAGGCAGGGATCAGAGAGCCAAGAAGAAATGGTGGCAAAGCAACTAAGAAGCCAATCAGTGCTTTAGGCAATCTCCTAAGATTGGGTAGAAGAATTTAGAATTCGGTTCCTACCAAGGAGGAAGAAACCTGGCATCTCCACTGACTTTCAGGTGAGCCCAAAAGGTTAAAATCTGGCAGTTAATCCAGACTATAAATACACAAACCATTAACAAAGATTAAGCAGGCCAACTCCACCAAATCTCAGCTGGGATTAAGTTAACCACATTTATCCAAACTGCTTGCCAGAGGCGAATGTAAATCCCATCTAGAGAAAATTAACATCACCTCTATTTATATCTATATTTTTTCATACATAAATTCCTAAATTATTTTGTATACCATGAGGTAATTATTTTGCACACTTTAAGACAAAAACCAAATAATTAGAAAAAGAAAACATACAGACATTAGAACAAATCCGCAAGACTACTAGATATGGAAGTTATTAATCTTTGTAAGAAAGCAGAATACAAAATGAAGTACTTACATAGATATTTAAGATCTATCAAAACCAAAAGGGATATTTTAGATTTGAAGAATACAATAACTGCAGTAAAGAATTCAATCCAATAGATAAAATTAACAGATAAACATAGAAAATTGATAGGAAAGACAGGCTACAAAAAAATACCCAGACTGAAGCACAGAGAAAAAGAAGAAGAAAAATATGCAAAAGACCACAATAGACATAGAGGACTTATTAAAAGATCATGTGATTGAAGTCCCAGGAGGAGAGGAGAGAAAAATACGGTGCATGAATGTATAGTGACTAATTTTTCCAAAATAATGAAAGACATCAAGCCAAGATTCAAGAAGAGCTATGAGCCCCAAGCAGGATAAATATATAAAGAAAAACATTATCAGGGATATCATATTAAAACTGGTGGACAATTTTAGGACAATTAGAAAACCAAAATGAGTCAGATATGTTAATGAATGAAACATAACAGAATGAGAACTTCAGAGTGCCAAAAGAATTAACTGCTAACCTAAAATTCTGTTCTATAGGTCTTCTTTAAAAGGAACTCAAAAGAAAAGTATTTCAAGACAACGCAGAGATTATTTTCCATCAACATATCCACACTCAGTATTGAATACGAGTGTTCAAGAAAGTTCTTTAGGAGAATAATGATGCTAGATGGAAATATGGAGATCAATAGAACACTGCAAGGCAATGGAAAAAGTGAATATGTGGGTAAGCATAAACGAATATTGATTGTACAAATAAAAAGAATGATTATCTTTTGAGATTCAAAATATACACATAATTAAAATGTCCTAAAAAATAGCGAAAGTGTGGGAAAGAAGTAACTACAATTCGACTGTTATAGGTCTCTGAATACTTGGTAAGTAGTAAAGAAATACATTCCAACAGATTCCAACAAATCAAAAATGCATACTGTTATCACAACAATATATATCTAACATGGCCAAAAGGTGAAAATAAATTAATAAAAATACCCGATTCATCCAAAGAAAACAAAAAGGCAGAGGAAAAAAGATTACAGACTATAAAATAGATGAGGTAAATACATAAGTAATAAAATGGTGGTAATAAACCAAAGATATCAATAATTCACTCAATATAATTGGATTAAATAATCCAAACAAAATGATCAGCCTGGGGAAAAGCACCAGTAACAAAACCATACTCTGTGTGGCTCACAAGAACACTTTAAGTCTAGCAGTAAAGAAGGCTTATGAGACAATGTAAGGAAAAATATACACCCTGAAAAACGTAATTAGAAGAAAAGTGGCATAATTACTAAGAGACAAAATAGACTTCAAGGAAAAAGTGGTGTTAGAGATGAAGAGGGGTGTTTCATATATTAAAAAAGTTTGATCTTTAAGGAAAGTAAAACAATTCTTCATGTGCATAGATCTAATACACTGGCTGAAAACTCATACAACAAAAAAAGATAGAACTAAAAGAAGAAACAGACAAAACCAAACTTACAGTAGAGCTTTTAACATACTTCTCTTAGTAACTGATAGAAAAAGTGGACAAAAATTACCAAAAATGTAGAATAAGCAACATGCTTAACAAGTTTTACTGAACTGGCCTAAGAGAACATTTCACTCAAAGTTTGAAAAACATACTTTTCCTTATTTCTTAAAAAGGCACATAGCAATCTTGGCTCACAAACAAATTCTCAACAAAGTTCATGGGTTAAAATCACACCAGTATTATTCTGTGACCAAAATGGTATTGTTTGAAATCAATGAAAAACAAAAAAGATTTAAAGTGTCCAAATATTAGAAAATCAATTAATAAACTCATAAATAACTCGATGGGTCAAAGATAAAATCAAAATGAAAATTAGAAAAATCTTGAAATGAAATATATGAAAAATAGGTCATAAAAATACTAGGTTAATGTCCTTTTTAGAGGTAAATTTATACACTTTAGCGTATATTTTAGAAAGGAAAATGTTTGAGAATGATCTCAGTTTATATCTCAAGAAGTTAAAAATAGGGGTGCTTGGCTGGTTCAATGTGTTAAGCATCCTCTTGGTTTTAGCTGGGGTCATGATGTCAGAGTTATGAGATATAGCCCCATGTGGGGCTCTGCACTCAGCACAGAATCTCCTTGGGATTCTCTCTCTTCCCTTCTCCTCCTCCTCTGCCCCCCTGTCCCTCTTCCAACCCGCACACATGTGCATTCTTTTTCTCTCTAAAATAAATAAATAAAATCTTAAAAAAAGAAGTTAAAAGTCATAGCAAATTAGGCAAAAAAAAAGAGTAAAGATAAAAGTTGAATTTAATTAAGTAGAAAACAACTATATAATAGAAAAAAATTAAAAAAAATTGTTTCTTTGAAAAGGCTAATAAACTCCTAATAAGAATTATGAGAAAATGCAAATTACCAAACTCAGAAAAAAAAAGGATTTATCTGCACAGATTCTATATCAAAAGTTTTATTCTAACACTTTTAAAATTTTTAAAATAAATGTACAAAGCTGTCATCATCAAGACAGCATGGTACTGGCACAAAAACAGACACATAGATCAGTGGAACAGAATAGAGAGCCCAGAAATCGACCCTCAACTCTATGGTCAACTAATCTTCGACAAAGCAGGAAAGAATGTCCAATGGAAAAAAGACAGCCTCTTCAATAAATGGTGCTGGGAAAATTGGACAGCCACATGCAGAAAAATGAAATTGGACCACTTCCTTACACCACACACGAAAATAGACTCCAAATGGATGAAGGACCTCAATGTGAGAAAGGAATCCATCCAAATCCTTGAGGAGAATGCAGGCAGCAACCTCTTCGACCTCAGCCGTAGCAACATCTTCCTAGGAACAACGGCAAAGGCAAGGGAAGCAAGGGCAAAAATGAACTATTGGGATTTCATCAAGATCAAAAGCTTTTGCACAGCAAAGGAAACAGTTAACAAAACCAAAAGACAACTGACAGAATGGGAGAAGATATTTGCAAACGACATATCAGATAAAGGGCTAGTATCCAAAATCTATAAGGAACTTAGCAAACTCAACACCCAAAGAACAAACAATCCAATCAAGAAATGGGCAGAGGACATGAACAGACATTTCTGCAAAGAAGACATCCAGATGGCCAACAGACACATGAAAAAGTGCTCCACGTCACTCGGCATCAGGGAAATACAAATCAAAACCACAATGAGATATCACCTCACACCAGTCAGAATGGCTAAAATTAACAAGTCAGGAAATGACAGATGCTGGCGAGGATGTGGAGAAAGGGGAACCCTCCTCCACTGTTGGTGGGAATGCAAGCTGGTGCAACCACTCTGGAAAACAGCATGGAGGTTCCTCAAAATGTTGAAAATAGAACTACCCTATGACCCAGCAATTGCACTACTGGGTATTTACCCTAAAGATACAAACATAGTGATCCGAAGGGGCACGTGTACCCGAATGTTTATAGCAGCAATGTCTACAATAGCCAGACTATGGAAAGAACCTAGATGTCCATCAACAGATGAATGGATAAAGAAGATGTGGTATATATACACAATGGAATACTATGCAGCCATCAAAAGAAATGAAATCATGCCATTTGCGATGACGTGGATGGAACTAGAGCGTATCATGCTTAGTGAAATAAGTCAATCGGAGAAAGACAACTATCATATGATCTCCCTGATATGAGGACATGGAGAAGCAACATGGGGGGTAGGGGGATAGGAGAAGAGTAAATGAAACAAGATGGGATTGGGAAAATTTATAAATATTTAAAGAAGAAATAGGTCCAATTTTAGACAAACTTGTTAAGAGAATAAGCAAAGACAGCTATTTCCTAACCAGTTTTCTGAGGCCAGTATAACTTTGATAACAAAACCTGCTAAGGACAGTTATCAGAAAGGAAAGCTGCAAGCCAGTTTCTCTAAGCACCGGTTCAAAAATTTAAATAAAATGTTAAAAGCCCATACACAGTAAGATCCAAATTCAGAAGATACATATTCTGGGAATGTGGGGTTTGCCAGTCAAAATCAATCAGTGATATATATAGTGATATATATTAACAAAATAAGGAGAAATGCGATCTTTTCAAAAAATGATAAAAAAAAAAAATCTTATAGCAGAGGCACCTGGGTGGTGCCAATTGGTTAAGCATCAGACTCTTGGTTTCGGCTCATGTCATGGTCTCAGGGTCATTAGATCAAGCCCTGCACTAAGCTCCACACTCAGAGTGGAGTTTGCTTAAGTTTCTCTCACCCTCTCCTTCTGCCCCTCCCCACCTCAAACTCTGTTTTCAATTTATCAGCAACAAATTGATAACATGAAGTTTATAAAAGTTATCATTTTATAATAGCTTTATAATCAAATAAATTAGAATAAGCCTGATTAGAAATAAGCAGCACCTAGGCATGGCAAAAAATATTGAGAAAATAACAGTAAATGGAGAAATATGCCATACTTGGGGCACCTGGGTGGCTCAGTGGGTTAAAGCCTCTGCCTTCGGCTCAGGTCATGATCCCAGGGTCCTGGGATCGAGCTCTGCATTGGACTCTCTGCTCAGCAGGGAGCCTCTTCCCCTCCTCTCTCTGCCTGCCTCTCTGCCTATTTATAATCTCTGTTTGTCAAATAAATAAATAAATAATTTTAAAAAAAAGAAATATGCCATACTTATATATTAGATCATTCAAATTATTCTACAGATTCAATTCAATCCTAATCAAAATCTCTTTAACCTCTTTGTGTGAATTTGCATATGTGTGTGTGTGTGTGTGTATTAAGAAACATCTAAAAAGTATATTGAAATGCAAAAGTTTGAGAATATGTAAAACAGTATAGAAAAAAAACAAATTTGAGATTCATAGACTACTAGATTTCAAGATATAATTAAGCTACAATACATAATAGAGAATGGTACTGCCACAAGAATATACAAGTAAACCAGTATAACACAGTAGAGGAATCAAAAAAGATATATGGACATATATGGACACTTAAAGGTAAAGTAATGGGAAAAATGACAGCCACAAGAATATACAAGTAAACCAGTATAACAGAGTAATCAAAAAAGATATATGGACATATATGGACACTTAAAGGCAAAGTAGTGGGAAAAATGACAGTCTTTTCATGGGTTAACTAGATAGTCGCACAGAAGAAAATATATTTTGACCTCTATTCCACTCTATTTAATGAATGAATGCCAGATAGATTTTAGATCTAAGTATGAACTGTAAAGTTCTTTTAGAAGAAAACATATTTGTGATCTTGAAGCAGATTAAAGTGCCTTAAATGAGATGCAAAAATCACTAACCTAGAGAGAAAAACATAGAACAATTTAGGCTACATTAAAAGTATAAACTCCTGCTCATTAAAAGACACAAAGCATGAATACAAAAACCACAGAGTGAGAGAAGATACATACAATACATGTAACTGGCAAAGGACTGATATATGATGTGTATAATGGATTCCTGCCAATCCATAAGACTAACGCAGACCACCTTCAAAAAAGAGGACATCCAAATGATCAATAAATATATTATGTTTAACCTCATTAATCATCAGGGAAATACAAATTAAAACCATAAACCAAAAATGCAATATACTCACCTGAATATATAAAATTAAAATCACTGACCATCATGTATGTTGTTAAGAATGAGCAGCAAGTAGAACATACATCCATAACTGGTGGAAGTACAGATTGATAAAACCGTCTCAGAAAATTATTTGAATGTATACATATTATATTTATATATGTGTGTGTATGTGTATAAAACTTATGACCCAGAAATTCTACTTATAGATATGTACCATAGAGAGATGCTCACAAAAAGACAGGTATAGAAATAAGCAAGTATGTATATCCATGGAAAACAGAAAAGGCAAACAATACAAATGCCCATCAATAATAAAGTAGCAATAAATTGCCATGTATTTATACAACAAAATACTGCACAACAGTGGGAGATCATGAAACTACTACTTTACAGAACAACTTGGAAGAATATCAGAAACATAGTATTGTGTGAAAGAAGCCAGATGCAAAAAGATCCATACAATATGGTTCCATTTATATGAAGTGTAAAATTTATCACTACGTTAACAAATAGCTCCAAAATTTAGCAGCTGATAACAACAAATACATATTATCTCAGTTTCTGAGGGTTGGAAATCTGGGAACAGTTCAGTGTGGTGGCTCAGGCTCTCTCATGAGGTTGCAATCATCTAAAGTCTTGACCGAGACTGGAAAGAAAATAAGCTTCAAGATGGCTCACTCACACGGCAGTTGGCTAGAGATTTCAACTCACTGCCTATTGGCGAGAGGCCTCAGTTTCTTGCTACATGGACTTCTCCCCTGGGGCTACTACAGTGTCTTTACAAATGGTGACTTCAAGTTGAGACCAATGTCCACTTACCATTCTGAAAATTCTAGGACCCTTGAGAATTATGCCATATATCTTTGCCTATGCTCTATAAATGGAACACCTGGATGACAGCATATCTATTTATAACTTGATTTACCAAATATTTTAAGCCCACTGGTGGGACTCAGTGCTTAGAAAAAAAATTCCTTTAAAGTATTACTGCTCATTGACAATGCATATGGTCACCTAAGAGCTCTAATGGAGAAGTACTGTGAGACTGGTTTTGTTTTTTTTTTCCATTTTATTTATTTTTTCAGCGTAACAGTATTCATTCTTTTTGCACAACACCCAGTGCTCCATGCAAAACGTGCCCTCCCCATTACCCACCACCTGTTCCCCCAACCTCCCACCCTGACCCTTCAAAACCCTCAGGTTGTTTTTCAGAGTCCATAGTCTCTTATGGTTCGCCTCCCCTTCCAAATTTTTTTTTTTTTAATAAACATATAATGTATTTTTATCCCCAGGGGTACAGGTCTGTGAATCGCCAGGTTTACACACTTCACAGCACTCACGATAGCACTTACCCTCCCCAATGTCCATAGCCCCCTCCCCCTCTCCCAATCCCACCTCCCCCCAGCAACCCCCAGTTTGTTTTGTGAGATTAAGAGTCATTTATGGTTTGTCTCCCTCCCAATCCCATCTTGTTTCATTTTTTTCCATGCCTATTAATGCAACACTCATTCTGCAACCTATGGATCAAGGAGTATTTCAACTTTCAAGTCTTATTATTTAAAAAATAGATTTCATAAATCTATAGCTTCCATAGATACTGATTCCTCTGATAGATCTAGGCAAAATAAATTAAAAACCATCCAGGAAAAAAAAGCAAAACAAAACAAAACACCATTCTAGATACCATTAAGAAAATTTGTGATTCATGGGGAGGAGGTCAAAATACCAACAGTAGCAGGAGTTTAGAAGAAGTTGATTCCAATCCTCACGGGATGACTTTGGGGGCAGTTAAGACTGCAGATACCATGGATACAGCAAAGAACTAGATTTGAAGTGAAGCCTGAAGATGAGACTGAACAGCTGCAATCTGATGATAAAACTAAAATGGATGAGGAACTGGGTCAATGGAAAAGCAAAGAAAGGGGTTTCTTGAGATGGACACTATTTTTTTTAAGATTTTATTTATCTATTTGAGAGAAAGTGAGAGAAAGCATGAGATGGGAGAAGGTCAGAGGGAGAAGCAGACTCTCTGGGGAGCTGTGAGCCCGATGCAGGATTCCATCCCGGAAATCTGGAATCATGAACTGAGCTGAAGGCAGTCACTTAACCAACTGAGCCACCCAGGAGCCCCAGAGATGGAAACTACTCTTGATAAAGATAAAATGCAGACTGTTGAAATGACGACAAAAAATTTGGTATGTTTCATAACCTTAAGTAGCAGCAGTGTTTGAGAGAACTGACTCCCAATTCTGAAAGAAGTTCTACTTTGGGTAAAGCGCTATCAAACAGCATCACATACTATGGAGAAATTGTTCTTGAAAGGAAGAGTCAACCAATGTAGCAAACTTCATTGCTGTCTTATTTTTAGAAACTTGCCAGAGTGACTCAAATCTTCAGCAACTACCATCCTGATTAATCAGCAGCCATCAAGACAAGTCCCTCCACCAGCAAAAAGATTAGGACTTGCTAAAAGCTCAGATGATGTTTAGCATTTTTTTAGCAATAAAATATTTTTAATTTAGGTATGTACATTTTTTAGACATAATGCTATTGTACACTTAAAAAAGACTACAGTATAGTATAAACATAACTTTTTAAAATATTAATTCTGGTATAATTAATATAAAGTGTTATATCAGTTTGATGTATGCAATATAGATTAAAAAATTCTGTGGATTATTCAGTGCTGATCACAATACGTGCACTCTTAATCCCCTTCACATGTTTTACCTATTCCTTCCATCCACTTCCCTTCTGGTAACCATAGTTTGTTCTCTATAGCTAAGAGTCTGTTTTTTGGTTTTTCTCTTTTTTAATTTCTTTCTTAAATTCCACATATGACTGAAATCATATGGTATTTGCCTTTCTCTGACTGAATTTTTTTCACTTAGCATTATACCCTCTAGAGCTTTCCAAGCTGTTGCAAATAGCAGGATTTCGTTTTTTTTTTTTTTTAATGGCTGAGTAACATTCCATTGTTACTATATTGTTATACACACACACACACACACACACACACACACACACACATCTTCTTTATCCATCCATCTACTGATGAACACTTGGGTTGCTTCCATAATTTGACTACTGTAAATAATGCTGCAATAAACATACAGGTGTTTCCATCTTTAGAATTAGTGTTTTTATTCTTTGGGCAAATACCCAGTAGTGGGATTACAGGATCAAATGGTAATTCTATTTTTAATTTTTGAGGAAGCTCTATGCTTTTTTTCACAGTGGCTGCACCAGTATGCATTCCTCCCAACAGTACACACGGGTTCCCTTATCTCCACATCCTCATCAACACTTGTTGTTTCTTATGTTTTGATTTTAGCCAAACAAATGTGAGTTACTACCTCATTGTGGTATTTGCACCTCCCTGATGGTAAGTGATGTGAAGCATCTTTTCATGTTTGCTGCCCATCTGTATGTCTTCTTTGCAGAAATGTCTGTTCATGTCTTGTGGTCATTTCTAATAGGATTATTTGGTTTTTAGATGTTGAGTTGTATAAGTTTTTTATATATTTTGGATACTAACCCCTTATTGGATACGTCATTTGCAAATATCTTCTCCCATTCAGTGGGTTGTTTTGTAGTCTTGGTGACTGTTTCTTTTGCTGTAGAGAAGCTTTTCATTTTGATGCCATCTAAACAGTTTATTTTTGCTTTTGTTTCCCTTGCCTCAGGAGACATATCTACAGTTAATGTCAGAGAAGTTATTGCCTGTGCTCTCTTCTAGGATTTTAATGGTTTTAGGTCTCATATTTAGGTCTTTAATCCATTTCAGGTTTATCTTGGAGTATGGTATAAGAAAGTGGTCCAGTTTCATTATTTTGCATGTAGCTGTCCAATTTTCCCAATACCATTTGTTGAAAAGACAATGTTTTTCCCCCATTGCATATTCTTGCCTCCTCTGTCAAAGATTAATTGAACATATAATGGTGGGTTTTATTTCTGGGCTTTCTAACCCGTTCTGTTGATCTATGTGTCTGTTTTTGCACCAGCACCCTACTGCTTTGATTACTACAACTCTGTTGTACATTTTGAAATCTGGAAATGTGATTGTGATAGCCCCAGTTTTGTTCTTTTTCAAGATAGCTTTGGCTATTGGGATTCTTTTTTTGGTTCTATGCAAATTTTAGGATAAGTTTGTTTCTTCTAGTTCTGTGAAAAATGCTGTTGATATTTTTATAGGAATTGCATTAAATCTGTAGATTGCTTTGGGTAGTATGGACATTTTAACAATATTTATTCTCCCAATCCATGAGAATGAAATATATTTCCATCTGTTTGTGTCATCTTTAATTTCTTTCATCAATGTTTTATAGTTTTCAGAGTACAGGTGAAACCTCCTTGGTTAAGTTTATCCCAAGATATTTTATTATTTTTGGTGTAATTGTAAATGGGATTGTTTTCTTAATTTCCCTTTTGCTATTTCATTATTAGTGTATAGAAATGCAACAGTATAAACATAATTTTTATATGAACTGGGAAACCAAAACCTTCATTTGACTCACTTTATTGCAATATTTGCTTTATTGTGGTGGTCTGGAAGTGAACCCGCAATCTCTCTGAGGAATGCTTGTACAGTGAAACTACCTGGAACCACCACCCGCCACACACACCCCCACATTATGAACTGATGGTTCACAAACAATTTGCCATAAGATTTCTTCATACAGAAAACTCCACTCATCACTCTAAAACGTGGTTTTATTTATGAAAATATAATTTGACCACAACTGCTCCAGAATACGGTAATTACACAAAGTTAGAGATACCTGCCCAATCAACCAATCTCACCTAGAAGAAATACTGGCTTGTGTCCAGCATACCATTAAGTATTCAAATCTGTTCCAGACTATTTAATTATGTTTACCACAAGCTTCAATGAAGAAGCCAAGTTATAGAGGGAAACATGCTATTTTTTAAGAAGACTGATTGCTATGTTAAAGTCTTCTGAGAAAAATATTAGCATGTTATGTGTGGCTTGGCAAAACAACTCTTTGGAGATATTTTATGTAATACTGAAGTCAAAACCATTTTAGGTGATTCCCCTAAGGAAGCGGCAAAAATACACTGCAAAAAACAGAAAGGTTAGGAGTACAGCTTTCAAAAGTTCAAAGATTGGCTGCATTAATTTGTGTTTATTGGCTTTCTACTACCTTGTTACTATCTTCTTAGTTTCCACAGCAAGAGTTTAAGTTTGACTCATTAGCCTTCTTAAGTAATGCATGCACACATGCACGCACACATGCACAACACACTAGAAAAAGGAGACAGAGAAAACTGAGACATCATAGAAAGGGAATGAGACAGAAAGGAGGTCGAGAGATTCAGAGAATAAGAGACAGAGGGAATGAATGAGAAAGAGTAAGAATATATAACTAATTGTGAATAGATGAACCCAGAGCCCATATACATATATGGAGTCTATGTATTAGTTTTCTCTTGCTGTAATAAGCAACTGTCATAAACTTAGTGGCTTAAAACAAAAACAAAAACAAATTTTATTTTGTGGTTCTGTAGGTGAGAAGTCTGTCATGGTCTCACCAGGCTAAAATTAGGGCTATAATCCTTTTTGGAAACTCAGGGGAGAATATGTTTCCTTGCTCATTGAGGTAATTGGCAGAAATGTGCCTGGAGGTTTTAGGTCTGGGGTCCCCATATACTTGTTGGCTGTAATCTGAGAGCTGTTCCTTAGAAGCCACTTGCTTTCCTTGGCGTTGTGGCCCCCTTCATACTCTGAGGTAGCAATGGCAAGTTGATTACTTCTCATGCCTCATCTCTCTCCAACTCTGTCCCCCTCTTCTTCTGTTTTAAAAGGCCCATCAGATTACATTGGGCCTACCCAAATAATCCAAGATAATTTTGGGGGGGATCATTTGATTAGAAAATTTACTTCCATCTGAAAAATCCATATTGCCATTTAATGTTAACATATTCCCATGTTTATGATACTATGGCACTGATATCCATGGGGTGACATTATTCTGCCTAACAGATTTTATTTTAATAGTGGAATAGAATATTTATATAAAATCTATTTAAGTTATCAGGGTTTTTGGGTGACTGTCAGTTAAGCTTCTGCCTTCTGTTCAGGTCATGATCCCAGGATCCTGGGACGGAGCCCTGTGTTATTGTCAGGCTCCCTGTTTGGCAGGGAGTCTGCTTCACTTCTCCCTGTCTCTGCCTCCCACTTGTGCTCTCTCTCACTGTCTCTGTCTCTCAAATAAATAAATAAAATCTTTTTAAAAATGTATTTAAGTTATCTATGTATTTATTATGTGTTGATCTATTTTTCATTTGCCTAAATTGGCTCAGTTACCCAGAATCTAATGATGACAGCATAATGTAAAGCATATGATTTCACAGTGGTTTCATGGATAAAATCATCAGAGAATTTAGGATGGTTTGACCATCTAAAGAATTTAGGATGGTTTGACCATCTTTATGGGTAGTAGTGTCTATGAACTAGTAGTGTCTTTGAACTATGAAAAGAATCTATGAGTTCACATAAAAATGAAGATTAAACAAATAAAGAGGAAGAAAAAGCCCTTCCTTAGAATAGAATATCAAGTAACAAATGCAGCAGATACGAGCGATATAATAATTCAATACTGAGCAATCAACTTAGTAACAGTAGTCTCAGGAAAATATCATCAATGGATGCTAAATCTATTGGGTGATGCACAACAGGATATTTATATGGTCTCAAGTATTTTCCCTCAAGACATTCATTAACTACAAAGGGGAAAGAGTAACTTTAGGATGGAGAGACCTGGAAGTCATGACCTTAAACAAATGATCAAAGTTATCACTAGTATGTGACAAAATATGCACTTGGCTTCCTAAAAGATGCACTAAGAAGGACACAATATTCCATCTGTGACAATTTGTCCACCAATCCTAACATAAATGTAATTATGGGGAAACATTAGACAAATCCAAACTGGAAGAAAAAAGCAATGGTCCACATTCCTCAAAAATGCCAAGAAGATAAAAGAAAGTTAGCAGAATTATTCCAGAGAAGAGACAGGACCAATCATTGCAATAAGTTATCCTAGACTGGATTCCAGATAAGGAAAACTCTTTATTTTACAATTAAAAAAAATCAGTAAAACAAATGGCAAAACTTCAAGATCAGTATATTAGAGGCTACTATTATATCAATGATCATGTCTTTATTTTCTTAATTACAGTGTAATTATGTAGAAGAATATCCTGGTTTTAGGAAATAACAAGTATTTAGGAGTAAAGGAGTATTATATATTACTCTCAAATTTTGCAGAGAAAATATTAATATGCATGAAGATAAGTAAAGAAAATGGTAAAATAAATGCAATAAAATATTTCGATTTGTTGAATCTGAGGAGAGAGGAATTTTTTTTAAAGTCTTTACATTTTACATAAGACTAAAATTATTTCAAAATGAAAAGTAGAAAATAAAGAAGAGGATTTTTACTTTCCCTACAGAACTATAATTTGAAACAAGTACGATTTGAAACAAGTACCAGAACAGCCTATAACATATTCTGAATTAAAGATAAATCATCTTGGGATGCCTGGGTGGCTCAGTTGGTTAAGCGGCTGCCTTTGGCTCAGGTCATGATCTCAGGGTCCTGGGATCGAGTCCCACATCGGGATTCCTTGCTCGCCAGGGAGCCTGCCTCTCCCTCTGTCTCTGCCTGCCACTCTGTCTGCCTGTGCTCTCTCTCTCTCTCTGACAAATAAATAAATAAAATCTTTAAAAAAAAACAAAGATAGATCATCTTTTAATTAACAACAAAAAACTTATAATCCATGGGAATTAACTGGGAAATATTTTTTAATAAGGAAACTTACTAGTGCAGCAGTAAGTTTCTTATAATTTATAATACATAAATTTAACAGCAGGCGTCTACGAATTTTTTTTTAAGTTGAACATATGTGAATCTGTGTAGAAGTAAAATAAGCTAATAGACTCTGAGCAGAAAGAACAGAGTTGGAGTTAAAATACTGCCCTACAGCTGGAACAGAAAGCAATGTTTATCAATCAATGGTCACTTTTAAGTTTACAAAAGAAAGCAAGAAATGTCAATTAAAACAAAGTATAGGAGATGAGTCAGGCAAATGAGAACTTCTCCCCATCTCATACATTTTAAGAGTTCCTTTCCCACTCTCCTTCATTTTGTTCATAGACACTACTACCCACAGTAGAATGCCCATAGAGATTAAACACTCTACAAAAACAAAAACAAAACAACAACAAAAAAAAAACCAAAAAAACCTGATCAGGATATGGAGCAACCAGAACTCATGCAGTGCTGGTTCAAGACTGTAAAATAATACAATCACTTTGGAAAAATGTTTGGCAGTTTCCAATGAAGTTAAACATACACTTACTCTATGACCAAGTTATTGCACTCTTAAGCACCTACCCTGGAGGAATGAGCACATATATTCTACAAACTGACCTGTACATACATGAATGCTCATAGTAGCACTATTAATAAAAGCCCCAAATGTCTAACAACAGGAAAATGGATTGACTCAACGTGATATACAATGAAATATAACTCAGCAATAAATAACGACAAACAACAAATACAGGTAGTGGCACAGATATATCTTAGAAATATTATGCTGATCCAGGGCACCTGGGTGGTTCAGTGGGTTAAAGCCTCTGCCTTCGGCTCAGGTCATGATCCCAGGGTCCTGGGATCAAGCAAACATCGGGCTCTCTGCTCAGTGGGGATCCTGCTTCCTCCCTTCTCTCTGCCTGCCTCTCTGCTTACTTGTGATCTCTGTTTGTCAAATAAAGAAATAAAACCTTAAAAAAAAAGAAAAGAAATATTATGCTGATACAAAGAAACCAGACAAAAAAGAGTACACAGAGTATTATTTCACTTGTATGAAGTTCAAGAAGAAAATAAAACTAATCGTTATGGTCATAAAAATTCAGAGCACTGGTTCACTTTGGAGGGAAGGTAGACACATTGATCAGAAAGAATGCAGAGGAACTTTCTGAGGTGATAGAAATGTTCCTTATGATCTGGGGGATGGGGAGGTACACAGGTCATAATTCTTCGAGCTGTATGGTGAAGATGAATGCGTTTTACCAAAATAAGTTAAGTGTCAATAAAGCGATGTTAGCATGAAGAAAAGCCTCTGGATGTCTAGCCACCTGATCTTTGCCCTTTAGACTCACTGGTTCTCATGCCACCTAGGAAACAAGTGCCTTCATCACATCACACAATTGCCTTGTAAATCAAAGAAGTGCTACGTTTACAGGAAGTTTCCACCGAAAAGTTACTATTATTTCTTAAAGAAAAAGATGGAGCACACAGGCTACCGGAAGAACTGGCTGCAATGTAACCATATCAAATCAATTCTTCATGGTAAGAAAGAGCCTGAAGAGCTCTGACTCTTCTCAAAACTGGGAACATAAATCCCCCAAATGGCTTTTAAACCTCTGCCAGCCTGCATGGTCATGGGCTACTGGGCTACATCGGTCTCCAGACCAAGTGCCCGACAAGGTGGTTTCTTGAGAAGGTAAGAAACAGGCCTCTCACTGAAATATTTGCCTAGAGATATTTCTGTTCCTGAGAATGAAATGCAAATTTGTTTCCAGTAGCCTGAGGTGGGATAGTGGTTTTTATGGTTTTGCTTCAAAACCTGATGAAAATTGGGAGTGAGTTCATCTCTTTTTATAAGGTTATTTGGTGAGGTTTCCAACATGATCTAATCTTGCCCTGGAAAATGAACTAAAAGGAGTTGACTGATTATTAGGAATGAGTTCACTGGCCCCACTTTACAGCCATCCAAGTGGATGTCTCCATGGAAGTGTCGAGGCTGCTCCTGTCCCAGCTGGGTTCAGGGACCTCCCTGTGACTTCAGAGGGACTTCCCAGGGCAGAACAGGGAAGAATCATATCCAACTTCTTTCACATTTTAAGTGTGCTTGTCTTTCCATTACCTACTCCTATTTTCAGAGCTGTATAATTTAACTTCCCAAATTAAGACCAGGTTAAAAACCAATAGCCTCTACTCACCCAGACACAATCTATTGTGCCTGAATTTAAAACAACACCCACGCATCTGTTTTTCTCTATTGAAATAGCACAGGTGCATTGTTCCAAAATTAAATCTTTCCAAAGTACACTTGATTTGAGCAAAAAGCAATTAGAATAGTCTAATAAAATCAATCAACTTCCACAATTAAAGGGGGGAAAAATGAAAGAATTCTTTTACAGGATAACATTTTGCATGCTGACTTGTAACTTCACACTCGATAAGGTGAGCTCTGATCTTTTGTAGATATTTTCACACTTGCTTTCACGCATTAAATAAAGACTTGCTCCAGTGCCTTCCCTTTTCATGAAATTAAATAAAATGAATTTAATAGTACCTGACTTCCACAAGGTCAGAGGTCATTAATGACAACAAAAACCTGAAAGTGTCTACATCATTGTAAACAAAATTTTTAAAAATGCTGAATAGATAATGAGGGAATAATGAGTTTAGAGAAAAAGTCTTGTGGAAGGTCAATTTTGAGCTGAATTCTGACAGAGAAAAGGAACTTTACTTTTGATTCTCAGGCCAGTTTTTCTGAAAAGAATATCCTTTAGTGCCATGGTTCTCAGTGGGACACAATTTTCTGCCACCACCACCTATTCTGAAGATACTAATAATGTCTGAGTAAATTTCTGATTGTCAAAACTAGGAGAGAGATGTGCTACTGGCATCTCAGGGGTCAGAGATGATGTTAATGATACTATATTGCCCAGGACAACCTTCCTTGTCCCCAGAACTCCCCGCAACAAAGAATTACTAGTCCAAATTATCAATAATTTAAAAACACTGTTTAGGATTACTCAGAACTTCACATTCATAATAGAGCTATATTGGTTTTTATATCTAAGTCACCTGCAGACCTCAAGAAGGAGGAAGGACTGGAGGAGTCAAGATGGCGGGGAAGTAGGAGGAGGTGCTGTTTCAACTTGTACCCTAAAGTGAGCTGATGACCTACCAAAGAACTCCGATCACCCATGAAATCAGCCTGAGATCTGAATTATACATGTTTGGATCTCTACAGGAGCAGAAGATGCCAGTGGGCAGGTAAAGAGGAATGGGAACGTTGGACTGATATCGGAAGATAAACAAAAGGGGGAAGGAGCCACCAGAAGCGACCAATTAGAAAGTAATACTCCAATATGAGAATGCCCTGGGTCTGGGGACCAGCATTAACTTGGGGTCTGGTTGAAAGCACTCAAAAAAGAGCAAAGGATCGTGGGGGAAAATTGTGGGAATCGGGGCGGTTAGGGACAGGGCTTAAGTCCCCAGACCCAGGACAGCCTCCCCTGGTGCTGAGCCAGAGAGTGTGGCGGAGAAACCAGGTCTTGGTCCCTGAGCCACCAGCGCACCCGGGCCGCCAGCACGCCCCAGAACGCATGGGGTCCGGCTCCTGTGAGGGGCTGGGAGCCTCGCCAGACAGCGTTCCTGAGACGCCGGCACCCCACACCCTCCCTGAGAGAGGTGCGGGCAGGCATTAGCCTGGTGCTCTTAGACCCGCGCCGAGGGATCAGAGCCTGAGACGGGCATGCCCCACACCCTCCCCTGGGAGAGGTGCTCAAAGGCGCTAGCGGGGAGCTCTCGGACCCAGAAAAACTGGGCACTCCCAGCCCGGGCCAGCAGGAAAATCTCAGTGTGTGATCGCTGCTTGGAACCTTTCTGGCAGTCTGGAGCTGCCCAGACAGCTGCCGCTGCCGTGGTTTTGGGTACAAGGAGGAGATCCTGCATCCCCAGGGACTGTGACTCGGAACCTACTCTGCCAGCAGCTCTGCAGAGCATTCTGAGGCTTCTCTCTGAGAGGGAGGTCGGGGTGCAGTTTGCTCTCCTCTAAACCTCCAAAAACCATTAAAAGCTGTCAAGGTGAGAGAAAACAGATGAACAAACATAAAAACCTCCAGAGAACAAAAGCCTGAAAAAAACAGTTTCCTCAGAACCCACCCCCTTGAGGGGGGGGCGGGAGGACTTAACTCAGGGAACATCATTGACTGAAAACCCACGTGGCACGCCCCTCCCCCAGAAACCAACCAGGAAGGAATAAAAAAAAAAAAAGAAAAAAGATGACAAGAGAACAACCACAACTACTTCATAGATACAACTTTTATTTTTAACTCGTTACCACTATTCTGGTTCATTTTTTTTATACATATAGATAATTTTTTAGCCTATTTACCATCACAGTGAGATGTCCAGTACATCAAATTCCTTAATAACCTTCTAACCTGAACTTTTTGATACATACACCTGTGTTTTTCTTTTCCTTTTCTATTTTATTATTTTTTTTAAATTTTAGTTTAGTTTAGTCTAGTTTATTCTTTTTTAATTTTTATTTTCTAATATACATATAGAGTTAAACTTCAATGTAATCCCCTTTTCCCAATCAGTGCTACCCCTATAGGTAAACCAATTTTTAATCCCCCTTTATCTTAGAAAAGTTGAGTCCTTTAACAAAGACATCAAGATAACATCCACAAGAATCAAAATAACCTTCCTCACCCACACTGAGAATTTATAACCACTCTCCCATCTTTTCCTTCCGCCAGTGTTTCTGTGTATTTGTGTTTGTCCTGATAATATATAAATCTTATACTTGGGGTTCTTTTTGACGAGGTTCTTCCTTTTTTTGCTTATATATATATATTTTTTCTCTTGTCATATACTTTTATCAGTGTTTTTGTTTGTCTGTTTTTGTTTGTATACTTCATAAATCTTACCTTGGGGCCCACTTGGGCTGAGCCTTCTCTTTTATCTTCCCTTTTTTTCCTGTCTCTCCCTCTCTTTTTTTTTTTTTCTTTTCTTTTTTCTCTCATTTGGGTGGGGAATTCTGATTGCTCAGAAGCGTCCAGGGTACACCTTGACTGCATCACAGCCGATACATCCAGCTACATCTGTTCAGTCATCTCTCCCCAAAATGACTAGGAGGAGGAATGCCCAACAGAAGAAAAATACAGAGGATGGAACTTCTGCAACAGAGCTAATGGCTATCAACATAGACAATATGTCAGAAAAGGAATTCAGGCTAACAATTATCCAGGCAATAGTTAGGTTGGAGAAAGCCATGGATGACCAAATGGAACTGATTAGGGCAGAACTGAGAGCCACCCGGGATGATGTTCAAAATGCTCTCAATGAGTTCCAATCTAATCTAAATTATCTAAAAGCTAGGGTAACTGAGACAGAAGATAGAATTAGTGATCTGGAGGACAAACAGAGAGAAAGAAAGGATCAGGAGGAAGCCTGGAACAAACAGCTCAGAAGCCACGAAAACAGAATCAGGGAAATAAATGATGCCATGAAACGTTCCAAAGTCAGAATTATTGGAATCCCTGAAGGGGAGGAGAAAGAAAGAAGTCTAGAAGATATAGTGGAACAAGTTGTCTATGAAAATTTTCCCAATCTCAGGAATGTAAACAGTGTTCATATACTAGAGGCAGAACGGTTCCCCCCAAGATTATAGATTCTAGAAAGTCCTCGTGACACCTGATAGTAAGAATGAAGAATTATAACTGTAGACAGACCCTCTTGAAAGCAGCTAGGACAAAGAAGCTCCTTACATACAGAGGAAAGCCCATTAGAATAACGTCAGACCTGTCCACTGAGACCTGGCAAACCAGGAAGGGCTGGCAAAATATATTCAGGGCACTAAATGAAAAGAAAATGCAGCCAAGAATACTTTATCCAGCAAGACTGACATTCAAAATGGATGGAGAGATAAAGAGTTTCCAAAACCGGCAAGGCTTAAAAGACTATGCAACCGCCAAGTCAACACTGCAGGAAATATTAAGGGGGGTTCTATAAAAGAGAAAAAATCCTAAGAATATCATTGAACAGAAATATAGAGACAATCTACAGACAGAAAGACTTCAAAGATAACAAGATGTCAATAAAAATGTATCTATCAATAATCACTCTCAATGTGAATGGCTTAAATGCGCCCATAAAATGACACAGGGTTGCAGATTGGATAAAATGACAGGACCCATCCATATGTTGTCTACAAGAGATCCATTTTGAACCTAAAGATACACCCAGACTGAAAGTGAAGGGATGGAGAAGCATCTTTCATGCTAGTGGGCCTCAAAAGTAGGCCAGGGTAGTGATTCTCATATCAGATAAATTAGATTTTAAACTAAAGACTGTAGTCAGAGATATAGAAGGACACTACATAATTTTAAAGGGACTATCCACCAAGATGATCTAACAATTGTAAATATCTATGCCCCCAATATGGGAGCAGCCAATTACATAAGAAAACTATTAATCAAGATAAAGAGTCATATGGATATGAATACATTAATAGTAGGAGATCTTAACACACCTCTCTCAGTAATAGACAGATCATCGAAGCAGAAAATCAATAAAGAAATAAAAGCATTGAATGAAACATTGGACCAGATGGACCTCATAGATATATACAGAACATTCCACCCTAAAACAACAGAATACTCATTCTTCTCAAGTGCACATGGAACCTTCTCCAGAATAGACCACATACTCGGTCACAAAGCAGGACTCAACCGATACGAAAAGACTGACATTACTCCCTGCATATTCTCAGATCACAATGCTTTGAAACTGGAGCTCAATCACAAGGAAAAGTTCAGAAGGAACTCAAACACTTGGAAGCTAAAGAACACCTTGCTTAAGAATGTTTGGATCAACCAGGAGATCAAAGATGAACTTAAACAATTCATGGAAACAAATGAGAATGAAGATACTTTGGTCCAAAACCTATGGGATACAGCAAAGGCGGTTCTAAGGGGGAAATACATAGCCATCCAAGCCTCCCTCAAAAAAACTGAAAAATCCAGAATACACCAGCTGTCCCTACACTTTAAAGAACTGGAGAATCAACAACAAATCAAATGAACTCCACACACAAGAAGGGAAATAATTAAGATTGGAGCAGAGATCAATGAGGTAGAAACCAGAGATACAGTAGAACGTATCAATGAAACTAGAAGCTGGTTTTTTGAAAGAATCAATAAGATCGATAAACCGTTGGCCACACTAATCCAAAAGAAAAGAGAGAAAGCCCAAATTAATAAAATTATGAATGAAAAGGGAGAGATCACAACTAACACCTAGGAAATAGAAACAATCATCAGAAATTATTACCAACAGCTATATGCCAATAAGCTAAGCAACCTAGATGAAATGGATGCATTCCTGGAAAACTATAAACTCCCAAAATTGAACCAGGAAGAAATTGACAACCTGAATAGACCAATATCTTGTAACAAGATTCAAGCAGTGATCAAAAACCTCCCAAAAAACAAGAGCCCAGGACCTGACGGATTCCCTGGGGAATTCTACCAAACTTTCAAAGAAGAAATAACATCAATTCTCCTAAAGCTGTTTCAAAAAATTGAAGCAGAAGGAAAACTTCCAGACTCTTTTTATAAATCCAGCATTACCCTGATCCCCAAACCAGGCAAAGACCCTACCAAAAAGGAGAATTTCAGACCAGTATCACTGATGAATATGGATGCTAAGATTCTCAACAAGATCCTAGCAAACAGGATCCAGCAGCATATTAAAAAGATTATCCACCATGACCAGGTGAGATTCATCCCTGGGTTACAAGGTTGGTTCAACATTTGCAAATCAATCAATGTGATAAAACAAATCAATAAGAGAAGAGAGAAGAACCATATGGTCCTCTCAACAGATGCAGAAAAAGCATTTGACAAAATCCAGCATCCGTTCCTGATTAAAACGGTTCAAAGTATAGGGATAGAGGGAACATTCCTGAACTTCATACAATCTATCTATGAAAGACCCACAGCAAATATCATCCTCAATGGGAAAAAGCTTTCAGCCTTCCCGTTGAGATCAGGAACACGACAAGGATGCCCACTCTCACCACTCTTGTTCAACATAGTAATAGAAGTCCTAACAACGGCAATCAGACAACAAAGAGAAATAAAAGGTATCCAAATTGGCAATGAAGAAGTCAAACACTCTCTCTTCGCTGATGACATGATTCTTTATATGGAAAACCCCAAAGACTCCACCCCCAAACTACTAGAACTCATACAGCAATTCAGTAGTGTGGCAGGATACAAAGTCAATGTACAGAAATCAATGTCTTTCTTATACAATAACAATGAAAATACAGAAAGGCAAATTAGAGAATCGATTCCATTTACTATAGCACCAAGAACCATAAGATACCTGGGAATAAACCTAACCAAAGAGGTAAAGGATCTGTACTCGAGGAACTACAGAACACTTATGAAAGAAATTGAAGAAGTCACAAAAAGATGGAAGACTGTTCCATGCTCTTGGATCAGAAGAATAAACATTGTTAAAATGTCTATACTGCCTAGAGAAATCTATACTTTTAATGCCATTCCACTCAAAATTCCACCGGTATTTTTCAAAGAGCTGGAGCAAATAATCCTAAGATTTGTATGGAATCAGAAGAGACCCCAAATTGCTAAGGAAATGTTGAAAAACAAAAACAAAACTGGTGGCATCACGTTATCTGATTTTAAGCTTTACTACAAAGCTGTTATCACCAAGACAGCATGGTACTGGCATAAAAACAGACACATAGACCAGTGGAACAGAGTAGAGAGCCCAGATATGGACCCTCAACTCTATGGTCAAATAATCTTCGACAAAACAGGAAAAAATATACAATGGAAAAAAGACAGTCTTTTCAATAAATGGTGCTGGGAAAACTAGACAGCTATATGTAGAAGAATGAAATTCGACCATTCTCTTACACTGTACACAAAGATAAACTTGAAATGGATAAAAGAACTCAACGTGAGACAGGAATCCATCAGAATCCTAAAGGAGAACATAGGCAGTAACCTCTTCGATATCAGCTACAACAACTTCTTTCAAGATATGTCTCCGAAGGCCAAGGAAACAAAAGTGAAAATGAACTTTGGGACTTCGTCAAGATCAAAAGCTTCTGCACAGCAAAGGAAACAGTCAACAAAACAAAAAGGCAACCCACGGAATGGGAGAAGATATTTGCAAATGACAGTACAGACAAAAGGTTGATATCCAGGATCTATAAAGAACTTCTCAAACTCAACACACACAAAACAGATAATCATATCAAAAAATGGGCAGAAGATATGAACAGACACTTCTCCAATGAAGACATGCAAATGGCTATCAGACACATGAAAAAATGCTCATCATCACTACCCATCAGGGAGATTCAAATTAAAACCACATTGAGATACCACCTAACACCAGTTAGAATGGCCAAAATTAGCAAGGCAGGAAACAACGTGTGTTGGAGAGGATGTGGAGAAAGGGGAACCCTCTTACACTGTTGGTGGGAAAGCAAGTTGGTGTAGCCACTTTGGAGAACAGTGTGGAGATTCCTCAAGAAAGTAAAAATAGAGCTTCCCTATGACTCTGCAATTGCACTGCTGGGTATTTACCCCAAAGATACACATGTAGTGAAAAGAAGGGCCATCTGTACCCCAATGTTAATAGCAGCAATGGCCACGGTCACCAAACTGTGGAAAGAACCAAGATGCCCTTCAACGGACGAATGGATAAGGAAGATGTGGTCCATATACACGATGGAGTATTATGCCTCTATCAGAAAGGACAAATACCCAACTTTTGTAGCAACATGGACGGGACTGGAAGAGATTATGCTGAGTGAAATAAGTCAAGCAGAGAGAGTCAAGTATCATATGGTTTCATTTATTTGTGGAGCATAACAAAGAACATGGAGGACATGGGGAGATGGTGAGAAGGGAGATGTGGGAAACTGGAAGGGGAGATGAACCATGAGAAGCTATGGACTCTGAAAAACAACCTGAAGGTTTTGAAGGGGCGGGGGGTGGGAGATTGGGGAACCAGGTGGAGGGTAATAGAGAGGGCACGTATTGCATGGATCACTGGGTGTGGTGCATAAACAATGAGTACTGTTATGCTGAAAATAAATAAATTAATTTAAAAAAAAAAAGATACCAGAGAGCTTATCTCTCCAACCAGCACAAAGAGTAGATCATATGCACACACAGGGAGATGGCACCAGCTTAACAAGCCACAAGAAGAGGCTTCATAATGAAACCTATTTTACTGGCCCCTTAACCTTGGACCTCCCAACCTTGAACTGAGAAATAAATTGATGTTGTTTAAGTTATCCAGTTTACAGTATTTTGTTATGGCAGCTTGAGCTGACTAATACAAGAACCTAGTATTTTCTAAGCATTGCAATAGACAATGGGGTACCAATAACAGTAAGAGACACCAAGTTCTCACTGTAGTAGCATGTACACAGAATGTTGCTTAAGGCCATGAATGCAGATGAGATCACCTACAAAGAAATTTTATATAAAGAAGAAAAGAAGGTAAATAGAACAAAGGAAGGAGGAGAGGAGAAGAGTGGAGAAGGGAAGAGAGAGAGAGAGAAAGAGAGAGAGAGAGAAGAATGACTTATACGACTCCAAAGTTTAAAGTTCAAGCACATGAGGAAGAACCAGCAAAGACTCAGCCCATGGCTGGGACTATGATGTCAAGGGACATTAACTAGAAAAAAGGTGGCAACGAACAATTAAATCAACTGCTGATGTGAGATCAAGTAACTGGAAGGCAGAAAGTGTTCTTTCCTTTGGCCACTGGAAGTTATCATTAATCTTGACAAGAGTAGTTGTGGAGCTTGAGAATGTGTCTCAGATCAAAGTGGACTTAAAAGGGCAGTGAAGAAGCAAATACAGAATGCCTACACTTCCTTTTTAAGAAGTATTGATGGGAAAGGGAACGTGGGGGATAATGTAAGAAAGAAGACATACAATTTTAAGATATAATCATGTTCATATGAAAATGAAAAAATCTAACAAAGGAGAAGTTTGATAATGCAGAAAAGAGAGGAAACAATTTAAAGAATGAAGTCCATGAGTAAGCAAAAGCAGAAAGGTGACATTTACCTTTGATAGGAGCCAGAGGAAAAAAATATATATATATATAAAATATATATATATATATATTTTATATATATAGAGAGAGAGGAAGACAGTGGAGACAGATGTAGGCAAGGCTACAAGTTTGGGAGATGGAGTGAGAAGATGCAGTTTCCAACTGGTGGCTTTTATTTTCTCAACAAAGTATAGTAATTTAATATATATTTTCACGCTTTCCTACTCCCAACTTGCTGCAAATAAACCACTTAGGCATCCATCAGCAACCACAGGATCATAATTTAGTACTGTTACAGCTTCAAAGAGAAAGAAAAAATTAACATTTAAATGTTTTAATATCCAAAAGTTGTTTCTGAAGCCCACACAAGAAAAAAAAACTACTACATTTGAAATCCAGAGGTTTTATTTTGAAAGATGCAGAACTTATCAAGATAAAAAAAAGAAAAGAAAATAAACAAGTAGGAGGAGAGGGAGAAAAATGGCTGAGAACTAAAAAGGAAAGTTCTGAAGGAAGAAAGATGGAGACTTTATGCTACAACAGTGATACATTGGAAAGATAACAGAGGAATGCTCTGGCTCATCCCAGGATGAGGCTAGATGACAGTGCCCTGGGCCATGAGGCATAAGAGAAAGGGGTAAGAGCTAATGTCTTTGGGTGGGTCAGTAGATACTGGGACATAGAACAAGAACTGGTGTGTGGAGGGAGAGAGGGGCATATAAATGTGATCCCAGACCTTTATGAATACTGAGAGGCTGGACACACTGCCCAACCTGTGTCCTGAAGACATTCTTCACTAAGCTGAGTAGAGCTCTGGGTTAGATAAGAGTACAGGAATGTGTTTCCTTTCCAGGAAAGCTTGGGAAGGCAATCAGAATACGCCATCTGGGTGATGGTCATTAAGGAGCGTCCTTGATGTAATGAGCACTGGCTGTTATATGCAACCGATGAATCACTAAACTCTACCTCTGAAACTAATAATATACCACATGTTAATTGATTTAAATTTTTAAAAAAATATGCCATCCCAACGTTTGCCATTTCTGCATGGGAATTATTTTGAATTGAAGGCAACTGAAAATCACCAGACCTGGGAAAGCTCTCTTCCACTTTCTCCCTAAAGGCGGGGCAGAGATTTCCCTTTCTGATGGTATCTTTCTTCCCTCTCCCACACCAGGAAGACGGAGCTCAACTCTTACCACTGGAGATGGTGCCAACTTGAATCTCATTAGCAAATCTTAGTGAAATAACCCTTACTTTCCACGAATTTCCATCATATATTTACTTCAGCAGAAGTTAGCACTCCTAGAAGCCCAATCCCTTTATTTTGTATTGTCACTTCTCCACAGATTTGTCACTCTTCTTAAAACGGTATTTAAGCACATGGGCTTAATTGTTTCTTTGGGTTTTTCACTTTCTTTTCCGTGAGAATCCTGTCCAGATGTAAAATTAAAATATTAACATCAAATACAATTTGTATGTTTTTTCTCCTGTTAATCTGTCCTTTGTTGGTTTAATTTGCATAGCCCTGGGTATTGAACCTAAGATGATAAAGAACAAAATTTTCCCCTCCCCTACACTTGGAATTTATGTGTTTATTGAAGAAAAGCAGAGAGGTCAGATGTGAAGCCTTATAAGTCTCTTAAAGGTGGGAAGATAGAAGAGTCTGGAAAAAATAGAGAAATACTGGAAGAGTTGCTCAGGCTACTGAGTGAGTGGAAGAACGATGAGGGTGAATAATCAACCATCCAGCTGATGGGGGTGAATAATAAACCATCCAACCAAAGCAAAAAGGAAAAGCCCTAACAGCCTAAGTAGCAACTGCTTTAGATGTTGCGTGTTGAAAGATGCAAATGTCTTTTTCCGGATGCTTGAGCATTCCTTGGCTAAAATCTTTAACTAGAACTTGATCATATGATAAGAGCAATTATTATTAGGGCACAGCACACCTCCATTCCTCATCTGGAAAAGTAAATGAACTTCTGGCTAGAAGTTGTCAGGGAAGAAATAAATGGTAAAGTCCTTCAAAGAGTTAGAATGGAACTCTTGAGTTTCTTCATTTGTACATCCTTGTAGAAGATTTATTTCATTACTCAATGAAAACAAAGCAATTTTCTTTCTGTTTTTGTTTACCTTTGGTGCACTTGGCATTTGACTACACATTTCTGGACTCTGAATCACAGCTTTTCAGGGATTTGATGTTAACCACTAAAGGGGTATGGAATGGTAAGCTAATTATAATTATGCTCCTTAATCCTGGTATTATACCATAATACGAAGATAAAATTATTATACCATAATAAGAAGATAAAAGGAAAAATAAGATCTATCTAAGCAATTGTTCAGTGAATTTTTTGAAAAGACACAATGTATATATTCTATACACATGAACTTCTTGACTAATTTTTAAACTTCCATTATTTTCTAACTTTATTTCAATAAAAAAGCTCTTTGAGATGAATGAAATATTTTCTAAATAAATACCTTCATCTTTCTCTTAATTTAAACTTTAGCATAATTTTAGTAAGTAATAATTGTTTTTCATTGAACAATAATCTCCCTAATTACTGACTTGAGCTCCAAATTATAAAATATAGAGGATGAAATTTTGAGAGAGGTAGTAGACAAAATTCTATAGGGAAGGAGATTATTACACACAGAACTCTTTTGGTAAAGCATTTCAACTGCCCTTATTTGAAAATAATCTATCCCTTTCTGAGATATCTCTTCCATTTGATGGACTTCCCACTTAAACATGGCTAAAGCAATTTCATTTGTGATTCTGGGTAAGATGTTGCAACTACCTTTGGGAAGTTTTCACTACAGTCTTAGAGAGAGAAAGAATCTGGGATGGTGGGAAGGGGTGGAGGGAAGGCAGGGACAGAAAAGCCCTGCTTATTTTTTGGCAAATCTCTCTTCCTTGTTGATTTATAAAGAGACAATCACTGCCAGCCTTAGGCTCTATCACTTCCGTTTTTTAGAACCTTAAGTAGGTTCCCAGGGCAAGATCTCCAATAACCTGAGTCAAAAAACATTCTCTCTTACTAGATGAAGTTGACAAGACCTAGAATAATTATATCTATTCACAAAACAAAATCAAGATGTTAGTCCAGTCTGCGGTGAGAAACCAGGTATCTAGCTACAGGCAAAGGCACAGTCATGAATCTCTAATAAAAACATAATGAAAAGAAAACAGGGCTCATTCACTGAAATATAGTAATCTCCATAAAGCCACCCCTTTATCTGGGAGGCACTCATCTAGTCTGGAACAAGAGTCACTAGGTGAGAGTAATTTGTTTAAAAAAAAAAGAATCACTATGGACTACTTGGATTCTTTGCCTAAAACAAAACAAAACAAAACAAAACAAAAAGTCTGTTTAACACCAACATTTTCCATTTGTTCTTTGGGATTATAAGAGACTATGCCCTTAATATTAAGAATATTTACACTGACCTGAGAATGAGTGAATGGAGTTCCAAAGCCTTATGGTTCCTTTAATAACTCCAGAAGGATTTACTGAACACCTACTTGGTGAGAAACATGATACCAGGTCTTGTAACACACATCAGAATATATTATGTTCTAACATATCCTCAGAGGATAATAAATAAACCTCATGAAATGCAACCACTTTTAGACTGTGATATGAGTGCAAAAAATGAGAGGGATTCCTTTTGGCTCACTTCAGAAGGGTGACCCCTGGGCAGATACACACACTAAAATCTTCCAAATAAAGGAAATGGCGAGATCCAAAGAGTAGAAAGGTAAGGGAAATTTTACTGGGAGGCAGGAGAGAAGGGTTCATTGGGAGCGTTATGAACATTGAGGCTGAAAAGTCAGGGAAGGTATAATGGAGGATTCTGACAGCTTCACTAAGGAATTTAGGACTTGCTTTTATTTTTAACTGCTGTCCTTTTCAGACCCTCTAACATGCTAATATGCATCGTGACTGTCTAAGAATACAGCATGCCATAATCTCAAATGTTTTGCTCATGAAAACTTGTATATGAGATGTAATGAGACCCTTGCCCATTCATTTCATACACTTAGAGAAACCCTGTTTTAGGGGAATTTGAAACTGCTTCACATTGAATGTGATAACATTAATATATATTAACAGAATCAGGCCAGCCTAAAAGGTATTTGGCTTTATACTTACTAGGGATGATCTAAAAATGGCTGAGTCCTAAATTGGAAGATAATTTAAAGTCCGTCTGGTGCTGTCAGAGCTATCTGACATTTCAACAGCCTCAAAGAAAACAAACAAAAAACAAACAAACAAACAAACAAAAACAAAAACAAAAAAACAAAAACAAGCGAGCAAACAAAACAAACAAATGGAAAGCCGCACTATTTCATTGTCCAGCCTCTGGTGACAGGAACTCAACCAAAGGAACATTTTCATCTTCAAACAGTTTATTATTTTGAACCCAAATCTACTTTTCCGAGCTCGCTAGGTCCTTTTGGGACAATCACTAAACGCCTAAATCTTCTCCTCCCCTAAAGCCCTTTATGCAGTTTGAAACAATTACCTCATCTCCCCTTAATTTCTCTTTTCCTAGTTCTTTCAATTGTGCATCATCTATAGCAAGTTTTTAGGCCCTCACCAGCATAGCCATTCCTCCCTCGCTCCCTGGGTACTCCAGGTTGTCTGTATGTCTCTTGACATGAGATAATTGACATGCATTCCTCCCAGTGTGGACTGTACTAAGATTTAACAGTCCAAATTCTGAACATTCCGCATCTATTATCACAGACAAAAGCCATTGGGGTTAACCTGAATTCATATGAAGTTATGATCCATTAAATTACTTAAATACTTTTCCAAAATAAACTTCAACTCAGCCCCATCTCCTCCAATTTCTTCCTATGTTGCTGCTCTTCAAGACTGTTAAACTTTATCTTTTACCACTAGCATATCCTTTTTTTTCTGGTATAATCTTTTTGATTCTGATTCTGCCAAGTCATTTTGATCTGCCAATTTGATCAGCAGTCTCCACCTGAGACTGGACAAAATATTAGATAGGAATGGGCCAAATACAAAACCTGGCAAGGGAACCAGACACTCCTGTTCATGATGTAATTAATCCATTGCTTAGTGAAATGTTATTTATCTACCAAAAGGGATCACCTACCCTACGTGAATTGTAAAAAAATAAGGTTCACCCAAATCTACTTATCCTACCTCTGCCCTATTGCGCCAAGAAAGGAAAGATAAAGGCGATAACATAGCTAGTTAAATATATGTGGCTAGCTCCTCCCTTGATACTACTCAGCTTTCAATAAGTCTCGGAAATTGTCTTTTCCTTTCTGAAAACTGGCACATCTTTCTGTAGAATTCTAACTTTTCTCTTATTCTCCATGACTTGGCAAAATTACTGATCGCATTTCTGCCATCTTGCCTCCATGTTTTCTTATTATCATGGGTCTTTCTCCACTTGGAGCAACAATATTTTTATTCTTAATCTGAATGGCAGTATTTTCTTTCTGTTGGAGCAGGAGATCTTAGCTGAGCATCATCTTTAAAACTAATGGTACTTACCCTGAAGGAAAAGAAAGATATATTCCCTTATCTCTCTTTCTCTGAGCAAGGGTTGCTCTGAGCAAAGGTTACTCATTGACATTTTGAATTAGATAATTCTTTATGGAGAGATGTCCTGCACAAAGCAAGATAATTTTTCTGGCCTTTACCTACAGATACTAGTAGCTATACCCCTAAGCAGTAACAATAAAAAAATGTCTCCAATCATTGCCAAATGTCCCATGTGTTGGGGGAAGGAGAGTGCTCTGGTTAGGAACTATAGCTCTGAGCTGAAGTTCGAAGAACTTTGCTTTCCCGCTGGTGCACCCCTTCGGAGCTGAGCCATTGCTGGTTCTTAGAGCTTGAAGGATACATTGGCCTTTTTATTTTAACAAAACTGAAGAAAACAAACAGGGCAACAGTATGGATGATTGTGAAGTTCTCAGCAAGAAAGCGATTGAGTTCAAACCACTAGTGTACGAACAGAGATACTACTTTGTTTAAAAACTTAGTGAATCAACATGGACACAAGAAGACTGCAGACTTGGGCATCAGGGACGCCACACTTGTATGGATGCTGAAATACCACCGCTGCGTTCAGTATCTTGTTGGAGTAGATATTGCTGCCAAACCCCTTGAATGGGGAGGGGGTAGCTTGTCTCCAGGAGTGGGGAGTTACACTATCCCTTGGGAACTAGATTTGACCATAACCTTGTATCATGGTTCTGCTGTACAAAAAGACTCCCGTTTGTGTGGATTTGACTTCATAACATGTACTGAATTGATAGAACACTTAGATTCTGAAGATCTGGCCAAGTTTCCTGAGGTTGTGTTTGAGTACTTTTCTCCGGGTATGGTTGTCATCAGCATCCCAAACTCTGAATTCAGTCCCCTATTTCCAGCATCAACCTTTAGAGATCCAGATCACAGATCTGAGTGGAAGAGAAAACAGTTTCAGATGTGGGCTTTGGATGTGGCAAAGCTCTACCATTACTCTCTAGAGTTTTCTGGTGTGGGGGATCCACCAGCAGGAACTGAGCATGTTGGATACTGCACCCAAACAGGGGTCTTCAGAAAAACAGAGCAAAGGCAACTGAATTGAGCATTTCAGAGCCAGAGGAACACGTTTATGAAGTTGTATATCTGAGTTTACAGCAAAGCAAATACTTCAGGTTTACTCTGAGTATTGAGGCGGTGAAAGCCATCGAGTTGATGAAAAGTCGATTTCTCTGGGGTCCAAGGAGAAAGGAGAGCGACCGTGTGGTACTGCTTGGCAGCTGCACCCCCCAGCATGGGTTAACAGAAGCTCAAAGAGCCAAAACAGAGCAGTCCCCCAAGCCGCACAATGTGGGAGAGAAGTTCTACATACCACTGGAAAGACTCCTCACTTACAGGAAGGTGAACCGCTTGGTGGCAGGCAGCACGGAGAAACTGCCCACGGTGCTCGCAGAGGGACTGTGGCTGAATGGAGATCAGACCGCCGCGCAGGGGAAGTTGGTTCACTACGTACACAGCAACTCTTCCATGAGGATTTTGTCAGCCCTGCGCTGGAGTCCTAAGTGAGGCAGCTTAGTTTGCAATTTTCTCTAACCGTGTGTTTTTTCACAGGCTTTTTGCAGGGTGGTGGAGGGCCTATAATGTGCTTTTTCATGTTTGTTAGACCATGTTGAATGTGACTTTAAAAAAAAAATTTAAAGCAAATTGGATTATCAAATAAAACCTTTTCGGGGTGGGAGAGGGGGGAAGAACTATAGATCTGACCAGAAGCAAAATGAAAAGAATGACCTTTTTGTCTATATTTTTTCTAATATGTACTCTTTTTATTAAATTTCATTAAAACTAGTTCAAAGAACAGAACAAAATTAAACTAGGAAAACATGCCTAGAATTCATTGTCATTGTCATCATCATCATAAACTATCATCATAATCATTATCATCATCACAAACCATCATCATCATTATCATCGTCATAAACCGTCATCATAAACCTGTTATGGCCTTAGAAGGCATGTGTTACAAAATCCAGATAGCAAACCTAAGGGCCAAGAAGTATCAATTATGCCTTAGTCCATTAGGGCAAGTGTAACAAATACCATAGACTAGGTGGCTTAAACAACAAATATTTATTTCTCACAGTCCCGGAGGCTGGGAAGTCCAAGATAAAGGAGTCAGTTGATTGTTTCCTAATGAGAAACTCTTCCTAGTCTGCAGACAGACACCCTCTTGCTGTGTCCTCTCATGGCAGAGAGGCCATCTCTCTCATGTCTCTTGTTACAAGGGCACTAATCCCATTCATGAGGGTTCCACCTTCATGACCTAATCACCTCTCAAGGCCCCACCTCCAAACACCATTACACTGGGAATTAGGGCTTCTGCATACGAATTTCGGAAGTGGACCAAACATTTAGTGCATAGCAAAGAGTAACCACAAGAATCGTGACTACAAAAGGATTAAAATGTGTTTCTCATGATATACATTTAGCTTCATGTATGGCTTTCAAAGGTCACATAAGTCTGCAAAATGTTTGGTTAAATTCCCTAACCCTCTCACCTATACCACCAACCTTGGCCCTCTTCTTTCCTTTCAATCCCAAAGACTTATCACTGTTCATTTCTCTTTCTAGTACCATTTCATAAAGAAAGACAGTGCTTATCCGTGGGATACAAAATGTCCCAAGGACACCAAGAAGAAAGAGAATACAAGTGAAACAGCAGCACAACCAGTCCCTTTCCCTGGGGATAACTTGTTGGAGTATCTATTGCCCCCTGGTGGTAAGATAATCTATCTCTTTCTGCTTTTATTTTGGACTTCTACTTAGTGGCTAGGACTTATTTTCAAGGCTGTTTTATATCAGCTCTGTCAAGAAGCCAGCAGGAGGATGTCATCTATTCTTTTCTTTTCTCAAGAAAAGGATCAAGCCAGAGTAAAGTGAGGCATTGCTCATTTTGGCAAATGGCTGCATTGATTTTCCACATTTCAAAAGGGGACGTGTTTGACACATTTTATCTTTGAATCAAGAACAGGGTTAAGGTCAATAGTTGATCCAATGTCTATGTTCTCATTTTTTAATTAAAAAATTAAAATTTAAAGTGCACTGACAAAACAGCACATTTCACAGGTCTCACTAAGTCAATTCTATTCTTTCTTTTAAAAACGTTCTAATAAATTGGAAAAAAATAATTAACGGCCATTGTTCCAACAGTGGTAAAGCTGAGCCTACCAAATATTAGATCAGTAAAAAATTCTTTGAGAGCTGACATCAAACTGACTCTTCTGCTGTTGTGTTATCATGGAATCTGCTCATGAAACAGAACTTGACATCTATATCTTGGGGGGTTAATTTGGGAGAAAAAAATCCTTTTTTTGTAAGATTTTAATTTTTATGGCTTTTAGTCATTTTAATATAAACTTGGCAAAAGAAAGGAAATAAAAAGATCGGAGAAAAGATCATAGCTAAGTTAAATATATTAGTCTGGGTCAGTGAGAGTTTCAATGTCTGCCAAAATTGATTTTTAGGAACATGCATGATTTTTAGTGAAGAAAGGGTGATGTTAGTGAATGGATTTAGCATCATTTTAAATTTCATTCCAGAAAGGCGATGAGTCTTGGTGCATAACTTTGATTGCTTGTGCTTTTACACATTGATCTATAAAATAAATGCATCAGCCTTCAATCTATTATGTCCAAGGCTATACGTTAGGCACTGGGAAATAATCTTGACAATCACCCCTCCCTTCAGAAATATAACAAAGGCTCTCCTAATAAATGAAGGGCTTCTTTTCAGGAAATAAGTTCTTCTTCAAAACAAATCTATCCCATTGGGAGGTGGCCTAAGAGGTGAACTTTGCATTGACCTAAAAAAGTTAACTCACTGTAATTCTAGATTAGTCAAGAAGCACTTTGGCAACATGGAAGAAAGACAGTGTATAAATCCAAATAATGAATGTGATTATGAATCAGATCAGAACTATACAAACATGCCCGTTTCACAAAGGCAGAGTTTTAATGTATCAATCCCCAGATCCTTTTGCAGGAGGATAATTCAATGAATACCAACACCAGAAGGCTCTGATTGCATGTGCATGAGACCTTGGTCTCCAAATCCCTTAAATAAATGTCACACCCTTGCACATGTATTGGCTGGCTTGGAGGTACCTAGCTCTATTAGATTCAAAGTGCACTGGCACTCCTATGAACCACTTGTCTCATCCTGGTTCAGGGGTTTGGAGGAAAAACAGCAAGCATCAAAGCCGATGTGACTTCATCCTCTGATATCTATGGTCTGTGGGTGAGGCAACAATGCTCCAGAGAATTATCTTGTATAACTTTTATCGCTTGGGAAGTACTCTTTACAAAGCATGTTTCCTATTCCAAGGCCGAGGCAGGTTCATGCACTAAACAGGGGTTCTATTCAGTCTTCTGTCTTCCAGTCTATGTCTTCTGGATGTATTTAACTGGTAGGAGAAACAGGACCAAGAGTTACACTGACTACAAATGAGGATAAGCAGGAGTGCAGTCCTCAAGTAAGTTCTAAAGAAATGAAGACCTGGAGACTCTGAAAACCATCTGCCTTTAAATAGCAGCTTATTCAGGAATGGGGGTTTTGAGTTCAGGGGACTAAATTGACATTTGTAAGGTTATCAAGCAAAAACTAAGCCCATTTTTGGTACCACTTTTTGCACAAACTGGTCCAAAATAAATAACCAGCACAGCTGTGGTGCAGAAAACCTCCTGTGTAAATTATTTTCATGTGTGTGGCTTTTTAAAATGAATTTCCATCAATCTTTCCATGGGTTTTGGTCCACACTAGTCCTGACTATAACTGTATTTTTCCAAAAAGTTAAGGGAGGTGACTGACTATCAGGGACCATCTCTATTATGTCCTCTTTTTTGTTGTTGCTGTTATTTGTTTTGTTTTGTTTTCAGATTGGGTTTGAGGCTCACCACATATTTACTCACTATTCTTAATAGGTCACAGAACTTGATTTGGTTCGAAGCAATGTGTGGGTGATAAATTTGGGTAGCTTCCCACCTCTCCCACTCTATCTCCCTCTACCTCCTCTCCTGAACACTCAGAATTCTTGGCTTTACTATTTATAGTTGCAGGGAAGCTCTTGCTTCTCCCACCCACCATTGCTCCAATTTGAAACATATGCAGGGAAAGAGAGGAAGGGGAGTTTGTGGGAGGAGAGGTGGAAGAACCACACCCACGGTGAAGCCACCATCTCCTCCTGTTTGCATGCGGTCAAACACCCAGAAAGATGGTTTGCTGAGGCTCATTTCAGTACATCCATGCCTCACTGGTCCAAATACATGTTGGTTTCATATGGTCTGACTCATTCTGATTTTGGCACAAATCAGTTTCTTGATCATGATGGAGGAAAAACCAATACAGAGAAATGGCTGGAGTCATACCCTCTGATGTTTGAAAATAAAGAGGAGCAAAGGGAAAGAATAAAACCTTCTCATCATTTTCTCAAGAGTTATCACATTCTGAAAGTCCTGCACCTGAACCTATGAAAACCTAATTCCTAAAGGTGGTACCTCATAGCAAATACCACCCCCCCCCCCAAACACACACACAGGGAAAGGGAAGAAGGTCAGGTGGTTTAGGCTTTAAAACCACTTAAACATTTTTCTGGAAGATGAGAAGGTAAGCAATCTAAAAGAAAAAAAATCTATAATAGTATGTTGGCAAACTCTCCACACTATAAACTCTATACATAGGCAATCATTCGCTTGTGCCAATTTTGCTTAACTAAAAAATGACTCGGGCTAAATGTTATGGGTGGTTGTTTCGTGACAGCAAAGCCTATGTTCTTTTTACCCCTTCAAAAGAATCCAGATAGAGAATACAGAAGTCACTGCTACTGACTCAGTCTTCTGTACATTCGACAGTTGCTCTGGTGTTCTTTAGATCTTTTGTTTTCCTGAAACTTTGAGATGCTGTACCTGTGTCTATGACTTACTCTACATGTAAATAAGTGGTTGGAGTAAATAATTCGTAAAAAAGCTAAAGAAAGTAGGCAAATAATTGGTGATCATTACTATTACTGACAGCACGTAAAAACTGGGGAGGAGGATGATGTTTAATGTCAAAATGAGCAGCAGAATTTTGGAGTCAAGAAGGCCTAGGTTTAAATTCTGACTCCAGGCGTGAAAACCTGGGCCAGTTTTTAAAAAAACCTTCTTAAGGCTCTGTGTCCTTACCTATAGGATAGTATTGATAAGGGTATATATTTCATAGGCACAATGTAAGAGTTAAAGCATATACAGACCTCTCCCCAAAAACTAACATTTAATTTTAAATTTGGGGAGAAAATCAATCACAAGACTCTAAACTGGTTGTGAACTCTTTTTCCGACCTTATTCTTATAAATCAAGAAAGTAGTTCTTGAATTCAATGTAGTGCTTTAGCAATAGTATAAATTTCCATAATGGGCTCCATTTTCAAAATGTGCTGCACAAAACAAAATCTAACAAATACTAATAATTGTGGTATATTCCAGTCCACTTTTTAAAAGAGAACATAGTTACAAATGCATAGCCAACTAATTAACCTCATCCAAGAATAAGAAAAACAAAAATACCATGTGTATTTCTGTTTATTAGTATCTGCAGTTGAGAAAAAGAGCCCTCCTCTGGGTTTTGGATGAGTTCCAACAGGAAGACTGGGCCAGTCCTCAAAAATGTCAAGCCACAAGGGAATTTCCAAAGCTGATTGATAACAGCTGATTACACATCCTACCCATCCGTGCCCTCCTTCTCCCACCCACAGACAAAAAAAGGAATAAGCACAAAACACAAACTCTATCACTGGACACACCTTTTGTCAAATCCTCTGTGCTATCTTTTCTTTCTCAAAACCCATTTGGAATGTTAGGTTTCTTAATAATCCAAGCACTCCATAGATGTTAATTTCAGGATCATATAATGTTGAAAATCTGGAAGACTGAAACATTTTTTCTTAGGAGAAAGAAGCAAACTGAAATCTAATCTTCAAGTTAGTTTTATTTGTCTCTGAAAACCATTTCTTGAAACTCTGCTATAATACTTGCTTATGATTTTTAAAATATGGCCAATAGTGTATCATCCATAGTTTTATCTAATGAGCAAAGAAAATGAAGTTCTGAGGAAAGTTAAACTCATTCCTAGCCATTCATCAGTATATGAGATTCTCAAGAAAACCTGCTGTTTTAGGGGTATCTGGATGGCTCAGTCATTAAGCATCTGCCTTCAGCTCAGGTCATGATCCCAGAGTCCTGGGTTTGAGCCCCACATCTGGCTCCCTGCTAGGCATGGAACCTGCTTCTCCCTCTCCCTCTGCCTGCTTCTCCCCCCTATTTGTGCTCACTCTCTCTCTGTCAAAAACATAAACAAAATCTTAAAAAAAAAAATAGGGGCAACTGGGTGGCTTAGATCATGATCCTGGAATCCCAGGACTGAGTCCCACATAAGGCTCTCTGTTCAGCTGGGAGTCTGCTTCTCCCTCTGACTCTCCCCAATCTCGTGCTTTCTCTCTCTCTCTCATTCAAATAAATAAATAAACTCTTTAAAAAAAATCCTTTTTTCCATAAAGGGATTTTTAGTGGAACATTTGGCCATCACATATTTATCACACATGTGCAAAGAGTTGATCTGACCCAAGATATTTGAACATACCCAATGGCTCATTGCCCTCCTATATATATGCAATTGGTTTGGTGTGATGTACTACAGCACCATTTGCTGAAATAATGTTTTCCAATTATTTTTGGAACAGACCACTGGTCATCTTATCATAATGAGAAACATTAATACTGAAGACTAGTCCAACCTAAAGAAATTATGGAATAGTTTCTTCTTACTAATTTACAAGATTAAAAGCAATGCCTATCAATTGTCTTTTAACTTTTTATTAGACTTACTTTTTATTATATGCATGTCTGCATTGTTTGATGTTTTTAAAGTAACTATGTAATCATAACTAATGTTATTTAATTAAAAGTACATAAAATTACAAATACTATATTATATGATCTATGCAAGCACATATTATAAAATTAAAAACTGCTTAAGTATCAGTAAGGGGTGGATGTGTTGTATGTTAAGGATAATTGGGGGGAGGAAGGGTCTAATTCTTAACTAGGTCACTTTCTGCTTATGTGATCTCTTGCAAGTTATTTAAAGTGAGTGTATTTTAAGAGAACAAAATGGTGGTTGCCAATGGGCAGTTAAAAAAGATAAAGAAGATGACGAGTACATTTGTCTTGATGAGCACTGAGAAATTTATGAGACTGTTGAACATTACATCATACACCTGAAATTAATACAACACTGTTGATTATATTTTTTAATCAATAAATAAAAATAAAGTGAGTGTATTTTACTCTTTATTTATAAAATGAGGATGGTAATGGGTAAACTTGTTATAAGGATTAACAGAAGTCAAACATAATGCAGTTCTAGTTTTTGTTGTGTCATCAGTGGTAGACATTAGTATTGCTATTATTCTTATCATTATTATATTATAAACCACCATTGCTCAGTAGCCTCTGACTTCCTCATAGCCACCTTTCTTATGCTTTGCAGTTCTCCAAAGATTGCTAACAACTGATGAGTGATGCAGTCCATAGTTACAATCAGAACTCTTGGGTGTCATTTTTCTGGGCAGAAGCACCTATATTGTCATCTTTTTTTCTGTCTGGTATATACATAGGATAAAAGCTATTCAGCCTTTTCAAATTAAACAGAAAATAAGAAATATGAAGACAAATACCTATCAACTGAGTTCTAGATGGCGCTGATAAAAATATTCACTAGTGAAATCTAAATTCAACATGTATCTTGGAACAGATTCATCCACTCAACTTTTTGGTTGATGTGCAGAGGGCCTAGACAATATCTATTTTTCAACAGTACTTCTCCTATGTGGTTGCACTCTAAAGTTTATTTTATGGCTAATATTAGACTTCAACATATAGTTCAAATAAGTTCATTTGTTCTCTGAAATACATCATTCGGTGAAAAGTTTGCGGAAAACAAGTAATTAAATGGAATAACTTGGCATGTGGCTTCATTTCTCTGCTGAAGGATATACAGTTGCATGTCAGGATGAATAAATAAGACTCACCCAATAGACAAGAGCTCATGCAACAATTTAATATTTAATTAGAAAGACCAAATTAAGCTGTTGTATCTGGAGCTTAGATATGCATTAACTTGGAGGAAAAGAGACAAATTCTTAGAAATTCATAAGATAAAAATTAATTGGAATGGTACAACAAGACAAAGGTGATCCCTTAAAAAAAAAAAAATGGAAGACAGATGACTCTACTAGACAACTCAGAGGAAAGAACCTCAGCTAGGAACAACTGTAGTAACTGCATGATTATATAAGTAGACAATTTCAAAGGAGTCAAATTTTTTTGATGGTACCAAATTATTTGTGTGGTATTTTTATTTTTTATTTGCAGCATAAGTATCATGTAAGCACTGCTATATCTATCTGTAGGGCAAATGGATATTTTGCCAATTGCAAGATTTCCCCTTTTTTAAAAGCTTCTTTAAAGATTTTACTTATTTTTTTTTACATAGAAAGAGAGATCACAAATAGGCAGAGAGGCAGGCAGAGGGGGTGGGGGGAAGCAGGGTCCCTGCTGAGCAGAGAGCCTGATGTGGGACTAGATCCCAGGACCCTAAGATCATGACCTGAGTTGAAAGCAGACCCTTAACCCACTGAGCCACCCAGGCACCCCAAAAATCTTCTTGTAATATAAGAAGAAAATACAAACAGTGCCATCAAAATCTACACTGAGACTCAGGAGGAAATTCTCATGGAAATGTGGCTACTCCACAGGGAGAATCTGGCTCCTGGGACTGTACTGAAAATCTAAAGCAGACACTGACCCATATTTATGATTTGGAGGCTTTTTCGCTATTATGAATTAATGCTTGTAATTTATGCCTTCCACATTTTCTCGCTCATTACATATATACACGCATATTACATACATATACATATTCTTCTAAAATGCACTTACTAGTTTGTTTTAAAACCTTTTAAATAATACACATTACCAATGTTTTATATATAAGCTCTCAATTTCCCCCTGTATTAGCTATAAGTTAAAGCCTCACGCATACCATTTAGATGACAACAATTAATAAAGATGAACATCATTCCAGTGGTAATCATTATTTATGTGGCACAGACCACAGTATATTGCATGGGTCAGCTGAGCCCTCTATAGAGTAAAGTAGCATTTTCCAGAAACCACTCTAACTTTCAGTGTGCATTAAATGTTGCCCACACAAAGCTGAAAAGCTGCTGTGTTCCAGAGTGGAATTTAGGAACAGAGAAGAACCAAGTACATGGCCAATGTTTCCTCTGATTCTAAAATAATCAAAACAATTTTCATTTCTGAGCTTAAGTGGTGGTCCTTCATGATCCTGGGATAAGGCTGATTTGATTCTCACATTCTACTTAGATTAGTGTCTTCATCAGATTGATGTGAAAGACTTTTCTATCAGGACTGCCTTCTGCTCAATGAGACCTGTTCTTTCCCAACACACAATCATACTTCCATGATTTTTTAGCATTTGAAAGACTGTAAATAAATTATTCCAGGTGGGATAAAGATGAGTAAAGCAAAGTTTGCTCTCTTTTCTTACTCTCCCCACAGATCTGTGAGGTCAGGTACTTGTTCTCCGTCCAGGTGGGTATCTACTCAAAGGAGTTGGCAGTGAAAAGTTAAAAGCAGATAAGCTAGGCATGAGCACAAATGTTCCTAACAAAAGTTGAGAGGGGATTCTCAGAAATCCTGATCCAAGGAAAGTAGTAGCAAAAATTCCGTTTACATCAAATCTGAGACCAAGACTCAGGAAAGGAAAGCAGCCTTTAGAAGTAAGTTTTATATAAGCCGAAAGACAGAGGAACATGTGCCAATGATTGCTGTGTTCTATCCCTGTTCTGTTCCAAAATCCTGATACATATTATCTGATACAGAAAAGTGTTCTGAAGTAATAAAAGGGCTAAAAACGGAAACTTTTGCAAATGAAGTTTTGTTATTTTTAAAATACTAGTAATAGCTAAACTTAAATAACCAAAAAAATTGCCTAGTAATTATCCTAATTTAGGAAGAGTGGTTACTAATTATTCTAACACATAAAGTGTTGCCTCAAAATATGTGAATGAGCTTGAAATGGTTTGTTCTCTTTGTCTGGTTTATTAGTCCTGGAATCCTGTTTCATTCATTCTTTAAATTAAAAAAAAAATTAATGGAAAGTCAATCTCTTACTAGATATCACAGGCAGAGATTAAAATTGACCCCTCTGATCTCTTTCGTATTCCTAGTTAGTTTATAGTAATTCAAAATCTTTCAAAGCCCAGTTATTAACATATTTAAAATAAGAATCAACTGAATGTATGAAATTAGTTACACCTTCAAAATAGAGCAGTGGAGCCTGGGTCACGCATGGAGTGAAAGTAAGCACATGGCAAGATTTGGTTACTTAGCTTTAATCCTTAGGTCTATTACACTTTTGTGCATCAACATTTTTAAAACCCATCAACCAACCTACCAGTATCTGAGACATCCCTACAGTGTTATGCATTCATGCACTTATTCATTCAATAAATATTTGTAAAGCACCTATCATGATCCTGGTACTAATTAGACAATGGGATTTTTAAAAGGAGTAAGACTTTAAAATTGTGTGTGCGTAGAATGGCAGAGTCAGTGTGACAAATGCACGTACAGATGCATTTTAGGGACTCAACAAATGTAGCTAAAGTTCTCTGAATTAACTATGTCACGTTTTCCTTAAAAAACCACCTTTACTTTTGGAGACATATCTTGAAAGAAGTTGCTGTGGCTGATATCGAAGAGGTTACTGCCTATGTTCTCCTCTAGGATTCTGATAGATTCCTGTCTCACGTTGAGGTCTTTTATCCATTTCAAGTTTATCTTTGTGTACAGTGTAAGAGAATGGTCGAGTTTCATTCTTCTACATATAGCGGTCCAGTTTTCCCAGCACCATTTATTGAAGAGACTGTCTTTTTTCCACTGTATGTTTTTTCCTGTTTTGTCGAAGATTATTTGACCATAGAGTTGAGGGTCCATATCTGGGCTCTCTACTCTGTTCCACTGGTCTATGTGTCTATTTTTATGCCAGTATCACGCTGTCTTGGTGATCTCAACTTCTTTCAAGATATGTCTCCAAAAGCAAAGGAACAAAAGCGAAAATAAACTTTTGGGACTTTATCAAGATCAAAAGCTTCTGCACAGCAAAGGAAACAGTCAACAAAACAAAAAGGCAACCCACGGAATGGGAGAAGATATTTGCAAATGACAGTACAGACAAAAGGTTGATATCCAGGATCTATAAAGAACTCCTCAAACTCAACACACACAAAACAGATAATCATATCAAAAAACGGGCAGAAGATATGAACAGACACTTCTCCAATGAAGACATGCAAATGGCTATCAGACACATGAAAAAATGCTCATCATCACTACCCATCAGGGAAATTCAAATTAAAACCACATTGAGATATCACCTTACACCAGTTAGAATGGCCAAAATTAGCAAGACAGGAAACAACGTGTGTTGGAGAGGATGTGGAGAAAGGGGAACCTCTTACACTGTTGGTGGGAATACAAGTTGGTGCAGCCACTTTGGAGAACAGTGTGGAGATTCCTCAAGAAAGTAAAAATAGAGCTTCCCTATGACCCTGCAATTGTACTACTGGGCATTTACCCCAAAGATACAGATGTAGTGAAAAGAAGAGCCATCTGTACCCCAATGTTTATAGCAGCAATGGCCACGGTCGCCAAACTGTGGAAAGAACCAAGATGCCCTTCAACGGACGAATGGATAAGGAAGATGTGGTCCATATACAAGATGGAGTATTATGCCTCTATCAGAAAAGATGAATACCCAACTTTTGTAGCAACATGGACGGGACTGGAAGAGATTATGCTGAGTGAAATAAGTCAAGCAGAGAGAGTCAAGTATCATATGGTTTCACTCATTTGTGGAGCATAACAAAGAACATGGAGGACATGGGAAGATGGAGAGGAGAAGGGAGTTGAGGGAAATTGGAAGGGGAGATGAACCATGAGAGACTATGGACTCTGAAAAACAACCTGAGGGTCTAGAAGGGGCGGGGGGTGGGAGGTTGGGGGAACAAGGTGGTGGTATTAGTGAGGGCATGTGTTGCATGGAGCACTGGGTGTGGTGCAAAAACAATGAACACTGTTATGCTGAAAAAAAAAAAAAAAAAAACACCTTTATCACATATGGGGCTATGCATCCCCAGTGATGTTCACTTCTTCATCTCCCATTTACCACTCACCCAACTGAGGAAGGGTGTGAGGGATAAGCAATACAGAAACACTTTTTTATTATTTATATTGACTCATAAATGAGACAAGAGAACAAGCGCATGAACAGGAAGGCCCAACCCTTCTAAGTAACATATTGGGAGTTGGCTTTCCACTTGGCCTACCCTAAGTGAACTGTTCATAGGTAAATTCTGAGACCTGATCTCTCCTCAACCTTAATCTCTGAAAAGCAATCAGTCCTGTTCCTACATGAGACATTAGACTGGAGAATAAAATACCAGCACATCCTTGGCAGGGAATCAGGAATCAGGAAAAACCCTAAGAGTCCAAGGTCATGTCAGCAGGTCAACTGATAGATCCTACACAGCAAAAACTACTGCCAGAGAGGACATGCCTGTGGGTGGGAAATGGCCTTTGAGAAGGACTATATTCTTTACAACTGTTAGGAAAACCTCTATATAACAAACATGTGCATATGCCCCAAGGGCAAAGCATACTACTGATGAATTAGTTGAATAAGATACAGCTTCTACTTGTAACATCATTAATAGTTCCTACTACAGACTTTTGTAATTCAGGAATTCTTTGACTTGGAGCAGATGAAATTTAAGAGAAACGGCTCCAAAGTGAAAATGAGTTTATGACAGATACATTGTTGCCAGTGAGAGGAAAAGTTGGTTTTAAAAAATGGTCTAGGGGTACCTTTTTTTGTGGCAATCAATTTCATAAGTTAATTTTAATGCAGTCTTTAAACTTAAATTATAAAATCGCCTGTCATGTAGAGAGTGTCATCAGGAGACAATGTGATGCAGAGACTGTTAACTGGCTTTCATACCTAATTACACAGCATGCAAATAAATGACACTTACTCTTTAAACTAGAAAGAATAATCCCATCCAAATTCTTCTTGATACATTTTCCACCTGCTAAAAACATAGACAATTGGAGACTCTCTCTTTGCAATGGAAAAGCACACAAGCTTACAGAGTTGTTTAAAAAATAATCAATGCCCATTTGTTATTTCTACAATGACAGAGAACATGTAAGTAAATACAATAATCCAGAAGGAAAAAGAAATATACTTTTGATGGGGCTGCAAACATATATTTCAACTGACTCATCAACAAAGTAGGTAAGTGAGGACCCAAAGTATAAAGCCTGTGAAGTGAAGGTTTCAGAAAGGAGATTTGGTCTTGAAAAGGAAATATGAGGGGTCTTGCCATATGCTGTTAACCTATGAGGTGTTGACCTATGAGGTGGAGGTAATGAGTACTCTTGACTCTGTGGTGTTAGTGTAAACAATCCCTGGAGCTCAAGTATCAGCCATTTAAATAAATTCAGGAGATAGAGGAAGTGATGTTTATAAGCTAGAAGTCTGGGATCCTTTTTAAACAACCTTGGGTATACAGATCACAAAATGGAAACCTGATATGATGGGAAGAAAACAAGAGGAAGTGGCACAGGGTAAACTTGAGGGTTTGGGTCAGAAATCCTGAAATACAGTTCTGAGAAAGAAAAAAAAAACTTTATCCATTTGAGATGAACATCTTACCTCAAAAAGTTACAGTGTATAACTATTTACCAGAGGTTGACAAAAATCTATTTCTGTAAGTTAATTTTTTCAAACTTGTAATTTTCATTTATCTGTGTAAATAGGAAGTTGCGTCACAAGTTTGTCCTAAGGTAAATTTTTAAAACAATTTAACTTTGAAATATTAAGAATATATAACATGCTTATATTTATTATATTTTGCTAAATCCAGTATAAAAATTATTGGCAGTTTGGGGCATGTAGGTGGCTCAGTGGGTTAAAGCCTCTGCCTTTGGCTCAGGTCATGAGCCCAGGGTCCTGTGATCGAGCCCCGCATCGGGCGCCTGGAGGGTCTCTGCTCAGCAGGGAGTCTGCTTCCTCCTCTGTCTCTGCCTGCCTCTCTGCCTACTTGTGATCTCTGTCTGTCAAATAAATGAATAAATAAATCTTAAAAAAAATTATTGGCAGTTTAAAGGAAGAATATATAAATATCCTTAGTACCAAGACTGACCTGGACTAGAAGTCAAATATGTTGTTGATAATTTCCTAAGTGAATAAACACTGACATTTAGATGCCTATTATTAAGTGAAAGAGGCCAATGTGAAAAGGCTACATTCTATATGATTCTAACCATAGGGCATTCTGGAAAAGGCAAAACGATGGAGATAACTAAAAAGATCAATGGTTCACCAGGGAGTGCTGTCAATGTGGGGAGATGAACAGGCAGAGCACAGAGAATTTTTAGGGCAGTGAAAACAGTATCTGTATGATATTATAATGATAGATATATTTCATTACACATTTCTCCAAGTCCATAGAATATACAACACTAAGAATGAATCTTAAAGTAAATTATAGAGTAGGAATGATTATTATATGATAATGTAAATTTATCTTTGGTTAAAAAAAAATGTACCATTTTGGTGAGTAATGTTGATGATGGAGGAGGCTATGCATGAGTAGGTACAGAACATATGTGGGAACTCTCTCTACTTTCCTCTCAATTTTGTTGTAAACTTAAAACTTCTCTAAAAGAAAGGTCTCTAAATAAATAAATAAATGCAAAGGAGATGGATGGAAACATGCAAGAAGTAGATTTGTATACGAGCTCATGGTTTTGTTCCAGTCCAGTCCTTAAAAAACATTCCAGATTTTCAAGGGAGAGTAAAAACACATCCATTCACACATCCTGTGGACGAGGGCTCGAGGCTCTCTTGGCCTCATCAATGATCTAGTGTGGTGTCTGTAGTTTTGGCTTCATTCTTGCCTTTGGTATAATGCAAACTGTAGTTACTGCCCTCTAAATTTTAACTGGAGTGCTAATGTTCTTTTCGTAAGCAGGACCTGAAATATAGTCTTAGCCCTAATTGAAAAGTACATTTTAATTGAATAATCATTGGCACAGCTTGAGATCTGAGACCTGAGGGAACTAATTACTCTATGTCTAATCAGATTTGGTCTCTTCAACTCCCTTTCAGAGGTCTGTTTCCTCAATTCCCTGTTTCCCATCTGTTCAAATTCAACACCATGACATCCTTCCATCACAACCAGAGACTCTCCTATTTCTATAAAGAGTGCTATTATTCTCCCTCACTAAGCCCACCTTCCCCGAACTAGCACGCACACACACATACACACACACACACACCAAGTATTCTACCAAGTTCTATTTGTACTTCTTTTGCTGTATGTCCTATATTTGCTCTTTATATTGTGTTCTCAGAGCCATCCCTCTATTGTTAATAGCCACATAACTGGTCTCCCTGTCTCCAATCTCCAGACCTACTGAGATTCTCTTAGCAAATCTTTCTTCAAATACTCCAGGCTTGGGATATGATTATATCAGTAGTTCTCCACTGCCTGCAGACAAAACTTCAAAACATCTAATTAGGGTGGTGCCTGGGTGGCTCAGTGGGTTAAAGCCTCTGCCTTCAGCTCGGGTCATGATCCCAGGGTCCTGGGATCAAGCCCCGCATCGGGCTCTCTGCTCAGCAAGGAGCCTGCTCACTCTTCTCTCTCTGCCTGCCTCTCTGCCTGCTTGTGATCTCTCTCTGTCAAATAAATAAATAAAATCTTTAAAAAAAACCCCTCTAATTAGGCTTTTTTTTAAAGACTTTATTTATTTAACAGACAGAGATCACAAGCAGGCCGAGAGGCAGGCAGAGAGAGAGGGGGAAGCAGGCTCCCCGCTGAGCAGAGAGCGGGATATGGGGCAACATCCCAGAACCCTGGGATCATGACCCGAGCTGAAGGCAGAGGCTTTAACCCACTGAGCCACCCAGGAGTCCCTAATTAGGCTTTTCCACTCAATTCTCTATTGTCACCTCCTTTTACCCAACTCTCTAGTCTAGACTGTTGACACTTTCCTACCTAAGCACAATTTGTGTTTTCTCTCCTTGTGTCAGGGCTTCAGCTACAACTACTTCTGCTTGAAATGCTTCTGTCAATATCTCTACTTTGTGAAATTGGTCATCGTTTAAGCCTCCATTCCAGTATCCCCTATTCCATGGAGTTCTGCTCCAGGCACCCAGGCTGGTCTCTCTTCTCAAGATTCCCTTAGTATTTTATCTGTATCTTTTCTATGGGACTTACATTCCTCCCTATATCATGTTTGTTTGTGAATGTACTTTATCACCCCTTCTCTTTAACCAGGTTGTGAGATTAGATCCTGTCTGATTCATTCACCTTGAAAGCCCCCCACAGTGTTTTACACATAGTAGAAACACAGTAAATATTTGTTGGGCAAAGAGCAAATAGCTCAATGGAAAGTTTGAAAACCTTTTTATGAATTTCCCATTCCAAACTAGTCAGCAAATATTTGACCCCCTACTCATGAGATTCATATGATACAATTCTGTTACTCATTGTTCTTTTGAAATAGAAATAAAACAAAAATAGATAGAGATGTTCGAATTTGCATGATAAAAAAGTACACTAAAGGGGATGAATCTGGTAGATGTGATTAAAGCAACTTTTTAACACAGTTTTGACACACAATCGAAATTGACTATGTGAGTAAAATCCACCAAAATGAAAAATTAGCTCATTTTTCACAACTTTAAACTGAATCTTAAATAGGAAAAGGAAATTTCAAGTTTAGATTTGTGCATATAATTAAACCTAATACCTGAAACTCCTTGTTAAAGGGGTCATAATCTAACTGAGAAACTATGCTGAATTAATTAAGTTTAATCTGCATATCCCTTCAGCCATTCAAACACTATTTTTAAATAATACAAACTTATGGATGCATTTTCATGACTTACATTTTAAAGATTTTCTTTTTTGAGTTCAAATAAAACAAATTACTTTAGCAGATTATTAACTGTGCTGCCTTTGGAATGCCGTATCCAAGTTCTCAGTTAATCATCTTGTGGCTTCTGTTCTTCAGAATTAAAGAGAAACGTTTGAAAATGTGTATTTGTTCTATAATGCTATAATTTATGTCAGTTTCCCTTTTTATTTTCAAACCTTCTGTAAAAGAGCAATCCAGTTTGAACCACCTTTAAGGAAAAAAAATATATATATCCTAAAAATAAAATCACTGCCTAAAGTTTTTTGAAGGCTTGATCAAGGATCAGGAGGAGGTTAATTTAAGTGTCAAACTGTAATTTGGTGTCAGCCTAACAAATCCATCTTGCATGTGGAGAAAAACAATCTCAGTGGAGTTTACCAACCTCTATCTCTGATTACCTCATGTGGTAGCTGCCTTCTGCTTCCATGGTCCTAATCTTGGATAAATGGCTCAAGAGGTAATGCTGCTTCAATCTTTAGAAATATATTCTTAACTGGAGGGTGTGTGTGTGTGTGTGTGTGTGTGTGTGTGCGTGTGTGTGTATTCATACACACTGTGGTAAAATTTCCACAAAGAAGGGGCACCTGGGTAACTTAGTTGGTTGAGTGATCAACTCTTGGTTTTGGCTCAGTTCATTTTCTCAGGGTCCTGGGATCTAGTTCCAGATTCAGTGGGGAATCTGCTTGAGGATACTCTCCGTTTCCCTCTGTCCCTCCCCCTGCTTGTACTCCCTCTCCCTCTCTCTCTAAAATAAATAAATCTTTTAAAAAGTTCCACAAAGAATAAATTGCCAATTTTGAGGATTTTTTCCCCAACTCACAGAAAAGTAGAATGCTGAGACTTCCATCTCATTTCCACCATTTATTAGTTTTGTGATACTCAGCAGGTCACCTGATACGTCTGCAGCACTATAAGATAAAGATAAGAATAGTTCTTCCTATATAGGCTGTAGTAAGGGTTATATGAAAAAATATAAGCCATATGTATGGCAACTACCTCTGCTTGAAATGCATCTGTCAGTGTATCTACCTTGCTGGGTAAAAAGTTGGTGACAATAAGGAATTGGGTGGAAAAGCCAGATTAGAAGTTTTGAAACATAATAAGCACTTAGTCAATTGTACTTGGTATTGCTGAAATATTACTTGTTGTTGTACTGTTGTTGTATTGTTCTGGTGTTGTATAATCCACCTTCCTCATTTTATAGACAATTAAGCAGTCCTAGAAGCATCAAGTAGCTATACCTTAATGACTAAGAGTATCTGTTCTGAAGCCACAATGCCTAAGTTTGAATCCCAACCTTCTGCCTAATAAATGTGTAATCTTGATCAACTTAATTAATATCATTGTTTCAGTTTCCAAATTCATAAAATATGGTTAATAATAGTCACCACTTCATAGTGTTGTTGGGCAGATAAAATGAGTTAATCCATAGAAAGCAATCTGAATAGTACATGCGCTCAATAAACACTAGTACTGTTAGCATAATAAAATCATGATTACTACTGCTACCACTATTGTTATTATTAACAGACTTACACTGCATATTAGAACAGTGGTTAGAATACTGGTTAACACATGATAGGTGCTCAATAAACATTAGCTATCCAGAGGTGGCCAGGAGGGAAAAGGGTCATTCTGAACAGCACAAAGGCATGGTAACAATAATCTAAAGTATCATTTAAGTTCTAGTACTTGGGAAAAAAAAATCGGGCCTTTGACTATGTGCTCTAGGAAGAAGGAAAATTTCAGTTTTGTCCTGTGCTCCAAAATTTCCTGAGCTGACCATTTCCTCACCTGCAGGGGGTCCTATCCTGCAGCAAGCTGACACCTATGCAGCCAGCTTGAGACAGTTCTCGCCTAACACTCGCGGCTGTGTCCACAACCCCTTATGGATCAAGTTGACTTCTGGAGCTCTTCCTGATAAGAAACTGCTGTACTGAGATTAGGAGGTTCGGAAATAGAGATGAGAGACACTGTAACAAAGAAGGGATCAAACGGGGACCACACTTGCTGGTTGTGGGTTTTGTCGGCGTCACTAGAAGACTGTGAGGAACATAACCTATGCATTTGCAAGTTGGAGAGGAAAAAGGAAAAAGATCATTACTGGGAATTTTGTTTTTCTTCCTCTTTTCAAATGTGATATCATAACTACTATGTGAACTGGGAGAGAAATTTAATAGCCTGGAAATGCACTGGATCTGCAAATCTGATGAATATTCAAAAGAGCTTCCATATTGTCTGCCACATCTTTTATTCACAAGTGATCTTATATAAAGAAAAATTACTAATATTATTTAGAAAGAAACTTCTAATATGGGGCAGTAAAAATCATAAAGATTATTCAGGCAGGAATGTACTTTTGCATTCCCTTTAGAATGTTACAGCAAATCCTGAGACTGTTCTGGTCTGGACAAGATGGCACAGACTTGTTTGTACCTGCTACTCCCTCCTAAATACAGATACAAACCCTGAAAGTAATAGAAGAGGCAATCTGAGGGAAACTTGGGTAGGTAAAAAGAGAAAAGAAGACTGGCAAGGGACCTAATCACTAAAGGAACAGCACAGCAGCAGGGAGTCTCTTAGGTTTACTTGCCCCACTCACTCACCCAACAGAAGAAGGTAACCAAGCAACAGAATGTAGTCCAGAGATCCTCAGACCTTCACCAGATTGATCAGGAATCCCTCTAAGAAGATGACGTAAACTCAGCACCACTGGAAAGAGGAGTAATAGAGAGCCCTCATTAGAGAGTCCTTATAAGAAGGGCCTGGCCCGGGAAGCATGACCCTTCTCCACGGGGCTGGAGAGCTCTTACCCCTACAGGGAAAGACAAGGTGGACAGATGGTACCAGCAATGGTATGCCACCTCAAGTTCACCTGGCCTGGGAAGTGTCTTCATACCAAGATTCCTTCATCCACCCAGAGACACTGGGAGGGCCGGTACACAGATGGGATTATAGAATTCCTCTACAAGCGATCTAAGTGGACAGTGTCTTTTTCCCATGGGCCTGAGACTCCCCTGCCCTGAAGAGAGACAATGAGGCAACTGGACAACATCAGCAAAGAGGATCTCACAAGTGCCGGGCCAGGAAACAGGCTTAACTCTTCTCCCCCTCCTAAAGGCACCAGGTATTCTGGCCTAGGGATAACACTTTCACCCCCTTAGGGACATCTGCAGGGTCCAGTGGGAGTCCCAGAAGCACCAGACTAACCCAGCAGACCAAAATAGCATTGGGAAAGTTCTAAAAATTAATGAAGTTATTATTGCAACCATAGCTCAAAAAGAAGGTATGCTCCTGTGTAAACCTAAACATAGTGACAGCCTACAAAATAAATGATGCTTATAAGACCCAGATTCTCCAAACTTCATAGCCCAAATACCCAGAACACAAAGAATATTTTATCTGTCATATCAAGAAACAGAGAAATCACAACTTAAATGAGAAAAGACAACCAACTGATGCCAATACTGAGATGAAGCACATGTTATCTGAGAAGCCATCCTCAAAAATACTTCAATAAGCACTTGAAAATTCTCTTAAAACAAATGAAAAAAATAGAAAATGTCAGCAAAGAAAAAATGTTGCTAAAATAAACAAAATGGAACTTAAAGAATTGAAAACCACAGTAACTATAAAGTTTAAAAACTTACTAGATTGGTCTAGATAGGAGAGTGAAGAAGATAAAGGTCAGAATCAGTGAACTTCAGGACTTGAGGACAGATCAAAAAAAATGTACCCCATTCAAACAAAAAAGAAGAAATAGATCAAAAACTAACAGATAAAACCTCAGAGTACGAGGGACCTGTATGGTAACAACAAGAAAGCTAAAATTCATATCATCAGAACTGTGGGATGAAAAGAGAGGTGGAAAAAAAGTGGGGCTAAAGGGGCATTTGAAGAAATAATGGCTGAAAATTACCAAATTTGGTAAAAGACATAACTTAGATTTAAGAAGGTGTATGACTCACCAAAGAACTTAAATCTTAAGAAATCCATGCCAAGACATAGGATATCTAACTGTGAAAATTAACAGAAAGAGGAAATTCTTGAAAGCAACCAGACAGAAAAACAATGCATTACATATAGGAAACACCAATTTGAATGACAGCATATTTCTCATATGAAATCATGGAGTAGAAAGAAATGGCAAACATTTTCAAGTCTTGAAAGAAAGAACTATTAACCACAAATTCTATAACCAATGAAACTTTTCCTCATAAAGGAAGAGAATATAAAAACATTCTCAGGTGAAGGAAAATTGAAAAAGAATTTGTCACTAGTAGCCAAAGATGAGATAGTAGAGTTCTTCAAGAAGAAAGGCAGGGATAAAAGAAGGAACTTTGGAGATGAAGAAGGAAGAAACAACAACAGAAAGAACAGAAGCATGAACACATAACACATTATTCTTCTGCTTATGGGTTTTACAAATCATATTTGATAGATGAGTTAAAATTTGTCATGCCATTTGATACTCAAGATAACAATATTTAAAATAAAGAAGTTACCTTCTTTTACCTACCTTTACAGGGAATTAAATGCAATAAAAATTTCCATACTTCACTCAAAGTGGTTAAATGTTGATACCAGTAGATGATATGTACTGTAATTCCCAGAGCAAACATTATGAAAACTACAGAAAGAGGTACACTCAAACTCAAAAACACCATAAAGAAATCAAAATGGAATGTTAAAAAAAAAGTTTGAATAATCTATAGAAAGGCAAGAATTGAGAGGCAGAGAAACAAGAAACAGAAGAAATAAAGAAAACCAAACAGAAAACAAATAATGAAATGGCAGGTGTAAGCTGTAACATATCAATAATTACGTTAAATACAGTCTAAAAGCCAATTAAAAGGCAGAGATTAGAATAATGGATTAACAAATCATAATCCAACTATATACTGTCTACAAGACACTTCAAAAATGATGACACAGGTAGACTGAAAGAAAAAGGATGGAAAAAATATATAATGATAATATTTTTAAAGTAGGAGTCACCATATTAATATCAGATAAATTATAATGTCAGATAAATTATACTTTAATTTAGAACAGAGAAAATTATTCGTGACAAAGAAGAATATAACACAATGATAAAAACATCACTACATCAGAAAGAAAACACTAAATGTGAACCCTCCAAAAAAATAGAGTTTCAAAATATATGAAGCAAAATTGATATAGCTGAAAATGAAATAGATCACATTATTGTTGGGGATTTCAATATCTCAATTTAAGCAAGTGGTACAACTGCTAGACAAATAATCAGGGATGTGGAAGAGATGAATAACACAATCAACTAACAGGGTCCAATTGACACACAGACAAGATTCTACCCAACAATAGCAGAATATACATTTTTTTCAAGCACAGATAGAATATTCACCAAAATAATCCATATCTGAGGCCATAAATTACTCAGCAGATTTAACAGAAATTAGTGTTACACAGAGTATGTTGTTGGACCATAATGGAATCAAACTAGAAATGACAAACGAGAAAACTCTATAAATAATTAGATATTAAGTAACATATTATAAATAGCCCATGAGTCAGAGAGGAGGTCTCAAAAGAAATTAAGAATAAACAGAACCTGAATTAACATTAAAATAAAATATACAGAAAGTGGGATGTTGTTACTACAGTTTCATAAGGCAGATTTGTAGCACTAAATCCTCATATTGACCAACATTAAAGACCCAAACCATTAACTCCTTCTCGACCAGAAAACTAAAGAGGTAAGAAAAAATATACCCAAAGCTACTATAAGAAAGAAATAATAGGAGCAGAAATCAATGGAATTGAAAATAGGAAAAACAATAGAAAAGATGAAACAAAAAATGTTTCTTAAAAAAACCTGATTTCAAGCTTTACTACAAAGCTGTGATCACCAAGGCAGCATGGTACTGGCATAAAAACAGACACATAGACCAGTGGAGCAGATTAGAGAGTCCAGATATGGACCCTCAACTCTATGGTCAAATAATCTTCGACAAAACAGGAAAAAACATACAGTGGAAAAAAGACAGTCTCTTCAATAAATGGTGCTGGGAAAACTGGACAGCTATATGTAGAAGAATGAAACTCGACCATTCTCTTACACTGTACACAAAGATAAACTCGAAATGGACAAAAGACCTCAACGTGAGACAGGTATCCATCAGAATCCTAGAGGAGAACATAGGCAGTAACCTCTTTGATATCAGCCACAGCAACTTCTTTCAAGATGTGTCTCCAAACGCAAAGGAAACAAAAGCAAAAATGAGCTTTTGGGACTTCATCAAGGTCAAAAGCTTCTCGATGTGGTTTTAATTTGAATCTCCCTGATGGCTAGTGATGATGAACATTTTTTCATGTGTCTGATAGCCATTTGCATGTCTTCATTGGAAAAGTGTCTGTTCATATCTTCTGCCCATTTCTTGATATGATTATCTGTTTTGTGTGTGTTGAGTTTGAGAAGTTCTTTATAGATCCTGGATATCAACCTTTTGTCTGTATTGTCATTTTCAAATATCTTCTCCCATTCCGTGGGTTGCCTTTTTGTTTTGTTGACTGTTTCCTTTGCTGTACAGAAGCTTTTGATCTTGACGAAGTCCCAAAGTTCATTTTCACTTTTGTTTTTATGCCAGTACCATGTTTTTATGCCAGTACCATGCTGCCTTGGTGATCACAGCTTTGTAGTAAAGCTTGAAATCAGGTAACGTGATGCCACCAGTTTTGTTTTTGTTTTTCAACATTTCCTTAGCAAATCGGGGTCTCTTCTGATTCCATTTTAGGATTATTTGCTCCAGCTCTTTGAAAAATACCGGTGGAATTTTGAGCGGAATGGCATTAAAAGTATAGATTGCTCTAGGCAGTATAGATATTTTAACAATGTTTATTCTTCCGATCCAAGAGCATGGAACAGTCTTCCATCTTTTTGTGTCTTCTTCAATTTCTTTCATGAGTGTTCTGTAGTTCCTCAAGTACAGATCCTTTACCTCTTTGGTTAGGTTTATTCCCAGGTATCTTATGGTTCTTGGTGCTATTATAAATGGAATCGATTTTCTAATTTGCCTTTCTGTATTTTCATTGTTAGTGTATAAGAAAGCCACTGATTTCTGTACATTGACTTTGTATCCTGCCACGCTACTGAATTGCTGTATGAGTTCTAGTAGTTTGGGGGTGGAGTCTTTGGGGTTTTCCATATAAAGAATCATGTCATCGGCAATGAGAGAGTGTTTGACTTCTTCATTGCCAATTTGGATACCTTTTATTTCTCTTTGTTTTCTGATTGCCATTGCTAGGACTTTTCATACTATGTTGAACAAGAGTAGTGAGAGTAGGCATCCTTGCCGTGTTCCTGATCTCAACGGGAAGGCTGCAAGCTTTTTCCCATTGAGGATGATATTTGCTGTGGGTCTTTCATAGATAGATTGTATGAAGTTCAGGAATGTTCCCTCTATCCCTATACTTTGAAGCGTTTTAATCAGGAATGGATGCTGGATTTTGTCAAATGCCTTACACCAGTTAGAATGGCCAAAATTAGCAAGACAGGAAACAACATATGTTGGAGAGGATGTGGAGAAAGGGGAACCTCTTACACTGTTGGTGGGAATACAAGTTGGTGGAGCCACTTTGGAGAACAGTGTGGAGATTCCTCAAGAAAGTAAAAATAGAGCTTCCCTATGACCCTGGAATTGCATTACTGGGTATTTACCCCAAAGATACAGATGTAGTGAAAAGAAGGGCCATCTGTACCCTAATCTTTATAGCAGCAATGGCCACGGTCGCCAAACTGTGGAAAGACCCAAGATGCCCTTCAACGGACGAATGGATAAGGAAGATGTGGTCCATATACACGATGGAGTATTATGCCTCCATCAGAAAGGATGAATACCCAACTTTTGTAGCAACATGGATGGGACTGGAAGAGATTATGCTGAGTGAAGTAAGTCAAGCAGAGAGAGTCAAGTATCATATGGTTTCACTTATTTGTGGAGTATAACAAAGAACATGGAGGACATGGGGAGATGGAGAGGAGAAGGAAGCTGACGGAAATTGGAAGGGGAGATGAACCATGAGAGACTATGGACTCTGAAAAAGAACCTGAGGGTTTTGAAGGGGCGGGGAGTGGGAGGTTGGGGAACCAGGTGGTGGGTAATAGGGAGGGCACGTATTGCATGGAACACTGGGTTTGGTGCAAAAACAACGAATACTGTTACACTGAAAAGAAATAAAAGTATTAAAAAAAAAAAAAACCCTGATAAACTTCTAGCAAGACTTCCAAAAATAAAATGAAGGAAGACACAAACCATCAATATAAGGGATGAAATTGGGGTTTTCACTACAGTTTCTATAGTGATCCTGTAATAATTAAATAAGGAACTTTACCCTTAAAAATTTGACAACTTAGAAGAAATTGATCAGTTCCTCAAAAACCACAAAGTAACAAAACAAATAGATTATTTCAGTAATATTGTAATCACTAAAGGAACTGAATTTGTTATTTAAAAGCTCCTGAAGAAAATCTTCAGACCCAGGTGGTGTCATTAGAGAAATGCTACCACTGAAAACATTAATTTCTCCCAGAAAATAAAAGATTAAATACTTTCTAAGTCATTTTATATGGTCAAATAATAGCAATAGTAAAACCAAATAAAAACAATAGTAAAAACAAAACCAAATAAAACAAAAAACTACAGACCAATATCTCTCAGGACTATGGATGTAAAAATCAACACAAAATATTTACAACTTGAACCCGATAATAAATAAAAAGAATTACATACCATGACAAAGTGCAGTTTATTCTAGGTGCATGAGGCTGTTTCAGTATTCATTTAAGAACCAGTGTGGTCCATAATATGAATAGGCTAAATTAGAAAAATCATATGAGATTACACCAATTTATAGAAACTGCATTTTATAAAATTTAACACCATTCATGATAAATTCCCAGCAAGTTAGGCATAGACAGAAATTACCTCAACTTGAAAAAAGAGGATTTACAAAACAACCTAGAGTTAATATTGTATTTAATGTGAAAGACCGTTTTCTTTAAAATCAGGAAGAGGGCAAAGATGTCAACTCTTACCACTCTTACACACATATTTCTGGAAGTTCTCACCAGTGAAATGAGAGAACAACACACACAAAAGAGCATGCAGATCAGAAAGGAAGAAATAAATCTGTTACTGTTTGCAGATGACATAATTACCTACATAGAAAATCAGGAACAATCTACAAATGTCTTACAGATCTAATAAGTGACTTCAGCAAGATTACTGGATACAGGAACAATGCACAAAATTTAATCATATTTCTGTATAGCAGAAATAAATATGCAGAAGCAGGACTTAAAAATACACCATTTGGGGCAACTGGTTGGCTCAGTGGGTTAAGCCTCTGCCTTTGGCTCAGGTCGTAAATTTGGGATCCTGGGATCAAGTCCCGTGTCAGGCTCTCTGCTCAGCAGGGAGCCTGCTTCTCTCTCTCTCTCTCTCTCTCTCTCTCTCTCTTTCTGCCTGCCTCTCTGCATACTTGTAATCTCTCTGTGTCAAATAAATAAATAAATCTTTTAAAAAAACACCATTTGCAATCACTTCAAAGAAAATCAAATGCTTTGGTATAAAGTTATCAAAACACGTACAGCACTAGTATGCTGATAAAATAAATAAAAATAATTTAAATAAATATTCATGGATTTGATTATTTGAAATAGTGAAGATATCAATTCTCTTCAACTGATCTGTAGGTTTTATGTAATTCCTACCAAAGTCCCAGCAATAATTTTTATAGCTATAGCAAGATTATTCTAAAATTTATATGAAATGGCACAGATCCTATATTAGCTAAAACAGTCTTGGAAAATGAGAATAAAGTAGAATGAATAACTATACCAAATGTTTAGGCTTATTCTATAGCCACCAAAATCAAGACAATGTGATATTGGCAGAGAGACAAACACAAAGATCAATAAAACAAAATAGAGAATCCAGAAATAGATTTAGACAAATAAGTCTAAATTTTGATGAAGTACAAAAACAATTTGCATGATAGTGCTTACAACAAATGGTGATGGAAAAATTGGACATCTGTTGGCAATAAATGAACCTCAATCTAAACTTCAGACCTAGGGCTCCATGCAATCCATGCCTCCTTCTACCCATCACCAGGAGCACTGGGTGTTATATGCAAACAATGAATCATGTAACACTACATCAAAAACTAATGATGTACTGTATGGTGACTAACATGACATAATATAAATAAATAAATAATAAACTTCAGACCTTACACAAAAATTAACTTTAAATGAGTCATGGACTTAAATGTAAAACATAAAACTATAAAAACTTTGTAGTAAGAACACAGGAGAAAATCTTCAGAATCTCTACTAGGCAAAGAAAACTTTGATAATACCAAAACACAACCCATAAAAGAAAAACTCATAAATTGGATGTCAACAAAATTAAAAATGTTTGCTCTGCCAAAGATCCAGTTAAGGGGATGAAAAGAAACTACAGACTGGTAAAGAATATTTGCAAACTACCTATTGAACAAAGGGCCGGTATCTAGATTATACAAAGAACTTTGAAAACTCACAGTAAAAAGCAAACAACGAAGAACCATGAACAACATTAAGGATCCTAAAGTAATGGAACTATTCTGTATTTTGACTGCAGAAGTGAACACCCAAAACTTTACATGTGATAAAACTGGGAAGACCCTGACACACACATGTGTGTGCTCATGCACATTCACATACACCTTATTACATATTATTATAAGGAAAACTAGGAAACCTGAATAAGTTCAGTGGGTTATATCAAAGTTAATATCCTGATTGTAATATATTACAGCTTTACAATTATTTAAGGAACTCATTCAACTAAGTAACAACAAAAAAATCTGATTTAAAAATGAGACCTTTCTGGGTGCCTGGGTAGCTAGCTCAGTCAGTTAAGTGTCTGCTTTCAGCTCAGGTCATGATCCCAGGGATTGAGTCCTGCATCAGGCTCCCCACTCAGCAGGGATCCTGCTTCTCCCTTTGACTGCTGTCTCTGTCTGACAAATAAATAAATAACATCCAAAAAAAATTAAATAAAATAGGACTTTTCTAAAACAACATACAAATGGCCAACACATACATATAGATGCTCAGTATCACTCGCCATCAAGGAAATGAAAATCAAAACCACAATGAGATATCATTACACCTGTCATAATGGCTATTATCAAAAAGACAAGAAATAACAAGCGCCATTGAGAATGTGGAGAAAAGTGTACCCTTGTACACTGCTTGTGGGAAACTAAATTGATACAACCACTGTAGAAAACAGGATGGAGGGTCCTCAGAAAATTAAAAATAGAACTATCACATGATCCTGAAATCGCACTTCTGTATATATAATCAAAGGAAATAAAATAAAAATCTCGAAGAGAGATTTTCATCCCCATTTTAACCACAACATTTTCTACAATAGCTAAGAAATGAAAACGAATTAAATGAATATCTATCAATGGATCAATGGATGAAGAAAATGTGATGTGTATGTATATATACATACACACACACACACACACACACACACACATACACACACACTGCTCAGCAGGGAGCCTGCTTCTCTCTCTCTCTCTGCCTGCCTCTCTGCCTACTTGTAATCTCTCTCTGTCATAAATAAATAAAATATTAAATAAATATTTAAAAAATATTAAATAAAATATTTTAAAAAACACCACACACACACATATACAAAGGAATATTATTCAGACATAAAAAGATGGAAATCCTGCCATTTGTGGCAATATAGATGGATCTTGAGGACATCGAGTTAAGTGAGATAAATCAGACAGAGAAAGACAAATAATGCATGATCTAACTTATATGTGGAATCTAAGGCAAACAAATTCATAGAACCAGAGAATATATTGTTGGTTGCCAGAGGTGGGGATGAGGGTCAGCAAAATATGTGAAGGTGGTCAAAAGGCATAAACTTCCAATTACTAAAAAAAGAAAAACTCTGTTGCTATATCCAGACCCAGATGGCACCAATACCATTAGACTGAGAGGCCATAGACACCTCTATTTCTGCAATTAGTTTACCTGCCTTTCATATAGTATTACTCCGGCCATACAGGCAGTCCTAGAAAATGTCTGGCTGGGTTCTAAGGAGATCTAGAGTAACATACAGGGAACTGAAAATGTGGTATGGCAAAAGACAGCCTTGCTCAGTGTCCCATAGCTTTTTAGTTGGGGTATAACTGGACCGCCCACACTGTTGATAACCTGACATATACTCTACCTGCCTTATTTATTTTAAAATTCTTACAATCACAGATTTCTAAACCCACTCTTTGTTTGTTTCTTTCATCTTACACTTCTTGGTGATGTAATGTATGCGATTCATGACATGTCACACATCAAAGACATGTACTTTAAGTCTTCAACAAAAAGTAGTTGCATGATTTGAATTCAAGAATCTTCTTTTTAAAAGTTTTATTTATTTGCTCATGAGAGACAGAGACAGAAAGAGAGAGAGAGAGAGGCAGAGGGAGAAGCAGGCTCCCCAAAGAACAGGGAGCCCGACAAGGGACTGATCCCAAGACCCTGTGACCCAAGTCACACGGGCAGATGCCTTACCATCTGAGCCACCCAGGTCCCCCCTCAAGAATTTTTTTTTAAGTTTCCATGTGCAATACATATACCCTATAGAAATTAAACCAAAGCAAACTTAGTTTATTTTCTAATAAATAATGAAGTAGTTAGGCTATCAGCTCATTAACAACGCAGTAAAAGGCAAACAAAAAAAAGATATGAGATGTTCAGATGACAGAGGGATGATCTCTAGCCAAGGGGATGAGAAAAAAGCTCCATGAAGGAAAAGAAATTTAAACTGGACCTCAAATGATGGATAGGACTTTAGGAGGCAGAGGGAGTGACAGTATTTCTGAAACTTTCTTCTATTTACTGAAGAAAAGAAAAAGTGAGGAACCAGTCCTAGAAAAGGCAATTTCAGAAAACTCTTCTTCGAAGGGAGGGTGTTTGAGGGGCATACAAAAATAGGCACAAAACCAAGAAAGACTGAAAAGTATACTGAAGATAACTTATTAAGCATTTGTATCTACCATGCCAAGGGGTTTGGACATTATAATAGGAGAAGAATCATGAGATGTTAGGTCTAGAGAACTTAATATCACAGTGTTAGTGTTGCATGGAGATGGTAGAACTAAAAATGATGGAGATTTCCATATGAATGACAGAAAGATGGGATTATTTAATGGGGTAAAAGGCAAGTTTGTGGAAAATGTGATTTTTGCATAAACTATCTGGATTATCTTTAACTGGCTAAAAATCAAGTTCTTTATATAAAACTCTTACCCATCTTCATTTAGTCACTCAACAAGGCATGAACTCTTCCTGATGTTATTGATTATCTTGGGGCAGGGGAGGCAGCCATTAGCAGGATTTCCCTGGTAAAGTATTGAACACCTTATGACCACTCATGCCTCCTCCCCTGGCCTGCTAGGTGGAATGCCTGCTTTTTCCATCAGTCCTAAGTATTCTTAGAAACGGATGTGTGAGCAGAGCTAAGGTTTATGGGGCAGGAGGAACAGATTAACTAGTTACCACATCAGCGTGGGTAAGTTTATCTAATTAATCTTTGATGAACCCATTGTCACCAGGAGGATCAGGACACTGGAAAATATAAGCTAAGTAAATGTTTAATTTGATCCAAGAAAAAGAAGCTTGATGAGCTTCCAGATTCTGACCAGATTTTGCTGGGTGGCAGGATCAAGTTTTATCTAAGTATTCTCCAAATGGTGGCCAGAGCTTCTGAGAACAAACATGCTTCAAAAGGACTCTACCCATGCAAGACCTTTCAACTGGCTTTGACTTGAAGCCATCCAAGTTTTGTAAAGGTACTAAATTGGAAAAGATCCCATAAAAATGAATCTTTGGTGTCAATTTCAAATTTATATTTTTAAAAAAGAAATAGGGATGAGAATTAAGAGGAAAGCTAGCTTTCCATTTCCATAAAGGTTTTAGAAAACACCTGGAGAAGTCCTGCCAGGACTTCTGGGCTACATTTGCTCACAGTGTGACTCACAGGAGGTCACCTGCAACAGGAGAGGCTCCCTCCTACGCCGGGTTCAGAACCAAATAAATAAATAGCACACCAACTTTGGAGAGACACACGTCAGAGCTAAACATGTAATTTGGAAAATTATATGTGGCTAATTGCCCAGAAAAGACCTCTTAGGTTTTCACAGAGATTCATTGGGATGATTTTATTAGACTCATCAGAAAGGCTTAGAACATTTCTCTTCCCAGGACAAGGGTGAGAAAAAAATATTCTGGGGAACATAAGATCGAGGCAGCACAGAAGTATTTATGTTTACCCTAGTGGCCACCGAAGGATAAACAAGAAATGCTGCCATAAACCCCTAACTTATATGGGAGACAGCTCATATGTCTCCCAAGCCGCTATCCTTTTTCTAATCTTAAAGTGTGTATGTAGGCACCTGACTCTGCTGGTTGCTCACCAGAGTCACTGTTCTGAATTCACTGGTCTTATTTAGGGCTACAGCAAAGATGATTGATTGATTGATTGACTGATAGAGAGATAGATAGATATAGATAGATAAATAAAACACAGGCACCTTCTTGATGACAGGCCTTGGCAAAAAAACAAAACAGAAAAAAACTGTGCAAATAAAATTATGAGGAGAGTATTGGGATGTCAGCCCAAATCATCTTGTCTTGGGCGATTTTTTTTTTTGTCCCCCTCTACCATGACAAAAATAAAGAAGAAGGAAGTGAATAAAATAGTGGCATCTCCTGATTCCTTCAGAAGTTCTCCATATTCTTGCTGAGGTAAAAGCTAGAAAACATTTGTGTATTCAGAGCAGGTGGAGGCTGATAGTTTCTGCCCCCAACCCCATCATTTTTACAGATGTGATCTGCTTTTTTTTTTTTTCAGATGTGATCTGCTTTTAACACCCTTGCAGAGCATCTCCTTGATAAGCCTGATTCTTACAAAGCCTGTATGACAAATCCTGAATCAAAAAACCCAAGTACCATCCAACAGAACTTTCTTTAATGATGTAAATGTCTTGTAAACCTTGTTGCCCAATATGTCAGTCATTTGCAGTAGGTGACTATTAAACATGTAGAATGTGGATGGTCTACCTGAAAAAATCTTAATGTTATTTAATTAAATGAAATTTAAATAGCCACATGTGGCTAGAGGCTACCACATACAACATAAACGACACCAGGTGGCTCTCCTTGATAGTAACAACTCCAAAGTTATCAATGCCTATCTGCCCCATTTTAAACATCTTTGGATTAATGTGGAAGGGCTTTCCAGTAGTAAATGAAAAAGAAGTTAGAATTACAATATATTTTCTAAAAGGATCTAATCACAGTACTTACAGATATGCAGAATAACAGACATAGAGCATAGCAAACTAGCTAGTTTGCTAAAGGTCCAGTCTTGCACTTTTGATCATGGAAACATTATTATTTGCAATTAACCTTTTAAGCACCCCAAACTGGACCTGCCTTGCTTACTTTGCAGTTTCATCATCTCTATGTAAATTGTATTTTACAGTACTTTTATCTTCTCATAATCCAGTTTTTTTTATACTATGCACTTCTTCAAGTGAATGCTCTGTCCCTTAACTTCCAAAAATCTACCTAGACAACCACTTGCTTTGCCTACAAAATCAAACAGCGATGATCTTCTTTCTTGGTTAATTAACTAGTTAACTACTAGGTTAATAACCTGTTCCTACTGGTATATAGTATTGTTGGTGACTTGCTTTTTCATGTTTTTCTTTCTGAACTTGTAGCAACTTCTTTGATTCCAATGTTTAAAAACTCTATCTTACACCTGTTGTTGACCCATGTAAGTGCAACTTCACCAAATTATGTAGAACAAAGGTTCCCAAACTTTAAGGCACACAGGAATCATCATTGGAAGTCTTGCTAAACACAAATTCCTGGGTCCTAACCTGAGAGTCTCTGATTCAGTATGTCCAGATGGAGCCAGAGAATCTGCATTTCTAACAAGTTCCCAGGTGCTGAGGATGTAGCTTGTTGGGAGACCACAATTTAAGAACCCCTCACCTAGACTTTAAGAACTCTTCTTGGTTTCTTGGATTTCTCATCCACTTCCTGAATCCGATGGCCGGTCATTTTGGTGTAGACCCCAACAATGCCCTTTATGAAATTTGGTATGCTGTGAATCAGTTGGGATACTATTCAAATGAAGAGTTGGAATCAGTGGGTCTGGAATAGAGTCTCAGAATCTGCATTTTAACAAACATCCTAGGAGATGCTCATGATCCACTCTGAGTAACACCACCCTAGAATTCTTTACCTTAACTTTCCCCCTTACTCATTTTCAACACTGTGTTATTCTGAGACACAGGTTTCCTAATATCTGCTAAGGAACTGGACTTTTCACACTCATTATCGCCTATGAGTCCTGATAGCTAGTACTGGAGCTACCACTCCCCAATCACATATTCAAGGTGGACATCACTGATTCATCATGGCGATTATGAATGCTGAGTCTGAATGTAGCCTCAACAACCTCCTCAGAACAGTGGGCATCAGACAGTCATTAACAAATCCCAGCAGACTTAGAGCAAGCTGTCTCTCTTTGTTCAAATATATCTGCCAAAATTGTTATACTGAACTTCACTAAGGATTGAAATCTTCCCATCTTTTAATGTCAATAGGTAAGTGAGTTTTTTTTAAACTGTATTTAAATTTTTTTTTTCAGCGTAACAGTATTCATTGTTTTTGCACAACACCCAGTGCTCCATGCAATACGTGCCCTCCCTATTACCCACCACCTGTTCCCCCAACCTCCCACCCCCGACCTTCAAAACCATCAGGTTGTTTTTCAGAGTCCATAGTCTAATTGGAAGGGGAGGTAAGTGAGCTTTTTTAAAAAAGATTTTCTTTGACAGAGAGAGCACACATAAGTGGGAGGGAGTGGCAGAGGGAGAGGGAGAAGCAGGCTCTCCACTGAGCAAGGAGCCTGATGTGGGGCTCAATCCCAGGACCCTGGAATCATGCATGACCTGAGCTGAAGGCAGATGCTTAACTGACTGAGCCAACCAAGCACCCCAATAATCAAGCTTTCTATATACCTGAGAATATTTAGTTCACATGGCTACTCAGTTCCTTCTTCCTTGTGAATTTTGATAAATCTATTTCTTCCTCTAGTTTTCAACCATATCTCTCTTTATTGTCTTAGTAGAAGTCATATTCTACCTTATTAATATCAGATTTTTTCCTTCTAAGATAATACATACCCTACTTGATATCTTTAATATTTTCTTTTTTTATTTCTCCCTTATCTAAAATAAGCTCATGTCTCTTATCTCAAAAACAAGGACTCTTGATGCTGCTATTATATCAAAATGCTGGTCTTGTTTCTCTTTGCTTTGACTTTCACTCCCCCAAAATGGATTCTATACTCATGGCTTCCATTCGAAGCACCATTCATTCCTAAACCTCCAGAAACTTGTATCCTTCCCCACTGCTCTAGCAATGATGTCTCACAAGTGTTTATCCAGGGAATTTAATGACTTTTTCACAGTTTTCAGTGAAGTAACTACTATTGATTAAACTCTTTGAAATAAAAGGTTTTATTTTCCCCTGGCTCCTGGCCTACTCCTTGTTTAGATCTTTGGTTTCATTCTCTTCCCACCACTTGATATCTAGAACCCAAAAAGCAGTTCTGTCTCTAGTACACTATAGTTTTCTCTCTCCAGCCTTCCTCAGATGTCTCATCAAGTTTCACTGCTTCAGCAAACACTTCTCTTGTGGGTGATGACACCCAAACCCATTTTCCTTTGAAGGTTCAGCCCTACTTTCCCAAAAGCCTACTAGGCATCTCCACTAGGATTTTCTCAACAGGTTTAAAGCTGATCTCATCTTTTCCTCACCTAAGTCAGTTTCCTCTTTGGGTTTCTTATTTTTGCTCTTCAAGTTACCTAGGCTCAGGGTCCTGGAATTGGCCTGGACCTGCCCACATGTCACTCTGTACACCCAATAAGTTCTCAGAGCCTATAAATACTTCCTTATTTCCTTCAAAGTGTTTCTCTAAACATTCCATTCCTTTTTATCACTGCCAATTCCAACCCAGTCTTATTACTTAATCTTCTAAGCACAGAAGATTTTTCAATTCTCTTCATGTCAATTAATCCAAGAAGCTACTGTAATGGAATTTCCCAAAACCCTTCCTTCTTATGTCACCCTCATGTTCCCAAAGCCTTCATCATACCATTTCCTACAGCAAATATAATCTATAATCCTATCCAAGAGATTCTGTAATTACAATCATTCAGTCTATCCAATCTTACATCCTTCTACCCACTCCATGAACTCCTCAGCTATGTTGGCCCATTTTTTCTCAAAACATGCCATCCTTGTTTACAAAGAGCCATCACACCCCACTCCTACATGTTACCAGTTTCCTATGCCCTACCCTCCTCCATTGTTCATCCCAAAGTCCAACTTCTGAGTGGACTTTCTTGACTATTTTTGCCCTAGTATGGTTTGCATAACTGAAGTCTTGTTTGAACAACATACACTCAGCTTTCCTGCCCTTGCATTGCTATTTACCTTTTCCTATAAATCCTATATTCCTGCACAGATTCAAATCTCCCTGTAAAAGGAGGTCTATCTTACATCTGCTAGAATGGCAGCCAATCATGGATCAGCAATGTCACCAGACAACTGAGTTTAAAAGTAAAGATTTTATCCTAATTGTGTCCATTTTATGGATCAGCATTAGAATTTCTATGCAGTATGAACTATGCAACTCTGCAGCATTGCCCTCAGGGTGACAATTTTATACATTGCTCTACAATAGATAAACACACCAGAGCAGGTAGTGTTTCCTCTAATAATGAGGCTTTCACACAGTCAAAAGCTGTAGTTTAACTAAATCTTGTTTCATATTCTAGCTAATAAATGCTCCTAAATATTTTTAAGCTTCCCCACCGTCACTAAGGCTTAGAAAGGCTATTTGTCATACTTGCAAAGGCTTCAAATGAGGCATGATTTCCAGAAGAAAGCAGCTGTGTAAAATTGGCCTACAAACAGAAAGACGGCATGGCTGTGGGACACCTAGCTTGCTGTCAACAACCAAAACCTTCACTGGCACTGGTAAATGTTTTATTGGTTTAATATTAAATTAACTGCCCTTGCATACGGAGTGCATTATATTTAATGGCATTCTGGTATTGGAACTGCAGTTTGCTCTTATGCACCTGTAAAATTAGTATTTCATAATATTCCACTAAGTTTGTAAAGCTTCATTTGTTTTACATGCAGTTTTCAAAAGCTTGACATAGGCAGTGGAACTTGGGCTTGGAGAAAATCTGATGGGCACACTGATACCACAAAGGAGGGACTCCTTTATTTTTTCTATCTACAACACACACTATTTGAAACAAAGATTATAAGGTTTTTGTTTATCTTGAGTCATCGGTGAACGATTAATGCACTTTGGTTGCCCTTCACATTGCTCAGGAAAAGTCTATCTGGGGAGATGAGTAATTGCAGGTTTACTGAGATCAAACCTGACGACGATTCTTCAGGCTGCTCCTGTTTAAATACCTTAACTGTTACTAAACCTTGGGTAGGGAGTCATTTTTGGTTTTGCCCAGAAATTTTAAGCCTACAATTAGAGAGGATTATTTACAAATAGTATTCATTTAGGGACAAAATTTCCCTGATTATAAAACAGTTAAAAAAAAAATCCTGAAAACAATGAAGCTTAGATTCTGTGCTTCTCTTACTAAAGTTATTATATGGCTAACCCAGAACTCACCTTTCATATTAATTGGCCTAATTTACAGAAACAATTGTTATCCACTGACTCTGCTTTTGGCACTGAGAGCACTTTGAACTACATACACACACACACACAAAAACAGTCTTAATAAACTCAGTTGGCATTGTGGCCAAGCAGACTTTATTTTTACAGGACTCACTTTCTAAGGTAAATTGCCTAGAGCCTGACCTCATTCAAAGATGCCCATTCAAAACTGGTTCTTCATTTATGTACAAGCACTTGTTTGAATACCTGTTTTCAATTCTTTTGAGTACATAATCTAAATAGATCTATAGAGACAGAAAACAGATTGGTGGTTGCTAGGTGCTGCGGGCAAAGAATGAGGGACTGCTTAATGAGAATGAGGTTTCCTTTCCGGGTGATGAAAATGTTTTGGAAGTAAATAGAGGTGATAGATGTACAACATTGTGAATGTACTTTAAAAATGCCAGTGAATTATACATTTTATGTATGATGGTTAATTTTATGTATGTGAATATCACTTCAACTAAAAAAAGAAAAAAATTGATCTTCATCATGGGCTTACTGAACATATGGTTTGCAAGCCCCACTCAGATCAGGTCGACAAGTGATACTGAGCTGCCCTAAAAATGAACCCCACAGGTTATCTTCTGAAAGAAACATGGGACTTCTAACAATTTCTTACATTTTATTATATAATCAAAATTGCCTACTTCTATCTAGACCCTTTGCATCTGTCTCTATTAACAGAACTATGTAAAATTCAATGACCATCCCTCTCCCTTCTTTAAGATCTTTCCCACAGTCTCTGTCTCCTCCCAGTGTGTGGCTTTTCATTTCCTTTCATTTCCTGAGCACACCTAAGGAGCTTGTGTCCCTCGAAGACTCTGCATTAGCCCTCTTCCCTTCCCTGAAGGATCTCCGAGGACTTCTTTGCCCCTATCAGGCTGCTAAGGCCTCTCAAACTTGGACTTGCAGCCCCTCCTTCTTATAGATCTGTGTGGCACTAGCCACCTGCATGTCCAGAAAACTCTCATTTCCCAAATGGAGTCCACTGTAAAAAAACAAAACAAAACAAAACAAAACAAAAAAAACACTGCTGACTTTAATAATAGTTTTTGAAAAAAAATATTTAGAAAATGTTTTCATAGACATTCTCTTTGAATCTTCACAACTCCTTGGGGGATAAATAATATTGTGTCCCCACATGGCAGCTAAGGAAGTTGAGGCTCATAATGGTGAAGGGCTTGACGTTACTAAGTTGATAAATTGCAAACATGCCCACTATTCAGCCTCCTAGTTCCTTACTCACCCCAGTGTATGATAGGGATACCTTTATATCTCTTCAAAAATGGTTCCCTCTCCTACATTTGCAATCTACTTTGGCAACATCACCCTCTCTACACTCAGGCTCAGGAACTGGAGCCTTCCAAGTCATTCATGACCTTCTTCTCCTTCACTGCTAACATCTAACCAAAGTCTCTTACCTGTTGTCTATTCTATGTCCATGGTTACCACTCATCCCCTCTTATATCTTGCCAGACTACTTCGAAATTCTCTTAACTGACCTCCCAGTACCCAGTTCTATCCCTACAGGTCCCCTATTATTGTATCCCATCATTCATCCCTATCCCAGAAAGCCTTGGTTCATCAGTGCTACCTATCAGACCACATCAAGGATTTTAGCATGGGATTCAAGGCCTCTTCACATCTTTTCACTTTCCAGCTCTACCTATCATAATTCCTCACCATGTCTTTAATTCAGGGATACTGAATTACCTTCTATTGCCTGAAGCCACTGCATTTCACTCTCCTGTGCCTTTACTTGTGCTGTTTCTTCTTCTTGAATCTCCTTCTTATTTATTTTCTAATTTATGAAATTCTTCAAAATTCAATTTAAACCTCACTACCTTTGTGAAATATTTCCTGACCACCCCTACCTGGTCCAGGGAGAATTAGTTAATCCTTACCTGATGTTTAATACAAAGCACTTTTCCTATCATGTATATCAGTTTCTTAGGGTTGCTATAATGAATTAACACAACCTTTGTTGCTTAAAACAACTGAAATTTATTCTGTCACAGTTCTGGAGGCCAGAAATACAAAATCAAGGTGTTGGCAAAGCTACACCCCCTCTGGGAGTTTCAGTGGAAATCCATTCCTTGCCTCTTCCAAAGCCTAATGGTTTCGTTGCCAGCATTTCTTGGCTTGTGACTGCATCTCTCTTAGCTATCTCCACACTGCATGTCTAAAAAGGACTATTTTCTCCTAACACGTGAAGGATAGCTTTGCTGGGTATACTAGTATGGTGTGAAAATCATTTTCACTCACAATTTTAAAGGCCTCTGGCCTTGCATTCTAAGTTCCATTATTGCTATCTTGTCCCATTCTTAGGTCTAGTTTACTTCATATGATCTCATTTTTTTCACCCCCCCTGAAGTTTTTATCATTTTTTTCTCTCTTTCTCCCTGGTTTCTTAAAATATCATGATGGGGGGCGCCTGGGTGGCTCAGTGGGTTAAAGCCTCTGCCTTCAGGTCAGGTCATGATCCCAGGGTCCTGGGATCGAGCCCCGCATCAGGTTCTCTGCTCAGCAGGGAGCCTGCTTCCTCCTCTCTCTCTCTCTCTCTGCCTGCCTCTCTGCCTACTTGAAATCTCTGTCAAATAAATAAATAAAATCTTTAAAAAATATATCATGATGGTGTTGCCTTGGTGTAAGTTTTTTTGGTACTCATTATATTGAATACTTGGTAGAATAGTTCAACATCCCTATTTCTAAGAAATGTTCTATTATTTGGTGAATAATGTCCTAATTTTTTCTATTCTAATTTTCTCATATACCTACTAGCTAGATGTTCGATGACCCAGAATAATCTGATAAAATTCTTAAAAATTCTCTGATATCATTCATTTCCTTATCTTTCTATTTTTAAATTCTGGATATTTTCCTCAGATTTATCTTCCAATAATTCTACTGAATTTTTAAAAAAATTTAGTTATCCTATTTTTAATTTCTAAAGGCTCTTATTTTTTCTTGGCCTATTCCATTTTTAGCAACAAAGTTAATATGCAATGGTTACAATATTTCCATATATCTTTTTGAGATGTTTTATAATAACCTCCTCAAGTTTTCCTTTCTTATCTGTATTGCCTCTTCTTCCTCTGATTTCTTTCTTCCTATTTCTTTTGGTATTTATCTTTTCTGTAATAGATTTTCCTCGAATGGTTGATGTTGCTTGGTTATCCATTTACATTTTACAGCAAAACACTAAATACTTAAATAAAAGTTTTATGTATATTTATATGGTTTCTACAGGCCAAATATATGGCAGGTCAAATATAATTAATGCTGGTCTTCTTTCTAGGGATTGTTTTGGCTCTCCACAAAGAGAATCTCCAGTGTTCTGTGTAGAGAATCTCCAATGTTCTGTCCAGAGAAGGGTATATCTAAGGCCAGATGAGAGGCAGTAAGGTCATTTTTCACCTTTTGGTTTATAGATTTCTACTTAGGATCAGTATAACATCCCAAGCTCATTCTCCTCTGGGCCCTTCTCCCTAATCTCTGAGATTTCTCTAGTTCAATTTCTTTCAAGGATAAACTTTCAGACTCTTCAAAGCATAGGAAGTTGGAAGAATTTTGTCTTTTTACTATAAACTGTTGGAGTGTGTACCAAGAAGTTGCCTATTCCTTTAACTTATTTCAAACATATCTATTTTCAGCTCCACAGTTCACCACTACACTCTTCATTCCTGCAATTATTTAGCCATTTTCTTATTTACAAACAAATTGGATTGGGTGGCATTTATTTCCATACCACCATCTCCTAGCCCTGGCCCCAAAGTTATTTTGGTCTAACTTTCTAAGTCCTTTCTACTTACTGAATACACTTACTATCTACTAAATACAAACACTTGCTATTTTCTCTACCTACTACTACATATTTAGAGGTCCAGAATCTCCCAGTTTATTCAAAGACTATGTTTCTTACTCTATTCTTTTTTTTTTTTTCTTTTTGAGAAACTCTAGAGAGGAGGATACCAGATAACGCTTTATTTATTCCACCATTTGGAAATTAAAACCCTCATTTATTCCACACCTTTCTCTCTGATCTTTTAACCTACACTCTTTACTTTCTTTCTTCTAAAAAGATAGTCTTTCCCATTACCACCCCCAAACTTTTAGAGGCTCTGTTTCTCTCTCAAAATCCCCTCTTTGACCTGTATTTCTGATACTGAAATAGTATTCAGTTCCCTATTCCCTCAAATAGAACTAAACTGCATTTTTTTTGCATTTGCTCCAAATTGCCTCTTATCTCTCCCCTACTTTTAAAATTGTGTTTATTCCTTTAAGGATAAATAACTTTCAACACAACATTCAAAACAGAGTAACTGAACACTACTCACAACAAATTGCTCAAAGGAAGTGAGAAAAAAAGAGATTACTATATGTCCAGGCCTACCAGTCACTCATTAAATATTAAACTGATTCCCACAAATTTTTCCATGGTGTTTTAAACTTTAAGAAAAGCCTAATGGAGCATCACAGTATGGATGCTCATGAATTGTAACAAATCAAGCAGGACCCAACTGTCTGAGTGCAAGTCTCTGGGATAAGTTTAACATAAAAGTAGACTTCATTTCCATCCACCACAATTATGCATTTTATCCATTGCTTTGGAAACTGTACAAGGGGAATTATAAGTTCCACAGTGTCAGTAATCAAGAAAAATCAATTAAAATATATTCCATGTTATTAAATAGTTATGACAGTTGCTTTCATTACTTCACGGATTTTAATTAGCCCTCAGAATACCACTGTGGTCATTTTCTATTTTGAATGGACAAACTGAGGTATGAAATAATAAAGTACGTTTTTTAAAACTATGTTTGAGGAAAAAAACAGAAGAATTAAGAATAACCTGGGCTTGGCTTACCTTCTTGTTTATCAGCCACATGACCTTCCATATAAGAGACTGTTCATGGCATCACTGAGCTTAAAACTCCAAGATATTTTTCACATTAAATCAGATACTTAAATGTAAAAACTGTCTACTTCCTGACATCTATAATGCCCACTCTATAAAAGTAAAAATATTTTAATTTAGCACTTTAATTATAAAAATGTCTGATAGTTTAAAATGTTGTGTTCACACTCTTTGAAATTATTACATTGCTGTAATTTGGTTACACATTAAAACAGAAACCTGTTTGTGTATTTTACTTTAATTGTGTGTCTATTTTAAAGAACACTTACAATTACAATGATTCAAATACAAGGAATAATTTGTTGAATGTAAGACTATACCATGAACTTCATAGCTGGATGAAAATTATTGGATTCAAAATCATTCAGTTGCCTGCATGAGCCAGAATTTGGATCAGATTTTTTGGAAAATGTGGTCTACTATTAAAGCTTTCAATTGAAACTCAGTAAAGAAAATACAGAGAACTAAAAATGCAATGTGAAGAAGAGAGGAAGAATAATATTTTCAAATTATAAAGGAGTTGTGTTACAATGGAAGTGATTATTCCTTCAGTATGGGTATTTATTGGTTGTACCATAAACCATCTCTCTCTAAACCTAACAGCCACATGGTAATGCCTATCCCAGCATGCTGCCAGAAGCATGGGAAAAACCTGCTGCCTTAGAAAGACTCTTAAACAGAAGATGGGGAAGACCAGTCACACAGCTGTCATGCCTGCCTGTTCTAGCCTGAGCCTCAAAGACTACAACCTGTTTTAATCAGCATTTCTCTCTAAAGCCAAGAAGACTCCATAGTCTTCTTGGTATACCAGGAGTCCCTTCCCCTACCAGTGGGCACAACCTGATACAGCCTTTTCTCTGCACTCAAACTTTGTTGGGGTGGGAAGGTCTCTACTCTGCTTCTGGATTCTCCTCTGGAACTCTATGAGGACACTGATTATCCAATCTAGCTCTCCTCTGCCCCACCTCCTTGGAGGTGGCATCCCACTCCCTATACTAGCTGAGGTCTTCTTTTGGATAAGGTCTTTTTTTCTTGATAGATTTCTAGACAGTATGCAGAGGTGCCCTTTCAGCCTGAATGGATTCCTCTGAACCACTTGTTTCATCACAATATCATCACCTGTGACATGAACAATTATGAAAGCTTGCACACAGCACTTCTCTAGTCCATACTTCATACCACAGCCAGAATGGTCTCTGCCTCTCATCTGCTTAAACCTCTTCAGAGGGGGCCCCCAGTCCTCTCAGGATAAATTCCAAACCCTTAACTATTTCTATAATTTTACTTTCTGTCTTGCTCCAACCCAATCTCTATGCTCAAACCCTGTTGGGCTATTTATAGATCCCTGAGTACAAGTTCCTCCTATTCTCTGGTCTATGGAATTACCACAGCTATAGAGACTTGAGTCTAAAGCACTTTACCCTCACTCTAGGCTGCTTTCTTTAAAATCACTTTCCCTAATACCAATTTATCTATAAATTAACATCTCTTAGACATTTAAATTTTTTTTGCATTTTACTTTATCTTATTTCAGTGTTCCAAAATTCATTGTATATGCACCACACCCAGTGCTCCATTTAAATTTTTAAAAATACTTTCTTTTATTTTTAAGCCATATTTTGACTTTAAGATTTTTCTTGCTCAATTTATCTATTTCTAACTATTTTTTTTAAATTGCAGGATTTGGGGCACCTAGGTAGCTTGTCAGTTAAGCTCCAACTCTTGGTTTGGGCTCAGTTCATGATTTTAAGGTCATAGAGTTGAATCCCACATAGGGCTCCGTGCTCAGCAGGGAGCCTGCTTGAGATTCTCTCTCTCCCCCTGTCTCCACTCATGTCCCATCATTCATTCTCTCTCCCAAATATATAAATATGTTTTAAATTGCAGGATTTTATGGAAAATGAGATTTAAATTTTTTTTTTTTTTTTTTGCAGATGTCTCTTACGGTGGTTATATTTTTTGAAAACTTTAGGAACATTCAATACAAATAATTTTTCATTTTTTATTATTTTATCTTTTATTATTTATTTTAGAGAGAGAGAGGAAAAAAGTACGAGCAGGAGGGATAGAGGGAGAGGGAGAGAAAATATCAAGCAGACTCTGCAGTGAGCACAGAACCTGATGTCGGGCTCCATCTCACAACCCTGAGCCAAAACCAAGAGTTGAATGCTTAACCAACAGCACAATCCAGGCACCCCTTAAAGAACTTTTAAGTCAGCAATTCATGCTTCTCACGAGTATACAAAGCAAGAATCACAATAACTTACTGTCTTTTATATTATTTAGGCTTTGTCACTAAATAGCCAAAGATAGTCAATATTTGATATTTGACCAATATTTTAGTTGATGAATATTCTAGGATGAAATCAAGGAAATGCCTAACAGAGTTAGAGAACAATCCTTAAAAAATAAACAGAGTGAGTGAGAAATTATTTAACCTATTATGCAAATACATAAATGCACTAAATATCAAATTTCAAAAAAAGCATATATATTTAAATTAACTGACAAGCATCTGAGAATGCTTTTTTTGTGTATAACTGTATTTTGATTTTCACTATAGCACCATGAGATAGATCTTCACTACAAAGAAGAAGAAACTAAAATTCAGACACATCAAGTGAAATGTATCACACAACTGCAATGAATAGAGGCAGGACTCGCACCTATGTCTTTCAAGAGCTTCACTGCTCTTTTCACTGCAGTCCAAGAATCTTGACATCTGAATGATGTCATGAGTCCATGAATCCAAATGACAGAGCTGAAAATGTTACCACTGATGTCTGCTTCATTTTTTCATAGTTGGATAACTCAAAAGGAAAACAGATCTGAGAGACTTCTGCAGCCATAGGGGAACTGCATCAGGAAAACCACAGTACTGTGTAACAATCCACCCCAAGCTCAGTAGTTAAAGAACAATATTTATTACAGCTCACACATGACTGTAGGTTAGCTGGGGCTGGGCTAATCTAGGCTGGGCTCAGCTGGGGCAGAAGTGCTTTTAGCCTACAGTAACTGAGGAGATTTTGCTTTATGGGATAAGTCAGATGAGGCGATTCAGCTGCAGGGTGAAAGTCCAGCTTGCTCAATTTTTTTTCCTGTTTTATTCTGCAGCTCAGGTTAAAGGGATTGCCATGGCTTGGATGTGCTTCTGATGACAGTGAAGGAGACATAGCTCATGAGCCTTAAAGCCAAGGCTAGAAATGGTGCATTGCTATTATCACCTACATGACATTAGACAAAGCCGGGGCTGAGACCCAAATTAAAGAGAAAAGTATGCTGTGGATCAAAGAGGCAATCACAAGGTAAAGAAGAAAGAGATGAAGAAACAGAGCCAGCAATTCATTCTTTCTAAAACTTAGTTTTCTAAGTACCCTCTGATTTGAACATCTGAGATCAGGTACACTGCTTGGACAGTAAAATAAATTCACTTTTCTTCTTTCCATTTATCCTTCTGCTTATCCATCCTTCTGACAAACTTTGAAAGCCTACTAGGCAAAACAATACCATAGACACTGGAAATGCAAAATTAATAAAAAAATTTCTCTATCCTTCAGATAAGACAGAAACATAAAAAATATCTTCATAGCATATGAGAACTTTAATACAATAAAGGGAGAGTTAAACTGGAATAACTTTTCTGGATGATAGTTTGGAACATAAATTAGAATGTTTTTAAAAAGGACTTTTCATTTAATATAACTTTTCACCTCAACATTCGCTTAACAAAATAACTGGATAAATATACCCAGGTGTACATACAGGGATGTTGAACAAATACTGTTTAAAAGAGCAGATACCTGGGTGCCTGGTTAGCTCAACCAGAAGAACATGAAACTCTTGATCTCAAGATTACTCTCAAGAGTAATCTCTATTTAAAAATAAGATCTTTAAAACCATTTAAAAGAAGAGAGCAAATAACTGAAAAGAACTTAAACTCAATAGTATCAGATGGATTTCTGGAAGGAAATAGACCAACAATTATAAATAGCTATCTCTGGTTAGTATGATTATGAGTAATATTTTTCTTGTTATTTCTGTTTGGCTTCTATTTTGTCTACAATGGACATGGACTACTTATATAAAAATAAATTTAAAAATATGACTAAAGAAAAAGAAAACTTTAATTATAGTTTGATTAGAACTAAAACATAAAAATTAAGGTTGCCAATAACACATAAACAAATAATTAAAATATAATGTAATTTGGTTCACAATATTTGCTATATACCAAATACGAAGAAACACTCTCTGGAATAGGACAGTCCTATGGAAACCTTAGAGAACAGATCTCTATTAGAGCTAAACCTAGAAGGATGTGTGGAAGCTTGCCAGGAGAAGAAAGGGAAGTGAGACTGTGTCTTCCTGGTAGAAGGGAAATTTTTGTAGAAATAATGAGCAGTTAAGGGTATAGAAAGGAATTCCCATCATTTTTCAAAAAACTTTAGTGAGACTGAGGGACCAAGGAAGACCTGAACTACTTATGAAATTCTTACTATCAAAATTTTTACCAAAATCAATGCATTTTCTAATACAAGAAGTACCAATGCAGGAAAAGATAGCATGTTTTACTAAATAGATGTGGAGCATCTTAGATTTATGCTACTGAGGAAAGAATTGTAAATCAAGTGTTCACTTCCTTGTGGTCCTTAATTAAATGTTTGATTCAGCATTGAAAATGTTAGGTAGCTACTGAAAAGACTGTTGATTTGAGTAATGTTTTATATTTTAAAATGACAGGTCTCTCATAATAAGACATTTCTTCTTGGCAAAGGCAGGATAGAGTTTTTCCAAACCATTGGGAAGATATGGTCCATTTACTGATTTCCATTTCTGGACTTGATTTATAACCATGTGAGTTCATCAAATTCAAACTTGAGAAAAGAATTTCTACCAGGAAGATATTTTAGACCAGACCAGATTGCTGGATATCATCAAATTTCAAGATTGGTATATTTTCCATCAACTGTCCTATTCATCCACACTTTGCATGTACTCACTAGTTTTTTTTTTTTCTTTCTATTCCTAGAGCTTTTATAGGTGATTATTTTCTTCTCTTAATACATAAACTTGAGCTTTTTAGGCATCTAGTTTTTCATAAACTCAAACATGTTTTGCTTCTTTTCCCAATCAATGACATTAATGGAAAGAATATGATCTCAAAGGAAAAGCTGAAATTGTGCTATAAAAATTTTGACACAAATCCTTTTAATTATAGACCATTTATATTTGATTTGTCTCATTATTTTGTTATATATCTTATCTCTTTTTGCAAAAGATTTGTCATTTCCTTCACTGTAGTACCTGAAGCATATAATTATTTTGTATTTTTGTCCCATTCCCTATCCCCACTCACAGACATACGAAGCACTAAGCTCTGCAATTTGGTGAAGTTGGTGAATTTAGAGAAACTCATGTATACTCTACTCTTCCTGCTCTTCTAAAATGTTTGTCTACATATTTTGCATTTTCAAGTTCTTTTTAAAATCTTCTTGTCATTTTATTTTTTCCATCATGATAAGTATACTCTTTAATCTCCATCCCCTATTTGCCCATCTCCCCCCCCCCCCCCCATTCACCTCTGGTAACCATCAGTTTATTCTCCATTGTTAAGAGTCTCTTTCTTGGTCTTCTTTTTTTTTCCCCCCTTTGCTTGTTATTTCTTAAATCCCACATATGAATGATATCATATGGTATTGTGTGGTATTTGTCCGTCTCTGACAATTTTGCTTAGCATTATAGTTTTAGCTCCATCCAAATCATTGCAAATGGCAAGATTTCATTTGTTTTTATGGCACAGTAATATTCTGTATAAATATAAATATATATATAAATATATACATGTATATATGTATGTGTGTATATATATAGAGAGAGATAGATAGACATGTATACACACACACACACACACACACACACACACACACACATCCTTCTTCTGTATCCATTCATCTATAGATGGACAATTGGACTGCTTCTATTGTTTGGCTATTATAAAAAATGCTGCAATAAACATGGGAATTGCATGTCTCCCTTGGAATTAGTGTTTTTATATTTTGGATAAATACCCAGTAGTGCAACTGCTGGATTGTAGGGTAGTTCTATTTTTTATTTTTTGAGGAAACTTTGTACTGTTTTCTGCAGTGGATGAACCAGTGTGTGTTTTCACTAAGACTGCATGAAAGTTCCTTTTTCTCCGCATCCTCATTAATACTTGTTGTACCTTGTGTTGTGGATTTTCGCCATTCTGACAAGTGTGAAGTGATATTGTGGTTTTCATTTGATTTGTATTTTCTCAATATTTTCAACTTCTTTTTTTTTTTTAAGATTTTATTTATTTATTTGACGGAGAGAGAGATCACAAGTAGGCAGAGAGGCAGGCAGAGAGAGAGAGGAGGAAGCAGGCTCCCTGCGGAGCAGAGAGCCCGACGCGGGGCTCGATCCCAGGACCCCGAGATCATGACCTGAGCTGAAGGCAGCGGCTTAATCCACTGAGCCACCCAGGCGCCCCAATATTTTCAACTTCTTAATAAACTTCTCTACTTCAATTCCTATAGGAAAAATCATTTGCCAGGTACCTTTGCACATAAATCTTACAATAGTCCTTGACAGAAAGAGGACTTTTGAGGGAAATATATAAAAAGAGCCTGAAGAGGTTTATTTTACAATAAAGCACACACACAAACAGGCAGAGAAATTTAAAGCCCTTTCTTTGAATGGCTTTTTAATTGCTTCTGTATTTCACTTGTTTCTCATTCTCTTTAGAGCAATAGTTTCTAATTTTTGCTGGACATAAGAATCATTTGAGATGCTATTAAAAAATACCCATACTCAAGCCTCACCCCAAGTGACTGAATCTGAATCCATTCAAGGAGGCCCATAGCATGAATACTTTACATGTCTCCTAAGACAATTCTGAAAGTAAATTGTAGGGGCCAAAGTCATAATCACTGAATTAGACTTCTCCAAAATTTAAAAAAAAAAAAAAAGATTTCGACTTATTCAAAGAAAATGAGCTGATATTTAAATTAATCTTAGGATCAGCACAATCCAATAAATACATTGAGATTGCTAATCAAGCAAAAGGTACAGAGTGAGTCAACGGGAACTTTAAGAACAGGGTTTCCAATATTATCATTCCAAAGAAAAGTCTATCTGTTCAGCCTTATCAGTCTCCTTGTTCTCTCAATTTAGGGCTATAACATCCAGACTTCCTCAGTTGTCTGATTCTCTTAAATTTAAACAAAATGGCTGAATTCGCCAGATGTTCTGTTCTCAGATTAACCAGGTGATCTGGCATCAGAATCCACCTCCATGTCAAGATGAACTGGTAGCCTGCCAAAGTATCTCCTCTACCCAGAGTCCTTTTCTCTGGGTAGAAAGGTTAAAATCATAGCAGAGCTGAAACAATACTGCTAACTCTAACAAAACAGGCCAGAAACAAACCCAAAAAGGAAACTGGGCTCCCAACTTCAGATCTTGACCTCTGTACCATTCTATTCAATTTGAACCCTATATTTTTCCTTTTTCGATGCTCCTTCTTCTGAGATGATATGCCCTCTGGCTTCAGATTACAAGCAAAAACCAAAACCACTTTTTTTTTAATCCAATGTTTTCTCTAAGTTTTATCTATTTCTTTGAAATATCTTAAATGCTATGGTTATTTCAACTAGTAATTGTGTTTTTACATCATCTCTGAGAATGGCACGTAGTTCAGAGAAAAAGAGCCAAAGCAGTTCAGTGTTTTTGGCTTATTGTTTGAATATCTGAAAGCACTGCAGCTGGAAAGAATTCCATTAATTTGTGGCTAGCACCAATACATCAGCCTTAAGAGCTTCCAAGTAAACACAGGGAAATTGGCATGGCTATCTTGTGGCAAGAACGAAAGAACAGAGTGGTACAGAGTTCTCCAAGAAGGAAACATTAACCCAGATGTGAACAAGACAATGAATGAATTGTTCATTGGAACTTTTCAACCTTTCAGCTGTGAGCGGCAATTATAATCACCAAACCATCCAAACACTAAAGGAGACTTAAACCTGAAAAGTACCCATCATGGCGCAAGCACAATTATGTCTCCATAGCTCCATGAAGTACAGGAGTCCAAATTTAACTTAGACACTTAAAAAAAAATTAAACTTCTCTTTAGAAGAAACCCAGAAAACCATGTGGTCATGTGTAATGTGTGCACGTGTGTGCACGCACCCCCTCCCACACCCTACATTTAAAAACAACTGGCATTTATCTTCAAGAATCAACTCTTCATACTTATTGCATAACACTCCTTTCACTTCTAATCAGAAAGGCAATCTTTCTTCAAATATTGTAAATACAATTTATTTGCAAATCTACCAGAAAGGATTACAACAGGCTATTTTAGGCCTCTGACTTCAGAGTTGTGTGGTACCTTAACTTTTTTTGCCTTGCCAGGGGACAGAAGTGTTTGTGTTTTTCCTTGCCTAGATGCTAAGGTTCTAAACCATGTGTTTTATTAAGTATCTTAAATAATCATATGGTCTCTATTTTGAAGTGTGCAATTACACTTTTGCTCCCAAATCAGATTCTTTTAGTGTTCACCTCTTAACTGGTTGTGTTTCTGGCTCATTTAGTAATTCAGCCAAAGTGTTCCTTCCCATGTGCCATAGGGAAGGTCAATTCTTGTAGCATTTAACCAGCAATATGAATGAAATTATTTTAACCTCATTTTTCTACATACTCCATTAGAAATCTCTCTGATGTCACCTTGATATATACAATTAAAAAAAAAACACTTGATTGATTGTATTATATCTATGTATCTTCTGGAAGCTATTTTGAATTTACTAACTGTTAAAAAAACAAGTGTATAAAACATCTTTACTGATTTTGACCAACTGAATGTATGTACAAATCATTTTAGGAATGATTTTAGATATGTATAAAGAGATAACAAAATATATTAAAAGAGAATGTTTATAAAAATGAAAGGAATGAGAAAAATGAAAATAAATGACTACTACAAATATTATAGCTTAGGGAACAGTCAGTGAATCTTATTTCTTGTAAGTCAGACATAATAACTGATTCTGATAATATCTAGTATATTATTACTTTTATGCACAATTTCCTAGTTATAAACACAATACCATAAGGGTTTTGGCCTGTAAATATTTCTGTAAAATTGCTCTTTTAAGGAAAACAGAATAAAAATCTAAATAAATTGCACATCTTATAATATTATGGTACACTAATTCAAAGCCATAGGCACAAATTATTTCACCTTATTTTTATGAGGAAGAACTTGACCATGGTAAAAGAGAATTCTCTGTACTGTTTTCTTCAAAATTTGCTTTGGGAAAAACCAAAATACTCCTTGATATTAAATGTGGCAAGCCCATATGAATGTGATGGTAAATCAAATAACTATATTTCTAATCTTTTAACATGCAATTAATAAATTGTTATTTGTAGGAGAGATTTCATGCCCAGTAAGTTTTATGGGTGAAGTCTTAGGTCTGAATTTCTTCTTATAAATTAGACATAATACTTGTGTCAGAAGAATGTCCACATAATGGATGGTTATTGCAATTCACAAATCATGAGTACCAACATTTCCAAAATTCTATGGCATACTGAAAATCCCATTATTTCCAAAAACTAAACCCATGTGCCTGAGGAAACTTTGTGCTAATGGTGGATTTCTTTTTATGATCTTTATATAAATTATGAATATTGGTTTTTTGTACAGATCATAACACATAATATTATGGATTTTCATCTCAAATATTAAATAAAAAAATAGCTTATGATTATTTGAAACTAAGATATTTCCTCTTGACATTTTGTAGGAAGTAAATCTCTCTTACATGTCTTTCCATAAGAGTATATTCAAAGATATAGACTAAGACAGTAATTTCCAAACTTTTGATTGGTGGCCAATGCAAAAATAGACCCTGCATTGGGACTGGGTCAGGGTACACGCATACATGTATATGTATCACTGAAACGTAAGTTTAACAAAGTAAAACTCGCCCTGACTACCAGTGATACTCTTATATTCTCTACTCCACTACATTTATTTCCATTATCAGTTATTATGTTTTAGTTTTGCATACGAATTATGACCCACAATATTAATTTTATGAACCATCCATTGTTCCCCACCCAGAGTTTGCAAAACACTTCTCTGAGAAAAAGAATCTTGCCCATGTCTACCTCTGTGATGGGAGAGGGAAGGTCTTCTGTCCCTGTCAGGTATTCCATTATGTTCAAGACCCCAAAAAGTCTAGGCCCTTGAAAGAATCTACGAATCTAGACTCTTGACGGAAAATACAAGTGGAAAGTCACTGTTGTGCAATATATAAAATCTTATAAGAAGCTACATTTGTGGAGATTATCTGAAGGACAGGCAGGTCTGCATGTGAATAGATAATCTTTGATATCTACCCCTGAATTAAGCCACACCAAAAAAATTCATAAAGTGGTTTTCATCAAGGATCCATCAGCATATCCCTCTGAGAGACAGTGAGAGAATCAAGCATCAGTAAGAAGTGTGTCTACTAGGGATGCTCTGGTCCAGGGCACCTCACAGTTGGATGTGCACAAATACCAAGGAAAATCCTGTTAAAATGCTAATGCATTTTCAAAAGGGCTGCAGTAAACCCTGAGATTCTGCATTTTTAACAAGATCAAAGGTGAGGACAATGCTGTTGGTACAAAAAACACACTTTGGGCAACAAGGGTCCATATGAGACAATGTCATTCCTAAAATTCTGCATTTTAGAATTCTGATTCTTGGAGAGTACTTGAGATAATTATTTTTAATATTATCAGGAATAACTTTTCTCTTATTGATCAAATGCTTTGTATTAGGAAAAAATAGTTACATTTCATTAAATTAGACTTATTCCTGGATCTATGTTATAATTCTATTTTTCTTTCTCCATTATTACCAGTTTACATTCTGATTCTATCTCTCACTTGCATATACTGCTAAGAATTACTTTGTATTGGGGCACATGCACCTGAATGTTTATAACAGCAATGTCCATAATAGACAAAGTATGGAAAAACTTAGGTGTCCATCAACACATGAATGTATAAAGCAGATGTGGTAAATATAAACATGGAATACTATTCAATCATCAAAAAACCCCCAAATCTTGCCATTTGCAATGATGTGGATGAAACTATGCTGAGCGAAACAGGTCAATCAGAGAAAGACAATTATCATATGATCTCTCTGATATGAGGAATTTGAGAGACAGGGCAGGGGGTTGTGGGGGGTAGGGAAGGAAAAAATGAAACAAGATGGAATCAGGAGGAAGACAAACCATAAGAGACTCTTAATCTCATGAAACAAACTGAGAGTTGCTGGGGGGGTGGGATGTAGGGGTAGGATGGCTGGGTTATGGACATTGGGGAGGGTGTGCGCTATGGTGAGTGCTCTGAAATGTGTAAGCCTGATGATTCACAGACCTGTATCCCTGGGGCAAATAATACATTATATGTTAATTTAAAAAAAGAATTACTTTTTATATTTTTAAATAAAACATGAATCACATAACATTGTTCAAGATTGTAGGATTTAGGGGTGCCTGGGTGGTTCAGTAGGTTAAAGCCTCTGCCTTTGGCTCAGGTCATGATCCCAGGATCCTGCGATTAAGCCTTACATCAGGCTATCTGCTCAGCAAGGAGCCTGCTTCCCCTTTTCTCTCTCTGCCTGCCTCTCTGCCTACTTGTGATCTCTGTTTGTCAAATAAATAAATAAAATCTTAAAAAAAAATAAAGATTGTGGGATTTAGAGGCAAGATGGCAGAGGAGTAGCAGACTGAAATGACATCAAATCCCAGGAGTTCAGCTAGATAGGTATCAGACCATTCCAAACACCTACAAACTCAACAGGAGATAGAAGAGAAGAAGGGCAGCAATTCTAGGAACAGAAAATCGATGACTTTTTGAAAGGTAGGACGTGCAGCGAAGTGAATCCAAAGCAACAGGAAGACAGACCATGGGGAAAGGAGCTGGCTCTTGGCAAGTGGTGGAGCAGCGGAGCACAAAATCAGAACTTTTAGAAGTCTGCTCCACTGAGGGACATCGCTCCAGAGGTTAAGCGGAAGTGGAGCCCTCCTGGGGAAAGTGTGGTCTCAGGTCCCACAGGGTCACAGAAAGTTCGGGGTTTCTGAGTGTGACAGAGCTGCCACGTATCGGAGCGGGGAAGCCGACTACAGAGACGGAGCCGAGAACTGAGCTTTCAGATCGGGGTTACCTGTGATCCAAGACACAATCAGACCACTGCTCTTCGAGCAGGGACCCCACAGATCCAGGGAGATTTACCTTCCTCCTCCGGGAGGAGCAGTGCAGCAGGAATCTGCTGGGTTTGGAGACTCCAAATGGGGCCATGCACTAGAGATGGAAATGCTCAGTCACAGCTGGGTGAGCACACAGCACAGCTGGAGACCAAGGAGATGGGAGTGATTGACTGCTTTTCTATGATATCTTACTGAGGACTGGGGCCCCAAGCTCTCGGCTCCCCTGGGCCAAAGACTGGGAGAGCACCATTTTCATTCCCGTCCTCCAAAGTAGTATGGAAAGTGGTCAGGGAACAAAAGCTCAGAAGTGAACCAGAGCAGATTACTTAACCTGGTCCCTGGCAAGGGCGGTGCAATCATGCCTCAGGCAAAGACATTTGAGAATTACTGCCACAGACCCCTCCCACAGAAGATCAGCAAGAACATTCAGCCAAGACCAACCTCACCTATCAAGGAGACTAGAGGAACTCCAGAGCTAGGGGAAAACAACACACAGCATTCATGGCTTTTTTCCTATGAAACTTTAGTCTTGCAAAGTTAATTTTTCTTAATTTTTTTCTTATTCTTTTTTTAACATTTCCTCTTTCCTCTGTTAATATTTTTTAACTAGTTTATCTAAACAATATCTTTCTCAAAAAAAATCTTTTTAAACCTTCACTGTTATAGTCATATTTTATCCTTTCATTGTATTTAACCTAATTTTTAATATACATATAGGTTTTTTTTTCCTAAACAATTTTGGGATACAATTTCTTCTAATCAAAATATATTCTAATCTAGCACATGGCTTTGTTCTAGTCCCCAGTCTGAGCACATTCCCTCCTCTTTTTTTTTCTTTTTCTAACCAACTTATTGTATCAATTCTTTTTTTAGAATTTTTTAATATTTTTATCTTTACAGTCATATTCCATCCCTTCATCATGTTTATCCTTATTTTTGTGTGTGTGTATATATATACACACACACACACATATATATATACACACACACAAAATCTATATATATAACATATATATATATATATATATATATATGTTTTTCTTTCTTTAAAATTTTGAGAGGTAGTTTCTTCTAAAAGACAAAAATACACCCAAAATGAAGTGGGTGGCAATGTTCTATTCACCAGTCTAAAAAAAAAAAAAAATACACACACACATACGTATATATACATATTTTTTTGATTTCTTTTTTCCCCTTTTCTTCTCCTCCCATTTTTGGATCTCTTCTAATTTGGTTAGCATACATTTTTCTGGGGTCTTTGCCACCCTTTTAGTATTTTATTCTCTTGTTCATATATTCTTATCTGGATAAAATGACAAGGCAGAAAAACTCACCACAAAAAAAAAAAAAAAAAAAAAAGAAAGGCAGTACCAGTACCAGTGGGTAGGGAACTAATCAATAGGGACATTGGGAATATGTCAGAACTAGAGTTCAGAACAACAATTCTCAAAGGTGCTAGCTGGGTTCAAAAAAGCTTGGAAGATATTAGAGAAACCCTTCTGGAGAAATAAAATCCCTTTCTGGAGAAATAAAAGAACTAAAATCTAACCAAGTTGAAATCAAAAAAGCTATTAATGAGGTGCAATAAAAAATGGAGGCTCTTACTGCTAGGATAAATGAGGCAGAAGAGAGAATTAGTGATATAGAACACCAAATGATGGAGAATAAAGAAGCTGCGCAAAAGAGGGACAAACAACAATTTGAGGGATAAGTGACACCATAAGACAAAACAATATTAGAATAATTGGGATTCCCCAAGAAGAAGTAAGAGAGGGGCAGAAGATATACTGGAGCAAATTATAGTAGAGAATTTCCCTAATATGGCAAAGGGAACAAGCATCAAAATCCAGGAGGCACACAGAAACCCCCTCAAAATCAATGAAAATAGGTCCACACCCCGTCATCTAATAGTAAAACTTGCAAGTCTTAGTGACAAAAAGAAAATCCTGAATGCATCTTGGGACAAGAAGTCTGTAACATACAATGGTAGAAATATTAGATTGGCAGCAGACTTATCCACAGAGACCTGGCAGGCCAGAAAGAACTGACATGATATATTCAGAGCACTAAATGAGAAAAATATGCAGCCAATAATACTGCTAGGCTATCACTGAAAATAGAAGGAGAGATAAAAAGCTTCCAGGACAAACAAAAATTAAAAGAATTTGCAAATACCAAACCAACCTTACAGGAAATATTGAAAGGGGTCCTCTAAGCAAAGAGAGAGCCTAAAAATAATAGACCAGAAAGGAACAGAGAGAATATACAGTAACAGTCACCTTACAGGCAATACAATGGCACTAAATTCATATCTTTCAATAGTTACCCTGAATGTAAATGGGCTAAATACCCCAATCAAAAGACACAGGATATCAGAATGGATAAAAAACCAAAACCCATCAATATACTGTCTACAAGAAACTCATTTTAGACCCGAAGACACCTCCAGATTTAAAGTGAGGGGGTGGAAAACAATTTATCATGGTAATGGACATCAAAAGAAAGCTGGGGAGGCAATCCTTATATCAGATAATATATATTTTAAGCCAAAGACTGTAATAAGAGATAAGGAAGGACACTATATCATACTTAAAGAGTCTGTCCAACAAGAAGATCTAATAAATATCTATGCCCCTAATATGGGAGCAGCCAACTATATAAACCATTTAATAACAAAATCAAAGAAACACATTGACAATAATACAATAATAGTAGGGAACTTTAACACCCCCTCACTGAAATGGAAAGTTCATCCAAGCAAAAGATCAACAAGGAAATAGAGGCCTTAAATGACACATTGGATCAGATGGACATCACAGATATATTCAGAACATTCCATACAAAAGCAACAGAATACACATTCTTCTCTAGTGCACATGGAACATTATCCAGAATAGATCACATCCTGGGTTACAAATCAGGTCTCAACCACTACCAAAAGATTGGGATCATTTCCTGCATATTTTCAGACCACAATGCTCTGAAGCTAAAACTCAGTCACAAGAGGAAAGTTGGAAAGCACTCAAATACATGGAGGCTAACGAGCATCCTACTAAAGAATGAATGGGTCAACCAGGAAATTAAAGAAGAATTGAAAAAAATTCATGGAAACAAATGATAATGAAAACACAACTGTTCAAAACTGTGGGACACAGCAAAGGTCATCCTGAGAGGAAAGTATATAGCCATAAAAGCCTTTCTCAAGAAACAAGAAAGGTCTCAAATACACAACCTAACTCTACAGCTACAGTTAAAGGAGCTGGAGAAAGAATAGCAAAGAAAGCCTAAATCCAGCAGGAGAAGAGAAATAATAAATAATAAAGAGAAATCAATGAAATAGAAATCAAAAGAGCAGTAGAACAGATCAATGAAACTAGAAGCTGTTTCTTTGAAAGAATTAATAAGATTGATAAACCCTTGGCCAGACTTATAAAAAAGAAAAGAGAAAGGACCCAAATAAATAAAATCATGAATGAAAGAGATCACAACCAACAGCAAAGAAATACAGTTATAAGAACATATTATGAGTAACTACATGCCAGCAAATTTGACAATCTGGAAGAAATGGGTGCCTTCCTAGAGACATATAAATTACCAAAACTGAACCAGGAAGAAATAGAAAACCTGAACAGACCCATAACCAGTAAGGAGACTGAAGTAGTCATCAAAACTCTCCCAATAAACAAGAGCCCAAGGCCAGACGGCTTCCCAGGGGAATCTACCAAACATTTAAAGAAGAATTAATACCTATTCTCCTGAAACTGTTCCAAAAAATAGAAACGGAAGGAAAACTTCCAAACTCATTTTATGAGGTCATCATTACCTTGATCCCAAAACCAGACAAAGATCCCACCAAAAAGGAGAATTACAGACCAATATCCCTGATGAACACAGATGTGAAAATTCTCACCAAAATACTAGCCAATAGGATCAAACAGTACATTAAAAGGATTATTCACCACGACCAAGTGGGCCACAAGGTTGGTTCAACATCCACAAATCAATCAATGTGATACAAGACATTAATAATAAAAAAAGAACCATATGATACTCTCAATAGATGCAAAAAAATTTTGACAAAGTACAGCATCCTTTCTTGATCAAAACTCTTCAAAGTGTAGGGATAGAGGGTACATACCTCAATATCATCAAAGTCATCTATGAAAAACTCCCAGCGAATATCATTCTTAATGGAGAAAAACTGAGAACTTTCCCCCTAAGGTCAGGAATACGGCAGGGATGTTCACTATCATCACTGCTATTCAACATAGTACTAGAAGTCCTAGCCTCAGCAATCAGACAACAAAAAGAAATAAAAAACATCCCAATAGGCAAAGAAGAATTCAAACTCTCACTCCGGCAGATGATATGATACTTTATGCGGAAAACCCAAAAGACTCCACTCCAAAACTGCTACAATTCATACAGAAATTCAGTAAAGTGTCAGGATATAAAATCAATGCACATAAATAAGTTGCATTTCTATACACCAATAGCAAGAGAGAAGAAAGAGAAATTAAGGAGTCAATCCCATTTATGATTGCACACCAAATCATAAGATACCTAGGAATAATCCTAACCAAAGAGACAAAAAATCTATACTTAGAAAACTATAAAATACTCATGAAAGAAATTGAGGAAGACACAAAGAAATGGAAAAATATTCCATGCTCATGGATTGGAAGAACAAATACTGTGAAAATGTCCATGCTACCTAAAGCAATCTACACATTTAATGCAATCCCTATCAAAATCACATTCAGTTTTTCACAGAAATGGAACAAATAATCTTAAAATTTATATGGAGCCAGAAAAGATCTCGAATAACCAGAGAAATGTTGAAAAAGAAAGCCAAAGTTGGTGGCATCACAATTCCAGACTTCAAGCTCTATTACAAAGCTGTCATCATCAAGATAGTATGGTACTGGCACAAAAACAGACATACAGATCAATGGAACAGAATAGAGAGCTTGGAATGGACCCTCAACTCTATGGTCAACTAATCTTTGACAAAGCAGAAAAGAATGTCCAATTGGCGGGGGGAGAGTTTCTTCAACAAATGGTGTTGAGAAAATTGGACAGCCACATGCAGAAGAATGAAACTGGACCATTTCCTTACACCACACACAAAAATAGACTCAAAATGGGTGAAAGACCTCAATGTGAAACAGGAATCCATCAAATCCTTGAGAACATAGGCAGCAACCTCTCTGACCTCAGTCGCAGCAACTTCTTCCTAGAAACATCGCCAGAGGCAAAGAAAGCAAAGGCAAAAATGAACTATTGTGAGTTCATCAAGATCAAAAGCTTTTGCACAGCAAAAGAAACAGTCAGTCAACAAAACCAAAAGACAACTGACAGAATGGGAGAAGATATTACAAATGACATCAGATAAAGGGCTAGTGTCCAAAATCTATAAAGAACTTAGCAAACTCAACACCCAAAGAACAAATAATCCAATCAAGAAATGAGCAGAAGACATGAACAGACATTTCTGCAAAGAAGACATCCAGATGGCCAACAGACACATGAAAAAGTGCTGCACATCACTAGGCATCAGGGAAATACAAATCAAAACCACAATGAGATATCACCTCACACCAGTCAGAATGGCTAAAATTAACAAGTCCGGAAACGACAGATGTTAGAGAGGATGCAGAGAAAGGGTAACCCTCCTACACTGTTGGTGGGAATGCAAGCTGGTGCAGTCACTCTGGGAAACAGCATGGAGGTTCCTCAACAAGTTGAAAATAGAGCTACCCTATGACCCAGCAATCATACTACTGGGTATTTACCCTAAAGATACAAATGTAGTGATCCGAAGAGGCACATGCACCTGAATGTTTACAGCAGCAATGTCTTCAACAGCCAAACTATGGAAAGAACCTAGATGTCCATCAACAGATGAATGGATAAAGAAGGTGTGTGATACACATATATATATGTGTGTGTGTATATATATATATATATATATATATATATATATATATACATATACACACCTATACACCTATACACACATATACATATACACACATACATACACACACACACAATGGAATACTATGAAATCATCAAAATAAATCAAATCTTGCCATTTGCAACGATGTAGATGGAACTAGTGGGTATTTGCTGAGCGAAATAAGTCAGAGAAAGACAATTATCATATGATCTCCCTGATAAGAGGAACTTGAGAGGCAACATGGTGGGGGGAGGTTGGGGGGTAGGGAAGGAAAAAATGAAACAAGATGGGATCAGGAAGGAGATAAACCATAAGAGACTCTTAATTTCACAAAACAAACTGAGGGTTGCTGGGGGGAGAGGGCCTGTGGAGAGGGTGGTTGGGTTATGGACATTGGGGAGGATATGTAATATGGTGAGTGCTGTGAAGTGTGTAAGCCTGATGATTCACAGACCTGTACCCCTGGGGCGAATAATTCATTATATTTTAATAAAAATAATTTTAAAAAGTAAAAAAAAAAAAAAAAAGATTCTTGGATTTACAGGGGAGCTGAGTCATTGTTCACAGATCTATGGTCTGTACTCAAGCAAACTTCTGAGTGGTGCTTCTCACCAGCACCTAGTCTTGCTGAACTTTTCATGAATGCCAAGTGAGAACTCCTTTGACAGGGGCCAGCTTGCCACTTAGCCTGTACCCAATAGTAGAGCTTTGAGCCTCCACAGTGAAAGAAGGAATATGGAAGAAAGAACCTCACTCTTCCTCAGTTGAGGATGTTGGGATGTAACAAGCTTGAGATCCCCATTCCACAAATACCAGAATGGGAAGACACCCCTTCCCCTATTGGATTTTCAAATGAAAACATGATTAGAGCGAGACAAAAATTATGCATGCCTTTAGCCCAGGACATGGGAAAAAAATTTATTACAATAGTAATTGCTCTGTTTGTAATTTTCTGCTGTGGTTAAAATATTATCTGCACAAAGAATTAAATTTAAAATGACTTTTAAATTGAGTCTGAATTGATGGCAAGCATTAAGAGCTCATAAGTTTTCATTTTTACATAAATAAGAGGTGTAGTATTAGGGAAAGGAAGAGAGGAAGAATTTCTAGACACAAACCTCAGTGACATCTCAATTCATGTACCTATCTTTTAGGTACAAAACTAAAAGATATTTCTATAAGTGAAATGTATGTCAGCCCTGTTTCTGTTCTTTAAAGAGAAAAAGCATATTAGAAGGCACTTATGGGAATTATGAAATAATCTTTTGAGTATACTTTGTGTAAGTCAGATTCTTATCCAATTCATGCTATTCCCACCCAGTTAAACATTAGAGAGATGCTACCAAGAATGTGACTTTAAAGAAAAAAATTAATATGCCCAACCTGTCCTTTTTAACTTGGAGAAGGGAATATTCAAAGGAAACTAAAAAGGTTTTATTTTCTGAAGAGTTGCCCCCATAATGATCAGGAAACTGATGATCCTATTCCCCATGGAAAAGGAAATGGGAAACAGAATTAGAAAGAAAAAATAATTTGTCCCAGTGGAAATGGATGGAAAAAAGCTGCTGGACTCAATCTTCTGTGAATGGACAATCTATAGTCTGGACTCTTCTACTCATTAGCATAATGGGGCCATGACATTAGCGACCAGGATGTCCTTGCAAATACTTCCATTTCAATTTCTGCCAAAGAAGGAAGTTGGACTCAATACATAAAACATGACACATTCTGGATAAGATACCACCTGATGTTCAATCTCCAGTGTAAACTAGATCGGCAACACTCAGAGAATTAGGGTTTTGTTTTAATCTAGCACCATCTTATACTTAATGTCACTTTTACACACACACATAAGTGCAAAGCGCATGTGCACCAACACAGACAAAATAAAGCAACACTTTCCACGTGAACTTAAGGAAACTTTGTAAATGTTCTCCATCTATTTCCTAATCTGTAAAATGAGGGTGTTGGATTAGATTAGGTCACCTTTATAATCTCTTCTAGCTCTAATGATATATCAGCTCAGTGACCCCAGAACAGGAAGTATATGGGGAAAAGTGCATGTGGTTCTTAGAAATAGGACTCTGTGAGCACTCCAATGAAATGTCCTAATGGCCCTATTTTGACAACTCTAAAATTCTCCCTGGTCCTTAAGCCCAGTAAATGTTGCATAGCAATGCTTAATTTTGTCAAAATACACAAGGTCTTTAGAAGAATAGCTTGGAATTGGCCCATCACCACTTCTACTGCGTTCTTTTGGCCAAAACAAGTCACAAAGTCAACTCAGACTTAAGGGGTAAGAAAACAGACACCTCTCTTGATGAGTGGAGATACCAGTGCATACTGCAAAGAAAGAGCTTGGATACAGGGCAGGGTGGAGAATCAGGGATATTTTTGCAATCCATCCATCCATTATATAACCATTATCAAAAAACTGCATACTGCTAATAAATTTCTTTATCTCCATTAGTAGGGCTTCCAATCTCATTTTTTTAAATCCAGAAGGACCCATATTCCATTCCAAATACTGGTATATGCATAGCTATAAATTATGCCAATGGCCCAAGTTGTGGACTCATTTCCTTTTATTGTTCAAATTACGTAAGTTCAATCAGTATTTCCTAACCCTGAATCCCCATAGTATTCCCCACCCACAGTATTCCCCAACCCAATCATAGTAATCCCCATAGTTTTTTCCACCCCTGAGTATTCTCCTCTTGACTGTTGGGGATGATGAAATAAAATCTTACTGTCAATATATCTTTCTGCAATCTAGGCAAAGAGATATGTACCGGGCCATTTTAAGATCTCATTCACCTGGAAAATTAATGGTCAGCCCAAGGGCTGTGGGAAGGAGTGGTAAGGGAATTGTTCTAAGCCCCACTTTGATTTCTGCAAGGACTCTTGTGTTTTCTTTAACCTCACACATTCACTGGCATCTGTAAGACAAATCTTCCACTTTTCTTTTTGAATTAAAAATTAAAGTTCCCAGGGGAAATTATGCAATGGGAAATTGACACTTCAGTAAATTTGGCTCACACATTTTATTGATTATGGTAAATCTAATTATTGCAATAAATCCTGGAAAAAACAAAAAAAAATATTATCCTTTTCATGCTCCAGTGGTATATATTCCTTTCTATTAGGGTAATACCTACTTGATTAGAATCTGCTTCCTCAAAGTAATAAATAAATCAGGGAGTCATTCTAAACTAAGTTTGCCTCAGATGTCTTGCAAAATCTTGACTTTTTAACTATTTTTATAGGTTGATGGACATGAAATATGACAACACTTTAAGTACTCAAATAAGCATTAAAGTTTTATTTTAATATAATGCATGAACATTTTAAACTAAAAGGAAAAATCTAATTACATAATTGTTGCTACTTAGAACTCTGGATTCTGGGTTCTTTTTTCTTTTACTATTTTTTGTGGGGTTTTTTTAATTAAAAATACTTAAGTTGTGCCTAATGTGAATCTTATTTTCTTTGTTGCAATTATTTTGGGCTCAGTGACCTGTGAAAAGTCAGACCCTTGGACTTAGAAAGCTTCATTTCACTTCTTATCCTGGGGCTGGCTGATGTGTGATTTCTCTGCCCTCTGGCCTGTGTCTCTCCCATCACTCCTCATCTTCCCGCAGGTCACATCAAGAGGCCATGCCCTGAGGCTGGGAAATAAGGCTGACAAATAGGTCCACCAGAGGAGGAGACCCCTTTTGTTCACCAGTGTTGGAGGTTTAATCTGCTCTAGGATGCAAATCCTTATCTCTGAAACACAAATAATTTACTTCCTTTCCTCTTTTTTTTTTTCCTGAAATAGAAGGAAAAAAAAACCCACTGGAAGTCAATTTTATTGACTCTTTGACAACCAAAGCAAGCAAGAAAACCCTCCAAGCTATTCTAGATACCTAGATGTGGAAGGTCAAAAATAAGTATTTAACTGAAACTTCTTCCAAGGCAAGTATCTGTATAGTACAGGTCACTCATTCTAGATTCAGTCAAGATAACTTTGACACTTCTTGAGTCCCTCAAACTTCCTACCACAAACAATGTAAGTGAGAGCAAGTTGAAGCAGAATATAAGGCAGGAAATACATTCATATTATATACATTCAGTAAGGTATAGTAGAGTCTAAAACCATAAATAGACCCCATTCCTAAGTCAGTAACTTACAAAAAAGTTATTTAGCATTTTTGAACCTCAGTTTCCTCATCCATGGGAAGACAATAATAACACAATGAGTATAAAATAATGAGAAAAGCCCTTTGTATTTTTTTTTTTTTAAGATTTTATTTATCCATTTGACAGGCAGAGATCACAAGTAGGCAGAGAAGCAGGCAGAGAGAGAGGAGGAAGCAGGCTCCCCGCGGAGCAGAGAGCCCGACGCGGGGCTCGATCCCAGGACCCTGAGATCATGACCTGAGCCGAAGGCAGCGGCTTAATCCACTGAGCCACCCAGGCGCCCCCCCCTTTGTATTTTTTACACTGCTGTAAATGAGTGTTTACACTCTTTGTCCAATACAAAGGACCTAACAATGGAAGATAATTTAAAATGCCACAACAGCAACTATGCCATGGTGCCATTCTTAACTCTCCGAAGTCAAGATAAAACAGATTTCTTGTGTCTATTAAGAAAATACTGACTTACGTATGGTTTGAATTCTCCAGTATCATTCTAGTTAATGGAAATAGAAATGAAGTAATATCTGCCAGTGTAATGGCAATATAGCCTATAAGTCTCACATACTGGTTTTTTACTATTTTTAATTAGCATTTATCATCTGGTATGTTAAAAAGATTCTTTTATTTTTTTTTCAGTGTTCTAAAATTCATTGTTTATGTACCACACCCAGTGCTCCATGCAATATGTGCCCTCCATAATACCCACCACCAGGCTCACCCAACCTCCCACCCTCTTCCCCTCCAAAACTCTCAGTTTGTTTCTGAGTCCACAGACTCTCGTGGTCCTTAATAAGTGTTTTAGACTAACACCCAATGGTAAATATTCTGTGTTTTTTTCAAGGTAATTTCTATTAATTTTTCTCTATTAATAATTTTCTCTCTTTTCCACTTTCTACATTCTTAAAGCAGGACCATTTTTGAGATTCTCATAATTCCTACAAGCTAAAAGTTGTGCCACCTTTATTCCTTTTAAAGGTGCTACAGGCACAACTGTAAGAAACTGTTATCTTCATAACTCAGAACTCCAGAATGTATACTGGATATGGTACAGTGCTAGTGAATTATTCTGCGTTGTCATAACTGGATGTTGGCTTTTCCTTTTATTATGTTCAATTTGCCAACGTTTTTGACATAGTGTTCAATGATTCATTACTTGCATATAACACCCAGTGCCCTCCTTAATACCCATCACGCAGTTATACCATTCCCTACCCCACTTCCTTCTGAAACCCTCAGTTTGGTTCCTGGAGTCCAGAGTCTCTCATGGTTTGTCTCCCTCTCTGATTTCTTCCCATTCAGTTTTCCCTCCCTTTCCCTATGATCCTCTGAGCTATTCCTTAAGTTCCACATATGAGTGAAACCACATGATAATTATCTTTCTCTGCTTGACTTATTTCACTTAGCATAATCCCTTCCAGTTCCACCCATGTCAATGCAAATGGTGGGTATTCATCCTTTCTGATAGCTGAGTAATATTCCATTGTATATATGGACCATATCTTTTTTATCTATTCACCTGCTGAAGGGCATCTTTGCTCCTTCCACAGTTTGGTTACTGTGGGCAATGCTGCTATGAACACTGGGGTGTATATGCCCCTTCTTTTCACTATGTCTGCATCTTTGGTGTAAATACCTAGCAGTGCAATTGCTGGGTCATAGGGTAGCTCTATTTTTAACATCTTGAGGAACCTCCATACTGTTTTCCAGAGTGGCTGTGCCAACTTGCATTCCCACCAATAGTGTAAAAGTGTTCCCTTTTCTCTACATCCTTGCCAACACTTGTCTTTTTCTGTCTTGTTAATTTTTACCATTCTAACTGGTATCTTAATCTCTATGCTATCTCAATGTGGTTTTAATTTGTATTTCCCTGATGGCTAGTGATGTGGAACATTTTTTCATGTTCCTGTTAGCCATTTGTATGTCTTCTTTGGAGAAGAATCTGTTCATGTCTTCTACCCATTTCTTGACTGGATTATTTGTTTTATAGATGTTGAGCTTGAGAAGCTTTTTATAGACCTTGGATACCAGCCCTTTATCCATAATGTCATTTAAAATATCTTCACCCATTCTGTGGGTTGCCTCTTAGTTTTGCTGACTCTTTCCTTTGGCATGCAAAAGCTTTTTATCTTGAGGAAGTCCCAAGAGTGCATTTTCACTTTTGTTTCCCTTGCCTTTAGAGACATGTTTTAAAAAGAAGTCTCTGTAGCCAATGTTGAAGAGGTTACTGCCTATGTTCTCCTCTAAGATTCTGATGAATTCATGTCTCACATTTAGGTCTTTCATCCTTTTTTTTTTTTTAAGATTTTATGTATTCATTTGACAGAGAGAGCATCAGTGGGGAAGTGGGGCAGAGAAAGAGGAAGAAGCAGGCTCCCTACTGAAGAGGGAGCCTGGACAAAAGGAGTTTGATCCTAGGAAACTTGGGATCATTACCTAAGCTGAAGGCAGATGCTTAACTGAATATACAACACTGGTGCCCCTGGCTGTTGGCTTTGAAGAGGAAATTAAATGTCCCTCTGAAGTTTAAGATGAGGGGACAGTCGAATGCTAATGTCAAATGTATTTTATAATTACTTATACTCTAATGTAAATGGAAAAACAGAAGTTCCACTAATTCCATATTCATATGGATAATAAAACACAAATCTGAGATGACATTTAAAATCATGAGACTCTGCTCAAGCCTTTGCTAGAAAGAGGCTTTGTCAACATATCTGTCAGTGCATCTTTTCCCTCAGTTGCCTTGCTAATCACAGATACTGTTAAAATGCTATTTGAATTTTATATTTCTCTTCTCCTTATGATGTTTTCTGTTAAACTGCATCTGTCCTAACCGTTGGATAATTGGTCATGCAGCTGATCTTACTGTGACCTAGAGTACCAGGCTTTCAAATCTAAGTCTGGAGTACCAGTATTCCTTCCTTCCCTACATCAGACATTGTCCCACCTCACCATAAGAACCAGGTGGTGGGTAATAGGGAGAGCACGTACTGCATGGAGCACTGGGTGTGATGCCAAAACAATGAACACTGTTATGCTGTAAATAAACAAATAAAAATAAATAAATAAATTTTTAAAAAAAGATGCCATCATAATTCATTCAATCATTATTAGGAAGCATATAACCCAGAAATGAATAGCACACAACCTTGACTAAAATACTCCACAGCAACTGTGTCAGAGGACCATCAGTGCCCAATTTATGGTCCCTTCTGTATGAATGTTATTGCTCATTTCTTGGAACTAATTGAAGCAAAATGACTTAATAAAACTTCCATGGCAGAAACAAACAACATAACAGCCACAGCATTTCAACTAAATTACCCTAATGTATCACTGACAAAGGCTTGTTAGTCTTGAAATCCAATTTATCTGTTCAAATCCATTTGTTCCTCATTGTACAGAGTACTTTTTGAAGTCCTTTGGAGGCCTGGAATTAAAGGAAACAGCAGTACTTGGAGGACTAGGATAATAACTCACTAAGTTATTGCATCTCTGGCATTACTGAAATAAAGTCTTACTTGGTGAAGACTTAAGAAACCTTGTGTGAGTGATGAAGCTAAGATGCTTCTGTTATGTGAACTCATGTTAAAAGACATGCCTAGCTAGCAGGCTCTTAACCCCAGCCCTCAGCTTCCATGCCATTTTGGTGGCAGGTCTTCTATTTCAGTTCCATTACTTTTCTCCCACATTAACTGTTGGCCATAGAACAAACTGAGAAAAAAGCCATAACACTCTATGTAGTGGCATCTCTGTGTGTATGGCATTAACTGCCTCCAGTTGGTATGTTAAGTTGGCCATAGGCCATCTGGTACCCTTACCATGCCTCAGAAAATGTTGACTTTTCTCAGAAATAGCTTTGGATGAGGAAAGAGAGTTCATGACATCCTATTAATACATTCCAAAATCTCTAAGTGATCATTTAACTTCTTGTAGTCTTATTTTCTATTTTCTATTTGAAAAACAGAAAACAAATACCTATTCTCCATTCCATGTGCTGGACTGTTCTGAAGTTTGATTGAATTATGGAAAGTATCTTGGAAATTATAAAGACTTAAGTAAATGCAAGATATGAAAATATCACCTGGTCATATTCACTTCCTGTCAATATTATATTTAGTCTTATTACAAATAGGATTAGTCATAGCCTACATAATATTAAAATCCTCTTCAAATTCACTATATGAAAGAAGCAAGCCTTTTTTTGACATGATGAAATTTCAACTTATTTTGTATAGGTGACTGACTTACTCTTAAATCAGTCTTTACAACATATATTTTTTACTATCAACAAATTAAATATTTTTTTAAGATTTTATTTATTTGATATATATAGAGAGATCACAAGTAGATAGAGAGGCAAGTAGAGAGAGAGGGGGAAGCAGGCTCCCCGCTGAGCAGAAAGCCCGATGTGGGGCTCGATCCCAGGACCCTGAGATCATGACCTGAGCTGAAGGCAGAGGCTTAACCCACTGAGCCACCCAGGGGCCCCAACAAATTAAATATTTTAACCTGGCTTTGTCTTTCTGTTCAATGCACCTAGACTAATATTTCTATTAGTCCAACATGCCATTCATTTTCCTTAGAGTAAGATCCTTTTCAACTCCTTCATATCCTAATGGAAGTTCAGTAGGTGATTTCTAAATCACATTTCTCTTTATCTATTCATTATCCTATTTCCTCATTTTCTCTCATTCTCTCACACAACTGCAGGATGGATCCAGCATTTTCTCACTTACAATTTGGAGCTCATTTCCCAGCAAGTGGTTTAGGGTCTTATTTCAGTTTCTTGCATCTCAACCCCTTAGCTCCTTAACAGTTCCTGCTCCCCAGCTGCCTAATTCATCTTCACACTCACATATAAGATAAATTATCTGCAACTTCATATAGAAGGTGCTTTCTGTCTTATATTTAACATTTGAGAAAACCTCATTGAAGTGATATTTCTCCCAAATTAGTGAAATAAGACAAGGGATAAATTAAGGACTGAGTGGAGGGTCAGATGCAAGCATTGCCCTAGATCTCAGAGAGTAGGTATGCATACTTCTTCCCTTGTTAAAACAAAAGAGTATATATATTAAGAATGGTTATTTCAGGTCTAAAACTGCCCCTCAAGTTCTTGAAGCCATAAGAACATTTGACACACAGGCATTATATTAGTTATCTCTGTCACCTCCAATAAAAGGCAATTTGTGGAGTGTACTAATACCCAGGATCTTTTATGTGCTTTGAATAGGAAACAATATTGAGTCATCCAAGTTGCTTGATTTTGTAGTTTAGAGGTGTCAGTTATTAAACTGCAGTGATATGAAGCACGTGCACAGGGAGAGAATATTGTTGAGTATTTTTATAAGGAATTAGTCAATGTAATTGCAGGCTGTAAAGAGACTGTTACACAACTTCAGTACATGTTGTAAACACTTCATCACATGACATCTTTCCATGTCATAAATACATCATCAGAGACTATTATGTTCTCTAATGATGACTTCTTGCATTCATTCATCACACAAAAATGAATAAATGCCTAAGGAGAGCATAATATGTGCAGGTTTTCATTGCTATGATAACTCCATCTCTAGAATTTCTTATGATATCCTGTATATTTACATAGGCTATTATATAGCATGTAGATAAGTATATTTGTTCTTTGCTCCTTATTCTTACAACCACCTTTAGCTAAAGCTAATAAAATCTGACCTGACCTATATAGTTTGCCCCCCCCCAAAAAAAATATATATATATACATATATATATATATATATTTACAGAAAGATGAGGAAGAGAAAATGAAGAAAGAAGAAGGAAAGGGGGGATAGGGAGAAGGAAGAAGAGGAAATAAAACAGAGCAGTTTAAAACTGTTTAAAATAATTGTGTTAACACAGCCCTATCTGTGTTTGTGTATACATGTGTTAATTCTTTCAGACATGTTTGACTTTAGACATGATTTATAGTTAAATTTACATAAGGCAATAGAACTGGTCATTCTCTATAATTAGGGTTTTAATGTTACTTTTAATTTATTCTCTAGGGCCACATGTTATATATGATCACTAATTCACAAGTTCTACTTTTTTTGCACTACTTTATAAATCCCATTTTTTAAAGAATGGTGCAGAGGAAAACACCTATAAAATAAAATAAGACCAAAGCAATGAAGCCATGCATTAATTATTCTTGGGTCTCCAAAGCCTCATGGAGATGAGGCTAGTGGGTCAAACAGCCTTGATACCATCTCCTACCTCCATCATAGAGGCTCCAATTATATCTGTTTTCTAACTTGGGTATTAGAGTATAAAATATCCTCAACTAAATAATACCCATGTTTCTTTGAACTTTAAACTCCCATGATCTTTTATTTTTGTATGATTACTGGGACTATCATGGGATGGTGGTAGCAGGAAAGAGGAAATCTCAGGTGGGCCCTTGGCCTAGGTCTCCCATTCACTGAAACCTATAAATCTGGGCTTTTGAGGTTATATGAAGTGAAGTCATAGGTAGTCGTTGTGTTTGTGTGTGCCCATGTATAAGTGTTAATTCGTTAAATACAAACATTTAAACATCCCATAATTGCTGTGATCCTGAATTGGCACTGCCTCATTTTCAATTGCACCAGCGATCTCAAACCATAGAAACAGGGATTTCAAACCATAGACTTATTCTTTTCTTAACCTCTGAGGGGTTGTGATGATCACCCAGCAATATCTTGGCAAAATCAAAGATGTGCCTTCCATCTTCAAGTTTAAGAAATCATCCAAAAGACTATAAACTTCCTTAACTAATCAGATCATTCTCCAATAAAAACAGGGCTCTTCTTAGGGGCTGAGAATTGTAAGTATCAGCTCACTAGGTTTATTCATTTAATCCTTAGGATGACCTATTGTTAGCTATTATTATCCCAATTTTCGGATGAGGAAGGTGAGATTTAGAGAGGCTAAACAAGGCAAAATCAAACACAGTAACTGGCACTATCCGTCAAACTCGGGCTGCTTCTACACACCAAGAGAGTAATTACCAAGTTCTATTTGTATGAATGTTAATACAAATAACTGCTCCTTTCCCTTTGGAACATATGGCAAATGGCCAAGATTTAAATAACCCATAAAAGGGACAATTTGCTTTTTATCTATGTGCTTTTGTTAGTCCCTTTAATTGAGGATAGTAAAATGAAACAAAAAATTAAGTTTAAAATTAATTTTCTAAAATTTGTGAAAATAAGTATAAAAAAACTTTAAATAACTAAATATCCAAATGATGTTTTTGGTTAAATTTACAATTATTCAATCTTAAAAGTACACTAATTATTTTGTAATTATATACATTTATATATGTATGTGTATATATGGGGGTATATTTTTATGTGTGTATATATACACATATGTGTATATATCCACATATACACGTGTGTATATATACACATATATACACACATGTGTATGTATGTATATGTACACATATGTGTATATATACACACATAAAAATATACCCCCATATATACATACATAAATAAAATAACCTAATAACATAGCAAATTAATTTAAGGAAATTCATTTAGATGTAGCATGGAAACTTCTGAAAAAAAGAATCAATATTCAAAATACAACAACAACAAAAAAGCCTCAATTAAAAAATGGGCAAAGGATCTAAATAGACATTTTTCTCCAAAGACAATACACAAAGAGTCAATAAGCACGTGAAAAGATGCTCAACTTTCAAAACAATCAAAGTCATATCATGCATATTTTATGGCCACAATGCTATGAAACTAGAAATCAACCATAAGAGAAAATGTGGAATGAACAAAATACATAGAGGTTAAATAACATGCTATTAAACAATGAGTGAGTCAACTAAGAAATCAAACAAGAAATCAAAAATCACATGAGAACTAAGGAAAATGAAAACACAAAGGTCCAAAATCACTGGAATGCTGCAAATGTAGCTCTAAAAGGGAAGTTTACAGCCATACAGGTCTATATGAAGAAGCAAGAAAAATCTCAAAAAAATAATCTACCTTTATACCTAAAGGAGCTATGAAAAGAAGAACAAACAAAATGCAAACCTAGAAAAAAGGACAGAAATATATATACATATATTATATTACATGTATAATATGATATATGTATGTATAATATATATATATAATATATATAAGAGCAGAAATAAATGATATAGAAATTAAAAAAGCAATAGACCAGATCAGCAAAACCAGGAGCTAATTCTTTGAAAAGATCAACAGAATCGATAAACCTCTAGAAAAACTCACTTAAGAAAATAAAGAGAGGACCCAGATAAACCAAATTACTAATTAAAGAAGAGGAAAAACACCAACACCACACAAATACTAACAACTATAACAGTGTATTATGAAAACTTATCTCCTACCAAACTGGGTAACTTAGAAATGGATAAATACCTAGAAACATAAAACCTACCAAATCTAAAACAGAAAGAAATGGAAAATCTGAATAAACAAACTACCAGCAATGAAATTATATTGGTAATCAAAAAATTCCCCAAAAAACAAAAGTTCAGGACGAGGTGACTTCACAGGAAACTTCTAGCAAACATTAAAAAAAAAAAAAAAGAGTTAATACCAATTATTTTCAAATTATTCCAAAAAATACAAGTGGAATAAAAACCACCAAATTCATTCTATGAGGCCAGTATCACCTTGATACCAAAACAAGATAAAGACACCACAAAAAAAAGAGAGAGAGAGAACTACAAGCCAGTATCTCTCAGGATATAGATGCAAAAATTCTCAACAAAATATTAGCAAACCAAATCCAACAATATATTTTTAAAAATCGTACAGCACAATCAAGTGGGATTTATTCCTGGGATGCAGGGTGGGTCAATATTGGCAAAACAATGTGATACATCACATCAATAAGAGGAAGGATAAAAAAGCACATGATCATTTCAACAGATGCAGAAAAAGCATTTGACAATGCACAACATCCATTCATGATTAAAAACCCTCAACAAAGTAGGTCTAGAGGGAACATATCTCAACATAATAAAGGCCTCATGAAAACCCACAGCCAACATCATACTCACTGTGACAAACAGAGCTTTTCCCCTAAGGTTATGAACAAAACAAAGATATTCACTCTCACCATTTTTATTCAACATAGTCCAAGTCTGAGCCACAGCAACCCGACAAGAAAAAGAAATAAAGGGCGCCCAAGTTGGTAAGGAAGAAGTAAAACTTACACTATTTGCAGATGACATGATACCATGTATAGAAAACCCTAAATACTTCACCAAAAAACTACCAGAACCGATAAATGATTTGAGTAAAGTTGCAGGATCTAAAATCAATGTACAGAAATTAATTGCATTTGTATATGGTAAAAATGAAGCAGCAGAAATTAAAATTAAGAAAACAAGCCCATGAACAACTATACCAAAATCAATACAATATCTAGGAATAAACTTAAACAAAGAGGTGAAAGACCTGTACTCAGAAATCTATAAAACGGTGATGAAAGAAACTCAAGAAGATGCAAAGAAGTGGAAAGACGTTCCATGCTCATGGGTCAGAAGAAAAAAATACTGCTAAAATGTCTATACTGCCCCCCCAAAACTACAGATTTAATGCAATTCCTATCAAAATATCAACAGTATTTCTCACAGAACTAGAAAAAAACAATTCTAAAAATTTGTATAGAATCACAAAAGACCTAAAATAGTCCAAGCAATCTTAAAAATGAAAAACAAACTTGGAGGTATCACAATTCCAGATTTCAAGTTATATTACAAAGTAGTAGTAATTAAAACAGTATGGTACTAGCATTAAAACAGACACATAAATCAACAGAACAGAATAAAACAGAAAACGCTGAGACAAATCCAAACCCAAATATGGTCAGTTAATATTTGACAAAGGAGGAATGAATCCCAGAAGAGAACTCAGGCATTAATCTCTCTGACATCGGCCATAACAACATTTTTCTAGGTATGTCTCCTGAGGCAAGGGAAACAAAAGCAAAAATAAACTATTGGAACTACATCAAAATAAAAAGTTTCTGACGTATGAAGGACACAGTCAACAAAACAGCCGATGGTATGAGAAAAGATATCTACAAATGACCTGTCCAATAAAGGGATGGTATCCAAAATATATGAAAGAATTGATACAACTCAATACTCAAAAAATAATTAATCCAATTACAAAGTGGGCAGAAGATATGAACAGACATTTCCCCAAAGAAGACATCAGATGGCCAACAGACATTTGAAAAGATGTTCTGGCACCTGGGTGGCTCAGTGCGTTAAACCTCTGCCTTCGGCTCAGATCATGATCCCAGGGTCCTGGGATTGAGCCCCACAGCAGGCTCTCTGCTCAGTGGGAAGTCTGCTTCTTACTCTCCCTCTGCTCCTCCCTCTGCTTGTGTTCACTCCCTCTTGCTCACACACTCTCTCTCTCTCTGAAATAAATAAAATCTTAAAATAAAAGCCACCCTTAATCCTATTGAGTTGTACTTATAAAAATGGTTAATATGGTAAATTTTTATTATGTATACTTTACCACGATAAAAATAAAGAATTAATGGTGAATATTCTTACAAGATTCCTTTTGAAATAACCAAATAACATCCTTTAATTTACAATCTTGTTATTTTCTTAAATTCTGGCCATAGAGATGGCCAAAATACTTCCAGCTGAAAAATTCAGCTGTTCACTGAATATCTTGAACTACCTCACACAGTCTACTTGCTGGTCTTCTGTACATTTAAATTACAATGTTACCACAAAGAGGGAAAATTATACACTAAAAATAGATTCATTCAGTATGTACTGTCTCTATAATATATTTGTAGCTGTGTTATTCCCTCACAGTACATTAGAGAGACAAGATAGAGGGAAAAAATTGAGAAAAATGTAGAAATGAATCACATTGAAAGTTAATAGCCTTTATTATTTTCCATGCATCCATAAACCCACCCTAAATCCAAAGGACTGGATCATAGCTCTACACTTCCTAGTGATGATAGACAAAAATAAAGTTTGACTCAGTCTAACAGGAAAAGCCTGACTCATTAAACTCAAAGCCCTGACTTGCGGAAGGGATTTGGGGCAAATCCTTGATGTTGATCCCTAGAAGAGAATAAATGGAGAATTATCTCATATATCAATGAATGAAAATTATGAAATGAATTCAATTCTTAAGAAAATTGGAATGAAAGGAAAAGATGAATACATTACAATATTGATATTTTATAGAGTTGAAAATATATCGATACTGATATTTAAGAAATATACTCTTAAATAATCTCCAACTAAAGTTTATAAAACCCAAAAGTAATTCCATCCACATGAAGGTTTCTTAGCTTGATTATCTAAACAACACTGCCCAAATTCCCTAATAAGTGTTTCTTGACTTATTTCAGCTGTACAAAGTAGACAAAAGATGGGAGAAAGTAATTACTAAAACTGGACTCTGCCGTTTCATCTCGCAGTACACTTTTGTGTCCACAAGAAGGGAACCATAATTATCCATTTCTGTAGCTTCTCTCATAAAATGGGGGGGGGGGGAGGAAAACAGAAAGTTTTTGCTCTATGTATACATGATGAGAGGGGATTTGTTTCTGAGCAGGCTTCTATATATGTTAACTTTGGCGTGTTTTCAACTCTAGGGAATGCACAGAGACAATAAACCAGCACAAGGCAATGTCCAAACCCTCCACTCACACACACACATGCACACACATACACATGCTTTTTCTAGTTTTTCCTCTGACTGTTGTGAAGCTTTTTTATACTAATCCATTGATTGCCTGCTTTACTGTGTAGGGAAATATGTCTTCATAAAACCACCTTGTCCTTTCATACAAAAAAATACCACTCAAAGCATTGGGAATTCTCTCCAAAGTGAATTAATCAGAGCCATATAAAGATGAGAATTATCGTGAAGACTGCAGTAAGAAAGAATCAACTGTTAACTTCAGTTCCAGGTAAAAAAAGAAGGGAGGTTTTTACGGCCCCAGGCTAACTCTGCACTCTGCCTGCCTTTCCACTGACACTCCCCAATTAGAGGGTGGCTAAAGGAGCCGCCCTCTCTGGGATTGAAGGGATGGTGTTGCTATGGGCATTGCTGGAATGTTTCAAAAGAAGGACAGGGTTGGGGAGGTAGGAACTGGCTGGGCGTGGGGGGGGGGGGGTGTAACTGTGCATGTTTAATGAGTTCAAACCTCTTCCACAAATTAAGTGAAATATTTTAAAAGGAAACAATATTACTTAAGTTTTATTTGTTTCAGCTACTTGGTTACAACTCCACACGGACACAATTAATGGAGGAAATAGAGTATTTTATAAGCCCAGGTCTCTCCGTCAATCTATGACCAAGAGAAATTCTTTGCCTTAATCACCATACATTCCTTTCGGATAGCTAGTATATTACCAAAATAATTATCCCAGGCTTAAGAAAAGATTTTGTCTAGTCACTCCCCAAAAGGTTTTAACAGTTTGGAAATAGAATGTTCCTGTATATATATCAATAATGAACTTTGTCCTTTCTCACAATATTTGCATGTGTATTTTTAAGCAACTCCTAATAATGCACTATTTCATGTGTACATGCATGCACACATACTCCCTACACACACACACACACACACACACACACACACAGGCCATTGAAAGCCAAGTTTCCTTGTAAATCTAAAAATGACAGGCAGCCTGGACGCTCTGAAAGTCCTGTTCCCAGGAAATGAATCCCCTTGTCCATCCCAGATGTTGTACTCACAAAAAAAAAAAAAAAAAGTAAGTTAAAAGCTTTTAATTGATCATGCAAATAACAAATGTCCTGGAAAATAGATACATTAAGAAGGAAAAAAAAAAAAGCAAATGCAGCTAACAAAATCACTCAATTTGCCCAAAATTTAAGGAAAAAGCAACTAACTCTAGAAACCACTAGGTAAAGAAACAACATCCAAAGTCTCTGAAGAATGCTGGAGATTTCAATTCATAAAAACTTTTTTTTTCTTCCATTAGCTGGAATAATAACATATTTCACAAAATTCCTGACTGATTTTGTTTCCACAATTCTAATCTTTGAAAATAAACCACATCAGTGTTTTGTTCAGAGAGGATAATCTCAAATGTAATGTGTCCCTTAATTTTCTTCTTCCATACACACACACACACACACACACACACACACACACACACACACAGATCTCTAGTTAGAGCATAATGAAGTTGAAATATCAGCAATCCCTGAGTGACTAAGATAAGCTAGGGGTGTCATTTTGAGTATCATCCTCAAATTCCATCCTAAAATTCTGTTCAGGCACTAAAAAAGGCAGCCACTCCAAGTTCATCAGCTGAAGTGTAGACTGTGTGAACATTCCTAATCTCAGAAGAGCATGGCAAAATAAATAATCACTCGACTCACTTTGTTTCTGCTTTCCCTTCCCTCCACACCTATAAATATGGTTTATTGTATACATAGCTTTTAGGGTCAAGTATTAATGGTGAGAACCATTAAGAAGGCAAAGGTCAGTGGCTCCTGACTTTGGTGACCCTTAAATTTAATCTAGCGTGGTAGGAACAGAATTAAAAGTGAGGAACTTGCAAAGTGAGAAAAAACCTGCTTTACCTACACAATTGGGCAATAACAGAGTAATGAAAGAAATTTAAACAATAAAAATGAATTTCATGATCTAATTATGGACCCAGAATTAAAGGTGAATGTTCATAGCCGACTGCCATGCATGAAGGCTGAACTCTGACTTCTTTAAAACATCCTGTGGTTTCTGGGATCCAGTAGCCTCTTTGGAATTTTATCAAACACCAGTCCTTATTTTTATTTAGCTTTATGTCCACTTCAATAAGAGAAATGACAAGACAGCATTTTGGAAAATATAGAAACCAATTTCTTCAGCCTGGCTGAACTTTACCTTTCAAAATAAATCCTTCAAATCAGTCACATTTACACCTATTTTATATCCCTTTTCAACTTGAGAAGTTGGTATTCTACTCTGTTCTCTTGCTCTCCCTTCCTCCACCTGTTTTCATTTAAATATAACACTTGTTTTCCCTTGTGATTTGAAAGATAGCTTCACTCCACTCATTTTTAAAATACCAACAATGCATTTGTTCTGATTTTATGTTATCATTTCCCTTCAATAATTCCTTTCCTGCACTTTTTAAACCTATGCTAGGAAACCAATGTCTGAGACTTTGATCAATTTAGAACTGGTTTTCAACTTTTTTTTTTTTAAAGATTTTATTTATCTGATAGAGAGGCAAGCAGAGAGAGGGGGTGGGGGGAGCAGGCTCTCTGCTGAGCAGAGAGCCTGATGTGGGGCTCGATCCCAGGACCCTGGGATCACGACCTGAACTGAAGGCAGAGGCTTTAACCCACTGAGCCATCCAGGCACCCCTGGTTTTCAACTTTTGAAATAATTTTAGTTTTTTAACAAGTTGTAAAAATACCACAGATAGTTCTTACATACCCTTCACACAGCTTTTCCAAATCTTAACAACTTACTTCATTATAGTATAATTGTCAAAACAAAGAAATTAATATTCTTAATGCAATTAGCTAATCTATAGGATTTACTTAAATTTCACCAATTTTTCCACTAAATTTGTTTCTTTCTTTCCAGGATCCAAGCCAAGACCCCACATTGCATTTTTTTGGTCATTTTCCCCTTATCCCTTGTCATCTCAGTTCACTCAGTTCTATGACAGTTCACCTTTCCTTACATTTTGTGACTTTGACTTTTTTTTAAATCAGTTTTCTCATGCAATATCTCTATAATGTTGATCTGATTTTTTTTTCATGATTAGGTTGATTTTATGCATTTTTGGCAAGAATATCACAGAAGTAATATTTTACCCTTCTCAGTGCATCACAGCAGAAGGTACATAATGTCAATATGTCTTACAATGGTCATGTAAACCTTGGTCTTTCAGTTACTTTGGTGACTGCCCAGTTTCTCCACTATAAAGTTATTATCTTTCTCTTTGTAATTAATAAATATCTTGCAAGGAGGTACTTGAGACTATGCAAATATCTTCTTTCTTATCATATTTTGTCCCTTAATTTGAGCATCCATCAATGGTTTTTGCCTCTAATTATTACCATAATTGCCTAATGGTGATTTTCTTCTTTCCTCATTCCTTCTATATTTGTTGATTAAAATTCTACTATAATAGAGCTATCCTTTCTCCCATTTTATTTATTATTCAATTATTTGTATCAGATGCATGGATATTTACTTGATTTTATGAATTAGAATTCAATGCTATCATGTTTTGGCTCACATTAGTCCCAGTTTTGGTGAAGAGCCCCTAAAAGGTAGATTCTGTGTCTTTCTGACATGCTATGATTTGTTCAATACTTCTTAACATCTGGCACCAGAAGAGATTGCAAATTCATCTTATATTTTCTCTACCCCAACCCCAGCATCAACCAGGGAGCCCTTTTTCCTTTATTGGAGAATATTTAAAAACTAAAATCTTGATGGAAGATATGTCTAGCGTTACTTAGGAAAAATATTTATGTATATTAACCCACATATACACAAACATCTCTATTTCTGTATTTATCCATCTATATACTTGTATGTAAAACCACTAATTTATACTAATACCTCATCTTAACGAACCATGAGTGTTTGTTCTAGCCTTCCCTTTTTCCTGGTTTGTAACTTCTTACTCTGTCAATGAGGAACCTGGCTCTCAATATCCAGTTCACTCACTTCTTGGTTCAGTCCTAGTAAGCACAGGAAGTAGTTCCAGAGCTACTAACCTATACATGTCAGAAACAAAGTCACTAACTGTAGCAACAATCCTTTATGGATAGTTCTTTTCTCCTCTTACCCTAAGTACATAAACAGAACACTGTCTTTTACAGTCACTTAGCTCTCCTCTTTGCCACCCCTCTGCAAGAACAGTTAGGTTATGTCATAGTATTTAGTCCAGTACACACACATGCATGGGCATGCACAGACACAAACTACTCATTTAAATTAATAGTTGCAATTATTCATTTGTTTTTGATCACACAATCACTATCATGGTTCAAAGAGTCAGAGCTATACAACAAGATAAATGGAGAAGTATCACTCACTTACCATCTGTACTGCCCCATTTTCTTTACTCCTTTCATGGACACATGCAAACATCATAGGTAACTGGCCTTTTTCTCCCCCTGGTTTATCCTTCCTATCTCTTTTTGGCACAGATGAGCAGATACATGCATATTTCCCAATATCCTATTCTTTCTTACATGAAAGGTAGCACGCTACAGGTACCCTTTGTGCTTTGGCTTTTTCGTTTAACAGTATGCCCTGGAAATCACCCTATATAAGTTTCTCATTTTTCTTTACAGCTATACAGTACTCCACTTATGTGGTTGTACCATGAATATTTTATTCAACTATTATTGGTTGTTTCAATATTTTAAATATTTTAATTAATAATAAATTTTTAAATAAAAATATTTTAAAATCACAAACAATGGAGTAAGGAATAACCTTGTTTGTAATTATTCTTACGCTCTTGGAAGTGTCCTTAGGGTAGATTTCCTTATGGTAGAATTCCTCGATCAAGAGACAAGGGCATATGTAGTTTGTTATATATTGCCAAGATTCTCTCTAGAAGGTTCTTCTAGATTGCATTCCTTTTTTCTTTTTAAGATTTTATTTATTTATTTGAATAAAGAGAGAGAGAAAGAGAGGGAACACAAGCAGGGTGAGTAGGAGAGAGAAGCAGGCTTCTTGCTGAGCAGGCACCCCGATGCAGGGCTCGATCCCAGGATCCAGGGATCATGACCTGAGCCAAAGGCAGACACTTAAAAACTGAGCCACTCAGACACCCCTCTAGTTTGCATTCCTACCAGCAACATGAGGGAATGCATGTTTCCTCATAGCCTTGCTAATAGAATGCATTGTCCTAATTTTAATCAATCTAACAGGTGAGAAAAGGTATTGTTTTAATTTGTATTTTTCTAATTATGAGTGAGTGTGAACATTTTTATATGTTTAAGAATGATTTTCATTTTAATTTTTTAATTTGCCTGTTTATAGCTATTTCCCATTTTTCTATCAGATTTTTAACCCTCTGTCCTTTAATTTTTAAAAGTTCTTTATACACTAAGGATATTAACTCTCGGTGGTATACAAGTAATTTCTTCCAGTTTTTCACTTGTCTTTTGACTAGTTCATGATTTTTACTGTAGCCAAACTGATCAATCTTTCTTTTATTATATTTGGATTTTGAGTCTTGAGTATAAAGTCTTTCCCTGGGCCGAGGTTAAGAAGAAATCCATCCATGCTTTCTTATACTACCTATGTGATTTCATTACTTTGTGGTTAGATATATGACCCATTGGGAGTTTACTCTCATATATAGTATGAGGTTTCAATACAACTTTTCTTTTTTTCAAACAGCTGACCAGCTATTCTCACACCATATACCAAAAACTTCGTTTCTGTCCAGTGGTTGGAGCTGCCATTTTTATCATGTACTAAAATTCCATGTGTACTTAGGTTTGTTTCATGTTTATTATTCAATTCTACTAATTAATTTGTCTGTCCATGCTTCATTACCACACTGTTCTGATTTTATAAGCTTTATAGTATATTTCTAATTCCTAGTAGAGGGTTACTTTCTCCTTGCGTCCAGATTCTACTTCTAATCGATGGCCTATAAACTTGGGGCTATATAGGGCCAAAAACTAACACAAATGTGTGATGCTGACAGGGCTTAATTAAAAGGGAGTGATGGAAACTAAGGAAAATAGGAGAGTTTGAAGAAATCAGTTTTTCAAAAGGTACATACGCTTATCTCAAATATAAGCAAATAGAATAAAGATGTCCATAAATTATGTGTCAACTAGTTCTTATCTTTGTATTTCAGAAAGAAAAGGAATAAGTTATCCTTACAGTGGTTTCCCTTTGTTGTCTCAAAATGTTGATTATACAAAGTGAAAGTGGCTAATTACAAAAAAACTATGAACGGGGTTTTAGTAATATTTATAATTTGTTAAATTATGTGTTATATAAAATTATTATATAAAATGTAACAGTAAATAAAATGTATATGTAGCCTTGAGCCATCAATATATGGAAAGAGAAATACTAATTTTTTTATTGTGTTGTTAGTCACCATAAAATACATCATTAGGGGGCGCCTGGGTGGCTCAGTGGGTTAAAGCCTCTGCCTTTCGCTCAGGTCATGATCCCAGGGTCCTGGGATCGAGCCCCGCATCGGGCTCTCTGCTTGGCAGGGAGCCTGCTTCCTCCTCTCTCTCTCTCTCTGCCTGCCTCTCTCCCTACTTGTGATCTCTATCTGTCAAATAAATAAATAAAATCTTAAAAAAAAAAAATACATCATTAGTTTTTGATGCAGTGTTCTAAGATTCATTGTCAATGTACAACACTCAGTGCTCCATGCAATATACTAAATTTCAGATTACTTCTCAAATATATTGAAAAAGCTTTTAATGATAAACCATGAAAATAAGAAATAGATTTAACAATACTGTATAGTATAAAATGAAAAATATAAAATCTCTTTACCTTACCCTTAACTAAAGCACGAAGTCTTATGAATATTCCCATGCTAAAATACATAAACATAGATGAATTAATAAAACAGATCACCATAAAAAAATTTTTCTGTACATTTTTTGTACTTCCCTACCAGTTAATATGGAGTTGCTTCACTCACTTGTATTACTACAAAATTTTCTATTATCTGGACTATATTTATAGGTCACATTTTTTTTAATCTTTTGAAAAGAGAGAGAGTATGACCTTGAGCAGAAGAGGAGAGGCAGAGGGACAGGGAAAGAAAATCTTAAGCAGGCTCCATCCACCAACACAGCCTGAGATGGGGCTTGATCTCACAACCTAAGCCTAAATCAAGAGTCAGAGGATTAATCAACTGAGCCACCGAGGTGCCCCATGGATTGTATTTAATCAATTCCTTAAACAATGGATATTTATATTTAGTATTTTTGCTATTTCAAATAATCTTAAAATGTTAGTCACAATAGACAAGCTAAGTGTCCATGGACAGATGAGTGAATAAAGAAATTGGGGGGGGTGTATAAATACATATGTGTATGTATGTATATACAGCATATATTTGTAAATCATAATGTACACCTTAAATATATAATTTTATGAAAAAATTTATATGTCTTACATTAAACAGAGAAATAAAACTCACAATTTAATTTTATACAATTTGTTTCAATAAAAATAATATCCAAACGGAAAAAAAGAACAATGTTGGAATATTATTCAACCCTAAAAAAGAAAGCTATCCTGCCGTTGACAACAACATGGATGAACCTGAAAGATATTATATTAAGTGAAATAAACCATACAGAAAGGGGAAAAATTGCATGATCTTACATGTGGAATCTAAAATAGTCAAGCACACATAGAAGCCTAGGGTAGAACAGTGGTTACCAGGGTGGGAGACATAAGGAGGTGTTGGTCAAATGGTGCAAAGCTGCAGTTCTGTGGGATGCAAAAGTCTTGAGAGCTAATGTGCAGCATGAAGACTATAGCTAATAATATTTCACTGAATACTTAAAATCTGTTAAGAGAGTAGCTTTCAGTTACTCTTCTCACCAAAAAACAATGGTAACTATGTGAGAAGTTATGTTAGTTAGCTTGACTACAGTAATCATTTCACTCTGTGTATCAATCATGTTCTATAACTTAGATATATAATATTCTCATAAAAGAAAATAAAATTTAAAATAACTAACATTACAGCTCTTATACTTAAATCTAGAAACAGAAAACTCCTATTTAACTTTGTAGAACTTGTATCAATAAACATAATGCCTACCTTGCAAAATATGCTGAAATGTACATTATTTGTTTGCACATGCAAGTGTCTCTGCTTAGCAACTACTTAGAGATGTAATACCTGGGTCAAAGAATGTGTTCAAAATTTTTATGCTTATTGTCCAAATATAGAACAAACCAATTATATAGTCAATCTGTATGACAAATATTGAGTATTTCTCAAAACTGATTTCAAAGGTTTAAATTTATGATTTAAATGTGAAATTTGGCTATCATTACTGTATTTTCCTACTTAAAAATCATGTGTTATAACGTTTTTGTCATTTATTTTGAAAACACTGTATTATTATAATATTTGTGCTTATTATTGAAGAAGTAAGAAAACATAGATAAATAAGAATAAAGGCCAGAAATTTTACAACACCCCACCAAAAAATCACCAGTAACATGTTTTTCTAACACATACTTAGCAAACATACTAGTAAACATATGAGTAGACCCACTAATTATACCACATTTGTCACAGTATGTAAACTGTTATAGAATTTACTGCATAGGTCATTATAAATATCTTTTTTAAATTTTATGTTTATGAAATTATTTTAAATGACAAAATTGTTTTCTCAAATGAATATTTTCTCAGCTACAAAATGAATAAATCAACCAACTATTGTTCAGCATTTTCATGATTTCTAATCCAAATTTTGCTTACTATAAACATGATGCTTTCTGAGATCTAAGACTCCGCATATTTGAGACAATTCCATTAGCATAGCTCATACAAATATAGCTCAATAAAGATTTCCTGAATGGGTAAAAGAAGTATTAAATAAATACAGTGAAAAATTTTGTTTCTGCTAAATATGTACTTCCTCAGGATAAAACCCTAGGACGTGGGAATTAAGGTTCAATATCTCCTCTGTCAAGACAGACACTCTCTCTAATTGTAGAAAACCACAGTTTCCTTAAGCTAACCATCACCAATATTTAATGTCATCTTTTGTGTGTGTGTGAAGATTTTATTTACTTATTGGAGTGAGTGAGTGAGCGAAAGAGAGCAACAGAGAGCAAGTGAGCTCAAGCAGGGGAGGAGCAGAAGGAGAGGGAGAAGCTCCCAGTGAGCAGGAGGCCCAATGCAGGGCTTGATCTGGGGACTCAATAAAAATAGTAATGATCCAGGACCATGACCTGAGCAGAAAGTAGATATTTAACTCCCTGAGCCACCCAGGCACCCCTACTGGATGGCATCTTTATATGTGTGTGTGTGTGTGTGTGTGTGTGTGTATACAACTATATATATATAGCCACATATATGTATACAACACATACATAATACATTATATGTATTACACATACATGTTTATACACACACATATATATACATATATATATACAGTTAGCTTGTAATGTAATAAGTGATATCTCAATTTTGTTATAACTGTGAAAATTGTTATAATTATTAAAATTAAGACAGCTGGAAGGATGTCTGCGTGGTTCAGTCCATTAAGTGTCTGCCTTTGGCTCAGGTCATGATCCCAGAGTCGTGGGATCCAGTCCCACATCTGGCTCCTTACTCAGCAGGGAGCCTGTTTCTTCCACTGCCTCTGCCTCTGTCTTCTGCTCCCCCTGCTTGTGTGCGCTCGCTCTCTCTCTCTCTCTCTCTCTCTGACAAAGAAATAAATAAAATCTTTAAAAAAATTAAGACAACTGAAAAACTACAAAAGATAACATAACAAATGCTGTTTACCTGCCATCCCAAAATGAATAAAACTGGGTCTCATGTGCCTTAGATATTTTTAAGATACAAGACTGCATTCAAAAATGAAGTCCTACATACTCCTTCAATCCACTCTCCTTCCTTTCCAGGTACAAGTGTTGTTATAATTAGTGTGTGTCTGATGTATGTTTTTCTATTTGTACCTCATGTATATAAATCCAAAACTATACACTGTGTTGTTTTATTTTCAATTCTTACATAATGGTTTTAACAAGTTTTTAAAAATCTCAACATGGCGGGGTACCTGGGTGGCTAAGTTGGCTGAGCGCCAATTTTTTTTTTTTTTTAAGATTTTGTTTATTTGTTTGAAACAGAGAGAAAGAGAGAGAGAGAGAGAGAGACTGTGAGAGAGGAAATACAAGCAGGGGAAATGGGAGAGGGAGAAGCAGGCTTTCCACTGAGCAGGGATGTGGGGCTTGATCCCAGGACCCTGGGGTCATGACCTGAGCCGAAGGTGATGTTTAATGACTGAGCCACCCAGGCACCCTAAGCATCCAACTCTTGATTTGGGCTCAGGTGATGATCTCACGTGAGATCGAGCTCCACGTCCTGCTCCATGCGGGGCATGGAGCCTGCCTGGGATTCTCTCCCTCTCTTTCCTTCTCTCTTGAACCTTTCCCCCGCACTCTCTCTCTTTCTAAGTATATGTATTTTTTAAAATCCTGACATTGCTTTTCTCTCTTCCATGCTATATAATAGTTTTCACATGACTGTACTACAATTTACTTATTTTAAAGTTCTTTGAGTATTATAAAGTAATAATAGATCTGTTTTCATTTTTTCTTTTTAAATTTTTTATTATTTATTAACATATAATGTATTATTAGCCCCAGGGGTACAGGTCTGTGAATCATCAGGCTTACACATTTCACAGCACTCACCATAGCACATACCCTCTCCAATGTCCATAACCCCACCACCCTACATCTGTTTTCGTAACTTGACTTTCTTCTAAGCTATCCATTGCCCACAATTAACTTCTGACTTTACTATTATCAATAAGGTGCCTAAGACCACCCTGATCAGTTGCCCTCTTTCCATGTCTGGATACTTTCAGAGTTCTTTAAAGTCCCTTCACCTTTGTTAACATGAGACAAAGCCAAGACCCTCTTTGCAATGATTTTGCCCAAAAAACATGACTGTTGTTCATGATAAGGAAAATGATGATTTCTAGAATTCGGCAAATCCCCATTCTCAACTCATATCCCTTTGATTAATGCTTCTGGTCTATCTCCTGCAGTGGCCCATTTGGGAACTCTTATCTTCCAGAAGACATTTTCCTTTTTTTCTTATTCTTTTCTTCCTCTTTCTTTCTTTCCTTTTTTGCTTTCTTCCTTTCTTTCTCTTTCTTTGTTTCTTTCTTCTTTTAAGATTTATTTACTTACAGAGAGAGAGAGGGAGGGAAGGAGCAGGGTGGGGAAGGGGGCAAAGGGAGAGAGAGACTTAAGCAGATTCCCTGAGTGTGGAACCCAGTATGACCCCCAGAACACAACACAAGCTGAAACCAAGAGTCAGATGCTTAACCAACTGTACCACCTAGACACTCCCAGAAGATATCTTTCTATTCACTATTCTTATTGATCTACCTGTTCTCTCATCATTTTCGTTTTGTGCCTTTTTCCTCTAACTTCCAAAGGAACTGCTCGAATTTATTTGCTAGTTCAGAGATCATTTTTAACGCCATTTGCATTGTGCAAGTTAATGTTTGTTTCTGATGTTGAAATTTTTTTGTATGTTTGTTTTGATTTGTTAATCCTACTTTAAAATAACTCCTTTTCCTTGTACCAGTTGCCTTTTCATAATCAGGCTATGTGCCAGCTTCCTGGAAATCATGTCTTCTTAGATTCTACGAATGCAAATTTCCTGAAATTTTCTTCTGTACATGCAGGAGATCGTTCTCAGAGGTTTGCACTACTTCTGAATCTTCTAGATCCTATCCCATTTCCATTACTCTAAAATGTAATTTAGTCTCAGTTTTATCACTGAAAATAATGGGAGCATATAAAAATTATCTAAAACAACAGTAAGGGCCAGAGATCATATAATACTAGTTTCATTTAACTTAATAAATATTTGTCACATACTCCTAATGTTTCAGGGACTACACCATATATTCATAATGCAAAGATTAAAAAAAAATTTCCCTGCACTTGAAGCATTTACAACACAGTGAACGAGATAACTGAGAAATGACTCATTATGATGCTAGTTAGATTAACAGGAACGCTTCATTAGAAGCAAAATAGAAACCACTTCTCAATAGATTTGGGGAAGTTTTCATAGATGACATATCATTTATTTGGGCTGTAAAATGCATGCATCTTAACAAACAAAAGAGGATTCTTCTGAAGATCACTTGAATAAAAGACTGGTGTTCTCAAATTTGAAAAACATGTAGATTATATATATGTATATGTATATATATTCATAACTATATATTCAAAACTATATAAAAATATAAAGTTTATTTACTTTTCCATATCTGGAAACATGGAGTGTTATACCTTATCACAATTTACATTACACAAAATATGTGATTCAGCTAAAAGCCTCAGTCCTCAGGTTCTTTAAAGTTCTTGATTATCCAGCCCTAAATATTTTAAATTTCAGCAACATTTTACCACGTACACCTGTACATTTCAACAGCCCTTCTGCAAACAAAAATAATTTTTAATCTTCTGTCCTGAGTCACTCTTTTACACACTCTGGTTGCAGTTTTTATTTTTGTAATTATTTGGACCATTTTTGCACGTCAACCAAGCAGTCCCTTTATACTTGAAGTTTAGTTGTGTAACATGAAAAAGCAGGAAGCTATGAACTTAAAATTTACTGACAGGAAGAATCCTGACTCCACTAATCTAAGCATATGTCATACAACAAATTCTTAAGTGAACCTTTCTTGCTTCATAAATACTGAGTCCTATATTCACACAATCATCCAAATGTTATCAGAATTATTAGAAATCATCTACAAATACCCTAAGATCTAGAGAGAAGAAATTACTTCCTCAAGGCCACCCAGCTGATCGGAGGCAGACAGAAAAAAAGAAATTACTTTTCTCAAACCTATATTCTATATATTTCATTTAACTCACATACTTATTATAGTCTATCATTTCTTTAAATGCCAGAATTTGACACCTAGGATCTGAGGACTATATAATGTCAAATACTGTGACCATCAGCCAATGATGACTCAAGGAAATGAAAATTCAATGTGTATACAGATCATGTAGCGATCTTGTAAAATACAGATTCTGAGTCAAGAGGTCTGGGGTAGGGGCTGAGATTCTGCCTTTCTAACAAGCTCCCAGGAGGTGATGTCAATGCCATAGGTCTGTAGTTTGCTAGCAAGGAGTCAGTCGACCTTTCAGAAATACCTGTAGACCAGAGTCTTCTGTTGCTGGTCATTATCAGATAGGATGAGAATAGCATTTGGGATAAGAATAGAGAATATAATTTTTTAAAAATGGGAGACAAATGGAACAGGGCACTGAGGGAGAACAGAAGTAAATAGAAAACCTTCACACTGGTTTTGGATTTACATTTAAAGATATGAAAAAGAAGGGGTGATTTATTACTATTCCCCAAAATCTACATACCAATTCCCTCATAAGAAATATATTGGGAGGTACTGATTTTAAGTCTATTTCCCAACATGCATTTCAGTAACAAATCCTTCATGGTGTTAGGGTCTTCTCACTCCCCCACCCTTCTTCTGTCTAAGTCCATCCCTTCTACACCTCTTCCTGCCTCCTAACATACGCAGGGCATACACACGATGAAGAGATTATGAGGGTACCATCAATCCTGTTACTGAACTGTCCCACATGTGAGAGAAACATAGAAATAACTCAACTTCAAGAACAGAAAGTTCACCACCAAGGAGAGCAAAGATAAAACCTGAAAGAATCAGAACTGGCTCAAGGCTGACTAACAAACTTTCCCCTTACTAACGACTTTATCTTGGTCCATTGAGGAATTTATCTTCATTCTGTCTCTTGCATCTCTTGTATTTAGCTTGTTTGAGTAGGAAATGAAATGCTGCAATTTTACGGGGCTGAGTGTTTAACCTGAATAGAATCACATAGTCTAAACTGCAAATACTGAAATTTCTGACAGTCACTCCATACAGGAGATTCCTAAGTCCTGCTCTTGTAGCTAAAGACAGAAATGCTATTGATATCAAGTCAGCTTGTTTAAAGATATGTAAGTTATCAACACGAATTACACATAGTTTATAAGTAAAATAAGAAAAAAAAAATCAACATTGTTCCTTAAGGAAATCAGCAACGTGCTTATAAGAAACTTTAATGACCCTTGGTTTCATTTATTAATGTGTTGCTTTCCTAGGAATTTAGGTTCTGAAGGGAAGTTCTTTCTGTGTTGGCTATGGATATGCACATCCCCACAGATTCAGACCATAGGGCAAGAGGGAAAGGACATTTTTGGACAGAGAACAGAGATACCAACTTTGTTTTCGCCCCCCGATCCACGCCAAGGGAGACTGTTTTGAAAGAGTGTGGTCTCATCTATCCCACCAGTATTAAGGCTCCTGAAGCTCAAAGTTGTCCTCAAGATGCATGCCCTAATGCAAAGACAAGAACACTTGTGTTTTTCACCAGGGTAGCTACAGATAACATGACAGAGAACTTGTGTATTGAAGCCACCTGGGAGGCAAAAGGGCACTTTCTCTTCCTCCTGGGGAAAAAAGAACAATTGCTCTGTGGGAAGAAGGCAGAGGAGTCAATGGCTTAATGGACTGTTCAATTGTATCCCCAGAGTATAATCAACTGCATTGATTGATTACAGTCAGGCAACTAGAAACCAAAATAATCCTTGTAAAAACAAGGCGCATGTGTTGCTTGTACTACAAGACACAGGCAACTGGTAGGGCTCAAAGACAGAGTTATCCAATCCAGGAATCAGCTACTTGATTCAATTTCCTGTATTTCCAAATGTTCCTCTCCTTTTCTGCAGGCAAAAGAGCAAAATGAGAATTCTGCTTCCATGTCAGAGAAGGATACGTGCCTTCATCTGATGACTAAAGATGACCAACCTAAACAATCTTTTTTAGGCCCCTGTGAAAACTAATTATCTCTTCTCTTCATGACCCATCACCCACTGCCATGGGCAAGGGGGACCTAACAACCTCCCAAGCAGGTTATTACAAGGCAGAGACCCACCATACCTTCTGCCCCCTCATAGGAGCCCCTTCCTCTCAATGACCCTTTTTCTGAACTCTTATTCTAACAGTTAACGCCTACTGTACATTACACCTCATTTCAAAAGTCTGGTGATAGGTTTCAAAGAACAAAATCACACTCCAATTTCAAAACAGAGCAGTTTTTAACTACATCAGGATTCTAGATCAGAGTCTCAATTCCAGAGTTAGGCCAGCTTCTTTCATGTCACTGTTAAGGAAGCCAACCAAGGTCCAACACAGATGACTTGACTTAATCCTAAAAATAAAAATAATAATTAATGTTCACTGTGTCTTCACTGTCACTGGCACTGTTCTTCCACTTTTGTCATGATAACCTCATCCTACATGATAATCATGTATTGAGGTACTATTATTGTACCCATTTTGCAGGTGTAGAAAACTGGGGCACAGAGAGCTTAAGTAACACGCTCAAGGTACTCCAGCCAGTGAAGAATGGCATCAGAACTGAAAGCTGGATAGTATGAAACCAGATCAGAGACCTGATTATAACCTGATCTGTAGCTGCAGAGCGAGGACTGGAAATGAACTCTATCTCTGTTCAGTCTGCTGTGCATTCACCACGTCCCACCCCAGATCACTTAGCTCAGCTCAAATAAGAACATTTCTGTTAGGAGCTGAAGAGACCTGAGATCTCATTAACCTCTCTAGTACTTCTCTCAAATGGCCTCAGGGGTACCCATAAGTATTATTTTATTTCTGGCCCATAAACTTTCCACCAGGACAGGACACCACATTGCTGAGGTCGTTAAATCTTTATAATAACAATATTATGCTAATGGAAATTATTAGTCTATTCCTCGTCCCCCCAAAACCATCTGGTAGGTTGACCTGGCAATTGCTTTGAGATGTCATGGTGGATCTTAAAGCATAAAGAATATAGGGATTCATAACTTTCTCTGAGCAATGGAGTTTTCCATGTGGTAACAAGCTGGCATGGTTGGACTATTAGATTTAGACATAAACAGGATACTGGAAAAGACTTGGGGAGAGCACATGGCAGCTCTCATATAAGAATTCAGGTGGTAGAGGAGAGAGCAAAGGTATTTCCAAGACCAGGCTTTCTACTGAGAGAATCTGTTGCCAATATTTTGATTGCATTATGAATCTCTTTTTAAAATGGTTTGTTCTTTAATATCAAATAATAAAATGCAGGTATTAGAGCCAATTTAAGTAATTTAGAATAATTAGAGTCGTAAGTAGGCAGCACATGTTCTCAGCAGGACAATCTCTCTCCAAACAACAGTGATGTCAGAGGGTTTTGGTTTGGGTCTGTTTTCTCTCTCTTCCCTGTGGCTCAAACGCGTGGCGTAGTTTCCCTTCCTGGAGCCCAGTTACCCAGTAACTCTTGAAATGGCTGGATAAACGTTGGCTGCCTTGCACATTCAACCTTGAAAGCACAACAATCTGGGATTTTAATTCAAACAAATGTGAAAATGGATTATAAATAGGATCCAGCTGCATTTCTAATAGTGAAGAGAAAAAAATAGCTGAGACCAAAAAGTAAGAAAAAGGAAAATGAAAGCACCTTGCCTCTCTTTTCCTTATGGCCTTTCCCCATGCTGCAATCATCGCCTGTTGAAAGAGGGCTCAAAAGGTCTAAAATGTTTTAATTATATTTAATTAAGCTGTCATTTGTTACTTGGCTTCCTGAAAGTTCTGCCTAATTTAACCAGGCTCCCTTTTCAGATCTATACATTTACCTACAGTCCAGCATTTGGTAGAGGAAAAAATGGTTCGCAGAAGCTGTCTTCCTGGAGACTTCCCATCCTGCTGCCAACATTGCAGTTTATATATTATTAGTACAGGTATTGGCCAGCACAACCCAAGGCTTCTGCAGGGGTGTTGACAAAGACGACCCCTCCCTGACCCCCAATAATCCTTTTCTCTTTCCCACAGCAGCTTTCATATAAGTCAATATTTGAATTTGGAAAAATTATGAGCAATTCATCTCAAATCATTAGCACCCCACAAAATGGAATAATATTACCTACAACCTGGATCAGTGGGGAAATCCAACCCTCTCAGTTCAAAATTCATATTACCATCACTGACTATGTCTTCAATGTCGACCTCTACCAGATGATTTCATTAAGCCCATTTTATGTCCTCTAGGCCCACGGTATATGATCGTGCAAATTACGTGCTGCACAACCATAGAAGGCACCATCCATGGCATGATCATTGGTTTGTATTTTTATTAGTATGATGATTTTCCGGCAGATGGCAGTACAGGGTCTTGAGGAAAGGGCCCCAAATTACAATTCACGCATTTGGCCCAGGGCAGTGCTGACCAATAAGATTTTTCACTGGACTGAATTTTAATCAAAGAAAAGGCCATAATGTAGTTTAAGATTTTTCACTCTTAAGAATTATGTCCGTTTTCTTGTCAAGTGAAAACACTACTTATTAATAAATTCCAGTACGTAGTCATAAGAAACATCAGGAATTTTCATACTGATCTATACCTGCACTTAGCTAAAATATAAAAACAAAACCAAAAAAACCTTTCACCTCAGAATTAAATAATTAATTTTGAAGGAATTAATTACGTGTCCAAAGCTCAACAGATTACATATCTCCCCTTTTTGTTCCTTTGACTTAGTATAAAAATCTCTGCTCCTCCCCTATTTGCTCAGAAGAATCAACAATACAGGTCAGACAATGAATTTGCCTACAATGGCAAATGCTTTCCAAACATTTCAGCAAACAGTCCTTAGGTTTGTCTCTGCCCTTCCAAGAACTATTTGTTTTATCTGTAAACATTTCCAATGTGAAAACATTTATCCCATTCATTGTGAAGAAGCAATTATTTGTTGGAGAGGAAGCTTAGCTAGATAGCAGACAATTTTGCCAACATGCCCACAGATCAGTTGTGACTCAAAAGCCTCCTGTTCTTCATTCCCTTCTCCTTGAAATGATTCTGTCTGAGGTTTCAGCAAACATTCTTGTAGAGTTTCTAAAATGCATTTATACATCTTGTGTATAGCCGGAATTGCCCAATGCTTTTCCAAAAATGTGTGTGGCCTTCTCAATCAACATTGAGAAGCTACTGATCCCCAAGGTATCTGTATTGAAAGGCAGCCCCTCCACTTCACTGTCAACAGAAAATAAATCAGGAGAAAGAGAAACGAAGACAAAGACCAAAAAAAGTGGGAGAAAGGGCCAAGGACATCAGTAGGTAAGTTTCTTAAATGTTAAATTTAAGGCTAGTTTTTATTTATTTATTTATTAAAGATTTTATTTATTTATTCGACAGAGAGAGAGAGACCACAAGTAGGCAAAGAGGCAGGCAGAGAGAGGGGAGGAAACAGGCTCCCCACTGTGCAGAAAGCTGGATGCGGGACTCCATCCCAGGACCCTGAGATCACGACCTGTGCCAAAGGCAAAGGCTTAACCCACTGAGCCACCCAGGCACCCCTAAGGTTGGTTTTTAAAGAAGGATAGTTGAAAGATGTCAATATGGCCATGACAGAAAAATCAAAGTTCATTTCTTCCTATTAAATTTATCTGTTAAATGTATTACTAAATTTAATTTTCTTAGTATTTCTTCTAACAAAGACTAAGATGAAGGTGAGGACAAAGAAAAAGAAGAGGGGGAAAGAGGAAGGAAGGAATAAAGGAAGGGAAAGGAGGAAGAGAGGAGAAAAAATGCTGAAGTTAAATTTGAATAAAAGTTCTGGAGGATCCTATGTATCAAGGTCATACAAGGGGCACCTTTGTGGTATAGTCAATTAAGTGCTCAAGTCTTGATTTTGGCTCAGGTTGTGATCTTAGGGTTGTAAAATCAAGTTCCATGTTCAGCTCTGCTCAGTGCAGTGTCTGCTTGGGATTCTCTCTCCTTCTCCCTCTGCTCCTCTCTCCCCATCTCCACACTCACTCACTCATGTACTCTCTTTCTAAAATAAATAAATCTTTTTTTTTTAAAGAACCCATATAAAAAGCAGTTGGCTCCTAAGTTTCACTTCCAGTATCTTATTCTATAGAAACGGGAATATATGTAAACACAGACACAAAATACGTGTAATAATGCTTTCTGTGGTATTGTTTGTAACCTGTCTATAAGCAACATGGATGTCTAACTAGATGGGTTTGTTAACTGAAATATGCTATAAACCCCTGCTGACTCCTCCTCCCTCATTGTAGCTACTCTTTGCACAGTAACTTCCATTCACCAAACCGGCCTACTTTAGAAACTTTACAGCTCCCAAGTACCTCTTCTTCAAATGCTATGTCCCATAACTTTGAATAGCCATTCCTTCTCATCCTTCCACTCTCAGCTTGTTTCCTTATGACTTCCCCATCAATTATCAACCCAGCATATAGTACACTCACTTCACAATATTTTCACACATTATAATTACATATTTGTGCTTTTGTTTAAGTGTCTATTGCCCACTTCTACTCAACTGCTAACACCTTCATCATGGCCAGGACCATAACCACTAGAACATGTCTTGTGTCCATTCTGTTATCTGTCCACTGAAATGGCTCAGAAAATGTTTATTGAAAGAATAAATCTACAAAAGATGAATATTAAACATGATATTGCCACTATAGGAACTACATAAACATGAATAGCAATTAAATATGATTTTATAGGAGCTTACTGAAGACTACAGAAATAATAATAGAGAAAATCACAACATAAACTGCTAACTGTAATACTGTGCAAAATTAAGAAAATTCCATTGTGTACATTCCTGAATTTTTCTATCTTCTACACTAAATATGTATCATTTTTAAAATCAAGGGGAAAGGTTTCAAATGTCTCTTATTTAATTCTAGAATCTACTTCTACACTACCTATTTCCAAGGTCCTAAATGGTATGAGTCTTCTCAGAATAGCCTCTCAGCTGATCTATGCAAATACCTCTATTGAAGATTTTAATCTCTGTATCAGTTATCTGTTGCTGTGTAACAAACTATCTCAAACCTAGTAGTAGGAAACAACAAAAATAATTCTATTATACTTTCCCAGTTCTGAGGGTTAACTATTTTTAGTAAGAAGTTCTTACTCAGGGTTTCTCATGTTGTTGCAGTCAGATGGCGGCTAGCGCTGGACTTAGCCCAAGGATCCCTCACTCCCATGTCTGGCAACTGATGCTGGTTGTCAACTGCAACTTATTGGCCAGAAATCTACACATAGCCTCTCCAAGTGTCCTGGGTTTCCTCACAGTATGGCAGCTGGAATTCAAGAACAAGTATTCTACTGGAACTAGGAGAAAGTTCAACCACCTTCTATGATATAACCTTAGAAATCACAGATCATCACATTTGCCATAGTCACATACTCACAGATTCAAGGGGAGGAAACACAGAACCCTACAACTCAATGAGAAGAGTACTGAATTCACTTAAGAATAGTATATAGAGGGGCACCTGGGTGGCTCAGTGGGTTAAGCCTCTGCCTTTGGCTCAGGTCATGATCTCAGGGTCCTGGGATCGAGACCCACATCTGGCTCTCTGCTCAGCAGGGAGCCTGCTTCCCCCCCCCACCTGATCCTCTGCCTACTTCTGATCTCTATCTGTCAAATAAATAAGATCTTAAAAAAAAAAAAAGAATAGTATATAGAACAGGAGATATTACAGTAGTCATATTTGGAAATATAATCAACCACAATCTCTGTAGACTCTATTTATAATTCCCTCTAGTATCCTAAATCCTCACAATATATATAAAAATACAATTGATCATTTTTAAATAAGCTGGTATTTTTATGCCATTCATCAATAAACACTGTTGATGACCATTAGATAGCAGAAGTAGCAATGAGTTAGCTGTCTGGAGTTCTGAATTTTCATTTGAGGACCATCATTATATAATCTTTCATCTTTCACTCTCAGTTTTACAATTTACCAATCACAGCTTGCTCTTTCAATATCGCAGTACAGTTTTGAGAATGGAAAGAATGGCGAAAACTTAACATTTCCAAAAATGAGTTCTTCAAAATGCTAGTTTTAGGGATGTTACAGGTGTTACATTGTTTAAAAAAATGAGGAAATTATGGTTGGTTCATTTAATGTCCTGCAGATTAGAAATCTATGAAAACAATATGAGTATTCAGAAGATCAAACAAATAATGGTAGTTTCAGCATTCCTGCACTCTTTTGAACAGGGAGTATTTTTTCTTTTTTTGGGGGGGGGGGGGATACAGTATTTTACAGAATTCCTTAGTCTGTAGAAATTCAGTTGGGATAATACCAAAGTACAATAATGTATGACAAGCTGTTACTTAAAATGCTGTGATATGTTGTTTCCATTAACTTGCTCAGTTCCTCTTCTGTGACAAGTGAGGAAAGTATGTGAACATAGACACAGTATATGTCCTTCTGAGTTTTAATTTTTTATCTGTCAAATGGGGAGAATAACAACCACATTGAGTATATGATATAAAGGTGAACATCAATGTATTTAATATACTCAGAATAATATCTGAAGCAAAGTAAGTCCCCAGTTGGTGATAATTATTTATACATAAAGAAAATAGGATTTTGTCTCTGATCTTGGAGAGCTAACAGACTACTAAATAAATGTTACATAAATATATTAATCAAATGGTCTATCACTTATTTCCCTCTTAAGCACACCATAATGAGTGATATTCATTAGTCATTTTTTTTAATGAAGAGAATACTAGAAAAATTTTGATAGTTTAGAAAAATGCTAATAAAAGGTTTTGGCCTGTCTTGGTGGAAATCAAGTCTCAACATGGTATTAAAACCACAGTAAGTGTAAAATTTCAATTTATATTCTAGGCAGATTGTTAGAATCCCAATCCATGGTATTGGTTCAAATCACAAAGCTTCTGGGCCCTGGCTGACATAGAGATACATTCATGATCCATGGTCTCTCTCAAAGATTAACTCACAATTAAAATTGTAAATTATAAGAGAACATTCACCATTAATTGGGAATCACTGAAACTATCAAATAGAATAATTAATATCCTAAAAAAGACAAGTTATAAAACAATCTAAAAGTCTACAAAAGAAATATTTTTGAAATGTTTAAAGAACTAAAAGTAGAAATAGAAAATATACCAAAAAAAGAAAGATTCCATGAATAAAGAATACACATACTTTAAGAAGCACTAAGTGGAAACTCTACAAATGAAAAATGAAAATGCACTCAGATAAAAAGCAGGATGCAACAGACAAAACGGTGACCACATGTCAATGCAAACAATAATAATTGTATACTTACTAATTTAAGTGCATTTGAAATCAAGGAAAAACTAAACAACAAAAGCAGACAGTATAGCAGGGAGTTGATCAGTACCATTTTTAGTTGCTTGTATTGTTTTGGAGGAGGACTGAGATACTGGTTAACTCTAGATTTCTCACATGGGTAAAACATTCAAAACACAGGGGTAACCACAGCAAAATGAACCAAAAAAAAAAAAAAATGTATAACAGCCAAACTAAAGGAAGAAAAAATTAATTAAAAAGTAAAGAAATCGGGGCGCCTCGATGGCTCAGTGGGTTAAGCCTCTGCCTTCAGCTCAGGTCATGATCTCAGGGTCATGGGATCGAGCCCCACATCGGGCTCTCTGCTCAGCAGGGAGCCTGCTTCCCCCTCTCTCTCTGCCTCTCTGCCTACTTGTGGTCTCTGTCAAATAAATAAATAAAATCTTTAAAAAAAAAAAAAGTAAAGAAATCTTAGTTATCCTGACATAAATGAAGAAATTAAAAAATTTTTAAAATAACAAGACATTCAAGATAAAGAGAAAACTTAACATCAGAAGTTTAAGAAGTTATTCCAAATATAGCAATGACCACTACAAATGAAACTGAATTATACATCCCTGTCAAATGGCAAATAGTTCAGAATGTATTTTTTTCACATATATTCATGGTTTTTTTTTAAAGATTTTATTTATTTATTTGACAGACAAAGATCACAAGTAGGCAGAGTGGCAGGTAGAGAGAGAGGGAGAAGCAGGCTCCCCGCTGAGCAAAGAGCCCAATGCGGGGCTCGATCCCAGGACCCTGGGCTCATGATCTGAGCCAAAGGCAGAGACTTTAACCCACTGAGCCACCCAGGCGCCCCTATATTCATGTTTTTTACAAAAGACACTCCAAAAGGTATTGCTAGTTTTCATCAACTTTGCTGTTATTCTTAGTCATTTATTTTTCAATCTGGCATATCCACTTAATTCTAGATAGAATTACCAGAATCTGCTTAGTGAAACACTGGAATCTGAATGAATTCAATACTCAACACAGGCTCTCCTATAACTCCATATTATATCACAATTCTTAGATACATAAAAGATATACTGGGGCTCAATCTATTTTTTGTCACTCTTTTTCCTCTTTCTACTCCCTTGTGGTCACAAACCAACAGGACTAGCTACCAGGACCTCCTTAATTTACTTCGCTTTAAAGAGTTTTTTAATCCATTTGTATACTCTAAAGGAAAAAAAAATCATAAAGTTGTTGTCCTTGAACAAATTTTGAAAAAATTTTAAATTCCAATCAAGATAGTTGGGGTGGGCATGGGGTTAAGCAAAGAGACAAGGAAAAGAAAAGTGGTGACAAGGAAAAAAATTGTCATGATCAGCTGATTTAGGAATGATCTAATAGCGATCTTTACCAAAGAGGCTCTCCATCTTTGATGCTTCTCTGCTATTCTCACATTCCTGTCCTTTTCCTTTTCTTTCCCCAGGTGTCCTTCAATTTTTTTTACATATTTAATTCATGTACCAGTTACCTTCAGAAAAATCCCCTGGTAAGGCCAAATTTGCTCCTAATTCACCTCCTATAGCTGATCATGGAAAAGCCATTATCTAGTGGCTCCAATCATTTCTTCAGTCATTCTTGAAACTCACTGCATTGAAAACTTGCAGTTAGAAGCTCCTGGTTGGCTGTCATTAAGCATCTGCCTTCAGCTCAGATCATCATCCCACAGGCCTGGGACAGAGCTTGTATCAGGCTCCCAGTTCAGCGAGAAGCCTGCTTCTCCCTTTCCCTCTGCCTGCTGCTCCCCCTACTTGTGCTCCTTCTCTGTCCAATAAATAAATAAAATCTTTAAAAGGAAAACTTGCAGTTAGCACTCAGAAGTGCCCTAGTGCCAGACTAGCTGAACACTGCTGTGCCCATCTCAAGCCTATCCTCTAATTCTGTCTTCATCATGTCGTCCTCTCAGGAGGTTGAGAGTGTGAGCATCTGTTTTAAAAACAAGAATAAAAACACAAAACTCAGAACTCCACACAATCCCACCCCTGCAGAAACTGAAAAGCAGGAATTGTAAAGATACCCAACATAAGACCCCATGTGACATGAGGGTGCAAATGAATTGCATCTTCTGTCCATTTTCAACATAGGTTCAAAGCTCTTTAAACCTTTTTCTCCATTATTATATTCCATGTTTAAGATGCATCATCATTTTTCCTACCACAGCTTAATTTTCTCACTTCCTGCACCAATTCCTTCAGGTCCTTGGTCGCTCCCAATTAAGCTTTCAGTGCTGGTGTTTTGTATATTCCTTGCATTCAAGAGAGAGCATTTTAGCCTTTCCTTACATACACTTTCTTGATCCTGAATCTTCCTCCATAGTTAACTGTTGACCTTTGTCTCAGTTTGGGATATTTAGATAGCAAGAAACAGATATGCCTCATACTATCTAAAGAAAAGGAGGTTTTTAGATTCTCACAGAACACAAATGCTAGAAGGATACTGACAGTCTTACTGATTCGTTGGCTCTTTTTATTGTATGGTCTCTCATCTCCACCCTCTGCTCTTCTTTCCATTCTCTGCGATGCAAACTAGTTTGAGAAGCCAGAAGTACTACAGGTACTTCTGGTCTGCTGTGTTCATGGGTAAAGCTATCTTTGGCCACAAGAAAGAACTCTCAAGCTTTCGAGAATGCAGTCACAGCACTTTACAATGGTAAGGTCCCAAGGTTTGGGATGGCACATAACAGCGTCTAATGTTAATTGCTTTCAGTTACTGTGTATCTTATCTCAAATTTGAACAAGAGTATGATCAGATCAGCTTGAATCACAAGTCCTTTTTGGTCCACTTAGTGTCACTTTAGAAACTAGAACAGGGTCATCTGATGTGAACATGTTCACCTAAGCCTTTCCCTTCAGCAGTGGCTTTGGGGCACCTCCAAAGATGGTGGTGACAAAGCCCAAATAAATTTCCAAGTGTGTCTAAGAATACAACACCTCTGCCACCATGACTCACCCATGTTTTATCCCCACTTTATCTCTTTGGCTGCCAGACTACCACAGTGAACATCCATTCCTGCCTTCACAAATAAGCAAATGTTCTCATGAAATGATCTGCCTCCGCTTTGACAGCCCATATAATTACCCATATGCACAGCTATGTACTCTCTTGTGAATCTCCCATAGTGTGAGTTCCCTTGAGCAGGAATTCTCTTCACTACCATGTGCTGTAAGGAACATCTTTTTTTTAAGATTTTATTTATTTATTTGACAGAGAGAGGGATCACAAGTAGGCAGAGAGGCAGGCAGAGAGAGAGGAGGAAGCAGGCTCCCCGCGGAGCAGAGAGCCTGACGCGGGGCTCGATCCCAGGACCCTGAGATCATGACCTGAGCCGAAGGCAGCGGCTTAATCCACTGAGCCACCCAGGCGCCCCTGTAAGGAACATCTTAAAAGAAAACAGCACCTTCACATAAAGAATCCTATAAAAGAAAAAATAATAACAGACCACTGGCTTCAAGAAAACCCTGAATCTATCCCTGTCCAATATGCACAAGAACCTTCCCCAGGCTCTCAGATATTTCATAGTGCCAAAGGATAATTTCATTCCTTTCAACAGTTTGTACATTTAATGGTAAGAAGGACTGAAATCCTCATAAGTGCAAAATAGAAGATAAGTGAAGAGGAGATGGTTTCCATAGTTTACCTCTGTTAAGGGTACAAGCAAAAGCAGGTCTAGCTATCAATAGAAACTGAAATAGTACCATTATTGTACAGTTCCTTATTGACAAGTGAGAATGACGATATGAGGGAAAGACATACCAAAGATGCCCAAAAGTTGTACTGGAATAAAAGAATTCCCTTAGGAGTGTTTGCAGTTATAAAAAGTAGAATAACACTCTTCTTGACTCTGGGTTTCTGTTAAGAGAATTACCTTGATAATACTGAGCCTTACTGGGCAATAATGCAAATGATATAATTATCCATAAGGTTTTAATCATCTTGAAATTTTTTAAAAATTTATTTATTTATTTGAGATAGAGCATAAGCAGAAGGGGAAAATGGAGAGGGAGAGAGAATTTCAAGCAGACTCTGCACTGAGCATGAACTGAGATGATGACCTGAGCCAAAACCAAGACTGGGATGCTCAATGAATTGTGCCACCCAATATACCTTAATATAGGTATATATATTAATATATATAAATGTATGTATATATAGATAGATATAATATAGATAGAAACAGACAGTACCTTAAGACCCAAATGGGCAATGATCTAACTCTAAAAAGAGCTCAGCTTATAAAGCTAGAAAAGTCTAAAGCTAACAACTCCAGTACACCTTCCAAAAAGAGAAAAGTTATCCTAAAGATCTTCATCCAAAACTTACTGTTGAGACATAAGCTAGGGCTTTTTTCTGGAAACCACTTTATGCTATATTAGAAGTTCTAATGATCATAACAGACTCCACAGGCTTCAGAGTGCCATAATAGTTTCAGAAAGGTTAGGAATTCAACACCATTACAACAGAATACTTTATTTCAAAATAATTTCAATTCCATTGTCATATAAACAATTTAATACTTCTTCTTATAAATTTCTTCCTACATCTATAAGTTACTCACTTAGTTTTGAAAGTATAACAAATATTTTACTGAACTGAAACTCTCAGCTCTTCTACTTTTGTGTTCATGACTCATTTTTCAAGCAATATATTGGAGGTAAATAATGTCAACATGAATGAAACAAACTAAGACTTAGTTTCTGGTTCTCAGATCTTAAAGAAAGACCATATGGAACCCTGGTACCATCATAGTTTTTCTGCTGTACTGGAGTAGTAAACTTTAATAGAACTTACTTTCTTTAAAAAAAAAATTGTTTTAGAGAGTGAGACAGAGAGCAGGGGTGGAGAAGGAGCAGAGGGGAGAGAGAATCTCAAGAAGACTCTGAGACTGAGCACAGAGCCTGATGCAAGCTCCATTTCATGACCCTGAAATCATGACCTGAGCTGAAACCAAGAGATGCTTAACTGACTGAGCCACCCAGGTGCCCCCAATGAAACTTGCTTTCAAAACAAAACAAAACAGCATTAATACTCACTGTAATACTGGAATTCTACATTATAAACTCAGCACAAAATATCTAACTTTTTTACCAATAAATAATTGTTAGGATTTTAAAGTAAGACCCATATGTTTCTAAAATTGTTACACTTAGAGTTTAAGACCTAAAAAATTGAGGTTGAGAAAGACTATATAAATAATTTATATCCCTTATACTTGTTTTCTTAGTTTGTTCGTTTGTTTGTTTGTTTCTTTTGTTCTTTCTTGAGGTGGGGGAGGCATTGATTCAAGCTTTCTCATGCATGCCTTTCTAAATATGTTTCTTTTTTTCTGGTGGCTATCCACACCACCCTATGTGACACAGATACATTTTGTATTTTTCCATTTATCCAACAATTCTTGAACGCTTACTTTATACCAGGAAATTTTCTAGTGAGTGGGGTATAGAACAAGATAGATAAGTTACCTGTCCTCATGAGGCTTGTATTTTCATTATTATTTCACCAATAAATGTACAAGAAGCATACTTTCAGATAAGTGTAATGAAAATGTAAATAAAGATAGAAAGTAATCTGTAGTCAAGGGAAAGGGGCAACTTGAAGACAGGATCTACATCAATCAGGCTGGACTAACTTATTCGTGATAAGAAACATCCCCTAAAATGTTAAGGGCAAAAAAAAAAAATCAATAAACATTTATTTCTCACTTCAGTAGAGTCTCCTCTGGGTCTGGGAAACTGTGTGGTGACTTGTCCAATAAGTAATGGCTCAGCATTTGTTCTTCCACATCAGCGGACTTCCAGTGTCTGCACGGCAGAAGACAACACTGTAGAGTTTCACACTAGAAAACACATCCTTCTGCCTTGAAGTCACATGTGTCACTTCCACTTACATGGCAGTTACCAAAAGTCACCTAGTGTGTCCTAACCTCAAGGGGACACTGAATAATGATCAATCCCTTGTAAACAGCAGGAGAAAAACTGGAAATACTGACAAGTAGTTACTGCATTTATTCTGACACCAGACCGATGAGGAAGTCGTTACTGAAGAAACTGAAAGAAAAGAGACATGGGAGTCAAGATGGCGGAGAAGTAGCAGGCTGAGACTACATCAGGTAGCAGGAGATCAGCTCGATAGCTTATCTAAACATTGCAAACACCTACAAATCCAATGGGAGATTGAAGAGAAGAAGAACAGCAATTCTAGAAACAGAAAATCAACCATTTTCTAAAAGGTAGGACTGGCGGAGAAGTGAATCTAAAACGACGGGAAGATAGACCACGGGGGGAGGGGCCGGCTCCCGGCAAGTGGGGGAGCAACGGAGCACAAAATCAGGACTTTAAAAGTCTGTTCCACTGAGGGACATTGCTCCAGAGGCTAAACCGGGGTGAAGCCCACGCGGGGTCAGCGTGGCCCCAGGTCCCTCAGGGTCACAGAAGGATCGGGGCTGTCGGAGTGTCGCAGAGCTCGCAGGTGCTAGAACGGAGAAGCTGGCTACAGAGACAGAGCCGAGGACTGAACTCTCAGCTCGGGGTTACCTTGAACTGGTCGCAGGCTGGGTGAGCTCAGAGCGCGGCTGGAGGCTGGGGATACGGAGTGATTGGGCGCTGTCCTCTGGGGGCGCACTGAGGAGTGGGGCCCCGGGCTCTCGGCTCCTCTGGGCCAGAGACTGGGAGGCTGCCATTTTCATTCCCGTCCTCCAGAACTCTACGGAAAGCGTTCAGGGAACGGAAGCTCCCAAAAGCGAAACGGAGCGGATTACTTAATCCGGCACCAGTAAGGGCAGTGCAATTCCGCCTCGGGCAAAGACACTTGAGAGTCACTACAACAGGCCCCTCCCCCAGAAGATCAACAAAATATCCAGCCAGGACGAAGTTCATCTATCAAGGAAAGCAGGTTCAATACCTAATACAGCAGCGGAATTCCAGAGGAGGAGAAAGCAAAGCACGGAACTCATGGCTTTCTCTCCATGATTCTTTAGTCTTGCGGTTAATTCAATTTTTTTTTCAATTTTTTTCTTTCTTTTTTCTTCTTCTGCTAAATTTTTTAAAACTTTTACCCTTTTCTTTTTTAACGTTTTTTGACTAGTTTATCTAAAAAATATATTTTTTCTTTCTTTTTATATTTTTTCTTTATTTGTTTTATTTTTTAAATTTTTTTCTTTTTTTTTCTGAACCTCTTTTTATCCCCTTTCTCCCCCCCCCCCCACAATTTGGGGTCTCTTGTGATTCAGTTACAGCGCATTTTTCTGGGGTCTTTGCCACCCTTTTGGTATTTTATTTGATCCTTCATATCCTCTTATCTGGATAAAATGACAAGGCGGAAAAAATCACCACAAACAAAAGAACAAGAGGCAGTACCGAAGGCTAGGGACCTAATCAACACAGACATTGGTAATATGTCAGATCAAGAGTTCAGAATGACGATTCTGACCGTTCTAGCCGGACTCGAAAAAGGCATGGAAGATATTAGAGAAACCCTCTCTGGAGATATAAAAGCCCTTTCTGGAGAAATTAAAGAACTAAAATCTGACCAAGTTGAAATCAAAAAAGCTATTAATGAGGTGCAATCAAAAATGGAGGCTCTCACTGCTAGGATAAATGAGGCAGAAGAAAGAATTAGTGATATAGAAGACCAAATGACAGAGAATAAAGAAGCCGAGCAAAAGAGGGACAAACAGCTACTGGACCACGAGGGGAGAATTCGAGAGATAAGTGACACCATAAAACGAAACAACATTAGAATAATTGGGATTCCAGAAGAAGAAGAAAGAGAGAGGGGAACAGAAGGTCTACTGGAGAGAAATATTGGAGAGAATTTTCCTAATATGGCAAAGGGAACAAGCATCAAAATCCAGGAGACGCAGAGAACCCCCCTCAAAGTCAACAAGAATAGGTCCACACCCCGTCACCTAATAGTAAAATTTACCAGTCTTAGTGACAAAGAGAAAATCCTGAAATCAGCCCAGGAAAAAAAGTCTGTAACATACAATGGTAAAAATATTAGATTGGCGGCAGACTTATCCACAGAGACCTGCCAGGCCAGAAAGAGCTGGCATGATATATTCAGAGCACTCAACGAGAAAAACATGCAGCCAAGAATACTATATCCAGCTAGGCTATCATTGAAAATAGAAGGAGAGATAAAAACCTTCCAGGACAAACAAAAACTGAAAGAATTTGCAAACACCAAACCAGCTCTCCAGGAAATATTGAAAGGGGTCCTCTAAGCAAAGAGAGAGCCTAAAAGTAGTAGATCAGAAAGGTACAGAGACAATATACAGTAACAGTCACCTTACAGGCTAATAACGGCAATAAATTCATATCTCTCAATAGTTATCCTGAATGTTAATGGGCTAAATGCCCCAATCAAAAGACACAGGGTATCAGAATGGATAAAAAAACAAAACCCATCAATATGTTGCCTACAAGGAACTCATTTTAGACGCGAAGACACCTCCAGGTTTAAAGGGAGGGGGTGGAAAACAATTTACAATGCTAATGGGCATCAGAAGAAAGCTGGGGTGGCAATCCTTATATCAGATCAATTAGATTTTAAGCCAAAGACTATAATAAGAGAGGAGGAAGGACACTATATCCTACTCAAAGGGTCTGTCCAACAAGAAGATCTAACAATTTTAAATATCTATGCCCCTAACGTGGGAGCAGCCAACTATATCAACCAATTAATAACAAAATCAAAGAAACACATCAATAATAATACAGTAATAGTAGGGGACTTTCACACTCCCCTCACTGAAATGGACAGATCATCCAAGCAGAAGATCAACAAGGAAATAAAGGCCTTAAATGACACACTGGACCAGATGGACATCACAGATATATTCAGAACATTTCATCCCAAAGCAAAAGAATACACATTCTTCTCTAGTGCACATGGAACCTTCTCCAGAATAGATCACATCCTGGGTCACAAATCAGGTCTCAACCGGTATCAAAAGATTGGGATCATTCCCTGCATATTTTCAGACCACAATGCTCTGAAGCTAGAACTCAATCACAAGAGGAAAGCTGGAAAGAACCCAAATACATGGAGACTTAACAGCACCCTTCTAAAGAATGAATGGGTCCACCAGGAAATTAAAGAAGAATTGAAAAAATTCATGGAAACAAATGAAAATGAAAACACAACGGTTCAAAATCTGTGGGACACAGCAAAGGCAGTCCTGAGCGGAAAATATATAGCGGTACAAGCCTTTCTCAAGAAACAAGAAAGGTCTCAAGTACACAAACTAACCCAACACCTAGAGGAGCTGGAGAAAGAATAAGAAAGAAACCCTAAACCCAGCAGGAGAAGAGAAATCATGAAGATCAGAGCAGAAATCAATGAAATAGAAACCAAAAAAAAAAAAAAGAAAAAGAAAAAAATCAATGAAACTAGGAGCTGGTTCTTTGAAAGAATCAATAAGATTGATAACCCCCTGACCAGACTTATCAAAAAGAAAAGAGAAAGAACCCAAATAAATAAAATCATGAATGATAGAGGAGAGATCACAACTAACACCAATGAAATACAGACCATTATAAGAACATACTATGAGCAACTCTACGCCAACAAATTGGCCAATCTGGAAGAAATGGATGCATTCCTAGAGACATATAAACTACCACAACTGAACCAGGAAGAAATAGAAAACCTGAACAGGCCCATAACCAGTAAGGAGATTGAAACAGTCATCAAAAATCTCCAGACAAACAAAAGCCCAGGACCAGACGGCTTCCCAGGGGAATTCTACCAAATATTTAAAGAAGAACTAATTCCTATTCTCCTGAAACTGTTCCAAAAAATAGAAATGGAAGGAAAACTTCCAAACTCATTTTATGAGGCCAGCATCACCTTGATCCCAAAACCAGACAAGGATCGCACCAAAAAAGAGAACTACAGACCAATATTCTTGATGAACACAGACGTAAAAATTCTCAACAAAATACTAGCCAATAGGATTCAACAGTACGTTAAAAGGATTATTCACCACGATCAAGTGGGATTTATTCCAGGGCTGCTGGGTTGGTTCAACATCCGCAAATCAATCAATGTGATAGAACACATTAATAAAAGAAAGAACAATAACCATATGATACTCTCAATAGATGCTGAAAAAGCATTTGACAAAGTACACCATCTCTTCCTTAACCAAACTCTTCAAAGTGTAGGGATAGAGGGCACATACCTCAATATCATCAAAAACATCTATGAAAAACCCACCACAAATATCATTCTCAATGGGAAAAACTGAAAGCTTTTCCCTTAAGGTCAGGAACACGGCAGGGATGTCCATTATCACCACTGCTATTCAACATAGTACTAGAAGTCCTAGCCTCAGCAATCAGACAACAAAAAGAAATTAAAGGCATCCAAATGGGCAAAGAAGAAGTCAAACTATCACTCTTTGCAGATGATATGATACTATATGTGGAAAACCCAAAAGACTCCACTCCAAAACTGCTAGAACTTGTACAGGAATTCAGCAAAGTGTCAGGATATAAAATCAATGCACAGAAATCAGTTGCATTTCTGTACACCAACAACAAGACTGAAGAAACAGAAATAAGGAGTCAATCCCATTTACAATTGCACCCAAAACTATAAGATACCTAGGAATAAACCTAACCAAAGAGACTAAGAATCTATATGCAGAAAACTATAAAGTACTCATGAAAGAAATTGAGGAAGACACAAAGAAATGGAAAAATGTTCCATGCTCCTGGATTGGAAGAATAAATATTGTGAAAATGTCTGTGCTACCTAAAGCAATGTACACATTTAATGCAATCCCTATCAAAATACCATCCATTTTTTTTCAAAGAAATAGAACAAATAATCCTCAAATTTATATGGAACCAGAAAAGACCTCGACAGCCAAAGGAATATTGAAAAACAAAGCCAAAGTTGGTGGCATCACAATTCCGGACTTCAAGCTCTATTACAAAGCTGTCATCATCAAGACAGCATGGTACTGGCACAAAAACAGACACATAGATCAGTGGAACAGAATAGAGAGCCCAGAAATCGACCCTCAATTCTATGGTCAACGAATCTTCAACAAAGCAGGAAAGAATGTCCAACGGAAAAAAGACAGCCTCTTCAATAAATGGTGCTGGGAAAATTGGACAGCCACATGCAGAAAAATGAAATTGGACCACTTCCTTACACCACACACGAAAATAGACTCCAAATGGATGAAGGACCTCAATGTGAGAAAGGAATCCATCAAAGTCCTTGAGGAGAACACAGGCAGCAACCTCTTCGACCTCAGTCGCAGCAACATCTTCTTCCTAGGAACATCAGCAAAGGCAAGGGAAGCAAGGGCAAAAATGAACTATTGGGATTTCATCAAGATCAAAAGCTTTTGCACAGCAAAGGAAACAGTTAACAAAACCAAAAGACAACTGACAGAATGGGAGAAGATATTTGCAAACGACATATCAGATAAAGGGCTAGTGTCCAAAATCTATAAGGAACTTAGCAAACTCAACACCCAAAGAACAAACAATCCAATCAAGAAATGGGCAGAGGACATGAACAGACATTTTTACAAAGAAGACATCCAGATGGCCAACAGACACATGAAAAAAGTGCTCCACATCACTCGGCATCAGGGAAACACAAATCAAAACCACAAGGAGATATCACTTCACACCAGTCAGAATGGCTAAAATTAACAAGTCGGGAAATGACAGATGCTGGCGAGGATGCGGAGAGAAGGGAACACTCCTACACTGTTGGTGGGAATGCAAGCTGGTGCAACCACTCTGCATGGAGGTTCCTCAAAATGTTGAAAATAGAACTACCCTATGACCCAGCAATTGCACTACTGGGTATTTACCCTAAAGATACAAACATAGTGATCCGAAGGGGCACGTGTACCCGAATGTTTATAGCAGCAATGTCTATAATAGCCAAGCTATGGAAAGAACCTAGATGTCCATCAACAGATGAATGGATCAAGAAGATGTGGTATATATACACAATGGAATACTATGCAGCCATCAAAAGAAATGAAATCTTGCCATTTGCGACGACGTGGATGGAACTAGAGGGTATCATGCTTAGTGAAATAAGTCAATCGGAGAAAGACAACTATCATATGATCTCTGTGATATGAGGACGTGGAGATGCAACATGGGGGGTTAGGGGGATAGGAGAAGAATAAATGAAACAAGATGGGATTGGGAGGGAGACAAACCATAAATGACTCTTAATCTCACAAAAGAAACTGGGGGTTGCTGGAGGGAGATGGGGTTGGGAGAGGGGGAGGGGGTTATGGACATTGGGGAGGGTATGTGCTATCGTGAGTGCTGTGAAGTGTGTAAACCTGGCGATTCACAGACCTGTACCCCTGGGGATAAAAATACATTATATGTTTATAAAAAAAAAAAAAAAGAAAAAGAAAGGATGAATACCCAACTTTTGTAGCAACATGGACGGGACTGGAAGTGATTATGCTGAGTGAAATAAGTCAAGCAGAGAGAGTCAAGTATCATTCGGTTTCACTTATTTGTGGAGCATAACAAATGACATGGAGGACATTGGGAGATGGAGAGGAGAAGGAAGTTGAGGGAAATTGGAAGGGGAGGTGAACCATGAGAGACTGTGGACTCTGAAAGACAACCTGAGGGTTTTGAAGGGGCGGGGGTGGGAGGTTGGGGGAACCAGGTGGTGGGTGATAGGGAGGGCACGTATTGCATGGATCACTGGGTGTTGTGCAAAAACAATGAATACTGTTACACTGAAAAATAAATAAATAAAAAAAAGAAAAGAAAAGAAAAGCATTTCAGCCAGAGGGATTGCCAAGGTAAAAGCCACAGGGGAAAATGAGCATGGAATGTTAAGGAATGGAGATGAAAGAATAATGAGCATGGAGAAGAGGAAGAGTAGGGGTGTAAGGAAGACAGAGAGCTGCATCATTACAACCTTGTAGTCATACTAAAATGTTTGCATGTTACATTCTGATGGGAAGCGCTTGGAGAATTTCAAGGAAAAGACTGAAAGATCTGAATTACACTTTTAAATCATGCACACCTTCTTATACAATTCCTCTTTTTCTGTGAAGTTCCACCTCATAGATGTCCTTCTTTTTGAAGCTTCCTCTCACTCTTTTAGCTAGACTCAAGCAACTTACCCACTATAGTCTCGATCTTCTTGACACAGACCTCCATTAATCAACAGCTTCATTGTAACACAATGATGGATTTGCCTGTCTTTTTCTTCATTCGACCTTAAAATTCTTGAAGACAGGGATCATATCTTGTTGTTCCTTTATCTGTAAGGCCTAACGTGATACTCATAACACTGGACTTTGTTCCTTTTGAGAATGAGTAAATTTCAAACCTGATTCTTGTGCTCAGGACCACCATAGACAATAAAGCTAGAGGGACATTTCAAGGCCATATAACATAATGGCTTCCAAAAAGGTTAAATATAGAAGACATTGTTCAGAGTTGTAGAGAAAAACTGAAAATGTAAAAGAATTCTAAGTGAAGGGGTACAGGGAGCAACATCCCTTTCACTTGTCCTACTTGTCTGCCAAATCTGTGGGAGTGTTGAGCTCTTCTGAGGTCTCGAAGAACTGCAAGGGCTCCAAGGCTCACAACTATAAAGCTACTGATTTAACCCATCACCTATATTTCCTCAGATTAAAAAAAAAAAAAAAAAAAACAGAAACAAGGAGTACTCAAGCTCCAGAAATAATAGCATGGCTGGGTCATGTCACTCTGCCTAAGAAACTGAGAATAGTTGAGATGCTCAACCGTCTTTCTCCCTTTTTGAGCAGATCTCTTAAAAGTAATGCCATGCTCTTCTTCCGGGTCCTCAGAATTAATCTTTAGAAGTGGGAGGCTGCTGCCTTCAGCTCAGGTCATGATCTCAGGGTCCTGGGATTGAGCCCCGCATCGGGTTCGCTGCTCGACAGGGAGCCTGCTTCTCCTTCTCCCTCTGCCTGCCTCTCTGCCTACTTGTGATCTCTGTCAAATAAATAAATAAAATCTTAAAAAAAAAAAAAAAAAGAAGTGGGAGGCTGGATATTCTCCTGGCAATTCTATAACTTCAGAATTCCTCTCATTTCATGTTCTAACAGATCACCTCCTTGCTGCCACTCAGCGCACCCATCTATTCGCTTGGGCCTTTTGCCAGAGGGGGGTGCAGACTCAGTTTTTCGGGCTTTTTATTGTTACCAATCTTGTGTGCTTGCTCAGTACATTCACCCAGTAGTAAACCAGCCCTCCCATCCTAAAAATAAAAGAGAAGATTTACAAAAATATATCAAGATTCTCCTCCCCTTCACAGCCCAGGAAAAGTGGGCACATGTTTTAAATCTAATTGTCTCCACACTCAAATTAGAATCCAGAATCATGCCTCCACGTGTCTGGAATCATCCCTCTCCATGCAATTATTTTCAAGTCGGGCCTACCTGGTTTGAAAAGTGCCTTATAAACAAAATCATATTCACATATTAACTGTATTATAGATATTATCATGGCTGTCATCTACATTATCACTCATAAACTGTTATACAGTACAGCAGAGACATGACAAATTCTGAGAAGATATTTTCCTCTCTTCGTTTTCTTGAGTGGGAGTAAGCTACATTACTGCCTCCAGCTACTTCACACACCAATCCGTCAGTCCAATGTTACCTATTTTCAAAGCACAGGTAAAAAAATCCTGTTTTCCATCCCATGATTTTAACTATGAAACCTTGCATCCAGATACATGAATTCATGTGGAATCTGAAACCTAATGTTTCTGTTTCCTCAGGAGATTTTTCTGCTCAACTGTGAGCATTTAGACAACCTAGACACAAACTGTGGGAATTCCCAGAAAACAAGAACAGTACCTCTCTTTAAAATTTATCTTATCAAGGTGCCTCGTTAGCGCAGTAGGTAGCGCGTCAGTCTCATAAAATTTATCTTATCAAGTGGTTAGAAAAGTCCTGAAATTTAAACAATCCCAAAAACTACAGGTTTAAGTGATTTCAAGAGATTATCAGGTTCAGTCTTCACTTTAAAGAGAGGTCGATTATAAAATCTCCAGGATAGAGAACAAGTCTGTTTTTTTTTTTTTAATTGAATTTTAAAACTATGCTCCCGTGACCACAGGTTACATAAACATCTTGTCACACTGTATGGCATCAGCTCCTCATAATGGAACTGTAGGTTGGAACAACTGTCTTCCCCATTGTATGTAACATAAAAACCAAACTAGGTGAGTCTCACAAGATTCTATACTCCTCGCCACTGTACCAAGCTGCTTCCCCTAGTTGTCTTCTGCAACCAAACCCCTCTTCACCTAATCCAACCTCCTGTTTTATTCTTTTAAAGATTTTATTGATTTATTAGATAGCGATCAAAAGCAGGCAGAGAGGCAGGCAGAGAGAGAGGAGGAGGCAGGCTCCCCGCTGAGCAGAGAGCCGGATGTGGGACTCCATCCCAGGACCCTGAGATCATGACCTGAGCCAAAGGCCAACCTCCTGTTTTAAAGTAGGACAGGAGCAATGGTTTTGTTAACCAATGCAGTAGCATTTTCTAGAATTGAAGATGCATGACTGGGATTGGTAAGCTGCCAACTCATCCTCATTGTCTAACCTAAACTTCCTATAATACAATGAAAGAATAGCTTGAGTTTTGACCCAAGACAGACTCAGGTGGATTCCCTTTCTCTGGCCCTTACCAAAATTTAGGAATCTGTCCACATTACTTAAGATCACTAAACTTCATTTAATAAAGTACCTGAAACATAGGAGACACTTAAATGGATGGCATTATTATGATAATGCATTCAGATACTCTCCTTTAATTGTATACTATGTGGCGTTCATATTTGCACACCATGTGATACAAGAATTTCAAAATCAAATTAAGCAAATTCTCATTGAATGCCTACATCAGTTAACAGATATCTGTACCATATATGGCTGAAATAATTCTTTAGTCAGAAGGAGGCACCTATATGATGTTCTACTTATTCCAAAACTAATTTTGACATCATTCATACTATAAACAAATTAGAAGCCTGAATTTTTCAATAATACATAGTTCTTTGTGCTAAAAAATGTCATTTGTGGGGTACCTGGGTGGCTCGGTAGTTAAGCATCTGCCTTCGGCTCAGGTCATGATCCCAGAGTCCTGGGATTGAACCCTGGATTGGGCTCCCTACTCCACGGGAAGCCTGCTTCTCCCTTTCCCACTCCCCATGCTTGTGTTCCCTCTCTCACTGTATCTCTCTCTGTCAAATAAATAAATAAAATTTTTTTTAAAAATGTCATTTGTTCCATCAACTTGTTTAAAATACTTTATATTGTTTATTTATCACTATACATTGAATATTCACTTTCTTCTTCCCATCTCCATGGAAAGTGCCTTTCCCCATCCATTTGGTGTTGGATTTGACCAGGTTACTTCATCTGGCCAATGCAATGTTAGTAAACATGACACAATCTAAGGCTTGAATGTGTGTGATTGGCATTGCTGGATGGTATTCCCGACAGCCCCGTGAAAAGAGCACTATGCCCCAAAGAGCCACCAGTCCAAAGAGGCTAAGAGATGCATGGAATGAATTTGACCCAACCGTAAAGCCAAACCCAGTTGAACCCAGTTTAGACTAACCCAATCCCAGATAACTGACAAATACATAAGAAAGGAAGAAATGACTATTGTTAGATTCCTCTGAGTTTTTAAGTATTTTGTGATACAGCATTAGTATGGGAATAGCTAAAAGATACAGAGGCTCTATAAAAGACAGTATATTATTCAGAGCATCCTCCACTGCAAATAACAGGAGCCCAACTTAAACTGGCTCAGGTGAAAAAATTAAGTAGTTAATTACATCTGTGGCTTTAGGCAAAGCTCGACTGAGATCCTCATTTAATATGATTCAAATGGTGTCATCAGAAGTATCCCAGTCACCAGCTCTCAACTCTGTTTTTCTCTGGGTTGGACTCATTCTCAGACAAACTCTCTCCATGTGGTGACAAAGAGAGTCGCCAGAGTGGTAGGTTTGCATTCTACCAGTATATCTATCCTAGAGGAAGGATAGCAGCTCCTTTCTAAAATCTCTAGGGAAAGTCCTGGAACTAACTTTCTTTGATTGGATGATAGATTATGATGGATCTGACTAGTAGTCCTCAGTGGTCAGATATAGGCTATGTCACTGCTTCTGGGGCTGGTGGAGGCAGGAAAAAAGTAAATCAGTCCCACCCAAATCTCAGGGACTGAAAGTGAAGAAGGAACAGATCCTCATGAAAGTAAGATACTGTTACCAAAATGGTACACAGAGGCAAAGATAACAGAAGAGCCTAGCAGAGTTATATAGTAGTTGAAAATTTTTCTGACTTAATATAAATAGCTCTGACTTTAGACCTTCACATAAGAAGTGCCATCAGGCCTCTTGAGAAATCTCTTGGCCATGCTCTAGCACTGGTTTTAAGCTCTATGCCTCAGCTTGGCTGCTCTAAATGGCACTCTTCATTTAATTTGCCCTGGTATTTTCCTAGTGTCTTAGCCTATTTGGGTTGTGGTTGTTTGGTCAGAACAGAAGACTTTAGTGCTCTCTACACTAACCAGAGGGAAATGATCAAACCTGGACACTAAAAAAAGCTAGAAATCAACATCTGCCAGTTTTGCATAAACCAACCTAAATGTATAGCCAAATCTTGGATTTAAAAGGAGAAAATTATGATTCAGCATTTCTGAGCTGTTCTAGCCAAGCACAAGAAATGAGACTTTCTCAAAATATGGTTTTCTAACCAAGCCTGGATATTGGCCACCCATTTGGTAAACAGCTTTCTCTGCCTTTCTCAAGAGTTACTCTGCTGATAAGTTATCTCTCTGAACTACTTTTAAAACAGGCAAAATAGCACTTTGAATCAGGAATTGTTCATGCAAACTTGCTTAGTACTATTAGTAAGAGCCATCGTGAAACTAGTACTGGCTGAATCATCCTGCAGGCGTGGGCACACATGCCCTGCCGCCACTTGGGATGCCCATACAGATAAAAGCAAGTAAAAGCTGCGCATGGGGCAGCCAGCTGATTTCTTCTGACCGGTTTGATGAAATACTAACAATCTTTTAAACAATAGTTGATCATTTTATTCCTAAAGACAGAATTATGCCTTAATTCCCTGTTTCCCTTCTGGTATCTAACCCAGTCAGTTTTGTACGTAATAGTATGGCAAACTTACAGGTTTCTATTCCTATGATCAAACCACTTGAATATCTCAACAAAAATAACAACAACATTAGAAGAACTTAATCTAAGCTGTAAAATAAGAACAGGTGTGAAATATACTTACTGATTTAAGTAAACACACAGATAAAGAGAAGAAAGGCAAGCTTCAAGTTAGTCCAAGTCTAAACAGAACCACTGTAGGAGGCTAAGCACTATTATGGGGGTTGCCATCTGCTCGCCTGAACTTTTTAAGAAGTCCTTAATAAGTAAAAAATAGATTTAGGAGAGGTGCTATTCTATGAATGAGATTTATATCTTCAATTATCAGGAGAAGCGAGGGGTATCTGCAGTTCTCTAAGAATTTCATCTGCCATACTCTCCATCAACCACCTTCAGCATCATTTTCCATAAACGATTATTAAGAAGGCTCACCATGGGTCAAGCCTAGGATATTATCCCACAGAAGAGCTAGATGAGATTCTAAATCATCCAGGAACTTCCCTGGTTCCTTAATGGTCATCCAGGGCTGAAGTTTAGAGATCTCATATCCTCTGAGGGTCTTCACTTCTTCTTTGACAGTGGGCAAAAGGATTCCAGAGGGCAGTTCCCAATGACCTAATTATTTTTACTCTGAACAACAATAATATTACTAAAGCCTTGTCTTTTAATAATGCTTTACAAAGACTTTCACAAGAGTTATCTTATTTATCAGTTAAATGATTATCCAATTTAAGACATTACCTAGGTAGTACTACACAGGGAAAAAAAAAAAAAAAAAAAAACCCCAGGTAACGATACACATCTATAAATACATTTACCTCAGTGCTCACACCCTCATTACAGGAATAGTGAAGTCACTCTCTTCACTTTAAGAAATACCATGACTTCACATACACACTAGTTAATCCAGCTTGTGAGATAGGTAGATATTAACTGTCATTAGGACACTGATTTTTTTAGCTAGAAAAACTGAGTGAAACCAGTTATTCAATAAAGCAACCAAGATGATTAAGAGTAAAAGAAGAAAGCCAGGCTGCTGGCAGCCCAATGTAGAGGATACTCCCTTCCCAGTAGTATAGGACTGGCTGGTGGGTCACAAAGGAAAACCTAGCACATGGGTCAAGATGGCAACCGCACATATGTCTGTTTCTTCTTCCTACTGACATACTCGCCTAGTCTCAGCACCTCCCCTGCAGGAACTATCCTCTATTAAGTGCTTATTACATGGTACCAGGCACAGGGCCAAACAGCCTGCACATCATATGCCATCAGATTCTCACAATAACTGTAAAAGTTTGTACTGTAATTGTGTCTGTAGATGTAGAACTGAAGCTCATAGAAGTTAAGTAACATGCTCAAAATCACACAGCTGGGCAAGTTAGAGAGCTGGGATTTGAACTTAATTTCCATTTGACTGCAAAATCTGTTCCTATCCTTCCGTCCTTGTTAACTTCACTTCCCACACTCCCTGCCCATTTTCCTCCTTCCCTTCTTTTTCCTTCCCATCATGTTGCAAAATCAGAAGGTACCACAGAAGCAAAAAATAACTTTTTTTCTGACAAGGCCTCCTCTTCTCAGTAGTATTCTGATGAGACTCTTTTAACAGAAACTCTGGGGAAACACTGTATCTCATTAGACTCACGTTATTTCAATTATTAACTCCCCAAGTCAATTTGTTAGCACATATAATGGCTACCAACTTAAATCCCTCGCCCCTGCTAATGTAGGTCTTGTAAAGAAACCAACTTCCCTCACAGATCATACTACCCCTCACAACAAGTTGGCCTTGAGCTACTGCCACAATATTTTTTTTTCCTTTTGTTATTTTCCCTACATGCTACTATCTAGCCTAGGCTTTTTTCTTTTGCTGCATTTGTGAGGACAATTCAGATGTTTAACACTGGGCACAGGTCCAGCAGAGGCAAGCAGAAGCTCTGATGGGCCCAAATGAGGCTCCACGGTCCCCTCTCTCTACTCTTCTACAACCTCTCTATCTCCCAAATGTTTAGAAGAATCCGTTACCTCCAAACCAAGATCCTTAACCTTTATTGTGCCACGGGATCAACTGGCAGTCTGGTGAGAACCACTGAATAAGAAGGTTTTAAGTGCATTTAATAACATGTATAGGAATGTACAGGATTATTAAGGAAATTGAAATTGAAAATTGAAATAGTTGTAATATTTTAATTATGTTAAAGTAGTATACGTGCTCCTTTACTCAAGCTTTAAATAAAAAGATCTAGTGCTGGATTTAATATTTATCACAATTTCAGTGTAATGATGAGGATAAAGGATGCTTTGAGATAACTGCAACAACTGTACTGGGATGTGACAGAGTACTGATATTATCATGGGATTTCTTTCCCATATTTATAATTGATGTAAAAGCCAAATTTCAACTAAAGCATAGGAAATATGAAGAAGTCATTTTTTTTCCTATCTAAGTTCATTGGTCCTTGCTTCTATCCGTTGATACTTTGGTGGATCCCAACATAAGAATCCCTTCTGTAAAGATCTACATACTGGTTATAAATCTTCCTTAAATTATTCCCTCCATGAGCTCTCTACCCTCTCTTCCTTGTATTCTGGACCTGTAGAGCAGCCCTCTCTCAGTGAGGATCTTATGCTTCCCATGTGGGTTTCTAGTACCTATCAGTAAGACTGTTTTTAAAGGCACCTTTGAATGTGATGGAACATTTCTGTGGTCTTCTTCAGGTACTAAGTTTAGAGCTTTGGAAACAGAAGTCAGCCTCCAAAGGGCTTGATGGTGAAAAAAGTTCATCTGTAAGCAAGCAGAATAAACTAACCAAGACTTTGCCTGCAAAAAGTGAGATTTCAGTGCAATTTAAATTCAGAAAATAGGGGCACCTGGGTGGCTCAGTGGGTTAAAGCCTCTGCCTTCAGCTCAGGTCATGATCCCAGGGTCCCAGGATCAAGCCCCGCATTGGGCTCTCTGCTCAGCGGGAAGCCTGCCTCCTCCTCTCGTTCTCTCTCTGCCTACTTGTGATCTCTGTCTGTCAAACAAATAAATAAAATCTTTAAAAAAAATCTGAAAATAAAGAAGACATGAAAAAGATTTTTTTAAAAAAAAAGGAAAAAAGAAAAAAAAGGCCCAAAAAATAGCAAAAGAAAAAAAAGAAAGAGAAGGGAAAATACAGAGAAAGAAAAACAGATTTTAGATTCCTCAAAAGTATGACAATCCAACAGTTATTAGAAATAGCCACATCTTCACCAGCTCTGAAGATATTCAGTTTCCAGAACATCAGGATCTGACATCTGTCTCCTTAATACCAAGAGGACTGTGTAGAAAAGCAACCATCACTCAAGTGAAAATTATACTCCTTATCTCAGAAGAGTCCACGAAATTCGGGCAACTTCAAGTAAAGGGTCGGCTCTCAAACACAGTGTTTTTGAAAACGACCATGACTATCTTAAACATATATATAGCTATGCAAATTCCACGTTTCCTTTCATGCTATTTTCAGATTGTTTTTTAAATTAAACATTAGGCTCTGCAGCACACAGAGGATGTTAGATTAAAGGGCCAGTTGCGTTCCACAAGGTTTCGGTTTTCCGCATTTGCCTAGAAATAGCTTTTCTCTGGGTGGGCCAGGTGAAATGCAACAAAGTTATTGTTACCTCACTTCCCTTGGCTTTTTGGGTGGAGAAGCCAGATGAAAGAGAAAAAGAGAAGAAGAAAAATAAAGGAGCAGCCAGAGAGAAAGAACAAGGAGAGGGAGATGCCTTTTTGGACTCCATGAGGTCAGATGGATCTACCACCAGATTTCTTGTTGTTGTTTAAAGAACAAATAGAGAAGAGGTTAAAAAAGAAAACTTGGGCTTATAACAATGATGAAAGCAGAAATGTCTGCCTCTCTCACTGGACATCAATGCTGGCCTGCCCAAGATGTGAAGGAGCAAGTGCACACAGACCCCCACATGTTCAAGTCCCATTTGACTCTATCCTGTCAGCCAGATGGGGCTATTGGCTGCATTTAATTCATTTACACAACAGTGATAAGATTTGGCTGGGAGTTAAAAGAGAAATGTTCTGCTTGAGTGCTTAATCTTATACGAAAAGTGAGAGCACCATCGCACTTTTTAAAGGGCTCTTTCTACAATGTCTTCATTAAATTATATAACCTGGCACAACTAGTCAGTTTTCTTTAATTTAGAGTGTACCAGCAGATTTCTTCCCAGCCAGAGGAGTATGCTTCCAATTATGTGACCAGTTCAGCAGCTGAAGTACACCATACTATTAGCAAGGAGATTGAAGGGCAGTTTTGACAGAGTCTGTCGGGGACATGAACTTAAGGCCTCAGGCCAACAACTGACCCTTTCTAGCCTCTATTATCTTGAATAATACACACTTTTCATTTGGGGTGGGGAGGTGATGTTTACATATCTCACAAACCTTATTTTTAACAAATTTAACAATAGCTAGAAAAGAAGCAAGGGCTTTGCACTTCAACAGAAAAGCAGTGCTTCCAAAAAGCCATTCCCTCCGTCTCCTGTTATGATTTATGTTATGATGAAGCTATAAATCAGTCATCATACCAGTTAATTTTTTTTCAACAGCTATTACATTTGCTAGTTTTGCTTCAGGATATGAAGTAACAAACACAATCGCTATCAAGGAATAAATTGAGCAGAATAACAGCTTCGCTGTGCAGCTTTATCCAGGAAGACAGTGACGGAAGGTGATTCTCCACAGCTCACACTATCTCCTCCCCTCTTCCTCCTCCAGCAACAGCACTGAGGAAGTCAGCATTAGTCTCTTGAACACTGAGCTCCCAATTATTTTAATAGTCAGATACAGATGCTCAAAATTAAACCTTTCAAATCCCCCAAGATATTTCCCTCATCCTCTGGGAATACCTCACTTCACCTGGGTTATTCTTGCTTCCATAAGGTACTTGGAGCCTAATCTCTTCAACATACCCCAACCTTCTCCTAGTGCCACAGCTTGCTTCTTTCCCTGTGATAACCGGTTCAAATGTTCAAGAAGGGGTGTAAAATGCCTCTAAGTCAATGGCTTCTGTTTTCTCATCTGCAAATCAGGAGGGTGAATCCTCTCATCAGCGAGGCCCTTGCCATTATTAACCCTAGTAAAATATGAGAACGAAGGCATAGATTGCACAGACATGGTTTTATGTTTTCTCTTTTTCTCTTGAGAAAAAGGCTATTTTCTTTATTTACTTACTGCTCTGAAAGGGGGAGATAAACTTCTAAGGTACCTATTTTAAGGAAGAGAAAAAATGTTTACCTCTTAGGAGAATATGATATATAAAATGTATATATATATACAGACACACACACACACAAACACACACACATATATCATGTATGTGTGTGTATATATACATATATGTGTGTATATGTGTACATGTATATACATATGTGTATATATACACATGCACATTCATATATGTGATATATATATACCCACACATTTTAAATATATAAAATATATATATTCTTTTAATCAATGCAAAAATATTCAATTATTACTGAGGTTCTAACAGGTACCAGATACGTGTTGAATATAAGCACAATTGCTAGATGACTTAATCACCCTATCACCCAATTCTCTTCTACCTTACCACTCAGAGCAAGTAACTCAACTCTGATGTGTACTAAAGGTAGGATCTGGTGTAACATCACAGGGCTGGAATTTAACAAACCTGAATTCAGGATGAATTGTGCCCGCTCCCATTTCTCCTTCTCTTTCTAACTAGGACCTCTCATTCAAATAAATTAATTTGAGGCTCAATCATTGAAATGGGTTCCCCAGCTCTTAAATTACACCATCTGCTAAAGTTATTTAACATCATTAATTATTGAGGAAATGCAAAATAAAACAATAATGAGACAGGACTACATACCTGTCAGAGGCCAAAATTAAAAAAAAGAATAGTACTACCACCAAATGCTAGAAAGAATGCAGATAAACTCAATTTTTTATTCCCTGCTGGTAGAATATAATTTGGTATACTAACTCTGGAAAACGTTTCGCAGTTTGTCATAAAACAGAACATGCAACTCCAATACACCTCTGCGACGGACATTTATTGCAGAGAAATAAGAACTTAGGTTTATATAAAAACCTATATATATGGCTATCCATATCAGATTTATCCATATTAGCTTAAAATTGGAAAGAATTCAGATCTCCTTCAATGGACAAATGGTTAAACAAATCATGGTATATTCATACCACAGAATACCATTCAACAATAAAAAGGAACAAGCCACTGATACACACAGCATCTTGGATGAATCTTCAGGGCATCATGCAAAATGCTGAAAAACACAGTGCCAAAAGGTTGTAGAATATATGATCATTATATAATATTCTTGAAGTTACAAAATTATAGAAATGGAAAACACATTAGTAGTTGGCAGAGGCCAAGGATGAAGGAGGGGTGAAGTGGAAAGGGTGTAGCACAAAGGTCAATAAGAGGAATCCTTGTGGTGCTGAAATTGCTCTGTACCTCGACTGTACCAATGTTAATATTCTGGACACTGTACTTTAGTTTTTCAAGATGTTGCTATTGGGAGAAACCAGGTAAAGGTTATAGGTTATATAGTACACAGCTTTTCTCAGTTTTACTTTTCATGACTACATGTAAATCTACAATCACCTCAAATAAACAATTTAATTGAAAAAAAAATTCTGCATATTCTGGTTGCATTGTTCTTCCTGATTCCGCCTGAGGCCTAATGGAAATTTGGGGAAAGTCTGAGAAAAAACAGGCCAAGTTTTGACAAGATGACTGCAAGGCCCTTGCCTGGCCACTGAGTTCCCTTTGTGATGCCAAATGTAAGGAGGAAAATATGGCCATCAGCGGCTGTGTGGAAGCTCCAGGACTGAGCAGAGAGACCCTCTCAAGTTTTAAGATGCAAGTGGCATCTCCAGGGAAAAAGTGATCCTTGCAGACAAGGCAAAATAACCCCAGCTGAACAGAATTTTACTGTCCTGATCACTTGATAAGCTATTTGCAGGGCTGTGCTGATGAAGTTGAAGTACTTTGCTTCTGTTGGGCATAAACAGCAAATCTGGTTCTAATGGCTTTTCTTCTGAGAAATTCAGGTGCCCTGTATACCCGACTCTCTACTAGCAAATGCAGACTTACTGAAACTAACACTCCAAACACTCCATCTCTTTCTTTTTTTAAAAAAAAATTATTTATTTATTTGAAAGAGAGATGGGAGATAGAGGGGCAGAGGAGAAGCAGACTCCCCACTGAGTAGGGAGCCTGATGCAGGACTCAATACCAGGACCCAGAAATCACATGACCTGAGCCAAAGGCAGCTGCTTAACCAACTGAGCCAACCTGGCATCCCACTTCATCCCTGTCTGATGATAATAAGATAATAAGAGGTGGAGGCCTGACCAAGAAAAATTACTCAAAGTCCATGGAGGGAATACTAGAACTAACAAAAGTCAGCATTTACTGAATATTCATAGTATACTTTCATGCATTATCTCATTTAATCCAAACAAGAATCTGAAGAAGTAGGAGTAATTATCCTTATGGTTTGTAGAGGTATCCTTATGGTTTATAGAGGTGGTAGCTAAACTTCACAGAGGCTAAGTGACATGCCCAAGGTAATAAGGGACAAGGCCAGGATTTCACCTGAGGCAAAGAGCTGAGTTCTCTAACTCCATGTAGCATAGCAGGCCTTCCCAACAGGTACAAAACACAGATAACAGAATAGGGCAGGGTGTGTCTCGAGACATTGATCAGGTACATTTTAATAGAGAAAAGAAATTAAAACCTACTTTTTAATAGCCACTTGAAAACTTACAACAGCTCAGATTTTAATAGTATAGATTCTGAATGGCTCCTTCTACCAATTTCCCAAATTTAGCGACTGTCCTTTCAGGGCTATACAATTTAATGCCTAATACCCATCTCCAGAGAAAGCTCTGGAGTGGCTACACCAGGTGGTGCCCTGCACCTACTGACTCTTACACTGGAATACTCTAGTTATACTGATTATGACTTCTGTCTGCATTTGGGTTAGGATCTAGGAAGTTCTTTATTTCAGATGCTCTTATAAAATCTGTACTTTTGCTTTAGATATAATTTGGCTTTTTAGTTTCCTATTTTTTCTTCTAACAGAAAGTATGTGTGAATATTATCTTTATTATTGTCATTATTATCTGTAAACAGTTGCTCAATTAAAAAAACTGATTTTATATTTCTTTTTTTAAAAATATTTTATTTATTTATTTGACAGAGAAAGACACAGCAAGAGAGGGAACACAAGCAGGGGGAATGGGAGAGGGAGAAGCAGGCTTCCCACTGAGGAGGGAGCTCAATGCAGGGCCCAATCCCAGGACCCCAGGATCATGACCTGAGCCAAAGGAAGACACTTAACGACTGAGCCACCCAGCACCCTGATTTTATATTTCTTAACTGTTGTTTAATGTTGACAGTTAAAATCTGATCCTTGATAAACTATAATAAATTACAATTTGCTTTAGGAAATTAAAAAAAAAGAGGTATGATTCTAAAAACAAAACTTGAACATTATTAATTAAATTGGTTCACTCATTAAAGAGAACCATAGAATTCTATGACCTTAGAATATGATCATTCAAAATAGTTATTAATAAAGGAGTGTAAATATTTCATGACCTTTTTCTAACTTAATTATTACATTCAATACACTTTATGTACTTCAATAATTTCTTGGATGTCTACTATATGGTAAACTTTTCGAAATTTGTTAAGACTTATTTCAAATATTCCGGAGACAAGAACAAACACCTTTTAAAATCAATTTTCTGAATCTTTAAAAGACTATAGTTCCTGGGGCACCTGAGTAGCTCAGTTGGTTATGCATCAACTCTTGGTTTCAGCTCAGGTCATGGTCTCAGGGTCATGTGATAGAGCCTGCACCCATGCTCAGCATGGGGTCTGCTTGAAATCTTTTTCCTCTCCCTCTGCCCCTCCCCTGCTCTCTCTCTCTAAAATAAATTTTAAAAAGAACCTTTAAAAGCCTATAGTTCCTTCAGGCAATTTATATTTAAACAGCTTTAATTTGAATAAATATTTATTGTTAACTTGTAAAATCAGAAGTTTTGCAGGATATACAGTATTTTTTACCTCCCCCCCCAAACAAACAAACATTTAACTAACAAGGCAATCCAATGAAGAATATATAAAATGCAGATTCATGTAGCCTGGTATTTCTTCTCATCCTCAATCTAAATGTCCTACTTGCTAGGAAAAGTTATCAAATTAAGCCCTAGTGGCCAAGCAAACTACGTCAGTAGCTACCACAAAGCATCTAGTTTACCCAGGGGGAAAAATACTGGAACATTTTAAAACATCTGCAAGCGCGAAATAAGAAAGTATCAGATCAAAGAGAGGAAGCTAGTTACAAGGTCAGTTGAGCAATTAATAGGCAAAGACAAAAAGTCCCATACAAGTTCAGAAGCATTCATTTTTCCCTTCCGCATGGAAAGTATCAAATCCTTGTTTTGGGAACAATAACAAAGGAAATAGAAAAGGTGTCACTTTTGAATAATGCAATTAGTAGGCTGGTGTCATGCCAAATAAATAAAGACAACTGATTCCAAAGATTTTCCTGAAGGATGGGTGGCTCTTTGGAAATTAGTAACCATGAACAATTAATGGCATTGGTGAGAGTCTCTTGACAAAAACTCTTGGAAGAACACTGTTCTACAAAATAATAACCATTAGAATAATATTAATAAGTTAACTGAAATTTAAAAAAAAAACAAAAAATGTATTTGGGAAGAATACTTAAAGTAGTAAATGAATAATTTGAAACACATTTAAAATATTACTGAGCAGCTGGACAGTTTGCAGCTGCAATAACAAAGAGTGTAAAGGTTTACATCAAGGATTTGTTTTGAAAACTCCAAGATTCCAGTAACTTATTGTTTTATTCACAGAGAAATTCACTGTTTTGAGATTTGAGATCACATGGAAATGACAAGTCACCAAACTCATTTCCCCACCAGTTTTCTGATCCAGATGTTGAATGATGTCAACCTACTAACCCAAGGCAATAAAAATGTGCGTTTAACTTCCAGCTAAGTAACCAAAGGATCAATGTATGTTGATTGAGCACCTACTGTGTGTGTGTTCAGTTGTTACTTGAACAATGCTGGGCCTAGAGGTGCCAATCCCCCAACAAAGTTGAAAATTACAGAGAACTTCTGACTCCCCCAAAACTTAACTGCTAATAGCCTACTGTTGACAAGAAGTCTTAGTGTTAACACACACAATCAACTAACACATATTTTATATGTTATATGTATTATATACCAGATTCCTATAAGAAAGTAAGCTAGAGAAAAGAAAAGTCATAAGGAAGAGAAAATACATTCACATCATTATACTGTATTTATTGAAAAAAAAAATCCACATGTAAGTGGATCTGCAGTTCAAACTTGCATTGTTCAAGGGCCAACTATACTGAGTCAAACACCAAGAATATAGGTTCCTGCCCTCATGGAAGTTACTGTTTTAGTAGCAGAGATAACATCAAAGATAATTATTCACAGTTGTGATGAGTTTTCAAAAGGAGAAGTACAGGGTAATATGAAAATGCATAATGAGTCTAGATATGGTCTAGGATACAGGGTATTGGGAAAAGTATCTTTAAGGGAGTGGCATTTGAGCTAAGGTCTGAATAAATTCTCAGGGAGATCACCAGGTATTGAGCAGGACAGGGTAGCTGGTGGTGAAGTTGGAGAGTTTCCAGGCAGCATTAATTCTAGAGACACTGCAACAGTTCCATGATGTAAAGGAGCATGACACATTTATAAAATTCAAAAGAAAGTCTGTGTAACTATGGCCAAGTAGAAACCCCCAGCAAAAAGTCTAGGATAAAAGTGATGATAACTTGGATCACAAAGGCAACAGTGGGGATGAAGACAGGTTAATGAATTTGAAAGCTATTTTCCAAATTAAATCAATTAGACTTACAGATGGCTTAGATGTGGGAAATGCAAGGGAAGGCAAGGAGATGGAGGTTTCAACAATAGTTTCTGGATTTCTGGCTTGCCTGACTTGACTGATGCCATTCGATGATCTAAAGAGCATTTGGATTGTAAAAGGAATCACACGTTCAGTTTTTTTAAACTTATTTTTTAATTAACATATAATATATTACTTGTTTCAGGGGTACACATTCAGTTTTCAACATGCTGTTTGAGAAAGCCTCAAAGGAAAGTGTGCATTGAAGGTGTAAATTTAGGAGTCACTGATGTAAAGATGACTGAAGCTTAGGCATGGATAAGATCACCTAGAAGCAGAATACAGAGCTAAAAAAGGATAGAGTTTTTGACTTGTTCCTGACAACTTCAAACACTAAGAAACAGTGATATTTATCTAAGGAGAGATGACAAAAGTGGAAGGAAAAGTAAAAATTTAACAACAGCATCACCAAAGTCCAGGGAAAACTCTGAGGTAAGCCAAAGTCCCAGTGTACCTCACAATTTCAGTAAGTTTTTCTTTGTGGTTATCTAGACAAATGGTTTAAACAGTAACTGTGACTAATGAAACATAACTTAAAAAAATAAATAAAAATAAACAGTAACTGTGACTATAAATAAATAACATTTTTGTTCATTTTTGTGTTTTCCTTGGGAACTATAATTTGGATGAAACCTTAGAAGGAAAAGATAGTGTAAGTTCACTGTCCAATATGGTAGTCACCAGCTGCCTGTGATGATTTAAATTGATTAAATTAAAATAAAATTGGGCTAAAGATTCAGCTTTCAGGGACACCCAAGTGGCTCAGTTGGTTAGGTGTCTGTCTACCTTCAGCTCAGGTCATGATCCCAGGTTCCTGGGATCAAGTCCAACATCAGGTTCGCTGCTCAGTGAGGAACCTGCTTCTCCCTCTTGCCTACCATTCCTCCTGCTTGTGCACTCTCTCTCTGACAAGTAAGTAAAAAATTTTTTTAAAAATTCAGCTCTCAGTTGCATTAACCACTATTTCACATGCTCAGGAGCACATGGACCTAGTGGCTACCATTTTGGACACTGTAGATACAGAACATTTCCATAATTATAGAATAGTTCTATTGACAGCCTAGTTTAAAATAATCCTATACCAATGAGAAGGCACGATTAAGTGAATCGAAAATGAAGTAATGTTCCAAGTATTAAAATACTGCCCACATTCCACGTGAGGAAGTCAGGAGGGAGAACGAAAGGATGACAAGTGTCAAAAAGAACATAAAATGTGGAATTTGCCTCCATTACAGACGAGAGAACTGGGGCAGGTAATGAATGTGTTTCAGAATGTGTTCAAACGGGAAAGGGCAGAAAGCTGGATTGAGGAAGTTTCAGACTACAAAGAATGCAAGGTTCTTCACTTCAAGCTCTGCCATGAGGGAAAGAGGGTTTCTTCAAGCAGGGAGATAACCCACACTATAGGTGTCCTTTTCACATGCTTGCCTCAAACAGCTAAATTTCATATTTCTGCATAAGTTAGAAATTCTGCCAATACTACCTGTTGAAGGACACATTTTCATTTTAACCCTTATGTTATGAAATTCAGAAAAACAAAAACACTAATAATGGTGAGAAAAGTTTTCTCACTGTTAGAAAACTCATGGAAGATCAATTTGGATGAGGTTTTTGGATTTAAATTTCAGGCATTCCTCCCTCTCCCCCCGCCTTGCTACATCCAATATGCTCCCATTTTAAGGGAAGAGATAACTGAATACTCCGGAAACATAGCTTCAAATATTGAAATTAGTTTATTTCATTCCCATACACACACAAACACATTTTAAAACCTGGTATCACTGTTCACTGAATACCATTCATGAGTATACCAGATATGAAGAACTGAGTTAATTCAGTGAAAGCATTTTACCAAATACAGGTTAACATATTTTTAAGTCATTCAAAAATGGAGTCCCGATTTTTTGTCAAATAATAATAGTGTAATGGCTCCATCTCTGTCCTGGAAGAGATAATAAAAACAACAACAACAACAGTATTTAACACCAAATGAGCCCTTACTATGGGTTAGGCTCTTTGTATTATTAGCTCATTGAATCATCACAGCAATCTTCTGAGATGGACATTATAATTATCCCCATTTTACGGAAGAAAATACCAAAGTCAGGGCACTTTAATAGGATCAGTGCAATACAGTAGTAGAGATCAAACTGCCATGCCTAAAATGATCAACAGAACAGGAAAGTATTTCACCAGATATGTAACTGGGAGATTAAAACTAGCTATGACATAAGACTTCAGTGGGGAAGAATTCCATGTGGGCCAGAATGGTTGGGAAATGGGATTTTCAAGAGTACTTAAAAAGAGAATCTGAAAATTTATGGTTTCAAACATCATTTACTGACTGGTATATATTGGGCACAGGGGACTAGCTGGAGATAAAAAGTTGAGTAAGATTTAAAAAAAAAAAAAAAAAACAACTTACATGCATATGGGGTGAGGAAGGCAGAGAAAGGGAAAAGGGATGTTCCAGTCAGAGATGTGTCACAAAGGGCTCTCAAAACAGATACAAGACTTATCCTCATTGTCTTTCTCTCTTTCCCTCCCCCCCCCACCTTTTCCTCTGTTGCCCTCTTCTTTATCTCTCACTCTCTCATTTCTACATCTACATACTTTTAGAAAGATTTGTGTACTATATCTTTAATGAGATAATTAATGTAACCTTATACCTTCACTTGTCTAAAATAGTCCCAATTTATGTCTACTTCCCAGGTATAATTATAAAGAGTGATTCCTTTTACTCTCAAAATGTCTTGATTTGGATGATAAATAACATGATTGCCCCACAAATAATACTGCCCTTGTAGAAATGAAAGAAGAGTCAGGCACACACTCTTGTTAACACATCTACAGCCAATCATCTCCCAGAAAAACTGTAAAATTTTTGACTTTCCATCACTGGAAAAATTTTTAGGTAGGAAAATGCCTTCCACTAAGTCAGAGCAAGCAATGTTTAGGAGTATGTAGCAGAATCAGAATTAGGGGAGGAAGAAGGCCAACCTGGAAGACAGCAGCTTCCATAGATGTTCTATTCAAAAAGGCTAGGTTCAAGTTCCCTAAATTTTCTATGCAAAATATCATCCAAATCCTTGATAATTTTAAGTAAGACCCATCAGCCTGACCCTCTCTCCATAAATTCTACCTCTGTATTTCCAACTGCCCTATTAGACATCCCTGTCTAGTATCTCACGTCCAGTGTCAAAGTCATCATGTCCTTCTCTTTAGTTTGTTCTTCCTCCATCATTCCTATCTCAGAGAACTGCAGATCTTTCCATGAGCCATAAAAGGTAAAAAGAAAAATTAACATCATCCTTGAGACTTCCTATTCTTTCACTTTCATGTTTGATGAATGACAGGGTTCTGCAATCCCACCTCTTTCACAGCTTTTTTCTTCTATGTTCTCATTTCTCCAGACGCAATGAAACTCTTTGTTTTAGTCTGGTGTTCTCTCAAAGCCGATCTTGAGACCAGATTTGGGTACAAGTGGTTTATTTGAGAGGTGACCCCAGAAAGAACAGTGTGAATGTGGAGAAGGAGGACAGCGAGCTATTACTGTGGGCAGCTGGAGCTCCTACAGGTGCCCTCTGACAGGCTGCACAGAATACACCTCAGAATAGTCTGCCTGGGGTTGAGGGAACAGGAGTATCCACCCACCAACTTCTATCCCTCATTCTTGAGGGTTGTTCTAGACATTATCACTCTTAGCCCTTCAGAGTCTTTGCATAGGCCAAACATTCTCTTTCTTCCAGAGAATGCCTTTAGAAGAAAGTCACTGGAAGCCTTAGGGGTGTTTTGGAAATTTATTCAGTGACTTCCACCTGGGCCAACCATGCTAGCCTACTGCACCCTTATGTGAGGCCCTTGTGATATTGAGCCGAGAAACCAGCAAGAGAGTCCCAAGGTGTTTCCTTATTTCCATCACACACTTCCCCTCAACATCCCCACAGCTGCCAGGTGATGATTCTGAATGTGACATACGGGTGTGATCAGGTCCTCCTCAGGATGGAATCCTTTAATGGGTCTCTGAGGACTCAAAGAAATACTTCAAACTCTCTCACCTGGCTCCTGCCCAGCTCTCTGTATCTTCTGCCACCTCTCTATCCCACATGATGCCCTTTCATTCCTCACTACCTTGTGTTCTCCACCAAGAACTCTCCCTTTCTTTGCTCCTCCCTCCCTGGCCTTCTCCTGCCCTGACCCCACCCCTCTGCCCACCTGGTGTGTGTGTTCTTATCTTCTAAACCTCAATTTAGAAATCACCTCTGTGAAGTTTTTCCCCCGCCTTAGGAAGGTTAGTCCTGCTAAGCTTTGCACTCCCCAATGTGCCATGTGCGTAACTCTGAATGTCTCCTCCACACTAAAGCACACCTCTTGAAAGTTGATTATAATGTGTCTCCAGTACCTCACATTTGGTTCTGAACATTTTTGTGCATGAACCGCTTCAGCAATCTTGAACTCCTTCTCCCAATTAGTGTTTGTTTAAGTGTATAAAATAAAATGCACAGGATTAAAAAGGAAATAAATCATGTTGAAACAGGATAATTAAAATATTTTCCAAAAATTAGGAGTATGCTTCTTTATTAATACATTAATCAAATCACCATTTTTTCAAATAGTAATGAATATAAACAATAATCATAATGTGATAAAAGGATATATCCTCGTATTATTCCTACCATGTTTTGTTGCCTACATTTACAATTGAAGAAAATGATGGTAAGTCTCAAGAAGAGGTTAGGGAAAATAAAGGCACTATTTTCCTTCCCGGTCCATAGCACCATGTATAATATACATAAACCTCTTATGGTTCAGTGGACCCCCAGTTAAGAGGTACTAGCAGCCTGGACCTGGCTTACAGGTGTTCAAACATATTTACTGAATGAGCTGCCTCTCTTTCTGTGTGCTGAATGAATTCACTTCTGGCCTGGACTTCAGGTTCCTCTTTCTCTAAATTTCCGTGATCTTATGTCTAAACTGTTCCCCAGATTTCACCAGGTTCAAAGGCATTACATTATCTGTAACACCTCCTCTTACTGATTAATTCCCATGTCCCACTGCCATCCAGTGCACTGCAGACTCCACCTCGACTTTTTCTCACTCATTTCTGAGAGTCCCCAAACTTGGTTCATGTAAGCCAGAAATAGTCTTAACCTCTTCTTCCTTCCTGGCCTCTCCTTGTTGGTAAATGTGGCTTGCAAAGCCACTTGAGGGTCATAACTTGTGGCTTCTGCTGAAGCTGATATTCATGCCAAGGGCGATGCTTCCCAGTGCTGCCTAACTTGCCAACCCTCAGGGGCTGTGGCAAGGCTGCTGTCTCTTTCATCCACTTTTAGGCCACATTCTTTTTCACAGTAGAGAAGATATATCCTCCCCAACTTTGGGTCATGTTTTGGCATCTGACCATGAAATAAGTGTTACTTGGTGTCTTTGTTTCAATGTCTCTAGAAACCAACTCCCTCATTTCAGTGTTGTGCCATAACCTTCCACTTGTCCCACAAGATTCTTTCTCTATAGCCCATGCTGCTTTCAGCCCAAGAGGCTACTATGCAAGGACTAGAGACACCAGCACCCATGACCTCTGGCTTATATTCCTTGGTAAATAGAATATGAGAGGGCAGGAGAGGAGAATAGTATTTCTTCCCCTATGTCTATTTTCATCAGTCTGTAGTTTGAATGCAGTCCTCCATAAAATGCTCCTGCCCAGCAGTCTTCCCCCACCATTTTAGTGCCTCTATCCTACAGCTGCTCCCCCACCTTCCCTCTTAATCTCCTAAGTGGCAACTGCTCTCTGCTCGTATTAGACTCAAGGAGCTTCACCCACCCCTTGTTGGCCTCTTAAATCTTCCACTTCTGTAAGAATTCCCTTCTTTAAACTCTCCTCAAATAACCTCCACGTGTATGTGGGAGGTATGTGCCACCTCTCCCCCCCCCCCCCCCCCCGCTCATGCCCACCCTGGACACAAGTGTGAAGCTTCCTCATAGCACTGTGATTAACCCCAGGGCTGCAGACCTCCCAGCGCACCAGACACAACCAGACATATCTGAGCCTCTGCGCAGAATCACTGGCACTCATCCCTGATGCTCCTACAGAAAGATCATTTCACTGAGTACATCTGACACCCTTCTTTTTATCTGCTCCGACATCTCATTTATTCAATTGTTCAACAAATAATCCACATTTTTGTGTACTTTAAGCTGCCTGTGCTCTTCACTATGAAGCAGCATACAGATTTCAGGATTTGGAGAAAAGCGGACATTTTTGCCACTTACCACGAGAGATATCTTGTACAAGTTACTATCCAATTTCGGTTTCCTCAAGTACTCAGGATGGTGATTGTGAAAATTAAATGAGCTAAGGTGTGAAAAGTTCCAGGAGCCAAATGGCAGCTGACAAGTGTAATAGGACATATTTCTGGGTGTATCCACTAGCATATCCAGAGATTTGTGTAAAGAAGTTGATTGCAGAGTGTTCTCAGTGTTAACACCTGTGAGGGAGTGAGGGACACACGACTGAGCAGAGGGATAAGGTGCAGCAGAAGTCCTAGAGAAACCCAAGGGCAGCTCTGAAGCTGAAAGAGTCGTTCTAAGTTTGAAGCAAAAAGACTGTTTTCCACTGATAATCAGTCATGGATGTGGGCTATTCCCAGGAGAAGTGCCCCTCTCCGTCTGAGGGCAAAAAGACCAGAGAAATAGGTAGCTGAGAAATGTTAGGTAAGAAATGTTCCCCCAGTAACTTGGGGAACGAGTCCCTTCATCCTGGAGGGGGAATCTAGCCAGCAAACGACATTATCCACCATACGGAATATTTGTTAAATAACTGCTGGCTGCCATCAGCATCTACTTTCATTTCATTTGCAACATCTACTTTCATTTCATTCGCTTCAGCAGTGTGTAAGGGCATAGTAATTTGGCGAGCACCAATGTCAACTGGAGTAACCCGATAAAATGGCTTTTTGCATAGTGATTTCTCAAAATTGATTTATATGACTAGAGTTAAAAGCCATAAGTCTATTGTAGAGAGGGTTTCAAACCATGCTTCTTACAGAAGGGTGGGATGAGATGAGCAGAGAGCCGAGAGGACAACGTCATACCTGGAAGAGTGCCAAGCTCTGGCTCCATGCTTGACTTTATTCTGTGTATGACTTTTCTGAAGAAAAGAACACACTCAGGGTACACATATGTTACCTAGGAGGAGAGGAAAGCCCTTTCTTCAGGCTGTGGCCACTGAGGGGGATGCTAACAGGCCTGGAGGAGCTGGAATGTGTGAGCAACAGGCTCTCTGCCTCTGTTAGTTCATTAGCACACCTCAGTGCAATCAAAGTAGCAGGATGGTGGAACTGGGAGGATTGGGCATGGCATATGAAAGATGATTGAAAGAAACAGCTTACAGTCTCTTCTGCCTCAAATTTCCACTGCTCATGAATAATAGAATTCAGAGACTCACAGCCCTTCCCATATATACATAAGCAATAGCCATTCTCAAAGCCTACACCTAAGATTGAGCCCTTAAGGAGCATTTTATAATTTCTAGCATCCTGGATTCCTGTAGACAAGCCTTCCATTCAGAATGGAAGCAGACTCATGGGAAGCAGCACCTGCTTGGGTAAGGGAAATGATTAAGGAAGTTCCAAGCAGAGGACAGAGGTTTACAACTGGTTTATTATATACACATGCTCTGTTCTCTTTCCAGACAAACAGCAGGACTGTGAACGACAATTCACCTTGAGGATTTTAAAAGAAAAATTTTTGAAGTGAAAGGTGGTTAATTCACCTAAAACCCTAAACACAAAGGACATCATAAGTCCACATTATTTTGTCTTTAGGCTTTTAGATTTTATACTTCCCCATCCAGGAATACCCTTCTCCATTCCTTTCTGCTAAGGTCTAGCTAAAAACTTCACCACTAACTCTCTTCCAACTATCTCTAACCACATATGCTTTTCTCATCTAAAATCTTTCATTATAAATTTGGGTCATAGAGTGATCAGAGTCATCATTACAAACATAGCTGACATTTATTAAGTGCTAATTATGCACATGCCTTGTCCTAAACACTTTACACTATCTCATTTAATCCTCAGAACAAGTCTATGAGGGAAATCATTTACCCCATATTACATACAAGGAAACTGAATTACTGGCCCCGGATCTTTTCCCTCTTTCTATCCAAGATACCCTTGGCCATACAAGTTGTTCCCACTCTCAGAGTAAAATATGTTTCCTTGCCCGCTCTCTTTAAGCTCAGCCGTGTGCCTTGATTTGGCCATAGGTTGTTCATAGCCATAAGTGAGCAGAAACTTCACATGGATTTACATAGGGACCTTTTACTCATATGCTTCCACCATTAACATGAAAATATCATGCTCTAGCCAGAGTGCTAATCCCAAGCAGATAGCAAATATGGAAAGCAGACCTGAGCCCAAATGCCAGAAAGTAGGCCAGCCAACTAGATGTTCAAATTGAAGCACAGCTGTCCAACCTAGCTCAGCTGACTCCTATGTAATCACATAAGCAAGAATGATAGATATTTTAAGTCATTGAGTTCTGGATTGGTTTGTTACTCAGTGAGATAACTGATACAGGCACCAAGAGGTTGAGTTACTTGCCCAAATTCTCACAGGTTGTGGGTAAGAAGATTCCAGCACAGACTGATTTCATTTCGGCTCCCACTTTTTTAACAACTGTGGCTTCCACCATCATCATAATATTTACAATCCACATCCCCAATCACATTCATTGAATGCTCATTATGTGTCAGGCACCCTAAGAAGTACCATTCAGATATTATCTTATTGAACTGCTGAGCAACAATCTGATATAAGTACTTACTACTGATCACATTTTCTAGGAGGTTCAGTAAAGTAAGATTCTCACCCAAGATCACACTGCTAATAGGAGACAGAGCCATCATTCATCTCAGTGTTCCAAGCTTCCACGCTCTACTTCAACACACTACTACCTTTTTAACAAAATCACAACTATCCTTAGAGAAAAATGTTAATGATCCATAATAAGAGATTCCAAGAATCTCTTCTTGCCCAAAAATTTCCAAAAGGCTGCTTCAAACCCCACAATGATTGCTTTTGAAAATTTTTCTGTCTTGCTTTTGAATAGTCTAATGATTATTAAAGTTTTTAAAAAATCTTAAAAATCTACTTTAAACTCCTATATTAAAAATGAGGAATCTAAGGCTTAGGGAAATAATTTTACTGATTCAATTACATGCAGCAAACTATGGGAATATCAAAGTTCATATCCTAAATATTCATTTTCAGCATCTTTCTTGGGAGGGAGAAGGACAGCAGCCCAAACCTGTGGAGCAGAAATGGAATTTGGTGTCTAACTTCTCCTTAAATAGATATTTAGCCAAAATCCCTGACTTTTACTCTAACATCTAGAAGTATCTGAAGGCAGGCAGGGGCGCTTTCTTGGAAGCAACCTGTGTAGAAACCTGGGGCCCAGGGGCACCTGGGTGGCTCAGTCGGTTAAGCATCGTCTTCAGCTCAGGTCCTGATCCCAGGGTCCTGGGGTCAAGCCCCACATCAGGCTCCTTGCTCAGTAGACAGCCTGCGTCTCTCTCTCGCTCCCCCTCCTTGTGTCCTCTCTCCTCTCTCTATCTCTGTCAAATAAATGAATTAAATAAAATGCTTGTGTCCTCTCTCCCTCTCTCTATCTCTGTCAAATAAATGAATAAAATCTTTATTAATAGGGAGGGCACGTACTGCATGGAGCACTGGGTGTGATGCCAAAACAATGAACACTGTTATGCTGTAAATAAACAAATAAAAAAATATTATTAGAAAAAGAAAAAAAAAAGAAACCTGGGGCCCCATGTTTAAAAGGTCCCCATGATTTAATGTTCTACCCTCACCATTTTTAAGTCCCTCTTAATTTTTTTAACAAGAGGCTCTGCTTTTGAGGAGGAGTCAAGATGGCGGAGAAGTAGCAGCCTGACACTACATCAGGTAACAGGAGATCAGCTCGATAGCTTATCTAAACATAGCAAACACCTACAAATCCAACAGGAGAGCGAAGAGAAGAAGAACAGCAACACTAGAAACAGAAAATCAACCACTTTCTGAAAGGTAGGACTGGCGGAGAAGTGAATCTAAAACGACGGGAAGATAGACCGCGGGGGGAGGGGCCGGCTCCCGGCAAGCGGCGGAGGAACGGAGCACAAAATCAGGACTTTTAAAAGTCTGTTCCACTGAGGGACATTGCTCCAGGGGCTAAACCGGGGTGAAGCCCACGCGGGGCCAGCGTGGCCCCAGGCCCCGTAAGGTCACAGAAGGATCGGGGGTGTCAGAGTGTCGGAGAGCTCGCAGGTATTAGAACGGAGAAACCGGCTGCAAAGACAGAGCCGAGGACTGAACTCTCAGCTCGGGGTTACCTTGAACTGGTCGCGGGCTGGGTGAGCTCGGAGCGCGGCTAGAGGCTGGGGATACGGGAGTGATTGGGTGCTGTCCTCTGGGGGCGCACTGAGGAGTGGGGCCCCAGGCTCTCGGCTCCTCCGGGCTGGAGACTGGGAGGCCGCCATTTTCATTCCCGTCCTCCGGAACTCTACGGAAAGCGTTCAGGGAACAGAAGCTCCCAAAAGCGAACCCGAGCCGATGACTTAGTCCGGCCGCCGGTAAGGGCGGTGCAATCCCGCCTCGGGCAAAGACACTTGAGAGTCACTACAACAGGCCCCTCCCCCAGAAGATCAACAAAATATCCAGCCAGGACGAAGTTCATCTATCAAGGAGAAAGCAGATTCAATTCCTAAGACAGCAGAGCAATTCCAGAGGAGGAGAAAGCAAAGCACGGAACTCATGGCTTTCTCCCCATGATTCTTTAGTCTTGCGGCTACTTCAATTTTTTTTTCTTTTTTCAATTTTTTATTTTTTTTTCTTCTTTTTTCTTTTTTCTTCTTCTGCTAAATTTTTTAAAAAACTTTTACCCTTTTCTTTTTTAACGTTTTTTGACTAGTTCATCTAAATATATATATTTTTTCTTTCTTTTTTATATTTTTTTATTTATTTTTTAAATTTTTTTCTTTTTTTTTTTTTTTCTTTTTTTTCAGAACCTGTTTTTTATCCCCTTCCCCCCCCCCCCCCAATTTGGGGTCTCTTCTGATTTGGTTACAGCGCATTTTTCCGGGGTCTTTGCCACCCTATTAGTAGTTTATTTGCTCCTTCATATCCTCTTATCTGGACAAAATGACAAGGCGGAAAAAATCACCACAAACAAAAGAACAAGAGACAGTACCGAAGGCTAGGGACCTAATCAACACAGACATTGGTACTATGTCAGATCAAGAGTTCAGAATGACGATTCTGAACATTCTAGCCGGGCTCGAAAAAGGCATGGAAGATATTAGAGAAACCCTCTCTGGAGATATTAAAGCCCTTTCTGGAGAAATTAAAGAACTAAAGTCTAACCAAGTTGAAATCAAAAAAGCTATTAATGAGGTGCAATCAAAAATGGAGGCTCTCACTGCTAGGATCAATGAGGCAGAAGAAAGAATTAGTGATATAGAAGACCAAATGACAGAGAATAAGGAAGCCGAGCAAAAGAGGGACAAACAGCTACTGGACCATGAGGGGAGAATTCGAGAGATAAGTGACACCATAAGACGAAACAACATTAGAATAATTGGGATTCCAGAAGAAGAAGAAACAGAGAGGGGAGCAGAGGGTCTACTGGAGAGAATCATTGGAGAGAATTTCCCTAATATGGCAAAGGGAACAAGCATTAAAATCCAGGAGATGCAGAGAACCCCCCTCAAAGTCAACAAGAATAGGTCCACACCCCGTCACCTAATAGTAAAATTTACAAGTCTTAGTGACAAAGAGAAAATCCTGAAAGCAGCCCGAGAAAAGAAATCAGTAACATACGATGGTAAAAATATTAGATTGGCGGCAGACTTATCCACAGAGACCTGCCAGGCCAGAAAGAGCTGGCATGATATATTCAGAGCACTCAACGAGAAAAACATGCAGCCAAGAATACTCTATCCAGCTAGGCTATCATTGAAAATAGAAGGAGAGATCAAAAGCTTCCAGGACAAACAAAAACTGAAAGAATTTGCAAACACCAAACCAGCTCTCCAGGAAATATTGAAAGGGGTCCTCTAAGCAAAGAGAGAGCCTAAAAGTAGTAGATCAGAAAGGTACAGAGACAATATACAGTAACAGTCACCTTACAGGCTAATAATGGCACTAAATTCATATCTCTCAATAGTTACCCTGAATGTTAATGGGCTAAATGCCCCAATCAAAAGACACAGGGTATCAGAATGGATAAAAAAACAAAACCCATCAGTATGTTGCCTACAGGAAACTCATTTGAGACGTGAAGACACCTCCAGATTTAAAGTGAGGGGGTGGAAAACAATTTACCATGCTAATGGGCATCAGAAGAAAGCTGGGGTGGCAATCCTTATATCAGATCAATTAGATTTTAAGCCAAAGACTATAATAAGAGATGAGGAAGGACACTATATCCTACTCAAAGGGTCTGTCCAACAAGAAGATCTAACAATTTTAAATATCTATGCCCCTAACGTGGGAGCAGCCAACTATATCAACCAATTAATAACAAAATCAAAGAAACACATCAATAATAATACAATAATTGTAGGGGACTTTAACACTCCCCTCACTGAAATGGACAGATCATCCAAGCAAAAGATCAACAAGGAAATAAAGGCCTTAAATGACACACTGGACCAGATGGACATCACAGATATATTCAGAACATTTCATCCCAAAGCAAAAGAATACACATTCTTCTCTAGTGCACATGGAACCTTCTCCAGAATAGATCACATCCTGGGTCACAAATCAGGTCTCAACCGGTATCAAAAGATTGGGATCATTCCCTGCATATTTTCAGACCACAATGCTCTGAAGCTAGAACTCAATCACAAGAGGAAAGCTGGAAAGAACCCAAATACATGGAGACTAAACAGCATCCTTCTAAAGAATGAATGGGTCAACCAGGAAATTAAAGAAGAATTGAAAAAATTCATGGAAACAAATGATAATGAAAACACAACAGTTCAAAATCTGTGGGACACAGCAAAGGCAGTCCTGAGAGGAAAATATATAGCGGTACAAGCCTTTCTCAAGAAACAAGAAAGGTCTCAAGTACACAACCTAACCCTACGCGTAAAGGAGCTGGAGAAAGAACAAGAAAGAAACCCTAAACCCAGCAGGAGAAGAGAAATCATAAAGATCAGAGCAGAAATCAATGAAATAGAAACCAAAAAAACAATAGAAAAAATCAATGAAACTAGGAGCTGGTTCTTTGAAAGAATCAATAGGATTGATAAACCCCTGGCCAGACTCATCAAAAAGAAAAGAGAAAGGACCCAAATCAATAAAATCATGAATGAAAGAGGAGAGATCACAACTAACACCAAAGAAATACAGACAATTATAAGAACATACTATGAGCAACTCTACGCCAACAAATTGGCCAATCTGGAAGAAATGGATGCATTCCTAGAGACATATAAACTACCACAACTGAACCAGGAAGAAATAGAAAACCTGAACAGGCCCATAACCAGTAAGGAGATTGAAACAGTCATCAAAAATCTCCAAACAAACAAAAGCCCAGGGCCAGACGGCTTCCCAGGGGAATTCTACCAAACATTTAAAGAAGAACTCATTCCTATTCTCCTGAAACTGTTCCAAAAAATAGAAATGGAAGGAAAACTTCCAAACTCATTCTATGAGGCCAGCATCACCTTGATCCCAAAACCAGACAAGGATCCCACCAAAAAAGAGAACTACAGACCAATATCCTTGATGAACACAGACGCAAAAATTCTCGCCAAAATACTAGCCAATAGGATTCAACAGTACATTAAAAGGATTATTCACCACGATCAAGTGGGATTTATTCCAGGGCTGCAGGGTTGGTTCAACATCCGCAAATCAATCAATGTGATAGAACACATTAATAAAAGAAAGAACAAGAACCATATGATACTCTCAATAGATGCTGAAAAAGCATTTGACAAAGTACAGCATCCCTTCCTGATCAAAACTCTTCAAAGTGTAGGGATAGAGGGCACATACCTCAATATTATCAAAGCCATCTATGAAAAACCCACCGCAAATACCATTCTCAATGGAGAAAAACTGAAAGCTTTTCCATTAAGGTCAGGAACACGGCAGGGATGTCCATTATCACCACTGCTATTCAACATAGTATTAGAAGTCCTAGCCTCAGCAATCAGACAACAAAAAGAAATTAAAGGCATCCAAATTGGTAAAGAAGAAGTCAAACTATCACTCTTCGCAGATGATATGATACTATATGTGGAAAACCCAAAAGACTCCACTCCAAAACTGCTAGAACTTGTACAGGAATTCAGTAAAGTGTCAGGATATAAAATCAATGCACAGAAATCAGTTGCATTTCTGTACACCAACAACAAGACTGAAGAAAGAGAAATTAAGGAGTCAATCCCATTCACAATTGTACCCAAAACTATAAGATACCTAGGAATAAACCTAACCAAAGAGACTAAGAATCTATACACAGAAAATTATAAAGTACTCATGAAAGAAATTGAGGAAGACACAAAAAAATGGAAAAATGTTCCATGCTCCTGGATTGGAAGAATAAATATTGTGAAAATGTCTATGCTACCTAAAGCAATCTACACATTTAATGCAATCCCTATCAAAATACCATCCATTTTTTTCAAAGAAATGGAACAAATAATCCTAAAATTTATATGGAACCAGAAAAGACCTCGAATAGCCAAAGGAATATTGAAGAACAAAGTCAAAGTTGGTGGCATCACAATTCCGGACTTCAAGCTCTATTACAAAGCTGTCATCATCAAGACAGCATGGTACTGGCACAAAAACAGACACATAGACCAGTGGAATAGAATAGAGAGCCCAGAAATCGACCCTCAACTCTATGGTCAACTAATCTTCGACAAAGCAGGAAAGAATGTCCAATGGAAAAAAGACAGCCTCTTCAATAAATGGTGCTGGGAAAATTGGACAGCCACATGCAGAAAAATGAAATTGGACCACTTCCTTACACCACACACGAAAATAGACTCCAAATGGATGAAGGACCTCAATGTGAGAAAGGAATCCATCAAAATCCTTGAGGAGAACGCAGGCAGCAACCTCTTCGACCTCAGCCGCAGCAACATCTTCCTAGGAACAACGGCAAAGGCAAGGGAAGCAAGGGCAAAAATGAACTATTGGGATTTCATCAAGATCAAAAGCTTTTGCACAGCAAAGGAAACAGTTAATAAAACCAAAAGACAGCTGACAGAATGGGAGAAGATATTTGCAAACGACATATCAGATAAAGGGCTAGTATCCAAAATCTATAAGGAACTTAGCAAACTCAACACCCAAAGAACAAACAATCCAATCAAGAAATGGGCAGAGGACATGAACAGACATTTCTGCAAAGAAGACATCCAGATGGCCAACAGACACATGAAAAAGTGCTCCACGTCACTCGGCATCAGGGAAATACAAATCAAAACCACAATGAGATATCACCTCACACCAGTCAGAATGGCTAAAATTAACAAGTCAGGAAATGACAGATGCTGGAGAGGATGTGGAGAAAGGGGAACCCTCCTCCACTGTTGGTGGGAATGCAAGCTGGTCCAACCACTCTGGAAAACAGCATGGAGGTTCCTCAAAATGTTGAAAATAGAACTACCCTATGACCCAGCAATTGCACTACTGGGTATTTACCCTAAAGATACAAACATAGTGATCCGAAGGGGCACGTGTACCCGAATGTTTATAGCAGCAATGTCTACAATAGCCAGACTATGGAAAGAACCTAGATGTCCATCAACAGATGAATGGATAAAGAAGAGGTGGTATATATACACAATGGAATACTATGCAGCCATCAAAAGAAATGAAATCTTGCCATTTGCGACGACGTGGATGGAACTAGAGCGTATCATGCTTAGTGAAATAAGTCAATCGGAGAAAGACAACTATCATATGATCTCTGTGATATGAGGACATGGAGAAGCAACATGGGGGGGTAGGGGGATAGGAGAAGAATAAATGAAACAAGATGGGATTGGGAGGGAGACAAACCATAAATGACTCTTAATCTCACAAAACAAACTGGGGGTTGCTGGGGGGAGGTGGGATTGGGAGAGGGGGAGCGGGCTATGGACATTGGGGAGGGGAGGCGAACCATAAGAGACTATGGACTCTGAAAAACAACCTGAGGGTTTTGAAGGGTCAGGGGTGGGAGGTTGGGGGAACAGGTGGTGGGTGATGGGGAGGGCACGTTTTGCATGGAGCACTGGGTGTTGTGCAAAAAGAATGAATACTGTTACGCTGAAAAAAAAAATAAAAATAAATATTATTAGTATATTAAAAAAAAAAAAAAGAGGCTCTGCTTTTCATTTTGCACTAAGCCCCCCAAACTATGTAGCCAGTCTTGTGGATGTTATCTAGTGCCTCCAATCTCTAAACCTGGGGAGATTCTTCAATATGCAGTGAGTTGCTTCTCAGCTTTCCACCCTGCTGGTTATCACCTACAAGAGTGCACATGGCCAAGAATCAGATGGCCTTAAGATGACAGGTGGAATGTGGTCATGAGTCAAACAGATCCAATGGTACCTCCACACAAATCCATCTCCCCTAACTGTGAGCTGAAAAAGCAGAGAAATTGATAGGAAGTCTAAGAAGCAATGAGCTTCCCTAGAAAACTAAGTCCCTCTATTGGACTACAAGATGCCCTTAAAAAATAGATAGGAGTGAACATCAAAATGTTTACAGTTGAGTTTCAGCCATTGCTAAAGTGACCCTTCTTAATTTTGATACTTCTTATCCCATGCTTACATCATGACTCACATAAGTTTCTCTTGCCAGGAAGTCATTCCAAATTCTCATCATCCCCTGAGTCATCATATCTACATAAGAAGTCATTCTCACTATTTTGACCCTGAGGATAACAGAATAAGTGTGCAGTTATGTTAATAAGAACAAATCAAAAATTAGCTCCTCCCTCCTTTCTCCATCTTTACAAATAATGGAGTTTATATAGGGCCTTATAATAAAAAGTATCAGGGCAAGGCAGGGTTCATATAAAATATCAATCTTAATATCACAGGGGTAAGGGCAAGCTAATTGCTTCCCCTACCCCCACCCTTGTTCTTACATGTGAAACACTAAGAAATGGAGAGATTAAATCAATGGAAATACATGTTGGTTATGAAAAAAAAAAGTGACTCTTTTACCCCATGAGATAGGAAAGACTAAAACCTCTATAAAGGTGAACTAATAGGAAACTATAAATGAATTGTGTTGCCACATAGAGTCATCTGAAAAAGTTTTATTAAAAACGCCTCCAAAGTATATTAGATTTTATATTATACCAGGTGGAGCTAGGATGAGGGAGGGAGTTTATAGAGGAACTGTTGAACACAATTTTATTAGAATGCTTGTTCCCTTGATTATAATAAGGAGAGAAATAGGACTTATTGGTTTGGTTATTTGAAACATGCACATGCACACTTTCTCACACAACTCCAGCTTTGAGCAGGGTGAAAGTGCCTTTCTTCAGCTGGGAGTGGGCTTGAAAATATTTTATTACTACTACAGGAAACCTGATTTAAGTATCGTCTTCTATGAAATGCTCCCATTGTTAAGAAGAATTCTCGGTTTGCTTTGCTGCTATTAGGATGGTAAATACTGATTAAACATAAGAGATTGTTCATAATACAAAGAAAGATGAATGTGCATCCTTCAAGAGATTTAAAAATCTGGTAGATAAGACATTTTAGAATGTCAAGGAATTCTGTCATATATAACATGGGAAGGGCGAAAGAAAAAAGACATATTCTTTTATGTTTCATTCCTTAAGGGGCATCTAAAACACATATCTATTTAACATGGCTCAGAAATTAAAGTTATGATATCAATAACATATACCTAACCACATGTTAGGATGAAGAAAGATTGTATCTTGGAATACAGGAGTCTTCCTTGTGCAAATCCCATTAGGACCAATAGGGAGTTATTCATGCATCCAAATCCTTCCCGTCCTTCCCCTCACTACTCCCAGACACAGACACCCTTGTTCTGAATGATCCGTGTATTTATCTATTTCACATAAATCAAGAATTTAATAAAAAAATCCACCAACATGGCCATATGAGACATGAATCATGAGGGTTGTATGTATAAATCATATAAACCTTAAAAGCATTCATGATATAGCCCCTTTCATGCAAACCGCCCAAACGTTTTAGAGAGCTAAATCATACAGAAAGAGGAAAATGTAGTAAATAAAATGGAAAACCAATGGTTAACCAAACTAATGAACAAAATGTCTAGATGCCTCTCATCTCTGAATGGATTCCTTAGAAATTTTAACTGGAAGGGATTTTCAAGAGACCATTACATTCAGTAATGCAACTGAGTATGTTTGTTGTCAAAGATTTCTTTAAGAAATGTTTCTGCAAAAAATCTTAAAACTTCTAATAAGGTAAAAAAGGACAATGGATTCAGAAGAAAATATTAGAAATTAAAAGAGTCACTAAAGAAATATTCACTTCATGTTACTGTTGTATGATGCAGAAAACTCACTGTTTACAATTCTACCAACTCCAAATCCTCCCATTTAAAAACATGTTATTTTCTTATCCATTCTGATACCCTGTGTCTTTTGATTGGGGCATTTAGCCCATTAACATTCAGGGTAACTATTGAGAGATATGAATTTAGTGCCATTATTAGCCTGTAAGGTAAAACATGTTATTTTCTGAGTGATTATTTTTAATTCATTCCCTTTGCCAAGAAGGTCTACTGCACTACGAAAATAAGTTTTCAATTATTTGACATAAATTTCAAGCATTTCTCTTAACTTTGTAACCTCCTAAATTGCTGGTGATCTGCATATCTTGTTAGATCATCATAAAGACCTTTTTGCCACTGGAGGAGAGCAGGTCTTCCCATCTTTTTCTCTTCAACAACATATTTATGTTTATTTATTGTGTTTATGTTTATTTTTTATATTTCCTCTCTTTTATTCTTCTATTTCCTGAAGCATTTAGCTATTTCTGAGCTGATTCTGTTTCTATTTTGTGTCTCCCTTCCTACCTGAGAGCTTCCTGACCACAAGGATTTATTCTTTTATCATTGTATCACCTAACATCATTTCTTGCATCACAGGTGCTATAGGTGCAATAGATTTGGATAGCCAGGATAACTATCTAAGTAGTATCAATACTTATACAGTAGATAGAATTGATCAAGACCCATGTTTTTGAATGCATCTGGTTTAGCAAGCAGAACATGAGGCTCTTAATGTGAACTGTGCACAGCCTTCAGCCATCAGCCTCTTCAGAGGTTGGTTCGGCAACAGCCCTTCCCAGGGTAGCCATGTCCAGTGACTGGTAATTGTAGAAGTACAAAGGCCACCATCATGAGCAACAGCGACAACTCTGAAGGGCCATTTCAGCTGCAGAGCTCCTCATAAGCTTGGCCAAGGTTGCTGCTGACAGGCCAGCATCACAGCTGTACTGTTCCATGTGTCCATTCCTACTCTGTAATGCCCTGTACAGTAAACCTAAGAGGTCAGCTTGCAAAAAATAAGGAAAGCTAAAAAGCAGGAATTCAGATACAAAAATGACTCAGGTTACTTGACTCAGGTCATGCACTCTCACCTTTCAACTTTCATGACCATCAGCAAGTTACAAGACAAAGCAAACGTCAGAAAGTCTACAACGTAGCATAGATTTCAGGAAGGAGATGATGGGTCTGGATTATAGGTAGACATGGTGTGCAATAAGGTCTATGGCGGCCATGTCTGAGGCCACAAAATGTGGCCACTGGAGTAAATTAACCAGCCTGCCTCATCCTGCCTGGTTTAGAGAACTTGCTGGAAGACCTTTGCTAGGAAACAAGCACCTACATCTGGCCTCATCAGAGAAACAAGGGCCTCATATGAGGGTCTTTTCAAACACTGCACCTGCCCTAGTATGTCCTCAGGCTCTCCTTCCAGTTCCTAGGGCCTCAGTTTACCCACCTGTACATATTTCCTACATCACTTCAAAGGGGTGCTTGGAGACTTAATTAATGTTTGTCAAGCAAGCCTTATATGAAAGGAATCATGTGCAGTAAGTTCAAAGTAGTCTTGGCCCTGCTGTTTCTTTCATGTGTGCTTAGAAGATTTTTCAACCTTGATAAGAACTTGAAAGAAAGAAAGACAGACAAAAAGAAAGGAAGGAAGGAAGGAAGAGAGAGAGAAAAAAAAAAAAAGCTACTTGCTCAAGCGCTTAGATTTGGATTCTCACATTGTGATGCTCTCAGCATTTTCTCTGGATACCACAAAAAAAAAAAAAAAAAAAAGAAAAAGTTCAGTTAAATGACTGGTTCCATGAATCACACCACCATTCTCTGGGGTGGTCAAGAGGCATTCCAATGTCCCCCTATTTTGCCACTCTTACCCACGCCACTTACAAACATACCCACAAGTTGCCAAGGTTTAGTGATTATTTCTAACACTTTGGGTTTTTTTTTCTCCTTTGTCCCCTCTCTTTAGATTTCCTGAGAGTGACTTCTTCAGGTCCTTATCACTTCCCTGTAGTCCTGAAGCTTCCAGTCTGACAAATTTCAGGTCAGGCAAACCCCATGCAACCGTGAGAGAGTATTTCTTCAAACATACATATATGTTTGGATCCATCTCATGCTCAAGTCCCTTATGAGATTCCCACCATTTCAGTCTACAATCCAAAATTTTAGGAAGACATTCAAGGTACTTCATAATACAGTCTCTGTCTACATCTTCGATGTCATCTTCACCACCACCCCCTCTAACATACACATAGCTCTGCTTTCAGTCCTCCAAGGTTTTAAGGGCATCATCTCTATAACTGTGGACACAGTGCTTTAGTCCTTCCTCATTATCTAAATCTTGGTTTTTGTTTTGTTCATCAACACTTATCATCCTCTGAATGAACATATACTCCAACTTTCCTAATCTATGCATATTTTTGACCATACCTGGATTGTGGAATAATCATTTCCTTAAGCAACTTACCCAGTAGTCTGTAAATTTCTTAAGAAAAGGGATGATCTCTATCATTTCTGTACCTTCAGTGTTTTAGCAAACTAAAGATGTTCAATATTTATTAAATAAATACATATGATTAAACGGGGAAAGAGAGATGAGTTCAGGCATTTCTAACATCCCTAGATTTCAGAAGCATCCTTATTTCTAACCAAAAATGAACAAGTGAACCAAGAAAGAGGACTCCTGGCTTATTTATGAGTGGACAATTTCAGAAAATGGAGATAGAACAGGATGGGGAATCTCTGATTATTCTAATTTAAAGGCTTCTAGGTTACCAGAGGGGTGGTGGGTGGGAGGAATGGATGAAATAGGTGGTAGGGATTAAAGAGTGTACTTGTCAAGATGAGCACTGAGTAATATATAGAATTGTTGAATCACTATATTAAATACCCAAGACTAATGGAACACTATATGTTAACTACTGGAATAAAAATCAAAAACAATTAAAAATAAAAACTTCTAAGATAAATTCTTGCAAAATATCACTAAGTTTCATTGGCAACATAATAAGGATGGCAGGCAGGGGAATTAGCTGGTTTGATCAAGAAGGGAATAACAACTGATTAATTAATCTTCAACTAAATCCAGTATGGGGAAAATCAGTGCGGGCCCTTCATTCAGAGTGGGAAGGAAGAGAAACAGAATCTAGGTCATGGCTGGGCATTAGGCCTTGGGTTCCCTAATGTGGCTGACTATTGTAATCACTTGGGAAGCAGCTGAAAAATACAGATCTCCGTGTTTCATTTGTGACTTGAAGAATTTCAGGGGGACATCCCAGGGGTTTTTATTATAAAAGGACTTCTAGTTGATACTGAAGATGAGTCAGTTTTTGGGAAACACCTATGACTGAATCACCCACTTATTCATTCAGAAATGCACTCATTCACTGTGGGTCATTATCCATATATTCACTTATTCAATGAGAACTGATAATAAAGGGAAGGAAAAGGAGTACAGAAAGAGAGAGAAACAGTTCCATCCTCTTTCCTGATGCACTGCTTTGTGTAGGTCTGTTACTCAAGCTCCTCCTGGTTTTCACTAGTTTTGGGTTGTTTTTAACCCTTTCTCTCTCCCCCCAACACTCTTTTTTAGAGGAAAAAAAGGGGGGAAGGCTGGAGGGAGGGGGGAAAGAGAATCCCAAGCAGGCTTCACACCCAGCCTGGAGCCCGATGCGGGGTCAATATCCCACCCTGAAGTCATGACCAGAACGAAAATCAAGAGTCAGATGCTTAACAGACTAACCACCCAGCTGCCCCACTCTTTCTCTATTTCTCAAGGCAGAGATGTTTCAAAACTACAAATCCTTTCTTTTTCCAGGATTACCTTTCCTAAAGAGTGATCTGAAAATCAGCGCACATTTTCCAAGTGTCAGCATCCTCCACAGAAAAATATTAACAAGCCCATGAACAATTACATTCCTGTCTATTCTTTCCTTTCCTGCCTTCCCTTGCCTGAGGCTGGCATCAATATTCTATAGCCAGAGAGGTCTGAGTGAGGAGGAGGGTTATTACTCCTGGAAAAGGAAGCTCTAAATTCCAGGGAATAAATGAACATTAGCAGGCTGGTCCCGAGAGGGTGCCAATCCCTGCTTTAATCTTTTAGATAGAAAAATGAACTGGATGAGTCATAAATTTCATGGGAGGCTCAACCTAAAGGGAGGGAAGCTAGAGAAAGGGGGAAAAGGACTTTTCAAATAAGGGAAACTAAAAAGGCAAAATCTAGTTAACAAGGCTTGTACCAGTAATGGTTTACACTTCTAACATTATGAAGGTTCTCTTCTTCCAACCAAAATCCAGAACACCATCCATATAATACCCAATACACATTTATTATGTAGTTGAGCACCTAAACCCTTGTTCTTTAGTTTAAACCTGTCAAAGAGAGTGGAGGGTAGCCGCAAAATCAGGAATTATTCAGAATTAAACAACGGGAGATACCCTGGTAAGCAATCAGCCTACCTCCTACTTTGCTGTTTCATTTCTGCTGCTTTCTTTTATTTATTTTTATTTTATATAAGATTTTATTTATTCATTTTAGAGATATAGCTAAGGAGAGGGAGAGGGGGAGAAAGCCTAGAGCACACACCATGCTGAGCATGAAGCCTGATCTCAGGACCCTGAGATCATGACCTGAGCTGAAACCAAGAATTGGACATTCAACAGAATGAGCCACCCAGGCACCCCGACTTCCTTTTAGACGAAAGATGTATAACATTGCCTGTCTCTTAAATGGGTAGTAATAATAATCTTTCACTAGAGTGAGAATAATTTAACCTAATCTTAGGATTTTCTAAGGGAGGAAGTGTAGTGTTTAATTAAAAGAATCCACTCCATTTCCAGATGAGGTTCACAGAGGTTCAACAACTTGCCCAAATTCACATGGTCACTTGTAAATAGTCCTCACACAAAACTTAAATATCAGGATGCTTGATTCAGTGGAAGATGATGCCTTCTCAACTGCTATATAAGTCATCTATATAAGAAAAACACAAGTGGCCAAAACTCTTTCCTAACTGCGTTTGGAGATTTCACTTGAACTTAAACCTTTTGGTGCTAAGAGTCAGCTTGGCAACATGCAGCTTCTAAGCACTAAATATCTAACTTATTGAGCAAGCCTATAGAACTCATGGTTAAAGGGCATTTGAGATTCTAGGGTCATGAACTAGCTCACATAAAACGGGTTTTCCAAGGAAAGGTGTCAGAACTACGTGGATTCAGTTTTCTAAATATATTGCCATCTCCCTGTCACCTACCAATCTTGGGAGTAAAGATTATTGGAAGGGAAAAAGATTTTAAAAGATTTTCTAGGTATAGTGGGCTCAGGTTTTGAGTCCCAGATATTTGTGAAAAAAATCAGGAATCCTAGATAACCTCAACACATGTTCAGATGACTTTGCTTTAGACAAAAACACAAATTTCTAAACTTAGTCATGTGATTCCCAAAATTATCTTTTTGTGACCAATAACCCCAACAGACTAATCCCAATGGAGTTAGCAACAAATGATGAATTTACACTAAAGTTTTTAGCACCCAGTTGTTCCATCTTCAGCTTTGTATTTACACAGATGTACTTTTCAGCCTTAGAAATCAGTGAATCTAAGAAAGAACTAGATCTATGTAGTACCTATGATGTACCAGTTCTACAAAAGCAGCTTTCCCAAGAAATAAGATACAATTTTGTAACCATTCCTTGAAGTAGTCTGGCTCAGTAGTCACACTATGGGCTTTGGAATTATTCTATCCTAATTTGCTAAGAAATCCTTCACCCACAGCTGGGTCACCTAATTTAACATTTTTGTGCCTCAGTTTTCTGATTGGTAAAATATAAATAATAATCAGACCTACTTCTTGGGTTATAATGAGAATTTAATATATTAGTATAAGAGAAGATGCTCAGGATAACTAGTACAAAGTAAGAACTTAATATTTTTAAGTTAAGATTTCTACTGTACTCTTAAGAGAACTAAAGTTCAGAATTGATAACTTGCTCAAGACTTTAGTAAGAGGCAAATCCCTTTGTAGAGCTGGGGATCTGGAGTGGTGGGGGGAAGAGGGGTGGTATTTATTTTTCACTTCCCAGATTCATCTGTATTTAGATATGTAAAAAATGATATAGCTAATAATATTATAGAAAATCTGAAAATACTTGAATACTTATCTTATTGTGACCTTAGCTAAAATTTACATTGTTTCTTTTTCCACATACATGTACTGCACAACTGTAAACTCAGTATACAGTCTTGTGTTTGACACTTTATTTAGTATCACATCATGGTCATTTTTGTACTATATCCTTTACTGTCATTTGTCAAGGCTATAAATTATTTTTTCTGGTGACTACACTATAATGAGTATAATTATGTGGGGGTTAATATACTGTCACCCTCAGCCCCCCACCTTAGCACTCTCAATTTAAAAACAAATTCATAGAAAATGAATGTGAGATTTGCTTTGAATGACAATGAAATTACTACCAGAAACAGAATTGAAATCTTGATTCCTTTTATTTATTTGTTTGTTTTAATCAAAGTATAATTAACAACAGTATTATATTAATTTCAGGTGGACAATATAGTGATTTAAAACAATTCTAGACATTACTCAGTGCTCATCAAGTGCCTTTTTAATCCCTTTTATGTATTTAACCCATCCCCCTCCCACTTCCCTCTGGCAATTACCAATTTGTTCTCTTTATTTAAGAGTCTGGTTTTTGGTCTCTTTTTTCTTTGTGTTTTGTTTCTTAAATTTCACATATAAATGAAATCATACGGTATTTGTCTTTCTCTGACTAACTTATTTCACACAGCACTATACTCTTTAGATCCACCCATGTGGTTGCAAATGGCAAGATTTCATTCTTTTTGATGGCTGAGTAATATTCCTCTGTGTGTGTGTGTGTGTGTGTGTGTGTGTGTGTGTGTGTGTGTGTGTGTATACACCACATCTTCTTTACCCATTTCTTTATGGATGAACACTTGGGTTGCTTCCATATCTTGGCTACAGGAAATAATGCTGCAATAAATACAGGGATGCAGTCGTCTTTCCAAATTAGTGTTTTTGTTTTCCAAAATAAATAAAGAACTCAGCACCAAAAATACAAATAATCCAATTTATTGGATTATTACAGAGAACCTCAGTAAACATTTCTTTCAAAGAAGACATACAAATGGCCAATAGACGAAAGATGCCCAACGTCACTCATTATCAGGGAAATGCAAATCACTACCCAATCACCTCACACCTGTCAGAATGGCTAGAGTCAAAAAGACAAGAATTAACAAGTGTTGGAGAGGATGTAGAGAAAAAGGAACCCTCATGCACTGTTGGTAAGAATGTGAATTGGTGCAGCCACTGTGGAAAACAGTCTGGAATTTCCTTTAAAAATTAAAAATAGAGGGGTGCCTGGATGGCTCAATCAGTAAAGCAGATGCCTTCAGCTCAGGTCATGATCTCAGGATCCTAGGATGAGAGCTCTGTATCGGGCTCCCTGCTTAGCACAGAGTCTGCTTCTCCCTCTGCATGACTCCTGCTTGTGCTCTCTGTCTCTTTCTCTCATACACTCTGTCAAATAAATAAATAAAAATCTTTTAAAAAATAAAAAAATTAAAATTAAAAATGGAATTACCATATGACGTAGTAATTCCACTACTGGGTATTTACAAAGAAAATGAAAACACTGAGTCGTGAGTCTTTTTCTAGTTCTCTTAGTTCCATGCTTAAAATGCACAGGAGAGTACCCTCTGCCTACCTTGCCAGGTCAATATAAATGTCACATGAGAAAACGTATGCACTAAATCTTGGAAAGTGTCATTGGTATTTTTTTTTTCTGGTGCTTTTTTCTATACTGGTATTCTCAAAAGGTAAATAAAGATTTAAACACTGGTCAATGCTGACATGCTGTGAAAGAGACAATGTGGAAAGTGTCAAAACAATGCCCATTCACAGTCCAGGATACCCCTTCATCAGCTACTTGAATTGTCTTAGAACATTAAATGAAGCTCTGAAAAACCATATGGACCAAAAAAAAAAAAAAGAAAAGAAAAAAGTTACCAGTTAGCTGTTCTTGGTTAATATCCGTTCAAAAGTCTCTGGGCCTGCAAGTAAAGAACTTAACAGAATTCTGAAGCAGTCCTAAAACTGTCACGGAGGGAGAAGGAGATGCATAACTCAAAGCAGTTGGATTTTATTAACAAACAATTCTGTATTTTTTTCAACTACTTATCTCTATGCTTACTTCATGTCCCCCATTTCCTACAAAACTGCTCTTCTGATTGGGGCTATGACCACGTTGGGCCTCACAGGGCTGGCCCTGGCTGTGGACTTCCCTGTGGGGATCAAGAAGAGCTTTTATACCTCCTCCGTCAGGTCATGAAGGAGCACCTTGACTACACACTCAGCCTGGTCTGGCACAAGCACCCACTTCCAGTCTAGACGGCAGCCTAAGAGAGGGGCTAATGCTAGGTTTCACCAGTCTGAGCCTCGCATTTGTCATGGCTCTGCCCACGGTGATTCCTTTGATCTTGATCCTAGCAAACCACAGTCATCGACAAAGGTAAAATGGATTCCTCCTTCTGAAAAGCTTTGATGGAATTTCCCGTGATTCCCAATTCCCTCTCTAGCCTTTTTCTGCTCCTTCAAATTTACCTTCAACATTTAGCCCTAAATCCAGCTGTAAATCTAGCATTAGAGAGGCTATCAAGCCAGCGTGAATCATTTACCGCTCCGCTGTGGATATCCGGGGCCACAGCTGACCCATTTGAGAAAGTACACGATCATCTTTACTTAGCCAGGCACCCTAATCATAGATTCCAGGCTCAGCATTCTTCATTTAATTTTCTCTGAGAACTGCCTAGGCTGTGATCTGATCCTCAGAGAGGGGCAATCATTTCTAAAGGGCAGACTGTTAGAAAAGTTTGCAATTAAAAAAAACAACAAATAAATGCAGGCTCCTTGTGGTTATAGTGTAGGAATGTGCCCAGCATGCATGCCGGTGTCATCTCAAGGCTCTCTTCTAAAAACAAGACCTATTCCCTGGGCTGTCTGCAATACTATGCTCTGCTTGTTTCCTGTGTAAAGAAAGAAACTAAGTTGAAATAGGTTTACTTGGTTCATAGGCTTCAGAGTTGGGCCACTGGCTCCACAAAGTTAAGTATAGCCAAATTCATGAATATCAGAGCATTCTGGAGGTGATGTCTAACCCTCTCATTTTACAAATGAGGGCACTGAAACCCAGCAAGAGAAAAAAGCTTGCTGGAAGCCCATATGAGTTATCAACACAGCTGATCTTGAGCTTAGTTCTTTTGATGCCCAAGCCAGTGTCTATGTCCTAAGCCAAAAGGCCAATCAGTGGGGAGCATTTCCTGAGACAGAGGAGGCCAGACTATCTGATAACACCCAGAAGTGAAAGAATCCACAAAGTATTTACTAACATTTAACTTAGGACTGAGGAAAGAAGAGGGCCAGTCCTTCCTGATACAGATTTCAAGTTTCTCAAAACCCAGATACCAGATAAATATACACATTCAAATTCCCTTCCCTCACCACACCTCACACACACAGTCAATACCATGTGCCCTCCCTTCTGCCCAAAGGAAAAGAATGGGCATGTTGTATTTAAAAACCACATCTAAGAAGAAAAGACATCATCATTTTCCTTTTGGGGCATTTTTCTTCCTACCAGAAGGGGGGCAGGGATAAATTTGCCTAAGGATCAAAATGTCTACTGGAGAAGGAATTTAAGGGGATCCTGGCAGTTGGCTTTCTGTGGAAGGCGGTGGTGGTGTGAACTGTCATTCTCATAGCACGCATGCTAGGGAGCAGAGCACAGGAAAGTGCCTGGATATTACTCCCACCGGCCAGGGCAATCATCAGCTCTGCCCTGCTTGGCTCCCTTGGACAAGTTAGGAGCCAGATGCTTTCTGCACTAAACTCTTACATTTGCAGGTCTCTCTGGTCTATTCAGTGAGGCATCCCCAGCAGGGAGAAAGATCAGGTAGGTAATGTCTGACGCTTTCAGGCCTCAGAGTAAAAGCTTACCAAGAAAGCAATTTTAAAGCTGCAACTGGGAGGGTCCTTTGGGCAGAAGAGAAAGAAAAGAAGATGATATTATCTCACTTAATGCTTAAAACAAAATGATCTCCATGCCTGGGAGAAGCATCCTAATGTTAGTGGTGTTATTCACAGAGATGTCTTCTCACCTGCTTCTAGCATGCAGTTACCAAGTCAATACAAGAAGGCTTGTTGACCAGACTCCAGTGTCAGCATGGCTCCCTACAGACCAGTTTTGCACTGATCAGTATCCATGATTCTCTATTATACCATTTGCATTTGTTAGTTGTTTCTGTTTTCCAGGATGTTCTTCCTTCTCCATGGTTGTACGCTTGAGACTGATTACAACTGCCTTCCCCAAACTCCTCCACTATAGTCAGATTCCTCTGAAGGCCAATCTTACTGCAGGGCAGGTCGAGGGATGGATCCTGGTTCTTGACCTTACTCCTCATATACTGAGCAACCTTAGTCAAGAGACCATGATCAAATTGGAGGGTCAGTCCCACTCCAAACTGGAACGTAAGATGGTTGGTCCCTTTCCTTTGGAGATCCCAGCTCAGAGATTTCTAGTTCCAAAGGTACCCCCAGTGAGAATGGCCGCATTGCAAATTTCATTAGTATTTTATACAGAATAGCCACTTCAGAACTTTATCCACTCAAGGCCCTGGAATTTTATCTCTTAAAAGAGTCACAGTAAATGAACTCATAAACATGCTACTAGTTTTCTTAACTTCTTGCAAGCTCAGCAATTAGCAAGCTTTTTAGAATTAGAAAACTTTCTTTAAACAAAAACTTACTCTCAAGAGATAAACTGGGGATCACTCTGGTTAGGGAAAGCTAGGGTACTCCATGCTTTTTGCCTTATATCCCACAAGCACGGTTCAGGAAACTAATCTGAACTAGTCCCCACCCCCGGCCCCTAGGAGCACTTCTTCCTTTCATGCTTCTCTTCAGATTGTTTTGTTTATTTCACAAAATTTTGATTATTATGACTTCTTTAAAAACTGTATCAAACAACGTTACTTCCTCTCCAAGTTTTTTTCCCAATAATTGTCAGCCTGTTACTGAATGCAAAATAAATAGTCCTCATTTGTTTTCATTCAGAGTTTTCTCTTTATTCACTAGCCTTCTCTGGAAGACATTTTTTTCTCTTCCCTACTTGATGTAGCTGGGTCTTGCTTCTAAGTCACCTCTTTTTAGCACTCTCAGACCACAGAAATGTTTAATTTAGGATTTTGTGGTTGATATGTTCTACAGAGGGTTAGAAAAGTGAGATGACTTGCCCAAGATCATACCCCTAGTGGCATAATAAAGAGAGAAGCCAAGCCTTTGGAAATCTGTTCAGCTCACTCCTTTCCTCTTACTCTTCACTTACTCTCACCTCCACTCTGTATAGGTTCAGTCACATGGCTCTTCTGGATATCATGACTCCCTCTATAAAATAAGCAGATCACTCCATTAATTTCTAATGTTATCTTCTAAGCTCTATCTTTCTATAGGAAATGGAAATAGTTAAGACCATTGACCCTGGCCAAAAGATTCAGGTCTTATTCCATTAGAGGTAAACCTCTTTTGACAACTCTCAAGTATCCAGGTAACTTTCTATTAAACTGCTTCCCCTTGCACATACTTCTGTCTCCAGCCCTGGCCCAAACCCAGGCATGGAGAAGTGGCAAACTGCTAGAAGGAAGGCTTTCCAAAGATCTTGGAAGTTTAAAGAAAGATGTTAGTGGTATTTTTGGTCCAGCCAGAATCAGGAAGTACCAGATCACTCACAAGGAAACTCATTCTTGCACAATTTCCAACAACAACCACCCCCCACTCCACCGCCAAGCTTTCCTCGCACCACACATTCCCTGCCCTTCCTCAAACATGAGGTTTTGCAGAGTCAAAACTTTTTGATAGTTCAGATAAGGTTCAAATGAGTTGCTGAGCTCTAGAGGGCTGGAAGTGAACCTAGCATTTTGCTCTTGCTCATCCCCAGTAATGAGCATAGCAGGCTGTCGCTATCAAGGTGGTTTGGGTCACATAGTGAAAATCGACATAATTGAAAGCATTAATCAACAAACAATTACATATAATGCTACAGAATGACTACTTATGAGACCTTACATGATTCTGACCAAGTCTGTCTGTGGTAATAACAGGAAGCATACAATTATATCACAGTTTTTTGAGAAATAAATGGGGTCTTGTTTTGTTTAAAAAAAAAAGTGCTTCTGAAGGTAGGGATGAGGAGAACGAGATTAAGGCTTAGGATGCCAATGGACTTCAAATTATCCCCCAAATGAAAAGTGCGCTATAGTCATTTTTCTAGGTGTGGGGGAAAGCAGCTTTAATAAATTCAGCTGGATGATGCTTCTTGGGTTATTCTTTAAAATGCTTCCTTTAGAAGACCAACTTCATTATCCTTCAGTTGCTTCCAATCATCAGAACTTTAAGGCTGATTTTGAAATACTTATTTTTCTCATGAACTTGGGGAAATAGGGGAAGCAATTAGATCTTGTGATTTTTAAGGCTGCACTGAGGATAAAGTAAGAAAATATCATAAATTTTATTTCATGCTTTCTTGCCAATTGACAGAAATGTGCAGTCCATATGAATTCATATAACGAGGGTGGAATGTTGGAAAAACCAATAAAGATTTTGTGGTCTGACCTATAATAAATGTAGTTTGATTTAGAGTCTGTTTTTCACAACATGGCAAAATGAATCATAAAATAATGGGCCCTGAAACTCCTGCATTTTTTAACAATAGCCTGGGGACAGTTTACAGTGTAATGAATTGTAATTAACCCACCTTCAAAATCTTTTATGAGTATTTTGCCAATTAGCTCCGCATGCTTGCTAATGACTCATGGCTAGTGCATGTCTTTACAGAACCGGATTTTACAGCACACATCACCCTGTTAACTCAGCACAAGTGTGCAGCGTGGTAAGGATGACACAGGTAGATTGAAACACCCTCAAGAGCATCCTCACTTTGCCAACCCAATGGACTCAGCCATCATTCCTCCAAGCCCAAGATAACCATAATGGTTTGTGATGTCAGAGGACTTTGGTTTCTGATGGATTGCAAGGAATGCTTCACTCCCTGTAGACACATCTGTTGTTACTTAGCACTAACATATATAATGCTACTAATTGTGGAGCCATCTTTGTTTTCTTTACTTAGCACTCTGGTTAGCATTATTTTATCTTCGTGGTTCATGGCTTTCTGCCACTGACAACATAAGTCCACTCAAGAGAAAATAAAACAACTACTAAGCTGTCTCTTTACATAGCTTTGCTTTGAAATTACAAGGACCATGTGCAGTCAAACTTGCTTCCTCGGATCCTAGCACTGACCTTGCTATGTCAAAAGTTGGTTTTCCTTGCAAGAACTGGTACCTCTACTGGTCCAAAAGCAGGCTGAGGGGGCTGCAGTGAGAAGTGGGGGTCTGGCTATAAATGCCATGCACTGAGAAAGTTAATTGTAGATAAGGTCAAACTTTCCCAATTCTTCAGAGGCCAAGCCAACAAATTCTAAGGCCAACTTAAGAAAGCTAACCAAAGGTGACAAAGAAGTTACTCCATAATTTCCTCAACTATGTATAAAGAATGTTAAGTTTCTATAATGTTACAAGTATTTCGCTGCCAGCAAAGTCGCATACCAGAATGAAGATATAGAGGCTAATTTTCAGAATCATAACACAATAATGTTGTACTTTGGGAAATCTAAAACTACATAGGAATGGTTTCACCATGATGCCAACAAAAATGAACAGTTTTTAAGCTCATATATTTGAGGCAATGGTGGTTCTAGACTAGCAGAGAACTCTTGGTAACTGGAAAAGGCTTCTCTGAAGAAAGACAAAGACAAAAGAAGAAGTCTAAGCCATGCTGAGAGATCTCCCTGAGAGCATCCTGCATACACATGAAGGTGAGAGGCCCCCATAAAGTGACAGGACATAGAGTAAGAGGAAAAGAGATCTCACTGCAATTACTTGGATCTTTGGAATCCCCAGGTATGAACCCAGTAAGAAATTTCTTATCTCACTGAGAGGTTTAAGAGGTATTCTTTCTACTTCCCATTCACCTTCTAGACCCAGCTCCTTCACCCAAATGTAAAGAACCAAATAATGGGAACATGACTTCTTTCCTGCCAAGATTAAATAAAAGTGACTGTAGTTCCAGACAGTGAACATTTAATGAGCCCTCATCATACACAGATAAGTGAACTGGCAGCTTAAGTAGCTCTTTCCTTGGCTCTGTCTGGTCCTTATACAGTTGATGAGGGCAACCCCTAAGCTGCAGAGAACCAAGGCATCTGGAGTTGACTGAAGGCCAATGTCAATGACCTGAGGAGAAAGGGATGGCAATATGCCTGCAATGTCTCTATCCTTCACCATATGTTAACCATAGTCCATATGTCTCTTGCCCTCTCTCATCTATGGATCAAGACTGGACATCTTAACAAGACAAGTCATTGTCTATCCACCAACTTATGAGAGATGAGCTGAATCAACTGGGGCATGTCTCTTGAGAATTTTAATTAAGAAACACAAAAACTGTTGTTAGCTAAGGCTGGACCATGTGGAAATTTAAAAGCACAAAAATCCTGCTGAGCAGAATAAGAAGAAAGAACTGGAGAAAGATATCTGATATGATGAAAGACACTGGACTCCCAAAGGCTTTCCAGGTCTGTATTTTAGTTTCCAATCAGTCTCAGCTGGGCTTTCTGCCCTTGTGTAAGTTAGTATACACCCCACTTCTTGGAAATAAGACAGCATTTACTGGAACACCTATATGTAAGGAAATGGCTCTTAGGTTAGAGAGCCTGAATCTGAATACCATCCCTCCCATGTACCAGTTCTGTAGACTTGGATAATCTACAATCCAGTTTCCTCTTCCACAAAATGGGGCATCTACTGTTCCTCAGCCACAGGGCTGTGAGGACTAATCCATGTAAAGCATAATGTTTGGAACAAGTAAATGTTAGATAAATGTTGTTGACTGTTAATAGTCTGTTAACAGACTTCCTTTCCTTCCTTAAAACTATGCTTATTTTTCTCCCACTACAACTCATGAAACTGAGAAAGCAATCTCCCCAATTGATAAAGGGCATTCTTTAGACAACAGTACATGTTCCACACACACAGCTCACTACCACCCTATGGAATCAGCTTACTGATAGATGCTCATAAGAAGATATCACTTAACTGTTAAATCTATATGAACTCTCCTGATCCACATAATAAGCTTTAAGTTCCAAGAAAAAAACAAGAGGTAGATTTGCACATTTCATTGTTTTAAATTAACATCTCCAAAGACCAAGTTTGGGAATTCATTCTGTGGCTTGAGAATAAAGTGAAATTAACTGCCACATTGAACATGGAGTGTGCCCTGGAGTTTGTCTAGCTAATATCATTTTAGAGAGTAGAAGGAATTTAGTTGGACTCAATATATTTTTTAAATTTAGTCACAGCAGAGCACATCTGTAGTAAACAGTATTTCCATAATCACTTCCGTTCTTGACCCTGAGCATCAGCTGTCCATGTTTGGTGAGTTAACACTGTCCTTACAACTGGACAGCTTGACAATTTCATTTGCATGTGAGCTATTATTCTACCACGTAATCAATTCTGTTTAGCTTTCAATGCAGTTTTTATAGAAAGGAGCTATTTAAAAAAAAAAAACTCATATCCATAGACTCTAAAGTAAAAAAAATATAGCATCAATTAATTTCCACATGACATTTAGAGACAGTGCCAAAGCTGAGGAGTATTCAGCTTCTATTTAAATATTTTCCTCTGGTTTGGGTTAACATTTAATTGTTAGCACTTCAAAATTTAAGAGAATTCACCTCTCTTAAATTCAGAATGCTATTATCTCCTTTGGACTACTTAAACCATTGGAGTTTCTCAATCATCTAAATATTCACACAAATATAAGAAGTTTTTACTTAGTTTTAATTTATCTTCTTTACATAATTTAATTTCATTATGTTTCACTGCACTTTTCCCTGAGGGGAAATGGATGAGGAGACAGCACACTACATATTACAGCCTGCCTTACTAAGATACACCACAATAATTCAGAAGGTCCGCTGGGCAAAGAGAGAAAAGTGATGACTACTGCAAATCAACAGCATTGTTGCTATGGGAATAAAAGTAAAAAGATTAAGTCAATCTCAAAAAATGCTATTTATTATTCTGAGCTATTTAAAAACTTCGGTAAAAACACATAGATCTTTCCAATTTGAAGTGGAAGATTAGTTTCAGGAATGAGATTTAAGAGTTAACTAACTTCTTCTTGGTATGTAAAAATATTCATGTCTAAATATAATTTTGTCTTCACTCAATAATGATATAGATATATACATATACAGTATACAAAAAGAGAAAGAATTTGTTTTTCCCTTCAAAAAAAGTATTTTTTATGCACTTCAAAAAAAGTGCATTTAAATTCCCCTATTTTAGTACTCTTTCTGTTCTTTTACATAAGGTTCAAATTAATGCAGTTTTTTTAAGGTGCATTCCTTGATATTATGTACTTCCATTTTATGTGACTTTGTTCAGAGCCACACTATATAATCACACCATATAAATAATAAATAACCATATAATCATAAACCAATTTTTATGAACCAAATTGGGCTTAATATCAGGTTTGGTGTATTATAACTCAAAAAATATAGACTTTGACACAGTCTTCCAAGAGCTTACAGAGAAAAAAAATTCAATGCATTAGATCTGCAAACAGGAGAGAAACTTAAAACCAGTTCAGCAAAGGTCAGGGAGGTATTCCCATCATTTACAGGTCAAGAGGGGGTGTAATTAGAGGGAAGAGATAAGGCTGAGTATGTAATTTGGATGGAGATGAGAGAGCAGATAGGAGACTCTTATGTAGGTAGTGATTGTGTTGAAGCAAATTTTTCTATTCCAGTGGAATATTTTTATTTCTTTTATTTAATGAGTTTTTATTTAGCATATGCTGTGTGCAAACACAAAAGGTACTAAGGTATGAGGGCAAGAATCCATCAGACCCACTTCTTATCTGCTGTGCACTTTTAATTTAATAGGAAAGATAAGGATAACCTACCAAATAGTCATGTAAAGCTTTAGTGTTGAAAACATTGTGAGAAATCATATCTTATTTATCAAATAACAGTCTGAAAAGATAGACAGTAGATATCCTAACTATAAAAGTAAGAAATATAGAAAACAGGAGCATTATGATCTATTTTATTATATGATTTTGGTAAGATAAAGAAAGGGCCTTTGAAAAGGTGAGACTTCAGGGACAAGGAAGAACTGAACACTCAGGGGGGTGGGGGGGGGTGGGAGGTTGAGGAACCAGGTGGTGGGTAATAGGGAGGGCACGTACTGCATGGAGCACTGGGTGTGATGCCAAAACAATGAACACTGTTATACTGTAAATAAACAAATAAAAATAAATATAAAAAAAATAAACAAAACAAAACAAAACAAAAAAAGAGTTTTCCAAATCAAAGAACAACATATTCTCACCCCAGCAATATTTTAGTATAAGTTTTCAGAAATGGAAATCACCTACTGGATATTTGTTTCAGAAAGAAAAGGCATGGCCTTGGCCATTATAAAGTATTTCTTACTTTTGAGAGAATGTAGATGAATATGTAACCATGAACTTGTATTCCTGGAGCCAATCCCCTGCCTCTGTCTTGTGTGGGTAGCAACTAAGGGGTTTGGGAATGACTGACTACAGTTATAGTCTCAGGGTAAACCTGAGTGATCCATCCCAGAAACAAAGAGTAATTCAGGAGTTGTAGAAGTAGAACACAGCTTAAGACATTTTTTCAAGGATTTGACAGAACAACCTTTTCTTTCTGCATGACTTAATGTTCAGAATTTAATACACAAATTTGCCAATATTAGTGAAGCAAGTCTGAGAACAAGGAATAAACATAGGTGAGGGAAAAGCCAAAAGAATCACTAAAAAACAGAACCATAGTTAAACTGCACCTGACATCTATCTTAATTTTGACCTTTAAAATAACATGATACAATAAACCCCTTTTATAAGCTATATGTTGTACTACTTGCAATAAAAAATATAGTATTTCCATCTGTTAAAGGCTCCTAGGATCCAATTTATAAACAAAATAAAGTTATATAGTTGCAAGTATAAAGAACAATTTTTAAATTTCTCAGCAAAATATTTCAAAAAAGACAGTTGAAAATATTGCAACTCTCAAAAAACCTGATAATGAAAATTGATAAGAAAGCCAACAGAAGAAACTGTCACTAACTAGAATGTTGATGAAATTGGTTAGATGAAAAGAAAAGTGAATCTTCTCACCTGAAAAAAAAAATAGGTAGGAATAATTTTACCCTGTTTTACTATCTTTCCATAGTTTAAAGATGCATGAGATTTCTTTATTAACAAGAAGGGTGGATAAAGTGACACACTATCTAAGGCATTTACCACAATGTCTAACACAGCAAGTACTCAGTGAATGTTGCTGTTATTATCGTTGTTATTGTTATACTGCTGTAGTACTTGGGGAAGCTAGACTATGTTTAGTACAACCACTATATTCCTGCATTTATTTCTGGTTCCCAGAAAACAAAACAGAAGTTGCTATAAAAGAAAACTTGGTATAGAAAGGAAAGACAAAAAAGGAAGACAGAAAGGTAAGTGATTAGAGGCACTGGAAGGATGACAAGCTGGCATTACTGTTCCGTTTGGAGTCATGGAACAGACACACCAGTACAGCAGAGCCTATACCATAAGAAGAGGAAGCAGAACAGCTTAGCCTCTACCATGTGCATATAAGTCTATTCCTACTTTTGGATCTGAGAATGGATAGCACCTGAATAGTCAAGGTTAAATTCACGGTCCTTATTTGGGCGGAAAGAAAACACTGTTTAATTGTACTTATCAAGTACCAATGAAAGGAATAAACAGCATCTAAGAAAAGGACTATATGACAGAATTTGTATTGAATCTTAAGGAAATTTGGACATTTGACTAAATGGATAAGTTTGCATCATTCATACTCATAGAATGAGTATGCTTCATACTCATTCATTCATTCATTCATTCACAGGCTTCAATTTCAAGATACCATCTCTGAGAATTACTTACTATAGAAAAAAATAGCATTTAAACAAAACTGGTGGCATCTCTACTAGCTTGAAGAGAAAGCTGTTAAAAAAATTAGCAAAAGACAAAAGAATTCGACAGGCTGAAGTCGAAGAGTTTAGGATATGATGGAAAGGGAGAACCCTGAGGTAAGGAACCATGAGAGCAACACTATTTTTTAATAAGATAATTAATGTAAAATGGGCAGAAGACATGAACAGACATTTCTCCAAAGAAGACACAGAGATGGCCAACAGGCACATGAAAAAATGCTCAACATCACTCATCATCAGGAATGTAAATCATAACCATAATGATATCATCTCACCCTTGTCAAAATGGCTAAAATCAAAAACATAAGAAACAAGTGTTGGCAAGGATATGGAGAAAAAGGAACCTTCCTTGTGCACTGTTGGTGGGAATGCAAACCAGTGCAGCCACTGTGGAAAAGAGTATGGAGCTTTCTCAAAAAATTAAAAATAGAACTAGCATATGATCCAGTAATTCCACTTCTGGTTATTTACCCATAGAATACAAAAACACTAAATCACAAAGACAGATGCTCCACTATGTTTATTGCAGCCTTAATTATAATGCCAAATTATGGAAGCAGCCCAAGTATCTACAAATAGATGAATGGATAAAGAAAATAAGGTGTATATATATATATATATATATATATATATATATATATACACACACACAACACACATACATACATACAGTGGAAGTACTCAGCCATAAAAAATGAAATCTTCCCATTTGCAACAACATGGAAGGATCTAGAGAGTATAACATTAAGTGAAATAAGCCAGTCAGAGAAAGACAAGTACCACATGATTTTACTCATATGTGTAATTTAAGAAACAAAACAAAACCAGACAAACAAACAAACAAAAAAACCTCTTAACTATAGAGAACTGATGGCTACCAGAGGAGAAGGCAGGTGGGGGGTGAGTGAAATAGGTGAAGAAGATTGAAAGTACGCTTGTGATGAGCAGAGTGATGTATGGAAGTGCTAACGCACTATATTGTACACCTGCAACTAATATAACACTGTACGTTAAATACACTGGATTTGAAATTAAATGAGTAAGTGACTGATGAATACATGAATGGATAAGTAAATAAATAAATAAATAAAAATAAGATAAATAAAACCCATATTAGAAGGCTGGAAACAGTAAGGACTGCTACTGTGAAGGGCTGAGTCAGTGATATACAGTCAAGATAACCAGATTATCTCCAGTTGCTCAAGACCTTCCCAGTTTCACCAATGAAAGTTCTGTGTCTCAGGAACCTGTCAATCGAGGGCTAACTGCGACAGCTGGTCACACAAATAGGCACAGTTTATCTCAATGTGGAAGGCAAGAAAAAAAGTGAAAAGTGAAGGAATGATGATCCAACCAACAATTTAAGTGTATTCTCAAAAGGAAAACTGGTAAAACTGAAACAAAGCAATCACAAAAAGCATTAAAAATCCACAGGTTTAGAGGGAAAAAATAAGCAAGCAAACTGAAATGGCGTGTCAAGTTTAGTGAAGAGAAATTAACTGACACACAAACATGTCCTGGTAAATTTTTGAATTGCAAAATAAAGTTAAACAAATGGCTAGGCAGCAGGAAAAACTCAGTAAATAGATTTTAGTGAGCTAGAAAGTAGAAAAAAATTGTAGACTTGGTTTCTTATTAACTCTAAGCATTCTTTATAAACGTTAAACCTTGAAGAAATGAAAACATAGATATTACTGAGACAGAGTATTTTTTAATTAAAAAAAGAATGCACACAGGAACTCCTGGGTGGCTCAGTCAGTTAAACGTGGGCCTTCGGCTCAGGTCATGATCCCAGAGTCCTTGGATGGAGCCCCAAATAAAATTGAGGAGTTATTCAAGACTGATTTCTAAAATGAGATTCTGATTGAGTGCCAATAAACTGCTGAGTTCTAATGAACAATTACAGGAAAAGACAAGTTCTTTACTATATCCTCTAATCCAAAAATACTCACAACTAGCCAATTAATAATATATTACTAGTATATCACTGATATTCAAACCTGACAATAATAGCCCAGAATGGGCCAATTTCACTTAAGAACATAAATTCAAAAGGTAGTGGGCAGTAGGTAACTGAAATCTAGTTGTCAGGCAAAGTATACAGTGTATTTCCAGCCCTTGCACCACCCTTCTCAGAAATGGAATCCATAGGGATTAGGTGCCAGTCTGCCACATTCTTACTAGCTAATCCTTCTCTTTGACAAAGGGTGACTGGATAGGAGTGAAGACTTGAAACAAATTTTATTTTCTCCCTTGAAAATCAGACTGATAAGACACAGTGACAGAATTGGAGGCAGAAAGTTACTTATACCAGAGTTCTTAAAAGAAGATCTCTCTCTCTAAGGCCCTTGAACTTTCACTGTTCAACTGTTCCTTGGGTACTGGTCCTGAGCTTGTCTTCAAATCCATTTCTTGCTCTTTTTCTACTCTTTCTCTGCTCTGCTCTGCTCTGCACTACAATGGACCTATCCTCTATGGACTCTGTTTCCTAGGCTTCCATATCAGTACTGTTCCTCCTGGGTTCAGCCAATGGGCAGCCCTGGTAGAAGAATGGAGCGGGCATGTGAGGGAGACACTAGGGTATCTCCCCCTGCCCATGCCCACTACTCCTGCCTCAGGAGACATCTCTAACAGTGGCTCTAACTGTTCATTCACTCCAGGCCCCATCACACAAGTCCACCATGGTTCTAGCTTCTACTGAGTGAACCTGGTTCCTTGGTTCTGATAATACCATCCCTTTCTTTGTTCTTCCAGCAACTGAGGTGGTAATGGATTCCTGCTGTTGCAGTTATCTGGGTTATCTCAATATCCAACATTTGGTTTCTTGGCTATTTCATCAACTATGTAACTAATTCTTTCACTGATATGTTAATTTAGATTCTGTAAGCAGCAGATAATGATGGATGCAGGATTTTAAACATCTGAAATAGTGATGTCTTCCAATATCACAGGTTTTATGATACATGAATTCCTAAAATATTAATTTATCCATAATTCATCAGCTTGTCTCTTCTACCTAAGCATCAAGTGGTTCTAATTCAACATTCTCTGTCAATGTACTGCTAAAAGCCCCAAAGAGCAGTAAACATTTAGAACCAGAAAACAACACGAAGCTCACCTTAATAAAATGAATAATATGTGTGCAATGCGAAGGTAATGCTTTGAATGATATATTTACAAGATCCAAGAATTGGAGTGAATATAATGGGAGGCAGACAGGAAAAAGTATGAGCAGGAAAGAGAGACACCTAATTTTCTGAGCAATTTATATGAAATATTTGGGCCCAATGTTATCAACGTTACATTTTACATTTCCTGATTTTGTTTTCATAGGACTTACTATAATGTACTTTATTTGTGGATTTCTATTCTTGAGCTTCTACTGTAAACTCTATGTACTTACTGGGTTATTACGTTGAAAGTAATAGATTCCAGGAGTGCCTGGGTGCTCAGCTGGTTAAGTGTCTGACTTTGGCTCAGGTCTTGATCTCAGGGTCCTGGGATCAAGCCCCATGCTGGGCTCCAAGCCCAGCAGGGAATCTGCTTCTCCCTTTCTGTTTGCCCTCTCCCACCCTCCCCCCCCCCAAACCACAACTTGTGCACTTGGTCTCTCTCTCTTTCAAATAAATAAAATCTTTTTAAAAAAAGAAAGTAATAGATTCCAATTTAAACTAACTGAAGGAAATATAAATGACCCATCCCAGACTTGCTCAAGGAACCTAAGTGGTTCAGTCAATATCTAGTTAGGAAAACAAATGAATTTAGTTATTTACAGTGAGCAAAATTTACTCTCTAGAAAGCCAATATTCTTTTATGACTGATTCTTTTCATAATTTTTTTGTATTCTTTATGACTGAACTCAAATATTAATTGCTTTCAGTAGCTGTCCTTGACCCTCCCTTTGCTTGGGAAAATTAATTATTTCTACCACAATTACCAGAGTATTTTAATTCTAACTGCACTAGAATGACTATTAACTACTTCTATTATTGCTACTTCTCCTACTACTACTGAGTTCTATTGAGAGCCTATTTTCACTAGGCAATTTGCTCACTGCTCCTCTTTTCATCCTCCAGCCCTCTATATTAAACCTTAATATTCCCATATTACAAATAAAGAAATTTACTCACAAGAAGGTCTAAGTCTATCTAACTGTTATCTGTTACCTTTTCACTGTATCTACTGCTCCTCATCATATACTTTCAGACATTTATCCTATGCATTTAGTTTCTCATTTATTCATTCATTTATCACTTCATATTTATCAGTGGGTACTTCTCCTGCCTCATTTCCTATTACTCTTACTTGTTCTGCTCTAGTCACAAAGACCTATAAGCTTATTGTCAAATGTGTCAAACATGTTTCCATTTCAGGGCTTTTGCGCATGCTCTTCCCATCTTCTGGAATGCTCTCTCCCCAGGTATCTGCATAGGCACTCCTACACTTCACTGAGGTCAAATATTTCTCCCCAGAGATATTCTCTGAGATATTCCAGTATTCTATCTCCCATATTCACCATCACCTTTCAATGTTTTATTTTTCATTGTGGATCCCTTAGCTTCCTGATACTGTTGGAGACAGTCATTCCTCTAGGAAATATTGAGCACCTTCCAAATACCAGAAACTTTAGCAGCTCCTATTAATAAAGCCATGATGGAAACACAAGCCCCTTCCCTCACATAGCTTACATTCCTTACAGAAGACAATGTAGTGTGAGAAGTGTTTAGAGTAAGGTCACAAGGCTATATGAAAAGACAGGAAGGGAAGACCATTTCATAAATGTTGAGAAGTGTCAGTAAAAGATACAAGTGCAAACAGTTTATCTGAGAGATGATCCTACTTTAATATACAAGTGGAGAAGAGAGATAAGGAAGAGAAGAAAGCCAAAAAAAGTATCACTGTGAGAAATATCCCCTGAAAAACACAAGGTGGCAAATACATTTCAGAATTATCCCAGTAGTAAGAAGAGGAAACTGCAGTTGTTATACACCATTCCGGAGAGGATTTGTTGATGGCAGCTTCTGGGGGTGGGTGGGAAGAAGATAAACTGCTGGACATTTCCAGGTTACTCCATTTGTAAGTTAAGTGGGCTCTGGCAACATAAAAGCCTTCAAGTGAAGAGTTGCAACTATTCACAGTCCAAAGCCTTGATTTGGCCTCGCGTGAAAATAGTCTCAGAATATATGGGTGGGGAATCAACAATGTCTGCTACAAAGTCTGTCAAATGAACATACACATTACTGGTGTGACTGTAAATTGGTACAACTGCTTTGGAAAATAGCTGGGCATCACCTAGTATAGTTGAAGATGCGCATACACATGACTCCACGATTCCACTCCTTTTTTATATCCAGGATAATCTAGCTTATATGAACCAGAATAAACATTAAAAGAATAGCCATAAAATAACATCATTGTAATGGCTCCAAACTAGAAGAAACTCAAAGGTCCAACAATAGTCAACAATAGTAAAATGGAGAAATAAATTGTGATATATTCATAGAACAGACTGAGAATAAATAAATCAAACTGGAAAGGATGAACCTGAGAAAGGAGAATAATTAATACTTTGTAAAACGGTGTTAAAAAGGAAAAGATCTTAAAGGTCTTGAATTTATAACCTAATTATATCTCCAAGAGTAACATATCTATAAGGCAAGAACCAGCTATAAACAGGTGTTACTCTAAACACAATAGAGGGTCCTCTGCAGGATGAGAAATTAAACTGTCTGGGTTGCCTGGATGGCTCCATCCTTTAAGAGTCTTCCTTCTGCTCTATTCGAGATGCTGGGATCCTGAAAACAAGCACTACACTGTATTCAGGATCCCTGTTTGGTGGGCAATATTCTTCTCCCTTTCCCTCTGCCCCTCCCCCACTTGTGCTCATGCGCTCATCTCTCAAAAATAAGAAAATAAAATCTTAAAACACACACACACACACACAAAATCTGTCTAATCAAAAGTCACTGGAAACAAGGAAAAGCAGGCTGGCTACTGCAGAAAATCAATTCACTGAATTGGAAGATAATCCTGAGATACTCCATAATAGAAAGGAAAAGATAAGTGTATGGAAATCAGAAAAGCAAAATGGAAGGGAAAAAAATAAGTCATTTTGAATGGCACAGATAATGGACAATAATTATTTCTAAGTTGTTTAGGTGGTTTCCTTTCCAAGGTCAAATAGTCACATCAGATGGGTTATTTCTTCTATCAGAAAAACATTTCTAAGAAATGTTACACATCTTCAACCTGAAGCAAGTAATGCAAAAATAGAAGTATAAATATATTCCAAAACATCTGAATGAAGAGTATTTAAATTTTTAATGCCTACTCTTTCCCTTTGCTAGGTTATTATGTTTATCAGTCCACTCAGATGTTCATAATTTATCTAATCTCAACTATAAATTCAAAAATTATGTTCAAAGATTTACCTGAATGAGACATAAAAATGTGTTTTGTTCAGATAATCATAACAAAAAATGGGCAGAAGATATGAACAGACACTTCTCCAATGAAAACACACAAATGGCTATCAGACACATGAAAACATGCTCATCATCACTAGCCATCAGGGAGATTCAAATTAAAACCACATTGAGATACAACCTTACACCAATTAGGATGGCCAAAATTAGCAAGACAGGAAACAACGTGTGTTGGAGAGGATGTGGAGAAAGGAGAACCCTCTTACACTGTTGGTGGGAATGCAAGTTGGTGCAACCACTTTGGAGAACAGTGTGGAGATTCCTTAAGAAATTAAATATAGAACTTCCCTATGACCCTGCAATTGCACTGCTGGGTATTTACCCCAAAGATACAGATGCAGTGAAAAGAAAGGCCATCTGTACCCCAATGTTTATAGCAGCAATGGCCATGGTCGCCAAATTGCGGAAAGAACCAAGATGCCCTTCAACGGACGAATGGATAAGGAAGATGTGGTCCGTATACACTATGGAGTATTATGCCTCCATCAGAAAGGATGAATACCCAACTTTTGTATCAACATGGATGGGACTGGAAGAGATTATGCTGAGTGAAATAAGTCAAGCAGAGAAAGTCAGTTATCATATGGTTTCACTTATTTGTAGAGCATAACAAATAACATGGAGGACATGGGGAGACGGAGAGGAGAAGGGAGTTGAGGGAAATTGGAGGGGGAGATGAACCATCAGAGACTATGGACTCTGAAAAACAACTTGAGGGTTTTGAAAGGGCGGGTGGCAGGAGGTTGGGGGAGCCAGGTGGTGAGTATTAGGATGGCACATATTGCATGGAGCACTGAGTGTGGTGCAAAAACAATGAATTCTGTTACACTGAAAAGAAATTTTTAAAAAAATGTGTTTTGTTTTATTTTTTACACATCCCCAAGAGGAATCATGGACAATACAAAGATTTAAAACTGGTTTATAATTACTACAGATTCTATGAAATCACCATGTATGTTTCTGCACTTAGTCACCAGCCTACTCTGATAGTTGGACATTTCATTTGCTCAAATCAAGAGAAAGATGTTATATGTCATACAAAATATCTGTTCTTAGGTGCTTGGGTAGCTCAGTGGGCTGAGCAATGGACTCTTGATTTCAGCACAGGTCATGGTCTCAGGTTCCTGAGATCAAGTCCCACATTGGCTCCACACTCAGCAGCAAGTCTGCTTGAGATGCTCTCTCTACCTCTCTCTCTGCCCCTCCCCACAGTGCCCTCTCAATCTCTCTCTCTAAAATAATGTGTCAATATATATTATCTGTTCTCCAGAAACAATGTTTCATATCTTTTGATAGCTTTGTATACTGTGTTCACAACAAATCCTTTAAGAGTTGATGTGATCTGCAGTCAAAAAGAGATATTGTATCTTCCTTCCTTATCCTAGACTTCATTAAAATGCCACTATAAAGACAGGCATTCAGTTAGATTAGATATAAATTATATATCAGCTAATTTAATAAACATTATTTCACTTGCCCCTCACATGGTCTAAAAACATTTTTTATAAATTTATTGGGATGTTATTGATAAACTACCTATATAACATGTACATTCTGAAAATTTTTGACATATCTATACATCTATGAAGTTATTACTATAATCAAACAAGATACCAAATATTTTTGCCACTTCTAAACTTTTTTCAAGCCTGAGTCAAATTATCTCTCTCCCCCACTCTTCACTTCCACATAACTATCAGGTAGTTTGTACAATTTTGTATGAATGGAATCATGCAATACATACTATCTCTTGTCTGGCTTCTTTTACTCAGCATCATGATGTTAAAATTCCTCCAGGTTATCGCATGTACCACTGGTTTGTTCTCCTTACTGCTGAATATACCATGTTATATAAATACCACAACAATCCTGACTTTTAAAAAATCATCTCGTATAATGTGGGCTAGTGAAAGCCTGTCTCTGAAAATTTGAATCTGTTGACCTTCAATGAAGAGTTGTATCTAGATATCCATATAGAATTAAAATTCTAATATCATAGAGAGTGCCTGGTACATAATAAGTGCTCAATAAATATTCATTAAATGAGTAAAAATATTTTCTATCTAGACAACATGCACATTGGAGTCACTAACACGAATGGCATCACTTTAGACTTTTCAAGAGCCTGAATAACACCTAGAATTTTACTCCCAAACTATTCACTATCACCTTTATTAGCAAAACTTGCTTCAATAGACAAAAACAAATTAGCCAATGCCTGGCTAACCTGGCTAATCTAATCACAATGCAATAAAGCCAATATCATCCTCTACTAAAGTCTGTTTCTCTCAGTTTCATGAATGAATGCTGCTTCTTCTGCCACTGTTTATTGACTAGGTCAGTTCTTTTAAATTCCATTCATTTGAAAGAAATTAGAGAAACTGGAATCTACTGAGGACCACTATGTCATAAACTTTACATGCATCATCTTATTTCTCACTATAAATAAAAAGAAGCTATTGCCCAGAATGGTTATGTGACTTTCTCAAGAGATACACAGCTAGTAAGTAATATAGATAGATAGAATTCACTCCTAGGTCTGAGATCAATACACCTTTCCTCAAAATTCTTGGAGTGAACCTTGTTATATGGGTAGTCTGTGATATGGGCACAATTTGAGTGAATAAATAACTGGCTTAGTTTACAAAATGCCAATTTTGAGAGAAATTATTTCCTGAAAAATAACTCAGGAATATATGCCTTTGAAAGTGTGTTATCATTACCCAGTGTGTGTGACTGTATAACCACGTTATCAAAAATTCAGCAGCTTAAAATAACACATATTATCTATCTCAGTTTGTGTTGGTCAGAAATCCATGGCTTAACTGGGTCCTCTGCAAGGCTGCAATCGAGCTAACAGCTAGGGCTGTAATCTCATCTGAGGTTCAACTGGGGTAGGATCTGTTTCTAAACTCACAGATATGATGGCAGAATTCAGTTACCTATCGGTTATCAGACTGAAGGCCTCAATTCCTTGCTAACTATTAGACAGTGTCTATCCTCAGTTCCTTGCTCTGGGGCCTTTTCTAACATGGCAGCTTATGTCATTAAGCCAGTAAGGAAGAGTCAATGGAGAAAGTCTGCTAACAAGACAGAAGTTACAATCTAATGTAACATGATCACATAAGAGACAAATTATCCTCTTTGTCATATTTTCTCAGTTAGGAGCAAATCACAGTTTCTGCTTACATTCAGAGAAAGGGAATTACATATAGGCATGAAGTCCAGGAGGTAAGGATAATTGGGGGTTACTTTAGAACCAGTTTACCACACAGTATATGACAGATAGTCACCATTTATCCTTCTAAACAGAGTCTCCACCAGAACATGAAGAGAAGAAATGTGTTCAACACGGCCTGCTTTTATGAACCTTTCCACTAAAGGAACTCCTTTAAACAGACTAGCTCACAGGCAGTCAAACTGGAAAGCAAAATTCATTCAGGGTTTTAGGACTGACAACAACATCTCTTCTGTTCCATATTTTATATTTTTGAGGCCTTTGAGACACAGTGGCATTTCACTGATTCCTACAATAACCATGCACAGTAAACAAAGTGGTTATTATTAATTCACATTTAATATAAGAAAATAGAGAACCAGAGAGGATAAAGTAACTTGTTCAAGGTCATAGCTACCAGGGTCCTTGTCTGGAGCTTACCATTGGCTGGAGAAAGTCTCCAGGTGAAGGTCTCAACTGCTACCCTGGGTTGCAACAATTGGCCCATGCAAAGGGTAGAAAGGCCCAGTTCTATATAAATAATGTAAAATATATTATTTAATAAAATTACTAAATAAAAGTGTAAGAACTCTTTTCAAACAGTCAAATATATGACTGGAAAGCTATATGTATTTTCCCATTTGGAGAAATTATCCAAGCAATGGTCCTAAGCTTTCCTGCTTGCTGGAACTTGCTATTACCTTTATGATGCTATAAAAGTAAAAGAGGTGTAGGAAGTCTAAATGAACTAAAACTATTTTTTATATTGGTAGATTTCTGAAAACCCAGATGGTAATATGCACAGGATTCTCTTTATCTCATGAATGAGATGTGCTAGACTTATCATTTTATTCACTCATTCATTCATTCAGATAGATCCTTTCATAATAGCTAATCTCTCTAAAGTCAATTCTATCCCCAACATATAATATGCTATGGACTTGAGCAAACAACAGTGTTCCCTAGAGCCTTAGTTTTCTCATCCATGAAAGTGTAGATTTATCTAATATAGTTACTAGTCTGGTAAGTTAATAGATTCAAAGTACACAGTACAACTTCTCAAGATTATAGCAAGAAAAGAATTCCTACTTTGAATTTCCCTCTTTCTTTTGAATAAACTTTTATTTACCGCCCAGTTACTTCTTGATAATCCAGCCCAATTGGTGTGAAATAATCCCAGTTTATGCTCTTCTGGATAATTATTACTAGCTCTTCCTTTCACTCTCAAAAATGAGCCAGCCTTAATGATAAATTATAGAGGTATTCCACTAATGACCCATCAGTGTTGAGGCACAAGGCCAAAGGACTGTGCAAATGTGTTCCACACACAAGATTATTTTGGCTCTTTAGGTTGGGGGCAGCTGTCAGGGTATCAAGATTCAAGCAGTGGAATAGCACATTTTCTGATAAGTCAGTGGCCAGCAGGAAGTTTTCTCTGGCTTCCAAGAAAGAATGACCCATAGAGCAGAGTCAGATGGAAAAGACAGAAATTTTGGAAAGGACATCTTTTGGGGAAAGATATTATAAACTCTCTCAAAATACTTTCTCCTTATACTTTATTCCTATATTTTCTAATGCATGAACTACCATTATTAGTGACCAGCTATCTCATACCTAATGATGTCTTGACATTTTCTTGATGAAAATTTTCTGATTTGATGCTATAGCAGAAAAAGCAAACAAAGATCAATAAGCTCTTTTTCTGAATTCTTTAGTCATATGCTCCAAGTACTCTCAGTGTTTCTATCAAATAAACTGATTAAACTACCAAAGGCTATTGAAGTAAGACAGGAGCAATTATACCTGAATTTATTAAGACAAAGTTCAAAATGGAGGCAACAAATGGATCTATGATCCATACAGGAAGGAAAAAAAAATGTTTCAGGTCAAAGTTTATAAGTTCACATATCGGGCACCTGGGTGGCTCAGTCAATTAAGTGTTTGATTCTCGGTTTTGGCTCAGGTCATGATCTCATAGGTTATGAGATCAAGCCCCATGATGCTGGGCTCCATGCTCAGCAGAAAGTGCTTGAAGATTCTCTCCTCTGCCCCTCCCTCCACTCTCTCTCATAAATAAATAAATAAATAAATAAATAAATAAATAAATAAGATCTTTTTTTTCAAGTCCACACATCAAAATTGCTAGGAAATCATTCATCCACTTTGCAATATGAAAGAATAAAAGTTCCATGACAGAGAAATCTGTGAATTTATTCACCTTTTTGCTTGACAGAAAAGTACCTTTATCAAAGTTCATCTTAGAGAAAGACTAGAGAGAAGAAAGCCTGGGTAGGTATGTGGATTTCCTTAAAATCTAAGGGCTTAGTTCTTCTTTTCTTTTTTTCTTCCTTGTTTTTCCCTTCTTTTATATCTTATTTAGGCTTCAAATTAAAGAATGGCTCAGCCCCCATCAGGATCATAAAGAGGACCAGAAAAAGCAGCACATTTGTTAATTTATGGCACAACCTGAAACAAATCCCTACACCAGGAAAACCTCAACACCCTGAGTACCATGAGCTTTCAAATGAGCTTCCAAGAGGGTCTTTTAAAACTTTCCCAATGAGAAGAACTCCAGAAAAATAGCATTTTACTATTAAAGGGTTTGTATGGAAGGTGAACAGATGCCAGAGAGGCGAGTCAGCTAAAACAAGTTGATTTCCATTTATTCCCTAATTAAAATAATTCCAAAAAACACATCAGTTTTTTTTCTCCTTAATGATGATAATAATAAAATTTCTGTAAGCCTGAGAAAAAGCAGGGAAAAGAACATTTTTAAAATCCCCAAACTAATACCCTTGGGCTTCATGATGTATCCTTTACAAGTAGAAGAGTTCTAAGCTACAAGCAAAACGTCCTTGATTTCAAGGAAAAGGTGGCATGTGGATACCAAATGACCTCAAATCAGAGTACTTTAATTAAGTCTTACTTCAATTTACTTCAAGACTACCTGAATTCACAGATATTCTCATGATACTTAAGGTATTATAAAAGAAACATATGTATACTGTATATGTAAGTGTAACAGCACCGAGGCACTATTTTAAAGACTTTACGTAGTTTGGTTTGTTTCATCCACATCCCTTGAGATAGGTGGAATTATTATCCCACTTTGTAGATGAGCCAACTGGGGCTCAAACAGTTTAAGTAACTTGCCCCAGGTCATATAGCTAATAAGTGGCAGAGCAGGAACTTGAGCTCAGGCAGTTTCAAAGTACATACCTTTCACCACAACATTATATACTGCCTGTACATCTGCTCCATATACAGTCAATTGTAGACAATTTATTGTTATGCAAATTGAGGGGGAAATGGCTAGTCCCAGAAATGCTTCCTTTTTTCTTTTTGCTCATCATTGTGTAACATGAATTCTGAAAGGCTGACACTGAAACTTAATGTCCAGGGAGTTGGTAGATGGATGAATGAAGTGTGTTTATGTGTGTGAGGTAAGGAAGGCAACTGAGTATGAAATTTTAAATACTATTTTGCAAGGGGGAGATAATATCTTTACATTTAATTCTACTTTTCATGGAAGATCACACACACACACACAGTAATTTTAAGAAAGTTTCAATAAAACAACTCTATTTTGAAAACTTGAGATATGCAGTAAGTATCACATCCAATTTGCTTAAAAAACAATTCAGTTATTTTATTGAACATGCTGGTAGACAGAATTGAAAAGATAAACTCATTTAAGACACTTAATTTTAACTAGATCAGAATTAATGTCACCAGAGTGTGTATCCATTTTTTTGCTACTTACCTATGCCTATTTAATTTTTTTCCAGTCATCATTCATTTGAGATCTGACCCAAATCTAAGGATGGAACAGATGTTTAATTATCTCAGAAGTGAAATGCACCCCAACCTGCAGACTTTTAAATCACCCATTTTTCGTGGTTTCTATCCACAACATAACACAATTAGTGCACTTGAAAAGACTCTGGAGTTTTAATCAGTTTGGGCCAAGTTTCAAGGTCTTGGTGGAGCTTAAAACCAGACTCCTCTTGCCCAGTCCCAGGTCAGGTTACAAAAATTTCACAACACGCTTACCCTTCCCACTCCTACTCCCGTGCAAGTAACTTAAAAAAAAAAAAAAAAAAAAAAAAAAGCATCAGCTCTTAAGAAGTGGAACTAGTATTCCCTCTCAGATGCCAGGAGCCAGTTCTCAAAAACCATCCTGATTCATAAGGGTAATAGAGAAGGAATTCCATGACAGGGGTGGATTTGCACAGCCCCCTTTAGATCACTGCACTGACAGTATCACTGCAGTCAGAGAATGCAGCCAGGTCCTCCAATCCATAACTTGCAACTAAACTAAATCTTCACTTATGAAGACAATAGCAAATTCAATTAGAAACTCTAAGCGCTCCATGGATCAATCAGGTCATATACAATTAGCTCTAATTGGTACCTGTCCAGAGAGGTACATTCTTTACCTGCAGTCAAGGGATACTCAGAGACTTTCTTGACTTTGAAAAACATCAAAGCAATTCCTTCTAATCTCAGCATTATAGCCAGCCCTGAGCAGTGGCTAAAGCTCCAACAACAATAAAAATTTAAAAGAAAGAAATTCCACCTAAATTTTCTAAAAGAGCAAATGGCAATGTTGAACAGGCAACTCACAGACGCTTAATTTGCAGAGCATAATTCCCAACTGCTAAATGTCTCCTAAGAAATATTAACTTGTACCCTAGAGTGAAAAGATGATTTTGCAGCCATTTCAAGGAAGAAACCATGAGGAATAACCAAATATAATATTTCCATGATTGTCTTTCAGGGAGATACTTTGTAAAGAAAATTAAAAGCAAATTTGTAAAGATAACTAAAAACAAATTAGTGATAATACCTTGTGCTTTGTAGCTGGAATGAAAATGCGGCTTTTTAGTCTTTTTGGATAATCAGACATATAATTTAAAGTCTCTGAGAATAAATAATGAGGCTTAATAATAATAATAACTTACGATAATAACTAGACCTATTGTGGTGAGCATTTCATAAAAAAAGAAAAAAGAGAGAGAATAGGAAATGCGGAGAATTTTTTGAAGATAATAGATATGATCAAGAAAAGCTAAAGTGACAAAAAAAATTCCTTTAGTAGCAAAAGGTTGAATGAAGCAGCTGATCTGGAGATCAAATCCAGGTTCTGATCCCAGGTAGGGAGCTAGGCAGGAGGTGAACAGTCACTAATTATACCAAAACTTGGTGTTCACATCTGTAAACAAAGATGTTGGAATACAGCGATCTCCAATGGCCCCTCCAGTTTGAGTGACTGATGTCAGGGTATTAGAAAGCACTATAGGAAGCTTACAACAGGCCAAGTTTTCTACAGTACATCTTCCTTGTGATGCCAGAAACAAAATATGAAATTGAATGTTTCTATTTTTATGCTAAAATGGAAACAGAGGTGGGAAGGATAAAAGGAATCTATCATGCAAAAGAAACAGTTTTGTTTTAAATTTCAAACCCAATAGAAATTCTAGCCCTCCAAGGATATTATGAGGCTGTAATCTTAGCCCTCTACTTACCTGACCTTTAGCAACAGGGAGTAGGCAGCAGCAAATCGGGCTTGGAAGTCTACTTCCTAAATCAGTCTCATTCTCTCCAACTCCTGCCCTTTTTGTGAATTATTACACCACCTGGCACCAGGAATATTATTGACTCTGGAGCAGGGAGCTTAATTTTGCAATAAATTTTACAGATTGCTAACTGAAAAACAAGAACAAAAATGAACTACTAGGTAGTTGAAACCGCTGACTCTCACTGCTCCTTCCTGCCCTTGGCTAATTTATGGCAGCAGAGCTGGGCTCCCACACTGCGGCTGCCACTTTGGCTTGGCTGCTCTGCTCACCGCGCCTGGGGCAGCAGGACAAGGAAGGAAGCCATGCTCCCTTGTCTGTGAATTTCAAACCACACTGTGCATGCTGGAATTCCCACAGCCACCCCTACAGTCTTAGCTCCTGAGATCTCAGGGTAAAAGTAAGTATGAAAGTTGGGGCATGGTCATCATATTTGATAGAAAGAAAGAAGAGAGAAAAGTGCTTTGCAATAGATTGGAATTTTCATTCCATTTCTTCTACATTTTTCAGTTCAACATATACTTATGAACCACTCACTATAACTTTAGTACTCCGTTAATGTGCTAGAGTTAAAAAAAAATAAAAAGCACAAGATATGACTTCTAATCATGTCAGGTGTTGCTGTATAACAAATCACCCCAAAACTTAGTGATTATGAATTTAGCCACAGGGGTCAGCTAGTGGCTGGATGGTGTAGGATCCTTTGGTTCTGCTCCAAACAATCTCTCTTCTTCTAGTAGGTTAGCCTAGACTTGTCACCCTTGGTAGCAAGATTCTAAGAGAGAAAATGAAAATGCACAGGTACTTTTCAAGTCTCCACTTCCGTTAAGTTTGCTACTATTCCACTGCCCCAAGTAAGACACATTAAGACACACAGTCAACTCCAATGAAAGGGCACTAATAAAGGGAGTGGATACAGAGAAACATGAAAAAGCAGAGTCCATAGTGTAAATCCGTCTATCACAGTGACTTCGAAGAGCCTGCAGCACACAGAGAGAAGTAAGCATGTAAAGTGCTTCAGCTGTGCGATGAGAGAGGTCAGCACTAGAGCAACAGGTTCAAACAAACAGACAAACCTGCTGTGGTTTAAATGGGTGGAGCACTGACTTAAGAAATTTTCCCAGCCCCATAGGAAGCAATGCCACTACACTGAGTTTGAAGAATGAGTAAGAGAATATGCAGGGGTACAGCATGGAAAGGAGTCAAAGGGAGGAAGGAACAGTCAACAGCAGGGCTAGATACTTAATACAACATCTAAAGGACAGTCTCGGTCACTTTTATCTTCTGTTTACCATGGTAACCTTTCAGAAACTACTTCTTTCCTTTCCAATGATGTTATTCCTATTCCTCCTATGTATCCCGCAGAGGCTCCTATTTCTTTGACTTATTTTAAAAGTTGATCATCTTGATCCATCACTGCCCATAAACGGGTAACCTGCCAAAACGATGATGATTCTTAAATTACTTTTTCTCGCCCGGACATCTTCAAAAACCTCAATTTATGTATCTCACGTCTTTCTGGATAATTTCCTGAGGCTATCCCCCAAGCGCACTTCTAGCCCATTATCTTTCTTTTCATCTGATTTATCCCCGACAGTTCACAGACACAGTTGTTGGATGCCCAACCACCTAAAGTAAAATACTGAATCTTATTTTTCTGTCGTCCCTCTTACTTCCACTATACCTCACATCCAGTCAATCCCCAAGTCCTGCTGACTTTGACTCATGAATAGTTTACAGTTTACTCTCCTCCTTCCCATCACCACAACCAAAGCTTCATTGCTTCTCACCCAGGTCTCAATCATTTCTCACCTTCACCAACCACAGCTGCCCCCTGACTGGTCTCGTTCCTCAAATTCATCATCCACATAGCTTCTAGTGTGATCTGTCTGAAATGCAAATAAGACATGCAACTTTACTACCTACAGCCCTTCATGGCTCCTCACTAGCTAGAGTCATCATAGGAAGGCCTACAAATTCTTGAAATTACCCCTTCTATATTGCTGTTCTCTTTCCCACGGCTCCCTGTAATACAGTCTACATTCTGGCAATACTGAACTTCTTACTCCTTACAAGATGTTTCTTATCTCTGTTCTGTGCTCTTGAGGTTCTCTCAGTCTGAAATGCCTTTCTCCCCATCCCACCTCCCTTTGATCAGTTCTTTACCATCCAGAAAACTCAAAAAAAAAAAAATTACTGAAAAATTACTTTCTCCAGAGCTTTTTCCTGACCTGTGCTCTCGTGTTTTCACCTCCTTCCCTCAGTGCCACATACTATCCCACTTTCTTCCTCTCGTAATCCAAGTATGTCTTTGTTGTCATACTTCACATTTTTGATGATATGTATCTCTTCAGCTTATTCACTGGGACTTTTACTAGGACAGAAAGAATATATAATACTTCTTTATATGTTTAGGGTCTGGAATGACATATTATATCTGGGAAGGAGGGTGATGAGGCAGTATTAATTGCATGACCTGAAACCAGTAGGTTATTCGCCCACTGGCTAAATGACTTTGGGGATGGCTTCTTAACCTCTTAACTCAGCCTGCATTTCCTTATCTGGAGAGTGCAGATTCTTATACTACATATCTCACAGGGTACTTCTCCCAAGGAAATGAGTCAATAAGTAAAGTGTTTGCACACTGCCTAGGGTATGGTAAGTAATTAATAACTACTGGCTCTCTTTAGAGTGTGTAACACATGGGGATTACTAGGTGAAAAGATAAATGGATTGAAATAGCTGGATCAGGCCATAGAGATATGAAACAGTATAACGTGTGAGAGCAAACACAGCCAGTTTATAATTACGCTATAGTGAAAAAGCTAAGAATGGGTGAAATGAAATAGTTGATCACCTGGGGTCTCACAACCCTAAGTTATAGCCTCTTATATATACTTCTGTTCTTTCCAGGCTGTCCAGATTTTTAATTTCTAGGCATCCCTTGTGGCTAGGTCTGCCTCTGACCTCACAGATGCCCAAATCCAGCAATATTAGTCAAGTTAAAAATTTTGTAAGTCTCTTCCCTCTATAAAGTGGGGCCCTTCTAAATTAAAAAGCTAGCTATATAATTTGACTGCTGTGCCAGGCTATAGTTTTACTGAATATTGTCAGAAGTAAAAAATATAAGACAGTTTCTAGAACCTGACTGGAAAATGTTTATTTCCTTTAGGAATCCAGCGGGCATAACCTCTGTATTTTGCTGAAGCAAAGAAAAAGAGGTAGAACAATGGTGGCAGAACACTGCTCAAGGGTGAAGAAGTCAAGCTATAACAAATGAAACATAAAATGGAAAAAATACATCAAATACTTTAAAGAACTTCCAGTTAGTACCCTCTGAAGCCAAACAAATGCATTGCTGTAATTTCAGTCAATACAGAGAAGACTGGAGAAAGCTTTTCCTGTCTGAAGGACCATATCAAGTTTTTGCATCATTTACAAAGAAAAGTGATGGGACTGCTGGTATCTGGAAGTTGCTACTATCTACGGAAGAAGGAATTCTCACAAACCTAGTTCGTCCCTCGACTCCGCCACCCCCTTAGAACCAGGTTCCTCCATTCCAAAAGAAAGTAGACCGAGTCTTTCTAAAGCATAGCAGCACTGAAGGAGGATTCAGGCCTGATGCCACCAAGCTTCCAAGTGCTTTCCTGAATATAGAAATAAGGACATGCACCACTCCTGTGTATACACAAGAAGAGAGCTCTTTTCTGTGAGGTTCTGGGCGCACAGCAGTAATGAGCAGGAACCTAGATCATGCCAAGAAAGAGGCAAGGAATCAAGAAGAACCAGTGTCTTGAAAACGCCCAACTGTGGACACAAGTTCTCATTCCTAGGCTCTTCTTGATGACTCTCAGGGAACTGGTCTCTAGCAAGGGTTTGTAATGGTGACCTTCTAACATGGTTACATTTATAAAGCAGGAGGCAGCAAATTTTTCCTGTGAAGAGTCAAATACTAAATATTTAGGCTTTTCAGGCCATATCGAGTCAATCACAATTACTCAACTTTGGCACTGTAACATAAAAGCAGCCAGAGACAATACATAACAAATTAATCTGCTTCTGTTCCAATTAAACTTTATTTACAAAAACAAACTGTGGGCTCGACATGGCCATAGTTTGCCACTGTAGCCAAGCCTTGCTTTAGAGCATTAAGTACTGTCTAGAATTTGGTAGACCCTTTTCCTATTAAGTCATACATTATATCGAAAAGCTTAACTTCCTAATATTTTTTTGAAACTTCCAGAAATCATAATCATCTCCCAAAGCACAATAGGCATATGTCTATAACAGGCTACCACTTTATGTTATAGTTATCAGCCTTTTTCTTCTGTCTCTCTTACCAGACTTGCATATTTACCCATTTACCTTATTATTTCAGATCTAAAGATTATGTCTTATATGGGACTGTTATTCAACAAGAATTTGTTAAAAAAAGAATGAACAATATCACCATTAGTAAAATAAATACACATGTAATAAAAGTTGCTAGCTAAAATTGTTTATCCCTGGGACGCCTGGGTGGCTCAGTGGGTTAAAGCCTCTGCCTTCGGCTCAGGTCATGATCCCAGGGTCCTGCGATCGAGCCCCACATCGGGCTCTCTGCTCAGCAGGGAGCCTGCTTCCTCCTCTCTCTATCTGCCTGCCTCTCTGCCTACTTGTGATCTCTGCCTGTCAAGTAAATAAATAAAATCTTTAAAAAAAAAAAAAAGTGTTTACCCCTAATTTTCCTAATCCAATAACTGAATTAAATTTGATGTCTACTTATAAAAATTATTCATACATTACTGAATTAATAATGTAGATTTATTTTTGTATCCTGCCACTTAACATTCTTCAAACTCCACAGTTTTTTCTAACAAGCTGGGGAGAAAATCAAGTTTCAAATGAACAGACCCTCCCAAGCTGACAGGTCCTCTACATGTCTAGCTGCTCCCTTCATCATCAAAGAATAGAATTATCAAGCTGAATGAAGTCTTAGGAAAGAACACACTCTCTTGCATCCAGATGGATGAGTCAGCTGAATGATCAAGACAGTTACTCTCTCTAAGGCTGCAGGAAAAGAAGCTGTAAATAGCAAACTACCTTTGCCACATTTACTTACACTCTAGCTATATAGCCATTCCATATGAGAATTTCCTCCACCTGTCCAGGACAAAGGAAAGAAGCATGTGAAACAATAATTCTAGCCTACTAATTCTTGAGGTTCAATGTAGCTACAAATCTCCTTGGGATCTTGCTAAAATGAAGATTCTGACCCATTAGTATTGGGACCTGAGACGCTATATCTGTAACAAGCTTAATTTTTTTTAAGATTTTATTTATTTACTTATTTATTTATTTATTTGATATAGAGAGAGAGATCACAAGCAGGCAGGCGGGGGGGGGGGGGGGGGGGGAGAAGCAGGCTCCCTGCCGAGCAGAAATCCCAATGTGGGGCTCGATCCCAGGACCCTGAGATCATGACCTGAGCCGAAGGCAGAGGCTTAACCCTCTGAGCCACCCAGGTGCCCCTAACAAGCTGAATTTTACAGAAGAGGAACATCAGGTGGTTTGTCCAAGGTCACCCAGGGATGAAAGGCAGAGCTGATCTCAAGTATGGTATACCCCAAGGACTGTTCACAAGAAACCCAACAAGACTTTTCTTTGGACTTTATGGGGCCCTTTTCTCCCATGTAGCAAAGGATGCTGTTGCTCTACCTATATCCCTAGCTTTAACAACTCAGTGTACTCCTTCTTATTTCCAACTGCCAATATTCCCATCTTCGCTTGCAGGCGTTTTCCAAAGCCATGGAAGGCCACTGTGCTCATTAGCTGCCCATTAACTGTAGTGCTTGGTAATGAACAGACCTGAGGAGCAGTGCTCAAGCAGTGATGAACAAGATTTGGTAATAGGTGCATCAGTTTCCTTGTGTCTCAGATGGGACAACACTAAGGCATGTTCTACACATTTGCCCAGATGTCCCAGTAGGAATGAGCTCCAGTTGCTCACAGTGGGGACTTGCTCATGACCTTGACTTTTATTCACTTTCTTTCCTCTGTCACTTATTATCAATTCCTGTACCGGTCAAAGAAACCACTTGCACTGAAATCCCAGCCAGCATCTAACATTTAAAATTCTGTGATCAGGGGCACCTGGGTGGCTCAGTGGATTAAGCCACTGCCTTCGGCTCAGGTCATGATCTCAGGGTCCTGGGATCGAGCCCCACGTCAGGCTCTCTGCTCCGCAGGGAGCCTGCTTCCTCCTCTCTCTCTGCCTGCCTCTCTGCCTAGTTGTGATTTCTCTCTGTTAAATAAATAAAATATTTAAAAAAAAAAAGAAAAGGCTAAAAAAAAAATTCTGTGATCAATGACTTTTTCAAGTATTCCAATATTATTCCTCAAAGAATATTTAAGAAGGTGATCTTAAATTTAATAAATTTGAATTTCTAAATGCATATGTAAAATAATACACACACACACACATAAATGACCATGCCAGATGATTAAACAGAGGCCTGGAGAACGGAAGAATGAAGAAAATTGTCACAAAGCTAAGAAGTCACATACAGAGTCCAGTGCTTTTAAACACACACACACACACACACACAGAGAAATGGTATTTGGACAATGATTTCCCAAGAAAGAAGAGCATTTCCCTATGACAAAAGAAGTTAATGAATAAAGTTTGTTCCTAGGAAGTCAAACTAAATTTATGGCATGTAACTTTCCTTACAAAAGTTTCATATCTCATAATCTTCACGCGTGCCTCAGTATCACCTTTTATCACGTTATGTCCTTTACAGGAAAATCATGGCACCAATCATACTCCTTGGTGACTACTAGTTTACATGTTTAAAAAATCACTCACTTGGAAACAGAAAGCTCACTTTAGGAGATATACCATTTGGGATGATTCTGATCATCTTGGATGACACATAAACAAAAACTTAGCTCCTCCTAGAGTTGTGAAGCAAAGCCAATTTCTTTGCTTCTGAGAGTAATTTCATTTACTCTTTCATGATTTAAAAGAAAACAAAGCACCAAAACATCGAAAGAAAGATGCTTCTTCTGTACATCTTGTCGTGTAAGACTTCTGTTGAAATAGTCTGGGATAAATAAGACTTCAAAATTAATACCCAACCTGAAACAAGGTCACATGAATAATTTAAATATGTTTCAGTAAAGAAGAAAATCCCTAAGATCTAAGTAAAATATCTATTTATCAAATTGTGTGTTTTTGCTTGAAAATTTTAGAAACTGGCATTGGAGCTTCTTTTTTTTTTTTTTAATACAATTAATGACTTCCCCCAAAGCCATTAGGGGGAAGGAGGGTCATATGAAATCTTGTCTAAGCTAAATTCTGAAAAATGTAAATATTTACTTGATTTTTTTTTTCACTTGTTCTGTTATTTAGGTAGCACTGGTTAGTGGTGCTTGGCCCAAGTCAATCATCACTGGGGAAATTATTTAAGCTCTAGTCTAGGCCTGCTCTGTCCAAAGCAACAGCCACTCGCCACATGTACCTATCTAAATTTAAACTAATTAAATTTTCATAAGACTTAAACGCAGTTATTTTGTCACACTAGCCACATGTGGCCACTGGCTACCGTATTAGTACAGATTTAGAACATTTCCATCAGCAAGTTTTATTGGCCAGCTCTGCCCTAAGACAAGTGTCTGAAAAAATGAAGGAGATGAGGGAAATAGACTATCCTCTTTACCCACGGTGCACATTTATAAGTGCATGCTCCTTCCACTAAAGACAATTCTGGACAACAAGAGTCATAAATCTTTTTGGAACCACAACGTGTGAGAGAAGGTAGGCTGTTAGGAAGAGGTTATGACCCTATTACAGGAAATGGGAGTCACTGCCTGCCACATCCTGAAAACAAATTGGTCTTTAGTACTTCATTTTGATTCAATGTAAAAATCCCTTTCATTCCCTGTATTTTGTAAATACCTTATTAGGGAAATAATGTCTAAGATACATCAATGCTTTCCTCTATGATTTTCTCCCATCTGTAATTACTATTATCAGAACCACTAAATATTCTGGTACAACCTAATTTACCCTAAATACTTGCAGAGTAAGCAAACAGATTTCAGAAATAAAATATTTAAGTCTTCCCAGTGACCAAAAGAACCTTGATTTTCATGATTTAAAATGTGAGACTTTTACTGATTTATAAGATTGTTTAGTTTCTAAAGTGTACAAAATTCTAACATCACTTGTTAGTATGACTTTGATTGCAGTTATGCATGAGATCGGGTTTTGTCAAAATCAAAAATAAAGCACCAAACTGTAATCACGGTTTTGTCTGACTGCAAGAAATAGAACGAAAAGGGGGGAAAATGTAAATAATAACAATATGTATTTATAATGCTTCATATATGTTTCTTATAAAAATGTATATTCAGAACTGGGAAAAGTGTATATATTTCAGCCTCCAATAGTTTGTTTCAGTTCAGATCATCTCTTTCTTGCTTTAAACTTCCTACTTATTTTTTCCCCCCTCACAGGGGGAAAATTTTAATTTCAATTCTTACTCAAAAGTTAAATATGTTCTAGTGTTTGAACTCATCAGCAATGACAATGCCCTTAAGATATTATTTGGAAAGTAACAGTGCCCTATGTGTGCACACCAGGAGGTTATCCTTGGATATTTTTGACAAGCCTTCCACAGTGTATGCTGCACTCTGGTGAAGCTTTAGCATCCCTCCTTCAGGAAAGCTCTCTCTAAGTTCCTCTATGACTCAGAAATCTAGCCATCAGAGAGGAGAGAACCAACCAGAGAAACCTGCAACTGTCACCAGAGATTTGATGACCATTTGCTGCCAGGCTCTTCTCACCAAGATGCCTAGCAAAACTCTTGGGCTCCCAAGCTTGTGCCATAGCCATCGGTGACAGGAACCACTCCAGCAACAAAAACCAGTTCATATCCATACTTAACCCAGACTTCCTAACAGTATCATATCAAAAAACCATAGCACATCTGGCACACATTTAAGGCCAAGTTGGCAGTATTTGATACGAAAAAGAAACCAAAGACTGAATTAGCATCCCGCATGGTTGTTTTCACAAGTCATAGATGCAGAGCAGAGGTATATGGAGTGAAGCCCACAAGACAGCCAGGAACCTTTCCTTAAATGAAGGCTGAGCTGCCTAAGTCCAATGAACTCCTGGAAAAAACAAGCCAGCAATGAACAATAGACACAAAAACAACAAACCCCCCAACACTGCTGTCTTAACTTTTGCTTGCCCCAGGGAAGGTCTCCTTACCTGGATGCATTCTTTTCTTCTCTTCTCTCTCACTCTCTCTCTCTCTTCTTTTTTTTTTTGGGGGGGGGCTTATGTGGAACAAGTATCTAAGCCATTTTTCGATGGGAACCTAAATTAGGAAGCAGCTCTAACTCCATCCTTAACAATGTTAACACTCTAACCTCTAACTTTCAGAATGAGCTAGGTTTCATCTCTGTAAATCTGCAATGCCCAGGGGAAGCCTGGCTTTAAGGAAACATTCCTTTGTATCAGAATACAAATTCATCATATACAGGTGGGATTCCAGCTACACTCCTACTCCAAAGCGTCGCCTTCCAAAAAGTCAAAATAATGACTGTAAAGTTGTTTTGGGAGCATACATCAGGTAGGAGCTGGAGGAACAGGTACAAACGGTTTTAAGGAATGATAAATTAATGCAGACCATGGCACAGCCATGTTGTAGTAAAGAGTTACTGGAGATAGTTACACTTTTTTTTCCCCCTAAATTTATTTCTGGTGTCACAGACTGATACCAAGATGGAATATTTATTTATTTACTTTTTTTTTAACATTTTATTTATTTATTTGACAGACAGAGATCACAAGTAGGCAGAGAGGCAGGCAGAGAGAGGGGGGGAAGCAGGCTCCCTGCTGAGCAGAGAGCCCGATGCGGGGCTCAATCCCAGGACCCTGAGACCATGACCTGAGCTGAAGGCAGCGGCTTAAACCACTGAGCCACCCAGGCACCCCAAGATGGAATATTTATAATCAGAACTCTCCTGGAAAAGCAAGGACATGTGCTTCTTTGAAGGTAAACAAGGAAGTCCTAGAAATTTAGAAGAAAATAGGGATGAAGTTTTTAAAATTTTTGAGAAGAGGCCGTGCTAAGTCAGACACAAAATAGAGAAAACATAAGAGAAATGTTAAGTCTGATGAACAATTGACAGATGCTGGAGAGGATGTGGAGAAAGGGGAACCCTCCTCCACTGTTGGTGGGAATGCAAGCTGGTCCAACCACTCTGGAAAACAGCATGGAGGTTCCTCAAAATGTTGAAAATAGAACTACCCTATGACCCAGCAAGTGCACTACTGGGTATTTACCCTAAAGATACAAACATAGTGATCCGAAGGGGCACGTGTACCCGAATGTTTATAGCAGCAATGTCTACAATAGCCAGACTATGGAAAGAACCTAGATGTCCATCAACAGATGAATGGATAAAGAAGATGTGGTATATATACACAATGGAATACTATGCAGCCATCAAAAGAAATGAAATCTTGCCATTTGCGACGACGTGGATGGAACTAGAGCGTATCATGCTTAGTGAAATAAGTCAATCGGAGAAAGACAACTATCATATGATCTCCCTGATATGAGGACATGGAGAAGCAACATGGGGGGGTAGGGGGATAGGAGAAGAATAAATGAAACAAGATGGGATTGGGAGGGAGACAAACCATAAATGACTCTTAATCTCACAAAACAAACTGGGGGTTGCTGGGGGGAGGTGGGATTGGGGGAGGAGGAGCAGGCTATGGACACTGGGGAGGGGAGGCGAACCATAAGAGACTATGGACTCTGAAAAACAACCTGAGGGTTTTGAAGGGTCAGGGGTGGGAGGTTGGGGGAACAGGTGGTGGGTGATGGGGAGGGCACGTTTTGCATGGAGCACTGGGTGTTGTGCAAAAAGAATGAATACTGTTACGCTGAAAAAATAAATAAAAAGGGAAAAAAAAATTTAAAAAAAAAATAAAAATAAAAAAAAAAGAAAATTGTTTTAAAAATTGACAGAATTTTTATTAAATTAGAAAAATGAAATAAAATTGCAAAAAAAAGAGAAGAAAATTCTATACATAAGCTGTGACATTGTCTCAGCATTATTTTTACCATATTAACATTTTATTCATGTTCCCCACTCCCCTTCAATGTTTGCAAAATATAGGACAAACAGCTGTTTTCTTGAAGTTAGTGCACCAACAACTCAATGGCAATGAGTCAAACAATGCTCTTTAAAAGATATAAAAAAGGGAACCTTTATTAAAGAAAAAATACAAAAAGCAAATACGGCTATAAGACTCAGCTCAAAGTCAATCAAAACAAATAAAAACTAAAAATTTTAACTAAAACTAAGATAAGCAAAAATTAAAATCCCTAAGTTACAGTAGTGCTTAGGCAGTGTCCTGCACTGCTAGGGTCCCTTAAGTGGTACATTTTTAGAAAGAAATTTGATAAAAATTGAAATTAAAAATGTACATTTTCTCCTACCTAGAATTCCCCTAGTAAAAGAAATTATCAAAAAGATAAAGTCACAGAAGTATCCCTATATATATTTATTCATTTATATGAATATATAATATATATTTTTAATTTATAATTTGAAAAAATATCTTGAGATATTAGGTCAAACCACCAAAGCAGCGATTTCATGCAGTTCACCTAGATGTCCCAGATATATAATAGAGGTGGGAAAAATTTAAGACATATCATAGAGAAAAAATGTAAAGTACTGTATACAGTAAGGAATCATTTGTATATTTTTAAAGAACATACATATGAGTATGTGTGCCTATTCTCTTCCCCAGAAATATATAAGAAATAGTTCATAATGACTATGGGGGGGTGCAGGGAATAGATATAATTCCTGTTTTTCATCTGGTACCTTTGCAGTACAGTTTGGCTTTTTAAATATTTGTTTGTAATATTTTTACTAAAAAAATAACAGAAATAAAATTTCCCTAGCAGCTCGGCTGAACTGCTTGCTATTCAGAGAGAAAGAATTAAACCAGACTTCAGCTTGAAAGAGCTGTCTTCTGGTGAATGGCAGGGCCACAAAAGAAGCTCATTACCATCTTCTTCAAACCCAATGAAAGGGGTAAATTTGGTCCTTGAGCATAAACAGTAATTATCCATGCATTTCCCTTGCAACTTCTTTATAAAGATTTCAAGAGAATGAATGGAGTGGATTGAGTTTCATGTAACAGTGTTTGCCCAATGCAGGTGAGATTCTGAGCAATCTTTGATCCAAGTGGCATTGATATACCAAAACCGCAACAGCCAGGGCACATCTTAAACCTGCCAAAATAAGCAATTTACGAGGGGAAGTAAAATTTCCAGGTGGTAAAATTCCCCTTCTTTTCCGTGTCTGCCTGAGGAGAATAATGCTTTGTCCTAAAAAAGATATGCCACTTAACAAAAATATATATGTAGGTCTTCTGATTTTTTTAAAACTTATTCTCATAGTGGAGTTTTTTGTTTTGTTTTGGTTTGGTTTTTTGGTTTTTGTTTTTACCTTTTAGGATATTTTTAAACTATTATTTTAAAATATGTTAAAGCTTTTTTTTTTTTTTTTAAAGATTTATTTATTTGACAGATAGAGATCACAAGTAGGCAAGTAGGTAGAAAGGCAGGCAGAGAGAGAGAGAGGAGGAAGCAGGCTCCCAGCCAAGCAGAGAGCCCGATGCGGGGCTCGATCCCAGGACCCTGGGATCATGACCTGAGCCGAAGGCAGAGGCCTTAACCCGCTGAGCCACCCAGGCGCCCCTAAAATATGTTAAAGCTTATAGAAAAGTTCCAAGAAGAGTAAAACAATAACCTATATAATCTTTACCTAGTTTATATGTTGCATTTGGTCTTATTTGCTTTATTATTTGTTTTTATATAATGCCCTTTTTAAAAAGATTTCTTTGGAGAAAGAGAAGGAGAGTGAGCAAGCAAGGGGAGGAGCAGAGAGAGAGAAAAAATCCTGAAGCAGATTCCTTGTTGAGTGTGGAGCCCAATGTGGGGCTTGATTCCATGTTAGGAGATCATGATCTGAGCATAAATCAAGAGTGGGCTTCCTAACCAACTGAGCCACACAGGTGCTCTTTATATACATTTTTTTCTAAAACGCATCAGTATAAGTTGCATACATGATAGCCCTTTACTCCTAAATACTTCAATGTGTATTTCCTAAGAATATAAAAATATTCTTTCACAAAACCACAGTCAATTACCAACTTCACTAAATCTAACATTGATAAAATACTCTTCTTTCTCTACCATCTGTATTCCAATTTTGTCAACTGACCCAGTAACATCCTTTATGACATATTTTTCCTTCCATTTCAAGATCCGGTATAGGATCACATATTGTGCTTGGTTGTCAAGTCTCCAGTGGGATGCTGGTAAACGTTTAACAACCAGTGCTCCAGTCGATAACTATCCCCATTTGTAACATTTGTCACGCAATGTAAATATTCTCACCATAACCAATTTCAAGCTACCAAAATGAAATCACTGAATATGCAAATGGAAAGAGATGTATAAATCTGGCTTTTGCACACCTGAGTGTGTACACAGCTGAGTACATGTCTCTTTTAGTCTGCTTTAATCTGGGAATGTTCTTCAGTCTATCTTTTAGACAATGACATTTTTGAAGAATATGGTCCCTTTAAAAAATTATGTTCCTTCGGGGCGCCTGGGTGGCTCAGTGGGTTAAATCTCTGCCTTTGGCTCAGGTCGTGATCTAAGGGTCCTGGGATCAAGCACTGCATCGGGCTTTCTGCTCAGCAGGGAGCCTGCTTCCCCTTCTCTCTCTTTCTCTGCCTGCCTCTCCGCCTACATGTGATCTCTGTCTGTCAAATAAATAAGTAAAATCTTAAAAAAAAAAAAAAATGTTCCTCATCTGGGATCCGTCTGATATTCCCTGCTCACAGTTATGCATTTCCAGTCGGAATATCACATGTAAGTTTTTTTTCAGGGTATCACACTTGCAGGACATACAATGTCCATCTGCTCCACATTTACAACGCTGTTTTTGATCACTGTGTCAGAGGATTAACTGTTGCTCTACTACATACTATTTTGCTCCTTATCTAAAGAGGAGACATGTTAGGAACTTGCTAAGATCTTTCTCATTAAATTTTCCCTATCACTTTTCTGCTTAAATATTTAAACAGCAATACTTAGAACTCAAAAATGTTCATCATAAACATGTTATTTAAAGGATAAAAACTGGGGTGCCTGGGTGGCTCAGTGGGTTAAAGCCTCTGCCTTCGGCTCAGGTCATGATCTCAGGGACCTGGGATCGAGCCCCACATTGGGCTTTCTGCTCAGCAGGGAGCCTGCTTCTTCCCTCTCTCTATGCCTGCCTCTCTGCCTACTTGTGATCTCTCTATCAAATAAATAAATAAAAATATTTTTAAAAAAAGAATAAAAACTGAGAACTCAAATATGTTTATCATAAGCATGTTATTTAAAGAATAAAAACTGATTAACTTTGACTCTGAAGAGGAATTTATGAATATAAGTTAATATCCTACTGGGTATCAGAACTGAAAAATGGCAAAACCCTTGGCAATAAATTTTCAGAATGTTCTTTTTTTAAAAAAATAATAAGCTATGGTATTATTTTTAAAGTGGTGTCAATAACACCTACCTTGCAGGGTTATTGGGAAGATTACAGGTATATCCTGTTCCCAGTAGAGTATCTGCCATATTATAAGACTCAGTAAATGGTAACTAATGAAAATATATGTTGAAGATGGTTTATTTTCTCTCAGAATTGAAACAACCCATTAAAAATCTTTAAGAGAAGATAATGGTTTGGGAAAAATAGATCAAAATTAATTTCATGAAATAAGGATGAATGATTCTGTATATAGGGAGAACTTGGCCCATAAATGTGAGCATGATGTTTAGGATCTCTGGTTAACCAGTGATTCAACACATTTTAATTGTTCTTGAGAAATATTGGGAGCTTTAGGACAAACCTTAACAATTCTTCAAAAGTCCAAAATACCTTGGAAGAGTAGATCAAACATAAGAGGTAAGTTCCAAGGAACAAAATAGGGAGCACTGAAGACGAAAGAAATAAAAGAACAACTGGACTTCACCTGAACTTAAAACTCCTAGTCATCAAAAGACACCATTAAAAAATGAAAAGTCAAACCAAGGACTGCAAGAATATATCTACAATGCATATCTGACCAATGACTTGACTCTTCCATTTTATTTATTTTTTCAGTGTAACAGTATTCATTCTTTTTGCACAACACCCAGTGCTCCATGCAAAACGTGCCCTCCCCATTACCCACCACCTGTTCCCCCAACCTCCCACCCTTGACCCTTCAAAACCCTCAGGTTGCCCCAACCTCCCACCCCTGACCCTTCAAAACCCTCAGGTTGTTTTTCAGAGTCCATAGTCTCTTATGGTTCGCCTCCCCTCCCCAATGTCCATAGCCCGCTCCCCTTCTCCCAATCCCACTTCCCCCCAGCAACCCCCAGTTTGTACCCGAATGTTTATAGCAGCAATGTCTACAATAGCCAGACTATGGAAAGAACCTAGATGTCCATCAACAGATGAATGGATCAAGAAGATGTGGTATATATACACAATGGAATACTATGCAGCCATCAAAAGAAATGAAATCTTGCCATTTGCGACGACGTGGATGGAACTAGAGCGTATCATGCTTAGTGAAATAAGTCAATCGGAGAAAGACAACTATCATATGATCTCCCTGATATGAGGACATGGAGAAGCAACATGGGGGGTAGGGGGATAGGAGAAGAATAAATGAAACAAGATGGGATTGGGAGGGAGACAAACCATAAATGACTCTTAATCTCAATGACTTGACTCTTACATTAGTTTCCTATTGCTACTTTAACAAATTACCACAAACTTGATGATTTAAAGCAACATAAATTTATTATCTCACAGCTCTAGGTTGGAAGTCCAGGTAGGATGGACTGCTTCTTCTTCTCTGGGTCTCCCATGGCCAAAATCAAGGCGTCAGCCATCCAGAACTCTTACTGGAGGCTCTTGGGGCGAATCCACTTCCAGGCTCATTAAGCTGTTGGCAGCATTTAGTTCCTTGAGACTTTTAAGCTGAAGTCCTCTTTTCCTTGCTGGCTGTCACCCAGGAGCCTCTTTTAGCTCCTTAAGGCTGCCTATTTTTTTGTCACATGCCCCCTCTATCTTTAAGCCAGCAATGGTATATCAAATAATTCTCTTCCTTCCAATCTCTCTGACTTTTTTTAGTTCATCTCTTCTGCCTCCAGCCAGAGAAAGTTCTCTGGTTATATGGGCACATGATCTAAAGTGATTTCCTATTTTCAGGTTCTTACCCTTAATTCTGTCTTCAAATCCCTTTCACTATATATTGTAACATGCATAGAATCCAAGGATTGGGTCATGGACATTTTTGGGGAGCCACTCTGTCTACTATGAACTTATACTCAAAATATATAAAAATCATATGCTACTTAATAAAACAAACAATCCAGTTTTCTTTTAAGGGGAAAAGATTTGAATCTTGATACAACACTTGAATTAGCACATGGAAACATCACCAAAATCATTCATACAGGGAAATGTAAATTAAATTAAATTTACATTTCATACAGGGAAATTAAATTAAAACTACATGAGATACTATTTTACACTTCACTTCATAACCACTATAACAAAGTTGGTGAGAATGTTGAAAACTGGAATGCTCATACACTGCCGGTATCAGAATACAAAATAATGTATTCATTTTAAAAAACAATGTGACAGGTTTTTTGTTAAACTTATCTTGTCATATGATATGGCAACTCCTCCCCTGGGTACTTACCCAGGAGAAAGCAAAGCATAAGTCTACAAAAAGACTCGTGTTTCCATGTTCATAGAGATGTTACTGATAATACCCAAGACCCAGAAACAATCCAAATGCTGATCAACAAGTGAAGGAACAAACTATGGTGAACCCATTCTAATCTACTTAGCCATAAGAAAGAACTATGATGCATGCAACAATATCGTTGAATCTGAAAAACACTATATGCAGTCAAAGCAGCCAAACTGGTACAAGGATTTATTATATGAGTTCACTTACATGAAGTTCAAGAACAGAAAAAAAAACTCATCTTCAGTGAAAGAAATCAGATCAGGGTTGCCTCTGGAGGGTAGGGTTTAGAAACTGATAGGAAAGAATCACAAAAGAACTCTCTGGTAATGAAAATGCTCCAATATGAATTGGGATGACTACTGCATGTACGTATACATCTCTCTAGTACATCAAACAGTACAGTTAAGATTTGTGCATTTTACTCTAAGTAAAGTATACTTCAATAAAATCTTTTTAAAGAAGAGTGTTACAGAGGAGGAGCAAAAGCCAAGTTGGAAATTAAGGTTAATAGCAAGCTTGTTAATTGTTGAATATTTTGTGTCCATGATAATCTTTTGTTGGCTTGCTTTGTCAGTTTCTGAGAGAAGTGTGTATGAATATCTCTTTATAGTTGTAGGTTTGTCCATTTTTTTCTGGCATTTTTGCAGTGGCTGTTTTTCCATTTCTTGGTGTTTTTTTTTTTTTTTTGACCAGTTTCATGGTTTTGCTTTGTCCCTCAAAGATATATTACTAACTTGGTTGTTTTTTGTTGTTTTTACATCCTTGTTTTAAATATTCAAGCTAATAACTTTTTTTAATAGGGGGGTTTAATCTACTCTACTTCCATTTATTCTGCATCTTTAGTTCCTTCATTTGTCAAAGAGATCTTAACTCACCTCAAAATGATCAGAGGATATTCAATAATCCTTAACACAGTGTTTTTCTGGAATATTGCACACAATAAATTTATTTCATTTATTTATTCAATAAATATTTATTATGCTTCCTTTAAGTGTTAGACACTGGGTAAATAAGAATAAGACAGTTAAAGTTCTATTTCACAGAAATTCTTTTCTAACAGCAAAAACTGAAAAGTGAGTGAATATACCTAAATAAAATAAATGCAAAAAATATAAAGGGAAAATGTCAAGATTGAGACAGAAAAGTGTGTGGGAAAATCCTCAAGAATGTTCTGAAAAAAATAAAAATTGAGAGTACGGTTTCCATAAGAATAACTTACATATAAAAATATATATAGGCAAATACACACACACACACACACACACACATATAAAAGCTGAGGTTAACATTAAAGAAAAGTTCTAAACTCTAAAGGCACTTGTAAAATTTTAGTCAAATACCTAAAGTGGTTATTCCTGTGCTGGGAGTGAAAGTTCATGAAGATGAGGAAGACTTCTGAGCAGTTCAGTTAACTGGGTTTCCTGTCTTTACTGATACTAGCTCACAGGGAGACCTAGGAAATATTATTGTACATGGAGAAAGCTCAAATGAGAAAAAACCAAGAGCTCCTGTTTTCTAATTCCATGTAGGCTCACTTGAGCTGTGCTGCTCATGGTCAGCAATTACCTACAAATCAAGTGAACTACATTTCCAAGCACTGGATTAAGACAAGAAGTACAAAGTTGCATCCCATGTTAGCTACCTTTCCCATATCAATGTGCTACAAAAGACTAACTTCTACTTTGCTAGGAGGATTAAAATCTAAACTAGAAGGACATTTTAAAGATAATCTGCTTCAAACCCTCTCCTTGTACAGATGAAGTGACAGACTGAGAGGAAAAGCAACTTGTCCAGAGTCACACAACAAAAAGGTCAGGACCCTTCAGTAATTTTTCTACTCCACTCACTGGCAAATGGAAAGAACTACATAAGACTTCCATAAACCGGGGCACCTGGGTGGCTCAGTGGGTTAAAGCCTCTTCCTTTTGCTCAGGTCATGATCCCAGGGTCCTTGGATCGAGCCCCGCGTCGGACTCTCTGCTTGGCAGAGAGCCTGCTTCCTCCTCCTCTCTCTCTCTCTCTCTGCCTGCCTCTCTGCCTACTTGTGATCTCTGTCTGTCAAATGTATAAATAAAAAAATCTTAAAAAAAAAAAAAGACTTCCATAAACCTACCATTTTAGTAGTTTATGCCAACCCTAGAGAACAAAACTCCTCCTTAATATTTATAAATCGGTCAACACAGCTGATAGCAGTGATGGGAATGAACAAATACAATCCTGTTACACAAGGCATATTACATTCCTTAAAATGGTGGCCAATAGGGCAAGCTTGTAAGCCATAATTTATCTTCCCATGAAACTCTAGTGTAGTAGGGACCTGATGCCAAATACTAAATGGCAATAACCATAAATACACTACTTATATGCTCTAAGCATAATGCACTCTAAGATGCATCTAAATTGATTAAACAAGGTAATTCTGTTTTTGAGTACATGAAATTGTGCATCATAATATATAATTATAATATGCTTTATAAAGATAATTTTATTTTGATCTTATTTCCATTAGTTTATTATTTTAATTTTATTTACTCTTTCTTTAATATAGTGCTCTAATTTTACTGAAATAGATGAGAGGATAAAAGAGCATCCTACTCACCAAAACCCAACAGTCCCCCCGCCCTGCACCCCCGCCAGCAAAGAGCATCCTTTACCAAAAGCATCACAGTGAACGTGGAGTCTTCAAGAATTTTTTACAGTAGATTTCTTAGGGAAAAATCTGGTCCTACTCCATGAGTTTAGAGGCATTAATCAAGGAATGTCTTTTCTGCTATCCCCTTTGTTTTGGTTGTAAATAATTTGTGGTTAGACATATTTAAAGTTCTTGTGCTTACTGGGGCCATCATTGCATCAGCATTAAAATGTTCTTCTTTCATAGTTTCATCTCGGAATTAAATGTTCATGCTTTGTAAGGCATACCTTGCTCTAAAATGTACTCTGTGCGAAGAAATTTAATTAGTATCCTTTATTACTTTTTAGTAGTGCAAAGTCCCCGAAATTTCATTTAATCAGTGATCACATTCCAAGAAAAGTAAATGTGTTTTTATCATGAATCTCTTAATGCAAATCATTTCTCATCTGGTCTACAACCTAAATGGAGAATATGTATACATGTATGTGTGTGTGTCCTTAATATTCAGAAGCAGTGATTTTTCACATGAAGATGCCAGCAAAAGTATGTCCAAGGATATTGTGATGATTGTTTGATGACAAGTTAGCTGATAAATGTCAATGCTTAAAGGAGTCACGTAATGGCATTTAATAAGAACTGTATGCATTTCTTTTTTTTTTAATATTTTATTTATTTGACAGAGAGAAATCACAACTAGGCAGAAAGGCAGGCAGAGAGAGGAGGAAGCAGGCTCCCCATGGAGGAGAGAGCCCGATGTGGGGCTCGATCCCAGGACCCTGGGATCATGACCTGAGCCAAAGGCAGAGGCTTTAACCCACTGAGCCACCCAGGTGCCCCAGAACTGTATGCATTTCTGAACATTATTTGCTTAATCTTTAAAAGGTAGAATTTCTAATATTTCTAAGCAAACTTAAGTCTTATTTAAAACTTAATACAGCACAGAACATATTTTTAAGGCTACTATGAGTTTCTAATCATTTATTTACTTGATCAAATAACTGTATGTATTTCTGAGATGTAAGCAAAAGCATCAATGTTTTAGGACATATTAAAATGGTTGCAAGTTAGAAAAAAAAACCCGAGAAGTCATGTAAAACATGTTTAGGAAAGATCAGAGAAAAAGTCATGTGGATTATAAGATTGAAATTAACCACTGAATATGATTTAAAAAAAAACGTTCTAAAGACAACAGATGGAACTAAAAATAAGACTGCCATAGGAATTAAACAATAAATGTACCAGAGATGAACAACCAATAGGTAACAGTGAATATGGAAGAACAGAATGTGAGCAATGGTACAATTTTGAGTATTGCAAGGCAAGACAATTCAAAATATAAATACACTAAATGCCACCATAATGTGCAACTTTCATCTGACCTAGCGCCAAAACCCTGTATATATAAAAGCAGCTTATAAGAATAAGATTGCTAAGAGAAGCCATTGTGAATATAATTGAACGTATAATCCAGCAAGGCATTGCCATCAGAGCTCTCAGCCCCTGAATCCAGTCATGGCCAACTGTACCTTATTTTCTCAAAATGAGGTGTTTCTCAACAGTAGGTGCTGACTACCAAAAAGGAGAAATTACATAGCATTGTTATCAAATGAATATACCTTAACAGTTAACCTTTTAGTAATAACTACTAACAAATAAAAATAATGAATCATAACCATCACTACAACATTGTTTATTTATTGGCCTTTTGCAATGACTATGATATGGAGCCATACAGTTAATAAGGGAAATTGTATAAGCTACTATGATTAAATTTAAATAATCAAAGAAATGCTGTCCTTCAACTCAGCACATTGGAATTATATAAAATATAAAATCAGTAATAAAGTGCTAGGGCTAGGTAATAAATACATGTTATATAATATTAAATAAAATACATAGTATTGTTATCATTCTTTATAATATTATCTCCCCATGTAGTCTAAATCCTTTGGAGATAGTATCTTTTATAATCACCAAAACAACTCTAAAATATAGTAACTACCACCTTGGGACTGTATAAGATGAATTAAATATAGCAGCAATAAATTGTTATCATTAGGGCTGTGAATTTTCCATATAATTTGTGCCTATTTATGCAAGATCCTAGAGACTTTAGAAACACTATCTTGTTAATTATCAACACAACCCTGCACAATAGTAATTATCATCCATATCTTACAGTTGAAAAATCTGAGACTCAAAAAAATAAATCAACTTACCCAAAACCATATCACTTATAAATGACGGAACTAAAATTTTTCTTATTGTTTGATATAACCACTTTAACTAATTTCAGTGATATTACTTCTGATTCACACGGTTTCTGTATTGCCTAAACTAGATGCAGAATAAAATTACTCTGTTATTGTCAAAGCTCCCCTTTGGGCCTCTCTTCTTCCTAGCCCACATTCACTCTTTGCAATGAGTGATCTCTCTACCATCCATTCCATGCCTCCCTTTGTGTGAATGTGGTTCCAGAGGCACAGGCTGTAGGTGAAGAAGACATCGCTCTATTATTCTGACCACAGGATTGATCTGGGGTAGGTGTGTGACTTAAGTCAAACTGGGAATTCGCTGAGGATTCTGGAATAGTGACTATTGTGTTCTGAGTAATGAAGGTGTGGATGTAATGCACAGTAGCTCTTTTGGTACCATGAATACAAAAATAACCCACAGAAGAGGGCTGAAATGAGAGACTCATTAAAAAGAGGAGCTTGAACTCTTGAACAACCAACCAAAACCAAACCAGGCTTGAAGATTATAAACTTTGCAGATGTGAAAACCAAGACAACTTCATATTGTAAAAGCCAGTTGGGGTTGGCTCTTCTCTTAATTATAATCAAAAGCATCTTGATAAACTCTCCGCTCATTTGTTCAGCACATCACCAACCACTTCCTTCGCTGTTATAAAGATGAGCTTAAACCACATTCCTACTGTCCTCCAGAAATATGTCATACTAAAGCTGTGGTCCCAGGAAGGAAGGGCTGTGCAGTATGACAACCTGGCATGTGTCATTCAAGCTGCAGGAAGTTACATGTCCTATAAGGAATATTGAGTGAAACTCAAATAGAAGTTTCAGCTGCCAGGAGTCCAGTGACTTTAAGTTAAGGATCACCTGCACTAGTTTACTTCCTTAAATATCTTTCAAAAAGTTTTTACTGAAAGCACCTCTTCTTCCACCTCATCCTACCCCTAAATTCACCCAAATTCTCATGAATAGAAAGCAATGCTGTAGATCAAAATCTGAGCCTTGAACTTCACAATTTCTATGAAACCTGTTGACCAAGACTGAAAAAGGAAAATGAGGTCAAAATCTAGGTCAGGGTAGAACAGTGCTCCCAGGTCCATATTCTAAAACCTGGCACTTTCCACATGGACAGGTCAGTAGTCAAGAAATAAAATAAAATCAAGGAGACTTCCTTAAAACATTTTAGTATATTGGGAAAAAAAGCATTGCTAGAAACCCTATTGTTCCATTCCAGGAGTATCTATGGTAACCATTTTGAGCTGCTAACTTTACAGATAGTTATTTGTGTCACCAGCTGACGGCGTTGTCCAGCCACTCCTTAATATTGTCTAGACACCTTTCCCTTGGATTTCCTTCAGAATGTTCCCTGGCATGCTTGTGTCGTAAATTTCCACTCTTCCAATTTCGATTGTGGTACTTTCATTAGTTAAAGTACAGCTTTCCCAGCAAACAGATCAGCATTGCACTTGATTTACTTCCCCTGATCATTTCAAACAGCCCATGTACTATTACTATTTCATACTGCAACCTAATGTTATGGTAACCTAATTCTTTATGGCCTCAAATTGTTCATTTTTTTGAAAATGTGTTCTTATGCCTAGGGCACAAGTGAGTGTATAAATCCTACTAGAACCCGACTATAAGCTTCTCAAGGGCAGAAATCGTTTTGCCAATGGGTTGCCCAAGTAGACTGGAAGGAAGGAGGACAGAACTGCTCGAATCATTATCCCTGCAACCTCCTGTTGAGTTACTGTGGGCTGGCTATGTCTTTTGCAAACTTTCAATTCCTGTCGGCTGCCTCTTGCCACACAGCCCTCTCTGTCCTCAGTTCTGATACCTATACCTTCTCTCTGCCCTTCCAGGCCTAGGATTAATAACACAGACCTAGGGGCACCTGGGTGGCTCAGTGGGTTAAGCCTCTGCCTTCGGCTCAGGTCATGGTCTCAGGGTCCTGGAATCAAGCCCCACATCAGGCTCTCTGCTCGCAGAGAGCCTGCCTCCCGCCCCCCCCCCCCGCCCCCCGCTCTGCCTGCCTCTCTGCCTACTTGTGATCTCTGTATGTCAAATAAATAAAATCTTTGAAAAAAAAAACAAAACACACAGACCTAGAAGTAAATCCCATTTTCTCCATCCCCTGCCTATTCCTTTGTAAAAAGCTCTCTCAGTAAACTATCCTCAAATTATCTCATTGTGTGTCACCTGTTACCCTCTGGGGAGACGGCAACCGCTCTTTATGCAACATGATTACACAAAAGCAGTTCCAAATATCAGTGACTTATATTCTGAATATAGGTTCAGGGATAAAATATGCATTTTTAATGCTTCAAATAAATAAAGCAATGTGCAATAAAATGGGTAAGGGCATCTAATAGAAAAGGGAACACTAGTATTATCTACAGTCTAAATTGGTATTTCTTGACGACCAGTTAAATTTATTCCATTGGTCTGGGCTCTGGCAGTGATGTGCTGGAGCCAATGTGCATTTGGAGGGCTGACTGTGCATATCTCATCCCACTCTGGGTTTAGCAATGCATGCTGGTGGCTTGACACTGGCCATAGTGGTAGTATTTACACCACAGAAATTGGCAAATGCTACAGATCAGGGGTTTGTCTTTGGGAGAACTGTTAACTAGCACATCACTTTCTGTGTGGTTCATATAAAAGTTGCTGCATTGTCTGCAACCTCACATATGACAGTTTGGCTTCAGTTGGGCTCTCTCAAAAGTACAGCCTGAGATAAGGACTTGGGTGCAGGTTGCATATTTGAGAGATGGTCCCATGGGAAGTTGGGATGATCCCAGAATGATGAAATAAGGAATGAGGGACAGCCAATTAAAAGGTGAATTGATCTGTTTTCACTAGAGGCAATGGGGCTCCATCTTATGTGGACCTCTACAAAACAGTATAGAATGTGCTGACGATAAAATCTAAGATCTACAGAGGCAATGTGGCATGAGGCACAAAACTAACTCTTACACATTAGAACCTTCCTGGTCCTGCAACAGAGTGAGCTTGATAAACAGACACTTCTATTCCTGAAATATGGAACTACAAGGCCAGGATCATTTCATTAAACAAGATGATCTATGTGAAAGAACTGAATGTGAGAGAACTGAAGCATGAAACTCTCCACTTCATTTTAATACTTACTCTGTCCTGAAACTGTCTGTGTTAGAAGTTCATCATTTATCTATTAGAGAAGAGAGGAAACTCACCTCCCAAGGCCTCAGATGAGAAAGGAAAAGTGGTAAGTGAATGTCACCAAGGTCAACCATCTGCTTATTAAGGAGAGAGTCAGGTTTCCTTGCCCCCGGGAAGCTGTAACCTGGCCATGTCCACAGATCTCTCCAGTGAATTAACTTCTGGTTTTCTTTATTTAAGGGGGGAGGGGTAGCACAGGTCTCTACTCTTTGGACATTTGACACAAGAGAAAGAAGCCTCCCCAAAAGAAGGCTAAGGATCCCAAATGGGCCCTGACTATAACCTATATTAAAAGCAGGGAGTACAAGGGACTTTACGAGAAAGGCAGGAGGCTGGGAACACTTTGGTTTTCCTGCCCTAGCTGCATTGCCTTCATCTTGATGCATCTGGAAGATCCAGTTAATCAATTAGAAGATGGTCAAAAGAGTTTTTTCCTCCCTAATACTAACAGGAATTTCTGATGCAAAGGGCTCTTGCTATTCTGTATCATTAATAATTTTAAAGAAAGAAGCAGAAGAGACTTTGGAAGATGGTTGTAGAGACTGAAAACTTAGGGCCAGTGGCCTGGGCTCATCCCAGAGATGTGCTGGGGGAGCTGTAGGGTTTGTGTGTGTTTGTTTCTCCCAGTAAATATTTTGTTAATATTTACTTTATGCCAGGCACTGCCCTGATTTCTGGAGATAAAATAGTAAACAAAATAGACACATACATGAACTTTCTTTTTTTCATTTTTTTATTATCTTCTATAAGAGAACTAAACTGTCCCAAGTTGCTCTTAAGGCTGTTTCCACATTTTCGTGGTGTTCTTGGGCCCCCCTTCCTGTGCTTCTTCCTGCCATAGAATCACCAAGTAATCCTCTTTGCAGCTCACCTGCTTCCTCCCCTCCACCAGCTCTGCAAACTGGCAGAAGGATCAATTTACTTAAGGAATTACTTCTAAAATTTTCAGAGATCTACAATTAAGGTGGGTCTATGCAATTTGCAAGGACAAAGAAATGAGTGATTGACTCATGTAGAAATCAGTAGAACATTAAGAAAGAAATGACAAACATCTTGGGAAACAGGTTAACAGTGCTATGGACTGATAAACTTTTCCATTTTGCTTTTTAGAGCCTGAGAAATATTCTAAACAATATTATGCAATAAATAGAGAAGCAATAATAACACAAATTAGCCCCTTTGAGGGAAGCCAGTTCTATCTGGCTTCCTCACTGGCTGGTGATTCAGTTCCCCTTCGAATTGAGGGTGCTGCTCTGAAACTCAGTTCAGACAGACTGCCTGACCCTGGCTGGCCTCTCTCCAAGAAAGGCTGGATTGAAGACACTAGGGAGGGCCTTAACCTCTACATGGATGGATTTTGCTTACAGTTGCCTGGCACTGAGCATTGCCTCTGCCTAGAACTTGCCAACACTAGACCCATACCTAGCAGGTTGATGTCCTGGGCTACTAATGATTGTCAAGAAATGGTTCTTAATATACAACAACCCTTCTCTCTACTTAGTTGCTATCCAAGTTCTTCGGGACCAGCTCTGAAGAGCAGCTCAGTTTTACTAGTCTCAGTTTTACCCCTCCCTGAAGACTCACTGCCTTTTTTACATCATGTCTTATTTGAGGCGCTCCCTGCCCCTTGACAAAGCTAAAGCGTCCCAAGATGATGGTTGTGACTGAGCTTGGAATTCACACTTGCTATTTTCATTCCTAATGTAAAGCCTCTCCAGGGTCATCCATCACTGGTCCTAGAGTCTGAAAAAGGCATGAAAACAGTAGTGAATAATTTCCTAATGTAGTAAGATGTTAGAAAATTAAACTATCCTGGGCAGAGTCCCAGAGATTTTTGCATTCAAATTATGGTACTGGGACAAAGTAAATGCTTCAGAAAAGGTTAGACAATGGCCATTCTCTGTCAGTGCACTGGTTTTAAGATAAGTGGGTCATACTATTTGATCTTTAGGTGCTTATTGAACTCTTTGGCTAAATACAAAACTAAATGGCTAAGGAACATATTGCATCAGTTATCTATTCCTGCATGATAAGTCACCCTGAAATTTAAGACAATAACCACTGTTTATTATGTTCATGAATATGTAGTTTGACATGGCTTGATGGGAATTGTTCATCCACACTCCATGCAACTCAACCAGGGGATGGAGGAGCCATTTCTAGAATGGCTGACTGCCATGGCTGGCTCAGTTTGTGCTGATACTGCCTGACTGCTTAGCTGGAGCTTGGAGCCAAGGATCATGGTTTCTTTCAATGTGGCCTCACCGTGGCTGCTTGAGCTTCCTCACAGCACAACATCCCAGATGTTCTGAAGTACACATTTTTATAGCCTAGCCTCAGAAGTCACACAGCACTTGCTTTCATTTTACTTTATTCATTGAGACAATTACAATGGCCCATTTAGGTTCAAGGAGGAGGGATGTGGACTTTACTTCTTAAAGACTTGCTTGTCAAGATACCAGAACATATGCAATAGAAGATACTATTGCTGCCATGCATGAAAAATCAAATCTGCACAAATCTCAAATGATCTTTATGAAACCTGATTGCAAAAACTTTGGCCCACAAAAAGAAATCAGCCACAGACAGGTATTTGCAAGTGAACTAATTGAATAACATTGCTCAAATGCGGTTGAACATGCACAGCAAAGGTGTGGGTTTTCCTCTTTGGAGAACCATTAAATTGCTACCAAAAAACCTTGATCTTCGAGTGCTAGGCCAAATATTTACAGAAATATGAAAAGTAACAACTCAAATTATCTTCTACATAAGAAAACAAATATGAAGATAAGTGAATATAGTCAACAATTCACAATATGCTTCGGATCTCAAAGGAACATGAGAAAGACATGAAGCAAAATAGAGAAGAGAAAAAGAAAGAAAAGAGAAAAAGAGGAGGAGAAAAGGAAGTGAGGGAGGGAGGGGGAAGGAGAAAATTAGAAGAAAGAAAATTATATAGCAAGGGAGAAAGAAAGGCAGCAACAGGGAAAGGCAAGAAGGGCAATTTTGTCGACATAACACAAGATTTCCCCAGGTACTATTTTGAGCAACTGCCAAATTCCAGGCACCACACCTCCAGCACATTCTTTTTCAGCACTCCACCTTCCTTTCCCATAGCCTGATTTCCTAGAATTCTGAGCAAGAACTGGGCAGCCAGTAGCAATCCTTTCCCTTGTTCAGTGAAGGAAGTTCAGTGACATAAACCCTAGTGGTTTCAAAGATTCCAGGAAGTGAAAAATAACTCTGTATTAAAATATGATCAGAGAAGTGGATACCATATGATACCCAATATCCATCCACTCCAGGAAGAATTCACATGACTCTAAGTATGTTCATTGACTCAAAATATTTAAGCAGATTTTATCTACATGTAACAGGAGCTTTCACTCTGAGTGACATGAGGAACCAATAGAAAGTTTGAGGCAGAGAGGATGGACAGGTAAGGTAGAAGCAAGAAGGAGACTTGAGAAGCTCTTGCAATAATCTAGGCAAAGGGTGATGAGGGCTTGGAAAAGGATGGTGGTAGGATGGCCCTGGTGAGATGTGGCTGAATTCAGGATTTTCTGATGTTACTAGAAATCCACATTATAGCTGTTTGTCCCTCTAATGGGGAGGGCACGTTTTGCATGGAGCACTGGGTGTTGTGCAAAAAGAATGAATACTGTTACACTGAAAAAATAAATAAAATGAAAAAAAAAAAAAGAAATCCACATTATATTAACTTTTGTTATTCCTATCTCTTTTTATCTCTCTAGGACTTTGGGCCCTAAATACCAACAATGGGGGCAGAAGTCAGTATCAGCTTAAGTAGAGTGAGCTAATTAATTAACATTTATCAAACTTCACTATATCTACAAATCTTCTGAGGATCTTATTAAAATGCAGCTTCTGATTGAACAGACTGAGGGTGGGGCCTGCGATTCTGCATTTCTAAGTTCCCAGGTGATGTGATGATCCAGAGAACACAAAATGAAAGGGCAACCTATAAAATAGCAACTGGCCATGTACAATCTTGAACCTCTAAAAATCTCATATTCATTCGCAACTTCACCCAAAGTTTCTGAGGATAAATCATAAAGACATTCTGTTGTTGCTCTTTACATGTTGGCAAGTGGGCTGATGTGCAGACAGATTACTATGGTTTTCTATTTTGTTCCTTTTAATGTAAAGGCTGATTTTCAACTTACAGATGTTTATCTATGCAAAGGTTTCTTATACAAATTAGTAGCAATAAGTTACACAAGCTGAGCATGCATATAATTGTATAAAACGGCAAATTCAAAACTATGTACACATATTTAACTCTTAAAGATCACAACACAAATGTGAAGTCAGAGCTCATTAAATTAGAGACTGATTTAACCAAATAATTTGTGCAGCCATTACACAGGTGTTCCATTTCAGAAAGTATTAGAGCATAGTGCCGGGGGCCTCAAAGCTAATTTCTAACCTAGACTAATCATGCCAGGAATAATGAGCTGCCGTTACTGCCTTGTGAATCAGACCCTATGATATTTAAAATAATTAAGATCAAAGCCGAAGTAGAAGGTCACTGAATTCACCAGTCATAAAATGTTAGCACAAAACCAAAGGCTGTACTTGTTTGCTTAACAATCTTTAACGCTCAAGTTATAAAATGGCAGTAAGAGGGACACAAATACCATCTTCAAAATTGTTGCTCTCCACAAAGGAATTGCCGGCAAGTACAGAAGCCTCCCAATAAAAGGTTATTTAAAGTAAAGATGTTACTCAAAAGTCATTGTAAGTATTAAAAAGACCAGGAAACTTAAGAGATGGACTGGCTGATGGGATCTATCAGCCTGCTGGCTTCAATCCCAATAGATGAACTGGGATGAAGATCTGCTTCCCATTTGTAGGCGGTGGGAAAGAAGTGTGAAATGAATTGGTTCGTCCGGGCTGAGTTCCCAGGAAAAGGGTGTCTTTTCATACCAAGAACTCCCACCCAAACTGGCAGGGTGCTTCAAGCCAAAGATTTAGACAGTCAAATAAGTGCTAATTGAGTTAGAGGTTTGGTTAGGAAGTGGGTTAACAATTAAGTTCAGCTCGGGCCCTTTAATGGCCCAACCACTAGCCTTGAGAAGCTTTGGTATAGCACACCAAAGCAGAAGGCTTTCTAATCCACTACTAAGACTTTGACTGAAATTCCTAATCTTTGGCTGGAACAAGTGTGAGACAGTAGAGAGATAAGTGGCCCATGGTGACAGAGGCAGAGGAAGTTATGAAGTTGATACTGAGGATGTGTGTATTCACAAGATTCTACCAGAGATATGCAAGTCTGCAGAACCACAATGGGGAACTCCAAGAAAAAGAATTTCATCCTTAAAAGAAGACAACACTTGTCAATGGCTTTATGTTGCTGTTTTCTGTGGCCAAGTTCTCAGCAAGTGTTACTACTAAAGAATCAAACAAACAGTATTTTAACAAATACTTTTCATCAGGCTTATTATTGCCAGACGGTGTTCTTATTGCTTTCCAAATGTTACTGGTTCACTTATAATTCATAACAAGCCTCTGAAATAAATAACATTATCATCATCAATTTACAAATTAGGAAACTGAGGCAGAGAGAAGCTCAAGAACTAATAAGTGGCATACTTGGGATTCAGGAATTTTGGATGAGGCATCTACCTGGGTTAAAAAAGATGGAATGTTACAGAAGAAAGAAGCAAATATTTATTATTCTACTTGGAAGGAAGGAAGATATATAAATACCCAAGGGAAAATTTAATAGGGCTCTTCACTGCCCTTTTCCCACAAGTACCAAAATGAAAGCCCATTAATAAAGCTTAAAACTGAAATTTAGTACAGATAAAAGCAATCCTCATTACCCAACATATAATTAACTGGAGAATTCACAGCTGTGGGACATTACAGGGGAAGGATGAGGCTTGTCGATTCAGGCTGCTGATTTTCAAACAAGGTGTTAAAACCAAGCCACCAGATCTCTTCAATGCAGGCGATAGCATTGGCCACTTTGCCATAGATGGTGGTGAGAATTCTAAATGTGGAAAACAGATTCTAAGAGTCTTATGGAATAAAGAAATTGAAGATGAACGGGTGTCCCCTGCTAAGCAAAATCTGCCCTTTCACGCATTCGCTCCATTTCCTCTTGCAACTTTACTAATAGAAGACTGTTCAGTCTCCCATCATACTCAGTCAAGTCCAAAATCAGCATTCTCTTTTCTCCTCATGGCCTTCCAAGCTTCTGCCAAACTCCTTCTCAAAGCCTTATGACAACTACCACCATTATCGCTGTCCCTCCACAGGACTGATACCTACTGGCTCCCAGAATACTCCCTCCCTCAACTGAGGACTTTGGTACCAGGATCACAGTCTGTAGATCACCATAGCTCTTGCCAACTGGTGACATCCTAGTAGACAACACAGTCATTATCAGATACCTATGGTGCTCTGTCTGCCTGAACCCAATACTAAAATTTCTAATGCCTTTGCTAATCTACTTCCTTGAACATAACCTGAATTTCGGGATTGTTCCACTTCTGAAATTTTAATTCCAGATAACCCTTTCTTCTGAGCACATTCTTCCAATTTCTTCCCTCACTCATGATGTCCGCTAGTCCTAGTAGCTTTCCTTTTCCTCCATTCGAAAAGCCTCCTCTGGGCTTCTTTTCCTAAGCAGTCTTGTCATCCTGGTTTGTTCTTTTGATTTCTACTTCACCTATTAGCTCCTACTGCCTTGTCCTTTTACCATAATTCTAAACCCTAGATCAATCGAGCCACATGCTTTCCCTCCTTTTATACCCAGGCAGTCAAATACTGGTGGGAAAAAAACACCACGAAACTTTGCAGATGAGTGACACTGTTGAGAGGTACACAACTCTGAAAGCACATCTATAGAATTATAGTTTCCAGGAAACATGATTTAATCCCTGGCCTCTGGCAAAAGTGACTAATTAGCTCAAGACCCCCTACCTCAGTGCCAAAGCTCATGGGAAGTCAGGCTCAACCCAGGTGGATAACAGTATTACACTTGAGATAACTTGGGCCCAATCCAAATTCTCTTATACAATAAACTCTCAGGTTTAACCAAGTTATTTTATAGTTCTGGAATTTTACTGCATGCAATGCCATGTAAAATTAGTGACATTTGGGAGTCCTTTTTTGCATTTTAGTGGCATTTGTTTGAAAAGAATTTGACCTATACTACTAAATAATATGCTTAATGATGGGGTCCAAAGATGGCAATGAAATGGAGGTAAAAGACATGCATCACACAGCCGAAAGCTAAAATCACAGCTTCAAAGGGTTGAGGAACAGTCTCAAGGCTTATGTTCAAATATCTTTTTATTTAACAATATTACTTTTTTAAAAAAAAACCCTCCTGGGCCTGCATTAATTGTTGTCTCTCCAAAATCATCTTCAATTTCAAATCCAAATATCTTATTACTCCATTAAGCAGCTCATAATATCTCATGTATAATATCACTTTCCATACAACCAAAGATTTCCACCTCTATTAATGATCTTTCTAAACATGATTAAACTCTTCCCTGTCATCTTAAGGATAATGTATAAACATTTAGCTATTTCTTTGTTAAAACTCAATTACATAACTTGTAACATCTGTTTGGCTGCCCAAAGAATTTTTATGATTCCCCCTGGGTTTTTGTCTTTATTCCCAAAGTTGAGGTGGCTAGAAAAATATCCTACAAATAAATTTGTTGCTAAACCACAATAAATATGTCCTATTATCTCAGAGGTATCAGGAAGTTTAATAATGGCCTCTAAACATCTCCCTGAGTGTTGTCCCTTTCAGGTTAACCCCAGAAATAGTCTAAGATTTATGAAAAGTAATATATTCCACTCAATAATTTGAAAAATATCTCATACATAATTTTTAGAACTTCTCCTATCACTTCTGGTTTCAAACTAAGGACAATGTTTTTCAATCCCAGGTTGGCTTTGTTGACTTCATACTTGTTTGTAGAACCTGGTGAACAGAATAGGACAAAGTCAAATGGCATTTCCACTCTGGGTTTCAGGTACTTCAGCTCTCAATGAGAGTGTAACCTCTGGCTTCTCTCTGCTCCTCCAGATTCCAGAGCCCATGGTTCAAATGCTATAGTGCACATGAAAGAACTTTGAACAGCATAATGAGATTTATCAATAGAAGAGCAAAGCTAAATGACACCAGGAAGGCTTTTGGTGACTGGCAGGAATATTATTCATCTTTTACAACTTCTCATCTTATGTATGTCAGGTACTCAGTAAATGTTTAATGAACAAAAGCCCACTTTATATTGCTATAAAAGAATTAATAATATGAAACAATTCTGCCACAAAAGCTAGAAAATTCCTTTCTTATAAAATCTGAAGTATGTTCAAACCTGACTCAGTCACCAAAAACCTCTTCAGAAAGCAGAGTGACAAACCCTCAAAATTAGGCCAAAGGAGTTTTCCCTCAGGAAATTGGTCAAATAACTGAAATTATCACCTCTTCAAGTCAAGTTAACTTTCAGAGAGAAACTAATTTAAAAAATTAGTTGTTCATCTATGTGAAAGACTAGTGCACCTATCAAGATAAGTTACCCTGAAGACATAATACTATCTGTTAATTACTGAAGAAGAGACTTCAAATACTAGAAAACGTAAAAGTGTTCACCATGTCAGAGAATTTATTGAAGCAACTGAGGTACATTTAGCTTGTAAAAGAAAAAAATAAGGGGAAATATGGAAACATGATAGCTTCCAAATTAATTGCTCTTAATGTAAAAGAGGGAAGAGATTTACTCTATTTAGGTCCGGGAGGAACAAGCAAAAATAGACAGATTTTAAAGAAGAGTATGTTAGCAACTAGACCTGCCAAGGAATGAGACAGGCCCTTTAGAGAAGTGACCTCCCTTTCATGGTATCACATCACAAGGCAAAAGCAGCAGTCAGTGGGATTCCTTAATACACCTAACCTGATGACTTTTCTTCAAAACGTTAAAAAAAAAAAAAAAACTTATCTTCAGTTTTAACCCAGAAAACGAATGGGACCAATGTGAGGGACCAGATGAATGATGCTCTTAGAACCCAGAGAATAGGCATTTCTTCATTATTTAAAGGTGACCAGCTGAAAACCAGGAGGCAAACACAACAGAACTAACACTCCAGAGGGCTCTAGATTTGTGGCTTATAGCACACAAAACTAGAGCTCTTCTTTGCTCTAAGCACAGTAAATACTTACTGAATTAAAACATAGGCAGAAACTGAAGGCAGGCAGAGTGAAATAGTGAGAAATGCCCTCCCTGACATTTCTAAATATGCCAGAGAAACTTTCAACCGCATGTTATAACTTTATAAATTATGTGTAAACATGACCTCTGAAAAAATGCCAAGGTCGATGAGGCTGAGAGTGACTTCTTTAGTGAATCATAGCTGGGACAGTCATTTTCAAACTCGGCATGCAATTTTCCACATCTTCTCCAAAATAAGCAGTGTAATGAGTACACACATGATCCAGGCTTCCTCCCGCCAGCTTCCCATCCCCCCATTACACATCATTTTCCCAGTAATAATTCTCTGCTTTGGTTCAGGATGTCCCACCCTACCAGTCCTAGCCTTTCTTTTCCCTTCCTATCCCTCACTACTAGAACTTCTAAAAATCATTCACAGCATTCTACAGGCAATTTACAAATGGAAAACCAACCTCAAATCCTACCCATTATTTTATGCTTATTTTGATTTCTGCCTCTGATATACTGACTCCAACAAACGGAAGGGACTTAGGCAGTTCAGTCCAGGTTTTTTTTGCCTGAAATACTGCCTTAATCATATAAGTAACTACAGTTTCTGAAGCACAGACCTATTTAGGCAACTTCTATAATTGGCTTATATTAGGATTCCTATTTTAAAGATAAGAAAACTTTCCCAAAGTTGTTCTTAAGAAGTGAGGAAAATGAGATTCAAGCTGTATTTATGCACTTTACAACTCAAGCAGTTAAACATTACACTACCTTTCAGTCAATCCACAACAATTTAAAACTTCAAATTCATCTCTGGTTTCTCCCATTTTCACACAAGTGATACGTAAACCTTGTTTCTCCTCTTACTCTCTTAGGGACAGTCTCATCTTTGACAATTCCAACACCATACCTGCTCAAAACATTGTAATAATTCCCTGTGGACTCCAGAATGGAAGGCCACTAAAAAACAAACAAACAAATAAAAACTGTTATTCAAGATCCTCAACATTATAGTTCCTCTACAATTTGAGAGTTACTGCCCACTATTTTTCTCAGATTTAGGTGAACTGACTTTGTCAGCCCAGACTGGAGACACATGGCATGAGAAGGAAATTTTTCTTTTTATTAATTTACAAATTTATTTTTATGAAAAGGGAATATATGAAATTAAAACTGGTCTTGCCCATCTGGGATCCAAATCAACCTATTTACTCTCTCTAGAATGTTTCTCACACCCTCAGCCTACACAGCACATCTTCTTAGGAAGGCCTCCTCTCACTAAAGATGTTGAATCCATACCCATCATTAAAAGCCCGGGCTCGTTTCTCTACCCATGTGATACAGTTGCTGACTTTCCCAGCAGGTTATTCCTTCTTCTTACAGTCACTTAGGGTCAGTTCTACTTGCTCAGAGCTTTACAAATGTTAATGTTACTGACAAGTGTTATATTTCCCATTCTTGATGTTAGCTTGATGTTAAACTAAGAAGGGAATTAGATCAGGCCTTATAGAATTTAACTGCTCCCCCCCTTTTTTAACATATCCTGGGCATTCAGTGAGTGTTACTAAATTAATAATTTCAAATGTATAGAACATAAATTACTTTCTGGTATGGAGTCGTATAAAAATTGGCTACAATTTAAAAAACTGATTTTCAATTTTACCATTCAAGAAACTGCACTTTACTGATTGTTCAAGTCAATACCAATTTTGATTCAAACACTCTCTTCCACCAATCCCATAAAATAGTGAAAAACATCTTGGAAATTTCAGTGTTTGGCATTATTCACAAGAGCTAATGAAAACTCCTTGGTCTGACAACATATGCTGTCTTCTTGTTCAGAAATAAGGGTTTACATAGCAAGGCAAGTGTACTAGAAGGTCATTCAGTTCATAAGCCATAGTTCCTACAGCAGTATAGAACAAAAGTCCCCAGAAAACAAGAAAAATTCTCACAGCTCTTCCAGGTCTTTATCTGATATAACCAGCTTTCTATCACAACTACACATTGCCCAGCATGAGAGCAGGGACCATACTACTAGCATGTTCACACTTCTTAATCTATCACAAAAATTTTCATTTGAGGAAGAGGCCATTTCACCTAAGACTCGAATGGAACACCTACTCTGTTACCTGATTGCCCTTGGCCTAGAGGCTCCTGGAAGATAATACTTCTGTTGCGAATATAGAGATCAAACACCCACCACTCCTCCCATCCCCCTCCCCTAACTGCTCCTTTCCCCCCTATATCTCTCCCCAAAGGATGCTCCCAGCTTCTCCTAAGGAATAATTTTTGGTGAGTGAGTAGCAAAAACAGCATGGGATAGAGTGAGAGTCAGAGAGAGTCTTAGGTCCAAAGAATCACAGGGCACATATAATATGCCCTGAGGTACAGTCTACAGGCTGCCTAAACAAAAGATTTAAAATAAAATCTAAAGAGAAATAAGCTACTTAATTTAATAGTAACAGCTTCTATATTATCTTTAAATATGGAAAAGGAAGAAATAACACTTGAATAAATTTGATATGCAAGGTAGTTTCAACTCTAACAAAAGGTTTGTACTTATACAGAGAATGGTTCTATTATACCTGATTTTTAATCAACTCTTTTTGCACATATACAGAGGGATAATGGTTAGAGATGGCCTTCTGTTTCAGAGTACTATGTTCTGTGGCTTGGCATTAAGAGACAGTTTGCACCTGCTTTGTATCTCACCTAATTATCATCAAATTTGAAAGAACTCTAGAATTTATACAGGAATATCATAATGAAGCAATATTCCTGGATATTGCTCAAAGGGTCTGATGATCAAATTGTAACATTCTAATAATAAAAGCTATCATTAACTGAATGCCTAGCGAAGCTAGGCACAGGCCACACTATTATGTGTTTTATTTATCTAATCACCCAATCAACCCTTTAATGTAACAGAATCATTACCATCTATACTTTACAAATGAGGAAACTGAGGCACGAGTAAGTGAAATGAATTGCCTGAGGTCAATGAGCAAAAGGCAATAATGCTAGAATTCTAATCCAGTCAGAATTCAGAGCCAACATAAGTAACTAGTGTGTTATGTGTCCTTCTCAAACAAGAATTGCCAAGTGTTTAAAACTATCAACTGTTAAATAAACGCCTATTCCTGGTGAGGATTAGGACCAAAATAGGTACTCACACATTACTCATGGAAATGTCACCTGATGCAGCTATCTTTAAAAGCAATGTGATAATGCTTATTAAAATTATTAGTGCACACAGCCTTTGCTCTTGCAGCCCTACGCCCGGGAGTTAATCCTGTACAAGGGCAGAATGTTAAATTCTACTCCACAAGGGGAAATGCTGAGTAAACTGTGGCGTGGTCCTACCATGGAAAACAACACAGCCCTTAAAAGCAAAGAGGTAGATCCACCCAGTCAGCTGACTCCAAGATAGTAAGCAAAAAGATGTAAGATATATCCAATTTTTGTAAAAACATGATTTGGAATTGAAGGGCAGCAAGACTTCTCTGGATGCTGTTATGGTAGATACTATGTCATTACATATTTGTCAAACCCACAGGATATACAACACAAGAAAACTCTAAGGATGGATTTTAATTAATATGTATAATAATGTATCAATACTGGCTCATCAATTTTAACAAATGTACAAAACTAAAACAAGACTTAAGAATAGAAAATACTGGGGGAGGGTAGTTGAGGGGCTTATAAGATCTTTCTGTACTTTCCACTAAATTTTTATGTAAACCTAAATCCGCTCAACAAAAGACTATTAATTTAAAAAAAATGGCTAGAGACCACTATGCATGTATTTAAATATAAATTTAAATATTATAATAGGCACAGAAAAAAATTGTAGGTTATTAACTTCAGTTGCAGATTTAAGGGGCAGAAGAGAAGAAGATGAGGGAGTTAAGCCAAAAAATAGGGCTTTTTTCAAATTTTTCAACTTACAAAATGAAAACAGTAGGTGTTCCATGACCTAATTCATGTAAAATTGTGTGTGTGTGTGTGCGTGTGTGTGTGTGTGAGAGAGTATAGAAGGAAAAATATAGATGTGAAAAAACTCAGTTGGAATTTTTTCCAGTTACTTTTAGAACACTTAAACCTGGGCACCTAGGTGGCTCAGTTGGTTAACAACTGCCTTTCAGCTCAGGTCATGATCCTGGAGTTCTGGGATCGAGTCCTGCATTGGGCTCTCTGCTCAGCAAGGAGGTCTCCTTCTCCCTCTCATGCTCGCTCCCTCTCATTCCCTCTCTCAAATAAATAAAATCTTTAAAAAAAAAAGAATATTTGATGCTATCACTTCATAAATATTCCTTTCCTCAGCTCACCTTCAAACCACGAGACAGGGATAATAATTGATAAGAAACTATCATTAAATGTGGAACTGGATCTTCAGATCATGCTCTTTGCATAAAGCACAATCCAATGGTGAATTTGAAGTTGCTGGGTGTAATAACTATGATCATGTGTTCTTCCTCATTCCAAAGTCAACACAAAATAATAATGAGACCTCTGCAAGACAGCCTGAGAACTTCTACAGGTGTTCAATTCAGCACAGAGTTCTTCATCTTAGATTTCCTTTTAAACAAGATTTTAAGACCTTGGCTGGAGGAGTCTACACCACACACATACATACGCATACACAGCACAAATGCACTCAAAGAGACCTACCAAAAAATATGCTGATAAAACTTCAGCTGTAGAGATATATAATTTATTTCAAGATTTAATTCTGAAGTCTTCTAGTTGGATAATCTACTTGAGTAATCAAGCAGATATCTCCTAGCTCCTAAATGTAGCATTCTCACCGAGAGTTGTTACAGGAGGTTTCACATACCTCAAGGGACAATTTCCAACCATATCCTTCAAGGCGTATTTTCCTCTAATTAAACCTAACCCCTATTACCTCCTGGATGCCTCTAAGGGCTTGGTTTTCAAGTCACTGTGTTGTCTGGTTTGCCTTCTGAGATAGTTGCAAATGCAGCTAGTCCCACCTAGGCTCAGCCCGCTGAACCCTGAAAAACCGTGAGCAGGAAACAGCCAGGGCCTCCTGCGCAGGATTTACGTGATGAAATGCAGCTCACAATTAGCTGCCCCTGCAATTTTCACACCTGGGGCTCTTGAGCTTTGAGGGTGCAGGTGGCCTAATGCAGGAGTAATTAGTTCCATGTCATTAATTATTTATATGGAGCTTATCACCCTGGGTTGGCAATTTTTGTTGACTCAAAACTGCAGGTGCACAAAGGAAAAGGGCATTTTGAACACTTGGTCTCTTTTTTTTTTTTTTTTTTTTTTTTTTTTTTTTTTAATTTTATTTTTTTTTATTTATTTTTTTTCAGCGTAACAGTATTCATTCTTTTTGCACAACACCCAGTGCTCCATGCAAAACGTGCCCTCCCCATCACCCACCACCTGTTCCCCCAACCTCCCACCCCTGACCCTTCAAAACCCTCAGGTTGTTTTTCAGAGTCCATAGTCTCTTATGGTTCGCCTCCCCTCCCCAATGTCCATAGCCCCCTCCCCCTCTCCCAATCCCACCTCCCCCCAGCAACCCCCAGTTTGTTTTGTGAGATTAAGAGTCATTTATGGTTTGTCTCCCTCCCAATCCCTTGGTCTCTTAAAAGTCAGAGAGAAAATGGTGCTCTTTGAAGCTTATTATCTTCGAGGTATGCTCCAGGAAAGGCGATGTCATTCATAGCAACCGCAGGGTTTTGAGAGTTGACAAGTAATTTAAAATGGTGACTCACCATTGCTATACTTGCAAAGGTGATTCTGCTTGACTCACACAAAATTCTATTTCTAGTATGTATTTTAGAGAAAAAGTTTTCCCATTTTGTTGTTGTTGAAGAAATGGCAGGGAATGAAAATCCGATGTCAATGTCTTATCATTTGGATCTAATTACTCCTGGAAAACTCAATGTACTTGAAATGACATTACTGGAAGTTCTTATTAATTCCACCTTCAGAACTTCCAGGTGAATTTTATTTCAATGGCTATTAATACATAACTTCATTCTAACCAACTAAATTCCTCTAACCTAGGCTAAGGCAACTGTTGAGAGAAACTCTTCCCTGACTGACATGGTGCTTTATGATTTTAAACTCTGCCTTCCCCTAGTTTCTTACCTTGTTGTTAGTTTCCCATCTATTTCTAGTTAGGCATTTCTCCAAATGAGAGTGGAGCGGGTCTCCCCTGCCCCTCTCCAGATTTCTGTTGGGTTCAGCATGCTCCTTATCAAGTGTTTAAAAGACAAAACTATTTCAGATCTAGTAAACTTTTATCTTACTTCATGATGGCTTGAAAGCAGAGACTGTATGAAGCTAATATTTCAATGGGAAAGAATTTTTGCAGTTGAGACTCTTTTTGATGCCTCGACCATCTCAAAGTAAACTTTAGGTGCCCCTCCTTTTAGGAGACTCCACTCCTTCTGCACTCGCTCACTATACCAGTTAACCAGGACCAATTTAAGAAGCTCTTAGAGGAGCCTCAGAAGCTCCTAACTCTGCATTTCCTGCAATCTCCAGATGATACTGATGGATCACGGATACACTCTGAATAGCAAGCTTCTTGAGCCTACATGTAGAAGCAATTTTCTCCCTTCCAACTGGATAGGCTTCCAGTTTTCCCCTCAAAGACTGGTCCTGTGTCTGCTGACCAAAAAAAAAAAAACAAAACAAAACAAAAAACAACAACAACAAAAAACAAAAACCAGCCAATCCCATCTCAGCCTACCTTTTTCCATAAATTTTGTATTTCAAATTAACTTTTCACTCCATCCTCTAGTTTTTACTGTAAGAAAATTATGGCACATATAAAATAAATTATATATTGAGAAGAAAAAGTGAACATTTAGAGCTGGGGAAGGTGCGCAGTCGTGAAACTCGTGCAAATGTTGCTTTAACACTGTGTAGGTGTGAGGTTCTCAAAATGAGAGCACCCTGCATAAGCAGCACCAGCATCACTTGGGAGCTTGCTAGAAATGCAAATTATCAGCCCCACACTAAATTTCTGAAATAAACTCTAGTTGTGGAGCCCAGTAGTCTGTTCTCACAAGCCTCCAGGTAATCCTAATGTACGCTAAAGTGCACATGCACTGCTTAGTCAAAAATCCAGGGGTTTTGCATTTATTCAATTTCATCCTAAATCACAAATAGCATCAGTATGATATATTTAACCCTGGTCTGGAAGTTTGGAGAGTCTATCTCTACTTTGGTATAAACTCAGTTCAGTCTAGTTGAGAAACCTGTGCAACTTGATCCAGGCTTGAGATTCCATTCCCTTCCTAGTAAGGTAACTGTATAATTTATCTTTTAAACCAGGAACTCGGGGCGCCTGGGTGGCTCAGTGGGTTAAAGCCTCTGCCTTCAGCTCAGGTCATGATCCCAGGGTCCTGGGATCGAGCCCCATATCGGGCTCTCTGCTCAGCAAGGAGCCTGCTTCTCCCTTTCTCTCTCTCTCTGCCTGCCCCTTTGCCTGCTTGTGATCTCAGTCTGTCAAATAAATAAATAAAATCTTTGAAAAAAAAACAAAAAACCAGCAACTCTTTAGAGTGGCAGGAGGTGCTTTTATAATTACACAGGGACAACAGGCATAGACTGGGACTGTCCTAGGTATTCTGAGACTTTATAGGACTGATTTGGACAAGACATAAAAGGCTCAAGTGTCTTCCAGGTCTGAAATTTTTACAACAAACCCTAACATTTTCCACTAGGTATTCATGACTAGTTCTTTTTTCCTAACTCTAAATCTAAAGAGGAATCAATGTATTTTTCAATTGTGTGGTAATTTTTTAATATTTTTAAAAGATTTTATTTATTTATTTGACAAAGAGAGAGAGAGAGAGATCACAAGTATGTAGAGAGGCAGATAGAGTTAAGGGGGAAGCCGGCTCCTTGCTGAGCAGAAAGCCCGATGCAGGGCTCGATCCCAGGACCCTGAGATCATGACCTGAGCTGAAGGCAGAGGCTTAGCCAGGTGCCCCAGTACATTTTTTAACTGTCTTGCTAAACTCAAAAAATTTATCTGACACTCTTGGGATATCAACCTAGGGGATAGATTGTTCAGGGTAGAGTCCTAAAAACTCACAAGTCTCAAAGTCTTGGGTGCAAAAAGAATGCCATTTCAATAGCTAAATATCCCATTAACAGTGTGTTAGTTTGACCCTTTCAGAAATGACAAAGAGAACAATTTGGTCTAAGAATAGTGTACTGGTGTTTGGGTAGAGGTTTTGGTTCTGTTTTGGCTTGGGTTTTTTTCCTACATAAGAGTTGTACAGTATCTTGAAAAGTGGAGGGTACTGATATCTTCACAGGTTTTCAGCCTACTTCAAAAGTTTCAAGAGATTGGGAAACTGGACTAATAGTCCCCTTACCCACCTCCACAATGAAAATTAAATCAGAAGGAAAATGCAAATGATTATCAAAGAGAAATTCAGAAAATCGCATCTTTAGTTTCTAAGTGTTAAAAAGCCATGAACTATGATATATGTATGTGTTCCAGGTATTGAAGTATTTTCCATTTCGTTTAATGTCACAGTAAAAAAAGCAGTCCTTAAAAGTTCACCATTTTTGACCCGGAGTCAAGACGGCAGAGAAATAACAGGCTGAGACTACATCAGGTAGCAGGAGATCAGCTCAATAGCTTATCTAAACATTGCAAACACCTACAAATCCAATGGGAGATCGAAGAGAAGAAGAACAGCAATTCTAGAAACAGAAAATCGACCACTTTCTGAAAGGTAGGACTGGCAGAGAATTTGAATCCAAAACGACGGGAAGATAGACCGTGGGGGAGGGGCCGGCTCCCGGCAAGCGGCGGAGCAACGGAGCACAAAATCAGGACTTTTAAAAGTCTGTTCCACTGAGGGACATTGCTCCAGAGGCTAAACCGGGGTGAAGCCCACGCGGGGTCAGCGTGGCCCCAGGTCCCGCAGGGTCACAGAAGGATCGGGGGTGTCGGAGTGTCGCAGAGCTGCAGGTATTAGAACAGGGAAGCTGGCTACAGAGACAGAGCCGAGGACTGAGCTCTCAGCTCGGGGTTACCTTGAACCGGTCACAGGCTGGGTGAGCTCGAAGCGCGGCCGGAGTCCGGGGATACGGGTGTGATTGGGCGCTGTTCTCTGGGGGCGCACTGAGGAGTGGGGCCCCGGGCTCTCAGCTCCTCCGGGCCGGAGACTGGGAGGCCGCCATTTTCATTCCCGTCCTCCGGAACTCTAGGGAAAGCGAAAGCGTTTAGGGAATAAAAGCTCCCAAAGCAAACCGAGCGGACAACTTAGTCAGGCCCCTGGTAAGGGCAGTGCAATTCCGCCTCGGGCAAAGACACTTGAGAGTCACCACAACAGGCCCCTCCCCCAGAAGATCAGCAAAAAATCCAGCCAGGGCGAAGTTCCCTTAAGTTCAATACCAAGAACAGCAGCGGAATTCTAGAGGAGGAGAAAGCAAAACACAGAACTCATGGCTTTCTCCCCATGATTCTTTAGTCTTGTGGTTAATTTAATTTTTTTTTCAATTTTTTTTTCTTCTTCAGCTAAATTCTTTTTAAATTTACCCTTTTTTTTATTTGTTTATTTACAGCATAACAGTGTTCATTGTTTTGGCATCACACCCAGTACTCCATGCAGTACGTGCCCTCCCTACTACCCTTTTCTTTTTTAATGTTTTTTAACTAGTTTATCTAATATATATATTTTTCTTTCTTTTTTATATTTTTTTATTTGTTTTCTTTTTTTAATTTTTTTTTTTTCTGAACGTCTTTTTATCCCCTTTCTCCCCCCCACTATTTGGGGTCTCTTCTGATTTGATTAAAGCACATTTTTCTGGGATCTATGCCACCCTTTTACTATTTTACTTGCTCCTTCATATACTCTTATCTGGACAAAATCACAAGGCCGAAAAATTCACCACAAAAAAAAGAACAAGAGGCAGTACCGAAGGCTAGGGACCTAATCAATACAGACATTCGTAATATATCAGATCTAGAGTTCAGAATGATGATTCTCAAGGTTCTAGCCGGGTTTGAAAAAGGCATGGAAGATATTAGAGAAATGCTCTCTGGAGATAAAAAAAAGCCCATTCTGGAGAAATAAAAGAACTAAAATCTAACCAAGTTGAAATCAAAAAAGCTATTAATGAGGTGCAATCAAAAATGGAGGCTCTCACTGTTAGGATAAATGAGGCAGAAGAAAGAATTAGTGATATAGAAGACCAAATGACAGAGAATAAAGAAGCTGAGCAAAAGAGGGACAAACAGCTACTGGACCATGAGGGGAGAATTCGAGAGATAAGTGACACCATAAGACGAAACAACATTAGAATAATTGGGATTCCAGAAGAAGAAGAAACAGAGAGGGGAGCAGAAGGTCTATTGGAGAGAATCATTGGAGAGAATTTCCCTAATATGGCAAAGGGAACAAGCATCAAAATCCAGGAGATGCAGAGAACCCCCCTCAAAGTCAACAAGAATAGGTCCACACCCCGTCACCTAATAGTAAAATTTACAAGTCTTAGTGACAAAGAGAAAATCCTGAAAGCAGCCCGAGAAAAGAAGTCTGTAACATACAATGGTAAAAATATTAGATTGGCGGCAGACTTATCCACAGAGACCTGGCAGGCCAGAAAGAGCTGGCATGATATATTCAGAGCACTCAACGAGAAAAACATGCAGCCAAGAATACTCTATCCAGCTAGGCTATCATTGAAAATAGAAGGAGAGATCAAAAGATTTCAGGACAAACAAAAACTGAAAGAATTTGCAAACACCAAACCAGCTCTACAGGAAATATTGAAAGGGGTCCTCTAAGCAAAGAGAGAGCCTAAAAGTAGTAGATCAGAAAAGTACAGAGACAATATACAGTAACAGTCACCTTACAGGCAACACAATGGCACTAAATTCATATCTCTCAATAGTTACGCTGAATGTTAATGGGCTAAATGCCCCAATCAAAAGACACAGGGTAGGGTGTGGGGGGTATAGCTCAGGGGTAGAGCATTTGACTGCAAAAGACACAGGGTATCAGAATGGATAAAAAAACAAAACACATCTATATGTTGCCTACAAGAAACTCATTTTAGACCCAAAGACACCTCCAGATTTGAAGTGAGGGGGTGGAAAACAATTTACCATGCTAATGGGCATCAGAAGAAAGCTGGGGTGGCAATCCTTATATAAGATCAATTAGACTTTAAGCCAAAGACTATAATAAGAGATGAGGAAGGACACTATATCCTACTCAAAGGGTCTGTCCAACAAGAAGATCTAACAATTTTAAATATCTATGCCCCTAACATGGGAGCAGCCAACTATATCAACCAATTAATAACAAAATCAAAGAAACACATCAATAATAATACAATAATAGTAGGGGACTTTAACACTCCCCTCACTGAAATGGACAGATCATCCAAGCAGAAGATCAACAAGGAAAGAAAGGCCTTAAATGACACACTGGACCAGATGGACATCACAGATATATTCAGAACATTTCATCCCAAAGCAACAGAATACACATTCTTCTCTAGTGCACATGGAACTTTCTCCAGAATAGATCACATCTTGGGTCCTAAATCAGGTCTCAACCGGTATCAAAAGACTGGGATCATCCCCTGCATATTTTCAGACCACAATGCTCTGAAGCTAGAACTCAATCACAAGAGGAAATTTGGAAAGAACCCAAATACACGAAGACTAAACAGCATCCTTCTAAAGAATGAATGGGTCCACCAGGAAATTAAAGAAGAATTGAAAAAATTCATGGAAACAAATGATAATGAAAACACAATGGTTCAAAACCTGTGGGACACAGCAAAGGCAGTCTTGAGAGGAAAATATATAGCAGTACAAGCCTTTCTCAAGAAACAAGAAAGGTCTCAAGTACACAAACTAACCCTACACCTAAAGGGGCTGGAGAAGGAACAAGAAAGAAACCCTAAACCCAGCAGGAGAAGAGAAATCATAAAGATTAGAGCAGAAATCAATGAAATAGAAACCAAAAAAACAATGGAACAAATCAACGAAACTAGGAGCTGGTTCTTTGAAAGAATTAATAAGATTGATAAACCCCTGGCCAGACTTATCAAAAAGAAAAGAGAAAGGACCCAAATAAATAAAATCATGAATGAAAGAGGAGAGATCACAACTAACACCAAAGAAATACAGACAATTATAAGAACATACTATAAGCAACTCTACACCAACAAATTTGACAATCTGGAAGAAATGGATGCATTCCTAGAGAGATATAAACTATGTGGTAGTTTATATCTCCACAACTGAAGCAGGAAGAGATAGAAAGCCTGAACAGACCCATAACCAGTAAGGAGATTGAAACAGTCATCAAAAATCTCCAAACAAACAAAAGCCCAGGGCCAGACGGCTTCCCAGGGGAATTCTACCAAACATTTAAAGAACTAATTCCTATTCTCCTGAAACTGTTCCAAAAAATAGAAATGGAAGGAAAACTTCCAAACTCATTTTATGAGGCCAGTATCACCTTGATCCCAAAACCAGACAAGGATCCCACCAAAAAAGAGAACTACAGACCAATATCCTTGATGAACACAGATGCAAAAATTCTCACCAAAATACTAGCCAATAGGATTCAACAGTACATTAAAAGGATTATTCACCACGACCAAGTGGGATTTATTCCAGGGCTGCAAGGTTGGTTCAACATCCGCAAATCAATCAGTGTGATACAACACATTAATAAAAAAAAGAACAAGAACCATATGATACTCTCAATAGATGCTGAAAAAGCATTTGACAAAGTACTTTGTCAAAGTACAAAGCATCCCTTCCTGATCAAAACTCTTCAAAGTGTAGGGATAGAGGGCACATACCTCAATATTATCAAAGCCATCTATGAAAAACTCACCGCAAATATCATTCTCAATGGAGAAAAACCGAAAGCTTTTCCACTAAGGTCAGGAACACGGCAGGGATGTTCATTATCACCACTGCTATTCAACATAGTATTACAAGTCCTAGCCTTAGTAGTCAGACAACAAAAGGAAATTAAATGCATCCAAATCGGCAAAGAAGAAGTCAAACTATCACTCTTCGCAGATGATATGATACTATATGTGGAAAACCCAAAAGACTCTACTCCAAAACTGCTAGAACTTGTACAGGAATTCAGCAAAGTGTCAGGATATAAAATCAATGCACAGAAATCAGTTGCATTTCTCTACACCAACAACAAGACAGAAGAAAGAGAAATTAAGGAATCAATCCCATTTACAATTGCATCCAACACTATAAGATACCTAGGAATATACCTAACCAAAGAGGCTAAGAATCTATATGCAGAAAACTATAAAGTACTCATGAAAGAAATTAAGGAAGACACAAAGAAATGGAAAAATGTTCCATGCTCCTGGATTGGAAGAATAAATATTGTGAAAATGTCTATGCTACCTAAAGCAATCTACACATTTAATGCAATCCCTATCAAAATCCCATCCATTTTTTTCAAAGAAATGGAACAAAGAATCCTAAAATTTATATGGAACCAGAAAAGACCTCAAACAGCCAAAGGAATATTGAAAAACAAAGCCAAAGTTGGTGGCATCACAATTCCGGACTTCAAGCTCTATTACAAAGCTGTCATCATCAAGACAGCATGGTACTGGCACAAAAACAGACACATAGATCAATGGAACAGAATAGAGAGCCCAGAAATAGACCCTCAACTCTATGGTCAACTAATCTTCAACAAAGCAGGAAACAATGTCCAATGGAAAAAAGACAGCCTCTTCAATAAATGGTGCTGGGAAAATTGGACAGCCACATGCAGAAAAATGAAATTGGACCACTTCCTTACACCACATACGAAAATAGACTCAAAATGGATGAAGGACCTCAATGTGAGAAAGGAATCCATCAAAGTCCTTGAGGAGAACACAGGCAGCAACCTCTCTGACCTTAGCCGCAGCAACATCTTCGTAGGAACATCGCCAAAGGCAAGGGAAACCAGGGCAAAAATGAACTATTGGGATTTCATCAAGATCAAAAGCTTTTGCACAGCAAAGGAAACAGTTAACAAAACCAAAAGACAACTGACAGAATGGGAGAAGATATTTGCAAACGACGTATCAGATAAAGGGCTAGTGTCCAAAATCTATAAGGAACTTAGCAAACTCAACACCCAAAGAACAAACAATCCAATCAAGAAATGGGCAGAGGACATGAACAGACATTTTTGCAAAGAAGACATCCAGATGGCCAACAGACACATGAAAAAGTGCTCCACGTCACTCGGCATCAGGGAAATACAAATCAAAACCACAATGAGATATCACCTCACACCAGTCAGAATGGCTAAAATTAACAAGTCAGGAAATGACAGATGCTGGCGAGGATGCGGAGAAAGGGGAACCCTCCTACACTGGTGGTGGGAATGCAAGCTGGTGCAACCACTCTGGAAAACAGCATGGAGGTTCCTCAAAATGTTGAAAATAGACTACCCTATGACCCAGCAATTGCACTACTGGGTATTTACCCTAAAGATACAAACGTAGTGATCCGAAGGGGCACGTGCACCCGAATGTTTATAGCAGCAATGTCTACAATAGCCAAACTATGGAAAGAACCTAGATGTCCATCAACAGATGAATGGATAAAGAGGATGTGGTATATATACACAATGGAATACTATGCAGCCATCAAAAGAAATGAAATCTTGCCATTTGCGATGACGTGGATGGAACTAGAGGGTATCATGCTTAGTGAAATAAGTCAATCGAAGTAAGACAACTATCATATGATCTCCATGATATGAGGACGTGGAGATGCAACATGGGGGGTTAGGGGAATAGGAGAAGAATAAATGAAACAAGATGGGATTGGGAGGGAGACAAACCATAAGTGACTCTTAATCTCACAGAACAAACTGAGGGTTGCTTGGGGGAGGGGAGGTTGGGAGAGGTGGGGGTTATGGACATTGGGGAGGGTATGTGCTATGGTGAGTGCTGTGAAGTGTGTAAACCTGGCGATTCACAGACCTGTACCCCTGGGGATAAAAACACATTATATGTTTATAAAAAAATTAAAAATATATTAAAAATTTTAAAAAATAAAGAGCGAACACCCACAAAACCTAACAAAAAAAAAAAAAAAGTTCACCATTTTCAGCCTTCCTTTAGCCTAACATCAATTTAAGAGAACCTAAAATACATTTTCCCCCTCTAGGAGATCCATGAATTTCTAATTGTTTTCCTTAGTGATTTTATTTCCCACTAAGTCTCCCAGTTTGAAGCCCAGCTTTCAAAATTTACTCCTGATATCTAAATGACAGATTTAAACCACTGTCCCCAACCAAGGGTGCTGGAAAATCAAGAAACCAAGAAGCATTTAATGGACACTTAATATTTTATGGTAGTTATCAATCATAAATGAAGTTCTGCTTTTTAGGTGTCATGGTTTTCTTCATCATCTAAAAGTACCTTTTTCTTTTTCTTTTTTTTTAATATTTTTATTTATTTATTTGACAGACAGAGATCACAAGTAGGCAGAGAGGCAGGCAGAGAGAGAGAGAGAGGAGGAAGCAGGCTTCCCACAGAGCAGAGAGCCCGATGCAGGGCTCGATCCCAGGACCCTGGGACCATGACCTGAGCCGAAGGCAGAGGCTTTAACCCACTGAGCCACCCAGGCACCCCTAAAAGTACCTTTTTCTTAAACAATATGTTGAAATACAGAAAGGCTTGGTGATCCATGCTATTAATTATCCATTCTGAATATTACAAACATATTTAGGAAGAGCTCATAATATGCAAAACTGTGTGTGAAGTAAAAAAACACACACACAAAAGGACATAAACTATATAACATACAGTAGTAGAAGACAGGAAAGAAACATCAATATATTAACTGCTGATTTTTGAGCAGTGCTCATTTTTGAGGAGTAAGATTAAACCAGTATTTTCTTTTTACACTTTCTACAAATTTATATGATTTCCATCACAGGGCATATGTTATTTGAGAGTGGAAAAAATCATAAATGTTACTTCGAAATTGAATGGTGCAGGGAGATGATGGGACTGTCCAGCAAAAATGTCATGTTTATTTTATCTTCTACTTAACAAGTGCTTTTGGTTCAAATCATCAGAAGCCATTAAGAAATGGAAAACATAAAAATTACAGTCTTTATAATAATGTGGCACATTTTAAAACTTTAATAAGCACCAATTCTTTAAAGCTTCAACTAGGGGGGCGCTTGGGTGGCTCAGTGGGATAAAGCCTCTGCCTTCGGCTCAGGTCATGATCCCAGAGTCCTGGGATCGAACCCCGCATCAGGCTCTCTGTTCCGCGGGGAGCCTGCTTCCTCCTCTCTCTCTCTGCCTGCCTCTCTGCCTGCTTGTGATCTCTGTCTGTCAAATAAATCAATAAAATCTTAAAGCTTCAACTAGGGAAATACGGAAAAACTTGGTGAATATGCAAAACATCCTATTTGCTAATATCATAGAATATGTACTTAATATGCAAACTGAATATAAATTCAGTGATAGCTTCTCAGCCTTCAGTTAAGATCTTACTAACTAAAATGTCATCTGAGGACAAATTATTTGTTTATTCTGATTCAATATTCCTAATAACAACATTTTTTATTAACATATAATGTATTATTTGCTTCAGGGGTACAGGTCTGTGAATCATCAGTCTTACACAATTCACATCACTCACCATAGCACATACCCTCCCCAATGTCCATAACCCAGCTACCCTATCCCTCCCCCCAACCCCAGCAACCTTCAGTTTGTTTCCTGAGATTAAGAGTCTCTCATGGTTTCTCTGCTTCACTGGTCCCATCGTGTTTCATTTTTTCCCTCCCTACCCCCCGAACCCTTGCCCGCCTGCCCTCAAATTCCTCAAAACGAAATCTGCCATTTGCAATGACATGGATGGATCTAGAGGGTTTTATGTTAAGCAAAATAAGTCAATCAGAGAAAAACAATTATCATATGATCTCTCTGACATGAGAAATTATAACCATATTCTTTTTTTTAAGATTTTATTTATTTATTTGACAGAGATCACAAGTAGGCAGAGAGGCAGGCAGAGGGAGGGGAGGAATCAGGCTCCCCACCCAGCCGAGAGCCCAACGTGGGGCTTGATCCCAGAACCCTGGGATCATGACCTGAGCTGAAGGCAGAGGCTTTAACCCACTGAGCCACATAGGCGCCCCTATAACCATATTCTTAACACAGATATTCCCTCTAAAGTTTACAAAATATTTGATAAACTCTGAAACCAAACTCTGTTCCCAAAATTTTGGAAATATGTTAAGTAGCAAGAAGCAAAGTTCTGGGTAGATCAGGGAAATCAAAATGTTTAGATATCTTTACTAGGAATTCAGTGACAGTTGTAAATAGCCATTTGTTGACAAGCCCCTTCTCTCTTGGCCTCCATGCTTAGTTCCATAAAATATCTTGAGTGTTTCTAATAGCTCAGAGGCCCTTACCTCATTTGCCAGGAGACAGAAAGGACCATAGAGATAAAACAGATCTGGTTCTGAAAATGATCCTTGTAGTGACCAAACAATTCCAGACACTGCAAGAATCTACTTTGATGTTAGATGTCACCATATTTAATTTTAAGTCAAAGGTGATTTTCCTTCATGATTTTTTTTACCCTGCTCTATTCTGATATCTAATCTCCTCCAGATGATTATTATCTGGATCTGAGAAGAAAAAAAAAAAACATCGTTTTGCTGATTATAATTCTTTAACTGATCATTGTTATGTGTTCAGCTATTTCTCAAAGCAATCCAGAATTTGAAGATCAAACTTGGATCTAAGACATTGTCAAGATTAGCAAATTCCTTCCACATCCCCTTGCTTTCGATAGATTAGAAAAAGTGAAGGCATTACTATAAAGACTTAAAGTCACCATTACTTATAAAAACACAGTTCACGGATGTAGACAAATGCACTCCATTTGTCCTCTCTTGCTGTTGTTCAAGTATGTCCAAAGTTTTGGATTTGATTCTTAGTTACGTTTGTGTAATATTTGGATTCTCAGTCAATCGTGTACTTCCAGATAATCCTCCCTAGAACAGTAGAAACCATGATGAGTCTTGGATGTTCTGAGGACCAATGACATCAGTAAAAAAGCCTATAATCCAACCTGAAAGATATAAATAGCTGTGACCAGGTACCCCTGTAGACTTCTCCAAGAAATAGTTGTGCCTCATTTTACAAAAGGCATGTACCCCTGTGAAGTTGTCTGGACAAAAGTTTCTGCAATGCAAACACTTTTTTTCTTTTCCCTCTGACTTTCTACCAGTTGGGAAGAGATTTCTTCCTGAAAGTAAAAGGTACAGTATCCCATTTAAAAATGAGATAAACTTTGGACACTTGGGTGGCTCAGTCAGTTAAGTGTCTGCCTTCGGCTCAGGTCATGATCTCATCGGCCTGGATCAAGTCTCATATGGGGCTCCTTGATCAGTGGAGAGCCTGCTTCTCTCTCTGCCTGCTGCTCCTCCTGCTTGTACACCTGTTCTCTTGCTCTGGGAAATAAATAAAAACTAAAGAAAAATCTTTAAAAATGAGATAAACCTTATAAAATGATGACATGAACTTTATGTGTGCATGTGTGTATATAAATGCTCACTTTGTTACGTAAAAATTAAGAAAGTGGATATATTTGGTCTCCCCAGAGCAAGGAAAAAAAACTAAGGAATAGTGTCCCTCTTAAGTCTTCCTGAGAAAAGGCTCTTGACACAGAGAGGAAGAAAGAAGTAGTAGATAGGACCTAATTAGTTCTACTGCCAGTGGTGGCAACCCCAAGAAGTCAGATTTTAGTAATACATGAGGTAGAAGTCCGTAACACCTCCAACTATGGATTCATGCACTACCCTATTTGGGAAAATAGTAAGTCCCTGCAGGAATGTTCTAACTAATAAAAGATGGTCACACGGAGTGCAGAAGACACAGATTCTAGAACTCCAAAACAGGGAAAATACCCAGTGGAAAGAGCTAGGCTTCCTAGATGCAATGTCCAAAAAATAAATAAAAAATAAATTGAAAACTAAACCAAGTATCAGGTGAACTAAACAGAGCTAAAAAACCATCACTCGGGGACACCTGGGTTGCTCAGTCATTTAAGGATCTGCCCTCAGACAGGTCATGATCCCAGGGTCCTGGGATTGAGTCCCACATCAGGCTCCCTGCTCAGCAGGGAGTCTGTTTCTCCCTCTGCCTGCTGGTCTCCCTGCTTAAGCACTCTGTCTCTCTGACAAATAAATAAAATCTTAAAAAAAAAAAAAATCACTCATCTCTACCACCAATATTCCTTTGCAAACAAAACAAAAGCTACATTTTTCTGGCTCAATCATTTTCTGAATGAGAATTTGGATAAAGAAGTATGATCTGGGAGGATTCTGGATAAAGAAGAGTGAATGTCAAAAGGCAAAAAGTAACCATCCAAACAAATCACCTGGTAGTTATATTATGGAACATTTTTTCAAGAGAAAATGAATGCAATTAATTAAGACCTATAATTTATAATTTGTGACAATCTAAATACAACTTAGTCTATTGTCTATGTTGCTACACTTTACTTTCCCATTGTAAAAAAATAGATTGATTAAACAAATTAATAATGTAAATAAAAGTGGAGGTGGGAGGCATTCAAATTTACTTAAGGGAACAAATTGTTTTCAAACACATTTACAACTACCCAACAGGGTGTTAATTATAAGTGATCCTTATCTATTCACTCAACTAAGTCTAACAGAGTGTGTATTTGGAACAGCTTAGTAGCCTGTTTACTATTACTTTAACTACTGGAACATTAAAACTGTATTTCTCTAAAAATAGTCCTAATATCTCTATGAATATATTTCATAGTCATACTATCTCATAATCATTAATATCAGAAAGACAATACTCTCTAACAAACATGTGCATAATAAGGCATTACCCTATATGATATAAAAGTATTTTCTTTTCTAGAAATCATTCCAGGGGAGAAAAGTTAGCCAATTCACCTAAGTGAATATTTAATCAGCTCTAATTGTATTACCTTTGTAACAGGAATACAAAATAGGTTATAAACCAACCTCACCAAGAGCAAAAATAAATCATTTATGTGTGTATGAGTGTACATGACTATGAATTTGTGAGGTATGTATGAAAAGTGTATGAGTTTGTGAGTATATGTATGTGTGAGTATATGTGTGTGTGAGGGTAGATGAGAGAATGTGTGGTACATGTGTACCTAGTGTGCAAGACTGTTTGTTGTCATTCATTTGCCAAATATTAACTTGAATGCCTTTGTATAGCAGAGATATTCAAGGTACTTGGGATACTCCACTAAGAAAAAATTAAACGAAATTCTTGCACTTACAGAATTTATGTTCTATTTGGGGGAGCCAGACAACAAATAATGATCGTAATTAATAAATGTTTTGAAATTCAAAAACAGAGCTAGACCTGAGTTACCAATAATGTGAGGAAGTGTGGGTGGGGGGCAGATTACATTTTTAAAAGGCAAGGATTATTACCCCATTTGATAGATGATTAAATGGAAATGTAAAAATTTTTGATTTATAAGACGTTAAAATGTCAGTTACAGGTAAAACCGAAGCCATAGCCCAACCTCCTACAAGGAGGCTTTCTAGGTGATAAGGTAAATATAGATCCCACCTTCCTTTTTTTTTTTAAAGACTTATTTATTATTTGAGAGACCAAGCCAGTATGTGTGAGCGGGGTGAGAGAGCACAGTATCCTGAGACCATGATCTGAGCTGAAATCAAGAATCAGATGCTCAACCAACTAAGCCACCCAGGTGCCCCTTAGAGCCTACCTTCTTAAAAATACAACAACTTGTTGGTCTTAGAGAGTGAAGTGGGAAGAGGCCTCGTGGATAATTCAAACTGCATCTCAGCAAACCTACTAACAGTTCAGATTCTGAGTGGGATGGAAGGTGAGAGATTTCTGCAAAATGCTTACATACTTGCTTTCAGGGGAACATGAAGGGATCATTTTTAATGTTGTCCTGCTAAGACTGTGCTTCCAAACCATATCCTCATATTTTTGTATTCATTGCCCTTGATATATTGTAATAGCTGATGCCTCACTAATTTATTGAGTATATAAGGTAAGTTTGAGCTCAGAGTAACGCACAGGGAGAGCTTATCCTCACTCATTTACTGTTTGTCCCAGCCTCGGCCTGCAAAGAATGCCCTTCCAAGGGTTTGCATCCCTGTGGAGCAGATGTACCTTCAAGAACCTCACTCCCAGTTGACTTCTTTCCTCAAATAACCTTGTACCTTGGATCTGAAAGACAGCTTGAGACCCTCATTGTGTATGTGACAAGTCCAAGCATGTTCACCCTGCCATATTGTGTTTGTCAAAACACTGGATTTGAAATCACACAGAAGCCACTGCAAGGACCAAGTCCCTCTCTCTAAGTTGGCATCCACAAAGAAATGGGACTTTTCACCAACTGGCTGGAAGTCAATGCCAGTGAACTCCTTTCACCACAGCTGCTACCAGCTTTACAAACTAATGAATTCTGTTATTTTCTCATGTTGGCAAATAACCCAGTCATCCCTTCCTAGCTTTGTAATACCCCACTTAACAGGGTCACATTAGTTGGTTCTTGCTAAGTCTTCTAAGTAGTAAATTACTCTTTGCCACTTGTTTTCAGAGTTGTTTTAAGAGGCCCATAGGGGCGGGCAAGTCAAGAAATGAGAACACTTTAACAAACGCTGGCAAACCACCCTCCCCCTGATGTAGAAGAAAAGATCTACAGGTTGTTAAAAAGACCTCCCTCTGGTTAATAGAGTACTGACCTCTGGTCCAAATCAGTGTTGGTGGAAGAAAGAAAATGGGCTTTTGGAGAGGTGAGATAGAGTGGTAAAACGCATTTCTTTTTAATAAGTAGCAGTCGTTTCCCTTCTGCATACCCTGGCATGCCACCCTTCTTAGTTATCCACAGAGATCCTGACCTGGGGGTTTTCATTCTATTACACCCGCTGTTGCCACCTGCTGGTGACATATCATGATTGACGTACAGGCATGGTATGGGGGGGGTATTCTCATGGGAAGCACAAATTGTAAGTTTTAGGATACAATCAAAAGTTTTCATTCCCTGGGGTCTTGAAAGAGGTGGGGGGGATAGTCCAGAAAGCAATGGGAAAATATTCTATTCACACTCAACTTTCGAGAAGTTTCAGTCCTATTATTCCACCAATACAAGAGATTTAATTAACCAGCCATTACCTTTTCCTCTACAAGCTATAGAGGACATGCTTTTCCCTGATCACTGGAGATACAACTTTGTTTCTTGCTGTGTATCTTGAAGACTATAGGTTTCCAATGTAATGGAACTTGACCTCAAATGGAAGATTGCTTTTCAGTTTTCTAAGCAAACCCTCGGGGAAAAAGATAACTTCTTCAGCCTGTTTCGAAGAAGCGTGTGGGTGACAAGGTTCTGGTACACCACATCATTTATAAAAGAACAATCAGAAGTGTATTACCAACACTCCTGGAAAACCTCAGGGTAAGCATGTTGTTTGAAGTAAAGTAAATATTTTTAAAGGCTCATATCAAGCTGTAATTTGCTACATAATATGAAATGGAAATATATTTCCTTAAATTTCTCCACACTCATAAATAGCCAATATATGGTATATTTCTTAGAAATGTAGACACATTAGAAGCCACTGTGCACAGCTATACATGGTCAACTTTTAAATTTATGGTCATACAATAGGAAAGTTTCAAGTGAAAGTATACTAGGTATCAGGAAGTTCAAGAGTTAAGGTCCCATAGTCGTCTTAACACATAGCCAGGGTGTACAAATGCCACATCATAAAGAGGTTTAAAAGGTTTCTTCAGTAGAAATGCCCAATAATGAATAGGCCTAGCATAGAACAACTTAATACTTTTATATATTTTTAGTTTTAATCATAAAGTGAGCTCTGTTTTAGATATTCATTTTTCATTCCCTTGTCAATGTTTACAATAAGAACAGAAATGTTGAGAGGCCCCAGCCATGCTTTGCACCCTCATTTTCTCTTTATACCCCCTTTAGTTTATCTCATCCAGTTCCACAGCCTGCAAATGCCACATATATTCTAGAGATTCCTCAATCTATATCTCCATTCTTGACTTCTCCCCAAAACTTCAGATTCATAGCCAACTGCCCACCTAAGAAATAATAAACATCTCAAATGTGACATGCCCCAGAGCAAAACTCTTAATTATGTTAGCCAAACTGGCCCTTCCCTCTAAATTTCCTCATTTTTGTAAACAGCACAAAAACCCTCCCATTTGCTCAAGTAAAAAGTCTGAAAGCTAACTTTTTTTTTTTAAGATTTATTTATTTATTTATTTGACCGAGAGAGATCACAAGTAGATGGAGAGGTAGGCAGAGAGAGAGAGAGGGAAGCAGGCTCCCTGCTGAGCAGAGAGCCTGATGCAGGACTCGATCCCAGGACCCTGAGATCATGACCTGAGCCAAAGGCAGAGGCTTAACCCACTGAGCCACCAGGTCCCCTGAAAGCTAACTTTGATCAGACTTCTGTCTCTCACTCCTTACACATAATCCATCAGAAATTCTTGCTTAATTAAAATTATCTAAAATCCTAATTCTCTCCATCTCCATTGACAAAATCTGTGTTAGTCATCTATTATGGAATAACAAATAATTCCAGAATATAGTGCCATAAAACAATAAGGATTTATTGTATTACATGGTTTGAGGGTCAGGAATCTGGGACAGACTTTGCTGGATATTTCTGGTTCCGAGTCTCTCATGAGGTTGAAAACTCATGAGGGCTGCAGGTTGACCAGGGCTGCAGTCATGTCAACAGGGGAAGGATCTGCTTCCAAGGTCACATAGAAAGTTGCTGGCATGCCTCAGTTCCCTGCTGGCTGATGGCTGGAGGTTTCAGTTTTTTGCTATGTGAGCTTCTCCCTATGGTAGCTCATAACATGGTAGCCTATTTCTCCCAGAGTGAGAGATCAAGGAAAAGAGAGACCAAGATGGAAGCGAGAATCTTTTATAACCTAATCTCAGAAGCAACAGAACATCACTTCTGCTCTATTCTACAGGTCATATTGACTAACCCTGGCAAAATGCGGGAAGTGGTGACACAAGCATATAAATATCAGGACAGAATCACTGGATGCAAATGTGGAAGATAACATCCTAGTCTAACCCTCTACCTTCAACTGCCTAGGGGCCTGAAATAGCCTCCTGATTCACGTTCTTGCTTCTTCTCTTGCCAACTCCATTCATTAACTGCTCAGAAGCCAGAAATCAGGTCTTGTCATTCTTGTACTGAAAAGCCCTCCAATGGCTTCCCATTGTACCTTGAGTAAGATGCAAACTCTTAACCTGGTCTTGACCATCCATCATTTCCCATCACACTCAACCATGACGGACAGATTCTTGTTCCTACAACATACCAGGTCGGGTTCCTTTTCACTGGGGGAATTCAGATCACAGCTTAAATGTCACTTCCAGAAAAGCCATCCAACACTACTCTGTCTAAGATAAAGTACTCATTTAGACACTTCTCTGCCCAACTGCCATTCTCGACCCAGCCGCACATACAAACGCAAGTGCACTTCTTACTTCTAAAAGAATCCTGATTCTTTGTTTAAGAGCAGGCAAAGAGATCTGGATCTTCGGGAAGGCAGGCTTCTCGCATCTACAGGGAATGATACATGATTATTCTATGGTAGATACAGTAATCCTTTCCTTCATTGATGAAGCAAAAATGTCTACAACTGTCATGTGGCCCTATACTGAGTAATGAGACATAGGAGGATATTTATTGGGAGCTTCCTTTCTAAAATTTAAAAAAAAAAAAAAGCACCTTGGTGAGAACAGCATCTTTTTCTTCCATCTCTACTCTTCTAAATGTAACTACCATGAAGATATAACACCCAGAACTATGAGATAAGCAACCATCTTGCATTGTGAGACAAACAGCGTAGTAATGAAAACCTAATACATCAAGAATGATAAAATAGTAAAATGCAAATCAGACTCTGATCCCTGAACCACTACACCATTCCTGGTCCACCAACCAACCTCTAGATCCCTTGGCATAAAAAATCATTACATATCTTTCTCACTTAAGATTCTGCTAGCCAGGGGCCCCTGGGTGGCTCAGTGGTTTAAGCCGCTGCCTTCGGCTCAGGTCATGATCTCAGGGTCCTGGGATCGAGTCCCGCATCGGGCTCTCTGCTCGGCAGGGAGCCTGCTTCCCTCTCACTCTCTCTGCCTGCCTCTCTGCCTACTTGTGATCTCTCTGTCAAATAAATAAATAAAAATCTTTAAAAAAAAAAAAAGATTCTGCTAGCCATATCCTTTTGTTATATGCAACAAAAAACATTCCTAATTGATATGTTCATTTACATAGAATCTTCCTGCTAAATGATGATGGCTCACTCATTAAAAATCGTAGACTCGGGACGCCTGGATGGCTCAGTGGGTTGAGGCCTCTGCCTTAGGCTCAGGTCGTGATCCTGGGGTCCTGGGATCGAGCCCCACATTGGGCTTTCTGCTCAGTGGGGAGCCTGCTTCCTCCTCCTCTCTCTCTCTCTCTCTCCCTGCCTCTCTGCCTACTTGTGATCTCTCTCTCTCTGTAAAATAAATGGATAAAATCTTAAAAAAAAAAAAAGCGTAGACTCTATAATGTAGCGTGCACTTAAAAATACTTGATGACAAAGAACCAAAAGAATTACTAAGGCCTATAATTTTCTTGCTAAACTTTCCTGAAGATATTTAGCAGTAACAATGAAGGCTGAAATATAAAAGTGACTTGTTTTATAAGCATTTCCATGGAAAAGTTTCTTTTAATAAGCTGAAGAGTAATAAAAATTAATCTTCAATGAGTCTGACTACTACCAAAAAACAGTATTAAGCATTTTACCTTAGTGATCTGAGCTTGTGAATGATCTGAAAGGGCTGGTATTATTAACCTCATCTCACAGTTGAGGAAACTGAACCTCTGAGATGTGAATTTATCCAAGGTCATTCAGCTTACAAGACAAACCCTAGACTCAAACCCAGGTCTGGTGACCTGGTATTCACTGGCTTAACTCCAACACCAGCCTCCCCCCACCCCCGCCCCCATCTCCAGCAGGCTGGGCCCATCATCAGCTCTCTACCCAGTAAGTGTCTCAGCAAGTGTCTCACTTTTAAGTGACCTCTATATCCACACCTAAGTGCAGCTGGCTCCTCAGCCATGATTTGATCTCTGTATCTTAAAGAGTGCACACTAGAGAAAATTTAGATACAGTTGCTCACACAGAAGGAATATTTTTAAATCTTCTGAAACTAATTAGATACCTGGCAAGACAAGGAGAAATGTTTGTGCTTTAAAGTTGGGAATTTAATGTCAGAGCTATTCAGGCTCATGATAGCTCTTCTTACTCCCTGATGTTTGTCTTGGCCAATATTCAATTTTAGCATGATCCCTTGCCCATTAACTGATCTATTTGTACCCTTCCTCTAAACCCCACCAGCTCTGCTCCACATAACAGCCAGTGTGATCCTTCTCAAACCTAAGACAGATTGCATCACTTCTCTGCCCAAATTGTCTCACTGCCTCACATGTCAGAGTAAGAGCTGAAGTCCTTACAGTGTCTGGCCACGTCTTAGAAATTATTGTCCCCTTTTGTACTCTGATCTCACTGCCTAAGATTCTTCCTTTTGCTTGCTTCTCTTGAGTAAACTGACCTTCTTGCTGTTCCTCAAGTAAGCCAAGCACTTTTCTACTCAGGGATTTTGCCTCCATATATGATGTTCCTTCTACTTAGAAAACTGTTCCCCCAGCTACCTGCATATCTTATTCCTACAATCTGTTATCTCTGCTCAAATGTTTTATTACTTTTATTGTGTACCATGTATAAAACAGTAACACCTCCCCTCCAAGACACACTTCTTTGTGGACTTTTTTTTTTTTTTTCAAAACACTTACTCCAATCTGATACAGTATAAAATTTATTTGTCTACTTGTTTATTGACTGTCTTCCTCCCACTGTCATGTAAGGTCCTCAAAGACAGGGGCTTTGTTTAGTGTGTTTTCAAAATTTAAAGCATGCTTGTCATCTAACAAGTACTCAATGAATACTTACCGAACGAATAAATGAACAAATTTATCTTGGGCAGTGAAGTCTCATCACTGCTCTGTCATTTAGTTTCCTCATCTATGAAATAAAGGAGTGAAGATCAGAGGGTCTCTACATTTTCTCCTTGTTCTCTTATACCACCACATTAACCAAAACACAGCCCTTCCTCTAGCTGGAGAACCTTAGGGATGAGCATCCACCCGGAGCCATGAATGTTTAGTTTCTCTCTGCCTTTCACGTCTTGGCTTCCTGGGTGGCCCTGGGCAAGTCACTTAACTCTTTAATTCTCCATTTATGAAACAAGGCTAACACCTACCTACCGCATTGGGGGAGCTAGGAGCATTAATTAATGCTTGTAAAGTGTTCTGGTATTTCTCGATTAAAACATTCAATTAGAGTAAATTGTTACTAGTACATAAATGAAAATGAAATAACAAGACTGTTCTAGGCACTATAATTCATACATGAATCCCAACTTTAAAAAATTAGAAGAACCATCAGTTATATTCTAAAACAATCCACAAAGCACTCTACTCAAAAAAATTTTTCCAAAATTTTAATCATCTGAAAAGCTCAGTTTCAAAGAAGTAACGTGACAGCTTTTCCTCACCTACAATGTTCCCTGGTTTTCTCATCTAGTTCTATATATGTGACTAAGATTGCAGTTCAAAAATTTATCATTTAAAAAAAAGGAATAGGGCGCCTGGGTGGCTCAGCAGGTTAAAGCCTCTGCCTTCAGCTCAGGTCATGATCCCAGGGTCTGGGATCGAGCCCTGCATCAGGCTCTCTGCTCAGCGGGGAGCCTGCTTCCTCCTCTCTCTCTCTGCCTGTTTCTCTGCGTACTTGTGATCTCTGTCTGTCAAATAAATGAATAAAATCTTTAAAAAAAAAAGGAATATATTTTAGCTCACTGCTTACTTTACGTATCTTATCCTTAAAGACCAAAGGGAAAATAAATATTTTAAAGCGCAAAATATATCAAAGAAAAATGTATTACAGTTGTTTATATTTGTGAAGACATCTAAGAATATTCAAGAAAAAGAGAATACAAAGAGCTATGCTTTGAAATACCAGCACTATTACATAGAGCTGAAGCTCTACTGACTGGGTAATTCCAGGCAATCTAAGGCTCTCCATTTAAATAAATTTATTATATTAAATTTCACATCATTTTTAATTAACCCTGCCCAAAGAAACTGCTTGCCCACATCTTAATTGCATTTTACACAGACTTTTTTTCAATTTTATTGCCTTAATACTATCCATGAAAGAGAATGTCATAACATTGCATGTCCTTCCTTTACTCCTTCCTTCTAAGCTAACTTCCTTCTTTCTCTCTCCTTCTCCTTCTTTTCTTTTCCTAATGGCCATGAAGATCCTTCAAAGCAGATCCCCTCTGCCAGCCCACTATAGGGAACTTGGGCAAATGCTTCCTGTTTAAGGACACAATTGGCCTCCTGGGACATAGGGATTGATTGGTGATGCCCACAGAGGACTAAAATTGGGGAATCAGAACACCCCTCTAGAAACACCTGTGAATATGTGGCCATAGGGTTTGAAGAAGGTCCCTCAAGTGTTCACCAGCTCAATAGGGAAGGGAAATTGAGTGTGAAACTAGACTAATTCACTTATATTTTCTTCAGATCCCACCCCCGAATCTCTTATTTACCTATCCTGTTCTGTTGCTAAGGATAACACAGGTGAAGTGTTTTCTAAGTAGTAAAGATCTAAGTAAACCTTCTAAATAATTATTATGTATTAAACCTGCTTTTTGGGAAATTGACTTCTTTGGCAGCCAGATTAATATTACAGTTTCTCTTCACCAAAAAAAATGCATGTAAGCAGAATTTTATATACAATTTCAGGCGTTTGGGATATTTCTAAGATTCATGAATCCTAGACACTGTGGCCAAAGTGAACCAGATTAGGAGAACTATCTGAAGGGGTCTAAGATGGGCTCCAGTGGTACCATGAATTCCCCATATCGACAGATATTCCATAAAGATTTTACTGATCTAGCAGGCTTTTATTCAGTGACTCATAAATCAGGCAACATCTAAACTAGCAAACAGAAAGAAGATCCAAAGAATTGTTCAAGATAAGAGATTTTTTATAAACCAAAGTGAGCAGGATCAAGGAAGTTATACTGGGCATTTTCTCATTGGTTAAAGCAAAGCTGATTTCCTTATATGGAACAAAGAGGCATCTTAGAACCAGCTCAGGTAACTTGGGTGAAGCAGGAAACTACAGAATGGTTTATCTAAGGTCTTCTTCTTCTAGGAGAGCTGAGCATGAAAAGTTACTTAAGTTTTGGTTTGCTGACATGAAGCCTAGCTTAGGCATCCCCACCTTGGACCTAATCTAGTTACTTTAATGTCCAAAACTGTGGACATTTCCTGAGAAAGTTCCTTAGCTTCCATCATGCTATCACCAGAGCCTGTGACCCACTTGAAATTAAGAATGTCTGAATTAGGGCTCACTGAAACACTAATTTTGCTTCCCTGGCCACAGTCTGAATTGCTCAAGAGAGGGATGTCTTCATCATCTTTTTATTTACTTGGTACCTAGAGTGTTTAATACAGATTTATGAAAGGTATAAGTCAGTTAACCATTCAAAAGCCATGTTGGTTCAGCAGAAGGGCTGTTGCCATAAAGTAGAGGAGAAACATCAAGCTGAGGCATAGAAAGCTATATACACACAGATAATCTCACTCATTTTATTCCCCAGTTTTTCCCAGAGTAGGCACTTAAAGCATGTGAAGTATGTTTTAGACTTTATTAACTTTGTAATCAACACTTTGATGTGAGGAAGCGTTATTTATGTAGATCATAGCAGCTTCTCAAACTTTAATGTGCTTACAATTCACCCAAGGATGTCCTAAAAATGTTGGTTCTAATTTAACAGGCAGGGATGAGGGCCTGAGATCTGCATTTCAAACAAGCTCCCAGGTGATGTTGATGTGACCAGTTTGGAGAAGCAAAGACACAGGGAACAGAGGAAATGGACGTTAAGAATTCTATTCTCTACTCACCTGTTCACTACCTTTGGGACCAGGATATAATGGCCACTTGAGGATGAATTTAAAGTAAGAAAAATGTCCCTAAGAAGCTAAATGAATAGACTCTCATGCAGAAATGCCAAGAATCCCCTCCACAATCCATCTGAAAGCAATATTAGGCTAACTGTAAAGTGAGACATTGATGGGGTTTTCCCATTGTCCACCTAATTAAATCGGTGTAGAATAAGCAAAGATAGTTCACTTGTATTCAGGTTTTTATTGACCAGAAACACAAAGACTATTTATTTGAATATTTATCAAATGTGATCATATTGTCAGCAAAGTTAAAAGTTCTTAACCAAAATAAGATTTTCGGGACAGAACTTTATATACATTATTTGGCAATGAGTTATCCTTCTTTCTCTTTTTCCTTTCAGCCCTGGGCCATTTTGCCTTGTCTTCTCACCCCAGAAAATTACTAGGTGAGGTTCTATTACCCTCAACTTTCTTGTTATGGTTTCCCAATGTTCCTGAAATACATTTACCAAGGGAAAGTGTTCATTTTCATCTTAAGTACTTGTAACTACCTACATAACTTGTCAAAGCTTTTGAAAGGGCAGATTTTAAAAGCTTCATACTCTTGTTTCAAGTACACAGGTTAATGGGCCTTAATAAAACCAGAGTTTCAGGGGTTTTTCTTCTACTTGCAGGATCTTTTATTGAAAAGAAATTCCAAAGGTTCCCCCATCCTCTTTACCTATGGTGAATTTCTTTTCCACTGTACTTTAAGTTGTCAGCAGTTTATTTCAAGTGGAATAAAAATTTTAATTTTCCTAATGAGATTGTTAAGCCCAAAGGCATTCTTACATATTCACCCATTTTCTTCCAAAGGAGGTTTGGGGTGGGTCAAGTCTTCGCATTAGAGAAGGAAGATGGAGTGATAGAACCATGTAGCAGGCAGGAAAAAGCACTAGATGAAGAGTCAGAAATCCTAAGACCTAGTCCCAGTCATATTTCAGAGTAGTCACACCCATACAAAAGCAGTTACCCTAACAGCCTCTGTAAATGGTAGCAGTAGTCTGGAGTTAACATGAACTCTAGTTGAAACCTTGGTTCATGCTCCTACTCTGACCTATGAGACTAGACTTCTTTCTCCTCTGTAACTTCAGCTTATTCCTCAGTATAAAGAGAAAATTGTGCCAGCTGGTCACTGTTGATGGTTACAGCTCTAAATGCTGCTTCTAGTGGAATCTGCCTAGGGGCAGTTAGAAAATCCAAATCAGCAAGACCAACTCAATGCTCAGTGGGTGCCTACCCGTAACAAAGTGGGTGCTTACCCATAACAAAGCTTTAGTTTTGTTACCCACTTTTATCAATTATCAGATGTCAGTGCTGCTGGAAAATTCTGCAGCACATGTCCCAATGCTTGTCCCACAGTTACAGAAAATCAACAACAAACAAACATTCTAGCATCCTGAATTGCTTAAATTGAGTTTGCATAAAAGTAGAGGACAGAGAGATTATTCAGAATTTATACCGTTGCTTTATCCCTGGCAGACCATGTTAGAGATTCACTGCTGTTTTCCTTAGGTGGAATGAATAAGCCAAATGTAAACACCTGATGTCAGTTCATCAAGAATGAAACACTATTATCTTGATGCAATTCTCCAACTTGTGTCCATTTTGTCCCAAAGGGGGGCATCCTTATCTATAAGATAAACTATAAGGTAAATTATAAGGTAAACAGTAATAAAATGATGTTCATAGTCTTTCATGGTTTGTTTCAGTGTAAAAAAAATACTCAATTCCCATTAAGTCTATCAGAAAGACTCTGATCCATACCCTCTTTGAAAAAGTTAGTTTGAGGGGCACCTGGGTGGCTCAGTGGGTTAAGCCTCTGCCTTCCACTCAGGTCATGATCTCAGGGTCCTGGGATCTAGCCCCGCATCCCAGCTGTCTGCTCAGCGGGGAGCCTGCTTCCCCTTCTCTCTCTGCCTACCTCTCTGCTACTTGTGATCTCTCTGTCAAATAAAAGGATAGAATCTTTAAAAAAAAAAAAAAAAAGTTAGTTTGATTTCCATACAGAAAAAAAAACAACTATTTAATTTTTACAAAACTGTCTTGAATTCCAAATGATCATATTTGTTTGTAAACAATAATCCAAGTTTATAGCTTGGTTGATTGTAGAGGAATGAACGTGTGTGTTTGTGTGTGTGTGTGTGTGTGTGTGTGTGTATGTATGTATGATCAGTCTATGCATAAATTTGAGAGGGAAAATACCTTTAATTTAAATGCAAGTAAAATTTATTATTTTGATGAAAAAACCATTTAACATAATAAAGATATGTCCCAATTTGTAACTTTTTGTTCCAGGATCACAAAGATAAATATTTCTTTTTGCTCTGCTAGTAGCTAAAACCACACATCGCTACAATGTAACTATAATGGAGGAGGCTTTTCAACAAGTCTCTTTCTACAGTGCTTAACTTTATTATCCTGTTACAGTATATTGGGCACAAGGGGGCACTGAAGGAGTGAACAATTCCATCTACCATACTGGAACTGCGACACCTAAATGTTCACACCTTTCACTCTGTCACACTGTAGCATTACCTTCTTTCTTCCTTCCTTTTCTTTCTTTTTCTTTTTTAATATGTCTAACTACTCTGGGCACATGAGGGAAGTTTCATACAGCCCTTGGACAACACCATCTTGAATGGCCTTTTCTAAGAGTATACATGTCATACCATCATGAAACAGCATCATGATTCACTAAAATGCCAAACATCTGTGGAAGAGTCTACTAGTTCCCTACCCAAAATTCATAATACCCTTTCTTCTTATTAATAAAATCCTTACATTGTTGGAGGCAGCTACAAACTACATTTCCCAGTGGCCCTAGAAGAACAGTGCGGATAATGAAATGGAGGAAAAAGTCCTTATTGTGTGACACACCTGGGAGAATTATCCAAAGTGGTATCCAAACTGGTAGGAGTCTTTTTCTCCTTACCCCCTCTTCCTTCCTAGACAGTGAATGCCATGGCTCATGTTATAGCAGTTATTAATTCTGAAAAGTTGGCAGAACAAGAAGAAAGAAAAAGGCTAAAATCTTGGTATGGCTCCAGAATTTTCACTACATGCCTGCACTGTCTCCTTCCAAACTTCATGTTATGAGAAAGAAAGGGAAAAGGTTCTTATCTGGTTCAACTCCCTAAGATTTGGGTTTCAGAGGCTTTAAAATAAAAGTATTTGAAAACTGCAATTCCCAACTGATACATCCAGAAAGTATCATGATTAGCAACAGAGATTCTTCAATTATACAGAGCAAAGGAAATGGACTGAAGGAAAAATTTCACTGAGCTTCCATCCAGTCCCATGAAAGATAATGCATGGAAAGAAATGAACTAAAATGTATTTTTAAACATCTTTTTAATCTAATTGAACAAATAAAGTATCAACTAGTATTCTATAGAGTAAAAGCCTTGTGCTGATCACAATAAATTCTAATTCTCCTTTAAATTACTGCTGCGCAAAGGCAACCACCTCTGTTCTATCACTCACTGGACTCCACACTGGACACACCAATGGGAAGAACCACAGGGTCAGTGCAAAAGTTTGTCCATCTCCATCACTAACCAGAACAGACAGATAGCTGCAATTTAACAATTTCCCCTCTCAGCACCCTGGTCAGCGGCCTCACCCTGAACTCCCACTATTCCTAGCACCCTTAGTTTTCACCCTAACCTCACCAGAAGCCCTGTCTTCCATCCTGCTGGTAAAAGAATGCTAGAGAAACCAAATACCCAAAAGCAGCTTCGTCTAAAGAAATATTCTGGGTTTCTGAGTCTATTTTGCCCATGAAGAAAAGAACTTATTCTGATCACATTAGTTAATTGAAATTTTAAACTCCCCTACCACTTGTACTATTATTTACCAAGTTATGTCAGTGGGTAGAAAATACAGTCTAGATTTTTTTTTAAAAATCAGTGCAAATATTTTAAAAATGTGATTCTTTGAATTATCAAAGTCTCATGTGTTTTTGCTTCTATATAGTCTAGTCAAAGGTCACTCTTATTGCAAAATAATAGTCATTGTTTTACAGAATAAACGAGGGGATGAACTTCTACTTATTAAATGAGTTCCAAAGAAATGCCCTATTCTACAGAAAAATGACAGTACTTAGGACTATAGGCCATAATATTATTTTGATACAGAGTTTGCATCATTTAAAATAAAATCTGTAAATAAATAAATAAAATCTTTAAAAAAATTATCTTTAAGCCAAAAATGTCTTGCTACTTTGAGAGGAAATCATATAGCTTATGGGAAATAAATCCTACCCTACTGTGATTCCTTTAAATGGGTAGTAGATTTATATTCTCTAACTCAAATGAGTTCAGGGACAAAATCTTTTAAATTGCAGATCTTAAATTAAACACAAAGAACTGGTTTTTTAATCAAAAATATAACTTAAAGACTGAGCAGGCTATATTAAATAAGGTTATAAAATTTCATGCCAGGGGAGTGCTTTTAAAGTAAAATTGACTGCCACCAGTCATAGAAGATGGCTAAGCAGGAGCTGATTTACCAACTAGAGATGTTTTTACCTGTTTTAGTATTCTAAGCTTGCAACTCAGACCTCAAACCTTGATAGTAACTATGAACAACTGTTTCAGTATTGAAGGTTTTTTTTTTAAATATTAAACCAAAAATATAAATGTATACATTGTAAAGAATAACATAAATATAAATATAAATATAAATAACATAAATATTTTCACATTAAAAGTATTTGTATATCTGTTCCAACTAACTTAAACACCTATTTGTTGTTTTCGGTGAAGAACTGGAATTAAGACATTTTCAGTGATTACTACACAAAGGCACAGGAGAAGGCAGACATCATGACCAACCACTCTTTCTTCAGTTCCCCATACTCATTCCATCACACTCTGACTATTCAGTGTATAATGTTCCAATCAGCAGCAGCAGCATGACTCAGTAACTTGGAAATTCAGAATTTCAGGTCCCAACTCAGACCTTCTCAATCTACATGATCCCTTAGGGAATTCAGGTGCTCACTGAAGTTTGAGAAGCACTATTTCAGGCTATACCGCCACCTAACTGAAACACCATTTTCTGTACAAGTTGAATGATACTGCAGTAAGAATGTCTTACCTCTCTGGGTATGTAAGTCACAATAATTCAAATTTACATCAAAATATAAGTTTGCACCACCTGCAAATTTAAGCTACAGATTTTGAAACTTCATCCTCTGTAAAAGGAGACTACCATTTCTCTTAATCCTCATGAGCAAGCAATCAATTAACATAAATTAATTTGGAGATGCTTAACATTGAAAACAAGAGTAATTTCAGAGGCTGCAAACTATAGTTAACAAGACCACATTAGTCTCTCCACCCATTCCTCATTCACTGCTCGGTATGTGTTAGAACACAGATGGTTTGGCTGTCCAGCTGTCTGCATAAAGAGTCTTCTTTAATACCTGCTTTTGGTTTAATTTGGTTGTTGTTTAATTTTAGCTTTAGTAAAAATTATTGTTACATTAAACATACATGCACCCATATTCTTGAGCAATGTACAATTGGTACATCAATACCAATCTCTTGAGGTAAGAGATTTTCAATGGCCAATTTTACCATTCTCTACTTTTACTTTAAATACAAGCTTGAGAACCTATTTTCATGTAAACTGTTATCCACTTAACGTTTTTGGAAAAGTATATAAATACCTGTTTAAGTCAGCATTGCTTACTTATTACATGTCTTGTCCTAGATGGATTTGTGTCACTGAGCAATAAATTAGAAACATTTAAGCAATAATTAAGTCCTATGAGAGATAGCACTACTTCATTAATCATATAACTAAGCGGGTACCTGGGTGGCTCAGTCGGTTAAGCAGCTGCCTTCGGCTCAGGTCATGACCCCAGGCTCTTGGGATGGAACCCTGCATTGGGGCTACCTGCTCAGCGGGAAGCCTGCTTCTCCCTCTCCCACTCTCCCTGCTTGTATCCCTCCCTCTCTCTTTCTCTCAAAAACAAATAAATAAATACAATCATATAACTAATCATATAATTCAGATGTGGTAGGAAAGTAAGTATGAATGTTTAAGTAATTATCTGGGTTGGAGAGGAGGCGGGGATGTTGAGGAAGAAAGAAAAAAAGAATGGGTGCGAGAAAGGAAATATCACCGGAATGCTGAAATTGCAAATGAAATCCACAGAAGTCAAGAAATTCAAGAATTAAGGCTCCCACTGCTCCCTTAATTCTGCCCCTGGTACTGGGCAAACACACTGTGTATATATCTTTCATTACAAGATCCCATAACACTTAGCAACAGAGCCCACTTAGGATGGTGATGAAGAAGCATATGGCTCCTTATGAAATGAGCTTTAAATACATCGAAAGGTTAACAACTAGTATAACAAGGTACTTTTTCCTATAAAAATTTAATGTTAATTATAAAATCGGATAACATTGTTTATGGCGTGAAATATGAAATACACAAGGCAGAACTCCCCTGGGGCATAGTTGATATGCACTGTGCTCATAATGGAATTTTCCCAGTGTACAGATATGGAAATAAGTTTTTCTCCCTGGAAAATACACGAAATTAGTTAATGTAGCAAAATTTCAGAATCTCTTCTTTGCTTTACACAAGAAGAGTAATTTCAGAGGCTGCAAACTATAGTTAACAATAAACTAATAAATCAATGTGGTCCAGGAGATGGGAAGTAACAGATGATTCTTCTTTCCCTTACCCCTCCCAAAAAAGTCATTTATGGCTGGTTTTGGAAAGCTGTTCTCTCCTTCAGATTTACTGTCCTGGTGATGTTTTTCCTGGAAAAATGTTTCTTCTTGCCTCTCTGAATGTATTCAAGATAGAAAAAAATATCTCAGTTGGGTTTCCACCGGAAGATCGGAAACAAAGCAGTATAGAATAAAAAGCTGCACGAATCAATTCAAAATGCTCCCTGCCCCCAAGAAGGTACAGTAAACAATGGAGAGTGAACTTTGTGCAGATACCAGTTTTAGTGATTCGTAAAGGCACTGTTAAAACTTCTGAAGAGTAAACCTACCATTTCAAAAGTAGCTATATAATTTGTATTGCCCAGTGTAAAATGAAAATATGGGGCCTTTGTTAAAAAATTATGAATTTCAGGGGCACCTGGGTGGCTCAGTGGGTTAAAGCCTCTGCCTTCAGCTCAGGTCATGATCCCAGGGTTCTGGGCTTCAGCCCCAAATCGGGCTCTCTGCTCAGCAGGGAGCCTGCTTCCCCCTCTCTCTGCCTGTCTCTCTGCCTACTTGTGATCGTTGTCAAATAAATAAATAAAATCTTTTTTAAAAATTATGAATTTCAAAATAGTGATAGTAGAGCATATAACCAAGGGCCAGAACTTCTAAGGATGGGGGCCCAGAAGAATGTACACCCTGATCCCTTCTTTGATTAAACCAACTTCTCTGCATTTCTTATGGCATTTATCACGTTCTATTATTCTTAGTCTTTTGTGCCTCATCCCTAATTCTCCCACTAACCTATAAATTCCTTGTAGGCAGGGACTCTGAAAAGAACATGGGCTCTGGAATCAGGTAAATCTGCCTTAATTTATTTGTTGTATATGTATTATTGTTTACTTGTTGTATGAACCTTAATTGCATTATGTAATTGCTGAGACTCAGTCTTCTCGTCTGTAGAATGGGCATAATGACAATACCTTCAAGTCAGGATTGCTGTGAAGATAAAATAATTCATAGTGTGAATACTTTAAAATGGTTAAGTATCCATATTATTGCATTATAAAATTACAATGAGATCATAAAAAGAACTTCACAATGTTTAATGATATGGGGTTGGTTAAAATAGTATGATAAGTTCATACAGTGGTGTACTGCTTTGCTGAGATGGATCTCAGCATTTGCTCAGAGCATCCAGTCACAGCACTAATAAAGAATGGTGCACAACTGGCAGCATCTGAGAGCTGGTTAGAAATGCAAATTCTCAGAGGCCCAACCCAGACCTATGAAATCAAGAACTCTGAGGGGGGTGCCTGGTCATCGGGAGTGTACCAAGTCCTCCAGGTGATTTTGATATGCTCTCAAGTTTAAGAACCACTGATCTACTGCATGAGCTAGCTCTGTGAATTGATGAAGAAAGTCTTCTAAACTACATTTTTAAAATTAAAATACAGAGCAAGGTGCAGAGAGTTCCCAAATTGATTTCAAGCCCAGAGATTTTCCGGAATTGAGATCTATTTCTCCACTGTGGCAGATACTAATGAAAGTGTTCCTCTTGGGACACCTGGGTGGCTCAGTCAGTTAAGCATCTGCCTTCAGCTGCCATCATGATCCCAAGGTCCTGGGATCAAATCCCACATCGAGCAGTGAGCCTGCTTCTTCCTCGGCTTGCTGCTCCCTCTGCTTCGCTTTCATAACTCTAATAATAAATAAGTAAAATATTTTCTTAAAAATGTGTTCCTCTGGCCAATGTTGGAGGAATCACACTCATTCCTACAACTTACACCCATCTTGCTTCTGGGAAGAAGCTCTCATAGAGATTTTTACTTTTTGACTTTTTGTACTGTCTGAATTTATATATATATATACATATATACACATATAAAATTCTTCTCATGTGGTTTTTTAAAAACACACCAATTTATTTTATAATGAACAAAGTAAATAAATGCAACCTAAATGTGATGGGAAAAAAAAAAAACCCAACCTAGAATGAGGCTAGAATAAGAGGTATTTGAAAGTCAGACCCAGTAGTGAAGGCTGGTCCTCTAGAAACAGAGAAATAACACTAATCTGTGACTTCCAACCAATGGAGCTGATCAAACCCCTCCCTGCCTGGGGAAATCCTGACAGCAAGGCCTCTAACTTCATGAAATAAGCCAGGTTGACCTCAAATACTGTTGGCAAGGAAATCACACAGGAGTGAGGGCACTTTCCACAATTCTCTTTGGTTTTCATTCTTTTAGGGTTAGTTTCCATGGAAATCTGCACCTGCCAGTACCCTGGGGTCTCTAAGCCTGAGGACTCTGAGAAAACAGGGAACAGAAAAGTGGGAACAATGCAGGTTTTATAGGTTTCTTTCATTTAGCATTTTTGCTTATGAGGTTCTCAGAAGACTAATTGTGAGGCTGCAGAGAAATTCCATTTGTAATAGCCCCTTTATTTACCACTTTCTTGCTTTCTGGAACCTTGAAAATGTAAGATAGTAAGGCTTCAGTGCATAGTTATTTTGTATACAGATATGAAATAGGGTCAAATGCCAGGAACAGCATTGTTTTCAGAATGCTTTGGTAATGATAAGAATCCTTTATATTTACAGGGAGAAATACTTACCCAAAGAAACCAGGGCCCTTTAAATCTTTAAAATCCGCCTTGAGCCAGAGAAGTAAGAGCACATATTTTTACTATTTTGAATCCAAAGTGTTAGAGTCACTAAGACAGGTGGTCACCAGCTGCGAAGAAGTGAGCTCAGCCAGGTGACCTCTAAGAACTCTTTCAGAGTAAGAATGTGTGACAAGTGTAGTTACAGACCAGAATCATCTTTGCTGGCCCAAATAGGAAATTCAGTCCTGATCAGTTCATGGCTCTGTGCCCTCCCTCTCCTCCCACAAGGAATTTAGGTTGAGAAAGGATTACATGCAGTTCTCCCCTGACTAGGAGGGGACAACAAGCTCTTTCAGAGACATCAGTCAACAGCAACTAAGCTCTGACTAGGGATTTTGGGGAGGAGAGGTGATGGCAAATAAATAAAAGAAACAAGTACCTAAAGAAGCTTTTATCTTTTTAGGAATAGACAGTATATGATGCACCGACCATTGTCATAGGGCAGGGTACTTGTGCTAATCCTTACTCTGCAAAATTAGCCTTGTTTCTGGGACACTGTTTCAACATTAACCAAGAAGTTCAAGGCAAGGCTGTTGTGTTTTGTTTTGTTTTGTTTGTTTTGTTTTTTTAGTTTTTGATACATGTACTTTTGCATTTGGTTTGCTTGCTTTGTTTGTTGGTTGGCTGGTTTTACCTAGACTATTTTCTTAAGAGTTTCAGTTTTATTGAAGTATAACTTACATACCATAAACTCCCCATTTTAAGTACTTCATCAAATCATAATGAATTTATAGCATTGTGTAACCATCCCCACAATCCAGTGTTAGAACATTTCCATCACCCGAAAAGATCCCTCAGGCTCATCTTCAGTCAGTCTCTGCTGCAGACAACCTCTGAACTGCTTTCTGTCTCCACAGATTACCCTTTACTGGACATTTCTTATAAAATATATGATTCCTATACTGGGAATCATACAATATATACTGTTTGTTGCTTCTGGCTTCTTTCATTTTGCATAATGTTTTACAAATTCACCCTTGTTACAGAATGTATCAGTTGTTTGTTTTATTGCTGAATAGTATTCCATTATATGAATATACCACATTTTGTTTATCCATTCATTACTTGATGGGTACTTTCCACTTTGGAGCTATTACACATAAAGCTACTATAAACATTCATAATAAAAGTCTTTGGGAAAACATGTGTTTTCATTTCTCTTGGGTAGATACTTAGGGGTGGAATTACTGGGTTGTATGGTAAATTTATGTTTAACTTTTAAAGAAACTGCCAAATTATTTCCAAAGTGTCTGCACCAGTTTAGAGTCTCATCAGCAATGTATGAATGTTCCAGTTTTTCTACATCCTTGCCAATATCTGCTATAGTCTGCTTTTTTAATAATAGTCTTTCCAGTGGTATCTCATTGTGGTTTTAATTTGAATTTCCTAAAGGAGTAATGATAGTGAATATCTTTTCATGTGCTTATACACTATTTCTATAACTTCTTGGTAAAATACTTATTCAAATAATTTTCCATTTTCTTAAATTAGGATGTTTTTCTCAGTGCAGTTGACCCTTGAACAACATAGGGGTTAGGGACACCAACCCCCACTTAGAGTCAAAAAGCTATGTATAAATTTTGACTCCCCTCCTTAAAGATTTAATTTAGTCTACTGTTGGCCAGAAGACTTACTGATAATATAAACAGCCAATTAACATACATTTGTATAATAGTATTCTTATGATAAGGTAAGCCAGAGAAAAGAAAATATTAAGAAAACCATAAAACAAAATATATGTACAATACTGTAAAAAATCCATGTATAACTGGACCAGTGAAGTTTAAACCCATGATATTCAAAAGTCAACTGCACTGAACTGTAAGAGGTCTTTATATGTAATGAATACAGACCTTTTATCAGCTATGATTTGAAATATTTTCATCCAGTTTGTGACCCTATTTTTTTCATTTTCTTGATGTCTTCTGAGGTGCAAAAGATTTATTTAGATGAAGTCCACTTTATAAAATTTTATTTTATGGATCTCAGTTTTTATTTCATATCTAAGAATCATCTGCCTGTCCTAAGGTTATGAACACTTCCTCTTACTTTTTTTTAAGTTTTATAGTTTTTTTTTTTACATTTAGATGGTGTGTCACATTAATCTTCAGGTATAAAATCAACTTTGCTTTCCTAGGACTAATGGTACTTGTTCATGATGTAAATCCTTTATGTATGTTGCTGGATGTGGTCTGCTAAGTGGTCCAATTTGTTGGCAATTTGATCAAATTCAATTTGATCAAACTCTCCATAAAATTCCTTTCTAAGCCCTTTAAATTCGTCAGGGTTAGCACAAAACTTCCCTCTTTTCGTTCCTGATTCTGATATCGTCTTTGGTGGGGGGTGGGGGGCAGGTGTCACCTTTGGTGTCAACTTTGTTAGCTTTTCAACTTTTGCCTTCATTAATACTCTCTAATGCTCTTCTGTTTTCCATTTCACTGATTTTTCACTTAAATCTTTATTGTTTACATTATTCTGCTTGTTTTCCATTTAGTTTTTTCTTCTTTTCCTAGTTTCTTAAGGCAAAATGCTAGGTTATTGATTTGAGATCTTTCTTCACTTCCAATGTAGGTGTGTAAAGCTTTAAGATTTTCTTTAACCAATGCTTTGGTTGCATCCACAAATTCTGATATGCCATGCTTTGGTTTATTCACTTTAAAATATTTTCTGATTTCCATGTGATTTCTTTTTTAATCATGGATTATTTGAAATGCGTTAATTTCCAACTTAGGGATTTCCTAAATTTTTTCTGTTGTTGATTTCTAATTTAATCGTATTGTGGCCTGAGGACAAAATTATATGATTTCAATCCTTTTAAATGCACTGGGTCTTATTTTGACCTAAAATGTATAGCCTACCCCCAAAAATGTCCTATGTGTACTGCTGCTGGGTGAAGTATCCCCCAGAGTGTCAGTCCATATTGGTTGGTAGTGTTATTTAAGTCTTCTGCACATTTGTTCATTTTCTATCATATAAAATGCTGTTACATAAATTATTGAGAACAGGATACTGATGTTTTCTACTATTATTGTTGAGTAATCTATTTCTTCTTTCAATCTTTTTATTTTTGCTTCATATATTTTAGAGATCTCTTATTAAGTGTTTACACTTTCATAAGTGTTTTATCTTCCTGACTAATGGGCACTTTTACTTTATTAAATAACCTTCTTTGTCTCTATTAACATATATTGTCTTAAAAGCCGTTTTTTCTCATAATTGTAGAGCCATTCCAACTTGCTTAAGATTATCATTTACATGGTACATCACTGTCATGCTTTTCATTTTTACCTATTTGGATTATAATTGTCGCTGTTATAGACAACACACAGCTGGAACTTGAAGTTTTATCCGTCTGACAATCTCTGCCTTTGATTAGAGTTTTCAATTCATTCACATTTAGTATACTTTTGATATGGTTTTATTCAAATCCGCCACTTTGCTTTTTGGTTTTCTCTGTTTCATGCCTTTCTTGTTTATCTGTTCATCTGCTACCACTTTCTGTGGGAATAAACAGGTATTTTACAATGTATAATTTTAATTATTTTGTTAGTTTCTTCTTAAATATTTTGAGGGGTTTTTTAGTGGTTGGTTTAGGATTTTCACTGCAAATTCTTAGTTTATTATGACGTACTTCAGATTAATACTAACTTAATTCTTATAAAATATAGAAACATTCCAATTTAGCTCCATTTCTTCCTCCTTTCTTTTTGTTATTATTTTCATATATATTACATCTTTACCTGTTAAAGTTCAGTAATGCAATTTTATAAGTATTGTTTTATGTAATCTCATATATTTCCAAGCAGTTAAAAGGAGAAAAAAGAACAAATATTTATACAGTTTTTATATTTACCAGTATATTTATTTCTTGCAGTGTTATTTCTTCATGTAGATTCTACTTACTGTATACTAAAATTTCTTTTCAACCTAAAGGAATTCCTTTAGTATCTGTTATAATACAAGTGCACTAGCAACAAACTCACTCCTTTTTTAATCTGGGAATGTTTTTCTTTTTGAAATGTCGATTTTGAAGGATAAATTTAATGGATTTAGAATTCTTGAGATGTCTTGAAGGATAATTTTAATGGATTTATATATCTTGGTTGACAGTCATATTCTTTCAACATTTTGAATATGTCATATCACTGCATTCTGGTTTCTTTTGTTTTGGATGAGAAGTCAGCTGTTAATCATATTGTCATTCTCTTGTATATGATGAATCATTTTTTCTTTTCTCCAAGATTTTGTCTTTGGTTTTCAGCAATGTGACTATGCAATATCCAGGTGTGACTCTCTTGGCACCTATTATACTTGGAAGACATTGAGTGGTGGATCTGTAGATTTATTTTTATTTTCTATTTTCATTATTTGTAAAAGATTATTTATTTATTTTCGGCAGGGTGGGGCAAAGAGAGAGAATCCTGAAGCATGATCCCTGCTGAGCTCGGAGCCCAATGCAGGGCTCCATTATCCTAGGACCCCGAGATCATGACCTAAGCCAAAATCAATAGCCGGATGCTTGACAAACTGAGCCACCCAGGGACCCCTGTACATCAGTTTTAATCATATTTAGAAAGTATATGGCCATTATGTCTTCAAGTATTTTTTCCTGATATTTTCTTTCTCCCTTCTTCTCTGAGACCTCCAATTTGTGTATGTTAGTATGACTGGTAGTACCCCATTAATTCCCTGAGGCTCTCCTCATTTCTCTTTTTTTCTTTCTCTTCTCCTGCTTGAACAAATTCTATTGATCTGTCTTCAAATTTGCTGATTCTTTTTTCTGCAATCTCAAATATGCTGTAGAGCCAATATAAAGATTCTTCACTTCAGTTATTTTACTTTTATATATAGAATTTCCATTTATTTTGTATAATTTATATCTCTATTTTGTCTCTAGTTAATCATTATCATCATATTGTTCTTTCATTGCTTATAGTTATCTTTAGTTATTCGAATATATTTATAAGAGCTGATTTGAGTCTTTGTCTACAGAGTCCAACAACTGGACTCCTCAGAGATAATAGGTATTGACTTTTTTCTTTCTGAGTATGGGTGATACTCTCCTATTTCTTTGTATAACATCTGGCATTCATTGTACACATATTTTGATTTATTGTTGAAAACTGAACACTGTTGAAAACTGGATATTTCAAATAATGTAGCAAGTCAAGATTTCTATTTTTTTCTTCCTGGGCACTATTATTGTTGCTGCTTTTTTAAAGTGTTTAGTCATTTACCTGAACTAATTCTACCAAGTTTGCCTCTCTCACAGTGTGTGACCACTACTATCTCTGCTCAGTTATTTTCTTTATTCCTGCTTTGTTAAGTCTGACTCCCTCAGGGTTGCCCTTGTGTTAGCATAGTTTATGGTCAAGCAAGAATTGGTCATAAGTTGTACTCAAACACCCTAAACCGGTCTACTATTTTAAGATGGAGCTATGTGTAGGCTGTGAGATGTATTTAAAGTTCAGGTAGTTTACAAGACTGCCTTGACTTTAACTTTCTGTGTGTGCAAAGACTCACGGTCAGCCAGGATGAATATATAGCCAGGTTCTGTCCAGTCTTTACTGAGTATGTGCACAGCCTAATCATGTACACAGCCTTCCAGATGACCAGAGATATTCTGGAGCATATCAAGGCCCACTACGGCTATCTCATCCCCTGGCTCTCCCTGATAAAATATTTTCTCCAACTAGGATTATAGCTTTAAGCTAGTTGCAATGTAGGCCTTCCTTTTTTGTTTGTTACTGAGATCATACAATTTTCAGTAACATTTAGGGATTTGATATTTTTGCACCCCATTCCAAATCGTCATTCCCCTCTAGCAGTGATGCTGCTGGTCTTCTCAACTTGCCATGTCCTAACAGAACTTCTGCACAGACTGAAATGGGTCTTGTGGGGAGGATGAATGGAAGCATCCCAGGCCAAAATACCACAGGTTTTCACAGTTCTAACTCAGTAGAATTTTAAAAAATAAATGCTTCTAAATTTGTTTTTATATCTTTGGTGGACTTATTTCAAGAGTTCTCAAATGGTTTTCATAATTTTGTTCAGTTTCATCATTGCTTTTTTAAAAAGATTTTATTTATTTATTTGACAGAGAGAGAGATGACAAGTAGGCAGAGAGACAGGCAGAGAGAGAGAGGGGGGAAGCAGGCTCCCCACTGAGCAGAGAGCTTGATCCCAGGACCCTGAGATCATGACCTGAGCCGAAGGCAGAGGCTTAATCCACTGACCACCCAGGCGCCCTCATCATTGCTTTTCACGGAGAAGATTTACCATGCTACTCACTTCTTCTATCTAGAAGCCTGGCCATCTAGATTAAAATGTGTGTCATCAGAACGCCAGCAAAGAGATCACTGGGGGGAAGGAATCTAAAAATGATCACTTTACTACAAAATAAAATAAAAATCAATAATTAACCTAGAGTTTGGAAAATCTGTTTGAATAGCATTAATAAGAAAGAGTAAAAGAAAAAAGAAAAACGTTTTATCTGAGAATTAAGCTAAAGGGTTCTGATTCTGACACTGCTGCCCATGAACTGCAAATTCTACTGCACTGCTTCATCTTGCTGAGCCTCATATTCTCCGCTATCAAAAAGAAAAACAATGCATGTGGGATCAGAGCACCTGGGTGACTCAGTTGGTTATCCAGCTGACTCTTGATTTTGGCTCAGGTCATGATCTGGGGGTACTACCCACATCAGGATCTGTGCTCAATACAGAGTCTGCTGGACATTATCCCCCTCTCCTTCTGTTTCTTCCCCTCCCCCTATTCTAAATTAAATAAAATCTTTTTAAAAAGTGGAATTATATTCACTACAAAGGTCTTCCTATGTCGTATATTTGTATTTCAGATGAAAACAGCAAAACATGGCAGGGAGATACTTAAAGGATCATAGTTAACAGTGAAAATACAACCAAGTTTGCTGCACTAAAACACTTAGAGCTACTTGCTTGGTACAAACCTCTGGTAAGCATTTATTTGGCTCAGTGCACACTTAGAAACATGAATGTGTCACTCAACCCAAGCACTCATAGTCTTTTGACATGCTCATATAATAAAAATGTACAATCGATGGCTTGAAAATATAAATAATAAGTAGATAACCAAGACCTAAGCACCACAAATTAGTAATTTAACATGACATTTGTCCATATAAAAACAAGATTTCAACTTAGTAACTGCACTTAGTAACTGCAGGTAAGAATCCTTATTACTCTAGGCCTCAAGTTCCTCATCTGAAAAATGAGTATAAAATCATTTAAACAGATAAGGCATTTCAAATGCACAGCCCAGAGCCTGGAATATAAATGCTCCATAAACTGTCATAGTTATAATTATTTCATATCCTCAGGCTTGGTCCTCTGGATTCACAACAGAGGAATCTATGTGCATGAATGTGGGAATCCACAACCAATCTCTCTACCCTTTACTGGACTGATGCTAGAGTAAGTCATGCTAAGACTGTCCTCCTAAAAACAGACATCAAGGACCCATTATACCTTCACAACCCTATTGTGTGGCATTGGAAAAAGTGCAACCAGGGGAGGTGGAAGGAGAATCAGGAATGATGAGAAAGGAGAGGGCACTAAACAGAAGGTGCAGAGGGCCACTGATTTGCCTTGGGTGGTACAAGAAGCAAGGTGAGAACAAATGAGGCTAGCAAGAGGAAGGCAGGGAGCAGAGAAGACTGATTCTGCCTTAGGCCACCTCATAGATCCCATTTCAGGAATTCAAGGGCTTCTCCCTTCTCTTTCACAACAACCCCAAGCATCTGTATATCTCTATGACTCACCACTCACTCTCCTCTATCAGCAAAACATGCAGTTTCACTCCTCCACCTTGCCTTCCAATTTGGTCCCAAGCCCAGAGATTTCCCAAAACTGTGTCTCATATATACCCCTTGGCTGGCAGCAATAAGGGTTGACATGCTGCTGACCAAATTCACCTATTCTGGTGTGTGTTGTTTTTCAACATATGGGCCTTTCTACTGAGGCTCTAGGATATAGCCTCTTTGAATGAATCCGTTGGGATATTAAGAGATATACTGGCTTCTATAACTGACTAGTCCAGGGGTAGGCTATGGTTCAATCAGGGTTCTGCTCCAAGCTCCTGTGATGCTCTTGCCTCTTCCCATCCTCACCTGCATCATCAGGCTGCAACAGTTTCAAGAATTGAACTCAGACAGCATAGTAGACAGAGTTCAGAGAAAGGGAGTATTCCTTCCTCTGGCTCTCTCTATAGAGGAAAGAACTTCCTTTACCAGCATCTCCTTGAAAACAAACCCATTTCTGGACCAATCCCTATGGTCCAAGGAATGGCATACAATGGTTGGCTATGGCCTGAGATCTTAAATTGACTAGCAAAATTCTCTGGATTTCACACCTATATAAATACTCTGGGAATCTTGGTAAAATTCAGATTCTGGTTCAGGAAATTTGGAGTCTAAGATTCTGCATTTCTAATGCAGGCTGATAGTCTGCACTTTGAGTACAAAGGAATAGTGGGTATGTGGACTAGACAGAGAACGGTTTGTAAGCTTTTAGCCACCACTGACTTCATAGGGCCTATAATACTACACAGTGCACAAAAGCTATCATACAAATATATGTTAAATTTTGAAGAGTATCTTCCCCCAAATTGAGAAATTGGTGCATAGTCAGGTAACAGATCATTGTAATCCATTACCCCTTTCCAGACACAACTGTCAACCTCTGAGATTTTATTTAAAACACTCAATAGATTCTGAAAGCTGAAAAGCACTAATTGATAGAACACTTGTACTTTGAAACCGACGTTCCAGAAATCTTCTTTCCTTGTGAACATGTGTAAGAGATAAGCTGAATAACCCTACTGAAACATCAATATTTAGACACACAGATCTCCTTTCCAGGTGCACAAAATTTTGCAATCAGAAGTATTATATACAAAGTTACTAAATATTTGAGCCTAGAAGTAAACTGCCTTATTCTTTGCAAACGTTTTAGCACCACTTCTGGTATGGAACAAGGGCAAGTGGTATGTGGAAAAAAATTTTAAATGACACAAAGTATCCAAATTCAAACTGAGATACAGAAATTAAAGTTGAAATAAGATACTCTTTTGTTCACACAGTGTTCTCTGATTCATCAGAAAACATTCATTCTTACTGTTTGCAGCAGTAGCTTTGTGTTCTCGAAAGGGAGCAAAGATATTTAGATAGATTCTTCCAGAATTCCAATACACTCACCCAGAATGATGGCGCTTGAGAGAAACGTTATCTCCAAAAGAAACACTTCAGGGGCACCTGGGTGGCTCAGTGGGTTAAAGCCTCTGCCTTCAGCTCAGGTCATGATCCCAGGGTCCTGGGATCAAGCCCCTTGTCAGGCTCTCTGCTCAGAAGGGAGCCTGCTTCCTCCTCTCTCTCTGCTTGCTTCTCTGCCTACTTGTGATCTCTGTTTGTAAATAAATAAATAAAATCTTAAAAAAGAAAAGAAAAAGAAAAAGAAACACTTCAAACGGAATACTGTAAAACATTTTTAAAAAAATGGGAGGGGTGGGTGTGCCTAGGTGGCTCAGTCTTTAAGCATCTGCCTTCAGCTCAGATCATGATCCCAGGGTCCTGGGATCAGGGTCCAGGGATAGAGCCCCACAGGAAGCCTGCTTCTTCCTCTCCTACTCTCCCCGCTTGTGTTCCCTTTCTCACTGTGTCTCTCTCTGTCAAATAAATAAATAAAATCTTAAAAAAAAAAAAAAAAGTCTTGGGACCCCTAACACTTGCCAACTCTGATACCTTACTAAAGCAACTTCTGGGGCGCCTGGGTGGCTCAGTGGATTAAGCCGCTGCCTTCGGCTCAGGTCATGATCTCAGGGTCCTGGGATCGAGCCCCGCATCGGGCTCTCTGCTCCGCGGGGAGCCTGCTTCCTCCTCTCTCTCTGCCTGCCTCTCTGCCTACTTGTGATCTCTCTCCCTCTGTCAAATAAATAAATAAAATCTAAAAAAAAAAAAAAAAATTAAAGCAACTTTTCTGGAGTTACAGAAGATAACCATCTTTTATAGCAGGCAATGCCAATGGCTAGCATAAACTATGCATGGGCCTCCTATCTCATTTGTCTGCTGGGTAGCAGGTCTCAGGAGACCTGTCAGAGGCCCAGTCAGTTCCTGTGAAAGGGCTAATCCCCAATCCCCATTTCCTCAATCCCCTGTCCTTATCAGGGCAAAATGCATATTTATTCCTTCTGGTCTGATTTCTGGAGGTGACAATTAGTCTCGGGGAAATGACTGCAAACTTGTAACTGAGATTTCTCAGTTGCCTCTAAGCTCTAAGTCTGCCTCCTGCCAAGTTCATAGTTTCCTTTATGGCCAGGTAGTTTATATGTGGCTGTCTTTTTTCAAGTATAGCTTGGAAAAAGAGAAGAGAAAGCAGGAGACAGATATCATCATCTACCTTTCCTTTCTCCAAGCAAAAATTAGCCTATCCTCTCCAACAAAGGAAGTGTAGGGAAGCAAGGCTTTCCCTGGCAATTAAAGTTAAAAAAAAAAAAAAAGCTTCTTGAACCAAAGTTGAGACAACTTTGAATGCCTCAGTGAGTCAGTTCAACAGCTGAGAGGCTGGAACATACCACCATCAACTTAGAAAAAATAAATCCCTATAGCTAAAATTCCTGTGAAAACCTAGAAGTTGTTGCCTTCAAAGAGACTTTTTTCCCACTGGGTTCTCTAGGAAGACCAGGAGACTGGATGGAAGACAGAGGCACTCCAGGAAATTCCTGAACAGTAGGTAGCTTAAGTAGAATCCCAATTTCCTTAGTAAAACCAGAACTGTCATAACTCTTGATTCAGAAGCAAAGAGAATTTTCTATAGGAATGATTATAACTTTACTTCTTTCTACCCTCCCAATTGTCCTCTGCTGTGCCACATATTCTTTTCTAGAACTACTTAGTTCTCACTCTTTCTTTCTTTTTTTTTTTTTTTTAATTTTATTTATTTGACAGAGAGAAATCACAACTAGGCAGAGAGGCAGGCAGAGAGAGAGGAGGAAGCAGGCTCCCGGCTGAGCAGAGAGCCCGATGTGGGGCTCGATCCCAGGACACTGGGATCATGACCTGAGCTGAAGACAGAGGCTTTAACCCACTGAGCCACCTAGGCGCCCCAGTTCTCACTCTTTCTACAATATATGCCAGGTCTAAACTCCTCAGAACTGGATGAACCAAAATGGCCACAGAAAGATAAAGCAGATAATTCAGTTCACTTATTCCTAAAAAGTCTTCCCCATTTCCCATCCCTTCTTGATTTTAGATTCAGGAATTCTGAAGAGTAGTGGTAGTGATCAAGACAAAATCAGGGAAAGAGGAGTTATGAATGGTCTATCTAATGGGAAATATATTAGAATTAGGAAAATTTGCTTAGGGAAGTTAATTCTCTAAGCTTATCATTGCCTTTGCAATATTGCAAAGATCTCAGCAACTCTAAATAATGGGCTTTAAGAGAGCATTCTAAAATAAAATCTTCTTTGAAATACTAAGCAATCTAGAAAATTTATAGGACAAAAAGTATTCAGATAAAAGTTTTATACGAGCTTTCATCACTGCAAAGTGATGAAAACTTTCCCCATCCTTCCCATTTCCATACAAATCTTTAATTAAGGAAGTGGCAGTGATTACTAAACATGTGCCTTGCCACTTGAGTTTCAGGACACAGTACAAATAATTAAAATCATTCATTTACAAGATGAGACATACACAAGTAACAGTGAAGATCATATAGTCAATATGTGTAAATTAACAATATTTAAAGGTCAATTAAAATCCACTAAAAAGTCCTAGTTTTATAATTCTAAACATTTGCAGCTTCCAAACAACAACAACAACAAAAATCCTTTAGTCTTCTCTTGGTAACTATTCCTTCCTTCCCTACTCTCACTAGCCCTATTCCCAGATTTTTCTAACAAACATAGAAAGAAAAAGGAAAGGCAAAATAATAACTGTTAAAATTCCAAGATTTTACTTCAAGCCAAGGCCACATTTCTAAGCAACTTTGATCAGGCAAATTACCTCTAAGTGTCTCAATTTTTCCCTCAGAAAATTGAAATAATTTATCACCTTTGATCTGCAAATTTGTGAGGGCATTGAAAGATCGAAAGAAACTTACCTGCTGGTATTTGTTTCCAGGAAGATAGAGTAGGCATACTTTTCCCTATTCTTCCTGCTAAGTTTAACTAAAAACCCTGGACATTATACATAAAGCAAACACCAGTAGATCTGAAATGTTAATTAGAGGAAGGCAGTCCAGCTAGGGACCTTGGGCCGGAAGAACACAGGTGGTAAGTTCTTTGGGGCTTCTTTCTGCTTCACATATTTTAGACTAGATACTGAAAAAATGGTACCTCATGATCATAGACACAAAGGAAAAGACGGGAAAAAAAGAAAGAAAAAAGGAAAGAAAGACAAAAGGAAGGACAGAAAGAAAGAGGAGGAAGAAACCTACAGGAAAGTCTGCCCTCTCTGGCCACATAGGGAAAGAGTCGTCTAGAAATACAAAAACTTCTAGAAAATACAAGGTCTACTCCAGCCAAACAACACAGAAAAGAACTGCAGCCCTACCCCCTAATTCCGCCAGCAAAAGTCAAATGGAGAACCTAGATATGCACCCTTAGCAGGCTATAACAGGTGCTCCGTCCAACTCTCTCCCCCTTCAGAGTATGTCAAAGAAAACCTAACAAAGAGTCAGAATTTTTACCAGTATTCAGTGGTAACAGTGGTAACACACTTCACAGTTGTCAGTGGAAACCATAAGGGTACCCTGAAATTCCACTCCATCCCACAGTACAAAGAAGACCCTTACTCTCTTGGTGTCAATGGAGGCACAGTGGAAAACCTGGACTTTCACCTCCACATGGCAGCAGGAGGTGGCATGCCCACTTCACCCACAGCACACTGTCAGAGGAGACTTGTTACACTAGATTTAAGTAAGATCTAGAATCTTATAAGACCCAAACTGTCCAGGTTTCAACAAAAAATCACTTGTTAAGTCAAGAACCAGGAAGAACTCAAAATAAATGAGAAAAGGCAATCATCGGATGCTGCTCTGAGATGATACAGATGTTAGCATTATCTGACAAGCATTTTAAAGCAACCATCATAAAACTGCTCAGAAGAATAGTTACACACATACCTGAAATAAATGCGTGTACAAAAAGTCCTGGCGAAGAAACAGAAGATACAACGAAAAACTAAACGGAAACTTAGAACTGAAAAACAAAATCACTGATATAAGAAACGCCACAGGGGGGCTCAACACCGGAATGAATAAGCAGAGAAGAAAATCCATGAACTTGAACATAATAGAAATTATTCAATCCAAGCAACAGAGTATAGACTCAAAGAAATGAAGTCTCAGGGATATCTGGAACTATAACAAAAGATCTTGTCATTGAAGCCCTGGAAAGAAAGGGGAGAGAAGATGAAACTGGAGAAAAAAAAAAAAAAAAAAAAAAAAAAAAAAAAAAACAGCCAAAAAAATATGGCAAAAAATTTCCTAAACGTAGAAAGAAAAGGGGGAGGGCTGCCTCCAGATTCCAGCAGAGAGAACTTCAAGCAAACAAAAAGCCAAAAAATCCATTCTGAGACACACCACAAACTTCTGAAGACTAAAGCCAAAGAAAATCTCAAAAGCAACCTGAGAAAAATGACGCATTCCTCGTTGAGGTAATAAAACATTCAAATAGCAGAGCATTTCTCACCAGAAACCACAGAAGGCAGAGGGAATGGCACAGTGTTTTTTATGGCCTGGGGGAGAAAAAAAAAAAGATCAACCCAAAATCCTATACCCAGTTAACAGCATTCTTCAAGAACAAAAGTGAAACCGAGACATTCTCGAGTGAAGAAAACCTAAGAAAATTTGTTGCCAGCTGACCTACCTTGAAAGAGCAGCTGAAGAACAGCATGTACCACAGAGACCAAGAATCACAGCCCTAGGTGCCCAGCGGCACTGAAAAAACGCTGCCAAGTGGACAGAAGTCTTTGGCCGGATTCTCGCCGCCTCCAGCTCTCACGAGAGCAGGAGTGCTGTCCTGGGTGCGCGCGCACCCAACCGCCGCTCAGGCGGCTGCTGTGAGCGGGGCAGTCAAAGGACTCTCTGAACTTGTCTAAGGAAGAAGGTCCACATAAAGAACAGATAAATAGGGTAAGCACAATAGACTTTCCTTCTCTTATTGACTTTTCTAAATTATGTTCGATGATCAAAGCAAAAATTATAACCTTGTCTCACATGGTTGGCAATGAATGCAAGGAAGTATTTGAGACCTCCATGTTCTAAATAAGGATGGGTAAAGAGTCCCTAAAGGGAGGTAAGATTTCTTCACTTTAGTTTCTCTAGTACATAGGGACATAATAAAAATGCCTTACAAAGAGGTTCACTAAAAAAAAGAAAAAAAAAGAGAGAGAGAGAGAGAGAGAAATTAAAATAGAATTCTAAAAAAATGTTCAAGTAAGACAGGCAGGAAAAAGAAAACAAAAGGAAGAGAGAACCAAGCGAAATAATAAAAAGTCAAATGTGAGCAATTATCAATAATGTATTACATGTCATTAGGGACACCTGAGTGGCTCAATTGGCTAAGTATATGCCTTTGGCTCAGGTCATGATCCCAGAGTGGGATCAAGTACCACATTGGTCCCCCTGCTCAGCTCAAGCCTGTTGCTTCCTCTCCCTCTGCCTGCTCTCTCTCTGCCAAATAAATAAATAAAATCTTTAAAAAAAAAAGACATTGTAGCATTAAAAGATAAGTGTTTCAGGGTGGCTTAAGATATGACCCAATTATGTGCTGCCTACAAGAAAGTAACTTCAAGGGGCGCCTGGGTGGCTCAGTGGGTTAAAGCCTCTGCCTTCGGCTCAGGTCATGATCCCAGGGTTCTGGGATCGAGCCCCGCATCGGGCTCTCTGCTCTGCAGACAGCCTGCTTCCTCCTCTCTCTCTCTGCCTGCCTCTCTGCCTACTTGTGATCTCTGTCTGTCAAATAAATAAATAAAATCTTTAAAAAAAAAAAAAAGAAAGTAACTTCAAGTACAAAGATTTAGGTAGACTGAAAGTACAAGGATGAAAAATATGATGCAGTGTATTTTATGTTTTTGCATATTTAAGTCAAAAAATTGATAGGAAAATTTTGATAAGGAATTGAGAGGAAAAAACCAACTGTTATAGTTAAACACTTCAACACCTTTCTCTCAACAATTTATAGAATAACTAGACATAGGGGCGCCTGGGTGGCTCAGTCGTTAAGCGTCTGCCTTTGGCTCGCCTCATGATCCAGGGTCCTGGGATGGAGACCAGTATCACCAGTATCGGGCTCCCTGCTCTGCGGGAAACCTACTTCCCTCTCTCCCACTCCCCCTGCTTGTGTTCCCTCTCTCACTGTGTGTCTCTCTGTCAAATAAATGAATTAAATCTTTAAAAACAAAAAAAGAAAAAGAACAAGACATAAAGTCAGCAATGATGTAGAAAAATTCAATATTCAGCTAACAAATTCTAAAGACATTCACAGAACACTCCACACAGCAGCAGAATTCACATTGTCTTCAATTACTCACATAATATATAACAAGATAAACCAAATCTTAGCCAAAGAATGGATGCCAACAAACTTAAAAGATTTGAAATTGTATAGAGTACATTTGATCACAATGCAATCAAACTAGGAATCAACAGCAGAAAAGCAAAATATTCAAACACTTGGAAACTAAATACACTTCTAAACCCGTGGGTCAAAGGGAAATTCTCACTGGCAAAAAAAAAAAAAAAAAAAAAGTGAAAATATAACATCAAAATGTTCAACAGACGGATATAGTGTTGAGAGGGGAATTTGTAGTACTAGATTGCTTACATGAAGAGGAAAAGTTTCAAATCAATAAACTAAGCTCTCACCTGAAAAGCAGAGAAAACGAAGAGCAAAAACAAACCCAAATATGAAAGAAGGAAATAACAAAGTGCAGAAATTAGTGAAATTGAAAAGAGGAAAGAATTAGAGAAAATCAATGAACAGAAGGTTTGGGTTTTAGAAAAGATCAATAAAATCTACAAACCTCTAGCAAGACTGACAAAGAAAGAAGAGAAAAGACACAACTAATAATATCTAAAATAAAACAAGATACTACTACAGAACCTGCAGACACCAAAAAAATAAGGTACAAACATCTCTACACATATATTTGAAAACTTAAATAAAATGAGCAATTCCTCAGAAGTACAAACTATCATAAATCATCTAATATGTAATAGATAATTTAACTAGCCCTCTATTTTAAAAATTGAAATTGAATTCATAATTAAACATCTCTCCAAAAAAGAAATCTTCAACCCAGATGTTCACTGAAGAATTCTACCAATGCTTAAAGAATTAATGCCAAATTTATATAATCTCTTCCAAAAATTCAGGAAGAGGGAACACTTTCTAATTCATTCCACGAAGCCAGTATTACCCTTATAACAAAACCAGACAAAAATAATACTAAAAAAAAACAAACCCCACTTTAGACCAATATCCCTCATGAATATGGATGCACAGATTTTTAGTAATATATTAGCCGATAGAATTCAACAATATATAAAACTATTATGCCATGACCAAGTAGGGATTATTCCAGTGACACAAGTCTGGTTGAATTTTTGAAAATCAATCAATGTAATCTACTACATTAACAGACTGAAAAAGAAAAATCATATGATCACAGCAACTGAAGCGTAAAATGCATTTTTCATGCATGTTAAAAGCTCTCAAAACACAGGAATAGAGGAGAATTTTTTCAGCATGATAAGAAAACATCTTTTTTAAAATACCTACAGCTAACCTCCTATATAGCGATGAAAGGAATTCAAGATAAGAAAAAAGTTAAGATGAAACAGGCTGCCTGACAGTCAGTCAGCATTAGTGAGAAGATCAGCTAGGGTAGAGGCACATGTTGGAGCTAGGGGGAGAAGGGTGGGAGAAATGCCCCCTCTTCCCCACCCCCCAGTGAAGTCTTAAGGGCATCTTGTGTTTGGGAGGATAAAAGTGCATTCTACCTGGTGAATATTTTAAGTTCCTAAAAAGTAAATAACTGTTTCAGCCTTTTAAATTCCATGTGAAATTATCAAATGAGTCATGAGAAAAATGCTAACGTCAAAATTAAAATCAAATGAATCACTGTTTCTGGCTCCAAAGCAGAGCACTTTGCTCTGTGCATACACTGTGCAGAAGGCCAACTGGCTGCCTTCTCCCTGCCTCCTACCCCCATTCACTGCAGCAGCCTTTCTCCCCAGCACCTCAGAGGCTGGGTTATGGATTGAAGGCGTGATATCTCCCCCCCACAACAAGTATTTTCCACGAGGTAAGTCTGTGGAGTTACTTGTCTCCCAAAACTCAGTCCCATCACCATGGAAATGAAAAATAGCAATAGGATTTTGTGTCTTCTCCAAGTTGGCATCTCAGAAGAGACCTTCAGCACAGTTTCAGTTGTGTTCAGCAAACTCTCGGGTTTGTAATGAAAGAGGACCAAATCCCTCTCCCTTAATATCCAATCAGGTTGATTTTTCCAATTCCCCTTTCACTAATATATTTCCTTATCTCCCAAAGGTCCTAATACCCAGAGGAAGGAAAAGAGAAAGAGAGCTAATGTGAAATAGAACTACAAGAAAATTCTAATTAGTTTTTGAGGATCAGGTTAAGTGATGGGTACAGAATTAAAGGTATCAATTTATATTTCAGCCAGCGAAGGACCACCACTTAACTTACCTCCTCACTGGACAGCCTTGGGACCCAGAGGTCAAAGCCCCACAGATCTACTAGGCAGGAGCCCTCCAGAGAGTTGTGTTTGGGGATTGGTGCTATAGAGGGAGGCTCTTATTTTTACACCACTGAGGCTGAAACACTGCCATCCCCTTGAACTTCCCAGAAAAAGCATAAAATACATTGACTTGTCCCCATCCTAAGAAGATCCTTATTTACTATCCCTAAGATGAACAGCAGTGCTACAGCGTCTTCTTTTTTTTTTTTTTTTTTTTAAGATTTTATTTGTTTGAGAGCATGCTAGGGAGAAAGAGTGAGAGAGAGCAAGAGAGAGAGAGCGTGCAAATGCGAGCAAGAGGAGGGGTAGAGGCAGAGGGAGAAGAAGACTCTCCACTGAGCGTGGAGCCTGATGCAGGGCTCGATCCCAGGACCCTGAGATCATGACCTGAGCCAAAGGCAGATGACTAACCAACTGAGCTACGAAGGTGCCCCAACAATTTCATTGTCCTGTCTTTAAATGTTCTAGAAATTGGAGCTCTCTGAGACACTGCCTACCACACTATGAGAATGCACCTAATTGTACTTTAGGAATATCTATCAGTACCCCTTGTATTCCTGCTATGTCCTTAAAATTACCTTAGTGAACCCAAGAATACATCAAGGGGTGACGTTAAACAGAGGCACCCAGGAAGTATCCTTCTGACATCCAGACCCCAACCTGGCCTCATCAGTGAAAGTGAAACTCAAGCCTGAAGTGTGTTCACAAAAGAGAGAGAGTCTGGAGCTCATTTACATATTATATAATGACAACCGTCCAGAGATAATATTTCCCCAAAAAAGGCAGAGTTATCTTTTCTTAAGGGTTGCTGTTGTTGGCAAGTGGATTCTAGAATACCTCGGCTCAAAAACTATTCTTTCTTCCTAGTTATATAAAAAGGGAGCCATCAAAAGTAACTTCTAAGCCCTTCCCTACACACGTATAATGTTCTGTAACATCACAAAGAAAAGGGTTATATCCAGCCCTACAATGGCCTGCTGCTCAGCGGGGAGTCTGCTTCTCCCTCTCCCTTTCCCCCTCCTCCTGCTCATATTTGCGCTCTTTCTTGCTCTTTCTTTATAGCATACTCTCTCTCAAATCTTAAAAAAAAAAAAAAAGAAAAGAAAAGAAAGGAACTGTAACGCTGCTGTTCATCTCAGGTATAGTAATTAAACTTCTTGGGATGGGGACAAGTCCATGATATTACGGGCCATTTTGGGGAAGTTCGGGGGGATGGTGGTGTTTCAGCCTCAGGGTGATTTTTCATGAACAATTTTTAAATATTATCATATATATTTTTTATGTGAGCAATGATCTGATGTGTGTGTGTGTGTGTGTATAAAACCACAATAACACCTGGTTTCTCCAGTGTTCTCCATTTTCTTTTATTCAGCCAAACTATATTCAGGCAACAAACACACACTTACTCCTACAAGATTAGAAAATATTAAAATCTTCTCCTGGGCCAATTTTCCTATTTAGCTCATCTACTGATTGTCATGAGGTTTGCAGTCTGATTTATTTCAGGGCCCTGGTGTTTAAATACTGTGCCTTATAATACTGACAATACTAATGTGCTGGTGAAGACTTGTAGGTTTACTACCCAAACCAAGTGATTGAGCAATTTTTAAGTCAGTGGTAAGGTTTCTTTATAGGAGAGCATTTTGTCAAATTTATATGTACAGGCCAGACGGGCTTCAGAAGATCCTCATTTCCAAGACAGCCTGTGATGAACAAACTTCAGGGCTCCCTGTTTGATCCCCATGCCAGGAAATCCTGCCTGTAAATGAATCAGTAAAGTTGGTCAAGTTTTCCATGGATTTGACTGAATACCAGCATGGGGAATCCTGCGAAGAGGAGAGACAGGGAGGTAACATCTCAGAGGATGAACAAGGGAAAAGGGCAGACCCGGAGTGAGGAAACCTCATCGGCTACAAATTGTGTACACATGCAAAGCAAACTTGTGAACACACGTCCAACTTGGCAGATGTATAAAGATCGTGTATTTATAACACGCTCCTGAAACACCTTATTGAAATGAGCAATTTACATGACTTTGATTTAAAATTAGGGCTTTAAGAATTTTTAGAAACCTTTCCAATCCAGTCCACCAAAAAAGCAAATGCAGCTTCTCAGAGACGGTGTTCTCCACAAAGCCTGGCACTTCCCTGAGCGTTGCCTCAGACAGTGATCTCCTCTCCACCTCTTTGCCTTGCAACAATCGAAGTGGCTGGGAACTGGAGCTCAATTTTATTAGTGATTTAAAACACACCCTTGGAAACTAAGCTGGCTTTTTCTTGTCCATTCAGGTGGGAAGTGTGTTCCAGCAGACGGGAACAGCACTTGAGAAAGTTCTCAAACAGATAATGCCTTAAGAGCTTGACTTCAAAAAAAAAATCTCCCACCGGCCAACTACCCAACAAAAGGAAGGGTAACCTGGTAAGAAAACTAAGCCTTCCATAATAAGACAAAGATAAAATAGTTCAGCCGCCAGAATTCGACATCTTTAAAAACGCCTTTTCAATCTTTAACTTTTGTCTGCTTGGTTGTCTAGCAACCAAGTGCCGGCAAGAAACTCCACCCAAAACAAAGTGAAACAATACAGACACTTAACTTCACGAGTGTGTGCGCGTGTGTTAAGATTCTCAGCGTGCAAAGATAGAAAGTCCCTTTCGGGCAATTAAAACAGAAAAAAGTCCTGCCTGTCGATGGCAGGAAAGGAAGTCAGGAGTGAGTAAAAAGCAACTTAGAAATGTGTAATGCGGGATGAGGGTCTAGTTTCCACACACTGGGCTAAAGCAAGGTTTACACTCTTAAGTAGTAAAAACAAACCATTAAGCTAGGCCCAGCACTGTCAGGAAGTATAAAACAGTTCTTGAAACTTTGCAGTTACTATACAAAAGCTTTTCATAAACTCTGTTTCCTGATCTTCATTAAACGTTCACATCAAGTTGCCATGGGGCAATTAGCTTGCCTCCTGAAATCAATAAAAAATCAACAATTTGGAAATAGTTGTACAGTAAAATAGTTCAATAATTATTCTCTCATAGTGTTGTGGCCAAGTGGTTCCAGTGTAAATGCAGTCCAGATGAGATCCTGCTCCGTATGAGGGAAGCTTTGAGCAAATCAGTGGTTTGCAGAGAGATCTCCCCATCGGAACGGACTGCAACAATAATGGACCTGGCCCTGCCTTTGAGCCCTGCCTTTGAGCGGGGCCCAGGATGAGGGGCAAACACAGCCTTGAAGTGGGGGTTCAAGTCAGCATCTGGCATACTGCTTAAGCACCTCAGAGGGACTGAACTCAAAATGTAGAGACCTAAATGAAATGATAAACCCAACAACAAAAAAGTATTAGGTGCCCTCCACTCATCACACTGACAGGAGCAAAGCAAAATTTTTCCTTTGGATATATGGGGAAAAGATATATGTATATGTGTGTGTGTGTATATATATATGTATATATACGTGTGTGTATGTGTGTGTATTAGGCACTATATACAGTGTATGTTGATATAGTGATTGATATAACATACTTATATATATATGTATAATATATATAAAGGGTGTTGGAGATTAGAAATTCATTCATTCCAACATTTCCACAAATACTCAGATCTTTGTTGCTTATAAAAAAATCTTCAAAGCAGTCTCCTAAAAGGTAAAAATGAGGCTGAACACACATAGGACACTTTGCTGAAAAGCAGACACCAACACAAAGTTATTTCTTTGCTGACCCCCCACCACAGAGGGAAATCAATTCCTTTTGCTTTTTCTAGCCTGAGCCCATTCACTCAGCACCTTATTCAAAGCCAACCACGGCATCACAAATTCCAATATCCATTAAATCAAACCTCAAATACCGGCCTGGGAAGTTTATATCACCCTCTAGGCTCAGTGGTGTTCTACAGTGAACTGTCTTAGAACTTAAAAAAAAAAAAAGTATCATTTTTAGTATAAACAAATGTTTCAAATGTATGACATCTATTTGCTGCCTTCAAAGGGAAAACTTTTAACTCAGACTCTTGGCACTAAGATCACACGGGATCAACTCCATGGACTGACTTAAGTGTTAAACTTTTTTAAAGTACGTTAAGGGCTTGCACCTGCTCCCCCATCCACATAGATGTACTGACACGTATTTGACTAAACTGACTGCGTACATGCCCAAGCAAGCAAGCAGAGCAGATTTTACAAGATAAGCAACCAAGTGTTTTCATGTCTGAGGGTGGCTAGAACACAAAATTGCCAGTCATCTTGTGGGAGAAAAGAACGCCTTTGAAAAAAATATGTAGAACATCATTTCAGATACGGTGAAATGTATTCAAATACCATCCTGTATACAGGTTTTGTTGTTTTGTTTTTCCCCTTAAGTACTACTTCTCAGAGAGGGGCCTAAACTCAGTGCAACTTTCTGCTGTTGTGATTGAGAAGATAATTATCAGAACTTTGCTACTCAAACTGCAGTCCATGGGCCAGAGGTAACATTTCACCTGGGAGCGTCTCAGAAATGCAGACTCTCAGGCCCCACCTCAGATTCATTGAAACAGAGCCTATGTTAGAGCATGATCTCAAGAGGTCTGTGTATACTTCGATCTGCATTCCCCTGAGATAGTACTGGTGACTCGTATGACATTAAAATCTCAGATGTTTTATTTAGAGCACTGGTCCCCCAAGTTAGGTAGAAGTTCACTTTGAAATTTGCAGGGCAGGGAAATAGTAAAAAACAAACAACAACAACAAAAAACCCAACTCTACCCTGGAGAATACTGTAAAGGCTGTGATTTGCGTCAATAGAGAAAAAAAAGAAAAGCATTTTACTCGAGTGAAGCAGACGTGCATTTTATCCATCTCATCCTTCTTGCTCCCTAAAACAATAAACCAGGGAAGGAATAAGGCAATATTGGTTCTTTGTAATTGCCCATCTGTATCATACTGATTCTATACTTCAATTATTTATTGCAAGGCTGTGTTCCTTTTGGCCTTGTAACAGACTGGGGGCTGTGGCATCCAACGTTCAGTGAACGAGTATCCTAACTTTAAAGACTGCAGAAAAGAAACACACTCTTTAAAAAAGTGCTTTGAGTTGCACACATGGTTTTTCCACCTCCAATAAAAAATTGAGGGAAAAGATGTGGATTGTGAAGATTTTCTAGCGATCATCTTGGCCTCCTGGGGTACAATTTAAAGAAGCAATTGGAGTAGGAATTATGCAAAGATGGAAGTACAGATAAATTTGTAAACTTTCACCTTCCCCCTCCCCAATTTTGAAGGCAAACAATGAAAGGAGCAACCTGGACCTGCCATACAGGTTCATACCATGCCAGGGAGAGCACACAGCCCAGACAAGCACAAAAACAGATGACACAATTTAATCACTTTTGAAAGGTGATCCTCCAAAATTCAGAAACTAATACATTTTCTTTAAAATGTCCTTTCTAATGTAAAGCCAACTCTAAAAGGATTCAAAGCTCTCTTCAGAATAGCCACTGAAGATTCAGAAGATTCAGTGTCATGGAGTTAGGTAGGACACTTTTTCTCAGCACGGAGAACATGAGCCAAAACATCTATAAGAAGGTGGAATGTATGTAAGAAATTTCTGTTTCTCAAATGAGCTGCCAAGGTCAGAGTCCTCAACTATGACAAAACCTCTGAAACTAAACTGAAGCTGGAAATACCATCATGTATACATATGGAATATATATCACATCTCTTCGTGCTTTTATACATATTATCTGTGTATATATTTACATGTTTGTGTATATATAATTTATATACATATAAAACACCCACAAGAAGACATTAGAGTTGATACCACTGAAAACCATTTTAACAAAATCAGAACCAATGAAGCAGAAAAATCAAAAGAACGTATTGAATTGCCAAATGGATGGAAATTCTTGTGCTATAATCTCACAGTCTCACCTAGAATCTTTGGAGATGAGAAAACATGGGTTGTTATTTAAGATGTTAAGACAGTGCAATCTGTCCCCCACCTCCATGCCAGGTGAGGGTGAAGGGCGGCTAAGGGACAGAGATAATCCTGCCCTCCAAAGCTGATTCTAATATGAATGACTCTTACCTATGCAAGAGCAAAAGGGATAGGCATGAAAAGGAATGGAAAGATTTTTAAAGCAGGAGTAAAAGAACTGGTGTTAATTTAAAAACATGGTCTACCTACTCTCAAGGCAAGGATTAAATCTATCACAATCAAAATGGAACTACATTCATGTTCATTGCAAGTTAATTCCTTGGGAGAATCTGATTATAAGTCTGTTCCTTGACAAGCACACTCATTTTTTCAGCCAGTTCCAGGGCAAGGCAGGGAAGAGGAGAACTAGGCCTCACCAATCACAGCAGGATCAGAGAAGGCAGAGTCCTAGACATTGCCCTAAAACACTTCTAGTAAAATTATGGGGAGTTGTGGGTTCCCTGGCTGTAGAGACATACCCACCAAACCCTTCCTTGGGTCTGATTTCGACACAGAGCACAGAAGCCCTGCCGCTGCAAGAGTTCACTCTGAGTGGCCTAATTTGACTTCATTCTGCTTGGGCTTCTGTCCAATTGGCAGATATCCTCATAGAAGCTGATCTTAGACACTTTCCCTTTCTAATTTTTTGGCACCGTTGCCTCTGCTGCATGGGATATCATCTCTGAAACTCTATCTTGGGTTTCCCAGGTTTTGCTTGTTTGAGAGCTTTGGTTTGCTCTTAAATCTTTCTCCTAAATCACGAACCCCAAAGAGGGTCACGTGAAATACTAAATCGTGGCTAATTCCTTTGAGGCAAATATCAATTATCAAGTGACTTGCTTGCACGTTTCCAGCCATTCTGTGCCTTTCCCCCACCTCCCTCCAAAATGAGTAACTTCAGAAGCAAAAAGGCAAACACAAGGTAACATCACGAATGCCATACAAATGCATCATTTTCTCTTACAGGTTAGACTTTATAGAATGAAATGCCAGGGATCTGATATTTATTATCTGAACAAGGTTTAACATTTGGAGAAATGTGTTCACATAACCTTGGAAAGAAAAGCAAGCTGATCCAACAGAGAAGAGGCAGTGGGCAGAAAACATGATGGGCACAATTTTGCTGTGTGTTGGGCAAAGTTAGAAAACTGGGTCCTTCTGAGCATAAAGAGCTCCCAGATGAGGTAACAGTTAAATACAAATCAATTTCCAACTCTTCGTGAGCGCCACCACATATCAATTTTAAATATACATGACCACAATATTCATAATGAAGAAATCTTATGTTTTATTTAATACTTTGGCCAGACCAACCCCTTTGAAGGGATCACTAGTTTAGGAAAGAAGAACAACAAACCATCATTCACTTTCCTGCAGGTTTATCATTTTCCTAATTATTTCTATTGGCCCTGCTTTATTCTTTCTGCAAATTAAGGGGTAGGGGAGTGTTTCTTTATTAGATCAGCAATGTCTGGTTCTTATCCAAATATTCCACCTAATAAGGACGTAAGTTCTCATGGATTGGACAACCACTCTGCAACATTCCTGAGAATTGAATAATATAATAATCTTGAAAGTCAGCAGAGTGGATTATCCACTTTTTTTTTTCTGGACTTGAACTTGTGACCTTAACAGTAGCACTGCAAAAAAGCAAACGTGCTAAGCACTTTGCCAGAGTAACCTTCCATGTAGACTTTTCATCTTAAATACACACAACTGAAAACAACTACAATTTTTGGAAAATTATGTACAAACCCAATACTTCTTTTGATTACATATAAATACAAATTAGCTATCTTTCCTAAAAAGTGGTTATAATAGTAAATAAATACAAAATAAATCTGACCATTATACTTCATGTGCTGGGGTTGAACCCATATAAAATGTACAACTAAATACATTTTAAAATCTTTAAGGAATAATTCTCTGATTAAAATATTTGTTTTCCCAACTTCTTTTTGTAGATATAAATATATTTTCAAAATAACTGTGTTTTTTTTTTTTTCTCCATTCCATTCTATAAATAAAGTCTTCATTGGGAAATATTAAAGTGTCAACTTGGCTTTTTTTTTTTTTTTGCTTTTTTCTTAAAATATATGTGTGTGTGTGTGTGTGTGTATTTATTTCATTTTGCTGTGCTAACGACACCCACAACCCTCCACAACCATGTCCTGATAGTTCTTTAATACAACCTTTTCGTTTTCATCAAGGTACAACATGGAGATAGCACTGAGTTCCGTTGGTACACAGCACGCCTTGGGAATCTTAGAATTAACGGAGTTGACCAACGTCTGAACAATGGCGTGATTAGTGGAGTTCAGGTGATCTGCCAGGGGAAAAGGGCATTCCCCATGGCAATAAAAGGCATGGTACCCCGGGGGGGCTACAATCCAGTCATTCCACCCCACGTCACTGAAGTCCACATACAAAGGGTGTCTCTTACAGCTGGACTTAAGGCGTTTGCGCTGTTTGTGTTTTGCTTGGCGCTTTTCTCTTTTGTGGAGAGGGTGTCCTTTCCCATCGTGGCCAAACGTTACTAGCAGTGGCCTGATCTGTGACCAGCTGTGCTCATCTTGGTGCAAAGACCTGCTAATCCTGACGTGTCTCTTGGAGACACCTTGGTTCTCCTCCAAGTGGGTCACTTCCACTACAAATCCGTGGTTGGTGAGCCCCTGCGCCGTCCACCTCATCACAGCAGGGGTGACGTCAAAGCTCTCCCACCTGCTTGCGTTCTGATTCACCAACCTGGTGTCCAAAAGCCTGGTCACCGGGAACTTCAAGTTGGCTGCTGCAGGTTTTATAATCTCATAAATATTAATGCGGTGATGGAAACTGCTGTTGTTTTCCAAAGTTTCCTGCATCTGTTCCCGAAAAACCTGAAGTTCTGCTGAGGTGATAAACTCGTCAGTCGGAATAGAAGTTAAATTAAAGAAGAATCTCCGGGTTGTTTTCCCACTCATTTCTGGCAGTTCTTCCAAATATTCTAATTTGACATAAAAACAGGTGGAAAAAAAATCATTCAGTAAAGTACATAATGACAATCTGATGATCTGTGAGAATGTGTAAACCTCACTTTAGGGTTTGATTTAACCCATGTAAAAGTCTGCAACCAGAAAATAACTTCTGCTTTAGATAAAAAGGAAGGCTCCCTTTTCTGTACATCTATGTCAACATGCACACCATGAAGCAAAACTTCACAATTCATTGTTATTTTTTTTTCTCATTATGACGTTTTTAAGCCAATACATGAATACTGCTTCCAGGTGGCTATAATAATGGGGGAAACACTGAAGCATTTCTTTGGAAGTCACAGACTTTAGGGCAAAAAAAAAAAAAAAAAAGCACTATAGTTAGTAGAGGTCTAATGAGTGAGGATTTGAGGAAATTATTGCATTTCTTAAAAAGAAAAAGGCTTTAATGTCAATCCCTTAAATGGTATTCTAAAACATTACTCTGCAATTTAGATGATTTACAAATCTTGATATACAGATTTCAGTTTCCTAATTAAAGAGTCTGAAACTCAACATCAACGATGACATTTTGCAAAGCACACCCTACCATTTTACTCCAAGTCCAGAGACAAAGGCATTTACAGGGATCGACTTCTTTGGAACCGTAAGGGTGGTACTAAGACACCGTAGTAATTAAGGCCAGACAATTTCAAGAGAAGGAACTTCGTAACTGTTGTCTGTTCTCCACCTCCTTATGACCTCAAAAACCAAATCTCATGGTTGATACTTTTGGAAGAAAACAAAAATGACTCTTCGGTCTTTAATTCCTTTGTGCTTAAAAAAAATAATAAACCTATTAAAAACATGCACCTACCAAATAGACACAAAACCAAAAAAAAAAAAAAAAAGGAAAATTTATAAAAAAATACCATCATGAGATTCAGGACATAAGTAGGACATATCCTACTACAGGATAAACATTCCATATTGAGTGTCACTTCAAAATAGTCATTTAAGTGAACTATGCATAAAAGCTCTTTCTGATTTAAGATTCCTGAATTTAAATTTTAAGGAGTACTGCTTTCCAAGCAAACAATAAAATATAACAGCACCTTGCATGCTTTAGTCTGCAAATCATCAAAGGTACACATTATCATTAAATTGGCAGTAAATAGCAATAGAATTTGAGACACTTGGGTTTATTCTAGTTTTACCACATCCTGTCCTTTCATTGTCAAAAAACTTAACCTGCTTCATTCAGGATCCAACCTAAGTGCTAAGAAAATCTGTTGACCATATTATCATAAATGGAAACTATATTGATCAATTTTATGGTTGTATTTCCCCTACATCAAGCAGCTGTAAGTTGTTCGGAGAATGTAGATATCTTAGCAAAGGAGAATCACATCAGATCACTCAACTCAAATGTTCTACTTGTGTAAAACTTCGTCAAAGCACCAGTCATCACTGCAAGCTAAGTGGAAGGGCAGTTCAAGAAGGACAGTTTATACCAAATTATGGAGTAATGCTTTAAGGGGATGCTTCTCAAACTTCAATCTTCACACAAAACACCTAAGACACCTTAAGTCTTCAAATGCAGATTCTGATTCGGTGGGCCTACGGTGGGACCTGAGAGGTGGGACCTGCATTTCTAGTAAGCTCCCAGGTGAGGCCAATGATGAGAGCTCATGGATTGCCCTTACAGGGCAAACCTTACAGGGTGAAGGTTTTAAAGGATGCTTTTCACATTGAAATGGTAGATTCCAGGAGCATATTTTAAAGTGATTCTTGGTCAAATAATACAAAAATGAGAAGAAGAAACAGCAGTGTTGGCCAAGGAATAAGAGGTGAGTCCATGGGTTGGCAGCAGAAAGATCTTCCCAAGCTCATCTACTTGGGATGTGGAGACTATCAGGCCAAGAAGTAAACCCTCCATGGTCCCCTTATGCTTGCTAAGCTACACCTGTTGGGAATATTCTTTGGGAGCTATTCACACTCTAAGCTGATGATACTTCAGGCCAGGCACTATTTTTATTTTTTGTTTAATTTTGTTTTATTTAAATTCAATTAATTAACATACAGTGTGTTATTAGCCTCAGAGGTAGAGGTCAGTGATTCATCAGTTGCATACAACACACAGTGCTCATTCCATCACGTGCCCTCCTTAATGCCCACCACCAGTTACCCCAACCCCACTGACCTCTCCTCCAGCAACCCTCAGTTTGTTTCCTAGAATTAAGAGTCTCTTTCTCATGGTTTGTCTCACTCTGATTTTGTCTTAATTTATTTTTAAAATAACTCTCCGACCAATCAGAGCAGGGCTCTCCTCAGTGGCTCCAACAAGTAACAAGGATTATGTTTAGCTCCTTTTTTCCTTCCCTCCCTGTAATCCAGGGGCCCTCTAATGTTTCCACTGAAGGTGTTCTTTTAGCTGAGAAGCCAACAGATACCAAAGAAAAAAGGAGTGACATAAAAGTCAGTGGTGTCCCCCAGATGTAATGACACAAACCCAGATCTGGCTTGAACTACTGATTTCTCTGATACCAGCACACCTAAGAACACTCTCTTTTATTTTAGAGGGGGAAAGAAAGGCCAATTATCCAGGGCCTTTGCTGAACAGTTACATTAATAAGGTGCCTGGGCGGTGTGTGTGGGGAGGTGGGCACGGAATAAGTTACCCAGAGAAATCACAACTGCAACAAAAACTCTGATTCCAAATCTATAAATGAGAAAGAAGTTATGAGCACATATAGACATGAGCACACACAGACACATACACAGCCAGAAGAAAACAAAGGGACACTTGCCAAGACCAGCATGAAACACAGGTAGAATGAGTAAAGATGGGTATAAAGGAGGTGTACAATAGAATAACCCTCCAGGGGCGCCTGGGTTGCTCAGTGGGTTAAAGCCTCTGCCTTCAGCTCAGGTCATGATCCCAGGGTCCTGGGATCAAGCCCCACATTGGGCTCTCTGCTCAGCGGGGAGCCTGCTTCCTCCTCTCTCTCCCTGCCTGCCTCTCTGACTAGTTGCAATCTCTGTCTATCAAATAAATAAATAAAAATTTAAAAAAAAAAAAAAAAAAGCTGAACTTGTGAAGGGATTTGGGTATTCCAGCCTATTTTAGACCTGGGTTCTTGAACCTCTAAGTTCTTATCCAAAAAGATGGAGCTATGGCTGCAGAAATGGGGGGAAGTAAAGAAAAATATGGCACCAGGGACATCTGACCTCTCTTCCAATAGGGAAGTTCTAACAATCATCTATACTCTGTCAATTACTCATCTACATCCAAATACAAAAGAGGAGTCTGAATTCCCTCAGCCAGTATGGGTTCACTCTGGCCTCCTCTTCCCTAGATAAGTGGGGCAATTGGACATAAGAGAAAGAAGTCACCAGGATAATGCCTCTGGCGTGCCAGAGATTTCTTTGTGCCCCATCTGGCACTAAGATCGTTACAGGAATCATGTCACAACAAACAGATTAGGGAGGGACTCTTATTATCTCCACTTTGGAAATGAAATTCTTGGAGCTCAGAGAGGTTATGTGACTTTCCTAAGGTCACAGAGCTAATAAATGAAGAGCAGAGCTATGAACTTGAGTCTACTGCAGTTCTAAAGTTTCTGGCCACTAGGAGCCACTACCTAACACAGGGGAGGAGTCAAAAACTCAAGCAAGGGGCACCTGGGTAGCTCTGTTAAAGTGCCTGCCTTCAGCTCAGGCACTTGATCTCCAAGTCCTGGGATCCAGCCTCACTTAGCGCTTCCTGCTTAGGGCGGGGAGTCGGCTTCTCCCTCTCCCTCTCCTCCCTCTGCCCCTGCCCCCACTCCTGTGCATGCTCTCTCTCTCTGTCTCTCAAATAAATAAAATCTTAAACTCAAGCAAATGTCAAAACCAATTGGAGTACATTTATATTTGCTACAGTAATAACCACAGGTAAGTTCTTTCCCAACCAAAGGGACAGAAATATACTATCACCCAAGTATGAGGGAGAGAAGATACAACTAAAGAGTAGTTGTATCTTTACTACTCTTTAGGGTCCCTGTGACATGAAGATCTTGTCTGAAACCACTGATACCTTGCAGCTGCCTTTTTGTCCTCAAGAATGGTGAGTTTTAACAGAAAAGGGAATTCGCATTATGTTTTGAGAATTTTGCAACACTCTGGCCCAAAAGCATCCATGAAAACAACGAAAACTGGGAGGGATGCTGTAGCAAATCAGTAAGACTGGAAATCACTGCCCTGAAATGAACTGAAAGTGACTGAGAATAAGAAACAATATTTTCTAGGATATAAAATAATGGCTACAGAATTAATATTATCAAGGAGAAAGAATATATATTAAATAAGGTTAAAAGGAAACTTAAAAAAAAAAGTCAACAAAAGATATGGCAACTAAAGGAAGAGTACAGTCATCCTCACAAACCCTGATCTGCCCACCCTTAACTCCAACACCTTTGGAATGACTACGTGCCCTCTTACTGTCCTTTGACTACTTAGTGAAATACACAAAGGACAAATCTAAAAAAGAAAAAATAGCTCAATGAGAAGGATACAGAGGAACCACCAAAAGAATGAAGGACAGAAAATATTAGTCCAAAAACAATCGTTGGGCATCAAAGCCTCAACCTCCAAAGACTTCCAAAGAGAATGCCTGTTTTACTTTGACGGGGCTCTTTTTTTTTTTTTTTTAATTTTTTTATTTATTTGACAGAGAGAGAGAGATCACAAGTAGGCAGAGAGGCAGGCAGAGAGAGAGGGTGAAGCAGGCTCCCTGCAGAGCAGAGAGCCCGATGCGGGGCTCGATCCCAGGACCCTGAGACCATGACCTGAGCTAAAGGCAGAGCTTAACTGACGGGGCTCTTCTTAAGGACACTGAACTACCTGGGGATACTAGGGCAGCCCATCAAGCATGTATTGACTGGGGGGCGTGTATATCCAAATCCTCTGCTTACACTGTGCGTTTGTGATACAAGTTCTCTCTCTTAGGGCAGCAACTGCTTCTTGAACTCTCCTGTTATACAGATATTTTATGGTAATTACATTTGTGGGAAAAGAGTTAATCTCTGTTCAAAGGCTTTAGTCATGGAGGCAAATAATTCCATTGTTTCATGCAAAAAGAAGACTGTGTCCTTCAGAGTCTGGAGAGCAAGCACATGGTCCTTCCATATTCCACTTAGGCCTTTCTGGTTTTTGTTTTGTTTTGTTTTGTTTTTTTGTTTTCCACTTAGGCCTTTCTGCAGGAAAGCATAAAAACTTTTTGCAGGGCCAATCAAGTCGACCAGTTTCAATGTGTTTTTAACTACAGCAAAGCACAGAACACTCTTCCCCACTGCAGAAGTGATTTTTCTGTCCTCCATGGCAGTGGAGAAAGGTCTGTGGGGCCAAAGAAAAGAGAAAAGAAAACTGTTGCAGCACGTGGGTCCTCCTGAGTGAAAAGGATTATATACAGAGGACTAGGCAAAGCTGAATAGGAGAAATGACAACTGATAATTTTGTTTCAGCTCGCCTACCGTGTGGTCCCATTATCTCCACACAGCGGTGGATATCTGATAACCATGGTATCTCTGGTCTTGCCATTTCACCAAATCACCCAGATCCCACCCACAAATAAAACCAACAGGTAGTTCTTGGAATCAGGCCCTTATTCCTCCACCAAACAAATGCCCATTAAGGTTGTATGAGCCACGTCCTGCTCTTAAAGCCAGCTGCCCTAATCACATGGTTGATTAAAAGATTTTTAGGGCCATGCATGCTACAAGGATGTTTATAAAAACCTCCTGGGTTCCACAAAAATGAAATGGTTTTTGAAAAATGTGTTATGTGGCCTGACAATCATGTACTAGTCATAACAGAAGAAATGGATTTGATGAAATTTGAGGGGGAAAAATTACCTGGCTTTTCTCTGACATATAACTGCATTAAGATGGGACATTACTCTTCAGTTGATTTTAAGCAGGTTGATAACTTCTGTACTGTTTTGCACATAACATGTACACTTTGAAATTGATAAATTCTGATTTATAAACTCAAGCATGCTATTTAAGTTAAAATAACACTCAAATAATTTGTAGCCCGTTTAGTTTTGATCAAGCCCCTTTTAGAGGAAGAAGGAGAAATCCACAAACTTCACTGAAGGAATCCCCTTGCAACTGAATGTTTTAGGTTTCAAATGACTTAAATGTTCCTTCTTTTAGGTTAGAAGAGACACACAGTACCTTCCTGGCCTTAAAAATAGTTAAGAGTGGTTCCAGGCTAAATTTCCAGGAGAGGTGACTGAAATAGCTACTCTCGCTACTTTCCTATGCAGAAAAAAAACAATTCTAACCAGCATCAGCTGGGAATGATAAGGGGCATCTATAACCATCCCAAGGTTATGTTGACAGAACATACGGGAGTGAAAACAATTCTATATATGACAAGAGACAACTTCTGGCTTTAGTCAGTGAATCCTGAAGGAGTAAAATGGTATCTTATACCCTTTCTCATGGAGCTCTACTGCAAAAAGCACCTCACTTGGAACTGTGCTGGAAAATGACGGATTATGATAAACGGATTACCAATTCAGTTGTCCCCCTTACAGTGTACGCCTGCTTTGATGTAGTAGTACCTTTCGTTATGCAACCTGCCTTTGGGACTTCTTCCCAATATCCAGGGCTGTTCTCACAAAATGTGTAGTCATCCTTCACACTGGGAGAAAATGCCTGGCTGCAACATTTTTTTTTTTTTTAAGATTTCATTTATTTATTTGACAGAGAGAGATCACAAGTAGGCAGAGAGGCAGGCAGAGAGAGGGGGAAGCAGGCTCCCCGCTGAGCAGAGAGCCCAATCATGACCTGAGCCAAAGGCAGAGGCTCTAGCCCAGTGAGCCACCCAGGTGCCCCCATTTCTTATTTGTATATATCAGAGCATAGATTTCTACTTGAAATTTACCACCTTAAGGCAAGAATAGGGGAACTTTACTTCCAACTCCCCAGTAACCTACAAGTTGCTGCTCTGTGACATACAGCTTTGGATCTTTCTCTTGAACTTGATGAAACCCATTCTCTATTTGCAATGTATTAAGCCAAAGGGGAATTTAAAATTATAGAAAAAACTAGTGTAGAACATATTTTTGACTAATTGATCCAAGAACTTGGGTACAAGAGATGTCAATAGCTCCTCTCAAACATTTCAAATTCACTAAATGCTTTTCTGATGAAACAAGCAGAAACATCCTACCTTAGGAAAACCACATCCACTATCATAAAGGAAAAAAAACCCAAATTTCAGTGCACATTTAAAAAAAAAAAAAGGCAGCTGCTGCAAAAGCTTTTATCTGAAGGCTTGCCTTGTCTCTACTAGGGAGTTCATCTCAGATTTAAGCACAAAACAAGAAAGTCATTGTGGAAACAATATGATTGTGGAATTGATCTCCCACGGGGATTAGATAGGGATTCGAAATCTTCCAAACCAGGCCCAGATCAACTGAAAATTAGAAAGACTTTGGGGCCAAGACTTTGATTTTTCAATAGTATATCTCTGAAAATTCTGCCCTTGGCTGTGTCTAGCCTGAAACCCCAGCTTAGGCAGAAGAAGCAGACTTACAAGCAAGGGCTTCCAAACAGACAGAAAGAGATCCCCATCTGCCCCTTCTTTTCATTCTTCCCCTACGAAATTCTTGCACGTTTAACTGACTAGGGACATGCTTCTTGCCCTCATCCTCCCCATCATTTGATTTCTCTCCAGTTCCTGGAGGAGGAGTCGCTCTTCTGGCTGCAAGCCAAGAAAAGGGTGCTGATTTACCAAAGGGGAATCCCGGGTTCCCGCGCCACACAGGCAGTGCGTTAAAGCCAGGTTCGGAGAGGCAAGAATGGAAACGTCTGCGGCGGCGCCCTGGCCAAGCTGCCTTTCCAAGGATGCCAACCGTCAGCCCACGGTGGGGAGCTTTTGGAGGTGGCTCTCCGCCCGCATCTCCGCCCCCACTCTCGGCTCCACGCCTCACCTTCGTGGTGGAAGCTGCGCACGGTGTTGGCGAGGCTGGCTGCCCTCTCCAGCCGGTGGTCCGGGGCGGGTGCGCCCGGCTGACCCGAGTGCCGGCGGTACAGGTCCAGCATGTAGGGGGGCACCACGGCGTCCCTGCTGGGGGTCGGTCTCCGCTTCAGGCCGAACATGCTGAGCAGCCGCAACTCGAACTCGCTCAGGACTTCGTCCGAGGGCTGGGAAGACGAGCGGCCAGTGGATGCCGCGAACTTCTTCCGGCCCAGCACAGGAATGAGACCGGCCGCGCCGCCCAGGAGGACCTGGGGAAGCAGCAACGCTAGAAGACAGCGGGTCCCGGCCACCATGGTCGACCTGCGGACAGGATCGACGTGAGTCACCGCGTTCCCCGCCCAACCCTCTCCCCTCCCGCCCCCGCGTCCCCAGGCTCCCGCTCGGTCCGTTGCCTCCTCCTCCAGGGTGCCCACCTGGTTTGCAAAACTCGCGGAAATATTTGAAAGGGGCTGAAGCTCGAATGTTTGGGAGAACGGAAAGCCCCTACTTCCCGAGCCGGAAGGCTTTTCCCCTTCCATCTCACTCTCATCCATCTGATAGGATTTGCGCGCACACACACACACCCCACCAGCGTCAAGACTGTCACTTTTTCTGTGACACTCGCGCTGACAGCCCGTGCAAGGAACCTGGGGAATCCACCGCCGCTTGGTCTGACACCTCTCCGTTCCCTAAACAAACCCAAACACATTGCCCAGCGCTCGCTTGCATATAAACACGCACAAATGGTGCATGTGACTTCCTTACAGGCACTGTATAGAACTTCCTGATACACACACACACACACACACACACACACACACACACACACAGAGAGAGAGAGAGAGAGAGAGTCTATAACTTCCAGACCCAGTAGACTCAAGGCCACAACTTTCGAAGCCACTTGCAACTTGTGGCCCACATCTCTAACCTCAGAGGTGTCAGGACAGGCCACTCCGACCCCTAACTATCCCCTCCCCCCCAAGCAGTCAAGATACACATGCATACTCCTCGAACTAGAATTTATTAATTCACGTGTCAATAGAAGATAGTATTGAAGTACTGCCCCGCTCTCATTCCTGGAAACAAACAGGGAGAACCCCAACTTCTAGTTTCTTCCTAAATGGGACTTGGCTCTGAGTGGAGAGCAGGTCTTCCTGAGAAACTTGAAGAAGGGAGAAAGATGACCTTGGCAGGGCGTAAGGGTTGGCAACTAACGGGTGAAATCCAGGGGCCACCCTCTCGAAGGGATTTCTGAGACTTTTTTTTTTTTTTTAATCATCTAAGTGTTAACAGCCCTAATAAAATACTGAAGAGAGGAAACGGAGGAGGGGCGGAAGAGCGCGAGTCAGGAGGGCTAAGTTGACGGTCGCCGGGGACTGTTGGATGGGGGCATCCCCGCAGGGGCTCGGCTGCACGTGGGTCTGGAGGGGGTCTGTTTACGTCCGGCCAGGCCCGGCCCCAAGACCGGCCAGGCAGCAGTGGCCGCCCAGGCCCCGCGCCCAACCCCCAAGTCCCAGCCCGGGGCCCACGTCCTCTACCTTTAGGAGACCGCAGACTGTCTAAGAAGCACGCGGGGACACGTCCATTGAAAGAGCCTCCACATGGAAAAAGCTCTGGTCGAAGGACCTGGTTCAGGGACCGAGTTCCCTTCCTTCGCCTCGTCCTCTTCCCGGGTGCCGGCGGGGCAGTCCTTCTCCTCGCTCAGGGAACGGAGTCTCGTGGTCGGGCCCAGCGGACGAGTGGAGGGACGCGGGGTCCGGAGGCGGCGAGGCTGGGTCCGCTGGGGCAAAGGCACCGGCGCGAAGTGGGGAGCGCAAGCTATTCTCCCTGCAAGTTCAAGAAGTCTCCAGCCAAGTGCTGACACACAACAACAGCGAGCAGGGGGAGGAGTGCGGGACAGGGAAGAGAAGGAAGAGAGGAAAAGCTGGTGCTGTCGTTATCCTTAGGAACCAGCGCCCGCGGGACGCGTGGCCCCGCGCGGAGCCGGCTGCGGCACTCGGGGGGCGAGGGTCGGGCGCTCCGCGCTAGCTCCGCCTCGGCCCATGGCTCGGGGCAGCCATCCTGGGAGACGCCGGGTCCGGGAAAGGGCGCAGCGGCGATCTCGGTGCCGGGCGAGTTGCCCCCCCGCATCACTCTGCATTACTCCAGCGCACCCCCATTAGCGCTCGCCAGCTGAAACCCCCGCGGCTCCGGCGCTCCGGTGTCCTCGGGCGCATTCTCCGGCGAGTCGAGCCGAGTCCCGGGCCGCCGAGGCGGGTGGCCGCGCTCTTCCCTCGCCCTTCTAGCCCCCGGGCCAAGCTGCGATGCGCTTTGTGGCCAGCCTGGGGTCCGCTCACACGTCGGCCGGCGCGTCGCAGGCCCCCGCACTCCGGCAGTAGGTGATCGGCATCGCGGCTCTCCGGCTCGGCTCCTGGCTTCCCCGCGCTCGGCGCGCCGGTGCTAGGCTCTGGCGCCGCCCGGGCAGCCGAGGCCACGGCGCAGTGGCGCGCACGGCCGGGCGCTCCAACCCGCGCGAGGTCTGCGGCGCGCTAGTGCCTCGGAGCCCCCAGTAATCCGCGAGGCGCTCGCCGCGAGGTCGTTCGCGTCTGCGGCGGAGCCTGTGGCGGCTGATGTCCGGCGGCGGCTGCCAATCCCCGGCGGGGTGTGGGAAGCGGAGCGGCGGGCGCAGCGCAAGCCGGGCGCAGCGCGGCGGGGCGAGGACTCCGGCGGCGACGGCGGCGGCGGCGGCGCCGTGGCGCGGCGCTCGCGGCTTTTAAAGGGGACGCAGTCACCCTCTCCGCGGAGGCCGAACACCTCCCCCTCGGTGGCGCGGCTCGCCGGGGATCCCCGAGCGGGCGGGAGCGGCGCGCAGGGGTGTGGACGGCGCGCCGGGGCAGCCGCGGCGGGGTGGGGCCGAGGGCGGGGACGCGTGGCCGCCGAGGGGGGCGCTCGAGCATCCAGCCCCTGCTCTCAAAAGTGAGAGCTACTGGAGCACAGGACCCTCGCTGGGACTGCGGGAGCGAAATTCGGAACACAGGGTCGGGCCTTTATTTCCCACCCGGCCCGTTATTCAACTTTCAGTTTGAAGTTTTTCGGTACTAGACGATGAAAGGAAAAAAAAAAAAAAGACCTCAACCAAGTTACATGGCAGCGTGGCATGGGCTTGGGTAGACACTTCTGTTTCCCCAGGGTAGGAGAGTTAAAACTAGAGATTGCAAAGTAAGTGTCATTTAAACTTTAACACACACAGGTATGTGTATATACATGTGTAAAAGCGTGAGTACGCATTTACACTTATGTATACATTTATGTTTATGTAAATGCTCTATTCAGATAAATGTACATGTAACATACGAAAATATTCGTGTGTCTCTGTCAGATCTATATATGTAAATATACGCTAACGAAAGTACATTTCTATAAATATACGTCTACGTATCTACGTATGTGAGTTGGATATGGTCCCGCTCTACATGATACTCGCAACATTGACTCCTGTGTGTGGCGGTCTGACGAGAGGATGATTATTATTTTTTATGGTAGCCATTACTTCATGCTTTGTGATATTTATCTTGCCCCACTCGGGAGCAGGCGACTGGCAGCTCAGAGGAAGGTAAAATAATGCACAGTGCGAACCAAGCGTGCAAGACCTTAGAACCTTCTGACCCACCAGGCCCCAGCAGCAGGTAGACAGCATGTGCTGAAGTCACGTGTCCTCCTCAGCCAAATATTGCCCAAATCTGCCGCACCATGGCGTTTCGAGGTTAAGACTTTCTGTCCCTCCCAGGGTTCCAGGACCCTCTGTGCATGACACAACCAACCAGGTTGCCCAGAAGCCCAGGGCAGAAAATTTTTGGAAAAAAACAGATCATCAAAATCAAGTTTGTTTGCACAGAACCTCCAGCCTGCAAAGCAGAAAAAGTCTGAAGCCAGAGCTCTTAACAGCGTATTATCCATGTGTATTATTTTTTCAGTTGGGAAGCTAAAATAATTCTAGGTTCTGCTCACGTAAATCGGATTAGCAACCCACAGAGGGGAATTAGGCACTCGCTGTTTCTGAAAGTATAAAGGTCAAATAAGGTATTTTGGAGGAAGCCTACCTACTAGGAAAATAAATGGGGTGGGGGAGGGGAAAATACTCAGGAGCATCTACTTTTTTTCTCCCCTGAAAATAAAGTGCTATAGAGGCTGCTTGTCCCTCTGAAGCATTGGCTCCCTAACAAGTCGGCAACAGAACATATCCTACCCTTAAACACTTACCTTAAAAAGTGTTTATTGTGCTTCCAAAACTATGTCCTTCCCTATCAAGTTTAACTGAGAAGTTAATCATTGTTTCTGTCATCAGGGAGATTTAGAAGACAAAACAATATGAGACCTAAATCAGTATGTAGCTTTTAAAGAGGAGGAGAAAGATGATAGCTGTTGGGTGCTCCTTGAATAAAGATGAAAACTAAATCTCTGGCGAGGACATCAAGGTTGTCTTGCAGCTTGAGGCCTCCATAACTTGTGAAACGGAAACTTTGTCGGTGTCTGAAATAATCTTCGACAGAAAATAGGCACTTCTAGGCTCTCCATTCCATCTCAGTCTTGCCCATCACAGGATTTCTTTAATGTGTGATGTAGGATTTCTGAGGGACTGCTGAATGCCTGTCCCAAGCAGAACTTCTCAATTTTGGCCCTATTTGTGGAAGAGTCCTACTCTCTGGTTGTTTTTTAGAGATGGCTGCCCTCTTGTGGTGGAAATGAATTCCAACTCTTGGTAGAAATAAAGTCCCTAAATAAATAAGTAAATAAGGAAGTAAGTAAATAAATAATCTCCACAGGATGAATTGGGGTACAAACTACAGGGTGATCATACCTGCTCACTTTCCAAGCAACAGAAATAATTAGAAACTATAACTATAAATGGAGATGACCTATCTCTGTTTTTACTCTCTGCTAATAGCCACCTTCCACCTGCAACTCAGAATGCAAGTTTATCACTTTAGATGTCAGTGTCTTTGAGCTTTGAACATATCACTTACTGCCAACTGTGGCCAGCCTTACTTTTTCAAAGGTTTATTACAAGTTTTTCAGCCGTTAAGGTGAGATTCATTCTTTGTGGGCAAATCATATTTGGTGTTACCTGCCAGATGTGAGGAGTGGCCAGAGTGGGGGTGTGGAGTTTGGGGGAAGGGTTGATGGTAGTTGCCAGAGGACAAAAGCAAATTACTTAAAAAAAAAAAAAAAAAAAGAAAGAAAGAAAGAAGAAAAAAAAGCAAAGCATACTTTGTAAGGACTTTGTATGAAAGAGGGTGTTGCTATTCCCTTCCAGTCATTTCTTGCCAGTTTTTTAAAGAGATACCAGAAATCCACACTTGATTATATGTGGACATGACCTATGATGAAATTAAGTGCTTAAACAGTCATACTTTGGCAACTTTTCCTTTAGCAGTTCAGCCCAGATAATGTTTAATTTTATTGCATCCTGCAGCTATTAGCATTGCCATTGTTCTTGCTAGGTCAACCATTATGCAAATTAACATTAAAATAATGATCCTTACTATTGTAAAGGTCACAGCAGGCATTAAATGATCCATCTACCTTGTAATTGTCATTCCACTGAAACCTGTGGCAACTCCCCTGAGAAACCTCTTGGCTTTTTAGCATACTATCACTTTGTTACTAGCGTGACACCAAACACCAATACTTACTTCACAGGGACCAGCAGCCACAGCAAAAGATCAGCATCTCGTCAATCAAACTTTGACCTGTTTGGTGTGTGGTTAGATATGGTAGAAAGGATCAGAAGGTGGAGTGATTTATTTGCAAAACTAGGCTTAGTAGGCCAAATCAGTTTGCTGCTTTCAGGCAGCCACTGACTGATCTTAAAAATTAGGGTAGAATGAGCTTTGTGAATTGACTAGCTTGTATTTTAGGATGCACACAGTAGGGATTCTATCAACAAGTTGGTGACAACCCAAGACCTAATTGGGTGACTTAGATTCTCATTCTGTTTCAGTTGTGCATGGCTGAATTTAAAAGGTCAGCTCTTGGGGCATCTGGGTGGCCCATTCAGTTAAGCATTCGACTCTTGATTTCAGCTCAGGTCATGATCCTGGGGTTGTGAGATGGAGCCCTGTGTAGGGCTCCACTGGGCTTGCAGCCTGTTTAAGATTCTCTCCCTTGGGGCTCTCTCTCTTTGTTTCTTTCTTTCTCCCTCCCTCCCTCTCTTCCCTCTCTCAAAAATAAATCAACTAATTAAAAAATAAAGTGGTCATGTCATCTCTTGGGCTCATCTGTTGATCAGGGTAAAAGAAAAAAATATATATATACACATACATATTCTGCCTACCTCAGACTGCATGATGGTCAAATGCATAAAACGTGTGGAATTGGAGAATTTAAAAATGCCATACAAACACAAGATCCTGATTGCTACTCTATATATCTTGAAATGTGTTTTTCAGCTTTCTGCCTGAAATATTATGGCCTGATTTTGAGAGCTAGGACTTTACATGCCTTTTATCTTTTTTTCTTTTTTTCTCCCAAAAGCTTTTATTATATTGCCAGACAGTGGATATTTCTTCAGAAAGGTCAGCATATTGGGTCGATCTGAGACAATAAAAAATTTTCAGTCTCAGCTCTCTCATGAATAACATGTAGAGATTAACAGCTGATCTCTTCGTAAAGCTGTTGTGAGAAATGAGAAGATGATGTGTCAAAAGAAATATTGCAAAATTTAAATTACTATACACATGCAAATTAGGTCACTGATTCTTCCAAAATTACACTTGTTTTATGTTATTTTCTTTTGCACTTGGTAGATACTAAAAATGAATGTTCGATGAACATATGCATCTGGAAAATAATTATGGCCTTCCAATAGGCTGTTTTAGATATTAATTAAATATTATTTCATTACCATATATCAATGCCTATCTTGTCAATGATACTAAAATATTTTGATCTTGTGTTAACTGGATTGTGACCAGTCAATGGTTCATATTTCTTTTTACATATTCAGTCTTCAAACATTTACTGAGTAGCAATTATGCCCATGGCATTATTTACTCAAGTCTCAAGTTACACAAAAATACAGTCTCTGCCCATGATACATTCAGAATTCAGCAGAAGAGATAGAACAAATTCCCAATGAGTAAATGTAAGATACATGAATAAGAACTTCAAGTGAAAAACAACAGCTATAGATTTAATGGAGAAAGAACAACTTCACTTCTGAAATGTAGATTCATTACATTTATAGGAGGGACAGCAATTTGAGAGGAACATTTAGGACAAGAATTGCTGTAGGGTCAGTGGGCGTCTTTATGAACGTCAGCATTAACAGTAGTAGAGGTCCACCAATGCGGTTAGTTACTGCATTTCCCATACTAGCCGCTTCCCACCTGATTCCCCCAAGAACCTTGTGCAGTGGGTATTATCACCCCCCTTTACAGACAAAGAAAATGTGCTGGGAGGGGTTAAGCCATTTTCCCAAGGTCACACACATGAGTAAGCAACCCTATCGGCACTCTATTCTAGAGTCCTTGTTCTTGTTCGTTTGAGCATTTCTCCCCGCTACACCCCATGCCATGCTCCACTGCCACCATGCCTACGGTCTCAATTCCACACGGTAGGCACAACCCAAAGCCAAAACTTCGGGTGGGAAAATACAGGGAGGTGTCTGGAGGAGAATGGGTGGCAGCTCAGATCTGCACATGTGTTTGGACAGGGACATGGTGAGATCACAGGTAAGTCCATTCTTTAGGCAGGATCCCGGCAGGAAAGTGATGCCACATTCTTTAACAAAATTTCTGGAAGTTTAACAAAAGGCATTAAACAAAGGTTTGGGTGGAGATGAGGGAAGATGACAAGGGAGAATGAAGCCCCTGGGCCCTGGATGAGGAAGCCAAAGGGAGGCTTTACAACACTTAGGCCTACAGAGGCTCAGAAGCAGCCCTGACAGGGCCCTGAGAAAGCAGCAGCTGCAGGAGGGAGCCACTGGCAGATGTGGGGCACCTCTGGTTCAAGGTCAGCTGGGAAGGAGCTGGCAGGAAAAATAAATATCTCACATTTCCTTTGCTCCTACTCTCTGAGCTGTTGAAATCTCCCATTGACCTAATTTAACCAGGACAGCTGTATTAGTTATCTATTGCTGTGTAACAAATTACACAAACTCAGTGGTTTCATGTCCCTTTATTATCTCACAGTTTCTATGGGTCACAGAGCTAGGCATGGCTTAGCTGGCTCTCTACTCAGGATCTCACAAGGCTGCAGTCTCACTTAAGGCTCAGGGTACTCCTTTAGGCCTATGGGGCTGGTGGCAGAATTCATTTCCTTGCATCTATAAAACTCACTCATGATCATTTCTTTCATTGATGCCAACAGGAGAACATCTGTCTGATTACTAGACCATCTTCTAAAAGACTCACGGGATTATAGGGCCATCCAGCATAGGCCCATTTCCCTTTTCATTTACTCAAATTCAACTGATTAGGGACCTTAATTACATCTGCAAAAATCCCATCACCTGTTGCCATACAATATAACCTAACAAGGGGAGTCATGGCCCATCCTAGACATGGATGCAGATCCTGCTCAAAGGGAGGGGACTATGCAGAGGACCTCAAGAATCTTAACTGCTAGTCTAAATCACTTGGACTGTATTTTGTATAACTGGATTGCTGTGAAATAATTTTACCAGAGGAATGACAAGGCTAGAGATGCATGTGAAGGAAACAAATTTCGTATTTGGTATAGTGGTGAAGACTAGGGATAATGAAGAGACTGTAGGTAAAGGGACCAGGTAGTAGCTTCTTAAACTACATACGTAATGGTGATGGAGTGGTAATGGAGGCCTAAAGTCCACCAGTGAAAAAAGAAACCAGTGTGAGAGCTATAAGGGAGATCAGATGGGTAGGTGTGGCCTGGAGATGGCCAGTAGCGTTGGGCATGGGAAGAATTGATTTCTGCAGTTTTTAGGGCTTGGGTGACTGAAAACCTACAGTGCTGTTCACAGTAAGGAGTGTGAACCGGAGGTGGATAGGAGATCCAGGAGTGGTTCTTTTTGGGTGTGGTTAAATATCCTCATGGAAGTATAGACCAGGTAATTAGACACCAGCCTATAGCTCAGGAAAAGGATTAGGGGATTGGGTTGCCAATTTCAGAGCTTAATCTCAGCCATTTAGAGAAGAAAAGATTGCCAAGGAAGGTGTAGAAGATGATGCAGAGAAAGTCTTAGAGAAGTGAAAAGCAGACCGTGGCAATTTGTCTTAGAATTCACAGGAGGGGTGTTTCCAGAAAAAGGCTGGTCCACCATCTGCAGGGCTGGTGCATTAACAACAGCTCTTCGATGGTGTTTCTGGATCACAGGTAGAGAAGAATGGAGTGGAAGGAAAATGCATGGAATGGAAGCAGGAGTGAGGGGAGGAAGCTGAGTCGGTGAGTGTAAGAAATGAAGAAAAGGAATTTCCCTGGTATCTGAAATAATATCTCCAGATAGTTCATGAAATGTTTGAAGTTACCTGGAGGACTTTAACAAAATCATCAAAGGGTTTACATGCTGGCTTTGCTGTAGGATTTCTGGGTGATCATTTATTTTTTACAATAAGATATCTCCCAGGGAAATAGTTCTAATTTATACCCAGGGATTCGTCATCTACTTAAAACTTCATTTACATATTTCTGCACTTTTCACAATTGGTAGGACCACAGGAAGTTTAGTAAGCTGGCAGAGTTAGCCTTCAAGCCATCAGTCATGTTCATCACCTCACAGTGCCCTCATGGGACTAGCTGCAATTTTTTTCATCTTATTTACCTTTTGATTCAGTAAGAATTCTGCAAGGGCAAAAGTGGTTTGGAGGTAGCAACTTAAGAATTATGATAAAAAATACTCAGACTGAACAATAACAATCCAAGAGAATCACTTTAACCAGTGATTCTTCTTCTTCTTCTTTTTTTTTTTAAGGTTTTATTTATTTATTTGAGAGAGAGGGAAAGAGAGAGAAAATGAGCTGGGGGGTAGGGGCAGACTGAGAAGCAGACTCCCCGCTGAGCAGGAAGCCTGATGTGGGACTCCATCCCAGGACCCTCCAGAACACAGCCTGAGCCAAAGGCAGCCGCTTAACTGACTGAGCCACCCAGGCACCCCTAATCAGTGATTTTTTTTAAAGATTTTATTTATTTATTTGACAGACAGGGATCATAAGTAGGCAGAGAGGTAGGCAGAGAGGGGGTGGGGGGAAGCAGGCTCCCAGCTGAGCAGAGAGCCCAATGTGGGGCTCGATCCTAGGACCCTGAGATTATGACCTGAGCCAAAGGCAGAGGCTTAACCCACTGAGCCACACAGGCACCCCTCACCAGTGATTCTTACTGGGCATTCTCACCCCGGGAAATATTTCACAAATTGTCTTAACAGGATACAAAAGGTTTTGCTTTCTGCCCTAATTAATGGAGAACTTACTTGTTGAGCAAATAATGTGAGGTGTATACGACTTGAGAGATTTAGCAAACTATCCTATTTCATCCTCTCATGTGTACTATGCAGTGACCACTCAATGGCCCCAGAAGAGAAGATGCAGCCCACCACACACCACAGCCCCTCACCCCTGTCCACTCCAGCACATCCCTGACCGCCAACTGAGGGCTTTCTCCATTTGCTCGAGTTTGCTAGCTGATGTGTGCTGCTGGCCAGATGTGCTAAGGGATTTCATACCTCCCAGAAGCAGCCCTCCATCAATGCCTCATGGGAGTGTATCAGTACCTCACCTTCCTCTGGGAGGGGAACTAAGGGGCATGATCTAAACTGACTTCCCAAAGTTCCAGTCGCCTGTAGCACTAAAGGCTTAATAATGCATCCTTTATCAGCTGCCTTCCCTGCCCTGCCTCACTCTTTTATTGCCCTGATTGTGTTTCGCCACCTCCCTGTAACCTACCTGTACTCAGATCCTTGTTTTAGATTCAGCTTCTGGTGGAACTCAAAATAAACACTGGATGACAGTCAGCAGAATATCTACTGACCTGAGATAGCACCTCTCTGAAGGGCCCCAAATTTAAATGGCACTCTGCCACGAATGAAATAACACTGTTGGCTTTGGAGAGCTGTTTCCTGCATTTTCTTTGTTCATTTATTCATTCAATGACTTTGACTTTTCCAGGCACCGCTATGTTTCTGGGGCAACAAAGATGAACACAGCGATTAACACAAATCCATCAAACAGAAATTTATACAAAATACAAAAATTGAACCAACACAGTGACTACCTTCCCCTGGAGGTCAGAGAAGGTTTCCTGGGAGAACATAATACTTGAATCAAATCATGAAAACTGAGCAGGTGTTGGGCAGATAGGCAAGGGGGAAGGGAATTCTAAGCAGGAGGAACAGCAGGGGTAAAGGCAGGAAAGCATGAAACATCAAGATGCATTAAAGAAATGGTTGGCAATTTAGTGTGACTGGACAGAAGAGGAGAGAGGGTGCCAGCATTTTGCTGGGCAAAGGACTTTGGACTTTTCTCTAAAGGATCTCCTTTGAGAAAAATCTCTTTAGTAGAAGTGAGCATGATCTTTGTTTGGAGTAGTGCCAGACTGGAGGCAGAAGGACAAATTAAAAGGTTGTTGTAATTATTCAAGCAAGAGATGAGAAGTCCTTGAACTCAGCAGAAGCATGAGGCAACGGAGAAGGCTATAAGAGATTGAAGAGATAAGATCTGATGGCACTTAACGGTCCACAGGGAATGGAAAAGGATTACATGACAGTAACCAGTGTAGAAAGTGCAGAAGGAGGAACATGCTCAGTTTACAAGTATACAGACCCAGAGAAAATTCTTGGGGAAAAAAAAAAAAAACAACCTCATTCTAGAATCCAAAATTTCAATTCCCAACTATCAGTGATTATGTCTTTAAGATTATTTCCCCAAGTTCATTCATGCCAGTCAGTGTATATCGAGGAGTAAGCTAAATCTGCTGACAATGGGAAAGGAATCATTTTAAGCTATGAGGGTGTAGTTTTGTGTTTGAACAATTAATTAATAAAAGACCAATTTGCATACATAAAGCGCCTAACAGATGGGCAGTATTTGGTTTAATCCAGAGCAGAAAAAAGCTATAAGACAATTAAACTATCATTGCCCTAAGGGTGCCTGGGTGGCTCAGTCCTTAAGTACCTGCCTTTGGCTCAGGTCGTGATCCCAAGGTCCTGGCTGGGATCTAGCCCTGTATCAGGCTCCCTGCTCATCGGGATGCCTGCTTCTCCCTTTCCCATGTGCCCTGCTTGTGTTCCCCCTCTCTCTCTATCTCTCCCTGTCAAAAAAATAAATAAAATCTTAAAAAAAAAAGTTATCATTGCAGTAAATCCCTGAAAAATTAATGTTAACAATAGACCTCCTGCTCTTCTAACAATTAATTTTTGCTAACTTGGTACTGATTCATCAAATTATAGTTCTAGCATCTTATTAGACAAGTAAGCTGTTATGTATACAGAAAAGATGGGGATTTAGGGGAGTTAATTATTTTAATATGCTGATGAATGAAGCATGTCTAGCAATTCAAAAGTGAAATCAAAATACTATTTTACATTTTGTTTACATACAACACATAATTACAAGAAAATGTCACTGAACACAATTTAATCTATTTTTGAATATTTTAAATTTGGTTAGGTTCCTATAATGGAAACCTCAGGACCATGTTTATAACCAAGTATTATCCTTGTGCCCTCTATTTTAAAATACATAGACATTATATCCTATTTGTCCTGACCATTTGAGAAACTACAGAGTGTTCGTTTCAAAGAAGAAAGGGAGGGAGGAAGGGAGGAAAGAATGGAGAAAGGGAGGGGAAAATAAATTACTTCAACTTGTTATTTGTTCATTTGTCATAAAAGTGGTATAAGGAGTAAGGTTCTCTGGTTATTTGAGAACTATTTATTATTTGAATTCAGAGTAAGTTTGAATTCAGTGAAGTCTAGCTTCACTTGAACTGGCAAGTTAATAACGGTCTTCCAAAGCGCGAAATCAGAATCAGACAGAATGATAACTATTTCGCTATGTTCGGTATAAGTACGTCTCCTGTAACTTACCTCCTTTGCATATTTTAAGTGATTTTCATTATGGAGTTACTGGAAGATGTCTGAATTGCTTTTCCACATGTCCTCCTTCATTTTTAGCAATAAACAAATGAAGCACTTTTAGATAGGAAGTAAATTTTAGATCAGTTCGCTCTTGTTTCCTGTACTACATCAGTAATTAAAAATTGAAACTGGCTGTTTCTCCCATTTTGTTAATTTGGCTATACTTAAGCCACAGTAGGAACTGAAAGGCAAGAATTCTTTTCCAGTTGTCTCTCTACTTCTTTTCGAAATAACATGCATTAGGTGGACTCACCTTAAAAATAAATGACTAATTAGTTCTTCTGTGAAATCCCACCTTAATGAACATTTTCTACTGTATACTAAGGTACAAGGAAAACCTCTTGTACTTCAGACTGTTTTCTGAACTCTATGATCTCTCCTCCAAGTCTATGCAACAGGAACGCCTCCAGGGATATGTGTTTTTAAAGAGAGTTTAAAGGTCTCACTCTGGAGAAGGCAGGTTCAGGGAAGGAGAACTAGGGAAAGAGGCCATTGTCTTGCTACACAGATCAAGCTGCCACACAGGAGAGCAGAATGCAAATGGCAAATGCTTAGCCCCTGGAACCCCTCACTCACAGTAAACAGAAGGCACTGCTCCCCATTTATTAAATATCTGAATACTTTCAGGAATTCACTTTCATTTCAACATAAGTTTATAAACTATTAAAATTTGAATAATGGTATCACATTTTGTTTTAAATAATATTTAAAGTATTTTTGATAAAGAAAGGAAATTATAATTCTGTTACCCATATAATCTCTGTTAATTTCAAAAATAATAATCCACACATACATTTAAAAATTTAAACTGTCCAAAAACACATAAAATGAAAATAAAGGTCTCTTTCTTTTCTACCCTAAATGAATTTTTCTAAAGGTAACCAGGCTTCAGATACATGTATAACCTTATGGAAATCAAGACATTACACGGATGCTAATATATGCATATAGGCATGTGTGCATATTCGTGAGCAGATATTTTGCACAAAGGACCGATAGCCACACCTTCCTAGATTTTTGCTTTTTCAATAGATACATATATATTTTTTCCACTCAGGTCTTATTTTTAAAGGTAATATTATTGCAATGATTTATTTAATTTACCCCTCCTGATGGACATTTAGGTATTTCCAGTCTTTTTTTCCTTTTATAAAAATATCTAATAAATTTATATAAAAATGTCCAAGTATATCCAGAGGGTACATTTCTCAAAATGGGTTTTCTGGGTCAGAATATGTGCACTTAAAACCTTTTTTTTTTTAAGACTGTAGCTGAACTGTCCTTCAAAAAAGTGTGTACTGATTAATTTTTACATCAACAAAATCATCATCAATCTGTGTGTCATCAAACATTGATAAAATGGTATTTCATTTTAATTTGTGTTTCTTTTTATTATGAATGAGGTTGAAATCTTACCATTTACTTATTGGCCATTATATTTCAGTTTTTGATCAGATTCCTCACCCATTTTTCCAGGGTGCTTGCTTTTTCTTTGACTTGAAAAGTGAGAAAAAAACAAAAATATCATAGTACTAGTATCACACCTAAATTTTGTTCCTATTTTCACAGGTTCTTTATATATTAAAGAAATGAGTCCTTTGTCAGAAATGTGTTATGAATATTCCTTCATCTGCTGATTGACTTATGACTTTATGACACATTTTTTCTATATAGAAATTTTAAATATTTTTGTAATTAAATGTATTAATCTTTAATTTTGTGACTTACATGCTGTATGTCTTACTTCAAAAAGTCTTTTCATATGCTGTGGTCATAAACACACCAATGTTTTCTTATAATATCTTAATGGAGTCATCATTTTTCTTTAAATCTTTGACTCATTTGGTTTGATTAAGAAGGGATTTCATGAGATTCAGTTCATTCCCATTTAATGCATTAACTAACACATGGTGCATTTTATAGAAAAGGCACAACTCAAGTGCTTTACAAATATTAAGTCATTTAACCATAAAAATTATAGTTCTTAAATTTTTGCATACAATTTAGTTGGTGTTAAATCTATATGCCCTCTTGGCTCCGTTTAGAATTTTGCTGTCAACCCCCTTTATCCTACATCTATCCCAAATAACTTGAAGGCATTGCTCCACTGTTTCTGGCAATAGCTATTGCTATAGAGAAGTCTGAGGTCAGTTTGATTTTTATCCTAATATTCAACTTGCTTTTTCTACTCATACTTCTGAAGAAAATCATCTTGATCCTTGAAGTTGAAATTTTAGCAGGATGTATCTGTGTTTGTAATTATTAGTTCATCCAAGAATACATTACATAACACATTTAATAGACTTCTTAATTTAAATAATTTTCATTCAGATACTACTTTCTTGTACTACATATTGTAATTCCCTTCTCTCCTCCACTTGTTGGGATTACTTGTCAAGTTCTTTACAAAGACTTTCCTTCACATTTATCTTGGGTTGCTTTCATAACCTCTGAATGTACATCTCTCCAAGTTGGACATAGATGGCCCTGCACAAAGTTTCCTCCATCTGTTTGAGGTAGAGTAGAAATCAGGGATGCACTTGGGAAATGAGGGACACCAAAGTCTCTAGTTTCTCTGTGACTCTGACCCAGTTCAAGGTGCTAAACTGAGTAATGTGGCCTTTCTTTTCTTTGATTCCTGGAAGCATATTTCTTTCTTCCCTTTCTCTTCCATTCTTTTCCTTAAACAAACAAACAAACTTACTCTGTTTCACTCTGCCATTTTACTTTGGACTATGGATATCAGCTATTTATTTACTGGGCTCTATTTCACGTGTTTGGTTTTATAGCAGACACAACCATATAAGAATAGCCTTAAAATCCCACAAGGTTAGTTGACAATAAATGGCATCCCCAAGTCACCAGATGATTGCGCTGAAGGTGGGACTTACCCTACTTTCTCAGTTGTGGTGGCTAGAGAAGTATACTGATAAATTGGTAAGAATATGAGAATCAAACAAGAGCATAAATGATAATCACATTTATTGAACATTCACAATGCACCAATTACCCTTCTAAACCCTGAGCTTGGGGTGCGCGGGTAACTCGATCAGTTAAGTGTCTGACTTTGGTTCAAGTCATGATCTCAGGGTCTTGACTGAGCCCCAAGTTGGTCTCTCCACCTAGCAGGGAATCTGCTTGTTGCACTGCTCCTCCCCGGCTCCTGCTCTATCTCTCTCTCTCTCTCTCTCAAATAAATAAATAAATAAAATCTTAAAAAAAAAAAAAACACTGAGCATAAATTAACTCATTTGATCCTCACAATGCTATAAACCATGCACTTCCATTATCCCCATTTTATAGAGAGTAAACATAAAGCGCAGGGTAGTAATTTGCCCAAAACTACTCAGCTCCAAGCAGCAGAAACAGGATTCAAATCTTGGAAGTCCAATCCCAGAAGTGGTGATCTTAACTCTGACCTTATACTGCTTAAACCACAGTCCAACACACATTAAGCTTTCCATATTGTACATGTGGACTTTAAAAGAAGTTTGGTTGCCCTGGGAAAGCTGAGGTAGCTTGGAGTTGTTGACAACTCCGTGTGTTCATTCAGATGCTCCGCTTATGATCTGCTCAGTTGGGTTTACTCAAGTTCTTACTAAACTGATTGAATGATTTGATTTCATACTGGCCCATCCTGAATCAATAAAAACAATTTCATCGATAATCCTTTTAATGTTTTTGTTTGCACATTTAGAGTTTGTCACAGAAAATAGAACAGTGGACTGTTATGCTGCAGTAAGCCATCTTTTGTCTATTTATGCTTTGGTGAGAGAGAAGAGGGCAAATTTGGCAGCCAGCCACGTAACTGGAGTTAACCTTGGCCACAGAGGCATGACAGATGAGCCAGCCCGATCACTCCAATATTTGCCTGTCTGCTTGTGGAATGCCTTAGACCATGGCACAGAAGGAAATGTTCCTCTTTTGAAATTTTTCTCTGTATACCAATCAGATTGTTCCCTTGGGACACATCATAAAGAAATGTCATTGAATACTCTAATTGTGGCATCCACCAGAGCTATTTTTTTAAGAAGCAACATTGGTCACAAACTCAGATTTTAATCAAAACCAGGATTCTGGTGAGTTGAGTGGTTTTCCAATATTTTTCAGCTTAAATTTTTTGATAGTCACTGGCCCCATAAATTGAACCTATATTCAAAAGATTTGAGCTAAATTAGTTCAGCATTTTACAGTTAAGTGAAAGTAGAAAACCTGCAATTTTCTCTGACAACACACACACACACACACACACACACACACACACACACACACCCCACCTTACCAAAATACTTTTTTTTCCTCCTGTCCACTGAGTATTACTCAAAAGTATCTGAAAGTTTAAAATTCAAACTTGGCAGTTGTATAATCCTCTCAGGGGAGGAAATTCAGGAAAATTTAAAGAAAATTGGCTTAGCAATGTGTTTTGAATATAGGCAACAGAACATTTTCTATTTGGGTACAACTACATCAATGAAACTTGAGTCGGTGGAAGTCTTGTCCGATGCCATTTAGAAGGCTGTCAGAGCTAAGGGAGGCGTTAGAAGAATACCAGTTGGAACAGAGAACTGCCTTAAGGAAAGACTCTATTTCCTTCCATTTCCTGCTGTAGATAAATGAGGACCAAATATAGGAAACCATAAGGTCATTTCAGCAAATAAAAACCAACCCACCATTCTGGGTATCATATATTGTGGTTATTGCTGCTGGTATTTTGTTCACTTGGTGGCTTCAAAGCTCAGCTGCAAATTGTTTGACACTTTGACATTGCTCTCACACTCCTGGATCTGAATGGGATTGTCACTGCTTCCACGGAGAGATTACAGAGGAAGTTACACTGGGTGACTTCTGAGGCCAATCGTGAAAGGCCAGGTGCCTCCCACTTTATTCACTGAAAGGGCGCCCTTAGGGAGCCCTGAGTTGTCTAACAATAACCCTGCCTGGAGGCTGTCACACTGAAGAAGAAGAACGTGTAGTTTACTGGTTTAAAAACAAGGACTCTAGAGCTTAACTGCATGGGTTCAAATCCTGACTCTACCAGCTACCAGCTGTATAGTAACCTTGGGACAGTTACTTAATCCTTCTGCGCCTGGGTTTCCTCATTTACAAAAATAAGGAGAAATAGTAGCGGCTGCACACCGCCCAAGGGCTTCCCTATACCCTACACAGTTGTTTAATAGTAACACGTGTTAGCAGCTTAGAACGGGCTGGCAAATACGACACGGTGCGGAAGGATTTGTTAAATAAGCATGCAGGTGCTTTTACATATGCTTCACGGGTTCGTAAGCAGATTGCCCTTCATACAGTTCAAAGTCACCCGGCATTTTATACATCACAGAACAAATCCCCCTCACGGCAGCTAAAGTTTTGTGTTTTTTTGTGTTGTTGTTGTTTTTTTTTTTTTTTTTTTTTCCCAAAGCGCTGACGCATTTGAGCAATTCAGACCCAAAAAAATTGCTCATGTCTAAAAACCAGGGATGCTCCTGAAAAACCTCTTTTGCTCTGTTTCCCTTCTTTCATTCTAGGCTGATGTTTGCTGTGTTTACATCATTGAACCAGGCATTTTCCTACTCATGTTCTAGCACTGAGTAAGATATTTGAACTTATAAAATTTACAAGTCTAAAATAGTTAACAGCGTGCACTCCGCAGCTTTTGCCTCACCCTGTGAGGGATTAGGTTATAAAAATGAATGAAATCATCATTCCTGTTTACTGGATAATCCCAGAGCTAAAATAAAAAAAGAAGCAGGGGAGACGGCAAAGAACATTTAAGGAAAATGAAGATACATCGGTACAGGGAGACCTAACTGTATCTCGCAGGTTAGATTACTGGCAAACCCATCCCAACCTGATTGTCTGTGGTTTTCCTTCGCTCATTTTTCAGATGAAAAAAGAAGCTAAACATTGCTTGTTAAAGACCACTTAAGATGGAGGTCAATTAGCCAATGCAAATATACAAATATCCACGTCTTCGGAGATGCCAAATGTGCTGGTCCTTTGCCGGTCTGCAATACTTCCCGCATTGCGCTATGGAAACTACATTTCCCAGGCTTTCTTGCACCCTGGCTTCCTGATCTATTCAACCAAAGGAAGACTCTGAAAAAAAGCCTGCGGGGTGAAAGATGGGAGAGGCCAAGATGTCTCTCCCCTATCTCTCTTCTTCAGACTGTATTGTCTTCTCTATGATTTCAACATTCACTGGGAAGATCTCAACGTGGCTTCAACAGAGGCACCATATTCTGGTATTGGTAACCACATGCCTTCTCCTAACCTGAGGGCTGGTATCTCTTTCTTGCTCTAACTGATCTCTGGATTACCATCCCCTGTAGGACTCCTTACCCCCTTTCATGTCCATCATCAAGTCCCTCTATTCAATCCCTTCTGTTTGAAACACCTGCCGTGATTCCAGTTTTCCTGACAGGACCATCACAGATACACAGGCATAGGCATGGGTAGTGTTTTCGTTTGTTTCTGATCTAAACTATACAGGAGTAAGGGTGTTTGTTTGATTAAGTGCTGTCTTGTAGACAAACTGCATTGGTCATCTCTGTTAAGGATGTTATGGCACTCACACTCATTTCTCTTTTCCAGTGCTAACTGAGCTGTATTTATAAAAACACATAGGACTCATTCTAATTGCTCATTTAGAGGACATAAGACTTGAGTTGCTCAGGACAGTGAACTGTCTACTCAGATGCGATCAAATTCTCAATTCACCTTCCTACAGGCTCCTCGACACACATTCTGTTTTGTCACACCAAGTGAGCATATGTGGTGCATGAAGACTCATCCCCCAGTAGGAAAGCTACTCTCACGACTGTTAACAGATCATCTCTAACACTGATGATTCTCTTCCTCAAGTAACATTTTTATTGCTCTCAGGACCACCACAACTAGTAGGAATCCTTCCCCATAAACCATTTTATTTATTTGTTTGCATGGCATTGAGTTAGGGGATGTGGATCTAGAATTCGGGTGCTGGGCTCCATTAGGAAATGCCACTGCGCCTCCAGGGATGTGAACCTCAGTAGAGAAGCAAGGATTTGCAGTCAGAGCTGACTGTTTGCACGGAGGCTTTATTGCAACTGCAGACTTAGCACATATGAAAAGGTTTTCTGTGCTCAGTTTCTGGATGAGGCAGATTGCATCACCAGGAATTCCTGTCCTCTAACACACAGTGACCAACACGCCTTAATAAGCATTTGCCTTTTTATTTTCAGGTCAATAACGTCATGCTTTCTGTTCATTATGGAACCAGTTTTTTTAAATCTCTTTTTTAAACTAGAGGGAAAGACGTAAAATAATAATTCCAATGCTGTGACTCTGGTATGTCCTGTGCACAAGCAGTCAGCCAACAAAACTCAGTGCAAACAATGGGCAATGTTCAGGTTTAAATACAGCAGGGTTTCCAAGGCATGGCATCTGGCAAGAGGGGTTGTTGTCAAAGGGTAGGAGCTTGTGTATCCTTCCATGAGGTAGATGTTCTTAGAGGGGGTGGGAAATGGGCCGCATGCTGCCAAGGACAGCATCCTCTTAGCAAAGGAGTCAAGGGTTCAAAGTTACTGCACTTTGGTTGGAAACACTGACAGCAGAACCTGAGGAAAGCAGATGCAGCAAATAGGACACAGACCATCTCAGAAAGCCAGAGGATGTGAGCCCAGCCAGCAAGCCAATGTCAGAACCATTACAACTCCAAGCACACAGAGCTGAGGTAGAGGAGGAGACAGAGATAGCAGACTGGCTCATGGGCTGGAAGTGGGCTGGGCCAGGAGAGAGCTAAGCTCAGAGGAGGGCTGCCTCTGGAGGGGTTTCCTTCTTCCATTGATCCTGGCCTAACTTGAGAGTTATCCCATTTCTGTAAGGCACTCGGATACCATAAGGTTGTGGAATGCCTGTCTTAAGAGCAGGGCTGTCTTAATGTCCTGAAGGATGTCTTCTGGCATCCCCAGTCCCTATGTTGATCCCTTGTTTGAGGAGCCTTTATCCACACAATGATAAATGATCATTTTTTAAAAGATTTTATTTATTTGAGAGATAACGTGTGAGAGAGAGCAGGAGCAGGGGGGAAGGGCAGAGGGAGAGGGAGAAGCAGACTCCCAACCGAGCAGGGAGCCCAATGTGGGGCTTGATCCCAGGACCCTGAGATCATGACCTGAGCCAAAGGCGGATGCTTAACTGACTGATACACCCAGCTGCCCCAATAAATGATCATTTAGATGGGTTTTCTTATCAAATCAATGAATTGTGCAATCCTAACACTTTTGTGTTTCATACACATTGTGTTGTTCTCATTGAGATCCAGGTGAGTGCTAACAAATCAACTTATACTGCTAGTAAAGAGAGCCCTGGGAAATGTTTCTAGATGATACAAGCCAGAGGTTTTCCATGTCAGTGACTAGAAGACATTGAATCAAGGATAAATTAGAGTTTGGCAATATAGTTATGGAGATATTTTCACACTGTAATAGTAAGATGCCCAGGAAGGGAAGTCATCCAAACACAGACTGGATGTCAAAAAAGAGCATTCTTAGATAACTATGCTGAATGTATACATGTGTATGTGTAAGAGTAGAATGTCGTGCATGGGGATGATGGGTACGAGGTGAATCTGGGGGAAGGGAGAAGGCAATCAGGAGCCAGGATTGCCTTGAAAGCAGTTGAGTACCATCTGACTAGCTTCTAGAACATGTTAATTTCTGCACTTTTATCAAGTACAGAAGGAAAGAAGGAATTTGGAGCAACCATCCCTCTGGCCTTCCATTCGTGGACTCATCAAGACCAGCAGCTGCTCTCTGGTGGCTGGTAGGTGACTTCTAGCATAACAAGTATTAGATTTTGATTATGAAATACTTTTTAACTTTTTCATATTTGTTACCACTATCTAAAATTGGAAAACTTTCCCATAAAAATCGAAATTCTTGCTTTTTGAAAGACAAAAATTTGACATCACCAAGTCTTCATTCTCACGTAACATTAATGTGCTGGGCAAAGCCATGAGGTATCCCTCCAGATGGGATATAAGTGTTCCCCAGGTTTCCGCACACTCCATCACTCCCTTTCGTCTCCTTGGTCTCTCTTGCCATTTATCATCACCCTCCCAATACTGTTTTCCTTCATACAGAATAAGATAAAAGTAAAATATGTCTTCCGAATACCTTGATCAAAGAAATAGCGGTAGGCATAAGCATCTGTGCTTGCCAAGGAGTGTTTTTGTTTTTTTGGGGTTTTTTTTTTCGATCTGTTTTACTTTTCTCATGTATGTTACCTGTGTGGCTGCCATACACACCTGAGTTAGCCTGAATTAGACTTATTTATAATAGAAGGGTGCAAAAATGACAGTGTGACAGTGGTCAATCTGTGGTACAAACACGATCAGTTAGGAGAGTGTCATTATTTCAGTCATTGTTTCACAGAGAGCCATGTGGAAATAAACATTAAAAATGTAGCCTAGAAGGGAGTTATAGAACCTATCTGCTCAGATCATTGGGATTCGTTTGAACCATCAAACCACCTCTTGTATTTTCGTAGGAAATGATTCCTGGAAATAGCTTTTAAAGGCTAACTGATACTAGCCTTACTGAACTGCGTGAGTGACCACAGGATTTTGTGTTAGCAATGAGCGGAGGGAAGAGTCAGAGACCTCCTAGAATGTGACAGGTTTAGAGAGATCCAGGTGAGAGGGGAAGCTGTTCTTGTCAGTGGAGACTTCTCAGCCCATGAGGGAATGTGTTGCCTCAGTAGATGGGGTTTTTAAGTGGCTCTCCTAGAGCTATAAAATGTCTCTTTTTAAAAACAGATGGAAACATTGTACTGGAGAACTCTGAGGACTTTAATACATTTCAGGTCCTGCAGATTTTTTTTTAATGGGCTACAGAGGTAGTTCAAAGGGGAGGGAAATGCTATCAGAATGGAACAATTAAAGACCCTAAAATATGAAACACACGCATGCATAGACAACATCAGTGACATCTACCAAGAGACACATTTTCAAAGGGAAAGAAAATAAAGGTAAGCACTGAATAAGAACAATGAATGGGAATACTATAAGTCAATGAGGGAACATAGGACCTTTCTCCCTGGAGGGTTTAGGGAATTCTAAAATCACGAGATAATAGGCATTTGTCAATGCATCACATCACATTTAAAGCATAATTAAGTCCCAAAATCTAACACATTTCCTCACACTTAGCTCTTTCCCCACTCTTGACAACTATATTTCTGTACAGTTTCTTAGTCTGGATCTTCTACAGCAGAAAGAAGTTAGAGGTGGATCTAACAGATTGAATATAAGATTGAAAATTCAAATGCTGATTGGTCACTCTGTTTGTTTCCATGTCCACCCCCGCCCCATCCTTCAATCTGCATTCCTGTTTGCTTTGTGCCCCATGATGTGATATCTACGGATGGAATCAGCCCATCCCTTGTGTCCTCTGGCTTCTGGCTTCTTGGGGGAACTGGCAGGAGGTTGGAGGGCAGGAGAGAGATGAAGTCCCGGTGTTTATTCCCCTGCCGTCTTCCTGCTGGGCCTCCTGTTTGGGAGTATGTTTCTGTACCTTTGCTACAGCTCCTCTGTAACTGCTCTCTTCCCTTATGCCTTCAGAAATGTGATGGGAACAATCTCTTCCTGTTGGTGAATCCTGGGCATCTCATTGTCCCTTATTAGTTCCCTTAACTATCTGTCTTCGTTCTTCTGTGCATGATCCAGACATTAAACTCTCTGTAATCAAACTCTTTGTATGGGCTATCTACTCCTGCTGGGATCCTGACAGGTAAAATTTCATTTGCTAGAAGTCCTGGGTAGCTCTCTACATTCTTGCAGCATTATGATCAATAATAATGATCATTCTGATAACAGTTAGTTGAGACCTTTCTGTAGGTCAGGCAGTGTATTCTATATCCGTTGTCGTAATTAGTCATCACATTCACCCTAGACGTAAGATATTGTTTGTATCACCGCTATTTTGCCTATAGGGAAGTTAAAACTTAGAATGATTACCTAATTTGTTCATGGTTCCATAGCAACAAAGGGATTGACCTGAGACTCAAATTCAGGTCTCTTGGCAGCCATCAGAGAAAGACAGATTGGATAGAAGAGCTGTCCCAAAGTCTCTGAGGGGCTGTTGCAGAAGAAGATTTGGACATTTCCTATGTAAGGACAAAGGGAAGAATCAACTCCAGAGAGCAGAAATACTGGTGTGCTGATAAATGTTTAAGAATGGGAGATGGTAGGATAATGTGTGATTTATAGCTTTTGGCAATCTCTGTGGTGTAAACACACCTACCATAGCTGACTTCAAGATGCCAACTGGAGGTCACTAAGTGTGGAGTTGGGAACCGATGTGCAGAGTCAGCTCTTAAGCTGGCGTAAGTGTGGACCTGCCCCAGTATACACCTGGGTGGAAGTCTTGAAGAAATGAATTTCCTCTGAAGAGGAGGAAGCCCCATCTGACATGGCCACCGGTTGCTCCATGAAGGAATGAGGTAATCATTGCTATAGTTTCCCAGAAGCTCAGTGAGCTGTTGTGGACCTTGCAGGGGGAATTCCTATACTTGACAGGACCTGGGTTGACCTCTTAGGTCATGCCTAACTCTAATATTGAAAGATTTGTGTCAAGGTTACGTGTATTCCAGGTGGGAGAGGAGAGAAGAAAGAGAAGAGAAGAATTCAGGCTTCAGCTGGCCAAACCCCAGACTCTGATCCCAACTTCGAAGGGCTATGTGACCTTGAACAAGATTAAGCCACTCTGGGAGTATGTGTTTTCTCATCTCTGAAAGATGGAGAAAATCCTACCACTTCCTCTTGGTACATGATTAAATGACAGGGCCTTGGGACAAGTCATGAAATGCATTTTCCCTGTCTTTCCTCTTAACATTTCCATTCATTTCTCTCCTAGAGGAGACAAAGAGAAGGAATCTATATGGGAATCACTTTATATATGAATTTGGTTAGCAGCATTAACATCCAAGGTCCTTACTTCATGGTTTGACCTGTGGTATTAAAAATTCTATAAAATATACTGAGCTATATTATAATATATTATTATTATATTATATAATATAATATTATAATGGTGGTTCTACTGAAATGGGCTGGAAATAAAAAAGGAAAGAGAAAGGTAAGTCTATGAGAACTTTGACCACTAAACCTAACTAAAGGCCATGGAACCTTTCTAAGATACTCCTATCAGAAGTCTAGCCAGCTGGAAAGTGTTTTATAACCCTGCCTCCAGTGTAGCACTATCAGAGGAAGCAAATGAACGACCTGCCAAATTAGTTTTGGCCACACCAGCTCACCCTGGCACAGAGCATCAGTGTTCAAGAAGAAAAACAGAGGCCACCATTCCAAGCCCTGCGTCACACGATACAGGGCAAAGTCAGTATGTGATTCCAGATCTTGCCTGCCATGGAAAAGGGCTGCTAAAAACCTCCAAGGAAGGAAAAAACAAAACAAAACAAAACAAAAAACCTAAGACAGCTCTTTTCCCTTATTCGCTTTTCTAAGAACGCTTCTGGAAGCAGAGATGTTTGAACTTTAAACCACATACTTAGGAGCAGAGATGGGTGCTGCCTTCCTCCTCTGCACTTAAGGCTTCTCCCTCTAGACATAGTGGGCTGAGCACAAACAAGGATGGACATTACATAGGGAGCTGTTAACTTGCCTTGGCTCCAAGAAGATTTTGCTGTCAAGGGACCAAGTTAGACTTCAGAAGAGACATTCCCCTTAATTTGTTTTCCAAAAAGTTATTTCTTTGAAAAAGTTGTTAAATTTATTTCAAAAGTCACCATCTAATTTAGGCTAATGCTTGATTTCAGAGGGCTGGGGAAAAAAAAAAAGCAGGACAGGAAATAAATAAATAAATAAAATAAAAGGATGAGCAAGCATGAGCCAATCCCAGACCAAACCAAAGGTCTATAAAGCCGTTTGAGTTTCCCAGTCTTATGGGACTGAGAGATTGAGGTGGTGGCAGCCGGGTAAGTATCTGACTCTTGGTTTTGGCTCATGTCAAGATCTCAGGGTCGTGAGTCAAGACCCACACTGGGCTCCACTCTCAAGGCAGGATCTTCTTGATTTCTCTCTCCCTCTCATTCGGTCCCTCCGGCTCGTGCTCTCTCACTCTCTAAATATATAAATAAATCTTTTTTAAAAATGTTTTAAAAGATTAAAAGATTGAGACCTCTCCAAAGAAACTGACTTACCCAGCACCCACAACATGCCAGATACTTTGCTACATTTTCTTTTTGTCTTTTAAGATTTTATTTATTTATTTGAGAAACAGAGAGAGACAGCAGGAGAGGGAACACAAGCAGGGGGAGTGAGAGAGGGAGAAGCAGGCCTCCCGCTGAGAAGGAAGTCAGATGTGGGGCTCATTCCAGGACCCTGGGATCATGACCTGAGCAGAAGGCAGACGCTTAACGACTGAGCCACCCAGGTGCCCCTTTGCTGTGTTTTCTTGTTGAATTCTCACTACAACTCTATTCTTCTCCCTTTGTACATGTGGGAACTGAGGCTCCAAATCCTCAGTTATTTTACCACATTACTCATCTTCCTGCCCTATTTTTTAAAAAAGATTTCATTTATTTATTTGACAGAGAGAGAGATCACAGGTAGGCAGAGAGGCAGGCAGAGAGGGAGGGGGAAGCATGCTCCCTGCTGAGCAGAGAGCCTGATGCGGGCCTTAATACCAGACCCTTAAATCATGACCTGAGCCGAAGGCAGAGGCTTTAACACACTGAGCCACCCAGGCGCCCTGCCCTATTTAACTTCTTGAGTCTTGAAGGGTTTTCATCAATATCAGGCATCTAGGCTAAAGCTCACAGGCATGGTAATGACTGAGCAAAGAGTGCGAAGTCCAGTCCAATCGGGGCAGAGGCCACATCCATCTGAACTCATCCTGGTGGGTTTGTGTGGGCACACATGGCCTACTGAGCTGGATTGTATCCTCAACAGGCTTATCCTTCAGTTGGGAAGACAGACTAACATAGCAGAGACACCTGGAGCATAATACTACTCAGGGGCTAATCAAGTACAAATGGTGTGGCCCCATGCAGAAATTCAATGAAAGCTCAAGAAAGGGAAAGGTCCATGTGGGTGAGTGAAGGAAGCGATGGGCAGGCATCAGTATAGAAAGATAGTCTTTGTAGAGGGAAGACAATAGTCCGCTTGGTTCCTGTGAGCTTAAGAGATGACAGGAAGTTAACTAAAACACAGAAATGAATGTTAATGGTTGGAGGACACACACAGTAAGGTGACAATGTGATTATCACCACATACCTTCCAGAAGAATTAAAATAAACACTGAAAAAAGCAAATGCTGACCAAAGCGAGGAGCAACTAGAACCCTTGTACATGGCCAGAGGAAGTATCAGTTGGCTACAGACACTCTGGAAAACTGTCTGGCACTTTCTACTAAAACTAATCATACACACAACCTATACGCAGCAATTCCTCTCCTAGGAATAAACCCAGAAAAGATGTGGACATTCGTTCACCAAAAGATATGTACCGGAATGTTCATAATAGTACTATTCATAATAGTCCAAAAGGAATTCAACACCAAAATGGACTTAGAATTTTGATGTATCTACCCTATGACCCAGCAATTGCACTACTGGTTATTAACCCTAAAGATACAAACGTAGTGATCCAAAGGGGCACATGCACCTGAATGTTTATAGCAGCGATGTCCACAAGAGCCAAACTGTGGAAAGAACCTAGATGTCCATCAACAGATGAATGGATAAAGAAGATGTGGTATATATACACAATGGAATACTATGCAGCCATCAAAAGAAATGAAATCTTGCCATTTGCAACAATGTGGATGGAACTAGAGGGTATTATACTGAGTGAAATAAGTCAATCAGAGAAAGCCAATTATCATATGATCTCCCTGATATGAGGAAGTTGAGAGGCAACGTGGGGGGTTGGGGGGTAGGAAAAGAATAAATGAAACAAGATGGGATCGGGAGGGAGACAAAGCATAAGAGACTCTTAATCTCAGGAAACAAACTGAGGGCTGCTAGGGGGAGGGACGTAGGGAGAGGGTGGTGGGGTTATGGACACTGGGGAGGGTATGTGCTATGGTGAGTGCTGTGAAGTGTGTGAACCTGGTGATTCACAGACCTGTACCCCTGAGGCTAATAATACATTATATGTTAATTAAAAAATAAAAAATTATAGTAAAAAAATAACTTTTGGTGTACTCCCACAATAGAAAAAAATCACAACAAAGAATGTAGGCAGTCTACAACTATACACAAAAACAAGGGGGAATCTCTCAAATATAATACTGAACAAAATAAGCTAGACATAAAAGAACACATTTCATATGATTCCATTTAGAGAAATTTCAAAAAAAGAATAAAACTGCCTCTGATTTTAGGTTTTAAGTCACGCTTTGGGAGGTAGTGACTGGGTGGGTGTGGGGGGGACTGCTAAGGTGCTAGTGTTTCATTTCATAATTTGGATGCTTGTTGCACAGGTGTGTTAAGTTTGTGAAAATTCAGCGAACTGTACACTTACCGTAAGAGCAAGTCTTCCTATGTACATCATATGTCAGTAAAAGTTTTAAAAATTATATGCGTGGGGGGCACCTGAGTGGCTCAGTGGGTTAAGCCGCTGCCTTCGGCTCAGGTCATGATCTCGGGGTCCTGCGATCGAGTCCCACGTCGGGCTCTCTGCTCAGCAGGGAGCCTGCTTCCCTCTCTCTCTCTCTCTGCCTGCCTCTCTATCTACTTGTGATCTCTCTCTGTCAAATAAATAAATAAAATCTTTAAAAAAAATTATATGCGTGGGTGACAGGCCAGACTAGGACGGATAGCTCTTTAATCCCCAGCAGTATCTAGCTGCTCTTGTTAAATGGGAAGGGAGGGTGGCCTTGCAGAAAGATGTTCTCTGTCTTTGCAAGGCTCGCAGCCATGATGATGTTCACGGGGGGTTACTGAAAATTCGCAATGCCTCCAGATAAAGCGTGCATGTTCACATACAAGAAGAAAAGTCACTTCCTCTTCTACTCCTCCTGCCTTCTTTCTCCCACAATGTCAGCCCTTAACCAGCCTCCTGCTACATATTAGTTAACCTCCTAAATCAATACATCTTGATCTGAACCTAATAAGAAGGAATGTTTGCTTTTGTATCTGGGTTCAAAGTACAGACTACAGTAGTTGGCTTTTAAGTTTATGTTATAGGCTTAATTTTCTTGCTCCAAATGAAATGAGGAATACATTAAGACTGCGGAAGGGAAGGAAAAAAAAAAACATGATTGATGAACTGGCTTATAGGACTACAGTTCCTTTAGAGACGAAAATATTTGGTACGTTCCCTTATTATTGAGATCAAGCAATGTGCCTGGATCTAAATGACACAAAAATGGTTTGAATTAGAGTCAAATAATTGCCATTCTGAGTGAACATAAACTTTTTTTGAGGGGGGTGGTGAATGGGGATAAAAAATAACTAATAAACTCTGAGGCAAAGCTCACATCTGAGATTTAAGCTTCAAAGGTCTTAAAAAGGAGGCTCCCCCCTACCCTGAGAGAGAGAGAGAGAGAGAGAATGAGAGCGCGAGCGCTGCACACAGCGGGAGGAGTGGTTTTCCCAAGCTGATTTTCCTTACGGGGTGACCCAGCCTGGGTCGGAATGTTACCATGTGATCCGCCCAGACCGTGGCAGCAACACAGTCTCAGCACAGAAGTTAGAACTTTCTGCAGCATCATTAAAATAATTGGGAGAGAAAAAAAATGTTAAGCTCCACAAGCTTGAATCACAAGCCTCTTGGAAAGGTTAATAAGCTTGCTGCTCTGCGCCCCCCCCCCCTTCCTTCCATGGTTTGCCACCCGCCCGCCTCCACCCTTCCCACTGGCAGTGACAGACTGGCTATCAGTTGGGGAAGGGAGATTCAGAATTAAAACCTTTGTTTTGAGCAGCCGAATGGATACCATTCCTTTACTGACATTGCGGGGTTCTTGCTTATGATGGTGCCACGGAGATCCAAAAGGGAGTCTCTGGGACCTACCAAGCTAGCAGACTCTTGGGCCCAAAGGGAAGTCGGTCCCACAGCACTACAGTATACCTGACAAAGGAAAGAAGGGAACTGGCTGAGTGGAGTGGAGGCAACACACAGGCTGAAGTCACACTCTATCAATGAGAGGCAAGCCGTATAGATCTGGCAAGTGGAGACAGGAACCTTCTCTAACCAGAGAAGCAGGAGCAATTGCAGTGCAGCTCACAGAGAAAGTGTTGGAGCATGGACTGAATTCAACTGCAGTGCATGGTGTGCCAGCTGGATGCGGGCACTGGATTTCTGTCAGGAAAAAGAGAGAGAGAAGAGGGAGAGAAAGACAAAGAGAGACAGAGAGAAGGAGACAGAGACAGAGAACGGCAAGAGATTGGACTTCCTTCTTTCCTAGTCCTGTCTGGCCTTAGAACACCCCGCAGTCTAAGGTAGACTTCCTCTAGCAGGATCTTCTGGCCCAGGCTACCATCATTTCCCCCCTCTCCCACCACGCTGCCAAGCTTGAGATCAAGGTCAAGGTATGGTTGGTGATGAGGGAACAGCTCCCTGCTCCTCCTCTTCATCAGTGAGCTTAAATAAGCATAATTGGTGCCAATGCTGGTTACTACTGGAGGCCAAGAGGAAAGTGTGCCTTCCCAGAGAGACAACGGATTTTCAAATTCTGTTAAAACTGGTTGATTCAGGTAAGCAGAGCCCCTAAAGGAAAGAGAGAAGCTTAGTTCTTAAGAAAGATATTTCAGAAACCATGTCCAGGGGAGCAAGGGCCTGGAAAGGAAATCCTTACTTTCCTGTGTTGAATGAAGGCTCTCTTTCATGAGTGTGACTTGAAATGTGGATAACTGTTTGGATCTGGAGCTCATCCCTCACAAAGGCCATGTTCCCTGACAGTTACGGTTGACTCCTTACTGAACTCAACCTTCTCAGTGGAATGTAGTATCCGCAAAGCCATGTCACAGGGACACACTGGGCCTCTCCAGCTGAAGCCTTTGCTCAGTTGATTAGCCTTTTATGCTTTGCTTCATTCCATACCCTAATCCCAGCAAGGACCATGCCACCATGCCACAGACCCTTTAAGGAACACTTGTTCTCTTCCAATCAGGCAGAATGGACAGTCTTTGTTAACTGATGTTAAAACAACCCTTAAATGTTATCCCCTAAACGTTTATCTCTCACTCATGGGAAGTCTTCCACATAATCAGTGACCAAGGCTCTTTCCATTTTGTAGCTCTGTCCTCTTTTGGGGTCTTGCAGTCTTCACCCTTAAGTACTAAATGGGAAAACAGATAGTAGGAAAGACACCAACATCTTAACCTCTTTGTTTGGAAGTAATATTCAAAATTTGTTTGTATTCCACTGGAAAAATTTAGTGGCATGGCTCAGCCTATACTCAAGAAGGGCTTGAAAATGTGGCACCACTTAGGAAAAGAATTTCCAGCCTAACAGAAGCTTTGCTCTAAATGCATGACTCGTTGGAGGACAACCAGCCATGCTCCCAAAGAAAGTTATTTATATATGACTTTCCACTGAACTTTCCATGGGTTGACTAACACAAGGCTATGCACTTGTCCTGATCACAGACTGGCCACTGGACCAGACATGGTCCACTGCAAAACTATACACTCCAACTGGCACCATGACTTTTAGTTGAGTCAAACAGATACCATATTTCAGGAATTTGAACTGCCAAATATGGAAAGCAGACAGGCGAGTGGGGAAACAGACAAGAAAAAAGAAATGAGAGTCCCATTCATGGCAGGACAAGGGAAAGATAACCACAAAGTCCTGCTGAAGAGCACTCCAAGTTCTAGCAGTTGTAGGACCTGCCTGTTGGTGAAGTCACATAGTCAGAAAAGAATGGAGCCAAGATTCAAACTCATGTGTCCCTGGCTGTAAAGCCTGATATATCTATATCTATATCTACACACACACACACACACACACACACACACACACATCTAGATATATATACTTATATATATATATAGATAGATATACACATTTTTTTACTTTATTATTACTACTTCCATGCTCAATGTTTTAGATAGAACTTAATAGTACTTTTGGTAAATTGGTTCATTGTTCTCAATTCCCATGCCCTTCCTGTTTTAGAATTATATATTCACACCCTTTGCCATGTAACTTTGCATTTCCTCTCCCTGGAGGGGGAGTCCATTTCTATATTCATTGATGGTAAAGTTGGCTGTCTGACTAAGCTTAATCAACGAAATGTGGGTGGAAATGACTGTGTGCCAGTTCCCAAAAAAGACTGTTTCCCTTACCTCCTTCCACTCTTGTGATCACAGTGAGAAAAGTACTACCCAGGTAGCAACTGCTTCATCAGCCCAAGTCCCAAAATGTGACACATGGAGTAGATTTGAACCCAGCCCAAGGCCCAAGCCAAGCTTAGTCAATCCCCAGCCTGAAGCCAAACAGTCCCAGCTGACCTATAGGACCATGAGTAAGAAACATAAATGGTGTTGTAAGCCCCTGAGATTTACAGTGGCTTCTTTTTTATATATTCATAGCTTTATTGTGGCAAGAGCTGGCTAATAATATAGTCCTGAAAAGCAAATATTTTGCTATTTTGCCCAATTGTATATATCTGCACTTTCTGAATGCATATTATGAACATTTAATATAGCATATTATTATTTTTGAGCCCATGAGTAAATAATCCCTGATTTAGCCTAAAGGGTAACCTACATCCTCTCTAGCTAGCAAAACTGAGGAAATCATATAATATGTGAGGAAAAAAAGTTACTGTTTAACACTAAAAAATAATAATTCACATTCTTCAGATCAACAACCACGTTTATTAAAGTTCAAAGATTTTTTTTTTTAGAGAGATAGAGAGAGTGCAAGTGGGGAGGGGCAGAGAGAGAGGGAGAGAAAGAATTTCAAGCAGACTCTATGACCTCCATGCACAGTGTGGAGCCTGATGTGGGGTTCAATCTCCTGACCCTGAGATCACGACCTGAGCTGAAATCAAGAGTTGGATACTTAGTGGACTGAATCACCCAGGAGCCCCTAAGTTTTAAGATTTAAGACTTATCCAGGGGCGCCTGGGTGGCTCAGTGGGTTAAAGCCTCTGCCTTCGGCTCAGGTCATGATCCCGGGGTCCTGGGATCGAGCCCCGCATCAGGTTCTCTGCTCAGCAGGGAGCCTGCTTCCTCCTCTCTCTCTGCCTGCTTCTCTGCCTACTTGTGATCTCTGTCAAATAAATAAAAGCTTTAAAAAAAAAAAAAAAAAGACTTATCCAAGGCTTGGGCACCTGGGTGGCTCAGTTGGTTAAAGCCTCTGCCTTCGGCTCAGGTCATGATCCCAGGGTCCTGGGATCGAGCCCTGCATCGGGCTCTCTGCTCCACAGGGAGCCTGCTTCCTCCTCTCTCTCTGCCTGCCTCTCTGCCTAGTTGTGATTTCTCTCCATCAAATAAATAAAATATTAAAAAAAAAAGATTTATCCAAGGCTTATCCTCCAAGTCATGCACTCACAGATTATGTACTGCCAAAGAGGGCCACCATTTCTATTTGACTCATTAATTAGACTTGGTTTCTCAGTCCTAACAAAGATCAAAAATCTCTTCTCAATTCTTTATCTGGTTTTTAGGAAAACAAGAGAAACAAATCAAAGTTTAAAAAGAATGACACCATTATTTCCCATTTAAATGTTTTTCTCTTGAGCATCAATCACACAACTTCTGTTTGAGACACACAAGAAATACGATGCTAGAAACAAGGATGAAGGAGGATAGGGACTAGGTTGAATGTATTTACATTAAAGGGACTTGCAATTCCTAAAGCAAATGATAAATGTGTGTCCACTGTTTATGCCTTAAACTAGAAAATAGTCTTCAAGTTCTTTATTTCTGTGTCTGGGTAAAAAATATGACTACATAGACAAGGAATCTTTGGGTTAGAAGTGCCCTTCGGTGTATATTGATGCAGCTACAGACTCAAAATGAAGTGCTCAGGTCTCTGTTAAATTTAATCAATTACCATAGAACTACACTTGATGTATGAGTTGCCTGAATGGACATTTTCCCAAGACCAGAAAAGGCAAATACGTAATGTTTATCTAGATGCTCCACTAACAATTCTACTTTCCACTAACCAAGAATATACTACCATGGCAGAGATTACCAATCAACTCCTGGTGCTCTTTCTTGTTGAGCCTAGAGGTGGCTTCAGGTTCCTTCTTTGTTCAACATTGCCAGCAGTCACTGCTAATCGATGAATTTGCCTCCTGAGACAATAACTAGTTATCTTGTTTGACCGTGCACTTCTGATCATTCATTCCACGAATATTCTACTTTCTGTCAATTTCCAGCTTGTAAAGCCAGTTTTAATATCAATGGAAACATAAAAGGAAAAATTAGAAAACAGATAATAACCTGAATATACATTCCATTTTTTTTGGACTCGAGACTATCTAGAGATGGCAATGTAACAAGATAAACAAAGGCTCAGAGAGAATAAAAATTACTGATTAAAAAGAACCAAGAAAATTAATAGGGCACAGATCTCCTTGGTCTGTTAGAAAAATTCCTTAAGAAACAGGTACATTCATTGCAGCTTCCCAGAAAGCAGTGGGAGGGCCTTAACTGTGGCAGAAATGGTCTCCCTGATTTAGCTACACACTGGGGGAACGCTGGTCCAAAAAACAAGTGTCTGTTCTTTGGGCAGAAAAAAATTTTTTCACACAGTTGTGACTGTGTGAAATTACTCAAAGTGGACACACTATAGTTTCAGATGAACTAGGGAAAATGTGTTACAAAGAAAATACATATTAGTGTAAGTGACTCATCTGTATTTTCATATCGAGTGAAAGAGGCAGAGCAGAATTTACCAGTTCAGGGCTCCCTATGCTTTCTTTCCTCCCTTCCCCCACGGTGAGGCTCCCCCTCCCATGTTCTCTTTTCTCCTATTCTGAATGCATCAGTGTCCTGGAAATTCTGGCAGCCCTCCTAGGCCAGCTGCTGCCTCTGACCTGGACATTCCCAGCCTTCTACAAGGTCACGGGACATGCTGTATTTTGGGATTCTTCTAATGGAAGATGGGAAGGGCTTGAAATTTCATGTCCCCACCACCCACATGACCCAAAGAGTCCCTGGCTAGTAAGTCCAGTTTCTGAACACAGGTGCTTTGACCTCCCGCTCTGTGATAGAAGCTGTATGGACCTGAATTAAATATAATCCCTAATTATAAATTCAGTACTCCACTCAGCTCCTTAACCAACAAATAGCTCATGAAATAAATATTAACACTCCTGCTTTCTAAGGGAGAAAAATATTGAGAGGAACCTTTTTTTTAAGATTTTATTTATTTATTTGACAGACAGAGATCACAAGTAGGCAGAGAGGCAGGCAGAGAGAGAGGAAGGGAAGCAGGCTCCCCGCTGAGCAGAGAGCCTGATGCGGGGCTTGATCCCAGGACCCTGGGAGCATGACCTGAGCTGAAGGCAGAGGCTTTAACCCACTGAGCCATCCAGGTGCCCCAAGAGGAATCTTTGAAAGGAGGGCTGGAGTTTAGATATGATACATTTAAGACATTTATTCTCGTATTCCAGAAACAGAAGCCATTGCCTCAAATGAAGAATGTGCATGTATGTCTCACAACTTCTTACAGATCCCTTTTCAGCCTTCCAATAGCCTTGACTACTTCGTCCCGAGGGTATTATTTTAGAATGCTACTGGCCTGCCTCTCTCAACTGCATATATTGGACTTCTAAGGAAAGACCTCATTCTTGGCCCACAAACTGACCAGGTACCCTCAGCACTGTGGTCATGGGCACACAATGAGTTTCCAGTCATTCTTTTCAGGCTACACCAATAATTGCGGCCTGATTACAATTCTGTTTGCTATATGGCATTTCAACAGCAAGAGGTGGCATGTTTGTCAGGTGAGAGACCATCCAAGAACTCATGCCCCCTGCCCTATCTCTTTCCATTTCCTCTTTTGTAGTGAAAAGTAGGTAGGGGTTAGAGAGCAAGCTTAGGTCAATAAGAACAAACCAAGTAAAGAAGACAAAAATAAATATAAATAAATAGGGATGTAATGGGGGAGATGTGGAGTTGTCAGAAAGGAGAAACTCTCAACTTCTGGCATAGACTCAAACCTGGAAACCCAGTGAGGTTTGCCCATCACTAATGATTGCATAATAATATGTTCCCAGGGGAGGGGCTGAAAGAGGCTATTAAAATACCACAACTCTGGTACTCTATGGAGAGGAGCTTTCTGAAACGTGGTCCCTGTCAGGTTTCCCTTGAGAGTCAAAGGAAAAAATGACTGCAGTTTGGCTCCTGAAAGGTAAAGTGTTGGGAAAACTAGCTGAGGAGGTTTCTCTCCCCAGCCCAGGGTTGGGCATGCCTGCGTTCTCCTTGTATATTTTAAATGTGGTGATGGGCCAGCTTGTTAAGTGTGCTGGCTGGATTGCTGGGTGACTGGCAGGCAGCCGTAAGTGAGCGGAAACTAAACCATTTGTGGGGTATGAGGTGGCCAGAGTAGCCAGACCCAGGCTTTTGTGATGTCTTCCATCAAAACAGTTATTTCAAAAGATGTTGGCGACTCTGCACTTCCTTCTAGGGAGATATGACTCTCCAGTGGAGTACATGTGGGTCTTGGGCATCTTGACTGCTCATTGTGGCCAAAGAAAAGCCCTAATTTGACCATATCGTATGGGTTATACATGGTAGGGCTCAGTAAAAGTTTTCTTTTTAATCAATTTTATGGAAGTATAATTTAATCAATTAAATTACCCATTTTAAGTACACATCCATGTAACCACTACTGAAATAAAGACAGGGCATTCCCATCACCCTAAAACAGTTCTTCATGCCTCTTTTCAGTCAATATTGTCCTCTAATACCAAGAAACCACTGATCTGTTTTCTGTCACTATAGATTAGTTTCGGCACTTCTAGAATGTCATTCAAGTAGAATCATACAGTATGTAATCTTTTGTATTTGGTTTCTTTTGCTTCCAATGATGTTTTTGAGTTTCACTGATGTTACAGTGGTATTATGTGGTATTATGATGTTACAGGGTATTATGATGTTATGTATTCGGATATCACTTATTTTTGTTGTTGAGTAGTATCTCAGTGTATGAGCCTGCCATGGTATATTTATCCATTTACCTGCTGTTGGACACTTGCATTTTTTAAATGGCACTAAGACACAGTAAAGGGGATCAAGAAGACAGGAGAGGTTAAATTAAGCCAGTTACAGAAATATGGGTAAAAGACTTAAACTGGCACTTCATGAAGAAGGATATCCAGATATCCAACATCTGTAAATTAAAAGTAAAATGAGTTACCATCATACCCTTACTAGAATGACTGAAATGGAAAACATTCATGATACCTAGTGTTGACAAGGATGTAGAGCAAACCAAATGCTAATGATGTGCCTAAAGCAGTATAATTGGTAGTAGTTTTGAAAATTGGGAGCATGAACTTGAAGATAATATACCCAAATCTCTGATCTGGCAATTTCGCTCTCAGGTTTATGCACAATGGAAACATATACGAATGAGCCCAACACAGGACTGGATTCCAGGACTCTGGGATCATGACCTGAGCCCAAGGCAGATGCTTAACCAACTGAGCCAACCAGGTACCCCACATGCCTGCTTGTAATTAGAAAATGACTCTTGTCTCCCAGGTTTTATCCCAGACCCTAACTAGAATACTTTGCCTTTTCAGAAAGTATGGGAAGAAAGCTTCTGTCTTTCTCTCCCAGATCCTCCCTAATTCCTCCACTGGGGGTAGGGAATGACTTAGTTGGTGGTGAGATGTGGCAGTCAGTTCTCTGTGCAGACTGGGCTCTTGGATCTGTTTCTGAAAGTTCTCTACTCACAACTACTCATTGAATTTGTTTTGCTTCCTTATAGCAAGCACATCTGGTACAGGTCAGGGGAGGGTGGCCTTTTAGAAATAGGCCTGCAGGGGCACCTGGGTAGCTCAGTGGGTTAAAGCCTCTGCCTTCGGCTCAGGTCATGATCCCAGCATTCTGGGATCGAGCCCCTGCATCGGGCTCTCTGCTCAGTGGAGAGCCTGCTTCCCTTCCTCTATCTCTCTGCCTGCCTCTCTGCCTACTTGTGATCTCTGTCTGTCAAATAAATAAATAAAAATCTTAAAAAAAAAAAAAGAAATAGGCCTGCAAATTTGGGGGCTCCTCCCTGGGATGTAAGCCAGACAGGCAGCAACCACCACTGCATCTGCCCAGGTGCTGTATGCTCCATGAACCCAGACCTTCCTGCAGGTGAGTTCTGGATGAGGAGGTGTGGGAGCAAGTGGAGAGCTCCCCTCTGACTTTAGGCCCAAGACCTATCTTTCTCGGACACAAAATACCAGAAATCTTCCATTTGGAAGTCAAAACTCTGAAAGTGGATTGAATTCTTGTCACTGTGCTCTGTTATCAGTTGATTTGAGGCAAGAGAAAAAGAGAGGCATGACTAATTGGCACACTCCATCTCAAACTTCATCTACTCCAGCAGACCAGCTCCAGGGACTGACTTTGACAGCCACTCTGACAATGGGCATCATCTTCCTGAGTACCTAGGCAAGGTTTTGCTCCACATTATCAGTCCAGTCTTAAATGTTCTGCTTGCTCCATTTTATAGTCTGTTGAACAAATACTACTTTTCAGTTTTCTTGCTTTGTGGAAAGATGACGACATATTGAGTTCACTGAATGCTCCTCATGTCTATGCGAGCTCTCTTCCAGCTCCAGTTCTCAACTATGTCCACATTTTAAAAAATCTTGTTTCTGCTCCTCTCCTTTCTCTAGTAGAAGTCTCTGCCATCAAGTTATGTTATCTATAGCTGTATAATAAACTATCCCAAAGTTAAGTGGCTTAAAATAACAGTAATGATTTTGCCTACAAATGTGTAATTTAGACAGGGCTTGGTGGAGGCAGGCCATCTCTTCTCCATGTGGTTTCAGCTGAGTGGCTTGATGAGGTCTGGAAGATGTAGTTTCAAGATGATTCACTCATATGGTTGGCAAGTTGGTGCTGGCTGTTAGCAGGGAGCTCAGCTGGAGATATGGGCCACAGACCTTTGTTCCTTTCCACATAAGCTTTTCCATGAACTGCCTGAATTCCAGCACAACACATTACCTAGGTTCAAAGAATGAGCATCCTAAGAGAACAGGCATTTTTCAGTACACAGCATTTTTAGGACCTGTCTTTGGACATCACATAGCATCACTTCCACCATACTCTATGGCTGACGGCACTTACAAAAGTTGCCCAGATACAAGGGTACATAGACTCTACCTCTTTTTTTTTTTTTTTTTAGATTTTATTTATTTATTTGACAGATAGAGATCACAAGTAGGGAGAGAGGCAGGCAGAGAGAGAGAGAGAGAGAGAGAGAGAGAGAGAGAGGAGGAAGCAGGCTCCCCGCCAAGCAGAGAGCCCGTTGCGGGGCTCGATCCCAGGACCCTGGGATCATGACCTGAGCGAAAGGCAGAGGCTTAAACCCACTGAGCCACCCAGGTGCCCCTAGACTCTCCCTCTTGATGGAAGCTGGCACGGTTCTAGAAATTCTTTTGGGATGAGAGACATTGTTGGTGTCATCTTTAGAGAACATAACCTACCCATGAATTCTCTCACAGCATCTTTAATAAAACTTAATTAAAATGCAAATATTTGTGGGAAGGTATTATGATAAATTATCATTAATCATTTATGTCTTACCAAGGGTGTGGCTATTAGGCACTCAGCTAAGAGGAAGAAAAGATCTATGCTGATTAAAAAATAATGACGAGAGCATCCAGTTGTGAGTACTTACTGTGTCAAGCACTAGGCCACACAATTTAAATGTATTTTCTATACCATGCTTAGAACAAACGTATGAGGTGGTTATCAGAATCCCAAGCTAAGAGTGGATTGGAGAACTTGTCTGAAACCACACAGTTGGGAAGTGGTAGAGCTAGGATTCCAGATCAACCAGTCTGTTTTTAACTCCTTAGTCTGATTTTGAGCCCTTCACTATTTAACAAATAGAACTTAAAAAAAAAACTCTCATTTACAGAGAAGTTTCAAAACTAGTAGAGTTCCTGTATATCCTTCACCCACCTACCCCTAATGTCAACTCTTTATGACACTGATACAATGTCATAAATGATACAATGATCAAAACAGAGAAATGAACATTGGTAAAATATTAACTACATCTATTTTTAAATTTCGCTTATTTTCCCAGTAATGTCCCCTTTATGTCCCAGGATCTTATCTAGGATCCTATGTGGTATTTGGCCCTTGTCTCCTTACCCTCCCCCAATCTATGACAGTTCTTCAGTCTCCCTTGTCTTTCATGATATTTTCATTTTTGAAGAGTATTGTTCAATTGTTTTTGTTTTCTGAGTTTTTTTGTTGTTGTTGTTGTTTTAAAGCTTTTATTTTTTTATTTTTTATTTATTTATTTGACAGAGAGAGATCACAAGTAGAGAGGCAGGCAGAGAGAGAGAGATAGGGAAGCAGGCTCCCTCCTGAGCAGAGAGCCCGATGCGGGACTCGATCCCAGGACCCCGGGATCATGACCTGAGCGGAAGGCAGCGGCTTAACCCACTGAGCCACCCAGGCGCCCCAATTGTTTTTGTTTTTTTAAAAGATTTTATTTATTCACTTGACAGACAGAGATCACAATTGGGCAGACAGGCAGGCAGAGAGAGGGGAGAAGCAGGCTCCCTGCTGAGCAGAGAGCCCGATATGGGCTCTATCCTAGGACCCTGAGATCATGACCTGAACTGAAGGCAGAGGCTTAACCCACTGAGTCATTCAGGTGCCCCTGTTCAGTTGTGTTGTAGAGTGTCTTTCCATTTGGATTTTTTCTGGTTTTCTCTGCTCATGATTAGATTGAAGTTATGAATTTTTGTCTAAAATAAACCCAAAGCAATGTTGGGCACTTCTCATTGCATCCAGTCAGAGGGTACATTATGGTGATGTCTTTTTCCTAGTATTAACTTTGAACACTTACCAGATAGCATTTTTAAAGAAAAAGATGGGAGAAAATGAAACGTGGATTTGACATGGCAGTAGGCAATTCTGTGCAGAAATTCTGTTATGAATAGAATGACTGAATAATTATAATGAGCTTTCAAGTGCCAAGAATGAAATGTATCACTTTATTAAAACTTACTAATTGGATATTCAGATGAATGGTCTAGGATGTGGATGATTTCACAGGACACTGGTCTCCATGGCCTTGGAGGGAATCTAGTGACAGCGCCAACTTGTGGGTGTCAGCACCCATTCTTGTGGGGCTTGGAGAAATCAGAGTGGAAGGAGGGTATGTCTAAAAGGAATCTTGGTCTTACAAGACCAGATCATTGTTTCAGACCACTAGCTGAACCCTAGCTACTGAAATTTCAGTAGTTAGTACATGGAGCTTCCCTTCCATTGTTCCATTGAGAGACAACCAGGAGGCCACGATTTGTGGCCTGGAGACCTGGCTCTGCATACTAGCATCCTCTCTTAACCCCCAAAAGGGATCTCTCCAGCCTCATCTCCATTTGCAAAATAGTGATCCCTGCCTGTGAGAAGGAGGTTATGAACACAGTGCTGCAAAGACAGTACTGAGCGCTTTCTATTCTGCTAATACTCGATACATGGAAGCTGGTTTTTACAGAGCAGAAACAGGGTATTAAAAAAACAACAACATAGAATTTTATAGTTGGGCACTCCTGTTTTTCAGTTTCAGCTGTGCCAATTTCTAGCTGGGTGACTTTGAGTTAAGTTATAAAACTCACATCAATTTCTGAAAATGTTGAGAAGTAGCCATAGTTTGTAGGGTATGGAAACAATAATACATAGAATGTTCCTGGCCTATAATAGGTGTTCAAATCCAGTAACCCTTGTTTTCATTATTGTTGATTACATCTATAGCAAGTTAGTGCTAATCTTGACTTTTTTTCTAGACAAAATCCTCCCTTTAGGGTGTCCTTCTGACCATGAATCCAGCTATGTGGGTACTTGGCTCTTGCACTAGGTTCCTGGGTAAAACTGAAAGATCCAAGGGAAATCCGTGGATCTCCATGGTATCAGGATACAGCAGCAATGAGATTTCCTTTTAAATGGCAGAAAACTTGGCATCAGGGCAAGGAAGGGAACTTTCTTATGACTCAGCTATGATTTGCCTCCAAAATCTCAAAATGTTTGCAAACTTCTATATTCTCTATGGATACACACAGGTCTTGCTACGTTTCTAAAGGAAGTATCAATGCAGAATGTAGGCAGTTTGGAAATGGCTACTTGCCGAAATGATTAAGGTTTTATGACAAGAGTTGAACTGGAATGGATTTTCCTTCTAGTCATATAATTGTTGGTGGCATTTCAAAGTGGAAGGAAAGTCTTGGCTTGAAATAAAACAAAGCTGCTGATGAGAACATCTTTAGCAGAGTCTGGGTTGAGGATTATTTCTATGAGAGTGAGGGTGTACAAGTTGTACACACTGATGTGTGTTTTACACAAATGTATATGAAAATGAACCATAACGTTCACAATTTTTTTGAGTGTAGGGCAAGTATCAATCACTCGGAAGGAGGAGACTTGAGTCCCAGACCCCTTTCTGCCATTTACGTACTCTGTGATGTTGGAAAGTTAACAGTAACTCTCTTGGACTAGCTTGTCTTACCTAGAAATCTGTGACAATAATACCTGTGTGCTCAAACACTATGTATATGCCATGTGTAACCTCCAGGTGACTGGCCAACAGATGCACTAGTAGGTTCTTAAAAAGCACTTGATCAAGGTTAGTAGAATTCAGACTTAGTGTATGGTTGGTCTGGTGGGTCTTGAGCCCATCTCTGGGCTTTCCCTATGAGATAAATTTATGGATCAATAATGGCTGCCAGGGTTACTCTGCTTGCAGACTTCACTGTATCTTTGTCTTTGAGTCCATGCCCGTGTATGTACTTGTGTGAGCATCCCAGCATAGCCACCGAGTACACATTCCACAACAATAAGCACCTGTCCCAAAGACAGACACAGCCAATAGATGAAAATCCTCATGTCCTTTGCTTTGTAACTTCCAGAAGCCTAGCAATTCCCAGGAAAATGCAGAAAACAGAATATAAAGTCTCCACTGCAGCTACATTAAACACAATAAGCATAAGTATTTTATTTAATCAAATGAGAATCTGTATTTTCCCTCTCCCCTTAAGCAGTTACAACTACTAAATATCTCAAGGGCATTTCCTTAGAATTTCGAGAAGTATCTGCCTCAAGCTGGTGCTCAGATCTTCAAAACAAATCAGCTTTGCCGTGTAAACAAGACTAGCAAGGACGATTAGTAAAAGTAAGTTTCACCAAGAGGAATGTTCCTTCATTTGTGACAAGTTATAGGAAGGAAGGTGGATATGACTCTACTGAATACTCATTTCTCTTGCATCTTCACAGGTGGTAGAATTCTATCAGTCTCTCATCCTGATGGAGATTTGTAGATTCAGGAAAAAGAATCCTACTCTAATTAAAATTACTTACGACAAGGTTATCAGCAGACATTTCAAAAGCTACTTTGCTGCCTTTTTTTTTAAATCTTAAAGATAGATTTATTTATTTATTTGACAGAGAGAGATCACAAGCAGGCAGAGAGGCAGGCAGAGAGAGAGAGGAGGAGGAAGGCTCCCCACTGAGCAGAGAGCCCGATGCAGGGCTTGATCCCAGGACCCTGGGATCATGACCTGAGCTGAAGGCAGAGGCTTTAACCCACTGAGCCACCCAGGCACCTAAGCTTTGCTGCTTTTCAACACGTATTTCAGTGTGTGAGTTTCCTAGCGCTGCTCAAACAAGGTACCATAAACTGGGGCTTAAGACACCAGGAATTTATTCTCTCATGGTTCTCGAGCTAGAGGTCTGAAATCAAGATGTTAGCAGGACCGTGCTACCTCTGAAACCTGTACGGGGGTATCTTTCATTTCTCCCCAGCTTCTGGTATTTGCCAGCAATCCTTGGCATTCCTTGGCTTGCGGCTAATCTCTGCCTCCATCATCATGTGGCCTTCTCTGTGTGTCTCTTCTCTTCTTCTGAGGATGCAAGTCATGTTGGATTAAGGGCCAATGTCCCTCCAGTATGACCTCACCTTAACTACATCTTCAAAGACCCTTTTGCCAAGTAAGATCACAATCTAAGGTCCTGGGGATTGGGATTTCAATATAATATTCTAGAGCACTCAATTCAAACCACAGCATTCAGATATCTGAGAACACCTATTCAATAGGGACTATAAAGCTGAGCACACTGGCAAGGAGCTGGAGAATCAAGAATAAATAGTGGATATGCACTAGCCAGCATATTTCATGTGATGATCATAAAACACTACAGTTTATACTTTAAAAGGACAGTGAAGATATACTGGCCTAACTTTTTGATCCAGAGAATGTGCACTTTTCCACAGCGTATTTGCTTTGTGGTCATCTACAATCTTCTGGAAAACTCCAGTGGTATTGGGAGTTGTTGGTTTTCTGGAGGCAACCACCCCACTGTTGCACTTCTAGGCGGTAGAAGGTTCTTTTCCAATTGAGAAAAATTCTGCCTCCTGGGATCATCCAGCTACTTGTCAGGAATCTTGCTCTAGACTAGCTCAAGGCCTAGAAGTGCCAACCGCCACCCTCCCACCCATGACAATCTCCCAAACATTTGATGAGAGTAGGAGTGCTATGTTATGTGCCTTTAGTTTCCTATCTTCTGGTCATATAATTCAGCTGTTGTGGGATGTGGTATCCCAAACCATTCTAGGTAATCTCCTGTGAGTGCCACCCTAAACCTAGATTAGCCAAATACAAACTGACCAGGTATCTGTACAGAAACAGGTTCAGCAATGGTAATGAATCCTTTCTCTCAAGTCTCCTCACAGTCACATGTTCTCACTTACGCTGACATCTGCAGTATTGGACAAATATTGTCCTTCCTCAGACTGTCTTCTCCTTTGACTTATATTACAATGAATTACTCTGGTTCTCCCCTTTATCTCTCTCTGACTGCCTTTAAGCTACTTCCTTTCTTCCTTCTTTGGTTTCTCCTTCCCCTGGAATTAGAAATTGAATGCATGATCTGATCTACATACATAATCCCAACTATTCCCACTGTGCTAGGTACATGTGTCTATAATACCTTATTCCCTCCCATGTCCTTGCCATGCTTCCCCCTGCTGTTGACTTCACACTTGGCCATGTGATTTGCTTTGGCAAATGGAATGTGAGTGGATATTATATATGTCACATCTAAGCATAGGCTTTAAATGTGCTTTGTGCAGTTGGCTCTGTGGCCACTCTTATTCTGAATTTTCACCATGAGAACAGTAGGCAACAGATCCACGTGTAGCCTGGAACAGAGCAGCAGAACCAGAGAACTGCAGCTAACTTACAGGTGACATGTTATGCGAGAAATAATAGACTTCTGTTCTTATAAGCCACTAATATTTGGGGGATGTTTGTTATGCAGCATAATCTAGTGAAATATGACAAACACAATCACTCTCAAATCTACCATAACTTCTTTCCAGTACCACACACGGCCAATAATTCTTACTGTGTTTTGCTGGCGTCTTAAATCTAGTTTGTTTAAAAATTAACTCATTGGGTTTTTGCTTCTTTTTTTTTTTCTTTTCTCTCAAAGAAGTTCCTCCTTCTGACTTCCCTATTTCTATAAATATGACCTTGATCCTTGTGGTAACTTGGACTTCAAACCTTTGAATCAGCTTCCAATCTCTCTCTTTCTCACTACTTCCACATTTAGTTAAGTGCCAAGTCTGTTGAATTTTTTCCTTTATTTCAAGAACTATTTATGAAAACCTACTGTAGATCTACTATGGTTCTTGTCTCCATGGTATTTAAAGATAAATAAGGCACAACTCCTGCCCTCAAGAAGTCTTCAGTCTGGTCTAGAAATAGAATCATAAAGATGACTTCAGCACTATACAATTCATGCTGTGATAAAATTATCTTGTAGGTGGAGAGGAAACACATTTAGCCCAACCTGGCCATTCACAGAAGGCTGCCTGGGGGAAATGATGCCTGAGCTAGCATTTCAGAAATGAGTAATCAGTGTTGAGGAAAGGGGGATGGGTACATGGCAAGCAGACAGACTATTCTGAGGAACCAGAGAGACATGACTGAGTGGAATGGATTTGGATAGCTACAAGTGCTTCAATATCTGGGCTTAAATTATGTGGTTAGGTGTTGTAAGAGATGAGGTGGGAGAATTAAGAAGGGTCTAGGCCATGGTAAAATTTGTATGCCATGTCACACAGCTTAGAGTTCATCCTACAGAGTTTGGGAAGAGAGGTATGGTCATATTTTACCTCCCTAGTGTAAAGGATGGATTATTTTTTATTTCAGTTAAAACAGAGAACATTTTATAGAACCTACTACATGTCAGATGCCATTCTAAGTGCTCATTTAATTCTTTTAACAGCCTTAGTAGATATGAATTACCACTATTTATCATTTTATATAGGAAGCAAGGGAGGTAGAAAGAAGTGAAGAAACTTATCCCTGGTCATAGAACTAAGAAATATGAAAGCTCAGACAACTTGGCATCAAAGTTCAAATGTTGAACCACTATATTATTTCATATGGCTGTATGTGGAGACCAAATTGAAGGTGACCGCAAGATGTAAGATGAGCAAGTAGGGATGGTGTGGATGACGCAAGGGTTAGATTTAGGAAATGTTTATGTCGTTAGATAAGCAGGATTTGAGGTTGATTGGATGAAGGAGGGCTCAGAAGAAGAAGGAATCAGACAGAATCTGAAAGTTTCTGGTTTGGATGGCACTGTAGATGGTGTCATAAGTGAGATGTGGACTCTAAGGGAAAGAGCATGTTTATGAAGAAGACAATAAACTGCATGTGGAGTATGTTGAGTAGAGGAAGTCAGATGACAGTAGGTTGAGAACTGACTTAGAGCCAAGAAGGTGGAGATAGCAATCTCCCCTTATCACCGTGTTACTTCAGGTACTCTTATCTTGCACCTGAACTTCATGGCAGTAGCCTTCTCACAGACTCACCTAACCACTGCCCCACCCTATCCCAACAAATTCTACACTCCATGTTGGAATAATCTTCTGACTGTGCATTCTGATTACATCTTTCTCCACTTCACACCTTTCCAAGGCCCTCCACTACTCACCCAATATCTGTTTCCTCCCCAAGCTGGCTACAAAGTCACCTCAAAATCAACCTCCACCTACATTTCTAGTTTTTTTTCCTCCCTCCGCTGCTCCATGCAAAGTCCGTATTCTAGCTTCACATTTCCAGACATTTCTTGTCTTTCTAAGGTTTTGTGTCTTTGTAGAAGTCACCTTCTGCTTCCAGTGTCTAATTAACAATTGCCTTAAGACTCAGAAAAAACACCCTTCTTCCATAAACCTGTTCTAATTACTTCAGCCAGAAGTGGCCTTTCCTGTCTCTCAACCCCTATTACAGTATAAAGTTGACACCTCACCTTGCACAGGTTATTTTATCCGAGGGATTCATTTCCTATTACAACACTAAAGCATTCTGTGCCCATTTCATATTCTCCATATATACAAATATGTACTAAATGAATACAATAATCAATATCAAGGTTAAAAAAAGTCATGTCTTTGAGTGCACTAAACTTAGAAACAGCTTGCCTTGAGGATTTATAGACAAATGGCTATCTTTTCTCTAGTCAACCTCATTGAAAGATACATCAGTTGACCTTGCTTATGTCTTTATCTCAAACATAATATGGAAGGGATGGGGAAATGAGGGAAGTATGCCTCTTGAGCATATTCTCCAAAAGTTCCATAAAATTTTAGAAGTATTATGTTAGCATGATGGTTGGTCAGTCTATGAAGAAAAGATGTTAGAGAAAGCAATATGATAGCAAATGTAAGCAGATGTAAGAAGGAGTGAGTGAAGGGGCATTAACTTCCACCCCAGTTTTCCAGTTCAGATGTCTGTAACCACATCAGCCCCAACTTCCTTCCCTTTCTACAAAATCACATAACACATTTTAGTAGTACCAGTCACTGGAAGCCAAGATGCACGTTGCTTGAAATGTTGCATGCATAGTTATTGTGCGTGGCAGTTCAATTTTCAAACGTATATGCACAGGCTCCTAGAACTAGATCATTAGAGATTTACCTGTGGGCTGTGGGTTCCCTGTAAGATCCAGAGAAGGAAGACATAGAGGAGGCATTTTATGGACATTTGCTCTAGGATTCACAAGCATCCCTAAAATCCCAGGCATGTTTCTCAAGATCAGAATCTTCTGTGAGAAGAAAATAATATTCTTAGTGAGATAATCATATTTAAATTCTATATATTTAGGCAGGTGACAGATGAATAAAATCTGATGAATAAAAAATTACTTTTTAAAAAAGTAATGCATTATCCATTTTTATTCTGGGCCATTCCTGGGGAAGGGGTGTGTGTGTGTGTGTGTGTGTGTGTGTGTGATTTCAGTTCCAGTTTTTTATACAGCCATGAATACCTTGTCTATAGCAAGGCTAAAGCAATTCCCTTTTCCACATCTGTATTTAAATGAGGCACTAGCTAAAATCGGATATCATTATCCTAAGCCTCAGCTCACACTTAATGAAAGAGCCAGTATGAATTATTCACTGACTGTCATACTTCAGGTTTTAAATTCAATATATTGTGATACATATGTTACATAATTTAAGAGATGGACAAATTACAATATGGCACCTGCCCATGCTTCTCCATTTGGTCATTTCTGCTGCCTGGGTTCAAGTCTCCCTCACATCAATAATTTAGCAGAGTCCCTTCAATTCTCTCCCTAAAAATGAGCCAGTATCCAAAAACCTACAAGGGGAAGTGATCCATTTAACTTGGGACAAATCTCATATGCTGAATGATTTAACAGTCCAATTCCAAGTTGAATAAGTCACTGAAATGTTGTGAACAGAGGGATCAAATGTGAGAACAGAAAGTTTCCCCAACTAGCTTTACTCTCTGTCTTTTGCTGTCTTTGGGTCACTGCTCTTGGTGTGTTAGATTTTTTCGATTGCACTTAACCCCCAGTCTGTTCCCCTTCTGTGGGCCAGAATTCATTCTGCCTCTCTTGCTTGCTACTTTGCTTTTTCTCTTTCCTCTGTTTTCTTTCCCATTAGTAATTATTTATTAGTCTCTGAGGTGCAGCCCAGGATTTTTCACGGTATTTTTCCCACTTCCTCCAGCCCATTTGGTCACTGCTGAATGTTCAGAGGGAGAGTAGGCTTTGACATGTCCGTTATGTGGATCTGGAGCAGTACACTGGAAAAGCTATACAATTACCGGTTCCCTGGCATCGTTTCTTCTTGGCTCTTTGGTCAGGAGGGACTGACTGGCTGAAGAGGAAGTGTGGTTCGATGCTTAGAACACACAGTGGTGGAGAAGTCTGAGCCCTGGCTCTGTCTCCTGGCTCCCCCACCAATACTGGTCTGAAAAAAAGGTACCCCTTAGGAAACTCTTTTTGTTGTTCTCTCTCTCTCTGCCACTGCTCCCCCTCCCAAAGTCAAGGGAAGAAACCTATTGGTCACTGATACTCTTTCTCCTCACGTAAATGAATGTAAGACAGGAACTGATTCATTGAGCCTGCAAGGAATTAAAACCGATATTTTAATGTGCTTTACATCCTAAGTTGAGAATACCATTTTATTATTCCTTGGAGAAGTTTAATTTCTCATGTGAGCAAAGACAAAGAGCTAGGATCATCAGAAATAATTTATTTTCACTCTTACCCTCCCAACCAGTAATCACCCTGCTTATGTTTAGAGTAGTGCTTCTAGAATTTTAATTGACACACAAATCACTTAGGGATCTTGTTAATACCCTGATCTTGATTCCATAGGTCTGGGCTGGGGCCTGAGATCCTGCATTTCTCACAAGCTTCCAGACAGTGCCAATGCTGCTGGTCTTAGAACACACTTAGAGTGGCCAGGTGCTCAAGAACTCTCCAGCCCCCACTGTTTCCTTCCACACCACATCTGGGCTGTGTTCTCTGTGCTAGGTTCTCTCTTCTCTCCATTCTCCATCAAAACTTAATGATCCTGTGTTCTATTGTCTCAGATCCCCTGTGCTGTGTCATCATGATGGGTAACCGTTTCATGGTTCCAGAATTTCTTTTTTTCCCTTGCATCAAAAAGCTCACACTTCTTTAAGTCCAAGTCACATGACTGTATCACCACCTCCCTGCCCTCGTCATTGTCATTTGTGATCTGATTTATCCCACCTTCTGGTGGAGACTGGCGCTTAAATCATACCCATCATTTCCAATCTATCTCTTGCGATCTGTCTACAATATCTATTTAGCTAGTCCATCCAATACCTGCCCTCCCAATTTCCTTATTTATTTTCTAAAACTAACTTTACTTCCACTCCATTGCTGTTGCCCGTTCTAAGAGCCACACTCTAGACTTGGCCACTACCCAGAACTACTGTGTACCAGAGAATTTAAACCCTGACATCCCACTCCTTGACCTCCAATCCTTCCAGGTCTCTTCTGTGCTCCCTATCACGACCCTTAATCTTTCATTGCTTCCATCCTTGATATCTTGACTGTCACCTGACCTCTTGTCCTTGCCTATGCTACATGAGTCTTCTACATGATCATTCCAACTCTTTTCTGACAAGGATGCTCAATTTTCCTGTGTTCTTTTTTTTTTTTTCCCATGCTGTATCTGGAGCAATTCCATCATTTGCCCTTCTTTTCCCTAAAACTGAGAAACTGAACATGGCTAGAGAAAATCACCTGGTGTGCCAACTAGTGCCACACAAACACACTGTTTTAACCTCCAAGGGTCCTTGCACAACTCAACCGTTCGTTCATTCATTCATTCATTCATTCAGCTCCTTATTTCCTTGAGCTACTCTTCCCCTCCTCAAATCTCCAACCAGCCCAAGCCCACCTCTTAATCTCAATGAGTAGTCTTGCTTCTGTCATATTAAAATTAGAGAAGCTCTCGCAGGTGAACTGCTATCTTCCCTTATCTATAAACTTATCTTCACCCACACCCATCTTTACTTCCTTCTTCGTCCACATTCTCAGATGATGAGGTGTCTCTCCTTCCGGTCAGGACAGACCCAATCACCTCTGCATTGACCCCTCCTGATGTCTCATTCTATTTCTTTCAGGCTTGCATCGGTTATTCCCACCAGCTTCATCTTCAAACTCCGCCTGCCTCCTGCCTCCTTTCCCACCCCTGCAACTTGTTGTCTGAAATTCTGTAATTCTTACATAATTCTACAGCTTCACCTTCCACAATTCCCTGCCCCACACATTATGATGAGGTCTCTCTTTGACACACTATGCCCTTTCATGCCTTGGTAATTTTGCTGAAACCATCCCTTTAACTGGAATATTCTTTCTCTGTTTCGCAGTCTAGAAAACTTCTGCTCGAAAGACTCAACTTGGGTACTGCCTCCAAGCAGGATGTCATGACTTTCCAATCTGAGTTAGTCACCTTGCCTCCAGGTTACTATTCATACCTTAAGTTTACCATAACAATCTTATTTTACTTCCTATATTTTATCATAATTATTTATGTGGCTTTCTCCCTTGCAGGCTAGGTGCTCCTTGAAGGCAGGAACTCTTGTTTTATTCATTTTTTGTATTCTCAATGACTAGAACAGTTCTTGGAATAATGTGATTGATAAATGTGGTTAAATGAGTGAATGAATTGGAATTCCTTGTAAAGTAAACATATTAATTAGCATACATGTTACCTTAGTTCCAAATGGATTCATTTCATGGACCTTTTTTTCGTCATGTATGAACTTTATGGCAGGAACTTTTAAAGCTCATGCTAATAATAATAATAATAACAATAATAATAATGAAATATTTGACACAACACCAACTCTGTATTTTGTTTTGGGAACTATGTTAAATGATTCACATACATAATACCATTAAATCCTTAGGACTGCACTCTGAAGGTAATACTATTAGCATAATTCTAGAGGTGAGGAGCTGAGAATCAGAGACGTTAAGTAATAGACTCAATGTCACATAACCAGAGGTTATAAGACTAGTTTATGAAACTCGGCCAGGCTGGCAGAAAGATTCATGCCCTAAACACCACATACTACTTCCCTTCTAGCCCCTGGCTGCTTTCCTTGTCCCTAGTCTCTCTTCTGCCCTTGTCACATGCATTGCTTTTCCATGGCCTGACTTACCTGTGCTATTTGGGCACCCTCCTCCCTCCACCCATCTCAGAGCACAAAGGCTGTGACGTCTGTGATGTTCTGTTCTAGAGCTGTCCATCTGATCTACACATGTAATAATTGCTTCAAAGAAGCCCAAGGGTTGAGAGAATTCATGTCTTAATAATCACTAAGCAATGAAGTGCTATTTAACACTATTTACTTTAGATAATTAGGAGCAAAGCATTCTGTGGGTTGTTTTCACTATAATGCAATTTGGGATAGTTGGAAACATTGAATTTAAATTGGTCCCTTCTTTTCTTCCTTTGTCACGACCAACACTCTAGTGCAGAATATTCACCTTTAACAGGGAATGAATAAAAACCCAGGAGTAGGGCTGATTAGAAATCCCAGGGGATCAGAAGCCCCACTTACACCACCCTGTTGGAAAGTCCTCCATGCCTGTATAAGGCAAGGGGAATCAAAGTTTTCTTTACCTGGTGATAAGTGGATGGCCTACTCATACACGTATCTGCAGAGGTTGTCTTATATAGCCTGCTTCCAGACTCTGAAACTAGGAGGATTTAACCTCAATTGGGTTAAAAAAAAGAAAAGAAAGAAAAACTTAAGAGATTACTGGATGATTCTCATTTTTATCACTGTCAGTTAAATTGAGTAATATTTGCTTAATGCACAGAACTATAATATGATTCTTACTAGAGTCTACATGACTTGATACTAGGGTTAGGGTTTTTTTGTGTGTGTGTGTTTTTTTCCCTTTTTTAGGACCATCAGTCTTTTCAAACTCTGTCCTACCCTGGTCTTCAAAGTTGAGGCATTATTGTGCCTGTTGTAATGTTAACAACATAATGCTTCAGATGATAACACTTAAATCTGAATTTTTCTTCCCATTCGACCCACATATGAAGTCTGTACTCCTCACAAGTATAACACCCATTTAAATTGGGGGGGAGGGCTGTGTGCTTAATAAATAAGTAAAAGCATGGATGTACATGTGTGATTTAATAGTGACAAAGACCTTAGCAGAGAAGATGAAGTATAGATTATTTTGGAAATGTCTGAACATTTACTGGGGATCTAGGTTAAATTACTCTTAAATGTATCTTCTGTATGTACTAATATAAATATTTATATCTTGGGGCGCCTGGGTGGCTCAGTGGATTAAGCCGCTGCCTTCGGCTCACGTCATGATCTCCGGGTCCTGGGATCGAGCCCCGCATCGGGCTCTCTGCTCTGCAGGGAGACTGCTTCCTCCTCTCTCTGCCTGCTTCTCTGCCTACTTGTGATCTCTCTCTCTCTGTCAAATAAATAAATAAAATCTTTTTAAAAAAAATAATAAATAAATAAATATTTATATCTTATTATTGGTAGAATTTTTTTTTAAATCTCTGAGGTTGAATCATATTATGGAATTAATTGTATGTGAACTCCCAAAGGGCTATTTTTTTTTTAAGTTTTCATTTATTTGAGAAAGAGAGCACAAGAGTGAGGAGAAAGCACAAGTGGGGAGAGGGTGAGGGCGGTGGGGCAGAGGGAGAGGGAAAAGCAGACTCCCCACTGAGCAGGGAGCTCAATCCCAGGACTGGGAGATCATGACCTGAGCCAAAGGCAGACACTTAACCCACTGAGCCACCCAGGCGCCCCTCCAAAGGGCTATTTTATCATTTAGAAACACTTGTTTTTAAATGTTTGTTAAATACCAAGTACTTCTAGGATGCAGCTGAGATAATATCAATGTGTGATTCACCTTTAAACTTTTTGACATCAACCTTTTCATGTCCTGAGATAAAGGGGTATAAAGCAACAACTCCTTTTATTAGCTCATTTCAGAGTTATCACCTTCTCAAGAATACATATAATAAAGCTCTAAACCAGGCAAAGAATTCATAAACTTCCACAGGCCAAGGGTAGGTCCAGCTAGCTGATCTTTGGAGGTTACCCATAGATCGGGGGCTCCAGGATCCAACGGAGATGACGGTTGCAAAGAATGGGGACACAAGGGAAAAGCAACTGCTTCAGTCACAAGATCCCTGGAAGCTTGTCTCTGGGATAACACTCTGTTAACTCTTGGTGTTTGAATTAAATCTAGAATGCCTCTTTACCCCTCCTGCTAGACCCTATTCCCAATGTAAACAGCGTCTATCTGCCAGCGTGCTTTTTCTATCTGAAGTAAAAATATTCCAATTGTGACATCACCATTGATGGTTGAGGAGAAGATTAGGTTATCACAAATGAAGCCTTATTGCCCTGGAATGAAATGATGGAGCGGATGGAAGCACAAGGAACAAAATGTTTATTTCCTTCATAAATTCTTAAGCCTTTCAGGTGGAGTGCAATAAGGATGATCTATGGAAATAGAGGCTTCGGTTCAAGTTCTCTGGGAGAGGTTAGAAAAGTAGCAAATTAACCCGTCTGATACCTTATCAGCCAGTTTTGAGTAATCAGCTAGGTTAACATTCTTGCCTTCCACAGATCATTAAATCATACACCATGGACCCGGAAATCTAGTTCCTCCAGCATAAGGTATGGCTGGAATGTGAGGAAACGTCAGATTAGGAGGATTTTTCCCAACAAAAGAGAGTTAGTGATTCCTTCGGAACTTTAACTCTTTTTAATCTAAGTAAAGTCTGTACCAGTTAGACGAGGCAGGCAAATTGTTCCACATCTATGGCACTGTTTGCTGGGCTAAATCGGGGCCTAATGGAATTGCACTAGGGCTCTAAAAGGAACAATGGTTCATGCAACGCCAACACCTTTATAACTCATCCACACAGACACACAATACAGGACATGAAAGTGTGTTAAGCTTGGGTTCATTCTCCATGGTTTCAGTTAAAGAGTAGCAGGAGGGATTAGCTTGTAGATAATCTACCCCCCCACCCCCACCGCCTTTCCTCTCCTCTCCTACCAAACTCCTGTTATTTGAGGGATTGAACTGAATATATAAATTTTAACCCTTGCCTCAACTTCTCTGTACTTCTGAGAAATTCAATATAAAACATGGAAATACCAAAACCTTTGAGATATAGCGCAAACACCAGCAACAGCAAATGAAGAACTACCATACTATGGCCCAGGCAATAGGTCAAGAAGACTTCTCTATTTGGCTCAGCTTGTAGCTCATACAAAATAGACTCAATCCTCTTTCACTGAATGTTTAAGTATCTCCTTATCCACTGAGTCAATGAGAATAAATCTGCTTGTTAAAAAAAAAAAAAAAATGTGTGGGTATCAGAATCACATACCGAACTGTGCAGCTCTGTGCCCTCTTGTGCCGAGAAACAGAGCTGGGGAGTCTGTACTCAGGGTTGAGTTCCTGTTCCAGAGGCCAGCAGAGATTGCTCTCCTAGGAGATTTCTATCTCCCCAGCATGCTTTGGCTAGGGGCGATCCAATTAAAATTAATACCAAGGGCAGATCTGAAAGGAAGACAAATAATACAGTGCAATCCAAGATGGAGGTCTTTTTGCAAATAGAAACTATGTCTTATTTAATTTTTTGTCTCTTTTAAGGTGAGAACCAAATGTCTGACACAAAATATCTCTCAGTATCTCATTGGCAGGGATGGGCTCCTCTTCTGCTTCCCACTGAGCAGTGGGCATATTAGCTGGGGGTGAGAGCAGCCCCAGAGGGCTGAGGTAACCCCAGGAGATACTCCAGCAGCCACCAGCATCAGTTCCAACCAAGAGAAATAGCCCATTAGAAGTCTCAGCAGCAGCTGAGTGGGGGCAGGTGAATGGATTGGTCTCCTTGAGCACTAAGCAGTCTGCATTGAGGGCTTCTGACTTTATGCTCTCAATTTTGCCACTCTTCTTCCCAGAGAGCTGTGCTGTGGAAACTCTGGAGTTTCATTCTAAACCTGAAAGATCACAATGCTGGCAGTTTTCTGCCTAAATCTCCTACTTCCAAACCTCACTTAGCACATCTGAGAGGATCTGATCTTGAATCCTGCCTGAGTTTTCCAGGACCATTTAGACACCATTGCAATTATCTATAGTTGTGTGTTACGTATCACCTTAGTACATAGTGGCTTAAAAGAACCATCCTTTTATTGCTCATGATTCTGTGGGTCGGGAATTTGGGCAGGGCTGAGTGGTACAGCTTGTCTCTGTTTCACCTGGGGTTGGCAGGACTCATTCATGTGGCTTCACCTGGCTGTTGGCTGGGCAAGGCTGAGCTGGAGGTTCCAAGATGGCCACTGTGTGGGCTGTCTGCTGGAACACACTGGTCCTCCCCCTCATGGCCTCTCCTCAAGAGACCACCAAATGGTCTATCATTCTCTCCAGCAAACAGAACAGCCGGGGCTTTTTCTTGTGGTGTTACAGAGTTACAAGGGTTAAAGCAGAAGTTATAAGGTCTCTTAAGTCCTGAGTTTGGAAATCCCAGAAGGTCTCCTTCCTGAGCACTCAAGGGGTCACAGCAAATCCCCAGTTCAGCCCATATTCAAGAGATAAGGAAACAGATTTTCCCCCTTGATGGGAGGAGAAGCATACATGTGCTGACTTGGGATTGTGGGATGTCATCTCTGTAAGCAATCTCTCATGGACCCTGTGGTTTAGACTGCTGGGAACCTCTGCTCTCTCTATCTAGGCTGATATTTAAAGTAGTCCCTAAATTTTTGCCCTGCACAAACTCAGTTTCACTCTTCACCAGACCAGGTCCCTAATATGCCCTAGCTAACCCTAGCCCACTCAAGTCAGGGGCTGGGGCATGCCCTGGATGTACAGGGCACATTCACTGCTCATGTGGTAGAAGGGGAGCTTAGAGCTTATGCCATTCAAAGACATCCATGTTTTAAGAGAACTGTGTTGGGGAGTAATCCTCTTTCTCTCTCCCTGGTCTTCAGTCTGGGTAACCCTGTAGACATTTGAATGACACGGGCCATGGGATATTCCCCAAACTTCCTTTCTCAGCTCAGAATTTAATATCCTTTTCTCCTTCTTGGTATGTCCCTGCCCTGTTCCAGGCTGTACAGTTAGCTTGTACTACCTGCCCTTTCCCTGAAGTCTGTCTCTTGTTTAAAACACCTATGTGGCATGTTGCATGGGGTGGAGAAAGGCAAATGGAAACTGATGAAGAATGTATGGGTTCAGCCCCACCTTGACACTGACCCTTTGTCCCACCCTCCTCCCCTTCAACCTTAGGCTAAATTCCAAGAGATGATCTTTGCTCTCTGTTGAGAAGGGCTGTGATTGACACACCCCTAGGATGCTTTTTTGTACATATGAGTGGATAAAAGGTCACATACTTTGTACGCAACTTCAGACTTTGGTTGAGCAGTTGTGATTGGATGAGGATTACAGTACAATAAAAAAATCAGGATGTGGCATCAAGGAAAATACAATTACATATTATCTATAAATAATGTGTCTAATCTGCATATAGAGACAAATCTGTCCTGCATTTAAATTTCACCCTCATTTTTGCTCATATACACATGATTCCTCTGCACTAGTTTGCATGGCACAGTGGTTCGTAAGGGTCACAGACCATGTTAGATATAATGTAAAAGGTGGATAAATTATCTTCCCAGAAACAAAAATGCACAAGTGGATAACATCTGCATTCAAGACATTTGCTAATCCCCTGAGTTTTATCATCCATGAACTTCTTGCAAGTAAGATGGAATGGGCTGTGGACTTTTAGAAAAATCCCAAGGAATACGAAGATCAACTTAGAGTAATTTTATTGGGAATTATGTGGTCAGGACACAGGTATCCTCCTTCAGCATTCCATTTTAATTAATGTCTCACGTGGATCTTATTACGTAGGTGACCTCCTGCCCTTTGGTCATCTCCACCTTTCTTTCGAAAGATCTGATGAAGTATCCTGTAATAACCATGGAGGCTTTCAGGCCAGTGCCCCTTCCTTGAGGAGAAAAAAAAAGCTCTCTTAATCTGTGCCTCACATGCATCATAGTTCTGAGTTTTGTAAGAGGAGGATCCTATCCTGGAGGGTTTTGTGACTATCCAGTTTTCACATGAGCATAATAAACTGAAATTACCAGTTACTATACATCCTGTCTATTGTCCAAAGAGATACACAACCTTCTAGAGGAACAGAAACAAATCTGCAAAAGGTCATGTGTAGTTTGGATATTTCTGAAGCCAGCCACTAAGTCTGTTTTGATGGGTAATGTGTGAAGATGCTCTGCTCTTGATAATTCACCATCCCTAACGAAGTCTAAGTAGAGTCATGAAGTGTAACCTGACAGTCGAATCTGAAAGCAATTGAGATTTCTGAAGCATAGCTTAGGCCTCTTCTTATGTATACAGTTCAAGTGCAATGCCCAGAACAATACAAATCCAATTGGTAAAGTGCCCTTCACTCTACACTTTGACAAATTTGTCCCATTTCTAAATTATCACTGGCTTGATCCTGTCTATAAGGAGGAAAATAAAATAATGTAATGACACCCTGGGCAGGTAGACTGTCTTTTATCAGTGATCTCAAAACACCTCATAAGCATTAATTACTTCTCCAAACATGCTTGGGAGGGAGATGTGGTTATGACCATCGTGCTGATGAGGAAGCAGATGCTGGGTCAGGGATGGGTGACTTATGATAAACCACCCAATCTTGACCAGGTCTAGATTAGGAAGGAGAAAAAAAAATGGCCCAAGACAGAACATTCAAGCTATTTTCCCAATGTCGCCCATCACTTGCCAGTCAAGCTTGCCCTGCCCCCTCTCTCATGATTACCCTGTTTCTTCCTTGTCTGGTCATCTCTAGTTCTCATCCCAAGGTACTGCCAGCACTCCCCTGAAACAGGGATTGTCCAAGCTGAGCCACATAAGCCGGGCTTCCTGCAAGCCAAATAAAAAGGAATCAGGGGAAACTAAGTATAACCCATTTCTCAGGCTTTCCAGAGGATTCAACTTAAGGACAGTCTGAACTGTAAGTATCAGACTAGAATCAAACACACTGGAGCTCCTGAAGACTCCGTTTTGAATGAGCTGCTCTTCCTGTGGGCACTAATGATAAGATGTTATCTGTCTCCATGATGTTCCAATACATTGGATAAAGTGCAGCTAATTTTAGCCTTTATTGTTGCACATTCCACACCATCAACTGAGTAAGGCACTATGTTCAGAAAGCAACATCCAGAGAGTATGCTCCCTAAACTTCGCCCTTTTTTTTCTCCTTTATCTTCATCAATTCTCTAGTTCCCCAAACTTTCTCAGTAAAACACACTCAAACTTCAGTCCAGAATTAACATCAGAGCCAGAACAAAGTCACGTCAGTGCTCCCACAGACCATCTTATCAAGGAAAATTTCAGAAGCTCCCTGACCTGTCAAAGCCTCGCAGTGGGCAACATCCCTCCTTTTGGTATTAATATATCAAACCTCAGATGGAACAAAAAATATATGTCATTCTGGGTATTTCTACTTCCTGTATCTCTTCCTTGCCTTCTCCAAAATAGGCAACAGGCAAGAGATTAGGACTTAAACAGTGATAGCCACTGTGGAAAGAAGGATGCATTACAAAATAAAATCACAATAAGTTAGTTCCATGTCACATCACTAGAGAGAAAACTTACACACAACTGGGAGAAAAAAAATCTCTCTTTCCATTGACCCACTCAAAACAAGCCATGACTTCATCAGGCCTGGATATCTGGTAAGTTCCACTAGAATATCATGCTCTGGAATTTAGGAATTAGAGGAAGGGGCCAGAGGAAATTTTAAAATAGCCCTAGAGGGTGGTCAGGCCTGGTTCACAGATCTGCTGCACTGTATAACCCACAGCCCTCTGGGAGCTGTAGCAGTGACGTGTTTTACTTTTCTATTTTGAGCCTGTGACTCACATTACAAATATTGACTTCTATTTCTCTATTAGCATCAGATTTTTTCTTGAATCCTCCAAATTGACTTTGACTATAACTTTGGTTAATATTAAACCTCCTGGGTCAACACATCTTTATAGCTGTGAGCTGCTCCAACCACTGGAGTGGGGATTGGCAAAGAAGTATTACAACCAGGAGCAAGACACAGAGAAGGCTCCTTCCAGGTGCCCCTTACCCCCATCCCCCAACTCCTCCAAACATTCCTGCTAGATTTATCTTCCCAAAGCACCAGTGAAGATCATGGTTTCCTGGTGTAAAAGCCTTCCACAACACCCCACTGCCAAGAGACGAAGGTTTGAATTCCATACCTGATCACCCTGTCCCACCCCAAAGATTTTGCCAAACACATTTCCCCCCACCCCAACAAACATGTAATCTCTTCCTCGCTTTAATGCTCTAAGCACTTTGAGTCTTTCTTATGATACATAAGTCAATTCACACATGAGTAAATTCTCACTCAGCTTCTCTTGCCTCCTTCATCACAGGCTTGGACACACTCATCTTTGTACCCACTATATGCCTAGCTCCTGAGCCAGGCACATGGGAGATGATGAATAAACATTTGCTGAGCTGAACTGTATCTCACAGTTTATCTGTTTACTTTAGGCACATGATTAATCATCACATGAAGTATTTAAAATAGCCACACTGCCAGGTGGCTGGAGCAAGACATCTCAAGGAATATTGGGTGATTTTTGCTAATGGCCAGCTACAAGAATATGCATTAGCATTCTCCTTCACTTTATCTGGGAGAGCAATTACAGCCAAAGGTGCAATAAACTGGAAAATATAAATCAGAGAGAAAATACAAATAGAAACTCATAGGGAAGACAGCATCCTAACAGCATTTCTATAATGAGGTCTTTTGGGGGATATGCGAGGGAATAGAATTAGGGCATGAGATGTGTTTTCCCCCTGCCTTTGCATATTTCTGGGTAGGTGACTGTAAGGAGAAAATGCTGGGAAAGCTAGAGGAGGGAGCAGAAAGTAGAAAGAACTGGAGAAAAATTAAAAAGAAGGGAAAGAAACTGAAAAACAGGTATTTCACAGGGAACAAATGAAATCCCGTGACTACATACAGTGAATTTGATCTCTTTCCTTCACGAAACTAGAAATAACCAGATAAAGTCCAATCTTGTTGTCTGCAGAAGGGGAAATGGAGGGTAAGGGAGGCCAAATTATTTCACTTCCTTGGGGTACAAGAACTTTAACTGAAAGCAGGCATCTTGTCCATGATGGTTGAACATCTTAATCAGGGTCATTAAACAATTAACTGGGTGCCTGTGTTGATGACAGAGTCCTTCCAGCCCCAACTGTTTGCCATGTCCTTCCCTACATGACATCAGGTGATGATGCTACAGGGGCTGAGGATACAGGAAGGAATATTTGGTTTCGTCAAAATATGTCCAGAGGTTTAGATAGGCCCTTTCCATGCTACACAACTGAAGCAAAGCCTGACTGATGCTAAAAACAAGTCCCTATGGAACATTCTCAGCAATGTTGGGCAAGTCCCCTACTTTTTCAAAGCTTTGAGAAATATCTTTACCTCATATGTTATTGCCTATGCCCAATCCTTCATTTGCATTCGCCCAAATGTGGCCATGGTTGAAGAAAAGCCATGGAGGGAGTTCTCAATCACTGGCTGGCACACTGGCCTCTTTGGCAATAAGGCCAAGAAGTGTGTGCAGGTGCGGGCAGGCTTCCGTGCTCCCAGCTTCAACTCTCCTCCACTCCCCAGTGTTCCCTCAATAAAAATAACTGACCCGCATGCAATTTGGGATTTCCATCAGCTGCTTTGTATCAACTCCGGATTTTTGAAACACTAATACCCATTTGGTTTTAGAAAAATAAAGGGAGCAGGAGGCTATTTGACAGTCAGCCTTTCTCAAAAGTCTAGGAGTGATTTGTGAGTTTTCTCATGGTTTGTAGTAATGCACAAACAAGGGACGTATGTTTCCATTTTATCATATCCCTGTGGATGCTGGAAGTCCATATTTTCCTGTTGCTGAAACTTAATGGAAAAAGAAAAACTAAAAAATCCCTCAAAAGGAAACCCAGTAACACTTCTTTTATGACTCATTTTCAATGTCAATAGAAAGATCTATTTCCTTGGTAGGTGCACTTAAAAAAAAAAAAAAAAACTGAAAATTCCAGAACAGAATACACTTGACCCTTGAACAACATGGATTTGAACTGAGTGGGTCCATGTATATGAGGACTTTTTCCCATAAAAATGGCACAGGAGCATAAATGTGTTTTCTTCTCCTTATGATTTTCTTTTTTTTTTTTAAGATTTTATTTATTTATTTGACAGACAGAGATCACAAGTAGGCAGAGAGGCAGGCAGAGAGAGAGAGAGGAAGAGAAGCAGACTCCCTGCCGAGCAGAGAGCCCGATGTGGGGCTCGATCCCAGGACCCTGAGATCATGACCTGAGCCGAAGGCAGTGGCTTAACCCACTGAGCCACCCAGGTGCCCCTTCCTTATGATCTTCTTAATAAGATTTTCTTCTCTCTAGCTTCCTTTATTGTGGAATATGGTATATTATACACACAATATACCAGATATGTGTTATCGAGGGTTTATGTTATTGGTAAGGCATCTCGTCAACAGCAGGGTATTAGTAGTTAGGTTTCTGGGAAGTCAAAAGTTATTGCGGATTTTTGGCTGCGTGTGGTCAGGGTCCCAACCTCTGTGTTGTTCAAGGGTCAATTATAAAAATCTTACAAGTATCTTAAGGCCAAGAGAAAATGTTGCTCACCAAAATAATCCATTTATTTGTTCACCTTTACTCTTTCCTTCTTTATCTTAACACAAAACACTGTACCATCTTCGCCTATTACAGGCATGTATGGTACATTTGTGATAAAATGAACTGAATATTTGCAGAAGTTTGTCAGGAATCTAGTCTGAAGCGTCAATAGGCCTGCCTACCAGGAATAAGAAAATCTTACTATAAAGAGTTGCCTTTCTTTTCTTTTTTTTAAAGATTTTATTTATTTATTTGACACACAGAAAGAGAGAGAGAGAGCATGCACAAGTAGGCAGAAAGGCAGGCAGAGGGAGAAGTAGGTTCCCTGCTGAGAAGGGAGCAGGACATGGGGCTCTATCCCAGGACCCTGGGATCATGACCTGAGTGGAAGGTAGACCCTTAACCAACTGAGCCACCCAGGGGCCCCTTGAGTTTGCCTTTCTTTAGACATTCAACAATAAGCATATCAACTCAGTCCCTGGCTATGTTAGTACATAGCCCATGGGCCAATACTCAATATAGTTTTGGTCAACTTTATGTAACACTGACACCATCGCCAACACTAAGCATCAGGCACTATACGAGTACTTTGTGTTCATTGTTTCATTCCCCATTTCTCACATGCTCTCACTGGGCATGAACCGTGCCCAGTGTTTTCATCATTTTACAGATAATGTTTTCGGGGTGTTGGCTTGAAGTGGAGTGGGTGATGGGCCAAATTTAGAGACCAAAAACCAATGTTTGAATCCTTAGAAAAGAAACTCCTACACTCAGCACCTTGGATTTGAATTTACTTTGCTTCCCAGAGTGCAAGCAAAAGAGACAGAAGACAGGGAGTCCAGAGAGTTGAGATGACCAGCTCTGAAGCCTCCTAAAAAAAAGCCAGACAAATGGTAATACAGAAGGAAGGACAAGGGATGCCTTTGGGCCTCACCCCTCACTCTTAACATCCCAGTGTAAGGCATATGTCTGGCATTTAGTGTGTTCAATATACACTGAATGGATGGAGGAAAGACTGTCTCTCTCCTGCACACTCAAGTGATTTCTGGAAGATTCAAAACCTCTGCTCTTACTGGCACATGCCCCTCAGGATAAGAGAGAGGGGCGCACAAGGTTGAGGGAGAGAATGGGAGGAAGGGGGTGCATATAGGCTAAATTAGAGCACTATTATGAACATTTTACTTAATGTTGGAGTATTAATGACTTGGAAATATGTTAAAGCAGAGTTGGGTGATGGATGTGCCTCCCCCTGGGCTCAGGCCATCTACTAATGCCTGTGGTTTCAAGGCTGTTGAAAAGCCTTGACAACTTCTCATTTACAAGCACTAAATAGGGTGCAATTAGCCCATGATCTATGTAGGATTAAATGCTCAGCTTCCCTTTCCTGATTTCTCTCTGCTCACGAGATCCACAGTTCAAAAATATACTCTCCCTTCTGCCAAGAAGGCTATGGAGCCCCACCATGGTTACTGCCCTCTGAGTGCCCTTCCCGTTTTTGACCCCACTTGCTATCAGAAGTTTCTTTCCTGTTGAGCCTTCTAACTCATCAGTTAGCACAACAGAAAGGTCCGGCAAGCAGCTTCGTCCCTTGTGCTTCCTGTGGGCCTCACCCCTGACCTCAAGCTTCCATCTCATATACTGGCCAGGCTCCCTGCCTCATTCAGCCTTCCTTGTACCCAGCACCCTATTCTCTAAGAGAAGACATACCCTCTGTCTTCACACAATCTTACATGGCTGCAAAAGCATCCCTTAAATCAAGTCTTTGTCTACTTTTCATCACTAGCACATCTCATCTAAAGAGAGTGGGACTACCCAGTGTGCAGTTTCTAGATCCTGCTTCAGATATGGGATCCCAGGTGGTAACTGATCAGATAGGAGCATATGTGCTAGAATATGATACTTGTCTTTAAGGCAACTTTGCCTTAACTGGGGGAGGTAGGGGGGGAGCACAAGTTTCCAAATTTTCTACAAGACCCAATGTAATAGTGGGAATTTTGACACAGAGAGAAGTCAAGGGCCAAGGGTCTTTGGAATGTCTCCCAGTCACACCAACAGGTGAAGGGTTAGTGCTCTAAGCTCTGATTATATTTCTCAGAGCCTCAGCCTTCACTGCTGCCTCTCTGCACTTAGAAGCCTGGCCTCCCCATGGCCCTCAGTGACGACTTGATAAACCATTGACCTCAATTATTAAGTGTGGAGCAGAAACAATATTAAACCTGACTCTCTGTTCCCAGTTGAGCTATCATATGTCTCCTAGTAACTTGGCAGGAACCTTTTCCTCACCCCATGTCCTTCCTATTACCCTGCAGTATGTCCTGAACCTCCTAAGCAACCCCAGAAACTCAACTCCAGCTTCTCAAGGGTGAAATTGTTGGACACCTGGGCTGGTGGTTTTTGCAGGTCAGCACTTCATCAACAAGCTCCTTCCTTCCCCAGAGGTCTGATGATCACACAGGGTCAAGAGGGTTATTCCTTCTATCACTAATCGCTGTTGATTCCTGGGAAGCCGAGTCGTGTTTCCCTAAAAGGGAGCTGAGTCATTCCCAAGCAAGAAGTTTCTTTTCTATTTTGCTTTGTTTTAGAAAACTGAGTCTTAGAATAGTCTAGATAGGGACTTAGAAGGAGTTTCATCCTTTTGGCCAGCACGGCCTGTAATTTCTAGTATATCTGGTTGTGGCATCAACAGCCAAAAAGAATCCCAAAGAAAAATTCCACAAACTATGAAAACAGTCACAATGGCAGAGCAACTATATTTAGCAAACGCCACGCAACATGTTGGTCTTCAACATCATTTAATCCTCATAGCAATCCAATGAAGTAGATACTGTTTAGCTCCATTCTAGAGGCAAAGAAATATAAGGAAAAAGGCAGTGGTGCGCTGGGAAACATTAACCACTGACTCTCTAGACAGAATGAGGCCCAGTGTAATATTCACCAATTTCTGTTGGCTAAACCTGCACTGTGTTATGAAGGACTTAAAACTACCAACATGATGTCAGTGAATGCAGCGTTCAAAAGAACTCTGCACAGCTGAGTTTCTCAAGTTGGCTCCATCACACACTGGATAGAGAAGTTACGTTATGGCCTCAAAGTCACAGAGCAAGTACATGGCAGAGCAGAATTTGGAAAAGAGGGCAAACTCGCTCCAAACTCCACATCCTTAAACTCTGACAAAACACAGCCAACAACTAGAAGGGTCCCCTCTGATTAGCAGGTTGTTTGGAATGTTCGTCTTAATTAATTAGGTAATTTCACAGACAATCACAATGGTATTTGTTGGCACAGATGATATAGCTTGTCTTGACCATTTTTGTCTTCCCTACACCTAAGATATTACCTGCCTGCTGTAGGTGTTCATAGCTGTTGGTAGAATTTTACTGAATAGGATTGAAGCAGCATGGCTTCATCTTTGGTGAATCCCTCAGAAGTGGGAGTCAGTATTCTGGAGATGAGGTGAGTCGGAGTGGGGTCCAGAGAGAGAGTGACAATTGGCAGAGTAGGATGAGGTCTAGGAAATGGGGGAGCCCTGCGAGCAGACATCCCCCATCTGTCTTCTCCCCAAGGCCAGTCCTGGATCCCCGTGCTCACAGCTCTGAAGTGGAGTATTGTGGGAGACACCCCACTTGCCAAGAACTCATTTCCCTTCTTTGCTGCATGAGGCCATCAGTGAGTCACTCTGGTCTGGCTTTCAAGTAAAAAGTGGAGGCAGGAGACGCAGGCCATCCTCTGCAGATCAATGGGTGCAGCTGTCTGGTATAAAACCAAAACAGGATGTCTCACTGTTTTGCATCAAGATCAAGGATTTGGTTTGTAATTTCACTGCCTTCAAAATGAAAACCGGAAGACTCTGCCCTGAGGTATCAACTTAGCTAGCCTGAGAGATGGAGGAGGATGGTTGACGTGCTATTGTCCTGTGTCAACACAAACTCTAGTTAAGGCATAAACTGCAGTTGGATGAAACACTCTGGTGAAAACAGGTGTGCATTTGGGCCAGACATGCCATGTTTACATAGATGACCTTATTTGACCCTCACCAAACCCTAAGTAGACAGGTTTTTAAAAATTTATTACCGAAGTATAGTAGCCATACAAAGTTATATCGGTTGTAAGTGTACAACATAGCGATTTAACAAGTCTCCCCAGTGCTCATTGCCCACCATGATCATTGTGGTCAGTGTCTCTCACCACACAACACCATGACAATATTACTGAGTATATTCCCTAGGCTGTCTTTTCATCTCCATGTCTTACTTATTCTATAACTGGAAATCTGTACTGCTTAATCTCCTTTGCCTATTCCATGCTGAGCAGATAGTTTTTATCTCCATTTTTTCAAGGAAAAACCCTTCCCTAAGTGTTCCTCTGGCCAGGAAGCCCCCGGCCTACTCAGATGGTTGACTTGTAAAGATTGTAATGAAAGGAATGCATACAGATGGACGGACAGGATGAAGGTACGGAGCCCAGTGAGTCATCCAGGGGGCAGCCACAGTGGGGAGCCTTTGTCTCCCTCAGATCTACAGCAAAAGGGAGGACGAAATATGACCAGAATCCTGTAAGAACGGCAGCCATGGGAGGGAGGCCACCTGACTGGAGTCATGGCTATTCAGAGGAGCAGAGCCACTGTGAAAACCGAAGCCTGACCTGAAGGAATGCGGAGAATAAATACCCCAACCTTTCTCTGGCCCCAACAGGAAGCTAGGTGGTAGATGGGGTGATCCCAGCTTCCTGGACACAGAGCAGGGCAAGGAGGGACAGAGGATACATCTGAGGAGACACCTCGAGAATAACCAACAGCAAAGGACTCCCAAGCTCACAGGTTAAGTTTCTGCTGACAGGGCCTGAGAGAGAACACAGAAGAGACCCATTCCTGTGGCCTTGAATGAGCCACTTCAGTTACCCGGGCCTTGGTTTCTTCACCCGAAAATGGGACAGGTGACGTAACGGTAAGACACTGCCACTCAATTATTCATCATTCTTAGCCTTCGTGTCATGGTGTGATACTGCTCACACTGGGCCTTGCTGAAAACTGGACTTGGTTGCTTTCCTGTCTTCTTTTCTCTCTTTGAATATGAAAGGCTTAGGGCACCTTACCATGAAACAGCAAAAGAGCACCACAGCGTGAAAGCGTTGCCATTCAGAAGACACAGGCTAGTTCCCGGTGGCCCAGTCCCAGAAGGGGCTATTGCATGGCTGCAGGATGCCGCTGTGTGCAGCACAGTCCCGGCCCCGGCCCCAGTGTTCCACGCAGCGCGTGGGGGCTTCCAGAGGATTGGAAGGGCTGCCAATCCACGCGGTGCTAGTGGGCAGATGGTGGGAGGATCCACATGCATGAGCACAGACATGCATGCGCGTGCACGCACCCGCACACACACACACACACACACATCATCATCATCATCATCACCACACACTAAATCTGTGAAACATTTCTGGACATTTCTTCAGAGGGATCAGTGTGTGCCATGTTGTGATTCATAAATATGACAAGACAAACAGGGGTGGCACGAAAGCTCTGAGAGATGCCAGAAACTCTTTAAGTTCTTGTCTACATTTAACCACTAGGCAACTATTTTCACACTGAACACATTCAGGGGGATGGAAAACGTTGGTAAAACTTTTATAGGCAGGGGAAGTTCGATCTATTCCTATTCTAACATGGAACTATTCATTATTGAGAATTCACATAAATGATATAAAATGATGACCCCATGTCTGGAATGTGGTCAGATACCCAGCCTTCTAGAATTAATCTTTTGCCATTTACTCTCCTTTCAAAGGCAGGATAATTGAGATATATATATATATATAGATGAAGAACGTTTGAAAGACAGATGTTCAATGGAGCAAAACACGTCTATACGCAGATCACCTGCTTCTCTGAGTATTCTAGCTGTTAAGCCCATCTAGAGCCCTTTTGCCCACCCAGGATCACCTACAGGCAGTTCCCAAACACACATACAGGAGATGGCCTCCTGTATGCCTCTCTCTCCAAGGTTGGTCTCTGGCCTCAGGGCTGTGCTTGACTCATGTGTCAAGGCATTAATGCCCCAGGAGCAACCCTTACCTTATGAGGGATGGAGAGGGGTAAAAAAGTACCCCAGGTTGTTTGCCCCCCATTAGGATAATTCTGAGTCATGCTTCACACAGTGTCTCAGAGGGTCCAAAATGAGATTAACCCTCAGTTGCTCAAAAGATTAATCACTCATCAACTCACCCTTTTTTGGCCTACCTGCCTTCCCCTTCTCACCTCACTTCCCTACTGTGCTTCCAGGACTTATTTCCCAATTACCTGTCTGCACCCAAATCCTTGCTCATGGACTGTTTTAGGGGAAGTCAAACTAATACTGTGCCTCTGTACAAATTAGAAAAAGATACATCATCCTCCCGGCTGATCCACAGCATGCTGGGCAGCGTACAGGCTAGGTTCCAAGGCCCCTCACTCCTCCCAGTACCTCTTGTGTAGTGAACAACATATACCACTGCATGCAGGTACTCTGGTACCACAGACCTCACAGGGTTACTGTAAGAATTAAATGAGATAATGTATGTGAACATGCCTGACACACAGTAGGCATGTTACCCAGAGTAGTTTCCTTCCTCTACTTCTGAAATTTTCACACCAGTTTTTTCAGTATTCCTTTCTTACTTTTTAGTTTTTCTTCATCCTTGCCATTTAGATGCCACAGATCACATGTTACAAATCAGGGAAGAAACAAGACAGAGAGAGAGAGGGGAAAAAAAAGAAAGAAAGAAAGAAAAAAGAAACACGAGAGCGCTCAGGTCTTAGCTTTCTCTTCCGACGTGCTTGCAGCTGGGTTGAAGGTGGCGTGGAAAGGGGTTCAAATGTCCCCCGGAAATGGTGAAGGATAGGCTACTGAGAGAGAATGTTGCCTTGAGCCCAAAGCAGGTTCTCCAGGATTGCCTGAAGAACCCAGCCCTCCCTGTAATGCAGGCAGGAGAGATCATCCCGGGACACACAGCTTTGCCTACTCTGGGCTACGAGCTCACCTACTTAACCCGAACTGATGCATTAATTCAGCGAAACAAATGGTTTGACTAATATTTTTTTTCCCTGAATCAACCACCTCCTTGGGCATCTTGTGAACACAGGCTTTCTGTGCAACAGGATCGGGTGATGTCAGCTCAGCACTGACGGACGCACCCAGACCGAGCAGAGGCAGGTTTGGGGAGTAATGAGAAGAAGGAAATTTAAAGTGTATTACTGTTTTTTTGTGGGGAGGAAGGCAATTAAGCATATATTATTGGAACTTGGAAAGAAAATTCTTGACTTGCCCTGGGAGTAGACATCATCATCCTGAAACATCCTGAAATTGTGTTATCTGTTGAAAACTTAGAAAGACCTGAATGCCTAGTAATAGGAAGATAAAGCCAAGGTTGACTGTTTATCTAGTTGTTTCAAAGGTGTGTGGTTACAAGGCATATCTGCTTGGGTTCTGTCCCCAGCATGATGGCCTGCCAGGGATTTTAAAAAGCAAAAGGGCAGCTGCTGGCTGCAAACATGAGTTGGGTACCACCCTCTGTGCCAACAGAAGAAGCTGAAAGTGCCCCCTCCCCATTGTGGGGCAGCAGAGCCCCCGGCCCAGAGCCCCCAGAGCTGGTGAGGCTGACCAGCGCTCTTCTAAGGATGCATGATTGATGTGCTGGAGTTCAGAGGCCCAGGAATGAATGAGTCAGCAGCAGGGAGCAGGAGCAAATGAAACAGGGGTTTTCTCTTGAATTCTTGCTTATTTTGGGACAGTATGATGCTCTTCTCAGAGCAAGCAAATAAAATGTTAGTGGAGGGAGTCGGGCTTATGTAACTCATTTCTAAAACAAGTGGACGACGTCACTGAAGGAATCAACACCTTCATTAAAAAAGTTAAACAGAACTGATGTAAGCACAGCTGGCCTTCTTTCAATGTAGGGGGTTACTATCCTTAGTACTACCCCTAATTAGCTGTGTGGATTTACCCAAGCATTCTGGGCCTCAGTTTCCTCAAATATAAAATGAGGGGGTTGTCCTTGGCATAGTCCCAGGTGTTTTCTCCATCTGACTTCCTTTGATTCTAAGTGAAAAGTAAGAACAGCAATCTTAGTAATAACCACAATGACACTTGTATATAATATTGATGGAGGGCCTTCTGTGTGCCAGGCACCGCGCTAGAGACTTTAAAAATATTATTATCAAAACACATGATCTCCTTGTTTCCTCCAAACAGCCTCACGAGGTGGAGCACATCACTACCCTGATTCGGCATATGGAGACCTGGAGAATCCAAAAGGTGAAAGTCCGGCCCAACTAGTATAGCGCTGATTTGGTCAAGGTCTCAGCAGAGAAGAGGTGACATGTTCAAAAGAGTTTCACTGAGAAGAATTGAATAAAGGTACTCTTTATGGCAGTGTGGGCGGAGCTAAAGGAACTGATAGGGGACGGCCAGGCACTGACAATGGCAACAGTGGAGGGTTAAGGGAGCAATGGCAGAAATGGATGTCACTGGAGCCTGGTGAGGCCAGGAGCAGACGAAAGGGGCCACTGGCAGGAGTTCTAGCCACTGAGGAGCATAACCACCACCAGAACCAGAGAGAAGCTCAGAAGGAGGGAGAGGGATAAATATCCCAACCGCTCTGTGTCTTCTTGCCTTCCGACTTCCTGTGAGACCCTCTGGTTGCCTGAACACAACAAGAGCCAGAAGGTCAAGGGGACTGGAGCACAGTCCCTAGGGGTCAGCCTCCTGATGCAAGAGCAGGGCGGAAAAGAAGAGAGAATGGGCCTGGGGACCAAATGGCAAATAAGAAGCAGAGCGGAGACAGGATGATCACACAGCACTCTGAGTCCAGAGAACTTGCACCTTCTCACTAGGTCAAGCTGGGTAGTAGATGCCTAAGGAGCAACACTGCATCTTCTAGACTACAGAATAGTCACAGCAGATTGCCAAACCCTACATTCACGGCCAACGCTCAGTGGCCCTGGTTGCCAGTGTTGGCATCACAACTCATAGTAGCTTGACTGCATTTGGGGGAGGGGGGCTTTCCCCTGGAGGCATATCAGCAAGTTACCCATGTTACAGGAATGGACATACGGGGATGGAGGAACAAGACTTTTAAGTCTTTTCATAAATAACGTAATAATCTTCAACTTTGAAATATAAGTTCCCAGAAAGAAATAGGCTCAGCTATCCACAAACACATGGAAATGTATATTCTGTGGTCTACGAGGTTTTCCATGGAAACTTACATGCCCCAGCCCACCCTGGCCCACATCTCTTCCCCTTCGATCCATCACAAACTGGGCCCCATTACACTGGGCCCACCATCATCAGCCCGATTCTATGCTGTTGTCTTTTGCCCTGACTATTTCTTCTGCCTGCATGACTTCTCCTCTCTTCACCTGATGAGACCAGATTTCTTCTCCAGGAAATGGATCAAAGTTCACTCTTCCTCTTTGAAGCTTTCCTCACCTCTTATCTACATTTCTTCGCACTAACTTCTACTGCACTTATCATTATGTTGTAAAGATTTCTGTTTGCTTCTGCACTGGACTGTGAACCCGTGAAGAAGCGTGTTAATTAGAAACGACAACAACAAAAAAGGAATAAGAATAGCCAACATTTATTTAGCTCCTACTAGACATCAGACATGTGTACGAGCTGAGCTGAGCCCCACAACAACCCTATGAGATAGATACAATTTTTATTCCCATTTAAAAATGAAGAAACTGAGGCCTCGGAAGAGTAACTTGCCTACAAAGTCACATAAACTTATAGATGTTTCTGAAAGTCTTGAATCTTTCTCTCAAAAAATTTAAATTATGACCCACCTATAAAAACAAAGGAAGTGAAAGGAATTTAATTCTACAAGCAATGTTTATTTATTTTGACATATACCTTATTTATCTTGAGAAAATATGAAAAATGTTAACATATGTTAATTCTGGAATCCTACTCTACAGGTCTTTGTTATACTATTCTCTTGTGTTTTTCTGAATTAAAAAGAAGCTTCCAAGTGGAACACACACACAGAACACTTATATGATGTTTTCTGTGTAGCAGATACTAAATAAATATTTATCAATAATGATGACAATGGGAAGGCAAGCTTTTAAAATTGACAAAAAATAACACAAAACAAATGAACATTCAGAAAACAAAAGCAACATGAATTTCAAAGAGAGTTGTCATAGAATGTGACAGAATGTCTGAGATCTCAAGCAGGTCTTGGATCAAGTTTTGAGAGTACCAAAAATATGTTCCTGGCTCTTGAAAAATATTCACTGATTAAACCACAATTCCATTAAAAAATCCAAGTGTGTTCAACTGAGAATCATCAAACATGACACAACAGTACCACGTACTGTTTCATGTCAGAAAGGAATAGTAACAACCATACACCAAATCACAGAAACATTATGTTGCTGTTAACTTTTACCTAGGCCTGAAGCCTCTGGGAGGCCACAATCCCTTGAATCTGATCTCACTCCTGTTTGTGTGTGTGTGTGTGTGTGTGTGTGTGTGTGTGAGAGAGAGAGAGAGAGAGAGAGAATGTGTGAGAAAGTGTGTTTGTATGAGAGTGTGTGTGTGTGAAAGAATGTGTGTGTGTGAAAGAATATATGTGTGTGTGTGAGAGAAAGAATGTGTGTGTGAGAGAGAGAATATGTGTGTGTTGTGTATGTGTGTGAGAGAGAGTGTGTGTGAGAGAGAATGTGTGTCTGTGGTGTGTGTGTGAGAGAGAGAAAGAGAGAATGTGTGTGAGAGAGTGTGTGTGAGAAAGAGAGAAAGAGAATGTGTGTGTGTGTAAGAGAGAGTGTGTGTGTGTGAGAGAATGTGTGTGTATGAGAGAGAGAAAGAATGTGTGTGAGAGAGAGAGAGAGAACGTGTGTGTGTGAGACAGAATGTGTGTGAGTGAGAGAATGTGTGTGTGTGTGTGCATGCGTATGCTCACGAGTGGGTGCATGTCTGAGTAAACAAATGGGGTGAAAACAGAAGTCAAAGTTCTAGATACCAAAAACCAGTAGAGACTTGACTCCACACTAACATGAGACTGCAGCATTCTTACCAAGCACACACGGGAACAGAAGGCTGGCTTTGAAGGTCCCATAACACTAGATGCATGTGAAGAATGGAAAGTCTCCCGCATCCCCCTCCCCCACCTGGATATTCTCTCAATTCTGGACTTCACACAGAATGAAAACGAGATTAGCTTCTGGTTTTAGATTGGAGAAGGTATGTATGAGTTGATGCAAGCATAAAACAGCCATTCACCACACTTGTACACATTCTGAAAATATTATATTATCTATCTCTGTGAAACAGGGTGAAATTAGACCTGACAGAAACATGAGCAGAGGGAAATAAGAAGATTAACAAGGTGATATTTTAATAGCCTCCTAACAATCTCTATCTCAGGATTCTTTTCATTCTAGCTCCTCAATGGATCTCCCAACCCTGTCATCCTAAGAGTCAAAGGTTATTACATATTCATAAAAGGCTTCTCAGGCTCTCCCACCAATACTCCATTGCCAATGGGAACTGCCACTGAAACTCATTCCTCACAAGGCCACCAGAGTTCCCTATAAATGTCACTCAACCAACATGAAATTTTTTACCAAATGCTCCCCTTCCACCTCTTTCAAAGCTTCCAAAGACCAACTCTTCACAATTTGGCCCTGGCCCACTCTTCATCTTCCCAAACCCCAACCACTCCATCCACAGCTAATGATGAGGTCCAGGGATGACCCAGAGGGAGATTCAGCCCTCCCAGGAACAACAAAAGAAACTATCTTTTGAAGAAATTTGAGGTTTAACATTTCAAATGAAGCATCTAATCCAGTTGTTAAAAGTCAATGAAAAATGTGTTTCATAATTGCTTTATGGCTTAACACTGACTGATATCAAATTATGTTTGGGAAGGGCTACACACTGTGGTCCCACTCCCCCTTTAGTTTCCCCAAAGGTCTTCCTCTGGTCTTAACCTGAACATACCTGGCTCTTTCCCACCTACAACCTTTTTCATACCTTTCTTCCCCTGTTTGAATCATCCTTTCAGCCCAACAAGCAGGTACTCTGTGTCTATCTGGATTGTGCTTACTTTTTCTTGAAGACTCAGCTGAAATATTCCTGCTGCTGTAAAGACTCCGCCCAGCCCCCTCCCTTCCTATGAAATCACTGTCATGGCTAACACTTATGACCAATTACTACATGTTGGGCACTGTTCAAAGGGCTGTGCATAAATTTCTCATTAAACCTCAAACACATTTGTGGGTGGTGCCATTATCTCCACTCGACAGATAAAAAAACTTGAGGCTCAGAGAGGCTTAATAGCTTGCCCAAAGCCACACAGCCAGCAAGTAACAGAACTAAAGATAAAAGGAGACAGGGTCTGTCTCTGCTACAATCAGCTGCCTCTCGCAGCTGCCCTCCTCTCACTTTCTTGTGACATCTGGTCTCCCTGTTTATCGATCTGTCTTATCTGTCCCACTGGATTGTAAGCTTCTTGGTGCTGGACTCATTGATAATTCATTGTCAGCACCACAGCCCTGGGATCCTGATAGGTACTTGGAGGAAAGAGGGAAAAGGAGTTCTTGCAATAACTCTGGAACCAGTGTCAGACCCTGGGCTGAGGTCTTCCAGGACTCTTCACATTTTCCATGGTAGCCTATAACCCAGTTTCCCATTAGTCCTCATTCGTGTTCCATTCCACTGAAAAGAAACATCCTGACCCCAGGCCTGAGAAGGCTGCGTGCGTTATGGTACATAAAAAAAGAAGCCTTACAAATAGCAAGTGTTTTGAAAACCCTTTACTATATTCCCATTTCCCCTACCTACCTCCGCCCAAAAAAAGCTGGAGTTATGAAACACATGCTAAATATTGAGCCATTAAACTTAGGAATATTGAGAGAACTGTGTTCTTAAAAGCTTATTTTTTTCAGCTCTCCTTGTTTTGCCCTGAGTGTTTTTAGCAGTTCAAACAGGTTGGGTTGCCCACAAGGAGCAGGACACAGGTTTTTTCCACTCCGTAGGTTGAGGTATTCATTCCCACTTTAAACCTCTCTAAATTTATGTGCCAGTATTTTCCAAGTAGATGTATTTGTAGGTATGTTCGGGATAGAACTGGACATTCACAGTATTGACGGAGACTGGGAGATGACAGCTGGACAAATTCGAGGTTTCGAGCTTCATCCTCAGCCTGACCTTTGGCAGCAATGGAAATGTTTGCACTTTGCAAAGCTTGTTATTCTCTGTGTGTGTGAGTGTGTGAGAGTGCGTGTGAGTGTCTGTGCATGTGTGTGTGTGTGTGAAAGAGAGAAGAAGGCTTGGCTTTTGAAAAATATAATATTATTATAATTGCCAAGGCTTCTGAACTCCTGGGCTCTTGCTGTCCCCGGTTTTGGCTCTGAAAGAGAAACCATGACATATTATTATATTACTGTCAGAGCTCTCTCTGGGTCTTGTGACAATTCTCTCTATTTCTAATCCCCTCCTTTATGTCACCACTACCTTCATGACCTAGCATGGATCTAACATTTCTTGTCATTTGTGCGGTGGCGGTCGGGGGTGGGGCGGTGGGCCAGGTTTACTGAGATATAATTTGTTTACCTTTTCTAGCATATAATTCTCTGAATTGTGACAAACTTACACAGTCATGTAACCATCACTGTACTCAAGATATATAGAACAGTTCCCTCACCCAAAAAAATCTCTCCTGCCGTTCCTTTGTGTCAACTTCTTCCCTAAATCCCAGGCCTTGGCAACCACTGATCTGTTTTCTGTCCTTATAGTTTTGCTGTTTTTTAGAATATCATATAAACAGAATTAGTAGCCTTTTGTGTCTGGTTCTTTCATTTAACATGGTTTATTAGAGATTTGCCCATGCTATTAGATGTATCCATAGTTTTTTGTTTGTTTGTTTGTTTGTTTTTTAATTCTGAGTTGTAGCCTATCTATTGTATAGGCCACAGTATGTTACTGGTATACTGGGTATTCACTGTTGCTAGATTTTAGCAATTACAAGTAAAGTTGCTATAAAGACTTGCAGATAGTTCTTTGTGTGAACTTAAGTTTTCATGTCCCTTCTATAAATACCCAGGAGCAGGACTTAATGGGTCATATAGTAAGGGTACAGATATATATATATATAAACTTATATATATATAAGTTTTAAGACATTGCCAAATGTTTCCAAAGATAATTTGCCATTTCTTCATTCATCTTAACATCTCAAAAGACATAAGCAGGGTCCCTGATGCTGTCCATTAGGCCAAAAACATTATGGGGAGCAATATGCCAGTGACATGAGAATAAAATAGGTCAGACAATTCATGCTCTCCATCCAGGGAACACAGGAGTAGTGCATCGATGTACTACCACCATTTCCCAGGGATTTTCAACTGGCCTTTGTCATGGAATGATGACCTGAAAAAGTTAACTTACCTCTCCTGGATGACTCTGTCCCCAGGTTGTGAATAAGTCATTCTGGCTCATGGGAGGACCAAGGCTATTATTAATACTCATTTCCAGGAGGAGATGGTGAGACCTGGGGAGTTGAAGAATGCCCTAGAATATAGATGTTCTACTGCCTAATTCTCACTGTGACAGTGACTCACTGGGTGATTCTGGTACATCTTGATGTTCCAGACTCAGTTTCCTAAAGTCTGAGATAGGACTGCCCTGTTGACTCAACTTATTGCTTGGGGGAAAGGAGATTACAAATAGGAAGAGTGTCACACAGGGATGTTGAAGCTACTAGTCTCATGGCATCATGGGCCTGGGCACCCTTCTTCTTCAGAACGATAAAGGCCATTGTTATACCATTCCCTAGATGGAGACTTTCTCATAAAGAGAGGTCTTGTGACTGGCCCTTATGAGAAACAGTGAGTCAGAGGAGTTTAAAGAGTTCTCAGGACTCCTCACAATCTTTCTGAAGGTATCCACTGACTCACTGAATCCCTTCCTTCTAGAACAATTTTACAATTTAAAAATACTGTTGAGCATATAACTTGGCCCTTCTCGAAGATGTGAATAGGTAAAGTCATCTCCAAATTGGCCATCTTACCGTTAGGTGTCTCTTTCCTCATAATCAGAATTAAGAAACCAGTCTAGGAAAGCTATCTATCTACAATCTCCTCATTCTTTTTCACCATTTCTGTGCACATTAGCCTGACATCCCATGGACAATAGTTGTATCTCTATCATAGGACTGCTCTTGGGCTGCCAGAACCCACTTTGCCCTACACACTGCCAACAATGTGCGTATGATTTCCCGTTTTGCCAAGGGCCACCCTAACCAAGGACTGATGAGTGTTGGGGTCTTTTGGCTGGAAGATACTAACGTATTGTTTTGCACCATTTTTCAGAGCTTCAGAGTTTCCACCTTTCTACCTTTGTGGAAAGTACCTTAACAATACATCCTTTGCTGCCTGTTTGTTTGCCTCCCCATGTCAGTCCCTCCCGTCACCTCAGCTCAGTTCCTTGTTCTGTCCAAATAAACTACTTGGCCTCAAATTCTTGCCTTAGGTCTAGTTCTGGGGGAATCCAAACTAACACCATTATCAACATTTGGTATTTACATACATACATGTATTCTTTTTCTGAGGAAAGAATCCATAGTCTTACTCAGATTCTAAAAGGAGACTTGTGAGTCCTCTCAAATGATTAAGAACATGTTTAACACACTCTTTTACTTCTTTGAAAATCTTCTCCCTTCCTCCTTGCAGGTCACTCCTCCCACAAGCCTATCACTATATTCTCTTTTTTTTTTGTTGTTGTTTTTTTTTTTTAAAGATTTTATTTACTTGACAGAGATCACAAGTAGGCAGAAAGGCAGACAGAGAGAGAGAGAGGGAAGGCTCCCTGCTGAGCAGAGAGTCCGATGCGGGACTTGATCCCAGGACCCTGAGATCATGACCTGAGCAGAAGGCAGCGGCTTAACCCACTGAGCCACCCAGGTGCCCCAATCACTATACTCTCTTACAGTTAAAAACCAATCTATAGGAATGAATTTTAAATTTATGCACTTTAACTGATAACAACTAAGGACAAATAATTCCTAGGTATATTTTTGACTTGAAGTGGGAATGGAAGCACAAAAGAGAAGAGACAGATTCTATCTATAAGGAATCCAAGTCATTCCAAATATTTTAGGGGGAAATTTTAATCAAAGTAGTAAGGGAAAAGCGTCAGGTCAATTATTAAGCATTCCACTAATAAAATATTGCTGAATGTTTTCATCTCGTAGATGAGGCTCTGACAGTTGAACTTATATGTGAACACATAGCCTCATATGCACACCAAAGACAATTATAAGCCTAATAAGCATATAGGACAGACACAATTGCTTTTAACTGTCTATAAAAGTAAAGGTGTGTACCTTTCTAGAAAAGGTTAGCAGCTAGGGGATATCGTTCAAATATTTTTACTTGCTGACTTATGACCTGTGATTCTCTTAGTGGTTGTTTGTCCTCAAGTTATTTCTATGTACTGACCATACACACACACACACACACACACACACACACTCCTTTCAAATCAAACGCACAATGTTCTTTCATATCCAGTATCAATATCAAGGAATATCAAACACAACGGCTGACAGTCTGAGGCTTACTTTCTGCTTTCAAGGATCTGCCAAAATGTACAAAATGAAACACTCTGAATCATAGCAGGGCTCTTTGTCAGTTTACCTGATCTGAAATTCAACACTATCATAATTCCTAAAATTCTCACTTACTTGCCTTAGGAAAAGGGGAAAAAAGTCATTTTCCTCAGCAAAGGACTACCATCTGTTTGACAAAGCTCATGTTTGAGCTTCTCGTGTCTACCCCCAGTCAACAGACACGGATCAATCCCACTTGTGTGACATCGGAAAGAAACAGCACCCTGCAACTTCCTAAAGAAAAGGTTTAAATGTGGCCATTGCACTATGACTATTGTCAGACTGAACTACTGGCTTGTGAATAAAATCCCGTCACTGCAAATTAGCAGGAGATGTGTGCACCCATCATTTCCACCACCTGTAAAGGGAGAAATGTCTATACCTATTCATGCCCACTTCCTTCAAGCACAACTGACAGGAATCCTCTGGGAAGCTAAATAAAAGTATATGTTAAGCTGAATGGGTTAGAATTGCTCATTTGCTCCCTAGTGGCTACATGGATGCATAAAAGGATACATCCATTCTCAGAGGTGCTGTGTTGAGCTTTACAAACATGGGGAATTCACTTGGATATAATTTTAGATGTAAAATAAAGCTTGGTAAAATTCCCCAGCTAACTAAATAGGATTTTGTGCCAACTTGGGTGCAGTTCTTATGATTCTATTGAATAAAAAGCTGAAGTAAATTGTAGGGCTAGGGATTTCATAAAAATGCAGAGCTTTTTTAAAAAAAAATTCATTTCATTTGATTGACAACTTCATTGATTCATAAAATTTCCCCTTCTCTCTCTCTTTCCTTCCCTTATTCCTCTCTCTTCCCTTCCTCTTATACTATCTCTACTTTTTTTTAAAAAAAGATTTTATTTATTTATTTGACAGAGAGAGAGATCACAAGTAGGCAGAGAGGAAGACGGAGGTGAGGATGTGGAGCAGGCTCCCCACTGAGTAGAGAGCCTGATACGGGGCTTGATCCCAGGATTCTGAGATCATGACCTGAGCTGAGGGCAGAGGCTTAACCCACTGAGCCACCCAGGTGCCCCATATCTCTACTTTTTATTGGAGCACAAACGGGACACAGAAAAAGTATGACAGCTTGACTCATTTTCCCATGTTAAATACAACTGTATAACCAGATCCCAGGTTAAGAACAAAACAATTACTGGCACCCAAGAAGACTCCTTTTGTCCCCTTCTGGCCACTACACTATGACCTCTGCTAATGGTAACTACTCTCCAGACTTATAACTCCATAGATTCATTTTGCCAGTTGTTAAGCTCTACATAATTGGAATTATACACATGTCCTCTTGTGTCTGGCTTCTTGCTGCTGCTCGGTGTTTGCAATATTCACCGTGGCATTCAACTATGATATCCAAGTTCTGGTCCTTTAATTCTTGTTGCTGAGCAGTATTCCTTTGCATGCATATACCACAATTCATGCTAACTTTACTATTTCAAATCTTCTTGAGCAAGTCTTTCGATGATCCTAAACACCAATTCTTTAGTATATATACTCCAGGAGTATAACTGCTGAGTCATCTGGCTTGTTTAGCCTGAGTAAATACGGCCAGTCCTCTAAAGAGCTTGTATACTGGTGTTTTTCATCTTTACACACTAGCTGTTCTGGCACGTGCATTCTTTAATTTTTAGCAGGTTTTTGTTTCTAAGAGTATAGCATGTTTCAAAGCATGTCCTAAGCACTGGGAAAGGCACAAAGCCACACCTTGATCTTAGAAATTTGCCCTTAAAGAGAGACAGAGAAAGAAAACAACACATGCAATTCACAGCAGTGAGAGATATAATAGAGGTACTATCAAATGTAGTGGATGCATCAAGGGGGGGCACAAACAGCTCCTGAGAGGAGGTGAAAAAGAATATGTGAGCTGGTTCTAGAGGGATGAGTAGAACCCAGCAGTAAAGATGAATAAGCAAGAAATTAAGCATAAGCATAAGCATAAGCAAGAAATGAATAAGAAAGAATCAATGTGTGTTTAGTGACCAGCAAAAGGCTGTGAGTAGCTGTGGGAAAGGAGCTGCTTATGCTGGGGAATGGGGCGAAAAGTGTGCAGGGGAGAAGGGCCTGACTGCTACAATAGGGGACTAAGAATAATGGCTCTCATGAAGTCACAGAGATTTCTTTTTAAAGAAGTAACATAATCAGATTTTTAAAATAAAATACTGGCAACCATACGGAGTCTGTAAGGATAGGAAAAGATGCTGGCAGCATTTATATCAAACTTGGTCTAAGACTACAGTGAGATCTCTGCCATCAGGGACTGACTGGGTTCAAATTCTGCCCCCAGCATTTACAGACTGTGATGCCAGGCAATTCAGCTTTGGTTTTAACAAGTACATAGTAGTAGTTCCAACACCTCCTACCTTCTGGAGCAGTTGTGAGGGAGATTAGCCAAGCAAAGGCCTCAGCTGCCGCCTGACAAAACATAAGTACTCGAAAGGTGTTAATTACTGGGTTAAATAATGAGATAAAAAAGAGTCAGCCTGATGACTTCTGCCTTTCCTGTGGAACATCATAGGCATCTGGAAAGGCAATGTGGAAGGGTAAAGAAATTGACCTATTTCAAAGTGTTCTATGATTCTCATTATGCATGCATGTATTCAACAAATAGGTATAATGGGCATTTTACGCACAACATGGAAAGATAATAAAGTTGATATATTTGAAAACATTCTGACTACACATTCCTGTATCCACCAAATAGGCATGAAGACTCTTGAGAAGGCAAGCCCTTCCCTGGAGACTCTACATTCCAAAAGAAACAGAACTGCTTCTGCCTCCAGGAGACATGATTACCCACCCAGTGTGACTAGTGCTCTAACCTGAAGAAGAGTAGGGGAAGCCCTACATCCTTTCTGGGATGGCCAAGAGGGATGCTGCTGCTGCTGCCGACATGTAAATGGGAGTTTTGAAGGACAAGGTGGACAAAGTATATATATGTGTGGGCATAGCAGGGGGTAAGGGAGGACACCATAAGCAAAAAGAACAGAATTTATTAGAAGTAGGGATGGGGGTGCCTTGGTGGCTCAGTGGGTTAAAGCCTCTGCCTTCGGCTTGGGTGGTGATCCCAGGGTCCTGGGATCGAGACCCGCATCGGGCTCTCTGCTCAGCAGGGAGCCTGCTTCCCTTCCTCTCTCTGCCTACCTGTGATCTCTGTCTCTTAAATAAATAAATAAAATCTTAAAAAAAAAAAGAAGTAGGGATAAAAAGAGGTTATTTGAGGTCACTTGTTCTGGCTACATTGTGCAAGTGATATGACAGTAATAATTCACTTGCTATTTTATTCAATAGATCTTTTTTGAGTGATGACTTTGTGCCAGGATGTGTTTCAAGTACCAAAGATATAGCCATTTATATCAGATATCCCTATCATCTTGAAGTTTGTATTCTGCTTGTTGAAGGAGAGAACAAATATGTAAATAAATAAAATGACAATATAAATTCTGGAAAGGAAATAGAACAGGTGATATGGTCATGTGGATGGTTTAGATAGGAGAGATGGGGACAAAAAATCGTCACCAAAGACGTGACCTTGGAGCTGTGACTTTAAAAGATCAGGGGAAAGACCATCCCAAAGCAAAACAAATTATAAGCCCGAAGCCTTAAGGCAGGATTGAGCTGGACGGACTGGGTACATGTGAGAGAGGTGGGTAAGGGCCAGGTCACATAGAATCTAGGAGGCTAACGTCAGGTGCAGATTTTATTTCCCAACAGATGGGAAGTCATTGGGTGGAAGAGATGTGGGAAAGTTAAGCAGAGAAAGTGGTAGGGCCGAAAAGCCTCTCTGTATGGCAAATAAGACTGAAGCAGGGCAACAAAGTTAACAAGAAATCTGTCCACTAGCCTGAAGAGCCTTTCAAGGTAAAGACCACAGTCTCCCTTCTACATCAAAGCCTAGACATGAGTTAAAATCTACAAAGCCTCTAATTCCCTTAGTCACAGGAGAGGGTGATCCATTTTGAAGTTGGATGGTTCCAGACCTTTCTGAAAAGCCCCTAAGAATGTGGTGGTTTGCCAATCCCTAAACAAAGATATATCCAATCAAAAATCCCCACTGCTGCTTCCCTCTCAGCCTCTAGGGTGAGAGCTGATGGTTCTATTTTCTTTTTAAAATCAGTCCAAAATAAATAAAAGAATGTAAAATACTAATCAAAAGTAAACAAAGGGAAAGAATAAAAGGAGCCAGGCACCACTACTGATTTTCATTGCTTTGGCTGTTGGGCCATCAAGGGAATTTTAGAAGAAATTCCCCCCTTTAACCTCCAGGAAATGGTAACTTTGTTTAAGCAAAGTAGCCTCCCTTCCCCATGGCTCTAGGTGGTCCACTACGACTAGGGGGCTGGCTTGTTTTCATCCTGTTAGAAGAGTGTCAGAATGTATGATGCCCTTCCTTCCTCCCTGACTTCTCAGTAGGAAAGAGACACTCACATTAATTCTCCATATTTCAGGCACTGGGAAATGGGCATAGCAGTATGACTTAGAGAGAAGGGTTAGCCTAGAAAACAGGTAATTCATCTTGGCTGCCACTTGCATTTACCCACAGGTGGTTGAAATGATTTATTTTAGCAGAATCACCCAACTGCCCAGGAGAGAAAATTTCAGAGGGATTACCAGAACGTGGGAGTCTTGGAAAACAGACCTTATTTCTCTGGATTTTTGATTGTGGACTTTTGGCCATACAGAGGAAGTAAGTAATTCCTAATGAGAAATATCTCCTAGATTGGCGGTATCACTGGAGATGAAATGAGGACCAACCAGAGTTTTGCTCTTAAAACACACAGGTGTCCTCCCACCTTGGTTGTTTCCAATACTCAGTACAGAGTTGACATCCAGCATATTGAATTGGTTGCCATCTATGGATATGCTATCTAGCAATACCAGGCTGCCTATACTTTGTCCCCAAAGTTTCCAACTTAATTCTGGAAACCCACCATTCACTTACTACTACTCACGGAGGCTTGCAAACAAGTTTAAGTACCAGATTGAAGAAAAGACAATTTTACTGGGAAAAAAAAAAAAAAAACAATAAATTCCAGAGTCAAAGATAACTAGAGTTGTCTAATACCTTCATTGCTCCTCTCGCCACTGACATAGCTTAATAGTGTTCTCATTTATTCCCAAGAACCACAGCTACGGAAACATCTATCATAGTCTCCAAACAGAAGCCCCTTTGAACATGAATGTTGATGCAGTTAAGGTTATGCTTCTTCTCTGTGATGTTCCTACCCAGAAAGATGATTCTTTTTACCGATCTACCAAAACCTCAGGTCACAGCTTCTACCCAAAGTAATTACAGATTCGTTTCTGTCTCAAACATTTTATCACCTTTTTGTTTTATGGAAGTGAAGCACTTGGGACTATGAGACATAATAGTGCTTGATAATTGTATCTGCAATCATTAAATTAGTTAATTCCTAGAGGAATTAACTCATTGCTCAGAAGCAAAATTCCTTTATTTATTTTAAGTTTCAGTTGTGATTATACTACATTATAAATTTAATTTTGTGCTAAGAACATGCTTGTCCAAATCATTTATAAAGTAACATCAAGCTGGAGTTAGATGTCAGAGTAAAACTTCTATTTTTTTCTCTGCTTCCCAATTACCTTTAATGTATGCCTATTTTTTAGGAATTCTGCATTTGTACTCCAAGATTCTTTTAGATTTATTTAGTCTTGTCTTTAGAGATAATAGATCATTGGGCTAAATAGAACTTAATTAAACTGATAAGCGCCCAGAAATGTACTTCATCCAGAATCTACAGTAAGTTTGTTATGAGAATAGCTCAGAAACTTATTAGCTCTGCAGGTCCTAGTAACTGCTTAATAATATCTATTATTATTGTTATCAACCATTAGATGAATCCTCTCCTCTTCATACTCTTCATCTTACATTTCTCTCCCCTACCTTTGCCTTCCCAGAAAAACCACCCTCTAGAAAAACCAAGTCCTTTTTGTGAAGTTTTCCCTGTTGGCTTTGGCTACCAAATGACGGTATTTGATATTTGATATTAGACTGGTGCACTCCTTAGGGTTTTTTGCTGGTTTATTTTAGATAAGGAAGAAACACACATTCTTTATTTTTTTCTCTGAGAATATATGTTTGATATAGTCTATAAAACCTTAAAAATTACTGGGTATTTTTTAAATCTCCTCCAATTGAGGGGCACATGGGTGGTTCAGTGAGTTAAGTGTCTGCCTTCAGTTCAGGTCATGATCTCAGGTCTGGGAATCAAACCCCACATCGGGATCCTGCTCATTGGGGAGTCTGCCTCTCCCTCTCCCTTTCCCTCCCTGACCCCATGCTCTTTCTCTCTCTTTTTCAAATAAATAAATAAAATCTTTTTAAAAAGTTTCTCCAACTGAAATTATTAATTTGATGTCCTATTATAAATACTAATGATAAATTTGATGATAATATATGTACTTTTAAAATGCATTTATTTATATGCATTTCTTTATTTATGCATTTATATACCTTAACCATCCTTAGAGTCGAATAAATGATTTCCAGCCTGAGGGAAATGTTTACAGGTGAGACCTTGTAAAATGCTGACTTTGCTATTTTATTTTGTAAAGATTTTATTTATTTATTTGAGAGAGTCAGTGAGAGAGAGCACAAGCAGGGTGAAGGCCACCCCAGTGCCCTGCTCATGGGTTTAAATCAGGTTATTTATGCTCTTACATAGGAAGTCTCCATGTCAAGTGCTTTTAAGTATTGACTAAATCAATCTATTCTTCATTCTTGGAAAGTCTTGCCTTCATTCATGTAAGCTTAAGCATTTACATCAGGAAAAAATAAGCTCAGTTTAACTCAATTAAAGCTTCCATTGTATAATTGAGAAAACTGAGAGGTGGGGAAGATAAATGACTTCCTTATAGACTTCATTAGTCATTCATCCTATAGCTCATAAATAAGGATTTAAGGTAATTTACAGACGTAAGACAGAGTTGAAAATAAACACAACAGGATGTAAACAATAGTTGAATTTGGTCACTGATATGGTTCTGGGTACCCACATTGGCAAAAGCCGAATGTAATCTTCACAAAATCCAAGATGCCTCTGACCTACCATCAGATTAATTTGCATAGATGAAATGTAGAGTTCCAACAGAGGGCTAAGACCAATTCTTAAGTCTACTACATTCTTACTTAGAAAGCAAATAACTGACTCCCAACCAGATTTCTGTCCCACCACACCCCCCAAATTAATTTTTAATTGTATATGAGAAAGATTACTTAAAATGAAATACTCCTCCCATTTCTTACAATTTCTATTTCTTTGAAAATGATTGCTGTGTTACTCATTTATCTTTCATGACATTCTTGCCTGTCTGGTTAGCAAACATCAGATTGTCAGCACTAAAAGGGCAAGGAACAACTTCGCATCTACTTATCTTCCATGGTAATAGCAGAGTTTTCCACAGAGTAACTGTCAAAATGCTGAACATGGAGGAGGAGAAGAATGACAAGAGAGAATAGAAAATATCATTGTAGGGGCACCTGGGTGGCTCAGCTGGTTGAGTGTCTGACTTGATTTCAGTCTAGGTCTGATCTCAGGGTCCTAGGATCAGGATCCTAGCCTGGAGTCTGCTTGAGGATTCTCTCTCCCTCTCCCTCTGCTCCTGTCCCTGCTCCCATGCACACACACATTCTCTCTTTCTCTAAAATAAGTAAGTTAAAAGAAAAGAAAATATCATTATGTTCATATCATATCACTGTTAATATCATCAGTTTGTGGACCATTTGGCTAATTTGTATTTCATCTTTAATGTTTCATGCCATTAAAGGCATGTGAATATAAAAAAGGCTTATTTCAAAGGCCAAAATATGAAGAGAAAACACTTATTTTCAAGGGTAACTTCTAAGGGAATCAATTTTTTATTCTGTTTTGTTACTTGAAAACAAAACATTTTAACACATGTTGAGCACTTACTCTATGCCAGGTCCTATTCTGAGTGCCATGCATCTATATGGACTCAGCCGGTGGCTGCTTACAATGTGTTTATCCCATGCCCACATTTGATCTGTTGCAAAGCTGCCTGATTTAATGAAGTTTTGCCATCTTGCACCTTTCCCCCTGATGCTTCAAACTATTCTCCACATTTTTCCTTTTCTAACTACTTCCTGAAACATTTCTGACATGACATTGCCTATTTTTTAGTATTGTTTTTTAATTCTGGTATAGTTAACAGAAAGTGTTATATTAGTGTCAGGTGTACAATATAGTGATTCTACACTTCTATACATTTCTCAGTGCTCATGATGAGACGGGTACTCTTTAATACCCATCATCTATTTCACCAACCCCCCATATCACCTCCCCTCTGGTAACCATCAGTTTGTTCTCTAGGGTTAAGAGTCTATTTCTTGGTTTAGCTCTCTCTTTTCTTTCCTTTGTTCATTTGCCTCTTAAGTTCCACTTGAATGAAATTATATGGCATTTTTTCCTCCTCTGACTTATTTCGCTTAGCATTATACCCTCTAGCTCCATCCATGTTGTTGAAATGTCAAGACTTTATTCTTTTTTTTCGGCCACATCTTATTTATCCATTCATCTCTCAATGGACACTTGGGCTGCTTCCATAATTTGGTTTTGTAAGTGCTGCTTCAATAAGCATAGGGGTACGTGTATCCCTCTGAATTAGTGTTTTTGTATTTGGGGAGTTAATACCCAGTAGTGCCATTATTGGATGATAGTGTAGTTCTATTTTTAAGTTTTTGAGGAAACTTTATACTGTTTTCCAGAGTATCTGCCCCAGTTTGCATTCCCACCAACAGTGCACGAAGGCTCCTTTTTCTCCACATCCTCACCAACACTTGTTTCTTGTGTTTTTGATTTTTGCCTTTCAGACAGGTATGAGGTGGTATCTCATTAGAGATTTTCTTTTATTATTTAAAGATTTATGTATTTTATTTTTTATTATGTTCAATCAGCCAACGTATGATACATCATTAGTTTTTTTGTTTTGTTTTTAGATTTTTTTATTTATCTATTTGACAGACAGAGATCATAAGTGAGCAGAGAGGCAGGCAGAGAGAGAGGAGGAAGCAGGCTCCCCGCTGAGCAGACAGCCCAATGTGGGCCTCCATCCCAGAACCCTGGGATCATGACCTGAGCCGAAGGCAGAGGCTTTAGCCCACTGAGCCACCCAGGCGCCCCCATCATTAGTTTTTGATGTAATGTTCAACAATTCATTATCATTAGAGTTTTGATTTGTATTTTCCTAATGACGAGTGCTATTGAACATATTTTCACGTGTCTGTTGGCCATCTGAGATCTTCTTTGGAGAAATGTCTATTCATGTCTTCTGCCCATTTTTAAATTGGATTATCTGGTATTCGGGTGTTGAGTTGTATCAGTTCTTTATATAATTTGGATATTAATCCTTTATTGGATATATCATTTGCAAATATCTCCGCCCATTCAGTAGGCTGCCTTTTAGTTCTGTTGATTGTTTCCTTTGCTGTGCAGAAGCTTTTTATTCAGATAGTCCCAATAGTTTTTTCCTTTTATTTCCCTTGCCACAGAAGAGTACCTAGAAAAATATTGCTATGGCCAATGTCAGAGAAATTACTGCCTGTACACTCTTCTAGGGTTTTTATGGTTTCAGGTCTCACATTTAGGTGTTTAATCCATTTTGAATTTATTTTTGTGTATGATGTAAGAAAGCGGTCCAGTTTCATTATTTTGCATATGGCTGTCCAGTTTTCCCAACACCATTTTTTGACAAGACTGTCTCTTTCCCATTGTATATTTATTCCTCCTTTGTCAAAGATTAATTGACCATATAATTGTGGGTTTACATTCAAGTTTTCTATTCTGTTTTATGATCAATGTGTCTTTTTTCCTGCCAGTACCATACTGTTTTGATTATTGCAGCTTTGTAATATAACTTGAAGTCTAGAATTGTGATACCACCAAGTTCTTTCTTTTTCAAGATTGTGTTGGTTATTCAGGGTCTTTTGTGGTTCCATACAAATTTTAGGAGTGTTTGTTCTAGCTCCGTGAAAAACGTTGTTGGTATTTCGATAGGAAGACATTGCCCATTTTTTAAAAGACTTTATTTATTTATTTGACACAGAGAGAGAGAGCATAAGTAAGGGGAGCAGCAGAGTCAGAGGGGAAGGGAGAGGCAGAATCCCTGCTGAGCAGGGAGACTGACACAGGGTTCAATCCCAGGAACCCTGAGATCATGACCTGAGCAAAAAGTAGGAGCTTAACAGAATGGGCACCCAGTGCCGCTGCTGTTGCTCATTTCTAAGCAGTTCTGAGTGAATTCTGATGAGAAAATTTAGCAACTATATTGATGATTATGGAGCCACATCTGTAGTAATGGTTTGATACCTGGAATCCTCTCTATAAATGGCAATTAAGATGATGTTCCACTGAAATGAATGCCAATATTTCTGTTCTCTTGGAATTTAGAAAGGAATGAAAAGTTCATTTATAGAAAATGTGTTGCAATGATAATCTGCAATTGCATAGTTTGACCCACACTACTAGTCCATTGACACACACTCAGTAGAACACAATGATAGAGCACTGGCTATATAAATAGTAGTCCAGCTTCCTAAGGCAAATGAATACCTCTTCAAAAATCATTGCACTGTAAATGTTTACTACCTACAGGAAGGATCCTATAAATACAGTTTACTATCTTGGGAAATTTTTAAAAAAATTAAGATTCATGATATTGTATAGCAAATTACCTATAGCAGGAAATGAAATATTATAATTCAAGTTTTCCAGGCTTACACATCTATACACATATACATTATATATATATATATGTATTTCATATTGTATCAATTATCTATTGTCACAATAATGTTACATAACAAGTCACACTCAGACTCATTAAAACATGTCTGCAGGCTGGTGGAGAGCTGGCTGATCTACACTGCACTTGGCTGGGTAGTTCTTCTGGACCCCACTGGCTTAGGTAGTATATCTCTGAGTCACATGACTTGTCCTCCTCCTGGAAACTATGGGCTGACCTAGCATGTTCTTCCCATGAAGATGGCAGAGGGGAAAAAGTAAAAAAAATTTTAAAACCCTAATTATATCATAACTGCCACCAAACCCAGTGCACAGCACATCTCAAGAGTGGAGAATTACTTGCATCCCACAATAGAAGGATATTGCATAAGTGGTGAAGAGCTTGGATACAGAAAGGGATAGAGAATTGGGACTAAAAATGCAATTTTTTATGAATATATATGTTTATATACACAGGTATCACCTCACTTCCTTCCAAAGACAACATCTATGTATTGTCTAAAGATGATTTGAAAGCCCACTCTTTTTACTCTATAATAAATATGCTAGCTTTCAATGTGATAATAATATTAACAACAGTCATTCTGTATTAGAAGTTTACCATGTACTAGATACCATGCAAAGAATTTTTCATTTGTCACCTAATTTAATTTTTACACCTTGAAAATGTTAGTTCTCATAACAGTGAAATGTAGGTGATAATTATTTGAATCTCAATTTGAAGATCAGAAACTGAGGTTTAAGCAGGTAATATAGCCAACGTGTGGTGGAGGTCTAGATTCAAATTCACTTATATATTATTTCAAAGCATGTGCTGGTATATCTATGTATATTACCTCTTAATACTTAATACTCTTTTATACTTAAAGTCCTATGCTCGGCCTCAGCCACCTTTCCAACACCATCCATCACTTCTTCCCTGCTGGCCAAGTGACTTCTAAACAGGTCCCATATTACATTGGATCCTTTGTCCAAATGATACTTCAGGTCTTATCTCTTTACTTCTGGTCCATCTTATCTGTGATTTCTACCTGTTATTAAGTTATCTCATTGTATTATCATTTGAATTTAATGAATTCTGAGAGCTGACAAGCTCTTTGAGAAAAGAAGACCGATCTTAATTTTCTTCCCAGCACTTACACTGCAATCTATAATTTTTATTTTTATTTTTCAAAGAGAGATTTATTTATTTATTTATTTGACAAAGAGAGAGAGAGAGCACAGAAGCAGGGGGAGCAGCAGAGGGAGAAGGAAGAGCAGACTCCCTACTAAGTAGGAAACCTGATGTGAGACTTGATTCCAGGACCCTGGGATCATGACCTGAGCCAAAGGCAGATGCTTAACCCACTGAGCCACCTAGGCATTCCTGTAATTTTTAAATAAACAGGTTAACAGATGTCAATTTCCTTCTTCAGAATCTGGGCTGAATACCAAATAGTTCATGGAGGAGAGACCTGTATTCATAGGTAATTTCCTCATTCACACAAGATCATTTCAGAATGGGAAGACAACTGCCAGAAAACTCCTTTAAAGAAGAAATTTTTTGCATAGAAAGGGTGGCTTATAACCAAAGAAGTGAGAAAAAAGGGAAACAACTAGAAACAAAAACAAGGGTGAATAAATAGGTGGATAGTATCTGTAGGGGGAGAAGAAAGTAAAGAAAGAAGAGAATGAAAAGTATAGGCAAAAGAAGGAAGAGAAAGAGGAGGAGAAAGAAAAGAAAAACCCAACCAAGTAGGGAACAGGAAAATAGATAACAGTCCCAGCAATATGGAAAGAGGATGTTGAAAATCAGTCATCTAGAGCTGATCCAGAGAGGGCAAAAATGAGCAAACTTATTACTTCAGTGTTCGGGTATGTTTTCTAATTAGTGCCACAAAAGTTATAGGTGTTATTAAAATCCTGATTGCAGTGAAGATTTGCCCAAATCTGACTTCTGGCTAAGCAAAAATAGCTTTTGTTTGATATGTTTCATTCTTTAAACATATTTTATTCTTAATCCGACTGAAAGAAGAAAGAACACCCCTTCTTTTCCAGGATTCTCTGATGTCAGGAAGGATTCATGGGTTTGGAAAGATCATCAAACACTCTAGCATCATGCTAATGTGCAGTGTCTAGAGGCAGGATGTGCCCAAGCAGTCCATGAGAGGCCTTCTGTGAAATTTAACGTATCTCAAGGATGGAGAGCATTCTCTGGTCTCTGGTCGGAATTTCACTCTCCAAGAGCAATAGTCTCCTTCCTTCCTTGGCTGTTTCATATGCTTGTGGGCAGAAGCATTTCTCTTGGGATCTTTCAGAGTTTTCATAGTCTTTCTGAATGTGATCTAAGGCGATTAGTGGGAGTTAAGATATCCAGAAGACCAAAAGGATTTGATTTATTTAATCAGTGGACCCAAGCCCAAAGGCATTGCTCTGGCTCTTGTTGAAATTTTAGCAGGGTCATCTCCTTCTCCACTATAACAAGGTGCCAATACAAAGATGGTATTCCAGGTGAGGCCTCACCAGGATCCCAAAAAGTGAAAATGTTCCTTTTGTAGAGTATGAAATGGAGATTTTACTCCTGCTGCTGAAAGCAAACCAAACTCCTTTCCACTCAAATATCATGTTGCAAACTCCTATGAAATTTGCCCTCTGTCATGTCCCTCTAGGTCTTTTCTTGATCTCGTTAATTTCCAGGTTCTGAACTTCCCTGGAATATCTGTGTTTCTCATTAATTTTCACAGATGTATTTCCCTTTCTCTAAGTGGAATCTTGGCATTCTGCGTTCGGTCTAGATTTCTAACCTACAGTACTTATATGTACGTTTCTGTGGTCTTGGAGGACATTCTCCTTCGCCTCATTTCATCACTCTTAGGTAATGAACTTGGTCAAATGAGGGAGAGTGAAGTTGAGCTCAGTCAGCAGCATATCTAGGTTCCTTGCTCACTGGCTTGGCTTCCTACCATTGATCACATCCTGAGTCATTTGTAGATCAACCAGTCTTTCCCCTGAAAGGTTACATCAGTGGTAATCCCTTGAAGCACTCATGCTAATGGGCTCTGATTTTGAATTCTGGCATACCAGAAATAACATATTTATTGAACACACTCAGCTCAGTTATTTCATTCAGGTACCATAGCGTACAATATTCTGCCAACCAGAGTTGAAAAGCACACATTACATTCCTTTCACAGCTTCAGCCTGGAAGAGACAAATTTTTCCATCCCCTCATAAATCCATGAAACATCCCACTCTGTGGGTCTACTATAACCTCTCTTAGGACAAATTGGCTAAATGGAATTTCCTAAATGGTTCCACAAGTTGTTTAAGATTGCATGCAAAAAGGGTTCCATGGGCAAATAAGATGGGGAAAAATTTCCTACTATGTCTCCCTCTTGGAGAATGTATACATACATATTAAAGTTTCCAAGAAGATAGGAAATAGAGAAAACTGCTTTACTTTCTTTAAGCCAAGGTTTTCTGAACTTCTTTGACAATAACTCATTTTAATTCAATACCTATCACTAAGATTATAAATAAATGAGTCTCTAGGCTTTCCTGTCTGCCTGACCACCAATGAGGATTTTGCATTTTCCCACGGTGTTTCTTCCATTTCTCTACTCTCTGCAATTGCCCAATGTACTCTTTGGGGCTTCTTTAATGCAGGAACAAGAAGAAAGATACACGAATAGAAAGGTAAGAAGCTCAAAGTATAGAGCTTTCTAGAAGACCACATTTTGCAAAGATGACTGCTCTTTGCACATGCTCTTCTCATACTGTGATTTCCAATGAGAGATGGGTTTTATGTTCCCTTCCCCTGAATCTGGGCAGGCTCTATTACTGCTATGACTGATAGACATTGCTGAAGGATTGGGAATAGGTTCTCTGAAGCTAGATCATCAAATCAATACAGCTTTCACCTGGCACCCTCTCTGCATGCCTATTGGCCTCCATGTTTCAAAGAAGTCCAGGCCATGTAGAAAGGCTACATGCAGGTTTTCTGGCCAACAGCACTTGCTAAGAGCATTAGCAACTGCTAGGCATATAATAGAAAAGCCATCAGATGATTCCAGGTCCCAACTTTTAAGCTTCCCTATTTCACAGCAAGTGGAACCAAGTGGAGCTCCCAGGAGCCCTGCTCCAATGATAGAATCTTAAACAAAATAATTGTTGTACTGTTTTAAGCAACTACATTTTAGGGTAATTTGTTATGCAGCCACAGTGAGGCTTGGAGTAGAGGAAATGGGCTCACGTGATTTAGCTTGGTTTTAGAGATACATCATGACGGTGACGATGATCAAACACAAATGACTGCTAACAAGAGAGCAGTTCTTTTCTAGAATTCAGTGCCCACACACAGGACTTGCAATGCTGAGTTCCTTTTCAATTATCAAGAGCAATCGTTCAAACACTTAGCATATCTCCTCTTGGAATACTTTACTTACTGGTTTCCCTAATTCTAGGAGGACCATGGGCTGAACCTCGAAGTTCTTACATGGCTGTCTCCCTGTTCTTGCTTGCTTGCTTGCTTTATTCACCACTGGATTTTCAATAGTTGGAATATGTATATGTTAAATGAGTGGGTAATAATGCAGGGTAATTAGACATTCTCTGTCCTTGAAGCAGGAAAACTGGCTTCTGGAGCTGCCTGATAACATGAGGTACGGAATCAAGGCCTCTGTGCTCAGTGTCTCATACATAGGGCAGGCACTACACAGATGACCTTCAAAGCCTTCCCCTCAACTTGCACCACTTTTAATGGTTCAAGTTCTTAAAAATCTCACATGGCCTGAGGTTCAACTTTAACAAATCCTTATACTATATTAACCTGTTTTTTCACCACAGAAATTGCCTTCAATCATTGTAAGATCTAGGTTATAGTTTCATCTGATAAAGCCATTTGTTTTTGGAACATTTGCTCTTGCAGACACACCTTTGTTCTCAGTCTAGTCTATCTGTTCCAGACATGTCCAAACGGACAAACTGGGGTAAATAAGATTACACTCCATTCATGGTACTTTGTAACTCCTCTTGTCTCCCAAGAAAAGGCTTAGAAGTACAATAATGTAATTTATTGTCCAAACCGGGACACTTTTGAGGAGAAAATAGAGTTCTGTTAATAATTACATCTAGGAATATAGGCCCAAAACAGGACTGTCCCAGGCAAAAGTGGATGTTTGTCATTCTTTACTTTCTAAAGCCCAGATATTTTAAGGAAACAAAGTGATAAATACCTATTAATTAAATTTTCAGGGTTGATAAAGATCCACCAGTATTTTGGCTTCTAACATGCATTTTATGAGCAACATTTTTAGTGTCTTCATTTTACCTGTTTTCTCTATTTTCACAATGCCTTTTTTAAAAAGATTTTATTTATTTGTGAGAGAGAGAGCACCCACAAAGGTGGGGGGTGGGGAAGAGGACGAGAGGGAGAAAGAGAAACAGACTTCCTACTCAGTAGGGAGCCTGACACAGGGCTGATCCCAGGACCTGGAGATCATGACCTGAGTGGAAGGCAGAAGAGAATTAGCCACTCCGGCACCCCTCACAATGCCCTTTTGATATAAGTTATAATAGTCAGAGACTGGGTAGGAAACAGAATTTCTCTGGAAGGTGCTTAACGGAAGAGAAACTAATATGTGTGTGGCTGCACAAAGATCTGGGGAAGGTGTTTTTTTTCTTTTCACGTTGTGTGTGTGTGTGTGTGTATACATTATTTATATAATAAATTGTGTATATAATATACATTATATACTATATATACACACATACCTTATTATATAAACATATGTATGTGTAGATATAGTCCTTTATTTAATTAATATATTTTAACTAATACATTTCACTTTTTAGAGCAATTTTAGGTTTAGAGAAAAACTGAGCTGTAAATATAAAGAATTCTCATCTACCTCCTCTGCCCTACATAGTTTCCCCAGTAACATCTTGCATTAGTGTGGTCCATGTGTTACAACCGATGAATCAGTACTGATACATCATTGTTAGTTAAAATTCAAAGTTAACATTAGGGCTCACCTTTTGTGTTTTACATTCTATGGGTTTGACGAGTACATAATGACATGTATCTACCACTGCAGTATCATCAAGAATAGTTCACTGCTCTAAAAATCACCTGTGCTCCACCTACTGTCCCTTCCTCTCTCCCTCCTACCTCTGGCAACCACTGATCTATTCTTGTCTGTATAGCTTTGTCTTTTCTAGAATGTCATGTCATCGGAATCACAGTATATGCAGCCTTTTCAGACGGACTTCTTTCATTTAGCTAATATGTATTTGAGTTTCCTTCATGTCTTTCTATGACTTGATAGCTCATTAAAAAAAATGACTGAATAATATTCCATTTTCTGAATGTATCACAGTTCATCCATTCACCTGTAAAGGACAATTTGGATGTTTTCAATTTGGGACAATTGTGAATAAACCTGCTCCATGTGCAGGTTTTTGTGTGTGTGTACTGATTTGAGTAAATATATAGGAGCACAATAGCTGAATCATACAGTGATTTTATACTCAACTTTGTAGGAAACTGCTTGTCTTCTAAAATGGCTATACCATTTTTGTACTCCCACTAACAATGAATGAGCGTTCTTGTATGTGGGTGTTTTTTTAAATATTTTATTTATTTATCTGAGACAGAGAGAGGGAAAGCATGAGAAGAGGGAGGGTCAGAGGGAGAAGGAGACTCCCCCATGATCTGGGAGCCAGATGCGGGACTCCGTCCTGGGACTCCAGGATCATGACCTGAGCTGAAGGCAGACGCTTAACCAACTGAGCCACCCAGGCGCCCAGATGTGGGTGGTCTTATTGGAAGCAACGAAAGGTGTTGAGGAACTCTGAGACTAGCAATAGCCACAAGCTGTTACCACCCCTAGACCTGAAGTTACAGAAAGTTGGGTTGGCAGAGCCCATGCAAAACTGAAACCATGAGGGAGCCATAATCATTGGAGTCCTGGAGCAATGGCCGAGGAAGTTGGTGACAAGGTCAGGCGGAGGCAGAGGAACAAGTATCCTGATCTCTTTCTCCTCCTACGAGCTCTTCTCCTGCCAGAGCCTCTTTTTATCTATTTATTATGGTCAAGACGGTATAGAAACAAATAATGTTATAAGCAGTGTGTTTAAGAAGTCTTTAAATGGTGCATCACTATTTTTCTGTAGAGTATGTTATTGAGTCATTTTTAAAATGTTTTGGAACATAGACTCTCGGGTGTCTGAGTGGCTCAGTCGGGGAGTCGGCTTCTCTCTCTCCTTCCTCCTGGCTTGTGCTCTCTCTCTCTGTCAAATAAATAAATAAAATCTTTATTAAAAAAAAGAAGAAGAAATATAAAATCTGGAGTTGAAGTCACCAGTGGTGTGGAGAGGCAGTTTATCTCTCTGGGACTTCCTTTCCTGCCTGCTCACCCTGGAGGACATTCTCCTAACTGTTCCAGGTAGGTGGGTGTCCACACTACTTCAGATCTTTAACGATGAGGGAGTCTTGTCCTTGTCTCTCAGTTATAGTGCTTAATAATACTGCCTTTGCATGATCATTTCCAGATGAGAGTCTGTTAAAACCCAAGGTCTGTTCTCTGAATCTAAACAACAGTATTACAGCCAACAGCACTGCTGGCTGAGTCTCATTAGCTTCTCTTGTCTTGAAACTCTCTTTTGTTCAACAAACTTTCTTATGAATGTGGGAAAAACATCATTTTTTGCCTTTGTCTTTTAATCTTTGGTATACAGAAGTCCTCCAGAGCATAGGCATGGGGAAGGAAAGTGGGGAGGTAGGGTACTTCTTTGCCTAGTTTAGAGTTTCTCAGCCTTAGCCCTGTTAACATTTGGGGTTGGATAATCCTTTCTTGTCAAGAGTTGTCCTGTGCATTGCAGGATGTTTAATCGCATCCCTGGCCTCTACCCACCAGATACCAGCAGCATCCTCCCTATGTATGATAATCAAAAATCTCTCTAGACATTGCCAAGTATCCTACCCCCTCGCCAGGCAAAATTTCCCCCAGTTGAAAACTACTGTCCTAGCCTAAGAGAGGTACTAGCTTCTGCATGCCTTGCTGCCATGGTAACTGAAGGGCACCCTCCATTACCTGACACAGACATGATTCTGTTCTTTGTAACCAAAAGGCTTAATAAACTGGATCCCAACTTGTTATTACAAAAATGTCACCTCCTGAAAAATTCTCCTGTGGGGAAGGGATGTGTTTTCTGACCCAAACCATCTTCCTTACTTTACTCCCCTTCTTCTACTTGGACTCACATAAACCCTGGTTTGATCCTAGCCCTCCTTAGCAGATCTCAGCATCCCTTTGTGGCCACAACCATCAATGATAGGTAACAACTGTTGTGGAATTGACAATGGCAGTTGGGGGAAAAAAAAAAAGTATTGATTTTTGCCTCCATCCCATCATAAGCCATCAAATACTGATCCCTCATAATTTACCGTATTTACCAAATGGTCCTTGTCTATGCAGTGTTCTCATTTATATTTAGAACCCAGCAGCAGCAGCTTTTCTTTTCAGTCCTTATCTTCCTTCAAGTGTCCGAGAGAGGACTAATCCTCAAACTACCCAACCTCCTTTTACACTGGAGGTAGCTTTATTTATTTATTTATTTATTTATTTATTTATATAATATTCTGCCTCATTCCAAAAAAGGTTTTGAGGGGAATGAAGACATTGAATGGCATGGGTCACTGAGAGAGCAACTGGAAACGACATTCCCCAAATCAACACTGTTTTCTGAAACAATGTCAAGCCCTTACAAGGATGGGAAAATAACGAAGTCGCATACCGTGAAAGTCAAGGATTCTCTCTAAGGGAATAAGTGTCCTCAAGCTACTGTCCTCCCAGTACATTTGTGAGCTTAACAGTTTGGAATGTCAACAAGAAGGGTGACTGGGGGCAGGGGCCTGCAAGAGGCTTTGTGGCTCCCTCATTGATCAATGAGAGGAGAGGAGTCCAAGCTGGAAACTGTTTGGAGAGAGTAAGCAGACTAACCACTTTGAATCAACACACAAGAGAGATTTATCTTCCCCAGACACGGACAAATTACAACCAAGAATCCTGAGCAAGCAGATCTCCTAAATATAATACTCTCCAGAAGAAGAAGCTGGAAACCTGTTCAATGAATGGTGAGACCCTGCGCTGTTTGTCTTTCAATCTCCCTCACTAGCCACCTTCCAAACGTTCAGATGTTCAGTTCAGCCAGGGAGACGTACATAACCGGTCACTTTATTTACAACAGTCTTCAAGACTAAATCTGGGCTTGAATTTTTCTATGTTGACTCACAGTTAAAAAAAAAAGAAGAAGAAGAAAAGATATGGAAAGAGAGGAGTGAAGGAACAGTATGTAATGGGTCCAGCTGGGGTTAGTCTGCCATGGTCTTTCAAAAGAGAAAGGAAAATTTTGGAAGCCAGCTTCTTTTCGGTGGAAGTTCAATCCTCAGGGAGTTTTGACTCATCAGACCGTATTAGACATCAGAAACCCTTGCCACAGGTTCTCCAGGATACTCTCAGTTATTAACATGCTTCAGAAAGATCTAAAAGAAGAGACTTAGGAAATCATAGGCACCCACTCTGCAGACTCTGCAGTCACTTCAGCTGGGACACAGAGGCCTATGAGCAGCCTATGTTTCAATGACCCAAGCACCTCGGCCAGAAACAGGGCTGGAGGCATTGTCATAACCCTGACAGACCAAAGCCATGGAGAATGAGCACGTTGGTTTGGCTAGTCTAGAGCAGCACTATGCGAGAGAAATACAATGCAAGCCCCATATGAAATTTCACATTGTCTAGTAACCACATTTTTTAGAAAGTAAAATAAAATGGGGACAGTGAATTTTAATATTTTACTTAACCCACTACATCTAAGATATTACCACATGTCAACATGTAATCAAAAGAGAAATACTTAATAGTTTACATTCTTTTACTCATACCCAGTTTTGGGAATATGGTGTATATCTTATGCCATAATTGCTTACCACACATGGGGTCACTGACATATTGGTCTAAAGGAACCACATACAAATTCTAATCTCTCAGTACCCTAGGTTATCAGGCTATGTCATGGTGTATCAATGGAGTAACTCCAGCAACATGACCTGGAAATCACATGTGGTTACACACAGCAACAGGAGGAGAACTCGATCCCACCCCTGCGGGCAGCTAGTTGTGTGACTTTGGACAAGTCACTGCATTCCTCTTTCCTTGTGTGTCAACTGAGGCAGCGATGCTAGCTGATCTTCCAAGTACACATGAAGTCTCAGACTTCCAAGGTCTTTGGGATTGTGAAAGACACTGGTGATGGTTCTAAAAATATGTTCACTATTTTTTTGGTCCTTGTCCCCATAAGAGGTAGAGCCTAATTCCTATCCCTTCAATATGAGCTAGACTTAGTGACCTGTTTCTAGTGAACAGAATATGCCAGAAGTTATAAGATGTCACTTCTGATATCAGGTTATAAAAAGATTGAGGCTTTTGTGTTGGAGTCCCTCTCTCATTACTTGCTCTGGAGCAAGAGAGGTGCCATGCCATGAAGATATTCAGACAGCCTGTGGGGTGACTCAAGCTGCAAGGAACAGAGGCCTGATAGCATCCACGTGAGTGAGCTTGGAAACACATGATGTTCCGGCCAAGCCCTGAGGTGACTGCAACCGAAAGGACAGACTGACTCTGACCTCCCGACAGAGCAAAACCCATAACCACCCAGTTAAGTTATTCCTGGATTTCCAACCTACAAAAACTGAGACAAAGAAATGTATATATTGTTTTAAGCTGCTCAGTTTGGAGAGATCTGTTGCACAGACATAGCTAGGTAACACAAAGCTCCTAGAATATGAAAGACATGATGAATGAGCTAAAAACCAGACTGAGTGCCGGGAGGAGAGCAAAAAACCATCCTTTCCATCATGCGTGAGTACTTCCAGGAAGCAGCAGTGGAACGCAGAACCACCTATTGTAATAAGTAACAATAACTGAGTAGTAGAATGCAGAACCACTTATTGTAATAAGTAACAATAACTGAGCACTTCTGTGTATCAGGCACTGTTCCAAGCACTTTGTATGTCTTATTTAATCCTCACAGTGAATTATGAGATCTGCAATACTAATACTTCCATTTCACAGATAAGAAACAAGCATAGAAAGGTTAAGCAATTTGCCCAGGATTATCCAGTTTGTAAAAGGCAAAACTATGGTTTGATCACTGTTTCTACCGCTCTGCTATAATGCCTCATACATGAAATTGGGTGAATTTCTCCCCCAGGCGCAGCTGACAGAGAGATGCACAGATACACGGTGAAAAGCCCTGAAATAATGACTTCCTCTGGGCAACAAGGTGAGGGTCCCAGGGCTCAATACCTACAGTCTGTTTTTTTTATGTGTAGGAATCCTGGCAGCAGCCACAGTGATAGCAACTTCTAGGGCATTCTGAGATGGGAAGACTGACTCCTAAGGCATTGGCCCAAATTTTCTTAAAAAAGAAGACCTTCTAATATTAGAAATGTCAGTGTAGCAATTAGTTAAGGAGGATCGATATTGCCTGAATTTGGAGGACTTATTATTTGGGGGATTGGGTTTTCAGGTAGCAACAATGGGGACCTGAGATGCTATAAGGGCATGGTATGCAAGGGATAGTGAGCAGAGCAGTTCTTTTAACTGGAAATGGAAAAGGGACGTTTTAAGCACAGCAGATGACCCTGAGGTTCAAGGTTAGTGAGGATTTCCTGCCAGGGAAGCCTGTGAAATTTGAGCCTGTGGAGTTTCCTTCCCCAAAATTTCCCCTGTAAGGTTTTTAGACTATTACACTGAAAGAGGGGAGGGGCAAGCTCCATCAGAATTAGAAACATGACGGGGCAGAGCTGATTTGGAGCCCTTTAACTCTGTCATATGCAAGCTTCATAAATTCAGTTAGATGACTGCCAGGACTACCCTCTAAATTTCTCAACTGTAAAATGAGGATTTATAGCAATATCTGTATGTTATGAATGCTATTAGCAATGGATACCTCAAGTTGACCAAAGTCAATTTGATCTTTCACAATTACTTTTTTAGTAGTATAGATAGCGTTAATAATTAAGAGATAAGTGAGCCCATCACCCCCTAATAACCCCAACAGTTACTATGGAACAAGAGAAGTAATTCTAAGGGAGAAATTTGTCCCAAGTACAGCTATTTATTTGCAAGTGGGTACCAAGTGCTAGAAATTCTTCACTTCTTTCTTTGTTCTACTAAATATTTCTACAGATCCTTACCCAGAAAATTCACTTAAAATGGATGAAAAAATATTCCATTTGCAGAACTCAGCCCAGGCAAGCAATCTTTCTATGGACCGCTAGAGTCAGAACCACTTTGTATTCCTAAGCTGCAGGTGCTGTTCGAAAGTTTGCAGACTCCTGGACTCATCTACTCAGTTCATGCAAGACGGGGAGCCCTGTATAGTAAACCCACGCAAGCCACAAATGGCTGGAACACAGCGGAACCCCAATTCCACTAGTGAAAAACTGCTTCTGATAACCAATACATTAATTTATCAGGGTTCTGGTGTTCGCCAAAAATAAAGGGAGTCTTAGGGCTTACAGAGTTTTTGAAGGACAGAGGTGTAAAATGAGTAAAATGCATCTCAAAATGATTGTGTTTGCAGATTTTCACTGAATAAATATTGCCACCATATTGATTTTAAGTCATTAACATGACATCCCTGAATGCAGAGCTAGAAAGAGATGGATATAACCAGCTGTCATGACTTGGTTCAAGCCAGCTCCTGGACACCACTGAGGGTGTTCTATGCCTTCAGTTTTCCAAATGCTGACTAACCTAAGCAACATTCGATGTTAACATATGGCTCTGCGGTTGTTATCTAATGTTGCATAAAGAATTACCACAAAACTTAGCTGCTCAAGACAACACACATTTATTACATGTTCCTGTGGCTCAGGAATCTTGGTATGACTTAGCTAGTATTCCTTTGTTTCATTGTCTCTTAGAAGGCTACGATCAATGTACTGGGACCATTCACAGTCTCAGTGGAAGGCTTGACTGGAGAGGAATCCACATCTAAGCTCGGTCTAGAAGGTGTGGGCCTCAGTTTTTGTTGGCAACTAGAGGCTGCCCCCAGTTCTTTGCCTGTGGATTTCTCCTACTGACTAAAATCATACTGTTTTGTAACATAGATGTCACATTGTCCATGATGAAAGTATTTCAAATTAGATTATAAGCAATATGAACAAAGGCAATGCAAGTTAAATAATAAGCTCAGTAAATATTCAACAACTCTCATCTCTTTCTTGTCTCTATGGAATGCGTACACTGGAAAGGCACAGTTATAGATTAGAACCCATAAGAGCTCCAATTTGGCCAATTAAATGCTGAAAACATCTGAAGTTCTTTAAAACACTTGCCTTCTTCTTTTCTCCACAGACTCACTGTTCCCTATTGCCTTACGTACAGCAGATCCACACTATTACATTGCCAGTCTGGTCCCTGCAAGATTTGCAGCAGGGACCCCTTGACACTGACAACTGTAATCTGCAGATAAACCTCATTTGAACACAATTTTTAATCTCCTCCCTTCCAAAAAGCCTATGTATCACTCAACAATTCTTCTCCAGTGTTTCTCATGTTCAAATGAGAATGAGGCAAGCCATAAGACACACAATGGAATAAAATATAGCCCCTGAACCTGGCCAAATGAGCTATGTCTCATGTGATTTTTCATTTCAAACTCTGGTGTTCCAAAGATAGTCAGTCTAGTGGGAGAAGCAATACCAAAGGGCTGGGAAAATTCAGGAAACAAAGCTCCACTCATTCTGTGAAGAAAGGAGTTCTCCTCTGGAAGCTACACGGAGTGACTCAGGAAGACCCTCAATGCATAGCCAGGCATCATCAATTAGAACAGTGTTCCCAACTCGTGGTCCCAAACCATGAGCTTAACCACACTTGGGAAACTGTTAGAAAGGCAAGCTCTTGCGATGAACCCCAGACCTTCTGAATCAGTAATTCTAGGGGTGAGGCCCAGAAATGTGTGTATTATCAAGCTTGCCAAGTGATTCTGATGGTTCCTTTAGTTTCAGAATCACTGCAATAGAGCATGTCAGAGCTGAAAGGCATTTGAGGGATCCTATGCTTAAGTGCCCCACTACAGAGATGAGGACACTGAGGTTGCAAAAAGTGACACGGCTGGTTGATTTCACCTAGCTAATGAGCAGCTGCCTCCCTCAACCACGGGCATTCTGAGTCCTAAGATTTCAAGCAGACCAGGGGCTGGGCTCTCTGTCGCCCTGGGCTCCCGCCTAAACCCATTCCTTGGCTCCGAATGTATGAAGTACCTCTGTCCAGTCATGCACGGCACGTCCTGCCAGGTCTGCAGGTGTGGTCCGTGTACTCAGAGGTGTGCCACTGGAAGAGTTAAACAATTACCAATGCTTGCTGGCCTTCCTGCTCTTTAATGCCACATACTTGCCCCACTACCTGCAAAGGTGAGCTCAGACAGAAGCTGCGATCACACACCTCCCTGGATACCTGCCAGTGTTGAGGGATCCGGGATTGGGCTACTGGAATGCCACCTTGTTTATACAATTAATGTTGGACAACGAAAGTGAACCTTCCTAACATAGCTAGAACACAGGATCATGGTGACGGGCACAGAATATTTGAGGTATAACCTTCTGAATCAGGTTATGGGATGACCAGACCTTGCAAGGCACATTATGTGAGTTGGGGAACAGGTTGTAAATAAAGTAACAAGGAGCAGCATTTAACAGTGCAAAAGGTCCCTTATTAAGTGATAAGAAGGACTGAGATTTTTAGTTGCATCCTTCCATATACATGGTGGCTGGGAAGAAAGAGATGAAGAGGCCCTTTAGAATTTTTCCAAGGTCACTGTTTCTACAAATGGGACTAGAAAACAATAATATAACTATAAAGCACATGCCCTTATGTGGGCTACTGGATATTTCTTAAGTTATTTTTCAATTCTCAAGTCAGTTTTCAAACATATTTAGAAAGGAATGATCATTAGGAATAGAGGGAAGCAAAGGATGGAGAGAAGAAAGGAATGGGTTATTCCGGGTGCAGAGCTACATGTTATTCACAAGTAAATGAAGAATTTAGGCAACATCACATAGGAATGACCTCTGAATTCACAAGTACCAATTACAATGTGAAAGTGTGTTTTGAACAGTACTTCTCACAGGGAGCAAGAAGGAGCTCATGTTTCTGAACCTCAGAAGCATTTTTTAAAATGCCATATATTCCTCCTCTGGATATAGAATAAACCTCCTGGAGGTGAGACTTGGGGGCGGGGGGGGGGTCCATTTTCTTGGTTATTCTCATTTACAGTACCACCTCGTTTCAGCCCTCCCCCGCCCCAATGCCTCTCCAGGTCCAACAAGGATACATGAAATGTGAATACATAGTTCATAGAAATTCTAAAAATCTACAACACTATTTGGTGTTTCTGAAAGAGAGGAGCCAAATCTTAATCACCTCTGAATTTTTATACCCTAGAGTAGAGGTCTAAAACGAGTGGCCCCCTGTTTTGTCTAGCCTATAGACTTGCTTTATTTGATGTTGTCTAAAGAGTGCTTAACTTATTTTTAAAATGAATTTTTTTTAAAAATGAATAAAATATTTTATTAGCTACCGCAGAGATCATATTTTTCAAAGACGGTTGCAACACTATCTCCTGGCCCATGTGTTCTTCTAGAATGTGACCTTGTCACATCAAGAGGTAAAGCCTTGAACCTGGTGAGCTTGTGACTACTTTGACTGATACGGTATGGCTGAAGTGAGACTGCATGACTTCTAAGACTGGGTTATAAAAGGGTATGGTGCTTTCTTCTTGTTTGTGGGGACACTGGCACTTAAAACCCTAAGCTGGCATGGAGTAAGTCACACTATCCTGAGGCTGTCATGATGGGAGGAAGTGGGGCCACATGGGGAAGCCACATGTAGTTGTTCCAACTGGCAATCCTAGCCATCGGGTCTTCCCAACCCAGGAACTAGACATGTAAGTAAATGGGCCTTTAGAGATTCTATTGCCTAGTCTTCCAGTCCTCCCAGCTGAGGCATCAGAGATGGTGGAGCCAAAATGAGCCAAAATTTACTTTGCCTGTAAATGCTAGCCTGAAGAGCCATGAGAACAACAAAGTGCTTTTTTTGTTAAGTAGTTAAGTTTTAAGTTAATTTCTCATGCAGAAATAGCAACCAGAACAGTTGCCAACATTTAATCACAGAGCTTTCCCACAACATTTCAGAGTTTCTTGAAAAATTGGGAGGATACAATAGATGGGACTCCCTGCCTCCCCAAAGCAAGAAGCTAGGTAGCAGGCCCAGGAGCCAGTAGATGGGACACATAGTCAAGGGACATGTACTCTCCAGTTTTGCACAGCTGTCATCCCCGACACCACGAACTAAGGTTTGATGACATGGATTTTTAAACCCAGCTTCTTGTTTTTCTTACACAGAACTGTATGCTTCAAAGTGGATAAACAGAAGACAGAGAGGGCCTCAGTCTTTTATATCAGCACCTTCTTGCCTGGTTCCTGTATGTGCTTTGAGTGCACAACCCCTGCCCTAGAATACAATAGGCAAACAAAAATATTTGTTGAGTTTCGAAATCAACCCATCCTTCTTCTTGTGATTTTATATTTATTTCTGGGTTCTGCTGATAAACATTTAGTCTCCCATAGGTTTTAATGGCACTTCAGGTATCCTGTCCATTCCCTTCCTCCCCTCCTTCCTTCCCTCCTTCCTTTCTTCCTTCCACACTTTTGCAGCTGCATCCCTGTTCATGTCTCAAACCACTGCATGCTGGCTGGCCATTCATCTACCATTCATAATAGAGAATAATAGTTTTCAAAGTGGAAAAGGCTTGTTCCTTAGCAGAAGTACCATTTTTGTTCATGGAGCACATGCCTCAGAAGAATAGAGAGAGTTCCTTAAAATACAGAAAACAAGGTCCCAGCTTGCACTCAGCAACCAGACTGAGAGCACTGGGGCAGCAATCTGGACATCAACAAGTGTTTCACGTGACTTTTGTGCACACTGCAGTTTTAGAAACACATCCAGCTATTTCCAAGATGCTGAGGAGAAGGTAATTTCAGCCATCAAACCCTAGGATGGCAGAGGCAGATCTGATACGACCAGGATGATGGGCCCAGAGGACTGCTTGAAGGTCAGAGAGCATGTGGGGTTTGCACTAGGGTCCATGGTGAAAAGGAGGTGGCAGGACAATGGGAAGTTCGGTCAGGACCTCCAATAGCACATAGACAAAGAGATCAGCTGAGCAAAGTAGGCTTAGGCAAGACTCCTCATCACTGGTTTACGGACCTGGACAGGGAGAACATTTTTGTTCATACTAATCTCTAAATAAAACATAGCCCTTCCTTTAATTCTGTGCATAGGCAACAAACCAACGTAGCATTAGCAGGACCCATGACTTGATACAAAAAGAAATCAGAGAGATCTTACAGTGCCATTTTTACTCGTCACTGCTTCGAAACTATGATAGATTTTAGGTCCCTTGCTCAGTCTTGCAATTTAACAGACTATTACAGAAACACTTCTATTACAGGATTACAAATTTAAAAAAAAAAGGATATACAATTAGTTTCCTTTGTAATCCCAGATATTATATTCTATGGATTTAAAACATTCCTTAGGAAAAATTCCATGGGCTTTGCCAGACTGTCAAACATCCATGTACCTGAAGAAACGGGCAAACCATGGTGAAGCCAGCGTGGTCTTTATAAGTCTATCAGAAGGATCCAGGCTGCCACTTTCCACCTGTGCCTCTTCCAGAGCCAGGAGGGACCTAAGGATGGTGACAGGGAGAGAAAGACCCTCCAGGTGCACTGAGCATCCAAGCCATTCCTCCTTGTTGCCTTTGGTATAGACCACAGCCTGTACCCTGTGGCCACTGGTCTACAGGACAGAAACCATGGTGCCAGGCCTAGACTGGGACATGCGAAGCTGAGGTCCACCTTTTCCTGGAGACCAGACCAATTGTCCAGCCTCACACTTGCATATCTTCAGACCTGCACCCACCTCTGTCATTTAGCCAGCCATCCTTCTTAGGCAGCGCTGGAAGCACCACCTTTCCACCAGCTGGAATGAGATAGTCATACTTGCTGACAAGCAAAAGAAGAATTCCTTCATAGAGGTCCTGAGAAGGGCATGCAAACCTTTATTAAAAAGAGCGATCCTCCATTCTAAGCTGATGGGCTAGTACTATGCAAAGCCCTTTACTCATCTTCACAAAAAACCTAGGGACCTGGGGGTTCTTCCAATGTCCATGTTAATACCTCTGCTTTCCAGATGAAGAAAAAGAGGCTTGGCAAGGTCCATCACTGTATAATAATAATATCTGTTACAATTACCTATTAATACTATTATTAATACTTAATTATGGATTATGAGTATTAATATGGATTCTAATCTTAACTTCCAAACTGTATAATACAGTATTAGTCAATCATAATTAATGACAAATAATATTCAGAATAGCTAATAGTAATAATAATAATAATGATATTGCCATCTTGCCATGTACCAGACCATGGATTATGCATTGTACTCTCATTTCCTCATATAATCTTTACACAACTTTCTATTATTATGGTTGTTTTGTAGGTGGAGAAATCAAGGACTGAAGAAGGTGTCCAAAGTCTCACAGAGGAACTAGCAATTTCCTTAGATTTGAATCCAGGCTTCTGACAGAAAGTTCAAGTTCTCTTCTTTGTGTGAGGGGCTTCTGGTCCTCACTGTACCGCTTATGTCAGACATACGGATTCTCCGCTAATTGGTATTACGGAAACTTCGTGGTCTCAACATCTCAGAAGTGCGGAGCCACTGGAGCAGTTTCTTGCAGACCTCCCTTTACTATCCCCCAGGTCTTCTGCAACTTGAGTCAGCACTAAGCAAAAGCCACAAAGAGAGTCCCAGGAGGTGTGGTGTGACCAGGAATAAACACATTTGAACCAAACGCACTGAAACTTGACAATCAGGACATGCCAGGACACGCCAGCACATGGCTCATAAAGGTTGCAACTCTTATTGTGAACATTCAGAGTCACTTGGTTAAAACAATACTGCTAATAATACCACCTGCTGGCACTATGGGGGTTCTCTGATATTAGGGTACAGCACTGTGCAAGCATTACTGCAGGGAAAGGGCTTGCGAACCCACAGGCAAATGGACATTTTGTTGCTCTTCAAGGGAGGAGATGCAGGGTAGAGTTAAGGGGAGGAATTTCCCTGGCTCATTCCATGACGCCAAGACCAAGGTTAGAAATGAACTGAACCACCTTGTAAAAAGCATTATATATAAAGTCATCTGTTTACTTCAGCCGCTGCTCTCAGAAGCCCCATGTTCCTATCAAGGGTTGAAAGCAAACACTGTAAGCAGCTAAAAGAACAACATCGTTTCTGATTCTCTCCTAAGACCTGATTCACTCACAAAATGGGCTTATGAACTTAAAATTATGGGAGAGGAGGAGGGAAGGGAAAGACAAGAACCCTTTTATTTAGCATCTTATTCACAATGAAAATTGGCACAGAAGCCAACCACATACATTAACATAGCTTGGACAAGTTTAAAGCTTATGAATACATTTCTGTGGAAAAATGTGAATATGGAAAATCCCCTCTCTTATTTTGCCCTTTCCAAAAAAGCAATGAGTTCTGGGCTCAATGTGTATCCGTAACCTCACTTAGACACTGGGAAACGCCAAGTGGGACTAAACTGGGGGAGTCTGGGGTCTGAAGGGAGCTGAGGATCTGCTACCTTGGAATCAGAGGAGAGGAAGAGAGGAGGCTTACGATTCACTCACCAGTAAGGTTTCATCATAAACTGCAGAGGGGGAGCCCAAGTAGAACAGACTGAGGTTCTCAGCAACCGTCTGGTGATGCGGGTGTCTGTTGAAGGAGATTCATTATTATTAGAAGAAGGGGTGAGATCTCTTTCCAATCTAACTCAAAATACACCAATTAAAAAGGGGAGTTAAAAAGAACTGTACAGAGCAATAACCAGGAGTCTGAGCTGGTGATCTTGTCATTGAGTTTTATTCACACAGGTTTTCCTGGGAGACCCTTAAAGTATTCAGAAACACAAAGTAATTCATCTTCCTGAAGACTGGCTTGAGGATGGAGGCTTCTGTCGTCATTCCCTTTTGTTTTAGGTATTTTTGCAGGCACTAGCAGATGTTTTGCCTGACAGTTTCCTTGGAGAATAAGGGGGGTAACTATTCATTCACAGACAGGGGAAAACAGATTGGAGATAAAGAGGCTAAGGAAATTGTCCACAACTGCAGCGTACCATCTATCAGCATATCTGTCTGCCATCCCTCCATCCATCCAACGATTATTTATTGGCAGTCCAAAGGGCACTTCCCTCTACACATGCAAAGGTCTATAGAAGCCTTGGGGAAATGCAATTCCTAAAACTCATCTTCACTGATGAGCCTAGAGAGCTAGAGCAGTGTTGGTCCTGGTGGAGGAGACAGCATGCAAAGTCTGTAAAGTGGGAAAGAGATGATTTAAAATCCAAGTAGAATTCTGACTTAAATGTGTACCCAACCACTTTGCTAGAAATGGTCAAATAAGAAAACCTAATGATTAGGAACATAACCATGGACACATTTCTATGAAGTACTCAGCAAGTATTTATTGAGTACCTACTATGTGGCAAACTCTGGACTAGGCCCTGGGAACAGGGCTTCTAGCACTCTAGGTCCAGCTGTGAAGACAGACAGGAAACAACGTACCCCCCATGTGACAAGTGCTGCAGGCTTCATGAGAGCTGAGGACAGAGCACATGACGGGTCTGCAGGCTCAGAGAAAAAGCAGCATGTACTAAGGCCTTGCTGTGGGAACCAGGTTCTGAGGAAATGTCCCAAGGCCAGTGTGGGTGTGGGTGGTGTGGGTGGTGTGGCTGGTGTGGGTGGTCATTTAAGGCCTTGTAGGCTATGCTGAAAGCAATGTAAAGTCATTTAGGGTTTAAGACAGGGAAGATACTATCATGCTTGCTTTTTAAACTATGCTTCTGGCTTTTGGGAATGGAATGGCCCCCAGTGGCAAATGGTAGAAGTAGGGAGACCACTAAGGCAGAAATTCAGGCAAGATGACAGTAGCACATGAATTAGGACCTTTCAGGTAGAGATGGAAAAAATGAGAGGTTGGATTAAAACATACAGAAGAAAAAGCACTGCAGGAGAGGAAATCAGAACCTCTCCTTGGAAAGCAAAGGAATGGGAAAGGAAGGAAATGCCTCCGCCCAGAGTGGTTAATGGAGACATCGTGGGTATTACAGGAGTCAAGGTAGGAATAGAGGAAGGCCCTCCAAGATCTGGCAGGTCCATGCCAGCAGACAGGTGATGGTTGTGGGGAGACTTCTAGAGACCAGCTCCTCAGCCAGCTTAGCTATAAGGTGAGAAGAGCTGAAATGAACTAGCTTCCACAATGTCAGATACATCTCTACTCATTCTCCTCTTTCATAAGAAAGACTAGATTTTTCTATTTTTTTTTTCTGTGCGGTGACATTTCTAGGCCTAAATCCAAAAATAGAAGAAGGAAATGGCAAGTTTTGATATTTGATATTGCAGTTTCCCACATACATTTAGTATAAAATTCAGCAATGGTAGAAATGAATCAATATTAAATATTAAATTTCAAAAATAATATTAAAATATTAAAACTATTTTTAGCCAAATTTTTGGAAGTTGCAAAATAAGAGACTGGTAGCCTGAGTTCTTTTTTCCTTTAGCCCAAACCACATATCTGTACCTTCTCAGAGATCAAGCTTTCCTTTGCATAAACTTGGGAATATGTGACAGCCACCTCTGCCCACACTTGAGGTGTCACTCTCTGCCTGCAAGTCACATAGCACTGCATTGATAGCCATAGGTCAGCAATTACCTTGGACTTTTTGTTAATAAGCTTTATAAATTACTAATCAGAGTCCTTTAAATGACTAGGAAGCTGGGCCTGGATATTATATCATAAACATTTGTCACAAGATATGCAACTTAGTGTTTTAATTTGGCAAGTGATTTTTTTTTTTTTTTAAGTAGAGCAAGTATCATTTTGCCAATCTGTTATTCAGAGGACAACTTTGGAACTTCACGTCTAATAGCAAAATGGACCAAGAACCATAAGAGTAAATAATGATAATAATATGTTTATATATCTCATAAATACTTCCAAATATCCTAGGTTGCTTTTGTGTGTGGGGGGGAAGAGGTGGTTATGGAATGAAGGTAGGTATGCGGAGAATAGAAGGTGGTTCTTGTTATTTTTCAAAACCAGTTCATCTTTTCTAATGAGTCATATCTCTGTGTCTAAGCCAAGTTCTTCCATGTCCCCACTGGCCTCGGCTTTGGGAATCCTGGGCATGACTCATGGGTCATGATCCTGAAGACAGAGTCCTATATTTCTCCAAAAACAATTTAGGCCCCTCCGCCTGTGATGCAATGATACAACTCCATATAAATCAGGAGGCGCGTTTATGGGTTGACTAATATGTTAACACCCTGTGATCCAGAAATGGAATTGCCTAAACCTTTTTTAGGCTGGGTCATATAAATTGTGTCTCAGGTAGTGTTCTGGAGTTTTCAGTGTATTCCAGGATGATGTGGCAGATTAGAACATGATTAGGACAACAAATGGATGATTAATATGCATGACTCTGCAACTCTTAACCATTTTTTGTTAGAAAGAGATCAGTTCTTTTGCATTTATTTTGGTTCTTAATTTTATGCCATCGTTTTTAGAACAGCAAAAACTCCCCCTAGTCCCCAGGATAGGAAGAAGAAATCATACTATTTGACCTTCGTGACTTATAAACACAATACCATTCAGCCTTATTTGAAGAACTGAATGAATTCAATTTCTAATTATACATTTTCCCCCCAACACTTAAATTTAGCTTTGCAAAAGTCATCATCCAAAGAGTCTATAGGCTGCAAGAACCACTTTTTGCCATCTTAGTAAGTTCCACCAGAAGCCAACTAATACTCAGAAGACAGATAAGATCGTTTGTAAGAAAAATAGAAACAAAATCTTTAAAAAAAAAAATCAAGTTCAATTCAATGTATCTATTATTAAAAGATATGGTTTTGAAACAAACCTGAAAGGGCAATTGTGTGTTTTACTTGAACCAATTGGTCACTGCCTGGAGTGGGGGATTGAAAGAGATACTGGTTCTGAGGAGAAATGATCACATTGACTATAATATCTGCCATAGGCTCAGAATTGGGGAATAGTGGTTTTAATGCCATCTACTTGCCATCCATACCCTACTTCCTAAGCCAGAATATTAAAAATTATTTTACTGCAAATAAGACGAAATGCAATAATGAGATGACATGTTATCTGATATATTTCCATTGCCATAAGTACTCTGTATTTTTCTCACCCAAGAAAGCCTTATCATCAAACATCAGAGAGGCTGACCAGTGAAGAATATCTTGACACCAGATAGGTGAGCTCTCTCCTCCTCCATGGCCTCCACATTCATCATATTCCAATGACTTTCTAATGTTTATTCTTCAGACCAAGAATCTTCCCTGAGCTCTACATTTTCCATAATTTGTTAGACCTCTTCAACTCAAACATTTTGATGAACTCAAAAACAAACAAACAAACAAACAACTTCTTACTCTAAAAAGATTCTCTTTGCATATTTTGTATTCCATTAATGGCATCAGTATGAATCCAGACTGGATCCTCAAAGTCATGCCTCTTTTTCTTTCCACCAATCTATAATCAGCCAGTAAATCCTTGTGATTTTAAAACTTGACTTCTATCTATGCCTTAAACCTGACATCTTTTCTTCAGGTATTTGTTTTTTATAGCTACATAACAGATTACAAAAAAAAAAGAAGAAGAAGAAGAAGAAAGAAAGAAAAAGAAAAAGCATTTTTTAAAAATTTGTTATAACAAATATAGCTATTTGTTAATAAAATTAACAATTTATTACGTCATGGTTTCCTCAGTAAGAAGTCTGGGTTAGCTGAGTCCTCTGATCAGAGTCTCACTGGCTACTTTCTCATCTGAAGGTTCTGGGGAAATAATCTGCTTCCAAGCTCTTTCAGGCTGTTGGCAGAATCTAGTTCCTTATGGCTACAGAACTGAGTTCCCATTTCTCTGCTGGTAGTCAAGCTGGGGGTTGCTTTCAGTTCTTGGAGGCCCACATACGAAGCTCTATGGCCCTTCCATACTTAAAGCTAGCAATGGGAAAGCGGGGAAGGGTGTTTGGGTGGCTCCGTTGGTTAGGTCTCTGCCTTCAGCTCAGGTTGTGATTCTGGGGTCCTGGGATCGAGTCCCATGGCAGGATTCCCTACTCAGCGGTAGCCTGCTTCTTTCTCCGACTGCCTCTCCACCCCTCCACTTATGTGCTCTCTCTCTCAAATAAATAAATAAAATCATAAAAAACTCCCCCTGCTCATGAGCTCTCTAATAAATAAATAAAATCTTTAAAAAAGTGAATTTGTCTCTCTGCAACTTGTGCCCCTTTCCCCTAGCTTTTAAAAAACAAAACAAAAAATAAATAAATAAAGCTAGCAATGGTGAATCTCCCTCATATCAAATTCCTCTCATAGTTTAAATCTCTCTCACCAGGAAGATCCTAGTTCCTTTCCGGATGCATCTGATTAGGTCATGCTCACTCAAGATAATCTCCTTTTCCTTTTTTTTTTTTAATTTTTAATTTATTTTTGTATTTTTGTATTTTTATCCCCGGGGTACAGGTCTGTGAATCTCCAGGTTTACACACTTCACAGCACTCACCATAGCACATACCCTCTCCAATGTCCATAACCCCACCCCTCTCTTCCAACCCTCCTCCCCACAGCAACCCTCAGTTTGTTTTGTGAGATTAAGAGTCACTTATGTTTTGTCTTCCTCCCAATCCCATCTTGTTTCATTTATTCTTCTTTTCTTAAAGTCAACTCTCTGGGACCTTAACTCCTTCTGCAAAACCCCTTCACGGCAGCACGGAGGTAAGTGCTTAACAGAATATTGGGAGGAGGCTGTGTATACCAGGGCATGTGCTGGAGAGATTATGAAAGGTATCCTGCCTTCTACATTTTCCATGGTCCACCACTTTAGCTGAGGCTCTCAGAATCCCTGCACAGATCATTACAATAACCTTCTGACTCTGTCTTGAAGTGGATTCTCCCAAAAGCAGAACTTGAGAGAATGACACAAGTCTGGGCAGTCTATTTGTAAATTTAACTTAGGAAACACTCGTGTGGAAGTAAGGAAGTGAAATAGAAAAGGAAGAAAACCAATGCAAAGTATTTTATCGACTAGGGCTCAGTCCTGCTGAGGAGGGGGAGAAAGCTGAGGTACTTATCTTCCAATTCTCACCATATTGCTTGACAGCCATTCCTACTTGCTCAGCAAAAGCTCTCCAAGATTCCTGCTTCTTGTCTAACTAAATAAAACACAGATCTGATCCTATCATCTCACATTTTATTTTTTTATTTTTTATAAACATATAATCATTTCACTTTTTAAAACCCCTATCTGTTCACACAGTCAACAAACTGTATTTACTGCATATCTATGACGTGCAATACACCATAATAGTCATTGTGGACTCAACAGTCACATACGGAGCTTGTAACTGGAGTGACCCCCCCAAAAAAACTACCAATTCTTTAGGATATTCAACATCTAACATGAACCTATTTTGGCAGCATCTTCTCTCATCTTCTTCATTAAAATAATCCTCCATTCAGGTCACCCAAATTTCTTTCTCAGTGTTATTAGAAAATATTGTGCTCCTTCATACTTCCGTGAACGCTGCTCAATGTAAAATGCTTTTCTTTCCAGAGAAACTCATACAAAATACTTGATTAGAAATCTATTTCCTCTGAGCACCATCCTGACACTTCTGCCTCAATAAACTTTATCACTGTTATTACTTATATCTTAGGGCCTACTGCACAGAAGGTCCTTCTGGAATAAATGCATTCAAAAATCAGGAAAAAAATGCAACAATATTAGATTATATTCTTTTTATATAAAGAACTATATCAAAATTTCTTTTTGCTTTAGACTTCCATATATGGTATTGTTACTGGTTGCAGATACTCATACATGTAGGCAGATAGAAAAACAAAGGAATAGACAAGTAGAGAGGGACAGATAAACATCTGTGAATAGACAGATACATAAATAAAATGAAAATAGTAATTTTTATATTTTGGGATTCAATACAAGAGTCCGCTGGTCAATGTGCCCTTGGGGCTAGTTTGTTCTTGTTGTTTAACTCTATTGAAGTATAACTGACAAATAAAAAATGCGCACATTTAAGGTGAATAACCTAATGTTTTAAAATACATAAGCACTGTGAAATGATTACTACAATCAAGCTAATTAACATATCCCATCACCTCACATAGTATTGCATGTATAGGTATGTGTGTGTATATGTCTGTGTGTGTATGTGGTAAGAACATTTAAAATCTGCCCTTTTGGCAAATTTCAAGTGTACTAGAGTTGCCATGCTGTACATTAGACCTCCAGAACATAGTCATCTTGTATAACTGAAACCTTGTGCCCTTTGACCAATATCTCCACATTTCCCCCCACCCCTCAACCTCTGGCAACCATGATTCTACCCTGTGCTTCTATGAGTTCAAATATTTTATCATATTTTTTACTTATTTGTTTTTTTTTAATGAGCTCTACACTCAATGTGCGGCTTGAACTTACCATCCCAAGATCAAGAGTCACATGCTCTACCTACTGAGGCATCCAGGCACCCCAAACTGAACTATTTTAGATTCTACATATAAGTGGGATCATGCAGTATTTGTCCTTCTGGGACTGGCTTATTTCATTTAGCATAATGTCCTCCAGGTTCACCTATATTGTCACAGATAGCAGGATTTCCATCTTTTTAATCCAATGTCTGTTCCACATTTTCCTTATTCATAATTTCTCAACGGATGCTTCATTTGTTTCCATATCCTGGCTATTGAGAATGCTGCTGCAATGAATATGGGAGTACAGCTGTCTCCCTGAGATACTGATTTCATTTCCTTTGGCTATATACCCAGAAGAAGGATCACTGGATCATTTAGTATTTTTAATTTTTTGAGGAATCTCCATACTGTTTGCCATTCCAGATGTACCAATTTACATTCCCACCAATAGTACACAAACATTTCCTTTCCTTTGCCTTTCTCTACCCTCCCCTCACCAGTCCTTGTCATCTTTTACCTTTTTGAGAATGGCACTCCTAACCAGAGTGAGGTGAAAATGCATTGTGATTTTGATTTTTATTTCCTCGATGAATAGTGATGTTGAGCACCTTTTCATATATCTGTTGGACTTCTGTCTGTCTCCTTTTGAGAAATACTTATCCACTTCTTTCTCATTTTTAATCAGTTTGGGTTTCTTTGCTATTGAGTTGTTTGAGTTTCTTGCATATTTTGAATATTAACTCTATCAGATACATGGCTCACAAATATTTTCTCCCATTCAGTAGTTTGCCTTTCACTTTGCTGATTGTTTTCTTTGCTGTGCAGAAGCTTTTTACTTTGATGCAATCCCACTTGTCTTTTTTTTTTTTTTTTGCCTGTGATTTTGGGGTTCTTTCCAAAAAATCACTGCCTAGACCAACATCAAGAAGCTTTATACCTATGTTTTCTTCTGGCAGTTCTACTGTTTCAGGTCTTGGGTTTAAGTCTTTTATCTAGTTTGAGTAGATTCTTGTATGTAGTGTGAAATAGGGTCCAAGTTCATTCTTCTGTATGTGGATATCCAGTTTTCCCAGCACCATTTACTGAAGAGACTATTCTTTCCCCATTGTGTGGTTTTGTTTTGTTTTTTTAAGATTTTATTTATTTATTTGACAGACAGAGATCACAAGTAGGAAGAGAGGCAGGCAGAGAGAGAGGAGGGAAGCAGACTCCCTGCTGAGCAGAGAGCCCGATGTGGGCCTTGATCCCAGGACCCTGGGATCATGACCTGAGCTGAAGGCAGAGGCTTTAACCACTGAGCCACCCAGGCACCCCCCTCCCCCAACATTGTGTGTTTTTAGCATCCCTGTTGGAAATTAGTTGACCATAAATGTGTGGATTATATTCTTTACTCCACATTCTGTTCCACTGGTCTCTATGTCTGTTTTTATGCCAGTACCATCCTGTTTTGAATACTATAGCTTTGTAGTATAATTTGAAGTCTGGAATTGTGATGACTCTAAGTTTTTTTTCTTTTTCAAGATGGTGTTGGCTATTCAGGGTCTTTTATGTTTCCATACAAATTTTAGGACTTCTTGTTCTAGCCCTGGGAAAAATCGTTTGAAATCAGAAAGTGTGATGCCTCCAGGAGGAAGAGAGGAAAGAAGAAAGATGGAAGGGAAGGAAGAAGGGGAAAAGGCAAGCAGGAAGAAAGAGAGGAAGGAAGAGAAGAGGAAAAAGAAAACAACATTTTTCATGGGAGAAAGAACAGGAGACCTTGTCTAACAGGGCAAAAGCAAAACGGTGCAGAATCTCCAGGGCCTTTCCATCACAGACATTGAATCTCGGGCTCTAGCCCTTCCCAACAATGAAACGATAGGAGAATTCAGGACCCGGGCACTGCTCCGGCATAACTGTGGACAGATTTTCCCCCATATGTTTACAGAATTCCGAAAGTACAGAAATAGCTGTTGAGCTCTAAGCAGTTTTTGTAAAATTACCCCAGCTCAGAGATGTTTTCATTCTACCCTGGGGACTCTTTGGTGAAATCTAAATAAGTGGAAATGTTCAGCTATTTTGGAGTTCTCCTTGTGCTAAATAATATTCTGTAGATTGGATTAAAAGCAGGAAAAAAGTAGATATTTTCACATTCACATAAATCAAAATGGCTGAATGTTTAAAACAAACAAAAAAGTGCCTTCGGTCTAAAACCAATTACGGAAATTCTTAGCCAGAAGGGATAATTTATTAGATCATTCATAATGAGCACAACATGCAAATGAAAACTGGTGTCCCTGACCTTAGCTACCACAAACACTATGATGTTTTCTATTTATAAAAATGATCACAATAAGGTTTGTGGAGGGCCCGTGGTAGGAGGATCAGGGCAAGGGTCCACAAAAATCCTGCCTGATCAACCCTGATGGCAAAGATAGTTGGCTACGCAGTGTGACAACTATGGGTAACTTTTCTTTCTCTTGTGATTCTTTCTATTCATTAACTTAACTGGTCCTTAGGGATTATTTTTTAAATTAATTAAGTCACAAAAGCAAATTGAGAACAACGCTATTCACCTGATTAGCTCCCACTCATTCTTCAGATAGCAGCTCAAACAAAATTTCCCCAGAGAAGCTTTCTCCAACCATAAACTCCCAACAAAATCAAGCTAAATATTATATATTAAAACCCCCAATCAGTTTCTCTCCCTTCCTTAGAATGGAATCCCCAGAAGAGTAGAAACAATGTCTATTACACTCACCATGACATCCCCAAGCCTAATCCTTAGTGGATACTCAGCAAACATTTATTGAACGAACGAATGAATGAATGGAGAAAAGAAAGCTATCCTTAATTTCTTTTAAAAATTTTTTTTAATTTTATTTATTTGTCAGAGAGAAGGAGAGAGAGAGAGAGCACACAGGCAGGCAGAGGTGGAGAGAGAAGCAGGCTCCCTGCCGAGCAAGGAGACCATGCGGGACTCGATCCCAGGACCCTGGGATCATGACCCGAGCCGAAGGCAGCGGCTTAACCCACTGAGCCACCCAGGCGTCCCCTTAATTTCTAAATAATATAATTGCATTGTTAGGAAGATGTTGACTGCAGGTAACTCAATATGCAACTGAACTTCATAAGATGTCCAGAGGCAGACGTTTCCAGAGTAGGTTAACTGAGCAGCCCAACCATGCAGGGCACTGAGTCTACTTCACTGTGAGTCTCTTGGTTCTCTATTCATCATCACAAGATGGCTGCCACAATTATGAGTATATATCCTCACAAAAGTGGGTTTAAACCCAGTAAATGTAGAAAGAAGAGATCACGTCTCAAACATCAGCCTCTTATTACAGAAGAAAATCCTCAGAAATCTACTGAAGAGACTTCTCCCTCAATTCCCACTGGCCAGGATACATCACAATGCCCTTAGCTTCCCTGCAAGGAAGACTGCAAAAACATGTGTCTGGCATGTTCCATGTCTATACTAATAGGAGGGCTCTATGACCAAAAAGAAAGGTAGACAGCATCTACTAGGTAGCGATCAAGACTCTGCCAGAGGGACTTAGGATTATATTCTCTATTCACCACTATTTTTAAAAATATATAATTAAAACACTTATACCATAAGAACATGGGAAGAACATGTTCTGCACATAGTTTTTCCTGGTGCAAAGAGGCAGAGGAGCAGGAGAATCCAAAAATGCTTCATGAGTAATGACACCAATGTATGATAAGTAAAGAACCCTGTCAGGGTGCCGCCTGGCTATCTCAGTCAGTAGAACATGCAACTCTTGATCTCGGGATTGTTGAGTTTGAGCCCTACGTTGGGTATAGAGATTACTTAAAAATAAAGTCTTAAAAAAAAAACAAAAACGATGATATGACCTTAAAGATTATTTTGAACTTCTATTAGGTCAGAGAAATGTACCAGAAATGTATCCTGTTTCATCTTGCCATCCATAGGCTGAGATTATTAACTGATGGTTGCTGCCCATCAGTGGCTGTCATGATAGCAAAATGGTTTAGTCAGATCTGGAGAAGTAGTACACTATGCTTTTGTCAATTCTTTTATTCCCGAGAAATGTAAGAGCTGCTTTCAAGTACCTATCGGATTAACCAAAATACTCAATGAGCACCATTAATTATACATTGTTGGGGGAATCAAAAGGCATCACAGACTGCTTGACATTAGGTATAGCATCTGATGTATCTTTATAAGATTACTGAGATAATAATATTTATCATAATCATATTAATTTATCATAATTTATAATAAACAATCTTTATAAGATTATTGAGAGGTCAAAAGACGCAGAGACTCAATTCATGTGATGACTGGAATATAGGCTTTTATTTACATGTATTTTATTTATATAGGCTTTTATTACATGAGACTTCTTCTGTCCTGTTAGCTCTACTTCTAAACCTAGGGCAAAAATTTCTCAACTAGCTGCAAAGTGCTGAAATACTCCATTTCAACTTTGTTGGCAGGAATTTGACAAACCTGGGAATAGAAGCTGGTCTGAACCATTGACTAGGAGATGAAGAATGAATTTCTTCTTCAACTCAGAAAGATAGGAACATGAAGGCCCCACTTGAGGTTTTCCCAGATCTGGAAGATTTGCGACTCCACTGTTCTTTGGAATTAATCATTAAACAGACCTGGCAAATTCAACCATCAGTTGAAGCTCACACTGGTATTGTCAGAGTGTTGCAATTATCAGCTCTCCTCAGGATGTGACATCTTTACACATCATGTCTTTTGGGATCATCGGAAATTTTGAGCAGGTAAGGGGAGCAACTTCCTGGAAAATCTGCCTGGTGATTTGGTATTACAGAATTCATGATCTATTCTGTGGCTCTTTCACAAGAAAAAATTGCCAACTGGATTATTTAGGCTTTTTTTCCTGGCTGTATCATTACCTACTATACTTGATTTCTCTTAAACTCATTTCCTATATTTTGCAACCCTTGTTATTTTCAAAAACGTAAAACTTTACTTCTCAATGAACACCCTTCTTTTTCTCCCATCCTTCAAGGCTCCATACATACATTCATTCCCCCATTTCCAGTGATGTGGATGCTGTTCTGTGACTGTGATGGAGGAGCCTCTCAGAATACTTAACACAGACAGCAGTGAAGAATGGTTCATCCACATGTATAAATATTAGAGATGGAAGTGTTCCTTTTGAGAGATTTAAAAATGGTTTGGTTTTGAGGACATGGCCCTTTCCCAAAGTCACTGAAAATATTTGATAAAATTGAAATGTATTTAGGACACCTTTTTAAAAAGCCAGAGAAAAGTATGGAATATGTTTCCTCATGTTGTCCAAAGGCCATTTGCAACAAAACTAACTGAGGAGCTTGTTTCTGAAATGCAGATTCTTGGCCTTCTTAAATGTACTAAATCAAGCTCACATGGGGTGAGATTTCGAAATATGGGCTTTTGAAATTTTTTTTCTCCTTTCTCAAGGTGACTCTTACCCATCATTAGATAATTGCTAGCATAAGGCTTTTCAGGTCTATCAACCTCCCTTGATTCATCAATCAGTCAGAAACCAAGAAGGTGAATGGATGATCAAAAGGAGGCCAAAGAAAGTGTTCCTAGATACAAGGCTTGTCATGGCTGTCACTCTAAGTATCTTGTGCCATGGACATCTTTGGCAAACCAGGAAGCCAGTAATACATTCCTTCTCAGATTCGCTTTGCCCCAAAAGCATAAAATTAAATACATATGATTATGAAGAAAATTAATTATATTAAAATATAATTCTATCTATGGATACCTTTGGGATCTGGGAACACCAGATTAAGAATCCTGGAAACAAGGGACAAAGGAATCCAAATACCAGAACCTGCTAAGTGGGAATGACAGATCAGATTTGGTTGGACGCTATCTGATGTTTGCAGCCTAATATAGGAATAATTGCAGCAGAAGACTCTAAAAATGCTTAAGAGAGAAGAGTCATTAAAGGTGGAAAAGTGTTTAAGGATGGAATCCATATGAAAAGGATAAAATGCATACCCTATTCTCCTCTGTCTTCCATCTCTCTCTTTACACTTCCCCTCAGCCCACACAAATGGAAAATACGCCTCTAGTCTAAAATCCATACCTTGGTCCTACATCTCCCTCTAGCTACCATGGTACCTCTCCTTTTTTTTCTTAGCAAAGTTGTCTAGAAAAGTTGTCTGAACTTTACTCCTCTCACCCATCATCTGCCTTCCCATTTCACCATTAATGTTGTTTCTACCAAAGTCACCGACGTCTGACACTGCCGACCACTCCCTCCACTTACAGTTCACTAATTTAACTTCCTAGTTCCTCTTTTGCTGGTTTTCTCACTGCTACAGATGCTCCTTTTAGTCTCTCCTTCATGGGTTCCTGTTTTTCCATTATCCCCAAAATGTGTCTCATCACTAACTTTTGTCCTCAATCATATTTCCTTCACTTTCCTTCAAATTTTATCTGTCCCTCCTCCTGATTCCCACATACTGCCTTATTTTAGGCCTCCATCTTTATTACCAATTATTTATTGCAACCATTTATTGCCTCCCTGTCTTCAGGTTCCTTTCCAATCCATTCCTACCCACTCTCAAGGAAGAGGCATTTCTCCTCTTTGGAACTGACCTTTCCCTTGGTTTTCAAAGCATTGTTTGCCCTAGTTTTCCTTCCAAATATCATCTTGGAAGCCACTTCTATCCAGGTGAGGTATCTCTCTGTGTGTCCCTGTAGTACCCTGAAACCTAGCAACGCTCTCAAAATTGTCCCACCAATGATCTCCCCCTTCTAGACTATGGGCTCCAGGAGGGTTCACAGGACTTAGCCTGGGCCTTCTATGTCTCTCCTCCAATCACACATATAGAGGGTTTCAAAAAATTCCTCATTAAATTAAGACAATTAATTATCTTAAGGAAGGAACAACAAAAAATTGATTTTTAAAATGAAAAACAAACAAACTGGGATAACAATAAGTTCTACCACTCATTCTCTGCTTCTTTGGTCAGTAAATACTGTAAGAATGTTTATGCAATGACATATAACAATAAAGGACATAGTAAGAAGAAAGAAATGGTTAATCATATTTTCCATTTAGACATGGCCAAATAAAAAATCTCTGAATCTCCTACCAGCAGATGACTGACACACTAGATTCACCTCATTCATGCGCCTTTTCATTCATTCAACACATAACTTTGAGTGGCTACTACATGCCAGTATGTAAGGCAACAAGGATTCAGTGGTAAAACAAATGTTCACAGTTCCACCCTCATGGAACAACAAGTGTAATGAAAGACTAGATAATAAACAAATCTATGCTTTTATAAGCCATGATAAGTGAAGGAAAACCTTCCTAAAGGATCTACTGGACAAAGGAAAATGCACATTCTATTTCTAGGAAGTCCTTTGAGAGTCCTGAGTCCTTCAAGAACTGAACTGGCCCTTCTGTGAGTCATAAATATTTCTTTTGTCCTCTTAACTGAAGGCCTAAGCTGGAAGTAACCTAAAAAGTTTACTGTTTTTCTTCCCTCCAAACAGTGGTCTTGACCCTCCAAAGAGAACACCCTCATTACATGAGGAGTGCCCCTTTCCATTAAAGTCTGGAGTGAGCCTACCCTTCTTCACAGGCTGTATTTCCATTGCCTGAATCCAACATGGACTTCCACAATCAAGGCCCATCACTGTCAGCATGGTGGGAGAATAAGGGAGGGTTCCTTTTAGAAAGAGACATTTACGTGGCCTAATTTTCTTTCCATTGCCTTTACTTATCATTCTGAAAATGTTACTACCTCCTCAGGCCAACTGGACTCATTGGTTCAGCCTGATTTTCTTGAGAGCCACAGAGAGCTCCATCTCTTTGAGGTTAGCATGGTAGTGGGGGAGAAAGATATGTGCTCCCCTGAAACAAAGAGTCAAGGAAACTGTGACGCTGGCTCTTGCTCTTCTCTTCTTCCTTCCTTTCATGCATTTGGCTTCTACCCCAACCTCCTGGAGTTAGCATATATGACACCAAGAAAAGGAGAGAAAGGAAGAAAGGAGCAGAAAGAACAAAAAAGAGGGGAAGAAAAATTCAAATAGCAGTAGAGTAGTTAGTAGAAATCATAATTTTTCATTGGCCTTCTCATGAAAAAGAATAAATTCAGACACTGAGATGAATGGTATCACCAGCCCCTCTACTCAACCCTCTAGTTGAGTAATTGTTTGTTAAGCACCTGCTATGCACTGACAGTGTCCAATCCTGATACTGCACAAAGAACTCTTTAATTGTTCAACACATTGAGATTGGGAAGGGGTAAATGGCGTATATGTCCCATATTTCCCATCACCAGTCAAGCCAGTGGTTCTCAGCCATGGCAGCATTTTAAGGTCACCAGGAGAGATTAAAAAAAAAAAAAAAAATAGCCATGCCCAGACCCCACCCTCAGAGATTCTGATTTATTGAGCTTGGGTGGGCCCAAATCATCAGTAATTTTTTATTGGGGAAAAGGTGATTTTAATGAGTGGCCAGGACTGAGATCATTGGCCTAGGCAACATGTCAGACCATTCTGAAAGGTAATCAGTCTAGATCTTCCAAAGTCTTAGGAAGAAGCCTTTCCTATATGGACAACACTCTGATATTTTGCAGTAATTCCTGTCTCTCCAGCTCCTTTCCTTAAGCACTAATCTTGACTCCCAGAATCACCATATTTCAAAACTCTCCTGAGGATACAAGGCATGGACAGTGTGCTCTGTTTAATAACGGGGTTCTCCACTGGTTACATCCCAATCAATATCTCTATCCTTCTTCTCCAAGCTCCTCCCTTCACAAGTAATGTATATCTAGGACAGGATGAAATCTCAGTTTCTGTTGGTAATCTATTTAATTACATTACTCAGCCACCAAACCTACTCCTGTAAAAAAAAGTCTTAAGAGATATTTTTTTCTGAGCCAGAAAGGAGGGGACCATGACACTCCCTCCCAGTTTTAACCTGGTTTTGGAAGGAGCATTTATTTGAATGACAATGCCTTTGAAAATAATATTCCTACTTCCTTGCTGGGCCTTCCTTCTTGGCTGAGCAGGTGTTCATCAGGAAACAAAATCTCATCCTTGCTGATGGAACTGGCAGTGCCTTCTAAGTAGGCCAAAGAATTTGGAGCTTGTCTAACCAGAAATTCTTACCCACTCCCAAAAAATGCATATCCTGTTCGTCCAAAGGATGATAATTAGCACCTGCTTCCACCACTGAACTCCTGTGGGATCTGGCATGTTGCTCTTATAGTTCCTCTGGTTCGTCTTGCCACTTTTCCCTAATGAACTACGTCAGTCACATGACATGCCACCTAATCTACCAGACAGGGTGTTGCAGGACTCCTTGGACCTAGGTGTGACTACCCCAGCAAAACCATTAGAGAGAGCATAAGAAAGGATGTAGCTGGAACTTGTCCAGGGACTTAATCCAATTAGCTTGACAGCCATAGATTCCTTTCCAGAAAAATTATAGCTTCATAGAATATTGAAGCTAGAGGGACTTTAAAAATTACCTCATGCAGATATGGTTTACATTTGGGGACTCATTGCCTCTGATTAGAATCTGTTGAAAGCAACGGACCTTCTTTCCAGAAAAATGTGCGTATACAGATTTTCACAAGATCACAAACTCCATGGACTGGGTCCACGATCCCTTAATTGAGGAATCCTAATACAGAGTAACTGTTCCCACGCACCAACCCCCCCCCCCACCACGACCACGTGTTATACATAAGGACACTGCAGTCCAGGGAAGCATGAGATTCTCTGAAGAAGTCACAATTTAGTGGTGGAGACACAAGCTTCAAATCCTGATACTAATACCACCAGGCTTATCCAAGAGCACTGTTCTAACACCTCCTTGTAAGATGTTTGGGGCCTTTTTCTAAAATTACTGATCTTGTCTGATGATTCCTATTCGTAGACTTTCCGCTATCTACAGGCTGTGTCTTACTGGCAAGATGGGTAACCATAACCCTTGGACTGAGCAGCCTCTTCTCAGGAGCAACCACTTAACCTACTCAAAATACGTCCAAGCCTAAGCGCTGGGGGGGTTGGAGAGCTTTACCGCCATGTCTTCACTAGAGCACCACCTGGTGGAGCACAGAGATAAATCCTACCTATATAAACAGGAGATGCCCAGGAGGTAGAGTAGCACTGGCCAATACTTTCTTATCTGGTACCAGGAGAACATATCCAATTTTTTTGTATAAGTGTTCTTAATTTTTGCATAAATCACTAATTAAAACCATATTCAAAAATTAAGTCATTTCTCTTTTTTCTTTACTTCCTAGCATTTTATATAAAGTAGATACTCTTATCTTCCCTTTTAACAACAGATAAACTCAAAAGCAAGGGCAAAATTTTTTCTTTTGGGGTAATAATTGGCAACCTTATGTGGCACATAGAAATTATCTCAAGTTAGTTGCTTTTTCTTAGTTATCCCATTATCTAGAGGCAGTGAGTTTCTGCTTCTATCTCTGACATCTACACGCGACATAATCTTGGTAAATCATTTAATTGCTCTCATCTGTGACACAGGGATAATCTGAGGCAATGACCATGGCACGCACTTGCTGCATGACTTTGACACATCACCACTTAAACTTCCTGTGCCTCAGTTTCTTCTTTTCTAAAATAAGGAAGACCGTAATATCATTCGTCTCTCTCAAGAGGATTTAATTATATACTTTGTTCAGTTTTATGGCATTTTATGTCCAATGGCTTGATAGCGGCTTTGTAAAAAGAACTTATTTTATTTTTATTCTATTTATTTATTTAATTAATTAATTAATTAATTTAAATTGAGACATATGAAGTGATCAATACATCTTCTCCAAGACATTAATTATTGGGGAATTATACATGTCAAGCACTTAGTATACTGCCAGAGTCACAGTACATACTCAATAGCATTTATTAATACTCAGTGGACAAAACATAGTGGTTAGACTATAACCTCACAGACTGCAATATCACATATGAAACTGGTGTAATATTAAGACCTAGAAAAAAATCTGATGTGAGTGAGGGAAGGGAACCAAGGGAACCAAGTTCACTCACTTTCTTCATAGATGATGAAACCGAGGCTCAGAATTATTGAGGGCACATGGCTATGACAGGCAGTTTAGAACTAAAATCCAGGATCCAAGTTTTTAGTTCTATCTCTCAGCAGGACAATCAAATGAGAAAAAAGGAAAACGCTTTGAGGAATTAAATGCACAGTACAAGCCTTCTTATCAGATCATTTACATGGGTCTCTCAGCTTCAAATACTGAAAGGAACAAATTTCCAAAGCCCCAACCTCACCAGCCATCGGTTACACCTCCCCTGCCTGGAAAGTCCAGGAGCAATGCCCATCTCCATATGTGGTCAGACCTATCTGTCCTAGAACGGATGCTCCAGGACACATGGTATCGTCCCACCAGAGGGCCTGGACCTCCTCAGGCCCAGAAGCTTAACAATGCTGGGGTTAGAAAACAGTAATTAGCAGGGCACAAAGCCTACAGCTGACAGGGAGAATACAGGAAGATTTTCTAGGAAGTTTAAGTGTTAGGGCCCTCATTGCAGATGCCCCTCCAAGCCCTGGAACAGACCTCAGAAATGGTTTGTATTGTCTTTTGATTTTGCAAATTTTTCAAAAGAAAGATATTAGTAATCATAATTAATAAAGACTGATAACTGCTTTCCACTCCGACTTCTGCTCTATTAAGCTTCTCTTTGTGTTAGGTGATACTGAGTGGGGGTTTTGAGGGTCTGCATAAGGGAAAGGCGAACAGGGATGTATATTCCATTTTCATTTAGTGGGAAGTAGTTAAGCAGTTCATAGTCACTTATATAATGTACAGTATGTGATTGTTTTCTTCCCCAGCATAGGAACAGGCCCCTGAAGTATGTCCACTGCCAATTACTACTGTAATCTCATCTCTTAATGATAATAAGGTACAGGATCCAGGTCATGTCACACCATCTATGCGTGGCACCTGACATGGGAGCTTGGGCAGTGGAGGAGAAATAAGGCTTGAATGTAGGGAACCAGAAGACACACTGGGGATTTACGAGTGGAGGATTCCATTCTCATGGAGAACCTGTCGACATGCAAGAATGCAGGTTCTATCAGAAAATACTCTATTTCTCAACATAAACAATGACAAATGTGCCTACCTAATTTTTTCTTCTTTCTTGATGAGGAACAAGTGAATCAGAATTTCTGTGTAAGACACAAACCTGTCATAGTACTAAAAAGAATGGGTTTACTTGTGCATGAGGTGGCATGTTCTGGGCATTTCGTCAACAATAAAAAAATTAATTCTGATCAAGCATGCTAGGCTAAAGACTAAATCATCCTTCTATTCTTTACAAGAAAAACATTACCAAATCCATTTCTACACAAAGAGGCAGTGAGTGGAATGTACGCAAATGTATAGGAAAATGCATAAAGCAGTTGATTTAAAAATCCTTTTACTTTTTGTGATTTTATATTTGAGACATGTTCAGTTATTTCAAATTTGTAATTTCTGATAATTTAGTTTTTAATTATAAATAAATGTTTACTTCATAGCTATTTCTGTCATTATTTCTTTTTCTACTCTAACCCCTGGAGAAAATATTATATAAACTTTAGTCCATAAAACCTGCATCTATATCCTGGGCAGGGGAAAAGAGAGAGAAGGCATGAGGGAAATGGCGGAGGGACAAAGAAAGACAGAAATAGAAAGAAAGAAGAAAGGTCGCACAAGGACAAGAGTCAATCTTGATGAGATCAGCCAGTCTGAATGTGCCTTCACCTTTGAGTAAGTCTCTTATCCACACCCCCCTTCCCCAGCAGACAAATGTCTTTTCTTTGCATCCAATTTCTGATTTTTCCCTAACTAAAAAAAAAAAAAAAAAAAAAAAGGAAAGGGAAAGGAAGAGAGGGAGGGAAAGAGGGAGGAAGGGAAGGTATTCTGATAATGAATTCATTTTGCCAACTTGTGCTTAAATACTACTAGAAGACATCAAATACTACTTTTTTTTTTAACTTTCTCAGGGTGAGTACCTCAAATGCTGCCTTAGCTTAGTTAGAAAATGTCCCCATTATGGGCAAGAGTCAACAGGATTACAAGGCATTCCATGAGAAGACCTGCCACAAGAACAAGGAGATGAAGATGGCTAACAAGTAAGCCTTCAAAACTAAGGTTCTATAGAATATTAAGAAAAACAGGTAGTGGCATTATCATGCCTTGGTTTCTACTGTCTTTAGAAATGTCAACCCACCTCTCATATATATTCTAAATAATAATTTATTTAGTGTCATTTTTAAAAAATTACACAATGTTTCCTCTTTAACTTCCTTGTGATCTTTAATATGCTATTACCGTTGGGGAAAACAGAATGTAATTACATAACAGAAGCCTGCATCATCCACACTATGCTACTCTTACCAAGCAGAATCATATATCTGAAAACAGATGCATAATGAGAAGAATCTTTGCCTCAATTACAGTGACTTCACTTGGTCCCTTATCTCAATTAACTATGAAAAAAGAGAAAAGACATCTTGATTCTATGAAGTGGTCACAATCCTGGAAACACTGGCAAAGAGCCAGTAAATGATTTGTTGATCTTACATGAAAATACATATTGTCATTCTCCCTACTTCATGGCTCTGGTATTTTGGAGTACCACAAGAAAATTGCAGTTTTGAAGTTCAACACAATAGCTTGCAAAGCATTAATACTATATAGCATTCTACTGATGAGAGAGTGCAGAATATAAGATTTTTGGATATGAGCAACCGTATGATAAAGAAATATGCAAGGAGAGAAGAAATGTCATCTTCTGGCCTGGTGCCAGAAGCTGAGATAGTAGTCTTATGGAGCTCTACCCACTCAGCAAAACTCAGTGTTGCTCTAAAGTTTACTGGATATGGAAGGAATGTCCCCAAGTTGATGAGGGAAAGACAGGGAAGACCTCCCCAGGGACTTCTTACTCCATGCCTGTGGTTTCTCTGGGAAGGACAGCTTCATGCTTCACTGTCTTCCTTAGTCATGGCTTGCTTGACTGCAAGAAATAGAAACCCACTCCAACAAGCAAAGCAATGGAATAACATTCAGCAGAGAGAATTAGTAAACTATTGCTACACACAACTACATGGTAAATTCCACAAGCACAATGTCAAGCAAAAGATTCCAGAGACTGAATTGTTCATGCTTTGGGATTGCATTTATATAACAATGCCAAACTAATCTATAGTGTGATAACTGAGAGGAAGTCATTGCACTTGTCCAAGTCGCTTGGACAGAGCAGGAGCAACAGAGATGGAAGCAAGCTGATGGTTCTGACAGTTCTCAGAAAAGAACTGGGCCTGGAAGGCAATGCAAGAGTTGCACCTTCAGGTTTCCTTTCTGAGCAAGTAGGGGGTGGTGCCAGGTAGTGCCTGTTGGCCAAGGGTGGAGAGCCTTGTGTCAGCACTAACTCCTGTCCCTCCAGCTCCTCTCCTCTCATTTATCAATCAAGTCAGAAGCTCTGACAGTGTTTTTGTTTTACGGCCCACCAAAGGCAGTGCTCTGTACTGGGGGAGTGGGGACCCTCAGAGAACCTCACAATCCAGTTAGAGGAAATTGAACACTAAAATAGAGCACAAATAGAAACAGAACAAGCATAATTTAATAAGCTCTCTGGAATAAGACTCAATCTGGTAGAGTTATACCATTTGAAGGAAGCTAAAGATACACACTCAGAAAGAGAGAGAGAGAAACATTAGTATGGATCAAGAGTCTAGCAAGAATGTTAATTTGGAAACATTTCATAAACTTTCACAGAAACATAAATCATTTCCGAGGACCCTGGGGGTCTCAGTCGGTTAAGTGTCTGACTCTTGATTTCAGTTCAGGTCTTGATCTCAGGGTCATGAGTTCAAGCCCCATATTAGGCTCCACGCTGGGTGTGAAGTTTACTTAAATAAACAAACAAATAAAACATAAATCACTTCAATAATTGTATCTGCTCTTCACACATGAAGAGGTTAGAATCAGCAAGGAAGTCAAAAAGACTTCATGAAGGTGAACAATAGAAAAGATAAAGAGATCATGGAGGAGAGGAAGGAGGCAAGAGGGGTCTACCAGTAACCACTCAGTGACTTCAAGTGAAAGGTATACCCAAAGTTTACACAATCTTTGCTAACCAATTGCATGCATGCTCTGCTACCATCAACATCTGCACCAGTGTGCCCTGCCACATATTATGGCCATAAACACAAAGCAGTGTTTGCATGGGGAACAGCAGGGCAGGGATAAGGGCTGGAGGGTAGAGTTCACAACAGATTGTTAAATTATGATTTAACATTAGATGAGAAACTAAATCGATGCTCTAGACCCAGTCCTAGGACATTCTTCATCTGCATGCCTTTTAAACCACTAGCAGAAAGAGGCTGAGGCACTCAGAGTGGACTCTTCAGGAACAATAAAGGTTTTAGGGTAACAGCAGAAATCTCAGAGCTATCAGAAAGTACAAAGCTTAAGAATAAACATTACAACTAGTAAGCTTGGCAATTTATTTGCTCTTAAATATTTTCCCTGTCCTTCCTCTACAAACTTCACTTACTAGACTTGCTTGCCAACTAACTTCTGGCTTGGTTTAGGCAATTAAAGGCACTGGGGAGACTGGAGAGAAGGGGGAAGGAGAATGAGAGTGTTTCTTCCCTTTTCTCTCATTGACTGTACATCCTTTCTGGTTTTTGCTCCTATCCTGAAGCCTCTGCTGTCACTTACCTCCAGTGGGAGGTTCTGATCATTTCAATTCTTCTTTTGCCTTCCTTGCCCTACTAAGACCAATAGCAGCTTCAAGTTTTTGTCTCAGTGGCCTTTGTTTGGTTTTTCAGTTCTTACAACACCACTGTAACTAGTTCTCCATATTAACTCCTTCTACTAGAACACCCTGCCTGGCATCTGTGCCCATAATTGAACTATGACTGATACCATTGGAAAGCACATCTGCCATAGTATATGTGGTTATCAAGCTACTGCCCCACAAAAATTTCCCTCAGAAGTTACTGGAGAAAGTTACATGGAGACATGGAGGGTGGTTTAGAATTCCATTTTCATTGTTTTCATATATTTAAAGGAAGCTAGAGAGTCCTGGAAGAGACATCGGAGAGCACTGGGGAAAATGACAGAGCTGATGAGATGTCCAAGGAACTCTGGATTCTGTTGTCCACATAGAGAAGAGGGACAAACATCCTAAAACAAGCAACCTGTGGGGGACACTATTAGGTACCAAAAGCATAAGGGTTTGTATGGTGTGTAACAGGGGAGGAATAAAGTGAACTGTGACTTGGAGCACACTAGGCAAATGTCATGACAGTAGAATGTCTCACCTGGGGGGTGAAAAGGCCTTCTCCTTGAAGTGGCTCATAGGGAAAGGCTGAGAATCTGAAGGCACTGTAACAAAGCTCCCCCAAAGGATGTAGGTCCCCTCATGGCTACCATCGTAGCTGTTAAAGATGATAGAGGACTTCCCAACTTGATTACGAATCTTCCATTTTCAGAATGGAGAGTCCAAAAATCAGGACCAGTAACCACTTGATTTGTGGTCAGTCTCAGGCTTAATGGGCTGGTTCCAGGCCTGTTTTTCCACAGATCCATTCTTCGTATTTCCTCTGACTGACTCCTTTCTTCCTTCCTTCCTTCCTTCCTTCGCTCTCTCCCTTCCTTCCTTCCTTTAGATTTTGACACAGAAAGAGCAAGAGAGAGAGCATAAGCAGGAATGGAGAAGGCAGAGGGAGAGGAAGAAGCAGATTCCATGTTGAGCAGGGAGCCCAAAGGGGCTCGATTCCAGGACCCCGAGATCATGACCTGAGCTGAAGGCAGACACTTAATAGACCAAGCCACCCCCGGTGCCCCCTTCTGATCTGTTCTTTATCTTGGAAGGAGGGGATTGATCCTGTCATGTTGCATTGTCTAGTATCCTACATCAGCTGGTTCTGATGGGTATGGCCAATGGGAGCCATTACTGGGAGATTAGAGGGAGACAGGAAGAGGAAAACCAGGATATTTCTCCCCTTCCTTCTCTGCCTTGGGCAGCATCCCTCCCATAGGGTGCATCTTCCTGGTGGACTTTCTATGTGGCCTGCTGTAGTTCCATCTTTTGCCATGTGATCCCAGTTCTTTATTGGCTGCCAATAAAACCACCGCTTCCCTCTGTCCTTCCAGCAGGGGTGGTAGAGGATTCCAACTGTTACTCATTTCTGGGTCGCTTCATTGTACTTTGTTTGGTTTCCAGATTCTATCACTTGTGTAATGGATTTCTTGCATTGTATTACTTCTGTTTTAAATAATCAAGTGGTTTCTGATCCCTAGTTAGACTCTGACTAATACACTAACTGAATTCAGATGCCACATAGGCTAGAGAGAATTGCAACAAGCAAAGGGGTATCAGGTAACTACAGCTCTTGATTCCAGATCCAAAAAACAAGATTCATACCTCTTTCCTGAGATCCACTGCGTGGCTAATTCTCTTCCTTCAGTCTTTCCAATCAGAAAGCCTCAAAACAAGTTGTCAAAAATTTCACCTTTTAGTGTTTTTCTTCCTGTATCTGAGAACTCCAAATAGTTGTCTTAAAACAAGTTATTTCATTATGTCTCCTACTCTGTTTTATACGTAAGGGCATGGTGGAATTTCAAGGCTCAGAACATTTAGGCAGCTGTAGGTCTCAATGGCTCAATAGGTCAGATTTTAACATTATTATGCACTGACTTTTAATTTAACCTTAATTTAACTTTTAATTAAATTTAAAAAACTAATATGCAATAAAATTGACTTTTTTTAGTACACAGTTCTGAGAATTGTAACATATACAGATTAATGGAACCACCACCACCACAAGAATTGAGAAAATTCCATCATACCAAAAAAACCACCATGCTACCCCTCTGTGGTCATACTTTCCACTCACCCCTAATTTCTGGCAGCCACTGATCTAGTCATCCATCTCCACAGTTTTCTCTTTGTGATAATTTTATATAAATGGAATCATACCATAGGTGATATCTTGAGACTGGTTTCTCTCTTCCTCAGCAAAGTGCTTCTGAGACACATCTATGTAGTTGTACGTATGCTAGTTTGTTCCTTTTTATTACTGAGTAGTATTCCATTGTAAGGATTTACCACAGTTTGTTTATCCATTCGTTTGCTGAAGGATATTAGGGTTGCTTAGAGTTTCAGGCAATCATGAATAAAGCCACTGTACATTTCACATACAGATTTTTGTGTGAATGTAAGTTTTCATTTCTCTAGGATAAGCACCAAAGAGTAGGATGGCTACTCTGGTAATAAGGGTATGTTTAACTGTTTAAGAAAACGCCAACCATTTTCTAGAAGTGCTATAGCATCCTGCATTCCTGCAGTTTCAGGTGCTCTGCATCTTTGTCAGCACCTTGTATTTTCCACGTTATTAAAACTTTGGCCTCAAAGTTGTGCAGTAGTATCTCATCAGAGCTTTAATTTTCATTTCCCTAGTGACTAATAGCATTGAACATGCTTTCATGTGCTTAATTGTCATCCCTATATCCTTTTTGGTAAAGTGTCAAGTTTTTTGCCTCTTTTTTTTAATGCCGTACTTGTTTTACTACTGTTGAATTTTACGAGTTCTTTCTACGTTCTGGATATAAGTTCTTCGTCAATATGTGATCTGCACCTATTTTCCCAATCCATGGATTACCTTTTCATTTTTGTAATGGTATCTCTTGAAATAAAAACCTTCTTGACTTTGTGGAAATCCACTTTTTTCTTTTGTGAATTGTACTCTTTTAAAACTTCTTTGCCCGGTTGCCTATTTTGCTCCATGTCACAAAGATTTTCTCCTATCTTTTCTTCTGAAAGTTTATGTGAAGAGTTTGGTAAAAATTACCAAAAGCATTCTGTGATAGTCAAGCGGCTATATCTAATTTACAATAAAGTTATCAATATTTATATCAGTAAAACTTACAATCAACATGTGTGTATATTTCTTTTTTCTGAAAAGTTGGTTGTTAAACACTTACCAGTACAGCACTGCTCTGAGAACACTGCTGTAAGGTAAACCCTGGAAGTTTCAGTCATGAATATTGCACTTTGGTTCACCTGGATTCTAGTTCTATGGGTACCATCTACTGGTTAACTTCATGTGAGTTACTTAAACTTGCACGACCTTAGTTTATATATATGTAAATCAGGTAAATAGGCATAACACTGACTTTGTGAGGTTGTTTTATAGAACAAATCATCTCAGTTCTGCATAGTGCTTAACACTGTGCCTGGCACACAATAAACTTCAAAAAATGGTAATTACTGTATATTGGCTTGTTATTTCAAAACCTAATGTTCATAATGATCACAACTGTATTATTTAAGAAACGTTCTATTTTGTTCAACATATTTTATCTAAAAAGACAAGAAAATAAGCAATGTTTTAGCTTGATTTTCATCCATGCTTAAAAATTTAACTGCTTAGGCACATTTTAAAAAGGACATAGTAGGACATAGTATATGGAAGTTGCCTAGAAATTCCCTTAGCTAACAAACACAAATTATTGCGATTGAGCTTCCTGGCTCCCAAAGTGTGTTCTAACACCAGCCTCATCACATCCCCACAACCAAACCTCCATTGACCATGAACATTTCTGTAACTGTTGACTGATTCAGCCATGAGCTCTTTCTGTTTTATAGCTGGCCTTTACAAATCAATTTAAGCTTCCCAAGGTCATTTTGATCTCAAGGGAAACTGACCAGCCCAAGGGCAGTCTAAGGAACTTCTCTGTTGTCCTTATTAACCTGTAACCAGCAAGCTGGTTGCTTTTCCTGTTTGCCAGTTGCCTTTGTAGCAAAATGTTCCCTCCCCTCAGACACCCTCTGAGCCTTACTCTGAGGTAGGAGCAGGATAACAGGAAGTGGGGGAAACTGGTTTGTGCTGTAGTCAACAGTACAGAGGTTAATGTGTCGCTAAAGGAAGGTTCAGAGAAAGAACAACCAAGATAACACAGTCCTTCCCATGGTTTTGAACCATCCCAGTGCTTTTGTACTAGTTTTTATGCAGAAATACTTTCCTAATGGTTTTGCCAAACAAATGCACAGTATATGCACTGGTTTGTATCTGTACATGTATTCATAGCCACATAGATATAATGTGATTCTGTGTTAAAAAGACATTTAATGATTAGTTTCTTTTGCATCAAAGCCAAAAGAATTTGCAATTTGATGCATGTGCTTAATAGAGTATATATTTAAAAGAATTGATTTGCCCCTGGACAATAAAGACTTAGCCAAGGTATACATTGCTTCTCTCATACAAAGTGTCTGGGAGCAAACTAGATAAATCACTGGATAATGTATGTAACTCTCTAGATGTGACACGGTCAGCTTATTAGAATATGTAATAAACAGGATATGAATTATGGAGAAAATGTTTTTATTTGACTTTGGGATATATTACATGAGTAATTTCCTTGGCAAGAAATTATCTGTCCTCCTTATGGGCATTTCCTTTTGGTTATGTAGTTTGTCATTGTCAATGCCCAGAACTGAACATAGATACACAAAATGACCTAAGCAGTGCATGATACAATGGGATCAACATTGCTCGGGCAGTTTAATTTTCATAAAACGCCTAGAATTGCATTAGCTTTTTAGATAATTTAATTAAGAAATAATTGAATGTGTAGACAACTAAAACTTTAGTGATTTACCACTGAAGCAAATTACCTCATAATTACTTATGTAACTGAGATTTTGGTGCCAACATTGGATTTTCCATCTATCCTAATTAAATTTAATTTTGTTAGTTTAAGCCTACTCCACTAGCCTATTGAAATCTTTTGAACTTCTAGCCTATCAATATTATTTCTCTCAATTTCATGCTTTAATAGACATTTATGTTTTTTTTAAAAAAAATTTTTTTTTAAAGATTTTATTTATGTATTTGACAGATAGAGATCACAAGTAGGGAGAGAGGCAGGCAGAGAGAGAGAGAGGAGGAAGCAGGCTCCCTGCCAAGCAGAGAGCCCGATGCGGGGCTTGATCCCAGGAAGCTGGGATCATGACCTGAGCGAAAGGCAGAGGCTTTAACCCACTGAGCCACCCAGGCGCCCCAGACATTTACGTTTTAAAGGATGTTCATTATTTTTGTCTACTCAGAATCCCTCTTTTTGTAACAAAAATTTCAATTTTTTTTTTTTTTTTAAGAACCATTCTTCTTTATTCTCTATCCAAGTACTTTAGATGGAGCTCATCCAATGCCCTGGCTCCATGAAGGGGAATGTGATTTTGGCCAGCTAATTAGAATATTCTATCACCCTGGTCAATCATTATTGATTTGGGATTAAATACATGACTAAGTCAGGCCATGAAAATCATCTCAGGGCTTCTGCTGGGATTTATTCTCTTCTGATGTTACTAATCTGATAGAATGTAAGAATGGAATCATGAGGATCACCTTTAACATCAATGGAGAAGCTTATATAACATAACACCAACAGAAAGGAAACAGAGTCAAGAGACGATGAGAAAGACAATATTTTTATCATATCAGGCAAATTTTATAATCTAAGCTGTGCTTGTAGCCTCACGCCTGAAATTTTTTGGTTGAGTTTCTGCCACTTACAATTAGAAGAGCATTACCTCTTTATTTTTCCAGCTCAAATGCCTCATTATCATGTTGAACTAGAAAAGACTATAGCACTCTCAAGAGTTTGATCTTTGTTGAGATTCAATTCAACGTTGTGTTCATATTGTTCTATTAGCTATGAATATATCTATCATCTGCCAGTTTCCATCTTTCTATCTTGTTCCAAGAATATCATAAGACTCTCACAGGGATTTTGATAATGGATCACCGACATGATATCTACTTGTCCAAAAACATGTTTGAAAAAATAAAAGAGGCAAGCATGTCATGACTCCAATTTCTTTCTCAATTTTTTGTAGTTTAAAATCCTGTTTTCCTTCCAAAAAAAATATTAAAAAAAAGAGAATGAGCTATAATCCTCTTGTATATGTAGCTTTGGCAAACAGGCAAATCTAGCTTCCTACCTCATAATCACCCAAGGGTCCAGAGCCTCCCTTTATCACCTTTATAGGGTCAGGGGGCAGAGATGTGACTAGGCTTGGCCAATCACAGCTTCTCTCCAAAGACTCGGGATTTTTTACTAGTTTATACCAAGATAAAGGTATGGTTGTTTGCTCCTTTCAATTATACAACACAAACTTGGCTTTTCCTTCTATAAAATGGGCCTCCAACTTTCTGTTGCCTACAAACTAACTGATACATGAAATATTATTGTTTTTCTAAGAGCTTTCCAATGACCCAATGATCGTTCTGTCCAAAGATCAAGCCTATAAATTTTCCCAGGAATTTCTTTAATTCATTGGTGGCTCTAACCCATCTTTTTCTCTCCTGGGAGATGTGTAGACATTCCATCTTTTCTATAGGAAATCTCTCTCATGTAGGAAACTCTCTTACTATCCATGATTTCCTTAAAGTTGGTGAGAGAATTCTACATATCACATGCTGTTCCAATACCCCTGGATGGATTTCACCTGAAGATTTATTTGAGTGTGTAAAAAATTTGATAATTTTTTCTTAGGTTCTTTCTCTAAGTTGGCTTCAACCGACTTAGGATAGTTTTCAAAGCCCTTTACACTTTAGAAATGATTATTTGTGTCAAGAAAAAAAGAGGAGAAATAAAAGAAGAATGTTAGCTGTTTCTCTAATCTGAAATAAAAAGTTTTGCTTCAGTCACACTAACTTATTACTTGCTTGATCTTGAGCATGTCAGTTTAATCATGGTAGGGTTCAAATCATTAATCCATGAATTGGTGATGGTAAACTCTACTTTTTACATTTTGTTAAAGGAACTACACATAGTAGAAATTAACTAAAGGTAATTTTCTACACTTCCGTCCTTCAAGCAGGACCTCTGTAATTTCTGCCTTCTTGTCCTTGCTGTACACATAGTTCTGAAGGTCTTTCTCTGTGTTTGACATTACCTTCAAGACATAAGGCATTCTAGGATTCAGGTTTCCCTTGCTTAAACTTGAGCCAGAAACAAGCATTATCTTCTTGGTACTGCTCTTAGAAATGAGTTCTGATTTCAGAGAGAAGTTCCCTAAAAACTTGAACATGAGAAGAATAAGCTTGCCACTGAGAGTTTACACTATATAAATTTACTAATGATGGATCAGAACAGAAGTCAGCAAAGTCATCTTATGCTATATGTCACTTGGGTCAATGGTTCCCATACACTGGGAATTCATAAACAAGTAAAATTTCAAAAATGAAATAAAATCCAGGGTTGCCAGGTTATAAATTTGCCAAGAAAGGACATTAGAACAACAAATAATAAAATATCATGAAGGATGAAATCCCTTTCTCCAGGGATCAAGGAGTAAAATGGTCCATGCTAAGCATTTAATCAAATCCTAACAAGCTGTTATGTCAGAGTTCTGCCTAGTCTTTGTGTTGCTGGAAGAGCAATTATGGCATACAGCTGAGTATAACCAGTTTCTTATTTAAGGAAATCCAAGCAGTCACAATTTGAGGATGGGTGTGGACAAGAGCTTCAGGTGCTGGTGATGTAAATAAAGTGACCCTATTTCAGATAATAAAGGAACATCTAGTGACCAAGCTTGTTTGTAGAAAGGCAGCCTTGCTCATTATGAGCCATAGGAAAATGCTTTTCTTCATCCTAATGGACTTAGTTCATATGTTGTAAACTGTACTTTCAAAGGTGCCTGGCTGACTCAGTCAGAGAGCATGTGACTCTTGATCTCAGGGTCATGTGTTTGAGTCCCATGTTGGATGTTGATATCACTTAAATAAATAAAACTTTTATTAAAAATGTAATACTTTCAGGTAGGTATGAGTGTCCTTTTCAGCTCCACAAAAATTATATTGCTTTGTGCAGATTCACTTTACTCATCAACATTCCCTATTTGGCCCTTTAGGCATATGACACTTCTACCTTTAGTTTACACCAGGGATTGATAAAATACATCTCTAAAGGACCGGATAATAAATATATTAAACTTTGTGGGCTATATGGTTTATGTTGTAAATACTCAACTTTGGCATTGTATCATGAAAGCAGCCATAGCAATAAGTGAATAAATGAGTGTGGTTGTGTTCCAATAAAACTTTATATACAAAAATTTGGCCCCCAGGGCCATAGTTTACCAAATCTCTGATCTAGATTATAGTGTTTTTCATAATTAATATTTGATCTTAGAACATGCTATATATCTTTGATGGATGTCAATACATACACAACCTGTCTGGCCAATCAGGAAGATACATGGATTTATCTGTAAGTCATCTGATTGGACTTTCCTCTGGACTCACGGAGTGTCAAAGACCACCTTGAACACTTTACTTTACTTATAGTGCTTACCTCAGGGTGGCATTCCAAACTGAATAAATCAGACTTATGAAAGTGTATAATGCATAATGGAGAAGAAACCATAAAAAACAGAATTTAGAAAAAGCAGCATTTTGAATAAAGGCCTCCACTTGAAATCAGGAGAGTAATATTAAGTAATCAATGTGTCCATAAGAGAGCACATAAATAATTTACTGATAAGCTTTCCCTTGAGCCCTATAGATAATCATTTTTGGGCAATTTGGGTTTTTTTTTAAGTCTCTTATTATTTTTAGAAATCTCAAATCCTTAGGAAAGCTCAAATGAAATTCACTAAAATCGATTTTTCTCCTCTTCTTGGCACACAACTTAATTATAAGTCCCTTGTAGGCAGGTGAAGGCCACATGTTTGAGCTCCTATCAATGGGATGTGGGTGAAGTGAGGTAAGCACTTTCTAGGACAGACTAATAAAGCATCTGTTATTTATGATTCTTCCTCATTTTCTCCTTCTGTAGTAACCACAAAGCCATGTGTTGAAGATGGCAGAGTATAGGATGGAAGAAGCCTGAGCCCTTGAGGTACCTCATGAAAGATATCTAATCAGTAGAACTGCCCAGGACTTCATGGGAATGAGAAGTTTTTACTGCATTAAGTTACTGATATTTGAGATGTGTATTAGCAGCTAACCTACCTGGACAAATACATGGATATATAGCTACAACCTAGTGTCTTGACGGGATGGAGAAAAGAGGAACAGACCAAGGAGAAGAGGGGAAGTATGGCCTGCGCAAAGAGAGAGAGACAGCCCAAGGAAGGGCTCTATCTATGATCCACCCACATCATGGTCCATGTGGAACTGGGAACTCAACAAGGCACTAAGGAGCAACTGACAGTGGATATCTCAGAACAGATGCTCAAGAATATGACTCCTGAAGGGAAGAAGTTCATGTGTGATATGCCTACATATGAACAATCAGAGCAGGAACGATATGTTGGTGTTTCTATAAATGTGTTCTTATTTTACTTATACTTGCCACACACCATTTAAACTTTATCAAGGATCAGTTTCTGTTCAGAGAACCAACTGAAAACCATCACCCCAGGATGACATAATAGATTTTTCAAAAGAGTGTGGTCAGTCATGGAAACAGGGACTAAATGAAAAACAGAGGCCATCACTGGTTATGTCTACGCTAGCATCACCCAAGGAAGAGAAGATCATAATCAGGCATCTTCAGCTATATCCCATTCCACTGGCAAGAACATTCTTAATAAGAAAATGGATGCACAGAATGGCTAGTCATCAGGCTTTTAATGTTTTGATTCTGTTGACAAAAATATTCTTACTGTAAAGTAGATGAATCAGGCTATGTTAGCCACTATTAAATATTTAATTCATCTAGTTCCTCTTGTTCTGATTCCAGAATGTGCACATCATGATGACCTCAGTTTCTCACTACTCAATACTTATAGGATTTACTATAAATTATAATTGGCATTTTAGTTTTATGCCACCTTATGAGTTTGGATAATTCATAAGGTAGCCTAAAAGTTTTATGCATCCATCATATAAACTGGGATAACATAAATTTGGTTCTGAAAGATGCAGTTGTTCTTGGTGAACTAGCAAGTTTAGGTTCCTTAATTTGCAAAGCTGACATCAGACACCAGACTGTGGCACTTCCACCAAGAAAGCAAACACTACCCACTGAGGATTTTCAGCAGATAACCTTTCTTCTCATGTCTTCCGTAAAGCATGCACCACACAAAGCTGATATAAGCACTTTTCTTATTTGTATTTCTATTGTTCTATTTTTCCACATGGTCTTCATGTGGAAGAGGAGACTTCAACAGAAGGTAATAGAACACCCAATTTTGAATAAAGGAACTTCAGGATTAGAAGGCCATCGACACAGACAATCCTTGTGGGTCTTTTGGCTCTATTCTCTCCTCTGTGTTAGCTTGATTCTCATGCATGTAACAGAACTGATTATCAAATAGACACAGCAATATCTAGAGATGGAAAAGACTAGGTCCTTCCTATATTCCTTTTTAAGAGCTATAAAACCTTTCCCAGAAACTTCCTAATGTGCTTCCTTTCAAATTTCATTGGTCAGAATTTTATCATTAATCTATGCCTAAATTTGCATTAAAAATGAGACCACTTCATGTGGCTTAAAACAATCAAAGTCCACCTTCCAGGGTTAGAGATTCACCGGAATCCCTTGGGTTTACCTGAAGCCTTTGACTATAGTAGAAGGGCAGATACCTAAGCAAAATCAGAATTCTGCTACTAAGGAGAAAAATGTAAAAATGGATGATAGGTAATGTGATAGATGTCTACAAATACGGCCACAACTTCCTGTATGTGATTATCACTTCTCTCTACTTTCCCTTCTAATAAATCAAGGCTGGCCTTGTGATATGTTTTGACCAAGTGAATGTGATGATCTTATCTGTGACTTAAGAATCCTGGAAGTTTCCTTTCTCACTCTTTTTCACACTTATGGCATTACATTACAGCTGCCATGTAAATAAGCTTGGAGAGAACTTGTGCAGAGAGAAAGGTCTAGCCAGCCCCTTGTTGTTCTGGCCACCCAAGCTGAGTGAAGCCACCTTCAGACATGTGAGTGAAACTATCTTGAATGTTCTAGTGCAAGCCAAGCTCAAACTTGAATTTATCTGTGTGAGTGATCCCAGATAACACCACATGGGCCATAAAAACTACAAGGGGATAAACTAGCCAATGCCCAGAACTGTGAGAAATAATACATGTTGATTTTTAAGCTACCAAATCAGAGTGATTTGTTCCATAACAACATAACAACAGAGTGATTTGTTCCTAACAGGTAACTGTCTTAGTCCATTTAAGCTGCCCTAATGAACTACCATAACATGGATGGCTTATAAATCACAGAGATTTGTTGCTCACAGTTCTCAAGGCTGGAAGTCCTAGATCAGAGTGCCAGTATTGTCTGGTAAGGGCCCTCTTCTGGGTTGCAGACTTCTTGGTGGATTCTCAAATGACAGAAGGGAGCAAGCAAGGGAACTCCCTTAGGCCTCTTTTATAGGAATACTCATCCCATTTATGAGGACTCTGCTCTCATGACCTACTCACCTCCCAAAGGCCCACCTCTTAAAACCATCACCTGGGAGAGTTAGGTTACAACCAATGAATTTGTGGGTAGACTCATTTAGACCATGGCAGTAACCTTTTAAATGTTCCCCATATTTCTGTATTCATAGGGGACTTACCTCTGCTATCACTTTTTTTTTTTTTTAAATATACGTAGGTCTTCTGTCTTTTTTTTAAGGTAGTATCACTAAGAACATTTAGTCATAAATTTAAAAATTTTTGATAATGTCTTTTCATTTCCTCTGTCATGTTCTTTTAGATTTGTGCACATATTCAGGTTTAGATAAGAAAGCAAAATTACGTTTCTGGAGGAGTATGTATTTCTGGGATTCTTTGCATTTGAGAACAGCTCAACTATGTTCCTTGGGATGAAATGTGAGTCAACCACAGCCCTGGACAAAACCAACCAGCAATGCATCTGTGCACAGGAAGCACTCAGTCATACTAAAATGCCAATTGAACTGAAATTGGCAAGATGCACTGCTACCTCTCTGTCTGTGCCCTTATTTGACCTTCGTGTGGATATGAGCTGATAAACACCCGTATGTTGTCCTTGGATGGTGTGATGGATAGACATTCTTTTTTTTTTTTAATTTTTAAAAAATACTTTATTTATTTATTTGTCAGAGAGAAGGAGAGAGAGAGAGAGCACACAAGCAGGCAGAGAGGCAGGCAGAGGTAGAGAGAGAAGCAGGCTCTCTGCCAAACAAGGAGGCCATGTGAGACTCGATCCCAGGACCCTGGGGATCATGACTCGAGCCAAAGGCAGCAGCTTAACCCACTGAGCCACCCAGGCGCCCCTATATGTACATTCTTTTAAAAGGGCATTTTGATGTTAGGGATAGATCCCTGATGATAAACAGCAATGACTTGTAAATTTAGGATGAGTCTTACTAAGAAAGATAAATTTATGCAAATGTAGAAGCTATTCAGGTTTCTGCATCACCTCATTAAGTTTCAGAACGAAAGACCGCCAGATAGACCTGGTTTATGAATTTAGAGGACTAGAAAGATCCTGGATACACCATTCTCTTTACAATTAGGCAGATCAAAATCTAAGCCACTTACACAAATAGCACTCTCTCCTTTAGAGAATTCCAGGGAATGAACACCCTCTCTTCTCCATGTAACACAAAGAATTGTTAATGGAGACCCTATTCCACTCCACCCCCATTTATCCAGCACAGCACAGACTCAAATGAATTTAAGCGAGTCCTTAATGCCATAATCTCAACCTATTTTATCTTTCTCTGGACTTCATAAATAAAACAGCAATCCTTTCTACCTTCATGTGCTACTTACCAGTAAAGAGGTAAGGAACAATGGAATTCTACTGCAGTGAAAATGCTTGCAGTCGAACACTGAGGACTTGTTATATCATCTTTTATAAAATGCAAAATGTAAAATGCCCACAAATGGAAAAGATTACTGACAAAAACAGCTCCTCTCTAAATCATTGAGCTATTATGTGAGTTATAATCTCTCTGAAGCTCCTCTTTAGGGAAGTGACAAGGTTCAATTTAGCAGTAAGTGCCTTAACGGTAAAAATATGCAAGAAACAGAATGGTAAGTGGGGTAAGAATAGATTACTTCTTGTGCCATCCTGGGTCCCAAGTCACAAAGTAAAGAACCAGAGGCATAAAACTCTTATAAAATTCATTATAGCCATAGTCCTAGCAAGGGAGTTCTTTTGTTAATAGTCATTAACATATTCAGTTGAAATACTAATTTAGTTATTGTATCATCAAATATCTGATTGCAAAGTGATGTCTTTAATCAAGACCACTTAGAGGTAAGCCATATTTTTCATGATTTTAAGTTTCCCTGTTCCATTCATTTGGGCCTATGAAATTAACACCCATTTCTTCATTAATCTTTCACATTTAATCATGTAGCTGAAAAATCACACAGCCTCAAAATCTGGAATAGCAAGAAGTAATTATAATGATGTAATGATAAGTGAAGAAAAAAATCCCAGAAACAAATACCATCTGAGATATATAGACAGTATTTTAAAAACACATATGTAGAAATAAAACTGGGAGGAAGTTCAGCCAAATGTAATAAGTGTCACACATGGATGGGAGTATAGTATGTGTACATTCTTACACGTGTCTATGTTTTATCATTTTCTTTTAACTTTATTATATTTTTTTAAAAATTATAATGCAAAAACCCTCTCTTTCTAGAACGATAGATCAAGATAGAATTGTTGACAAAGGCTATAGACCCAAGAGCCCAAAAAAGAGGGAAAAAAATGGAAAAGGAATATTCACAGATTAAAAGAAATTATTGGGAGTCTATATCCTAAAATCTAGAAACTTCACTTGAATCATTCAGAAGAAACTACAGAGATAAAGGAAAAATAACTAAGCCTGATTGATTTTTATCATTCTCTTTGGAGAAAATCACCTGCATCAAGACTTCAACATCAATGCCAGAGCCCAGATAGTAGGAGAAGCCATGGAGAGTATAGCCTTTGTGGTCAAATGGCCTCAGACTCCTGGCTCTGCTACTTCTAAGGTTTTGATTATGTTCAAGACACTTTATCTGCTCTGAGGCTCAATTTTCTTATCTGTTAAATAGGGGCAAGTATAATGTTTGTCTCAGAAGGTTATTATGAGAATTGTCAATATAGGTAAGGCACTTAATGCAATGTTTGCTTCATATTATTACTATGAAAACATCATCTTCCCTCACGATAAAGAGGATGCGGTTTGCAGCAGTTAAATTACAGGATGGGGAAAAACATGAAACATGTTTGAGTAACATATTTCATAGAATTCTAGGACATTTGCAACTTTAAGCTTTTAAATATAAATATACTGAATGTTTAGCTTGTGAATTTTAGGGAAAATTTATAATATAATAAAGGTGTCTCATTTATGGTCACTGTGAGTACTTCACAGTGTTTTAAGGCTCCCTGATAATAAACATAATTTTATGCTTTGTTTTCCAAACAGATTTTAAAGATCTCACTGATGTCCTGGTAAGTATTTTACAATGGACTCTTTGAGGGGAAACACAGTCTTGATTTGAAGTCTTTGCCAAATTCCATGGGCTAAATACTCCAATCATGGACAGTTTCAATTACCAATCTGAGGTCAGTGAGCCAGCACTTGGGAAGAAATATGCAGAACACCAATTTTTAGTATTGCTAGCATAAAGACACAGTAGACTTACTCTACTTCAATAGTATAGACCATGGTAAAATGTAGTAAAAAATTAACAAGAAATGGGGTTTGGAGAATGTATCACCTTAGTTTTTAATATAATTAATTTAATTATAAGTTTATATGATTTTGTTTTTAATAACGGCTATGTTTAACAACCAGCTCTCAAAATTCCTGAAAATTTAGCAACTGGCTCTCTCAAGCCACTGTGGGCTGCTGGCTGCAAAACACCATTCTGTGCTCATTACTATACAGGACAGGAAGATGAATGACTAAAGAAATATTCAAGCATTTACTAAGTGCCCATTCTGTGGGGATCATGTCCACGAACATTACTTCACTTGATATACATATGCAGTCAAAGCAGGTCATTATTCCATTTTATCATTATTCCACTTTACTGAAGAGGAAATTGAGGCCCAGGGAGGTTAACAAACCAACCAAAGTCAGGGCTATGAAGGGATACCACAGATATCACATACTGAGTCTCCGAAACAGAGCAAGCAAACTTGACAAATGGAAGCAAGCCAAGTTGGGTGTAAAAATCTGAGCAACTGAAATGGATAGGAGCTAAGACCAGCAAAATTAACAGCTGGAATTTTTTGAAACACTAAGTACCAAGCACTATACTGAGTCTTTGCATATAGGAACTCATTTAATCTTCAAAACAACTATGAGGTGGGTATCTTATTATCTCTGCTGTCAGATGAGGAAATCGAGGCTCAAAAATTATCTAAAGTCACACTGTTAGTAAGTGGTGGAGCCGGACTAGAATCCCAGCCAGTCTGTGACCAGAGCCCACATTCTGGTCCTCTGTGAATGCCTCATTGAAAGGAACAACTACTAGTCAGCTTGGGTGTGTTGTTTTATAAAAATGTGGATCAATATAACCAGACCTTCCAATTTATCAAGAAAAAGATGGAAATCTGGACTTTTATGTGACATAGGCTGATCTTTACTTCATTCTGGAAAATTGTGGTCAACAGGTATTAGACTATTCCTTTCTTCCATTATTTTCTCTTTCTTATATAGATGTTGACCCTTCTATTTCTATCCACTATGACTGGTAACATTTTTTTTTAATAACTGTGAGCATTTATATCCATATTTCTACCTCCTTCTCCATTCCCAATACATTCTTTATTTTTGTAAATATTTTTATTTATTTGACAGAGAGAGAGGGAACACAAGCAGAGGGAGTAGGAGAGGGGAAAGCAGGCTTCCCACTGAGCAGAGAGCCCGATGGGGGCTCGATGGGGGCTCGATCCCGGGACCCTGGGATCATGACCTGAGCTGAAGGCAGACACTTAACAATTGAGCCACCCAGCACCACTCCATTCCTGTACATTCTAAAGTTGTTCAACTTCATCTTCTGGCTCAATTATGAATTCTTTGGCTCTAACCATTCTGTAATTCAACCCACTGATCAATTTGGCACTCTATAGAAGTGGTTCTCAAACTTGAATGTCTCAGAGTTACCTGGGAGTGTATCTTAATACACAGATGCCTGAGTCCCACTCCCAGAGTTTCCGATTGAGCATATCTCAAGTAGATAAAAGAATTTGCATTTCTAACAAGTTTTTGGGCGACGTTGATGCTGTTGGTCTGGGGATCACCCTTCAGGAGCCACCGCTTTACCCCAACTCTTCCACTTTTTATACTTATTTATACTTTGATTTTCCTTATAATTGATTGTTTCTGTTCCTTGGTATCAAACTCTGTCATATCACTTTGGCTATATTCATTTAACTTATTTTAAATTCTTATTCTAAAATGTTAATTCTATTTCATTTGCTATAAACTATTCAGGGAGTTTTGTCTTTCTGCTTTTCTTTTTCATATATGCAGTCTCTCTATACACATACATATATATTTTGATATTTCTATTTCAACATATTGTGTGTTTATAAAATATACACACATATGCCAACTCTTCTGTGATCTATTTCCCTGGGGAGTATCAACAGTGTATACCCAGGGGAAGGGCCCTAGCTTATGGCCCTCCCAGTGATTTTAGGTGATGGATTGGGAGAAGCATATCAGAAAAGAGTCTGAAGCCCTGGGATGGGCCGCCACCACCTTGCCTCATCTGCCACCAGGATCCAAGCTCTCTTTTCCAAGGTGTTTGTAAACACCTGTCACCAAGGTGCAGCAGGGAGAGAGAGGAGGGAACAGGAGAAGAGAATGTTCAAAGTCTGTAAGTCTGATTGAGGATTGAGGGGGGTAATATTCATCTCTCAGTTTAGTCCAATTTAATACAATCAAGACTGTGATGATGAGTTGTCTGTCAGCTGAAGATTTTGGATTTTTTGGTGATGGAAATATTTTAGTAGGATATTTGGAGGCTGCCTTAGGTGATGTGGTCTGAAATCAGAAGGCCAGATACTTGGGATTTTTTATTACTTTTTAAATCTGCAATCTGCACAACACTTTTGCATATGTAGGCTATTTAAATCAGGCCTTTAGAATCCAGAAACACACTGACTATTCAAACTTTTTCATTAGAAAACATGTTATGGGATTAAAACTTTTTCAGGACCAGTAAATTACTACTCACTAATACAAATTTCTTATACACATCCAGAATAACAAAATCAGTGAATGGGGAATTCCTATTCATAAAGGTGACAGGATGGAGTGGTGATTATCAGAGCAATTAAAAAATGTACTTATGCTGGCATTATTCCAAACCATATTCCATGAATATACAGCTCATCAGTTAGTACCACTTCCTCTCACAATGAAGCAAGACAAAGGTAACTTGCTATCTTACAGGCTCATCCTGTTGTAGTAGTTGTGATGACTTCTGGGAAGGCAGTAGAAGCCGTCTGCCATTGTTAATAGAGAGTGCTGATGCACATTTTATTCCTGCCTATACTTGGGATGTATAAATCCCAGAAAATCAGGAAGCACAATTTTCTTTTTTTTTTTCACTTTTTTAAAATTTCTTTTCAGTAACAGTATTCATTGTTTTTGCACCACATCCAATGCTCCATGCAATACGTGCCCTCCCTATTACCCACCACCTGGTTCCCCAACCTCCTACCCCCCACCCCTTCAAAACCCTCAGGTTGTTTTTCAGAGTCCATAGTCTCTCATGGTTCATCTCCCCTTCCAATTTCCCTCAACTCCCTTCTCCTCTCCATCTCCCCATGTCCACCATGTTATTTGTTATGCTCCACAAATAAGTGAAACCATATGTACTTGACCCTCTCTGCTTGATTTATTTCACTCAGCATAATCTCTTCCAGTCCCATCCATGTTGATACAAAACTTGGGTATTCATCCTTTCTGATGGAGGCATAATACTCTATCGTGTATATGGACCACATCTTCCTTATCCATTTGTCCGTTGAAGGGCATCTTGGTTCTTTCCACAGTTTGGCGACCGTGGCCATTGCTGCAATAAACATTGGGGTACAGATGGCTCTTCTTTTCACTACATCTGTATCTTTGGGGTAAATATCCAGCAGTGCAATTGCAGGGTCATAAGGAAGCTCTATTTTTAATTTCTTGAGGAATCTCTACACTGTTCTCCAAAGTGGCTGCACCAACTTGCATTCCCACCAACAGTGTAAGAGGGTTCCCCTTTCTCCACATCCTCTCCAACACACGTTGTTTTCTGTAGGAAGCACAATTTTCTAAAGAAGAACTGTGAATCGCTGCCAGACATACAGGCCGTAATAGCTATTGCAATGGTGAACTCCCTGGGGCAAGCGCTCATGGCACTCCATGTTCTCTGTTTAAATAGTTCCCTGATAGGATGCTTTCTCTACGTGGAAGGCTATGCGTGTTGTCTTTGTGGTAGACTACAAAAACAGCTAGATTCTTCCCTGCTCTATGTCCCCATCTTTTGTGATGTGACTTCGTGGAGGCTTCTATCAAGTGTTGGGGCCTGTCTTCAGCCCTAAAGCTGGCCTGGCCTCCTGACTTGGTTTGGCCAATGGAACAGTGGCAATCACGATGTAGGCACTTATACATTTAAGGCTCTAGATTGTCTTGGGACCCCTTCCACAATGGGAACAAGACTCAGCCAGCCTCCTGGTGAATGATCAGCCATGTGGAGGAGAACTACGTTACCCCTAGTCAACAAGGCAACTGATGCATAAGTAAGCCCAACCAAGACCAGCCAAACCTCATCCAGATCAACAGAAACCCCTTGCTGAGTCCCTAGCAAATTAATGACCTGCAGAATTATGAGCTTAAAAAAGTTGTTGCCTGAAGTCACTGTGTTTGGAGTTATTTATTATGCATCAAAAACTAAGGGAACAGAAAACTTAATGTGGAGACAAATATGCCTGTGAGAAATATTTGAGATTTTTCTCCTTAGGCAACTCCTGAGAGCTCTTAGTTCTTCTGAGAATACTATATATAACATCCAATAAACGTATGTCAGTTAGAGTGACATGTCTATGAGTGTAAGGCCTGGATGTTTTTCAAACATATAGTACAAGGCATAGGAAGGTTCTCTATAAGTATTTACTGAATGTGTATCTACATGTGAGTCTGTGTGGATATAGTCTCTTCCATTACACTGTGTAGAAGTTTCTTAGTCATCTCCCATCCTTCCATCTTCTTGGAATTTAACATTTCTGAGCCTAACTTCCAGCTGTCAGTACTGGTAACTCTGCCTTAAGTCTGCTCTTGCCTCCAAAACCTGTTCTCCCCATGTACAGGGAAGGCCAGAACTGGTAGGTAATCAGTGCATCCCCGGAGGCACCCCTCTATCAATGGCGAAGTAATGTTGGTAGGTAAATATCCCATCTCCATCAAAGGATAATTCTGAGGTGCATGTTCTGTACTGTCTTCCAGGATTCCTCAGGGTTTTAATTTCTAGTTGTTCACAGTGACTGGCTTGATTATGTGTCCTTTATTATCTTTCTTCCCGTGACCAGTATTTCCTGGGATCAACTTCCACATACATTATTTGCAGTCTAAACTCTACTTCTGAGGGAAACAAAACGAGACACATGGAGATGCTTAGAACTTCGGGTTTGTTCATTTCTATATTAAGGGAATGGAAAGTTAATGAAGACTCCTTTATCTTTTGGAGACAGATGGTACCTTAGGCATCTGTTATACATGAAAAGGATACATGCCACAAGTATAATGAAGACATAGATAAATGCCCCTCTGTGATCCCAGAAAACCAACAATGCCAAGATCATTTTATAATTATGAAACGTTTTAAAGGATCTTTGGTAGCAAAAAAGACACACTGATATTAATGTTTCTAAAGAATATATATCTCATTATGAGAAATGAGAGGAAAGAATATAACTTTGTCGTGTGCTAAGGCCAATGCAATAAAGAGCAACTGATTTCTTTTCTCAAAACGACTGTTCATAAGGTTCTTCAATTTATGATATATGGAACTTCAACACTTCTGTTTGGTGTTTTTGTTTATCTTGGAGTAAAAAGTTCATAATAGATCTCTGAGAATAAACAGATAAGATATGCCTACCATATATAATAAGAAAAAAAATTATAAAATTTGGTTAACTATAAAGAAATTGGATGTAACATCTATTTTTTCCTTCTCTGCCTATAAAAAATAGTCACCTGCCTTCTAACATCTTTACTTTGTCCTATGGAACTAAAGTCCTCGTACTTTTAATTGACCAGCTTCTGACATGAATTCAATAATATTTTAGCTACTTAAGAAAAAACCAATTGATTATTCTAACTTCATTGCAATTGCTAAATCTGATATTCCCTAAACCTCATGCAGAAATGGGAAAGCCAAGCTGGATTTCTACTTAGTAGTGTGCTTCATGGATCTACCCCTATTGGTTTAGACATATGTAATTGGAATCAATAGATGAGCTTTTGAAAGATCTTAACTCCAAGGTCTCAACTCTCAAACGGCATTATTTTTCATCAAATTGGCTCTAATTCTTTATTACCAGCCTGTGGATTGAATACACTTTTCTTCCAAGGCAAGCCCTTTATAAAATACAACTGATGTCTATATTATCTAACTTCCCATCCACGGGCACAAACAGAATTCATTTTCTATACTCATGTGAGGACATAATCAGTTATTATTTATATTGTTACCAAGCTCTTGCATGTCTAGCCTTACCGAATGACATTTAAATGTACTTAATGGAAAGACATTACATACATTTTCAAAAGTATCCCCAACTGCAACAGTGCTGAATGTTCTGTGGGAATTCACTTTTTTTTCAACTGAATTAAATGTTTTCTGTAATTTCTTGGCCAAACATGAAATATGCATTAGTAGAAAAGTTACATTGATATTAAAATACCAACAGCATCTGAAAGTATTAGCCTCATCACAATTTTTATTACAGTACCATTTGTTCTATTAGTTACAACACCTTTCTATGTAATTAAAATGCCATTCCTACTTCTAATGTAACTCTAGCAGAACTGCCTTAACCATCGCTCCTTAAAGCACGCCAGAGCTTAAGCTGCTCAAATAAAGAGCGGTTCACATGAACACAACAAAGCAGCAAGAAAATTCTACTGAGAAATGCTAGTCAGTTATTAAAAGCTAGAAACATTTGGTAAGAGTGAACAAATGTTACACAGTTGTATATTTACAGTTTGGTTTGCCTATCAATTTCCCCTTCAAATTCTCCTGTGAAGTTTGCAATGTAAAGTGGAAATTCTCTGTTTTTATAAATGTGTCTCAAAGGAACTTAGAAGGTGGAATGTTGAGAATAGGTGGGAGCTTCCTTCCAATATGTTTTGGGATTTTAAACTGCAAAAAATATTAAACTGGCATCACATTGTATCAGCATTGTCTCATTTAAAAAAATATATAAATTCACCACCTTAATAAGAATAATGACACTTCTGAGAAGAAGGTAATAATTCTCTTTTCAACAAAAAGCAAAATTATTATTGAAATATTCAAGAAATAAAAATCAAATACATAACTTACACATTCTTGCACAAATATATAACACAAATAATTATAAAGCAAGCTAGCTTTTCCAGAACTGTCCAATAGCGTTTCCTTTTTTCCCAGCATCTGAATTCTCTTTAATCAAGCCATTAAAATGTTAGTTTTATAATATTACCATAATATGAACAAACTGGGATTGTATACTTATTAGGCACCAAGCTTTAGTCTAAGTATTCCATAACGCATTTTTAATTAACATACTTATGAACACCCTGGTGAGGAAGAGACAATTATTTTTTTCATTTCATATATAAGGAAATGGAGGCACAGAAAGTTTGAGTAATTGGCCCAAAGTCACTCATTTGGCAGATCAGAATCTTAGGGATATAACAGCTTGGAGTCAGATTCATAAATCGGGTCCTTAAGCACTGTACAATTCAGACCTGAGGTCTGAGATCCAGTTGAAAGCACAGAACACACCCATGTGTAAACCAGCACAAGTCAATAACATCCCTGAAATTCAGTCATCCCTGCATCTGCAAATTGAGAGTGGGAACTCCAGGGCTCATCCCGCACTAACACAAGACAAACCTCTGTACACTCTCTGTGCACACTAAAAGCATGAGAATGCACATTGGCACAGCCACTTCTCTGACTTTGCATCCCTGAGAATACAGACTTGAACCCCCAACGTAGGAGCCACTAGCCACATGTGCTATTGAGTATTGAAATGTGGTTAGTCTGATTGAGATGTGTTGTTAAGTATAAACCACACACTAGATTTCAAAGACATCTCACCAAAAAAAAAGCTAAAATGCCTAATATTTTTATATGAATTATATGCTGAAATGGTAATTTTTTAAATATCAGGTGAAATATTACTAAAATTAATATCTCCCACTGTTTTTGACTTTATTTTTAATTTAGTTACTAGAAAATTTAAAATTGCATACATGGCCCACATTATATTTCTATTGGGCTGTACTTGCTTCGAGGGTGAGTGGTGAAGCAGAGAAGGGAGGGTCTGATGTGTAAATGTTACCGTCATAGATGTACTCATGTTAATTTAGTTCAAGATAAAGTAAAGAGCATCTGGACTTTAGAAGTTCTGAGCAGGGGTGCCTGGGTGGCTCAGTGAGTTAAAGCCTGTGCCTTCAGCTCAGGTCATGATCTCAGGGTCCTAGGATCGAACCCCGCATTGGGCTCTCTGCTTGGCGGTAAGCCTACTTCCCCATCTCTCTCTGCCTGCCTTTCTGCCTACTTGTGACCTCTGTCTGTCAAATAAATAAATAAAATCTTAAAAAAAATAATAATTTTTTTTAAAAAGTTCTGAGCATTTTCTTTTTCAAAAATGGCTTTGGCATATACTTTCCTCTAAAAAGATCTGAGATAGTATTAAGAAAATATAAAATACTGAGAACGTATAAAAGTCACCAAAGCGACATTTTTCTTTTATTCTTTTCTTTTTTTTTTCCTTCCTTTCTATCTCTTCCTCCCATCCCCCCTTCTATCTCCCTCTCTCTCTTTCATCCATGTTAGTGTAGCTCTGGGCAAAACCTGATTTATGGCATCTGCCAATTTCCATGGTGTAAATACTCCCTCCATGACAGATTTTCAAGTACCAACCCAATGTCACAGAAGTAGGGAAGAACTGTGTGGTACTGTACCACTAATATACTTCTTCTACCACACAGATATAATAGATATAAATAACCTAAAAGCATATATAAAAATAAAATAAGCAGGAAGTGGTGAGTTACATGTATTTATTCTTTGTTTTTAATATAATTTAATTGTAAGTTTGCATAATTTAGTTTTTAATAACAGCTATGTTTAACAAATAACTTGCCAACCCCCCCCCCCCCAAAATTCCTAAACATTCAACAGTTTACTCTCTTGGGAGCCCCTGCAAACCTATCACTCTTACGACATTTACTTGGAAATCACATGTAAAGGAACAACATCTCTTCCAAGACGCATAAGAAACTCCCAAAATATTCTTACTCCCAATCATTCAATTATCCACAAAAGCACAGCCCCGGCTCACAGTTATCATTTACAGAGATATGATACTGGAAAGAACAGAGCCAAGCTGTTTAGCAGAGTCTAACGCTAGTCATCTCACTCTCATATAATCCATCTCAGAGAGAAACCCTTTAAGAGCTGCCAGGGAAGAGTCCCAGCATCCCTTTGTACTCTCTCAGGAAGTTCCTTCTTACAACTAACCTAAATCTCTTTTGCTGCAGTAGAAACCCATTCCTGTTTGCTCCGTGTTTAGTGAAGGTAAGAACAGCTGGTTACCATCCCCTGCATTATAACGCTTTATGTAAGGAAATGAAACACCCCAAACTGGCTTCCAAATCTGCTCAGCTGTAAAAACAGCCTCTTCTTGAGCAAAAACAAACAATAAATTAAATGGAATTGGGAGCTGAGAAGTGCTGCGTATTTCACTCCAGGGAAACACCTCGGGCCAGGTTATAGCCTCGTCAGCACCTAGTGATCAAAGGCACATTTTCCCTGGAAATAAATTCAAGGAGTGAAACAGATGGTATTATTAATCAAGTTGCTGTTAGCATGTTGTGCCATTTTACAGAACATCCTTAAAGCATGAGGCATCTTGGGCCTTATCTTGTAATAGGATTCTAAGATCTTGGCAAAATGCATGTTGCCCTGTGTGCTGAGCCCTTGCTTGCCATGTCCATTTTTATGAAAGTGAATGCAATAAATCAGAGCAGCTACAGAAGCTACACCTTAGGGGGTACACATGGGCCAATAGAAGTTAAGTGCCAACTAATACACAAAACTATGCCACCCACATTCTCTTGGCAAGAGGTCTTATCTCTCTGGAAGGAACTAAAAAGGAAAGGGTGAAAAGTCCATTCCCAGTGTAGGGCTGGCCTAGCTAGAAGCAAAGTGGGGGCATTTGGAAAAGAAAGGAAAGAAACAATAGTCCTAGTTCTAGTCAATTCTTAATAGTGTCCTAAGGCGGGGGGGTGGGGGGGGGGGTGGGGGGGTGGAGCTGTTAAGTAGCAAAACCAAGGATATTCAGGAGACAGGTTTGCTCTTCCTTGATTCTGTCCTCCATAGTCTCTGATCACTGCCTTTGAGCCATTGCCTGATGTTAGTATCTGATTTACTTGCTTATCCTCCAGCAGACGTGGCTTCTTTATTTTGTGTAGCCCAAAGGGGTCATTCCTCTTCCATCTCACCTCTCACCCTACTTCTTCATTCCTTTTCTGCTTTGATTTGGAAAGCCCAGATTTCAAAGCCAAATTCAGCCCAGAGAGCCACATTTGCCCTCAGGACATGTCAGATCCCCAGAAAGGAAGAATAGACTGAGCTTCTTTTGTTGAGGGTTGTTTGCTGCAACTGAAGCTCCTTGCTGCTTCTACCCAAGGAGCCTGAGAAAATCTGTGATCCTGATCCACAGGTGACAACACATGTCACCTCCTGTGTGGACACTGGTTTGCCCTCCACTTCCGAAAGGAAAGGCTGCCAATGTGCTATGAGGAGGAAGAGGGAAACATCCTTCTCTAGGGCCCATAATTTAACACCTACCCAGCCAGGAGGTATATCTACCTATGATGACTGCACCAGTCCCCACTGGAGCTCAAGTACATGCTTTCATAAGCTACAGCCGAAGTCAAACTATGGCAGCCCACAGTCCAAATCCAGTCTGGATGGATGTGCTGGGTGATCCTCAAAGCACCTTTTTTAAAATCTGAATTTGCTGAATAACAACTTAAAACTGGGGAATTCCACTTAGAAATCTCTATTTCTAGTTTTTCCAGAGACTCTTGCCACACTATGCCACATTCTAACATGGCAACAAATGGTCAGAGCTGAGTGGGATTGCCCTCTCTAAACATTTATGTGCCTCTGGTCCATCATGGCGCTCCCTGATCCCCAGGGAGCTCCCTGCAAGACATTGATATTTATCATTGAACTTGTTCTGTTAGGTCTCTGTTTCTAAACTTGCTTTAATCTTGGGCTTTTCTTCCATGCTACTGACCCAAATATTTTAAGAGATGAGAGGCAAAGCTATGCCCTGTACGAAGAGTAACTATAAACAAGAACTTGATTTTGAAACTAAAAAGGTTTTGTAAGGCAGACAAAGAAAGGAAATGGCCTGAACACAGTGCTATTGCTTGACCACTGGCCTTCTTGTTATCCTGTGGAGTAGGGAAAGGCAGAATCTACTGACTTAATTTGAGGACTGTGCAAGGAAATAAACTCACAGACTTCTAAACAGTCTTCTTATGCCAGTCCAAAGACAGCCTTTAGTTTTGTTTTATTGCTTTAGCATTTCTCTTCCATCATTATTATAATATAAATATGTGACAGAAAGCTTGGGAAAAAATAAAAAGTCCCCTTCTCGTTACAGTATCACTGCTGTCCCCTCTTCTTGCACAACTACTGCTATCTCTAGAAACTATCTAGTCATTTACATATATTTATATCCATTGTTTTACATATGAGGCTGTAGTGTGCTCATATTAACATTATTAGAACACACATTTTTTCATCCTTCTCTTTGAAAGTTATCTCTAAAAATGATACATATCCCTCCAAAAGTGAGATATAAATTCCTGTTGTTTAAAAGGGGAAAAAAAATGATATACATCTACAGTAAATCACTCAAAAAATTTTTAAAAAGATAATAAAATTTCAAACTATTTAAAATCATTTCATCCAGAAATAATGGTTACTAACATTTGAAGATCTTCACCACAGATATCTTTCTGTGTAATATATACAGGCAGAAGGAGTGAATGAGGAAGAGAGAGGGAAGGAAGGAAGGAGGAAGGAAGGCAGGTCAACAGATTGATAAATCGATTTATAAATATACAGATAGAAAAATGGCATTATGTTATGAAAGCGTTTTGAAACAAAAGCTTTAAATTTTCCTTGAATTTAAAAATGAAGAAAAAGGCATACCTGGGTAGCTCAGTTTGTTAAATGTCTGACTCTTGATTTCAGCTCAGGTTATGATCCCAGGGTTGTGAAATCAAGCTCTGTGTCAGGCTCTGTGCTGGGCATGGAGCCTGCTTAAGATTCCCTTTCTGCCTCTCTCTCTGCCCCTCCTCTACTCTAATTAAAATAAATAAATAAAAATGAAGAAAAAGAAAGCCAAAGAACCATTCAACTTCAGAAAAGTATGCTTCTTTACAAAAATGAAATGTTTCCTAATTCTCTCTCTAAAAGAAACAATATGAAACATTGTGCTGGATAGTATCTATTGACTCTCTTTTGTGAAAAACGTGGAAAATAGCATTCCTAATTTTACTAAATATATTCTTTTTTATATTGGAGTTTTAAGACAGTTATGTCTTGTTCTTGACAGCAATTCCCATAGTTGTGCCTTTTTATTTCTATATGTTAATAGCGCTAACGCCCATCACCAACCTTTATCGTGGTTGCTTCGTTTCTGATTTTTTTAAAAGATTTTATTTATTTATTTGACAGACAGAGATCTCAAGTAGGCAGAGAGGCAGGCAGAGAGAGAGGAAGAGAAGCAGGCTCCCTGCTGAGCAGAGAGCCCGTTGCGGGGCTCGATCCCAGGACCCTGAGATCATGACCTGAGCCAAAGGCAGAGGCTTTAACCCACTGAGCCACCCAGGCACCCTCATTTCTGATTTTTAGATTATTTTCTTTGACTTACTGACAAGATTAAATAATTCAGTAGTTTTTTTGGCTCTTTTTTTCCAAGAGGGGCTCTTGGGTAGTCTAGTATATGAATTATTGTGTATTTGAAAAATGTTGTATATTTGAAAATTGTTCATGTGTTGGCCTTATCCTTGAAGGACAACTTGGCTGGACCTATAATTCCCAGCTCAAATTTTTTTTTCCTCAAAATTCTGTGGACTTTGTTCTACTGCGTCTTCTGGCATTGAGTATTTTCTGATAGATTTCTCCAGATAATCTCTGACATCTCTTCAATTAGTGATGGCTTTTTCTGTCTAGATACTTGTGAAAATCCTTCCTTACATTTGTGTCTTAATAACTTCACCAGGATTTACCTTAGTGTTGGTTATAATATCATTTTTGTTTTGGACAATACGTACCCATTACATCTGAAGGTTCAAGTCTCAGGGAAACTTCCAGGAAACTGAAGACACACAGATGTTAAGCAACTTGCTCATGACCGCATGGCTAATGAATGGCAGGGTCTAGATTCAGATCATGCTGTTTGGTTCCAGACCCCGCCTCCTGTCACCACAGTAGTTTATCCTGACGAAGAATGGTGCTGGATCCTTCCTCTCTAAGCTGGTTAGTCACAGACTACACAAAGTTTATTCCAAGGATGTCTGCACTTGGCAGGCACTGAGTATACATATAGTCCAATTACTGTCCAGAGAGAGGAGGACACAGTGGTTTTCAATCACTGTGGTACTGCCTTCTTCTGAAGAAAAAGGAAGCAGAAAGAAGACATGGAAAGACAGAAGTAACAGACCCAAGGAAGCAGGGGAGAGTTACCACAGGGGGTTGATGGGAGACTGACAGAAGCAGATATGCTTCTTGCTACTCCACATGTCAAGGACAGCAGAACAGAACTGGCTCCATCTCCTGACTTCATCCTCAGACATCCTTTCCCTTTACCACCACTTCCCCCAACAGTACTAGGCTTCCTTAATTTCTGGGCTCAGTGCAGCACCACCAGGAAGAAAGAGACAGTGTGCAGGTGCCTGATGAGACCAGCCCTCGAGCAAACCACCAAAGGTGGCAATTCACAAGAGGTATCTGAGCAGCACTGACCAGGTTCCGTACCCAGCTCTCTTTGACCTATCTGGTCAGATGCCCTAGAAATCCCCACCTTGAGAATTGTTCATTTGGGTGACATTCTCTCTACAAAAGGCCACTTGTTATCAGAAAAGGATAAGCTTTTCGCTAGCCTTTGGCCTACTAAGAGAATATAGTAGATTCACCAAGTTGGAAGCTTCAGAGAACAATGAGTCTATCCTCTTATTTTTGAGGCAAAGCCGTTGAAGCCTTAGTTTTAGGTTAGTGAACTGTGAAATTAGAAACCCCAAGACACAGTGGTATGGGAAATAGTGGCCTGAACACCTAGAAGCATGACTAGAGGAATATCTGGAGCCAGGAAAGTGAGTGTTATGGGTGGCCTGCCCTTTTACTGGGCAGGCCGCCCATAATACTCTCCCATAATACTATCATACTCTCTCACCATAGTACTATCTCCCAGCTACTCTAATTGTTGGATGCTAATGGCTCAGCCTCTGCCCTTCACTCCACCTTCTCTAGAAATTGCCATGGACCACAGGGGGGCCACCATGCCCAGGAGATTATGATCCCTTCTGGGGCAGCCCAGAGCTAATGATTAATTGAGACAGCAATATACATTAAGGTGGGACCTTACATTACATTCTTTACTTTAAGGTGGGACCATTTCTATGGTATAACTAATAATCCTGTGCTCCCCATGGATGAGGCTGAAGCCAGATTATAGCTAGATCACTTCTTTCCTTATTTCTTATCACTGCACCATCCAGCTTCCCTTACTTTTCTTTCTTTTTAGAGCACTCCCTCAGTAAATTGTATGTACAGGAACTTACCTTGAACCCTGCTTCTAGGAAAGCCAACCTAAGACAATTAGGACTCTAACTAGGAAGAGGAGCAAATAATTCTTGGATTACTTAATAACTGGCCTGAAGGAGACTCTGTTCTCAGAATAACCAAAGATTTCCATATTCTCTCTTTTCCTCTCTCCAATGTTTTAGCCAGGGAAAGACCTACAGGGTCTGAAATTCATCCCTTAATATACGGTCATGCTAAGTGTGTGTGTAGGTCCAAAGAAGGGTTCGCACTTCTGTTTGGTGACACAGTGACCGTTCACTGAGTCTCCAGGACAACAGGTTTCAGGTCATGCTCCAATGTGAAGAATCCCAGGACCTCCTAGGGCTAAACATACAGCCCATTAGCCACACTGACCCATCCAGTTTAGAGTAAAATGATTCATTCATCTTTGCTTTATTAATTAGTGCCCTATATGGAAACTCTTCCACAAGTTGAGATGACACACAGGAATTGAAATACTTAGAGACAATAAGTATTTTATTTAGAAGTAAGACAATAACAGGGCCATGTTTGAGAACTACAGGCTGGAGTTTCTCTGTAAGTAAGAGGTGTCATCTCAAAGTTCAGGACTTGTCTTGTCCTGCCAAGTGATGCGATTAGCTTAAAAGTTTTTCACTTTTTGCCTAGGGACACCTCACTGGGATGATCATCTTCCTCCTCCACTTCTTCCCTCCTCAAGACTCCTTCAGTCATACCCCTTCACCCAAGACTCCCCTGTGGTGCTGCTACATCCCTGTCAAATCAAGTCAGTGTGGTCAGGAAGGAGGCACAATTAGTTCTCAGAAACAATGGCTAACGAGAACCAAATGATCCAACAAACATCAATTGGTGCCAGCCAAAGAGAATTACACAATGTCCTTTCAAATGTGTTGCTTCATCTTCAGTTGCCACCTTTGCTCAAAGGGGAAGCTACCTGGAGAGTGGATTGGCATTCTTAACTTATTACTATTATTAAAGATTCAACAAATGTTTTAATAGCAGACACTCTGACTCCAGACATTAAAACTGAAGATCACCATTGATTCAAGACATCAATATAACACTGAGCGTCTTTCTTTTTGGCTATCAAGAACAAACATTAGTGAAATAGAAGGTATACAAAGCTTGAGCAATGGCCTGAAAACCAACCTAGAGTCAAACAGCCATGCTCTAGCAGTCAGCAGGGGCAAGCATTCAAGTCAGATCAAGGGCAAAGCAGCACCGTGTTGTACGGCTGTGACAAAGAATCCCGAGCCTCAGTGGCTGAAAACAATAAGGGGTTATTTGCCGTGCAGGTCCCACATCTACTACAGGTCAGCTGGGGACCCAAGCTAACAGGAACAGTCACTAATTACTATAGCGGAGAACAAAAGATTACTCTAAAAAGGAAGTACTCAGCTTGGGATGGATGCATGTCACTTTTATTCACAACTCATTGGCCAGAAGTGGTCTCAAGGATGGCTAGTCATACCCGGCCAGGAAATCTAGTGATGATACCAAAACTGCATTGTGACCCTTAGACTAGCCCCAAAAGAAATCTATCCATCTAAACAATTCCCTACCATTGAATTGACTCCACTCACAAGCAATGCTTAAATCCCTACCATGTGCCCAGCACTGTGCTATATATAATATGGGTAACAGAGTAAGTTTAAAACAGGTTATCTGTCTTCTGAAAGATCCTAATATAAATTGGAAGACCAATCAAGAAAATTTTTTTTTAATTTTTTAAAGGAAAACAACAAAAATAAAAGGTAGAGTAAAATTATGTGCCAAATCATGTGATACACAAATCAAACTTATCACATTGCTCCTTTTATTCTACTTGTACATAGAAAATTTGATCTGCTAGACCAGCATTACATCCAACAGAAATACAATGCAAACCACCTTTGTAATTTTAAATGCTCTAATAGCTAATTTATAAAAAGCAAAAAAAGAACAAGTGAAATCAAATTTAATCACACATTTTATTTAACCCAATGTATCTAAAATAGTATTGCTTCAACATGTACTAAACATAAAAATGACTAATGAGAGACTTTACATCCTTTTCTACATATTAAATCTTCAAAATCCAGTGTACATTTTGTACAGTGCATCTGAGTTCAGACTAGCCCTGCAGTGCTCACATAACCAATTGTTACTGTATTGTATTGGACAGAGCAGTTGCACACAACAACCAACATTAACATACATACTGTTAACCTGTGTGGTCAAGACTTTTTTTTTTTTTTTTTAACGCTGGCACTGGCCTGAAGGTTTTTCTGGATGTTGAAAACGATGGCTTTCCTTTATGGCCTCTATTAAAGTAACTTAAAGTAGTTAGGAGTGCATAGAGTATACCAGGATGGGAACACTCATCCACCCAAAGTTAAGGAATTTAAGCAACAAAATAAAAACACATTCATTCTACCAGGGCTGCAGGTCGGGAAGGGGTTAAGAAGAGGGGCAGGAGTGTTGAGGATGTGCCTAATAAAAACCTGCTTGTTGAGACCTGCGGGAGTGTAGCCCTTTCCTTAAAAGGTTAAACAAAAAGCAGAACCACTGTATTTCAGCAGGCTAATTACCAGGAGTGACTTTGACCTTTTCCGTTCCTGGAGATTTATGCTAGAACATTTTCCTTTGACATGGTGCAGGGCTCTTTGAATTCAGGTTGAGTGCGATCAGGTGTGCTTCTAGGGGATCTCTTCCCCCCCCCCCCCCCCCCATAAAGGCTTGTCTGTGCTTCCCAACTGCGCTCAGGAAGAGTCCTGCGATGGAAGACCCAACACCAGGGTCTAACTCTCTGTCAGTCCCTCCACAGCAACCTCACCCTTCTGAGAACCACATTTACCTTTACCATTGAGGAAACACAGAAAGAGACCATTTAACAACGGAAACTTTTGTCGACAGTGAGGGCTGTGGAACCTGAGCCTTGAAAATTCTACCAGAGGCCAGTTAATCTAATAAAGCTCTTGACATTAATAGGTTTAGCTAGTGGGAAAGTTTGAAATTCCTTCTTAAAGCCAACAGGGTCCCTAAGTGAGCTAGACTCTTTCAGGTGGTTTTTGCTTTCAGGCCTAACATGCCAATTTCACACTAGATGGCCCATGGCTTCAGGACAGTCATTTATCCTTCAGTTCTGGTTAATTGTGATCGGCTCACCCTTCCAAGCCAGGTGGACAAATTCACGGACCTTAGCTGCTGACTGGCTTGGTTTCATTAGGGCTAATGAAGTAAAAGTTATCTCTATAATCCTCAAGTGGGTTTGCTAACTGACTGATTCCAGTTGCCTTGAAATGCTTGCCAAACTAACAAAAGAGGGGAATCTGGTAGAGACAGGTCAATGGACCCAAATACTTTTTCATTTCCAGATATACAACTTGAAAGGTAAATCCTATTTTGTGAATGGGTCATGGATGCCTCTTAATAACCAAACTTCATGCTTGCATCTTCCACTATAGATGCCAGACCTTCTTTTCTCTAAAACTTGCCCCTTTCAGATGGAACCAGCAAATCTTATTTTACTATCATATACGTACAAATCACTGGTCAGTCTTGACCCTTATAGCCACTTTCTGAAACCTCGACTCAGGTTAATTGGTTTGTATTAATAACCTTGCTTAGCTATAATGAGAAAGATGAAAAATGCTTATTTTGGAAAATCAGCTGGTGTTAGAGGTCACCAGACGAACCTGGAGCTTGGACTGATGAAGATATTGGTGATTTAGAATTCTTTTGACTTCCTTACTTTTATTATCTATTTACTCACTTATTTTGCTGAAATTCTGGGGCTGAACACAGGGCAGTAGCTTTTTTGTTAATTATCCACTAGTAAAGGGCAATCAAACCTGTTGATAGAAAAAAAAAGTAGGAATGTCTGTCTCTGATTTTGACATTCAACATATCCAAGTTTTGGAAAGACAAATGGAAGCAATGTTACTTTGCTACTAGTTCCATTTTTCAGACCCACTTCTAAAACGCTACTGAAAAGAAACTCTTAATCCAAACAAGAACAGAACAATGATGTCTACATCCCCCCCAAGGGATAAGCAGAGCATATGGCTATTTATAATACGGACAACTGACAGCAAGGGCTTTAAAAAATGCTTTCTCTCCTGTTGTCAGTTTTGGAATGGAGTTGGAGGCAAGCAAAGCCCTGATAACATTGGTGTATTGTTCCTGCAGGTCCTAACCTTAGCAGGCCACATCAGTATCTTCTGTCTGAAGAAGTTGCTCTCTTTTCATCAAACACATTCCAGAAGTCAGCGGTAAAAGCACTGATGGGGGAGAACAGATTGATCCATTAACTCTCACCCAGTTCCTTGGCTGAACCCTCACTTCACATTCCAGTTATAAAGATTTGGTGAGTTATCAAACAGGAAACAAGCTCTGAAAGGAACTGCATTTTCAGAGGTTCTGGCCAAGGCTCTTTCTGGTGTCTGTGTATCCTGGAGAGGATGAGAGACCCTCTTCCCTAAAATTTCTCTAGACCTCTCCATTTCTGTTTGCCTAAATTATGTGGGGGCCTTGTGAAATGCATATTCTGACTATATACTGGAGTCTAAGAGTCTGTGTTTCCTGTATTTCTAATAAACTCCCAAGTAATACTAATGCTTCTGGTCCTTGGCCCATATTTTGAGTAGCAAGGAGCTAAAAAAAAAAAAAAAAAATGCTTTGGGAATCTGATTGAAGTCAAGATAGCTGCACTTCTACTCGTGTGAACTTTGGCTTCAAAGGTTATCCAACAATGCATCTTAGCTGCTCGCCCAGTGACTTCGGGTCAGATGCAGTGTGAATGAACACATATGAAACCATTAAGTGTGTGCTTATTCAAACACCTACCACTCAGTGTTGTGATGAGCCACACACTATAGCTTTAATCCCCGTAGTCCCAACGAGAGGGAAGAATCCGGGCAAGAAAGGTGTGTGTCTCCAAGGTGAGAAGACAGACGGAGGAAGAGAACTTTCCTACTAGCTGTAAGCAATTCAAAGCTTAAAGAGGAACTATGATTATTTTCTTTTGGCTAAGCTCCGCTCCAGGGTGACTTTAAAGCTCTGGAGACATTATAGGTCCATTTAAGGGGACATCCCTACTGGGTTGTAGCCTTTTAAGGGATCATTCCATATGACTAAAATGAAGATCAAGGTTGTGATTCAAAGCACAACAGGTCCTGCCTTAACAGATCCAAACTTGTGGCAAGTTGTTGCTCCTCACATAGTCCAGGTTTTGCTTCTCTCTCCACTTAAGGGCTTAGGGTGATGGCTGAATTTAATTCTAGTTTTCTCCAAGTCGAGTGACCTCCCTACCTGGAAGTAAACCCCCTGAGAAGGTTTGCTATCAGGCTGACCTGAACCCAGTGCTCTGGCATAAAAGCCATTTCATTGTGGACATCAAACTTCCCTGCTACAAGTTTCATTTTCTTTTATGTAAAATTGGAATGATGAAAACCAATCCCACAGCACTGCTCGGAGTCCTAAGTAAGCTAATGGATAGATCAAGTATGCACACAAATTAAATAATAAATTAAAGAAGCCAGTAAATGCACCTGTCCTTCCAACTGAGGGAGAAAAGTAGAATATCTTTATCTCCAGAGCAGCTTCACATCCTGTGTGTAAGTCCATTGCTACCAGGAGTAGAGGAGTAGAACATTAAAAATGCTGAAGGATTTCCTTCAGTGGCTAATTTGATGGCTAGGACATATTTTAGGAGAGAGAAAACCATAATTCAAAGTATCCTGACATCAATAAATATTTCCTTAGCATTTAGCTGTAAGAGCTCTGAATCCTCCATCTGTTCTGAAATTTCTAATTTCAAAATAATATGGTGCTTCAAGAGTTTATGAATCCATAGAAATGTCAGAAGACCAAGGGCCACTGCAGTTTTCCACACTTAGGGAAAAGTATATACTACTCTTGTTTCTTTGTGGAACAAGGAAAGAAGACAAGTTCATCTCCATTACCCCTTCAAGCACCATGTCCCTTCATTATATTTGGAAAGTCTCAGAAAGAACACTAGTTCTGACCATGGGGTGAGACAGGCATTGCGGGGGCCCACCTACCCAGTGACACCTTCCATGTTCACTTGGCTGCATTTCTAAGTAACTACAATACACATCCATCACAACCACCGTTTTCAAGCTCAAAACATCTTGAGAATCCTACAGAATTGGACTGAGTTTATTGCTAAATTTTTGTTGAAGTGGGTAGTAATTCCACAAAATAAGTTCCAGGTAAACACTTAATTGGAAATAAATTTTCTCTTTTCTATTCACTTCCACTCTGGCCTAAGAACAAATGCCTCATGTAGATGTTCTACTCCCACCCCTTTCCCCTACCCTCACAGAGGTTCCATTCTTTTCCTTTTACTCTTCTATGCCCATTCCAGACTTTATACACTGAGAGGATCAGAGTGACATCTAGTTGTCTCAGAAAAAGGCCGCTAAGACAATGTGCAAGTAAACATCTTAAAATAACAATGGCCTCGGGGCGCCTGGGTGGCTCAGTGGGTTAAAGCCTCTGCCTTCAGCTCAGGTCATGATTCCAGGGTCCTGGGATCGAGCCCCGCATCGGGCTCTCTGCTCAACAGGGAGCCTGCTTCCTCCTCTCTCTCTGCCTGCCTCTCTGCCTACTTGTGATTTCTGTCTGTCAAATTAAAAAAAATAAAAAATAAAAAAATAACAATGGCCTTGCCTTTCTTCCACCTAACCAGTCTCCTTACTTTAATTACATTCCATCCTCCACTGTGAGGCCAGAATGATATTTTCAAGAAGCAATGCTGATTGTGTCACTCTCCTATTTAAAACCCTTCATTGGCACCCTGCTGACCCTGAAATAAAGTTTGAATGGCACACAAAGTTCTTTATGATCTGGCTTCCATTTATCTTCCCAGCCTTGTCTCTCAAACACTTCCCACCCTTCCTAGTACCCGATTCTCCACTGGTAAGCTCAGATGCACTCTGACCTGCCTTCAAAACACACACACACAGTCTGCCACTTGTTATAGTCTTTCCTGTCCTGTCCCTTTTCCCCCAACATGGACTTACCCTGTGGTTAATGCTAACTCATTATTAAGTTGTCCACCTGGACATCACCTGCTGAGATCAATGCCTCCCCTATGGATTTCTGAATGTGACCAGCACTGCTTGCTAACTGTGCACTCCTTTTCTAAGCTACCCTCTTATTCACTGTTGTATTCCCAGCATCTAGAAAGCTGTATATTACATAATGAAGGCTCTGTAAATATTTGCTGGATGAATGAGTGAAATACTTCCTATATACTAGAGCAGAGGTTCCCAAAATATGGCCCACAGACCAACAGTGTCAGTTTCACTTGGATACTTAGAGCTGCAAATTCTTACCACCCCCTGAAGATCTACCAAATCAGAAATTTGGGGGGTAGGGCCCAACACTATTTTAGCAGAATCTCCTGTGAGTCTGAGGCATGCTAACATCGGGAAACCACTGTCTTAGAGCAGTGGTACTCATCTCCAGCTGCAGGGATGAGTAAATAATATTACTTTCTAATCGTCTGGGATTCTTTTTTAACATGCCAACTATCCCCCTTAGACTTTTTTATTCAGTTAGGTTAGTGTGGATTCTGGAGTACTTTTTGAAAACTCACCAAGTGGTATTGATATGTAGCTGGGGTTGAGAATCACTGTCCTTGACTTCACATTTCCTAGCTCTAGTCCTCACACACACATAAAATTACTGATAAAATGGGCATTGGTCTAGTGCCACTCCACCAGTGCCTCTGCCTCCCCCCCCCCCCCCCGCCCAGGACAACCAGGGAAGGATGCATTAGATCCAGCCTAGCAGCCAAAATCTCATTATTCCAAGTGTGGTCCCTGGAACAAAGTTTGTATCCCTCCGAGGGTAGTTTGTTGGAAATAAAAACCCTCAAGCTCCACCCAGATTTGCGGTATCAGAATCTCTATTTTAATAAGATCCCCAGATGATCTGTGTCCACAGTAGAGTTTGACAGACACCAGCTGAGCAGAGAGAGCACTGAGCATGGTTTTCTACAGTACAGCAGTAAAATCATTTCTTTAGGTCTTTTGTTCAGGTATGTAGCAGCATATAGTCAGAACTATTCTGCCATGAAAATTTTCAAACCTCTGGTCAGGGCCAGAAATTAACTCTTAAGGTCAAATGGCTTCCTTGGTTAATAGCATAGAAAGGACTTCAGAAGTCTTGGCTTCTGTTGACTGTGGGGTCAAGGAGGTCATGTCTACATCAAAGTGTTTGAAAACTAGGCCATCTAAAAAGATCCTCACATACATAACTCAAAATAGTGAATTATGGTACTTATAATCCAATCACATATACTGAGTGTTTGCTATGGTCCAGGCATCATGCTAAGTACTCAACACATATTAATTTATTTAATCTTCCCTACAAGTTCGTGAAGCAGGTGATGTTAATTATCCCTTTTATGGAAATGAAGGAAGCAGAGGCATGGAAAGTCAGGCGCGGCTTAGGAGTATGACCCAGAACTGAAATCCAAACCCATCTTTCCCTGGAACCTATGTTATTAACCACAACACTATGTTCAACAATTACCCTAAAGGAGAAGGAACAATGACCCCAAACAACTGTTTTTTAAACATTAGTTTAAAAGCCCCTGACTGTTCCTCCTACAATTAGAAGAGCCAGAATTAAATAGAATGGTTGCTGTGCCAACCCACAGAAGTCAAATATAACCAGGCAGCAAATTAGAGTAAACATTTAGGAATCCCTTGCATGTGGCACACGACTCCACCCACCCTTCTTGGCACAAGCCAGGATGTTGATTATATGGATCCCGCTGGCATTTCACGTCCTCATGCAAATCATACAGAGTATCCTCCTTACTGCTGAATGTGAACATGATCAGACTTATTTGAGTAATTTGGCACATTACGGTGATGACTCAATAGTGCAGACAAGGGCAAGAGCCCTAGCTTACGCATTCCTCCATCCCCCTTACCCTTTTAATTCAATCACCTCATATACATGAACCTAAACAAGATGATGAACATGATGGTCAGAGTTGAAGATCATTTCCTAAGGACTAGGATTTCTTGAGGATAAAAGTAACCAACTGCCCCGGAGCCATTAAGTGCAACTGGTTAATAAGCTCTGGGAAATGTATCTTATCTAAACAGTTTTTGCCATGGTAAGATAAAGCAGAGAAGGGAGAAGAAGGAAACTAGGTGCCTATATTTGGAGCAGAATTTATGCCCCACATACACTAGTCAATCAGTTTGGCTCATCTCCGCTGGCATTCCATTCTACTGACTGTCCCCCATTAACACAGTGGGGTTTTCACACGTTAACCTAATTTGTAGGCATGGGAGTTTCCCGTGAAAATTCCCTGAGCACAGGTCAGAGGTGGGAAGTCTCTGACCTGTAGCCATTTATATGGTTCTTCTTTGTGCTGGCTCAGAAACACTAATGTTGCCAGGCAGCCTCTGACAAGAGAACTGCTGGGCTGTGGTCACAGGGCCGCAGCTGATGTATATGGATAGAGAAACTCCAGTTTGTGGCCCTGGGAGCAGATTCTTAACTCAGAACCTATTATTATCAAAGCCTCCAATTCACTCTTTAATTCACAACTTGCTTTGAAATAACCAAAGGATCATTCATAAATTCATAAACATTATTACTGAAAGAAACTTAGAAATAATCTTATCTTAGTTCTTTGTTTTACAGATGAAGAAAGTAGGGTCCAAATTACTTTGAAATTTTCAAATTTGATGTAATAAATGCCAAAGCCAATGGTAAAATCTGGGGTTTCTGTTTACCATGCCAAGTGCGAGTTCTACCACTCAGTTAGATCAAATCTGGCTATTCAGAATCCTCTAAAGATCATTTAAAGATACAGATCTCCTGCCCACACTTCCAGATGTTCTAATTTAGTAGAAATCTAGATAGAGCCCAGGAATCTGAATATTTTGATTCATGCTCAGGAATGGGCTAGAAATGAAGCAAAGTAGCTTCAGAATCAGAATTTTCCTAAGTATATGAACAAAAATCATGAAATAGTCTACCTTTGGGTTATCTGCTCTTATGACTATCTCCAATCAACCAAAGCTTCATACATGCTGACTTTCCTGAAAGTGAATTTTTTTCTTGTTATCAGATCATCCATGTGATCACAACAGGGCCACTTCTGTGCTCATAAGCTCAGAAAAATAAAAAGACTATCTAAAACCCCATGGTTAACCAGTGTAAACCTAGACTTGAATCAAGATCCTCTGCATGTCCTTTTTTCCTCCTAATGTACAGGAAATTAGGATGTAAACACAAAACTGATGACAGAAAAAAATCCCAAAGCCCCAGTGAATCAATACTCCACAGCTCTGGGGACTGTCCTCTTTTTTTTTGTTTTTAATTATTTTATCAATTTTATTTTATTTTTATTTATTTATTTATTTTTAATTCTTTTCAGTGTAACAGAATTCATTGTTTATGTACCATACTTGGTGCTCCATGCAATACATGCCCTCCTTAATACCCACCACCAGGCTTACCCAACCTCCCACCTCCCGCCTCTTCAAAACCCTCAGGTTGTTTTTCAGAGTCCATAGTCTCTCATGGTTCATTTCCCCCTCTCCAATTTCCCCCAACTCCCTTCTCCTCCCCATCTCCCCATGTCCTCCATGTTATTTGTTATGCTCCACAAATAAGTGAAACCATATGATAATTGACACTCTCTGCTTGACTTATTTCATTCAGCATAATCTCTTCCAGTCCCATCCATGTTGCTACAGAAGTTGGGTATTCATCCTTTCTGATGGAGGCATAATACTCCATAGTGTATATGGACCACATCTTCCTTATCCATTCGTCCATTGAAGGGCATCTTGGTTCTTTCCACAGTTTGGCGACCATGGCCATTGCTGCTATAAACATTGGGGTACAGATGGCCCTTCTTTTCACTACATCTGTATCTTTGGGGTAAATACCCAGTAGTGCAATTGCAGGGTCATAGGGAAGCTCTATTTTTATTTCTTAAGGAATCTCCACACTGTTCTCCAAAGTGACTGCACCAACTTGCATTCCCACCAACAGTGTAAGAGGGTTCCCCTTTCTCCACATCCTCTCCAACACACGTTATTTCCTGTCTTGCTAATTTTGGCCATTCTAACTGGTATAAGGTAGTATCTCAATGTGGTTTTAATTTGAATCTCCCTGATGGCTAGTGATAATGAACATTTTTTCATGGGGACTTTCCTCTTACCCTCCTTTCCTGCTCCTCTCCTCTTCTCTCACAGGTTGCTGAAGACAGCACAGGGCATTCATACTATATTTACTTATTCTGAGACCATTGCTCTGCCTTTAAATATGCCCCACTGGTCAATGTAGGTGGGTTGGGTAAAGGCAACCACCACCTCTCACTGATCACCAAAAACTACAGAATTTCAGTCAGTTTTCAAAGTCTGGAGACAACACTCCTAATATCTTTAATGTAAAATCTTTGGTCATCTATTTCTACATTTGTTTTATGTGTTAAACCAAGGAAAGTGGAATGTTTAATAATAGAAGCATCTTAAAAGTAGAAGATTATACAATTCATTAGTGTTTGTTATGGAGAATATCCTGGGCAAGAGTGGGATTTGGGGGGAGGTCCTAGATTCCCATCTCTCTGCAGGGACTTTACTCTGCTCCATCTCCTCGGTCTTTAAGAACTCTTTCAGAAAGGGATTAGGAACACATTAACACCAAGGAGTTAGGAACTGAGGACAAACTGGAAGGCAACAGCTCTTAGTGTAGTTTTGGGTCATGGATGAATATTCCATGACCATTTCATTTCTGACTTCCCTTTCCTTTTTTCCACAGGACCCTGTCACTATTTACTAGCATCTTAGCTAGGAGTTAAAACCTAATCCAGCCTATTTGTTTTGTTTTGTTTCTGGTTTGGGGATCTGTGGAGTTCTGCAGACCCCAACTACTCATTCAGAGTTCAAGAATCAGAACACTTGACTAAAACTAATCCAGTCAATGCATTCCCTTCCCTGGCCACAGTGATAGGTTCAACGGAAGTCCTGCAACTAGGACAGGCCAATCTGAGTCAATCACAGGGCTTTCTGGACAGGTGAGGAAATGAGAAATTCTGGAGCCAAACGCTTTCTCTTCTGTGTTGGTTGTGAATAATGAGGCAAGTAAAGCTTCCAGAGCTCCTGGGCTCCACACAGGGGCCACAAGAGAAGCAGAACTCACTTGTTATGGATTGGTAGGAATTTTAATTTTAAAAATTCTTCATTTTAGTCTACTTGCATTGTCATATTTATTCTTTTTGTCTGTCTCTCTTTTCTTCTCTCTCTCTTTTTTAAATATTTTATTTATTTGACAGAGAGAAATCACAACTAGGCAGAGAGGCAGGCAGAGAGAGAGGAGGAAGCAGGCTCCCTGTGGAGCAGAGAGCCCGATGCAGGGCTTGATCCCAGGACCCTGGGACCATGACCTGAGCTGAAGGCAGAAGCTTTAACCCACTGAACCACCCAGGTGCCCTCTCTTTTTTTGACATCTATCTAAACTCTTTGAAAACTGAGCTATAGACAGGATGCCCCTTTACCCTAAAACCTTCATCATGTATCCAAGAAAAAGGACATTCTCTTATCTCCATACATAACTGTCTGAATAATATCATTTACAGATACTTCATTTTTCTTGTTAATGGTACCCACTGTATTTGTGCATATTGCATGGAAGTTATAGGTATGGTCTTTGTACATATTTTGATTATCAGCAGAACATTCAGTTTGTAAAAGCAGGCATATACTTGTAAAATATTACATTATTATAAGAAGAAGAGAGAGACTAACAAACAGTTTTGGAAACCATGCAGTTTGATGGCCTATTCCCTATATTCCATACTAACTACTGACAAACTGAGGAAGACCAGGAATTATAAGTCCTATATTGAGATGAGTGTGACACATATTTATATGCATATAACCAAAAAGAAGCTATATTTCACTGTATTCCCCAGCGAAAGGGACAGAACTAAAACATTAGAAATGGGTTTTAGAACCAAGAGGAGAGATCAGTAAGAAGTATGAAACAGTGGCAACAACAGAATATCTGAGTGGCTAAGTTCTAGGAGGTGTTGACTAGGAATCAAGAGGCCAGGATCTTTGTCCTAGCTTGGCTACTCTCTCTGAATGATCTTTGGTGAGATGTCCTCCCTCTTTGGAGTACAGTTTAACTATAAAACAAGGGGGTTGGACCAGATGCTCTGTAATGCCCCTTCCAGCCCAGTGGGTCTCTGGAAAGTTCACATCTACATCAATCAAACTCTGATCAGATGCCAGACTGAGCAGCAGTTCAGAGAAAGGGACTATCAACACATAGGGTAATACTGGGAGGTCCCAATACTGGAAGGACAGCCAAGGGTGGGAGGTAGACTCATGAGGAATAGGAAGGTATCTGGTAAGTGGAGGGGGAAAAAAGCACATGCTAAAATGGAAAGCAGTCCAAGTGAATGCACATCTCAGAAATGAGCACAGAGTATTACTGAAACAGACCTGCCTGAGTAGTCTAAAAGTGAGAGTTGAGATCTGAGTGGACAGTTCATAGGCAACAGTCAGATTCGCTATTGTGGCCACTTCTCGGACTATGGAAACTTTCACTGATATACTCTCTGATGATGAATATGTATATAAAAGAGTTGATGGATACTATATACCTGGTAGCTTCCAAAGGTTTCATGAGAAATATATTTACTCCATTTTGCGCTTATTATCTATATGAAAAGTTGCTTTATCTGTACATACCAGCATCCCCCCTCCACCTGAATTATCTGTCTTTTCGCAGATAAAGCATACAGCACCGTTCAGACAATTCTGGCTTGTGCACTTAGTGTTACTGCTACTGGTGGTCAGTTTTCTTGGCAGTGGAGATTATGTACTTTGTTGAAAACTGATCAAGTACATCAGGTCCTTTAATTTTCATTAGTTCTTTAGGAAGAGCTATTATTTTTCCAATTTTACACATGGTAAAACTGGAATCAAAGAGTTTATACACTTGCCTACAGCTGGGATATAGATTTTAAATTATGTGTTTAACTTTGTATTGATTTATACACAGTATTTTCCTTAATCCTTGTAAAGAATGCTTTTCTTTGCTGAGATAGATGGGGCTTGGGAAGTGAGAAAAGAATCAGCTGTTTGCCAGAATCCCTCTCCCAAGGAGGCCTGTCTAGCACTAATCAGACTGTTGATATCAACTTCAGTCTAATACTATGAGCATGACTTATATAGGCAAAAAAAGGTGATAATTAGAAAATGTTAATAAGCTGGTTACAAATGTTGTGAGCTAAACAATATTATAAAAAGCATTACTGAAAACTATCTGCAAGTAGTTTGAGATGTCTTGACATGTACTTGGGACTTTGTATATATTTGGGACCAGAAAGGTTATTTTTATGTATCTTGGCAATAAAAAAAGAGAGAGAGAGATTCAAATCCATTTTATACATAGAGCATGAACCAAGGTTATATACAGGCAGCAGAAAGTATGAAGAAAAGGAAATTACTTAAAGGGGATGGGTGATAAATTCCACATGCCCCCTGGGGTAGTGTTTGAATAAGTATTATTTAATGGTAGCAGTGGTTATGGGCATGTGTGTACTTGGAGAATTGCATGTGTGTGCATATACTTTGAGGGCTTTTTTTTTTTTTTAATGTTTCATATCCTTTGTAGTGTTTTAAACTTCTATAGACTTAATGGAAGAAGATTATAAGTCTGCATGTATTTTGGGGAAGAGTTGTAAATTGTTGGTGATGGCTATAAAGTTTGTTCTTACTTGTAAACAAGGTTCCCTTTCCTTTTTCCCTCTTTTTCTCCCCCTCCCTCCTTTCTTCCCTGTTCCCTTCCTTTCTTCTGATTCACTTTCCAAGGCGGTGAATTCTACTCAGTGGAAAATATAAGTGACCAGTATGTGGTCTGCAGTAATGCCCCAAACTAAAGGGCCAGTCCTTCAGAAGCATCAGACCCAACCCTGTGATGATAAAAGAATTCAAAGATTACATTTTATTTTTAATTCAGCTAGGAGATTTCATTATCTACCTGATAGAATATTCTATTGTAATCAGAAGATTGTGGGAATCTTATACTTAAATCTTCAATATAAAGAAAGTAAACTTTAAAAATACACATTACTGGGGTACCAGAGTGGCTTAGTAATTAAGCTTCTTTCTGCCTTTGGCTCAGGTCATCATCCCAATGTCCTGGGATTGAGCCCCACATCGGGTTCCCTGCTCAGTGGGGAGCCTGCCTCTCCCTCTCTAGCTCCCTGGTGCTTGTGTTCTGTCTCTCACTACCTCTGTCATAAATACATAAAATCTTCAAAATACACATTACTGAGTTTTTAAAAATTTAATTTCTATTAACCAGAAACTGATAGGACTTTTTAAAAGACTTATTTATTTTTATTTTAGAGAGAGAGCGATAGAGAGAGAGTGAGGGAGGGACAAAGAGGGAAAGGAAGAGAATCTCAAGCAGACTCCCTGTAGAACACAGAGCCTGACATGAGGCTCGATCTCACGACTGTGAGATCATGACCTGAGTGGAAACCAAGAGTTGGATGCTTAACCGACTGAGCCACCTAGGCGTCCCCAATAGGGTTGTTTTGTTTTGTTTTTTAATAGACTTCAAATGGGATTTTTGTAAATAAAATTATATTTTTCTACTGGCTTTTATGGTAATATTAGAGGTCTATTCTTACAGAGTAATTTTGCCCATGATTTCCTGAACTTTGCCAAAACTGTCCATGATTTGCTGAATTTTGGTAAAGTTCAGGAACTCATGGGCAAAATTTCCTATAGCTAATTTCCTGTGTAGGCTAATTTCCTATAGGTGCTGTAACAAATTACCACAAATGCAGTGGCTTAAAAAACATAAGTTTATTCTCTTAGTTCTATGGTCCAGAATCCCAAAATCAGTTTCACTGGGCTAAAGTGAAGGTGTCGGGCAGAGTTGTTTCCTTTGTGAGACTCCAGTGGCAAGACTTCCTTGCCTTTTCTAGCTGTAACCTTTATGTATCTCAACTCATTCAATGTTCCCAATAACTCCAGGAGGTTGATACAGTTATTTCCACTGCTTTACAGGTGAGGAATATGAAGCACAAAAACAGCCAGTGACTTGTTCAGAGTCACAGAGACAGGGCAGAAATGGAATTTGAATCCAGTCAAGGTCCTGGAGTCTGTGCTCTAAAGCCCACCCTTCACTTCTTTTGTTCATAAAATATCAAACTTAAGACCATAAAAACTCTAAAAATCAGCTTAGGATTAAGCTGATATAATATTTTCCAATAATGCAGGGCATATTTTCAAATACGACACAGTCATTTAAAAAAAAAAGACCTAAATCCTAAAGGATATAAAATATAGCCATTGTAACAACATTAGCCAGGAGGTCATTTCCTCAATATCAGCCTTAATCATAAGACAAATTTAACTGGAACAATTGGAAAAAAATAATAAAAAGCTCCAATATAAAATATTGTACTACATTTGAATAGACAAATGAGAGATTAAATGCAGATATGTGAACAAAGCTTGTTTATTATTATCTGTATACAAACTGGTGCTGTTAGTGTACAATAAGTTAGTTAATTTTCTTTAAGCAGGTAAGAGTTTCTACTATAACCCGTTTTGCACAGTAAATTTGAACAAGATTATTTTTTCCCAGAAAGGATGGCAGTAACATCAAATGGCCCTGGCTGATTTATCATATATGCTGAACTCAAGTGTTCTAGTATTCTTGGTTATACTGAAGCCCTATTTGTCCATCAGATTGTAAAGGAACTCTGACAAGGTCATTTAGAAACAACAACAAACCCAAATCTCTTTCTTTCTAAGCCAGCAGACAGTCAACATTTTGGTTAACTGTGTATGTATATATTTCTTTGAGAGGCAACAGTGGCTACATTTGACTAAGTTCTCTGTAATAAACTTCTAAATCATCTCTCAGCTTCTTCATTTATGGCATTCTTTCACCTTCTTGCAGAATAACTCAATCCCAAACATCTCTTGATAGTCACTGATTCATCATAGTAAGACCTGTTATTGGATCAGATGTTGTGCTTGATGCTAAAGATGGGTAAGACATGATCTCCGCTTGTAAGTCACAAACAAGGGAAGAAGTTAGTAAGAAGACAAATGCTGGGGACGCCTGGGTGGCTCAGTTGGTTAAGCAGCTGCCTTCAGCTCAGGTCATGATCCCAGCATCCTGGGATCGAGTCCCACATAGGGCTCCTTGCTCCGCAGGGAGCCTGCTTCTCCCTCTGCCACTCTGCCTGTGCTCACATTCTCTCTCTCTCTCTCTCTCTGACAAATAAAATAAAATTAAAAAAAAAAAAAAAAAGAAGACAAACGCTGTGATGGGCTATAACAGAATTATGTACGTAATGCTATGAATGCTTGCCAGGAGTATTGCTTAAGGAAAGTTTGGGAGCCATATTTTTCAGAATGAGTAGGAGTACTGAGGGGCAGGACATCTTCAAGGATATGCCAGGAGCGCAGTGTGCCCTCCAGGGCTGGAGGAGATCAGAGGGGGACAGACGATGAAGATTTTTTCTCTATCCTAACAAGTCTGAACTTGATCCCAAAGGCAATTAAGAACCATGAAAGGCTTTTAAATTGGAGTATGACACCACCCACTCCAACATAACCCACACCCAGACAGCTTCTGCTATCCCAGATAAAATTTCTCCATACCTCCATTATATTCTCCTCCCTGAAAAATCCTCCCAAGGTAGTTGAAGTAAAGAGGTCCCAACATTCTTCGATTAACATAGGTCAGCGCACAACACATGGTTTGAAGGCGCATTAGAAGGGTTGTTACTTTCTCTATCTTGGAGGTTTTTACTGTGCTCCTTGCAATCTAGCAGCCCAAGAAGGCTGAAGACTCTATTCACCTTCAACCAAAGCAAGCAGCTTTGATTTGTTACATGTATTGGTTTTCCTCTTTGAAATTTCCTCTGGGAAGAAAAACATGACTACCGAAATACACATTCTCACACCGTCCTTGATCGGTGGCAAGGAGAGGCGCCCACTAAACACCTCGCTTCTAGTTCTCACTCCACCAACTAATGGTGTGTCCCTTGTCAGGTGGTTTGAGAGCTACATGTAGATCAGTTTTGGGGGTTTTTTTGTTTTGTTTTGTTTTCATGGTTCTATAGAATCCTAGAGCAGGGAAGGACTTCAGAGGCCCAGAGAACTTAGGTCTTGCCTGAGGTTAGTGCATAGCAGTGCTGGAGGAGGCTCTGGTTCTCCAGGTAACAAGCCAAGAGCTCGTGCTACCACTCTCCATCTCCACACTACTTCTCCCCACTACTACTCTTACTGGCCTGTAGCCACCACCAGCACCTGCCTAGACCACTGCAGTAGCCTCCTTACTGGTCTTTCGGTTTCTGGCCCTGTCCATCCTCAACAATGGCAGCCAGAGTCATCCTAGTACAACTTCTGGGTTCAAGACCTGAAACAAATGAGATCTGTATTCTCTCTCTAACAGGGTCAGGAGATCAGATGAGTTGGAATAACTCTTTAATATATGGAAGACTGTTGCTGTTGTTTTAATCTCTAACCCAGCAATTAAAATAAACCTCCTTCAGAAGCAAGGTGAGGTCGCTGGCCTCCCCCAAATATTTTGGGGGTGCCTTCTGGTCAGTCATCAATTCCTCCTAGATTCCCTCTTTTGTGATCACCTCTAGGGGAAAAGGAACACAGGCTTTGCAGGAAGGGCAGCTGGCCAAGTCCCTCAAAGCAGGGGAAAAGAAGTACCACTGGGAAACGAAACTGAATACTGCCATCTACTGGGAGAAAAAGGCACACAGTGGAGAAAGCTCATGAGGCCAGTAAGGATGAGAAGAACTCAGAAGTGACAAGATACTACTTAAGATAAACTGCTAAGGGGGAAAGGGCCAGGGAAATGAAAGGAAATAATAAAGGCATCGGTGGCATAGTGGAAGCCAAGTACAATGGATAAACTTAAATGGCCCTTAGGAGGCAACTTTCTCACTTGTTCCATTTTGCAGGGCAGAAAGTAGAAGTCCAAGAGATTTGAATAACTTGCTTGTGGTTACTTAACTACTTAGTTACTACTAAGTAACAACACCAGAACTATACCCTTTGCTCAATCCTGGTGCACTATTTTGTATCAACTTCCAACTGAGCAAACACATCAACAAAGCAGAAACCATTATACCTACCTTTTTGGTTACCTGGGAATTAAGCATCTATCTACCAATCTAGGAGTACCCCTGATCACTCACATTCCAATGTGTTGCGGAAAGTATTTGCAATGGCTAAATGAAAGGAAGGTGAGGAGTGGCACCAAAATCATTTACGGATGAGATGTACAGAGAGGAAGTGGGCATACAGAGAACGTGAGTCTTGGGACTTGAGGCTCTGGAGAACTGGGAGGTGGAAGGAGATGAAGAACTGTGCCTCACACTAACCTCTTATCAATAACATTCACTAAAGGAAGCAGTTTCTACTACTTATTTTTTGTCCTTAGATGTATACTAGTGACTTAGACTAACCCAGAGTGACTACATTATCCCCCAAATAAAGAAAGCCGTAAAATCTCATTGAACCTATGTTCAAAATACAACCAGATTATGGCTACTTCTTCCCACTGTTATCACTCTGGTCTGTCCCACCACCATCCCCTGCCTGGATCACTGCAGTGGCCTCTTAGTAGTTTTCCTGCTTCTAATCTCAGCTATTCTCAGCAATGGCCACCAGAATCAGTCATCCTGTTACAACTACTGGGCTTAAGATCTTCCAAAACCCCTTGCCTCTCATCTCACTAATCAACGAGTGAAAGTTAAAGCTCTTACAATGTCCTACAAAGCCTCACACAATATGCATACCAGGTCATCTAGGGATCCTCTCCCCATTGCTTACTAGGTTCCACATCCACTCATCTCCCCGTTCTTCCTCTAATCAGATAAGATTGAAAGGTTTGATGAGATTGAGATGTTTGAAAGTTTCTTCCACCAGATATCCACAACTACCTCACTTCCTTCAATCATTTATTCAAATGTCATTTTCTCAATAAAGCCTACTCACAATTAAAATTGCAAACTCTTAATCTGTTACTGTGCTTACAGAGTTTTATGGCACATTCAAATATGTAAGTCACTGGCTTACTATTCATTATCTGTCTCTCCTGGTTATCATGTCCCATTCTGGAGAGGAGGGCTCTTTACCTCTTTTTGACTTTGTGTCTTCTGTTCCCAGAAGAGCATCTGGCACATATTAGGCACTCAGTAAACTTTTGTTGAATGCATAAATGAAATAGGACCATGATACTTGGATCAAAGATAAAGTTGCAAATGATTATCATCTACACCATTCTAAGAATGAAACTACTTAAGAAATCATTTAATCAAGTCCTTTCATTTTGTACGAAGAAAAAAGAGGCTCAGGAAGACAAAAGGACTAGGATTTGGTGTCATGTCTTCTGGCCCAACACCACATGTTCTTCCATCCATTTTTCTTATCTCGTCAATGATGTTGTGCACTTATGACAGTAAAAATCACACATTTTCTTTTGGTCCTCCACGATAGGACCAAATTCAAAGTAGCAAACTTTGGTTGGTAGATATTCAGGGATGTTTAACTGTCTGCTTTACGTAATATTCCAAAAGTCCAAAAAGTATACCAATAAAGTTCTGAGTGTTGCTCTCCCATATACTCCTCTGCCCCTTTGGAGAAAGTGCTTCTGTCTTCAAACCAAAGGAATTTAAACCTCAACTCAGGAGGCTGTTCTAGCTTGAGTTCACAGTCTTCTCACATCAGGCCATACTATAATGTTCAAAAGTACATTTCCCCCAAATCTGAATTATCCAAGGTGGAGGAGGTGGTGAGCCTGGAGTGGACAGGATGGACACTGGGATTCTATTTTTAAAGATTTTTTATTTATTTATTTGACAGAGAGAGAGAGAGAGATCACAAGTAGCCAGAGAGGCAGGAAGAGAGAGAGAGGGGAAGCAGGCTCCCTGCTGAGCAGAGAGCCCGATGTGGGGCTCAATCCCACGACCCTGAGATCATGACCTGGGCCGAAGGCAGAGGCTTAACCCACTGAGCCACCCAGGCGCCCCGGACACTGGGATTCTATGCCCAAGATCTCCCCACCAATCAGAGAAGTGAAATAAGAATTCTTCCTGGTCATTCAGGGATAAGATCAAATATCTCCCAAACCAATATTTCAGAATACTAAAATTAAGTCTGCATTAAGGAAGAAATATATTTCCCTAATGTAATGTAATTGGTCCAGATGCTATCCACAATGGAAAGATATACCTCCAATGTGAAGACAAGTAGACTCCATTTGTCTAGCTTCTAAGCTTTGATCTACAGCCTAGAGTAGTATTAAAAGTGATGTCTCTTGCGTCAAGACTGTCTGGGTGTGAGTACTGCCCTCGAGTCTTACTGCTGTGTGACCTTGAGCAAGCTGCTTAATCCCTCTGTGGTTCTACATTCTTAAGTGGGAATAAGAATGGTGCCACCCTCACAGAGTTGTTGGTTCATAGACTGAACAAATTAATGCCAAGCTCTTGTAAGAGTACATGATCATCGGTAAGTTCTCAATAAACATAGCCATTATTATTTTAAAAAATGGCAACCTATTTCAGCATTGGATCCCACATCTTTTGGCTGACTCAGTAGATCCTTCTAAATCACTAGTTTTCTGCACTGTAAGCACAATTATATTCTAAGTGAAGACTTCCCCTCATCATTCTCTGTAAGGTAAAATGAGCCCAAATGAGGATTCATGATCCTCCCTCAGAAAAGGCAGTTTTCTCTTCCAGAAATAATATTTAAATGATGAAAAAGACAATAATGCACCTAGCATGGATGGAACACTTACTATGTATCAGGCCCTTGGTTATGACTTTTACATGATCTCATTGCATTCTCACGCCCTATGATACCTAACTTCTATTATTTCCTTTCCACAGACAAGAAGACCAAGACACACAGAAGTTACTCATCTAGCTACTGAGTGGTTGATGGGGCTGGCATGAGTGTAGACTGTTATTACTGGAGCCTGCTGGCCTCAGTTCCACGAGTTAGTGGCAAAGCTTCAGAAACACTCCACTGCATTTTACCCCTTCTGTTTAGGTCAGATAAAAACAAGAGTTTCTTTTCTAATCATAGTGAAAGTTAACATTTCAATTTATGGCTACAATTGATGACCGAGAGGCCTTTACTAACAGAGTACTTGGAATTCAGCTAGTGCCCCATTGATCAGAGAAGCCAGGAGCTGGTGTTCCCGGAACGGTGAGAAGAATAAGGGAAGACCTTTAGGTAGAGATCTTTACTGAAAAGGGAAACTGAGGCCAGTGCTGGTGGAACCTGAGTGACAGCCAGGATCTGAGAGGTTCCCTGAGGGCTCTCCCTGCCTGTAGGAAACAAGAGGACAGGAGAACTTTCTGGTCCCTGCTGACAGCATGGTGAGAGATGACTGTGGCTCCCCCAAAGCAGCCTAGATATGATGATGGCTGAGGTGTGTGAAGACACCCAGAGGGAAAACAAATTTGTTTTACCAAGATCAAGGGGGAGTCAAGTTAGTGAGAAGAGATGGAAGAGGCTGAGTCTCAAACTCCAACCCCTTCTCACTGAGCACGTAACCCAGACTATCAGCTGAGAAACGAATGAGTAAGGGAAAGAATAAAGGGTCTGGGTATCACCATCTTGAGTTGTGTTTCTGGACACATAAAGTTCTGGGAGGGGCGGAGCATGTTTAAGGAGAGCTCTGCTGCCTGGGTGGGCTGGGCTTGGTTAAGAAACAGTGATTGATCTGGGGGAAAAAAACTAGGGGAAGAAACAGTGCCTTCTCAGAAAAAATGAAGGAGGAGAACCTCTGAAATTACCTAAGAGAGTGAGGCAAGACAAGTGCTTTGACTGTCTAAACAAAATGAGTATTGGACCACTGTCCTGGGGGAACTACCCGGGCCAAAGCTCGTACGGAAGAAGTGTCAGTAAAGAGAGAGCAAGTCCTCCTAGGCCTGGTCTATACTTCCACATGGCTAAAGTGCCCATGGGAGGAAGGCAGAAATTGGATAAACACAACTGTCAGGAAAGACAAGACATTATCTCCAGCAAGACAGATAAGGCACATGACTTTGATTTGCCACAGAAACTCCTTCTGTCCAAATTCTACTCCCTAAATGAAGCAAAACCAGGAAAGTTGAAGGCCATAAGGGATGCAGGTGTCTTCCTCATTCTCAGAAGATGAACCAGATACTTAACTCATGTCCCCTTGCATTCTGGTTCTTCTAAGATCCTGTTTGCTGGTCACAGAATGTTCGGGCATAGGAAGGAAAGGATTTCCGAAGTCAGGTTGGGTTCAGATTGTAGATGACCTGGCAGAGGAGCTATGTTTATTTCAGAGGACAATGGGAGTCGTAAACAGCTTCGATTGAATCTAGCACAAACAACTCCGGTACAAAGAAGGAAGAAACAAGAAGCCTTCATAAGTTGGTGGCAGTACCAAGCCTGGACAAGGAAATGGGGGCCTCTGCCCTGGGTCCCTACTTTTAGCGAGCTCAACTCTTGTCTTTCTGTGGCTGAATCCCTCCCCACACAGCAAAGACTCTGTAGGCCAAGAAGATGTACCCTCTCAGAGCCCATACCTCTCCTTTCGGACCACACCCTAGGCATGGTGGGACCTGAGAATTCCCTGACCAAACAGATCTGCACCTGCACTCAGGACCTGCAGGTTATCTCTTTCCAGGTTCTGGCTCCTTAAGGCTGACTCATGTGTATAGGTACAGGCCCAAGGAGTGACAAGAGGCTGCTATTTGGGGGGGAGGGGGGATTGAGAAGGAGGGGTGGAAAAACAGGATAGGGTTTGTATACCCAAGTGTGGACCCTCTCGTGAGGACAGAGACAGAAAGTAGAAAGATAAGGATCTAGGCACAGACTGGGGGGCTCCATCTAACTCCTGCTCTGGGCTCAAAGTGTGAGGGGCAGGCTTGGCTGGCAAGGCCACTGGTGGGAGGTAGTAAGTGGATGACAGAGGACAGCCACAGGAAAGGGATGTTGTAGAAAGAAAATCTTACAGCTTAGCTGCTTGCTGGGGGCTGCCCTGCCCCTGTGTGGTATCTCTGAGGTTGCTTTTCAGGTCCGATAATTACAGGTCTGGCCAAGGGATGGGATGGGGTGGGGCTGAGGTAAAGTGGGTGAGGTCCTTTCGGAAAAGGTGGTTAAGTGTCTGAGGCTGCAAAACCCGGGCACTGGCCAGGTACAAGGAACAATGTTTGGCAGAAAACGAGGGGTGGGGCCACTCCTGGCTGCCAGGCCTGGCCAGGTTCTGGTTCTACTACAGACACAGGGCATGCGTTCCCGCACTTTCCCCGAGATGAGCCATTCTCTGGCTCTCTGCAGGTGAGGGCTGAGGTAAGAGCACATCTGGGAATGCAGCTGACCTTTAGGGAGATGACCTCATCTCTGCCTATTACATGTGTTCCAAGTGGCTTTGGGAATGGCAGCCTTTTGCTCAGAAGCTATTTTACTAATGTGATTCTTAGAAGCATCCTTGGAGAACTGCAACCCACACCACCACAGGCAAATTTCTCCTGCCTTTGGGGAGACAAAATGGTTCACACCAAGGGAATGAAGGTTGGACCACATGCCCTTGAGGTTTCTTCCAAGGTTGAGATGGCAAGCTAGTGCGATCCTGGCCTTCTTTACCCAACTGTCCAACATCTTTATCAGTGTTTCTCTACTGGCTTAGCATGCCTAGAGAGGAAGTGAAACTAGTGAGTCATTGTGTCGCTACTGAAAAGGCACCCTGATAAATTCTGTGATCGGAGGTGGAGGCTGATAAAGTAAGATCTGGAGCATTTTCATGGGTTCCATTTAGATCACTCTGTTTAAGACTGTGGATGATTATAAGCTATCTTCAGTCTAGTTGCGTTACGTGTTTCACAAGAAGAAAAGAAGGTAAACCCTGAAAACTTTGTAAAACAGAAGATTCTTTTTTTGAAAGATTATTGTAGATTTGGCATAAAACCATGTATTGAAACATCCCAATGTCTTCAAGAGAGGATTCCTTTAGAACTCTCTGATTCTAGACATGGCCTGGGATCTAAAAGAAGAAAGGCTAATCCTGTAGGCAAGACAGAGACTCTGATGAAGAAAGAACAATAAAATATGCAGATCCAGTGTGAGGAAGCCCAACTTCAGGGAAGAGAAGGGAGGAAGCAAAACTTCTCAGAGAAGGTGGGCAGTGACAAAAGACTTGAGCTACTACCAAGTGGATGGGAGGGTTTTTTGCCAAGCAAAGAAATGCAAGGAGAAAAAGCTAGAGGCCCAAGTCCCTGGGAGATAACACCATGTTTCTTTCTGGATTTACTGGATCTTCATCACACAAAGAAAAGAAGTAAAGTGATGATACTGTAGGGCTAACTTCTGCTTTCCTGATGCCAGGGGAAGGGGCTGCACAGACGGCTTGGGCAGTGACCAACGGAAGTTGTCTTCACAGCCGTGGGGCACAGTGCAGGATCCTCAGCAGCATGGTGATAATGACAGTGTTCGGAGGAGGCAGCCATTGTGTGCTGGCTGATAGAAGTTACCAGAAAAAATAACTAAGAGTGTACTATTAGTTGTATAAGGGCAAAGATTGAGTTCAGATTCTCATGGAAACTGGTAATGAGACAAGATTTTGAATACAAGTAATTTCTTTGGAAGGTGATGACAGAAAACATTGCTGCAGGAAGAGGAAAGTGATACAGGGAAAGAAAGGCAGTCAGTTCAGGTGCTGTGCCAAGCAAATTACCATTGTGTGCAACCGGAGCTCAGTTCCACTGGGCATCTCTGGGAGACGATGCAGAACATGTACCTCTGTGTTATCTTGCTCAAGGAGCAAGGGAGTATCCACCACTGACCTCAGTCATTGGTTGAAGGATTCTCCTAGAGAACTTTAATTTCTCAGCACTTCTGGCATGTCCTGAACAGGTAATATTTTTATCAAGTTTCCATGGCCATCCCTCCATCAGACAGTTCCTAGTCATGGCGGCATGCCTTCTTCTTCTTCAACCAACTCTCTCTCTCTTTCTGTCTCTGGCCACCCTTGAAAAAAATACATCTCATTTGATTTCTTACAGGTATCTACTCTGCCAAGCAAGTAAGCATTATATTTGTTACTCAAAAGAAGTATAGTCTTTAAAAAAAAAAAAAGATTTTATTTATTTATTTGACAGAGAGAGAGATCACAAGTAGGCAGAGGGGGGCGGGAAACAGGGTCCCTTCTGAGCAGAGAGCCGGATACGGGCTCAATCCCAGGACTCTGAGATCCTGACCCGAGCCAAAGGCAGCGGCTTAATCCACTGAGCCACCTAGGTGCCCCAGAAGTATAGTCTTGAAGACAGGGGTCTTAAGCTATTTTCAGTTCATCTTAGATACACAGCCTTCACTCTTGGCCATCAAGCCACTCACTTCCACCGGGACCCTCAGTTAATAGCTAAGCACTTTAGGTGAGTTCTACATTTAATTCTCACTTAATTCTACAAGTTAGCTGCCACTGGAATGATCACACTCGCTTCAGAAATGAGAAAAATATGACTTGGCTTAAAGAGCTTCCCAAAGCTATAGCAGTTCACCCAGGTCTGTCTTTTCCCTGATATAACATTCTTAATGACCACATTCTCCTGCTTTCAGTTACTGACAGAGAATGTGTGTTTCCATCACAGGGTGGCAAAGACACATTTGAAGGACTTCAAACAAAGATGACAGAGAAACAATAAAAGAAGTTCTTAGAAAACCATTAAAGTTTTCATAAATGTGCATAAGGAAATCTACCCAAATCACAGGTGTCCAGCTAGCTCTATGTCCATAAAGCAAACACACAGTGTGGGCTCCCACAATGAGGACATGACCAGAACCCAGAACATCACCCCTTCCATTTTCTACCATCCTCAAAGGTAACCACTATCTTGGCTTCTAACTCCACAGATTATCTCTGCAAGATTTTGAACTTTATGTAAGTGGGCTAAATTGAACAGTGTGAGAATCACCCATATTGTTGCAGACAGCTGTAATTAGTTCATGCTCATCATCACAGAGGTAAATATCCTATAATTTGTTGACCTGCTCTGTGGTTCATGAACTTCTGGGTAGTTTTTAGGTTGGGGCTACTGCACATAGGAAATGTATGAAACCTCTAAAATCTGTCTTTTGGTATGGCTTATGTCTGTACTGCTGTTGGGTATGGATATAAGAATGAACTGGCTAGGTCATGGGTGTATATGCCTTCAGGGGAAACTTAGATGCAAAGTCAGCATTCCCTCAATGAGCTCCCTTCTCTTCAGGATCTGACTGCTCAGATAACTCTTGAAGGCCTTCACACAAGTGATTTTTGTATTTTATTCAGCTTCTATAGTTTTTTCTCAGCAGGACATTTGTCTGCCACAAGTTCCTCCCTCAAATACGAAGCAAAAGTATACTCTTTATACATTTTAATAATTTACATATATGCATTTAATTTTTTATCTTGTTTATTAATGTGAACATGACTACACAGACTAAGTCCTACCAGAAAGGAATCTAAGTATAAGGGATACTACTGTTACTGTTACTCTGTGACCGCATCTTTCCTAAGTCTAGCTTGTTGTTTAGATTGTATTTTCCACTGTCTTTAGATAAAACTGTTCATAGTCTGTTCTGTAAATACAATTTACAGATTTACTGATTTAGAAACAGACACATGTTGGAGTACAGATGTTAAACACCTGATCAGCACCCTCCAGGCTTGCTGTTGATCATTAACTGTTCCCAAATCACTCCTCTCTACCCTCTGGCCATTCGTGCTCCCTCTTGCTTATTACTCTTTCACATGGTCTAAGTCTCATATTTAGCCCCTTTTCACATATCGGAATCTGGCAATTGGTGGCCGGGGCATGGGGGAATGTGAAAACACAGATTGCTGGGCCCTGCCCCCAGAATCTAATTCTGTAGGTCAAGTAAGGCCCAAGAATTTGCATTTCTTACATGTTCCCAGGTGATGCTGAAGCGGCTGGTCCAGAAACCACAATTTGAGATAAGCTGTTCTAGTGCCATCTCTCCTTTTCTCGAGCAGTTGTGAACTGTTTTTAAAAAGAAGTTATTGTGTTTACCCCAGCTGTTTCTAATTTCCTCATGCTGGATTGCACCCATCAACCAGAGAGTGATAAAACATAGGATTTTAAAGAGCCTGGACCCATGTTCCTTCTGCATCGATTTTAAGAAAACAAAGCAATGGTATAAATAGTTAAACAGGTCTTTCCCCAATAACTAGGAATCAAAAGCTCCTTTTCAACTAAGAGTTATATTTAGAGGAGCTTTCTTTAAATTTTGGACATATTTGGGAGGAGGGGAGTTAAACGGAAGGTTCCTGTATGACTGAAATCTCCCTCTTTCCATCATTTAAAAAAATGTCATTTATGACTACAGGCCTGTGAAGCCAAATTTATTTATAATTCTCAGTAGCCCTCAGGTTCTGGGGCAATCTAAAGACACAAACCTTTCTTTGTTTTTAGGTAAAATATCTGTTGAATACACATTTTATGCATATTTGCCCAGATTTAGTGAAAACAACACAAACTCTCAGCGATCAGGAAGTGTACTGTGATGTACAGTAAGTAAAACAAACAGGAGGTTGACTTCACACAATGGCATTCATGGCATTTTGTCAACTTTTCAAACTTTACAGTACGGACCTTACAACAGCAGCCTCAAGTTTTAATATGCTGCCTTTAATCAAAGCCCCGTCTGCCCTCAGTGGAAGGGGCGGGTGAAAGAGACCTTCCTTTGCATCCCAGATGAGACAGGCATGGCTGTTGCTTGGTTTCACACTGCATACTCAGGGCATGGCAGTTTCCATGTAAGGGAAAACTGCTGCTTTTAACAGAAGATAAATTAAGCCCTCAGGTTAGAGTGAAGGCTTTTAGGTCAGAATTCAGATGATAAAGGAAAACCGAGGCTTCCCTGTTGTGTTAGAGGACTGCAAGAGAGGTGAGGTTTATCGGTTTTCCTGCCCTGGTGCTAATGAGTGATAAGGAGCTCTAATTTGAAGACGCCCCGGAGCTGTTAAAGTGTGTGTGAGATGCAGACAATTCATCAGCAGAGCAATAATCTTCTCCCCACACAAATGGAAAAGCCATTTTGGTGTCTTCAGAGTTTTTATTAAAGTCTGAGGGGAAAAAACAGGGAAATGGATTTTTTTCTTTTTAAAACTAATTTTTTAAAATTTTATAACCCCTAGTGTATACCAGGCAATATTCTAGTTCTTTATCAAGGGTCAGTCATTGGATATAATCCCCATTATAACCTCTACGATATGGTGCCACGTTTTCAGGTGAGGAAACTGAGGCACAAAGTAGTTAGATGATGTAGTCTGTGCCTCAGTTTCTTCATCTGTAAACAAGGGTGCTCAAAGAGGAAACAGACATTCAAACCCACAGCTACATGATTTCAAACCCATTCTTCCCTCACTAACAAACATTATATACACGCGTGCGTGCACACACACACATATTTTTGTGAAGATTTTACTTATTTTGAGAGAGAACAAGCAAGTAGGGGAAGGGGCAAATGAATTCAAGGCAGATGAGACTGGAAGCCAAAAAACCAATTACAAAGCTGTTACAAAGGTTCAGATAAGATACAATGTTGGCTTGATCTAGGAAAGGTTTGTAGGTATGAGAGGGGTGGTGGGGAGGGAGAGAGGTACTGGTTCAAAACATATTCTTAAAGGAGACCAAGCAGACAAGTCTTGGCAGTCAACATAACTTAGAGTCATGAGAATGATGGCAGAGTAAACTCCATCAGAACATGAGTTACGTTTCTTCTCCATTATGTATGTTATGTATGGTGTGTTTCATGCAGTATGGGCCACATACTGCCCTATAAATGAATGAATGAATGAATGATGACTTCCAGGTCTGAGGCTTGTGTGACTTGGTGACTGCGTGGACCATTAACCAAAACAGGTGGCTAATATTAGGACAATTTGGAGAGTAAAGGAAATTGAGGTTAGCTTCGGATATTTGAGGTTCACATGAGAAAGTCACTTGGAAAACTGAATCTTATGTTCTAGGGATGAAAATTCAAGATGAAGATTATGGTTTGAAAATCAGAAATATACAGAGACAGTACTTCAGTACACTAGGAAAAAAGTGCAATTACCTGAGCAAAACAGCCAATCACTCAAGCATTCATTTACTGATCCACTCATGTGTTCTTGTTATTCATTTATTTATATTATTGAAAACATACTTTGCATCAGGCTTTGGACGAAGTTTAGGGAGTGAATAGCTCTCATTTGGTCTCTGCCTTCAGGAGGTGTATCATAATTGGGAAGATAAAAAGCAAGAAAAAAAATAAGACCATTTCTATTGTCATATGTATTTTGAAGGAAACAGGTGATTGAGACAGAGAATAAAGAAAGGAAGCTTTCTCAGAGGAAGTAACATTTAAATTGAGGCTTGTATTAATCGGGGTTCTCCTTGAAAAACAGGAGAAAACATAAATGAAGAGATTTATTATAAGGAATTTGTTCACATAATATGGAAGTTAAGAAATCCCAAAATCCTCAGTTGGCAAGCTAGAGACCTAGGACAGCTGATGGTATAGTTCCAGGCCAAGTCCAAAAACAGGAGACAACCAATGTTCCTGTTGGGAGACAGTCAAGCAGAGAGAGTAAACTCCTCAGTCCTTAGCCTTACTGTTTGAGTCATTCCTTCAACAGATTAGATGAGGCCAACCCATACTGAATAGGACAATGTGCTTTCCTCAGTCTACTGACACAAATGTAAATCTCACCCAGAAACACCTTCACAACTATATTTGGCAATAATATTTAATATCTACACACCCCTGGCCCAGCCAAGTTGACACATAAAATTAACCATCACCAGTCCAAAAAAAAAAAAAAAAAATAGCCCAACCATGCAAACTCTGCACTAAAGAGTGACCAGGAAAATGAAACAATGTGTGCAAAAACCTGAGGTTAAAAAGCATTTGCTGTGCCCAGAAACTGAAAAGAAACGCACATAGATGGAGATTAGAGAATGAGGTAGAAAACAAGGTGCAAAGAAGTCCATCAGTTAAACGGGACACAGAGTAATCACAAGCTTCAAAGGCTAAGGTGAGATTTGGAGCAGTACTCTAAAATCAATGGAAAACCATTGAAGGGCTTAAGTGTGAGATAATCAGATCTTTTTATGAGGTTACATTTTTATAATGTTAACAGACTATGAATCAAGAATAAGAAGAGATAAGACTGAAAATGGTTTCTTCCCTCCTACTTCCAAGGAGGATTTGGAGAGTAAGATAACATGAAAGATGTGAATATATATTCTGAAAAACAAAACAAAAAAATGATAAATGTGTATATATTGTAAAAACTCAAATACATGGAGAATATTATCTTAAGTTGCAGTCAGTCTATAAAATTCAGTTCAAGGGAGATTGGGGAATAAACAAATGATGGTTATGATATTAGTATTTAATTACTTAATATGTTAGAATTTTTTAGATGATTATCTGTCTTGTTAATGTCTAAACTCTATTTTTTTTTTTCAAATTATCTAGGCTGTATTTTGATATGTCTCTTAAATATCTTGGATCTTAGGAATACTACTTGTAAAACCCAGAATCTTTTAAGAACTGAATTTGATGTGTTTATATTTATTTTAATTAGTGATAGACTTATTTAAACTATCTTATACTATTTATATTTTCACTAAGATTTGTCTGCCTATTTTGTTCTCTTGTCTTCAGTTCGACCTTTAGTTTTCCCTGTGTTCATCTGGAAGCTGGATATTATATAGATAGTCTGTTTATTAACATACATGGTTAGCTTAATATATTATTTAACAAATTCTATAGTTAATCAGTGTCTCTGTCCTTCTCCCAACAAGATCAGAAATGTACATGCATATGTATAAGAAATGCATATGTATTAAGGCACTTGGGTGGCTCAGTTAAGTGCACGACTCTTGGTTTGAGCTCAGGTCATGATCTTGGGGTTGTGAGATCAAGCCTTATGTTGGGCTCAGCATGCAGCAGGGCGTCTGCTTGAGATTCTCTCCCTCTGTCTCTCCCGCCACATGTATACATGCTCTGTCTCTCTCTCAAACAAATCTTTTTAAAAATGCATATGTATTTATTGTATGTATTGTATGTATGTATGTATTATAAAAAAAGAAATGCATATGTATTTATTGTAATATGTATTATTTATTGTACATCGTATACATGTTTAAATCCATATTGATATCAACTATGAAGTACTGCTGAATAACAGAACATTGGGCCTGAGCTCTAAAGACCTCCAACGTCCCTCCTTTGTCTTCCATGTTTATAAAGCATAATATTTTAGTTCCACTTGGTTTTAAGTGCAAACTAAATCAGTTATTACTATTATTATTAATATTACTAATTGAAATGGATTTACCAAAATATTTCACAATTCCTGTGCTTATAACTGTGTCTTGCATTCTATTTCCTTCCTACTGAATCTTTTCTTTCTTGCCAAAATGCTCCTTGCAGTTTGTTCAGCAAAGGCTGTGGGTATTTATGAATGCCAGTCTCTATTTCACCCTCATCCTGAGTGAGAGTAAAGGTCCAAGAATCATCTAAGGTTAACAGTTAATTTTCTCTAATGCTTCAAATATATTAGCCCATTACCATTTGTTGCTATTGAGAAATGCCTCCTGTCTGGAACTGGATTCTACCACCTTGAAATTCTCATCTCGACCTACTTTACATTTGATACTTGTGACTTTGTCACTAGCCATTAAATAGCCAGATAGAGCCAGATAGAGGGGTGCCTGGGTGGCTCAGTCAATTAAGCATCCAATTCCTGATTTTGGCCCAGGTCATGATCTCATGGTCCTGAGACTAAGCCCCGAGTCAGGCTCTGTGCTCTGTGTGGGAGTCTGCTTAAGATTCTTTCTCTCCCTCTCCCTCCCTCCCTCCCTCCCACCACTTGCACTCAATAAATAAACAAATAAGTAAAATCTTTAAAAATAAAAAAGCCAGGTAGAAAATAAAAAGCTCAAGGCTTTTGCATGTAAGGGGGTATCAGTGCTTGGAAAATCTCTGAACCTACCTCTCATTTTGCTGTGAACCTAAAACTACTCTGAAAAAATTAAAGTCTTTAAATTAAAAAGTGAAAGATCTTAAAGATTTATCTCGGTTTTTGAGAAACATTAAAAAAGATAAAAATATCTTGCCAAAGCATTTAAGGCATTCCATACGCAGAATATTCAAGTGTTTTCTGTGGTGTTTTTGGTATGGAAGAAGCAGTTTAGACACTACTATCACCAAAAGCACTGCTATAATTCCAAAAACTACCGCCATATCAAGTAGATACTGCTATTTGTTATCCAAATTATGATTTACATATTTGTATTTACATATTTTGTATTTATTTCAAACTGTCATTAATTACTTTTTATCACCCAGAATCTAATTACTGTCACTAAGGTCAGGGGCACCACCCCAGTTTAGCTAGAGTTTTCTTCTGTATCATGCAGAAGCTTGAAAACCGGATTCCTGCCTGCTTTTCATTTTATTCTCAGTCAGCAGCCAGAGTGATGCTTTAAAACGTAAGTCAGTCGACTGCTCAAAATGTTCTGATGGTTTTTCATCTCATCAGAGTAAAAGCTATTTTAATGCTGCCCAGGACTCTACTTGCTCAAGCTCTCCATTGCCTCGCTCATTTATTTTCTCTTCTCCCTCCTGACCCCTCTCCAACCATGCTGACCTTCAGGGTATTCTTCAAACTCATTAAACACACTCCAAGGCCAAGGCCTTTGCAGTTGGTGTTTCTTCCACTCTCCTCCTTCACCTTTGCTCACGGCTAACTCCTTTGCCCCCTTCACATCTTGTAGCAGAGGCCTGTACAAAAATTCCCATTCCAGAATTTCTCATCCCCTCCCCACTTTATTTAAACTCTTTCACTAGAATATAAGCTGATCCATACTAGGTACATGATAAATATTTGTTAAGCGAATGGATACATGACTAAATGACTGGATTTGTTTTCCTGAGCACTGCGCAAGGTGGCTTATACACATGTCATTTAATGCTCAAAATCATTCGGACATGTAGATACTATTATCTTCATTGTACAGAAGGGGAAACAATAGCAGAAAAATCAAATAATATTCCAAAATTCACTCAGCTAGCAAAAGCAAGAGACTGACACCATGGCCCATGTTCTTTAAGCCTCTTCACTTCCCTTGCCCTGAAAACCTGAAGGTCAAGGCTGTCCTCCCAAACAGGGGGACACATCAAGCATGCCCAAATGAAGCACATTTCTAGAGCGGTATGTGAGTCTATGCAACACACGTCACAGCACTCTACAGCTCAGCATGAAGGGAACCAAACATCTCTCTCCTGACTCTCACTGCTGTGCTGCCTGAACTCCAAATATCTGCCAAATGTCTCTGTGACTTAGATTAATCATGTAGAAATAGACCACTTTATAATGTGTCATTTATATATGTTACAATTGTCTCCTTAGAAAATAACAAGATAAATATATCACATTTACATATTTTTCCGTATGTAAAAGCACACAGACCTGTTTGTGTATAAATTCTTTCATACTCATATGTTATCTGTGCTTCAATTGACCCTTTTTTTTTTTTTTTTTTTTGCTTCAATTGACCCTTAATGGGGTCTTGCTCCTTGTTGAGGGAAAGATGTCACAGACCTTTTCCAATGCAGAAATGACCTTTCTGTCTGACCTGATTATAGACATTCTCTTGCCAACAATGTCTAAAGCTGTCTCTGGGCAGGATGTGTTGGGAGAGGAGGGCAAGGGAGTGAATTCCTTTCCACACTTAGCTATACAACACCCTTGGGTCACACTGGGTCAAGGAAGTGAGCTGAGGAGGCATGCGACATTCCTGACCCCTTTCATCTCAGAGACCCAATAATGATGGCACCAAGAAATATGAGATGTGCATTCAATCACACATTCAAGCATATATTGAGTGCCTACTGTATGCTCAGCAGTGTACCAATAAACAAAATGAGAACTAACGCTGCAGTATATGAAACATGATTTAATCATGTGACATGCTATCGGAGAAAGGTTATGATCTAGACAAGTTTATCAACTTAGAAATTAACTGATAACTTGACTCTAATTACAAACTGTGTAACCAAGTTACACTTTGGGTAGTCAGAAAATCATAACATAATTGTAGCCTAGAATTTTCAGAAAAGTTTTCATACTGAAGGTTCAGCTCAAAAGATTGAAAAGTATGTGGATTTGCAAAATGGGGAAGTCATTCCAAGAGAAAAAAACAGCTGAAGTAAAATTAGGCAAAATTAGTATAATTTGATTAAGAGAGAGAAATCCATTTGCCTGCTAATGAGAAGATTATAGGGATGCTTGAATGTCTGCATAAGAAGCTGAGTTCCCATATTTATGCATTAATCTAGAAAATTAAGACAATTTGCTCTGCAGTAGAGGCAAAAGACCCATTCTCCTTCACCACTGGGGAAATTCTAAAATGTGTTCCTAAATATTTCCCCTCAAGAAATACTTCCACTAGATGATATCCACAGGGCTTAGAACACACCAATGATGTCATGCCTGATTCTTATTAAATATATTAATGAAGCATTAATTCATTCCAGAACCTGTTATTATTGTCATAAGAGAAGCATGAACATTATGAAAACCAAATAGAAGTTTCCTTGATGATTGTAACCTAGTGGTTCCTGTAGCAAATTTTGGGGACATTCAAACCAAATCAGCAACATCTCAAATTGCTGCTGTGGAGAATCAGGGTTTGATGCTGACTCCAATGTTTTAAATCTTACTTCTGAGAAATGAGGCCAATTTTGGCTTTCCCGTCCTATCTCAGGAAATGCTTTAGAATGAAAGTAAGGAGAACAAGAACAAACAGTCATGACTACTTTGCCATGTCCCCAGACACTATGCTAAGCTACTATACTAATTAATATTTTATTTGATCTCCAGTTTACCTATGCTAACTTCTCCTGGATGAAATGCTATGGTTCATTTATGATTTTTGGCTAAAGAGGACTTCTTGATGGTTAAAAACATAAAATATTCATCCCCATCTTCCTGCTTATTATATGGGAGAGAAAACCTTCCCTTACAGTAGAGGATCACAAAAAGGCCCATAGGTCATTCTCAGTACAAAGTCCTGCAATGTGGAAGATTTGGGAAATTAACAAGAATATTCACTGATGTGGAAAAAATTCTGGAAATTGATTTTTTATCTTTTATCTAATTGCAGTTACAGCCCTATTTTCTAAATGTTTGCCTCACCCCTGAAAAAAATGAAAAAGAAGGGAATACATGAAGATGATGTAGTCTCTCAGTTTTAGAAAGTAAGGTTTCCCATGGTGTTAGACCTGCTTCTCTAGGGATTCCAGTGCACATGGCTTACTGAGGTATGGGGAAGATGCTCCTAAGAGAAGGGGAATGAGATGTGCATGGGTGGTTCCATTGGTTAAGTGGCTGCCTTTGGCTCAGGTCATGGTCTCAGGGTCTTGGGATTGAGCCCCATGTCAGGCTCCCGGCTCAGTGGCGATCCTGCGTCTCCCTCTTCCTTAGGCCCTCCCCCTGCTCATGTGCCTGTTTGCTCTCTCTCTCTTGTTCACTCTCTCAAATAAACAAAATTTTTAAAAAGAGAGAAAGAGAGAAGGAAAATGAGAGAAGAAGGAGGTGCAAGGAAGGAGCTGAGCTAGAGTTTAGCCTCATTTCCTGGAAGCTCAGGAGTGAGAACTGAACCACAGAGTTGATCCCAACTTGGAAACAACCTCTTCTACTCATATGTTAGTCAATTATTGGCTGTCATCGTCCCCACAGCAGAAGAAAGGTCATTTAACCTCCAATGCAAGGTGTATTCAGTTTGGTCAAGGGCAGTTTTCCAGAGAAGAGGGCAGCAATGAACCTTTAGCAGCCAACATTCACAGCAACTTGTAGACAGACACACCAGCCTGGTGAAGGTGATCTAAGTGGGGGATCAACTGACAGTACCCACACATGCATTATTCTAGACAGGCAGAATGGTATGTGCTTATGGGAGCCATGGAGACTCCATGGAAAAGGTAGCACTTAATATTGAATCTTGAAGAAAAAATTAAACTACCATAAGGAGAGATCTATTTGGAAAGTTTCTTCCTTGTTCTTTGGATATGAGACAGTAAACACCATAGACATTACACATGAAATTCTGGCATTTCCAATTCCTCCTGTGGCAGTGGCTAGGTGCCCATTTCCATCTTTTCTCCTTTTCCATAGAACACAGTTGTAACCAGGAGGTGGCTACCTAACCACAGACCGCATTCCTTACCCTTCTTGCAGCTGGGTCTCACTCTGGGATGAATTCTCACCAATGAGAAAGAAGTGACAGTGATGAATGATGCTTCCAGGCCCAGGCAGTGAGAACAAATGTGTCCCTTCTACATTCTCATTGCCATTTCCATTAACTGCCCATGCATTGGCAGAGCTGTAAAGTAGAGGGAAGCCTGGTTCCCCGTTCTCTGTGTTGAGAAGAACCATCTGCTAATTAGAAACACAGACATGAGCCATTATACTTTCCACTGAGTTAAAGCTTCTATTTGTCACACCAGGATCTTAACTAACAGTCTTCATTATTAAGAAATTAACAAAAATCCTTTTGCCAGATGAAACTAGAAACAGGGGCGCCTGGGTGGCTCAGTGGATTGAGCCGCTGCCTTCGGCTCAGGTCGTGATCTCGGGGTCCTGGGATCGAGCCCCGCATCGGGCTCTCTGCTCCACAGGGAGCCTGCTTCCTCCTCTCTCTCTGCCTGCCTCTCTGCCTGCTTGTGATCTCTCTCTCCGTCAAATAAATAAATAAAATCTTAAAAAAAAAAAAAAAAAGAAACTAGAAACAGTCTCTCATCTGATGCAGAATTTCTTTCCTAGTAGTATCTTGGATTTTTCTCAACTTCTTCTGTATATTTCACAGAGTTTTGCCATGGACTGGTCACTTCCTTGTGCCAGGACACATTTTAAGTTGTAGAAAATTCTGCTTCCCACCTACAGTTGTTCAAATTTTGCAATAAACAGAGTGACCTTGTCTATGGCATGTGAAGAAGGCTGTACTCTTTCTGATACCCTACAAATTCCTCTTGTCTGTCTATTTGTGAAACCTTAGAGTGCTTCATAATAGCAAGGTGGAGGCTTCTACATTTCGATTCCAAGTTCTTCTGAATAAGGAGAGGATATTGAGGGACTGGCCTGAGGAGGGAGGGTGTTATCCTCCAGCATTCTGACCAAGAAATGCTACTTCCTATTTGTGGATCCTGCTAAGGATGCATGCCCATTTAGAGAGATGCATTAAGTCCATGATACTTCCAGAGAAAAGAGTAGCTCAGGGATTTGACTGTTTATCAGTTTCGCACTCAGTGTTACACTGTGTTGTCATGCAATGAATACTATCATTCAGTCAGACTTGAGTTTTAAAGTTTCTTTCAAATTAATAGTGATTTCATCCTATTGTCAGAGAAAGGAATGTGACAAACAAGGTTGCTTTCAAACTTGGGGAGAAGCTAAGTAAACTGCATGCATGAAAAATAATTAGGAATGGTTTAGAATGACAAGCCTTTCACATTTATAAAGCTTGTGAGTAATTAAACGATAATGCCTATGAGTCCATAAGTATTAACTTTAAATAGTAGACTATACTAAACAATGGTTAACGTAGGTCCATCCACTTGTAAGGTTTTGCTCAGACAGAAATGGAGTAGAACATATTGTGTAGCGCTTACATCACAATCCTTGGAGATATGAGTTCATATTTTATATTTAATCCTCATGTAAATTTTGTATTTCATCCAGAAAGAAACAGGCACAAAGGAAATAAAAGTCAACCCATGTAGGAGCAGTAGGCAATGAGTCCATGGAATCTCAGCCCAATGGATCTCTAATACCTACGTTAATCTGAATATTTCTATTGGGTTCTAAAATTTACCAATAAAGTAAGTTACTATTACTATATATGAGCTAGGGAAAAAAATCCAATCTTTTAGTCTTCCAAGTTGGAAATTCTCAGTAAAACTCATTAGAGTGACTTCTTTTGAAGTTCTGGAAAAAGAATTCTTTAACTAGAAGCAGATACCATATTTTCTCTGTCCCATGAAGGACACTGTAATAGCAATTTGCATTTCATAAGACACTGGAGTTTTGTAACAGTTTAACTTAACCATGAATCACTAAAAGCAGGTTATGTTCTCCCCCTAGCTTCTACTCCTGCTTGTCACATAACTATTCCTTTAGACCTGTTTAGCTTTGAAAAACATGTTTCCTAACACACAGCTTGCCTTCATAAAAGTCTATTTGAGTAATCCACGGTGTCTGAGAAATGTCCTATGACCGCTTTTTGACCCATTGACAGAGCTGTAGGTTTTACCATTTTCCTCACTACAATGCCCTGGATAGCATTTCAAATACATAGAGTCGTGACCTTTATTGTTTGCCAGATGGGCTGTGAAATGTATGCTGATGTTCATAATAGGATTATACAAGGTTGTTTATTGTCAGAAAAATAATGTGAGCATTATCTTCTTTTCTCCCCCCTCACCCCCAACGGGTTTTCCCTTTAACAGGTATTAGGAAGTCTAATTTTGATTAAGTAAATATCAGCTTTCAGCTTTACAAATGATGGTTCATTTAGGCACATACTTTAATGGTATTAAGGGTGGAAAACAAGAAGAATCAGCCAGGTAAACTAAAGTACAAAGAACGTACTACAATATGGACCCATGCATGGCAACTTGCGGCACGTACATATTTCATGCTAGAACTGAATATAGTGATTCAAATTAATTCAAATATGGAACAAAGGACAATATGTGTGCTATGAATGTGACGCTTAAAAATACAGATACAGGGTGTAACCACAGTGTCTCTGTCCTTCAAACGTTGTGCTTTTTGCTTTGTATATACTCATTCAGATGTGATTTTATCTCTTCTCTTATTCTAGAACCCCACCAAAAAGAGATGCTCAGCTTAGGAATTTGGTTTCAAGCAGTTTATTCAGGTCATCCAGAGAAGGAATACAGAGAAGGAATGGGAAGTGAGATGGGCAAGAAAGAATGCCTATGAAGGGTGTATCAATGGAGAGGGACACAACTGTGGGCAGCTGGAGTTCAGTCCCAGGGGGATCATAGGAGAGGCTCTGCGGAACATGCCTCCACTGAGGGGCCAGCAAAGTCAGGTATTTATTCCTCAACAACTTTCTCTCACTGGTCGAGGCCCACTCTTGGAGCCTTACCAGGCCACGTGCAAGCCAAACATGCCCCAGCTGCCAAAAGGAGCTATCAGGCAGGGAAACGCAGGAAGACATGCGTCTGCTTAGGAACTCTTTGAAGTGAACTCTGGTATAGTTTGAGGGGATGTGGGCAGGGAACCCACAGACTCTGTTTCATATGCCAAGGCCAGTGTGTCCCAGTGAATGTGGCTACATCTGTGCTGTGGTATGCCGGAAACAGGGGTTGGGATCCAGGAGAACCCAGCTTGAAACTCGTTCTATCATTCATTTACTGCAAATGGTTTTGGTATGCCTGGTGCTTGGGGCCATTCTTTACTAGTCTGACTTCTTGGGGACGGGAGTCTGGATATCCGTAACTTCTTCCGTAAGACACATATGAGAGAAGTATTACAAAGATTAAATCAGGTAATAGTTGCATGAAAAGTATCTGGAATCATGCCTGGCTTCTAAGAAACACACCAGAGATTTTAGGGGGCCCTGTCCTCAAACTCCCAATCCTGTTTCTATGTCCACTTTCCTCATCAGCGATGCTGTTGATGGGTCTCAGACAGTGCACCTTGGGTTCCCCAAAACCAACTTCAAGTCTGATGACTCACTAGAAAGATTCACAGAATTCAGAAAAGCCATCATATTCATGATTATAGTGAAAGAATACAGATTAAAATCAGCACAGGAAAAACGTACATGGGGCAGAGTCCAGAAGAAATCAGACACAAGCTTCCAGTCGTCCTTTCCCAATAGGGTCGTATGATGCACTTAATTCTCCCAGCAACATGTGAGAAGTGTTGACAACCAGGGAAGCTCACCCAAGCCTTGGTGTCCTTGGTTTTTATTAGCGGTCAATCACACAGGCATGGAGTTGATCTTAGCAACTGCAATTCCAGCTCCCAACAGGTCAAACTGATGCAGTATGGCCCACAGCTCCAAGCATACAAAAACCATTCAGCATAAATTACATCATTAGCATAAACTATCTGGCATGGCTTAAAGCCTTAGACATAAACAGACCTTCTTATCAGGCAAGACATTCCAGGGACTAAAGGCTATCTCTCACCAGCTCATCAAGGGTCAGTAATGAACACCTTTGGGACACGCAGGGTTTGGGCAATCCAGGACCGTGGAGTTAATGCTTTACTGCACGGGATGCCACAGTCTCTCCCTGGTCCCATGGCATACTCCTTCTTCCAGAGCCCACTCTCCAGAACTGTTTAGAGACAGTTCTCCAGAAGCCTAAATATTTCTACGAAAGCCACTAGACAGATACTTCTGGGGTCATTCTAAGCCCTGTTTTAAGAATGACCATATCAGCCCATTAGCCCATTATCAGGGCTCAGCCCCTCTCCGTGCCCCCCTCCCCAACAGCAGCAGGTAGCCTGAGTCCTCCCAGAATGTGAAGGTAGACACATCACCTATGAACACATGAATTTTTCTTAGAGATTCATTTCTTTGAGAGAGTGTGTGTGCACATGTGCACACGTGGGCGGGGGGGGGCAGACAGCGAAAGAGAAGAAGAAGGAGAAAAGCAGACTCAGGCTGAGTGGGAAGCCTGAAAAAGGTCTTGATATCACAACCCTGAGATCATGACCCAAGCCAAAATCAAGAGTTGGACACTTAACTGAATGAGCCACCCAGGTGCCCGCACATGAATGCTTCTAGGACTATGGTCCAATCCAATAGTCATTAGCTACATGTCATTACTGCACACTTGAAATGTAACTAAACTGAGATGTGCCACAAGTGGAAAATGCACACCAGATTTCAAGATTTAGTACAAAAAAAAGAAGGAATGTAAACTATCTTAATATTTTAATAGTGATTACTAGTGACAATAAATTTTAGATAAATTAATTAAAATATATTAAAATTAATTTTATTTTCTTCTTTTCCCTTTTCTCAATGTGGCTATGAGAAAATTTAAAATTACATATGGCTTGTTTATTTCTAATGGACAATGCTGCTCTACATGGGAATGTGGCATACGGGATATGAGGTTATAAGGACATTCACAGGTCTTTTGATTTCCTCTCTGGACAACATGACCATGTACCGTGACTGTTGTATAAATAGATCATGGAAAACTACAGATGGAGACAAACAGGTTACAGCTAATGACCCTCAAAGTTATCACCACAAAATAGCAATTTTATAGATTTGAGCATAGCTGACAAATTTTTTTAGGCATACTTACTAGTGAGCATGATTTAAATCTTTGCCTCCACTACGGCACTCTACCAACTTCACAGTCATTTCCACCAAATGCCGGACACCTGCCCTTCTTATTCTGTAGCCTTGAAGAGCTCCCGACTGGGGGCTAGCACCAGGAAAACAATGTCAGCGAGACACAGATGCACTTCAAACTTCCATCTCAAAAAGCTATTTGTATTCTCTCTACTGAAGGCCATTTTTTCCCCTAGTAAAACCAGACTGTCGCCAACCTGGCTGTAGTCATCTGAACCCCACACAGAGGTGGAATTGCTCCCCCTTCCTCAAATATGCAGTAAATAGCAAGAGAAGACAGGAATTATAGGTAGTATCTCAAATGATCCAGAGAGCAATCAAGAGTCTTTAAAAAGTAACCTCAGTAAAAGGATAAAAATTGTAGAAAAGCATCCACTTGGTATAACACTGGCAATGATATTGTTCACAATAAAGAGGAGTTTTATTTTATGAAAGACCCATGATAGTCTTTATTCAGGGATGTTTAATTTCTAAAGCCCCAAACCAGTAGGGGTTTAAGACAGGAGTCAAGAGTAAGATTTCACATCATGGTGTCACCAGGACAAACGTATTAAAAAACAAAAAAGGCAGAGTGATTTCCAGAAAAAAATGTAATCATTATAAGGCTTAATTTTTTTTCCTATTAAATTGTCTTGGTCCATGACGGAGCTCTAGAACAGCACTGTCAAAAATATAACACAAGGGGCACCTGAGTGGCTCAGTGGATTAAGCCGCTGCCTTCGGCTCAGGTCATGATCTCAGGGTCCTAGGATCGAGCCCCGCATCGGGCTCTCTGCTCCGCAGGGAGCCTGCTTCCTCCTCTCTCTCTGCCTGCCTCTCTGCCTACTTGTGATCTCTCTCTCTGTCAAATAAATAAATAAAATCTTAAAAAAAAAAATGTATATAACACAAGGCACAATGTGAGATATGTATATTATTTTAAGTTTTTCCTAGTCACTCTGTTTCAAAAAAGTAAACACAGAGCTAAAATTAATTTTAACAATATATTTCATTTAACCCTATACATCCAAAATAAGTCATGTAATCAATATAAAATTATTAGTAAAATACTTTACACTCTTATTTTGACACTCTTTGAAATCCAGTCTGTGTCTATCCATAGCACATGGTGATTTGGACTATATTTCAAGTGGAGAGCGGCTTCCATATTGCATAGAACTTCTAGAAGTCATAGAATGACTTCCATATCACACAGAGCATTCTTAAAGTCATAGAGCGACTTCCAAACTGCATAGAGCTGGAAAATAATCATCTTCTTTGGTTCTAGTCAGTGGGTCTGGTAAGGGCCCTCTGTCTGTGTATATTTTACTAAACATTAACGGATTTTTAGTTGAACACAGACTTAGAAAAATTGTATTATCCTATTCAGTACCATCATTCTCTTTCCTTTAATTGTACTTACTAAACATCTTATCAAATTCTTTCATATATAATTTCTTGAATATATAGCATCTTATTAAACATTTTAGCAATAGATTATTAACCCACATTAAACATTAGGAAATGGGCTCGGAGAAATCAACCTGCTTACAGTCTCAGAGCTAGAAACAAGCTTGTGTGTCAAAACCTTGGTTTGTCTCTTGACTGAGCTTTCCGGTGCACCATCCCAAATAGCACAGGAATGGAAAGAGTGATGGCTTGTAGCCAAGGTGAACTGTCAGACCTAAAGTGACTCAGAAAGGCCTGGGATTAAAGGGACTGAGCTGTAAGGCTTTCAGAGCTCTCTCCAAAGGGAAAAGAATGAAAGCCCTTGGAAAGATCTGCAGTTCCATTTGGGTCTTAGATCTTATGATAAGACACAAAGCCACCACCTTACACTGGTGAAGAATGAAGCTATTATTCGTAAGTCATTTACAAACACATTTCAATTCATGAAGTCACATTTCATGTTAATTCCTGAGAACTTCAATTCCAACTCAGTCACTTTGAGGAACTGCACTGCTGGAACCAAGAACATCTCCTCAATCAGCCTAGTGTTTCCAGATATTTAAGGCCATCAACCCCATGGAATTTTTTTCACCCTTCACCAACCTGGAGTTCTGAGGCAAACTACTGAGGAAAATAACTTGGTCACAGGCTTTGATCCCTGAAAAGTACAAGCGATTAATTGGTTGATTTCTTTGTAAACCTAGAGATAATAACTAGATGTTCTACCAATCTACCACACGGCCTATTGGTTTTAGTCACTCCTGGGCCCACTTTGCTGACTTCAGTTATTTAATCAATGTCCCATAATTCTAGCACCTTAGATATTTACTGGCATATTATTTGATTGCAACTCAGCATTTATCAAAGTGCCACTCAGAAAAAAAGATATTTAAAAAGGGCAGACTAATGAACACAGCAACTACTCGGCCCTTTTTAGCAGTGGTTTTCAACCTTGACTTCACATTGGAATCACCCAGGGAAGTTTTTTTTTTTTTAAATGCCTCGTTTCCCAGCAGAGATCCTGATTTAATTGGTCCAGGATGTGGCATGGGCATCAGGAATTTTAAAGTTCCCCTGATGATTCCAACATCCAGCCAGGGTTGAGAATCACTGCTCTATATTCTCTAAACATTATCCCTTAGTTATGTTAGCAGTGCAAGTTTAAGCAAAGTAAATGGACCATATTTCCTAAGATTCACATAAAAATGCCTTGAGAGAATAAATACGCAACGTTATGCCCATGGTTTTAATGGCAAGTAAATAAAAATATCCAGCCAAACAATATTTCTGCTGTGGGTACTTTGTAACACTGAAGATATGAACTAACATACATGATAAATTCTTCCTTAGATTAAATCCCAGGAAAAATAATGAATGGGTTTTGTTTTGTTTTTTGTTATTGGAGGAGAGAGAGAGGAGAGAGGGAGCACATGAGCGTGTGTGCAGGGGGAGGGGCAGAGGGAGAGAGAGAATCTCCAGCAGGCAACACACTTTGCACAGAACCCGACTCAGGGCACGATCTCAGAACCCCAAGATCATGACCTGAGCCAAAATCAAGTGTAAGTCATTTAACCAACTGAGCCACCCAAGTGCTCCCCCCCTTTTTCCCCAGAAAGTGGTATACTTCATTAATCAGATGAGATAAAATGAGCTTTTCATTTCAGATAACTGAAATATCTATAATTTTGTTCCTTATAATTTTTGTCTTCAGAAAAAATTGCCTTTGTTATGTGTTATTCTCAAATTCATAAGCCATGTCCACTCATTTTTAGAAGTAGATGGAGTATAATAAAAAAAATCCTTGCTTTTCTCCATTGAATAAAATTATCTGTTAACTTTCCCCACGTGTTTTGTTTTGTTTTTGTTTTTTTGCCCTTGACCTTTCTTGTGACCATATCTTTGTTCCATTTTCTCCATTATGCCTAAAGGTCACAAGGCATAGTCCTTCTTAGTAAGCCATGCTCTAGATCTTTTTCTCTATCTCACCATCTATTAAAGTTTAACTTCCTGGATGTCAATTTCCTCCTAATAATGTCCTACACACTAAACTTCATGTCAGTCTGCTTCTTGCAGAACTCCATCTGGGGCACACCCATGAGGTTGGCACAAATATTACACCTATTTTACAAATGAGTAACCTGACACCTAGGGGAGATTAATTATCTGCCCAAGGTCCTATAGTAAACAGATGAGGGAACTATAATTTGAACCCAGATTTGACTTTAGAGCCTACAGCCACAAGAACATCACTACCAAGCCACGACTACCAAGTGGGGTTTTCATATACTTTAAAAATAAGAGGCGAACCATAAGAGACTATGGAATCTGAAAAACAACCTGAGGGTTTTGAAGGGTCAGGGGTGGGAGGTTGGGGGAACAGGTGGTGGGTGATGGGGAGGGCACGTTTTGCATGGAGCACTGGGTGTTGTGCAAAAAGAATGAATACTGTTACGCTGAAAAAATAAATAAAAAAAAAAATCTTTAAAAAAAAAAATGAAAAAAAAAAAAAAAAGTATCAGTGTTTTGTGTCCACCTCTAGGAAATCTTTGGATAGCTCTTGGGATCCATACTTCTAGAAGGGAGGGGAAGGAAACATTGGACAGGAAAAACGGAGCTGCAATGAAGCTCTGACAAAGGTCTCAGCCTTTGGAGATCTCAGGAATTGAGGTGGCTCTTTAATTGGGATGAGAGGTCTAAGTCCTTTGACCTGCTGTAGTCATCAGTCACTGGATATAGGCTTCCCTGGAAGGGGATCCGTTCTTGGGAGAAATACCTAAGGGCCATTTCTACAACATCTCGGCAGCTTGGGAGTGAGTTCTCCATTTCTGAATGGAGATTTTTTTTTTAAAGAGATTATTTTTATTTATTTGACAGAGAGAGACACAGCGACAGAGAGAACACAAGCAGGAGGAGTAGGAGAGGGAGAAGCAGGCTACCCGCTGAGCAGGGAGCCTGATGCAGGGCTCAACCCCAGGACTCCGGGATCATGACCCGAGCCAAAGGCAGATGCTCAATGACTAAGCCACCCAGGCGCTCCCTGAAGGGAGATCTTTAAGAAATATCACAGTCTTCACCCCAGGGTTGTTCTAAGGCGTTGTTCATCGCAGGGTTGTTCATCCCAGTGTTCTAACTGGGATGTGGTTAACCCAGAGACAATCACCTTCAAAGACTACTGACTACTGACCAGGTTCAACATGATCAAGCCAAGTAAACAGAACTTACAGGAGAATAGAGCAATCCTTTTTTTAGTAGTAGGCTTGGTAGCAATGATTAGGAGTGCCTTGCTGATGAGACCAAGGAAAAAATGTACTACCCTACAACCTGACCATGCTGCCAGGCTGCTGGGCCCTCATGAAACACCTGTTACCAAAGTACAAAACTACTTGTGAAGACACCTCTTCCTAAAAAATAGCAGTATTCAAACAAAATCTTAACAAATGAACAATAAAATAAAAAATATATACACTCTATCTTTTTCACCACCAGCTTCCAATTTCTTTCCCATCAATGAGCTATAAAATGATCAGGATAATTTGGAGGTTCAGCCTCAGAACACATGTCACATGCTCCTCCACTTCCTTTCATAGATTAAAAAAAGTAGTCACATCCAAGCAAATTCTCCTGATACTTGAAATAGTGGTTTTTTTTTTTTTAATATTTTATTTATTTGACAGAGAGAAATCACAACTAGGCAGAGAGGCAGGCAGAGAGAGAGGAGGAGGCAGGCTCCCTGCGGAGCAGAGAGCCCGATGTGGGGCTCGATCCCAGGACTCTAGGATCATGACCTGAGCCGAAGGCAGAGGCTTTAACCCACTGAGCCACCCAGGCGCCCCGAAATAGTGTTTTAAATATAAAATAAATTCTACTTAAGAATTTGGCTTTCTAATTTTCTAGGAATCTTTTCAACATCTGGCTGTTGTTGCTATTGCGAATCAGAGTTCCAGCTAACAGAGCAGAATTCTGCAGATAGCAATTTTGGTTTTGGTGAAAGCAGCCTCAGGGGTCCTAGAAGCTGGTATGAAACTTGCTTATCATTTGTGAAATGGAATTATATTATAGACTGCACACTGCTTCTGGACACAAAAGCAAACAGAGCCCCAATTCACATGAGCCCCAGCACAGGTGGGCTTCTACAGGGATGAGTGATGGCCAGGACAAAACGGGGGTGTTTTCTGGAGTCACTGCCACTATTCTTGGAATGACAGGTTGGTATTTTTGGGAGGATAATGTTAAAGCTAATACACATGACAAAGTAAATGAAAATCATAAATTAAAAAACTAAAATGAAAATTTATGCAAATATTTATAATAAATTTCTCTAGAAAACATGATTTCCCCTTCGAGGAAGAATTTGTTGTCCAGCTCCTGGAAGTGTGCTCAGCAGAGGGCCTTCAGCTCTCAGCATTTTCAGGGGCCGCCTGTTGCAGAGAACTGCTGTGTACCAGGTCACTACCCTTCTCAGGGCAATGAATGACCAACATGAAGGAAAAAAGGCCTGGCCAACTCAGGTCCCTTTGCTACAACTCTGAAGGGCCTCCCTACCTCCAGAGTTTCCTGAAGGGTTGGCCAAGGCTGTCGCTATGTCTGCATTATTCTTAACATCCCCTCCTAATCACAGTGTCTGCTTCCTGGAAAACCTGACCCATGACAGGAGCTAAGGTGATACAGATCCATAAAAGGATCATTTCCTTCACGCCATTTTCCAGTCAATGTCAGAATCCTTTTTGACACTACTCTTACATGGAATCATCCCCATTTATCAACCTATCTTTGGATCACTGTGACAGAGGCCTGAATGCCCCCTGACAAGCTAAAATTGATATCCCTGTCACTCTCAACCCTCACAAACTGTTCTTCCTCTGGCGGTGATCAAGAACGAGTTGAATTTTGCTTTCAAAGCAATATTTACTTGCACCTGTTGTGTAGGGTTTTCAGTCTCAATGTCTCCATCTCCCTTAACTCTTCCTCAGAGGTGAAGCTTTGGAAATCTCTCAATGTCCTCGACGTTCTTTCCTGAACATACTCTAGTTGTTCCAAATCTTTCCTATGATGTACTGCTCAAAAAGAAATTAATTTCTCCCCCTAAGATGGGAACATCACAGGGGTGGGACTGTCACTCACTTTGTAATAATAATAGCATTAGCTATTTTAGCAACCACATCGAAATATTTACTTATACTGAGCTCAAGAAATTTTAAAAGTAAAAAATTTAATAAATGAGACTTTTTTTTAACATTTAAAACATCTGTTTGTCAGACTCTATTAAGAAAATGAAAAGGCAAACAACAGAATGAGCCAAGACAGGGTCAAAACAAATATTATATTGTGTAAATGTGTGTGTGTGTGTGTGTGTGTGTATGTGTGTGTGTGTATATGTGTGTGTGTGTATGTATATACATACACACACACACATATACATACACACACATACACGCACACACACACACACTCTCAGAGGGAGATATATAGATATAGATATATAGATATAAATATCATATATGTACTCCTCCTACAAATCAGTAAGAAAAAGATTCCCCAGTAGAGATATGGGCAAAGGACTTGAGCAGACACTTCCCAAAAGATATCAAAATGGTCAAAAAACATATGAAAAGTAGCTCAACTTCATTAATCATCAGGGAAATTAAAACTAAACCCCCAAAATACATGATACACCCACCTGAACAGCTAAAAAGAAAAAGACAGAAAATACCACATTTTGATGATGCTGAGCAACTAAATTGCTCATATACTGCTAGTATAGTTCACGGAACAACTATTTGGGAAGGCTGAACTATTTATCTGTTATCTAGCCACTCCACCACAAGGTATACATTCAACAGAAATGTAGACATATGTTCATTTGAAGACACACAGAAGACTATTTTCAAGAGTGCCATTCCAATAGCCAAAACATGAAAACAACCCAGTACCCATTACAGTAGAATATGTATGTTGCATAATTAGAGCACGGAACTAATACAGCAAGAAAAATAAACAATGCGACATGGGACAGCATGGATGAATTTTCTAAACATAAGACTGAATGAGAGTGGGAACCTGGGTGGCTCAGTTGGTTAAGTGACTGCCTTTGGCGCAGGTCACGATCCCAGGGTCCTGGGTCCTGGGATCAAGTCCCACATTGGGCTCCCCCTGCTCTGTTTTTCTGCCTGTTTCTCCCTCTCCCTCTGCTTGCCACTCCCCTTGCTGTGCTCTCTCTCTGCCAAATAAATAAAATCTTTAAAAAAAAAAAATCCAATGAGAGAAGCCAGATTTTTTTTCAAGTAAATACTATATGATTCCAATTGTATAAAATTTAAAAAACAAGTAAAATTAATTTATAGTGTTAGAAGTTAGGGTACCCCCTGAGAGGAGATAGTTGCTGGAAAAAAGTACAAGATAAGTTTCTGGAATGTTAATATTCTATTTCTTGATCTGGGCGCTACACTGGGTGTTACACAGGTATACTCTCTTTGTGAATTCAGTAAGCTGAATTTTTTTAAATTTTTATTTGGGTTACTTCAAACTGAGCTTGTAAGATAACTATTGGATATTTCATTGCAGTGAATCTAGGTTCATTTTAGAAGGTGATCACCATTCCCTCACATTCACTGTACCAGGTTGTCCCTCATCTGTTTCTTTCACATGAATACTGATTTCATCACCAGCCAGATGTTATAGTAACAAGAGTAGCGCATATACAGGGCTATTAGTAATAAGGAAAACCCATATGTCTACCATTTTGATTATCATTTGCAGTACTCTTTATTTGTTTGAGTAGATTCAGATTTCTGTCTGGTACAATTTTGCTTCTCATTGAAAGATTTCACCATTTCTTACAACGATAAATCTCCTGTGATGAATTATTTCAGCTTTTATAAGTCTGAAAACTCTATTTCCCCTTCATTTGGGAAAGTAGTTTCAATAGGTTTAGAATTCTGGGTTAACAATTTCTCTTTTTCTCTAAGTACTTTAAAAGTGCTTCGCCACTACCCTCTTATTTGCATTGCTTCTGATGAGAAATATTTCATCTTCATCTTTGTTCTCCTGTACATAATGTGAGCTTTTACCCTTGGTTGCTTTTAAGACTTTCTCTTTACCACTAGATTTTTTATTATGATATGCTTTGGTGTAGTTTTCTTCAAATTCCTTGTGCTTAGAGTTTGTTAATCTTCTTGGAATTGTGGGTTTATAGTTTTCATACAATTTAGAAAATGTAGGTCATTATTCATTCAAATATTTTTTTCTGTTCCAATCCTCTCTACTTTCCTTTATGGCTCCAATTACACATACATTAAGCCATTTGAAGTTGTCCGACAGTTCCCTGACACTTTTTTTTTCCCCTTTAAAAAATTGTTTCCTTTTCAGAAAATATCATTAATATGTTTTCAAGTTTACTAATCTTTTCTTTTGAGATGTCTAATTTGTCATGAACCCAATCGAGTGTATTTTTCACCTCACACACTATAGTTTCACCTCTAATAGTTTGGCTTGGGAATTTTTCTTTGTCTGTCATGCCTCTAACTTTTTCAACTTATGTGTTAATAATTACAATAACACTTTCAAGGTCTTTGACCAATACTTCTATCACCTGTGTTAATTTCCACTGATTGATTTTTCTCATTAAGGGTCATATTTTCCTGCCTTTTTCATGCCTGTAATCATTGACATGGATGCCTGAGACCGTGAATGCTACTTTTTTAGATGCTGGGTATTGTTATGTTTCTGTAAATATTGTTTAGCTTTGGTTTGGAATGCAGTTACATTTCTTAGAAACAGTTTGATCTTGTTAAGTCTTGTTTAAGATTCATTAGCTGGAGTCAGAGCCACGTTCAGTCTATAGCTAATTATTCACCCACAATTAAGTCAGATTTTTCTGAGTAAATTACACCAACACTCTGTGTGGCTGTGGGAACATGCACTCCTTCTTGTCCTAGATGAGTGCCAGGCACTCGTCTAGTGCCATGCATGCATGACACTGAGCCCAGGAAGATTGATGAACACTGCTGCACACTCAAGGTGAACCCTATGAGGATCTCTGGGGTGTTTCTTTCGTGCAGCTCTGTCCTGCGCACACTAGCTGCTTTTGGTCTCCCTGGTCTCTCAGCTCTGTTTCCTCACCTCAGAGAGTCTGCCAGGCTTTGCTAGGTTCCTCCTGCTGTGTTATGGCCTGGAAACCCAAGGAAGTCAGCTGGGTCAAGAGGAGGGTTTACTTTTTTTGTTTCTCATCTCTCAAAGATCACTGTCCTTCGGTATCTGATGCCTGATGTCTTTGAAAAATGTTGTTTCAGATATTCTATTTGTGTGTGTGAAGGGGGAAGGGAGATAAGGTGGAAGAAGAGGAGGGTTGCTTCAGTTGGGAGGATAAATGCAATTCTTGTTACTCTGTCTTGGCCAAAAGCAAGGCCTGAAGCCAAAGCATAATTAAAATCTAAGAGGCATAACTACACATATAACATGGAATAATCTCCAAGCTATTTTGTTAAGTTAAAAAAAAAAAAAAGGATCGGCATAGTATGTATTATATGTAACAGTTTATGCTAAATAAATATTTTAAAAGATCTTATATACACACTGACACATCTATCAGCAGGCAAAATTTTAAAAGAATATGCAAGAAAGTATAAAAAAAGACTTTCTGGGGTGCCTGGGTGGTACAGTTGGTTAAGTGTCTGACTCTTGGTTTTGGCTCAAGTCATGATCTCAGGGTTATGGGATCAAGCCCCGCACATAGGACTCCACACTCTCACAGAGTCTGCTTGAGACTCACTCCCTCTGCCACTCCCCTAAATAAATAAATCTGGAAAAGGAAGGAAGGAAGGAAGGAGCTTTCTTCAGGATTGGCAGTGGTAGGAGACTAGTTTTTCATTGTACTTTGAACTGAATTCTTAGGCATGTGCTTTTAATCTAATAATTAAAATTATCAGAAAAAAGTACTGCCTATTTTTCCATTGTCTCACACCAATAGGACATGTAATATACATTTTGCTGTAAGTATAACACATGCTAGTTTATTAGATTATAGCTAGAAGTCACCATCCCAACTGCCATTACCTCTGCTTAATTCCATTCTTACTATGTCTATTCTTCAGTTGCCTAGACATATGCAACTTAGAGGACAAAGCTCCAAGCCTGTAAGCAAGAATACACATAGTTCCTAAACCACTGTAACCTATGGTAATGTTTCTGTTTTGAGTAGATGTTTAAAAAGTCAGTTTCAATGAAGAAATGAAGAATTTCTTCAATGTCCCACTATGATTGGTTGTCCATTGGACATCCTTTGAGTTCAAATACCTTGTGGTGAAAATGAAGATCTCTAAGGTCCCTTAGCTCAGGTATCTGATGCCAGTCTGATTCCTATAATTTTTTAGGCTGGACAGGCCTGCAATGAAATATAAAGGATTAAAACAGTGCTAGTGGTCAAAGGGTAAGCCCAAGGATCAGGTCAAGATAAATATTTCAAATACGGGGGCGCCTGGGTGGCTCAGTGGGTTAAGCCGCTGCCTTCGGCTCAGGTCATGATCTCAGGGTCCTGGGATCGAGTCCCGCATCAGGCTCTCTGCTCAGCAGGGGCCTGCTTCCCTCTCTCTCTCTGCCTGCCTCTCTATCTACTTGTGATCTCTCTCTGTCAAATAAATAAATAAAAAATATTTAAAAAAAATATTTCAAATACGGTGAATCACAGCTCTTAGTAACCTTTATCACACAATTTGGCACTGAATTCTCTCTCCCTCCCATTGCTCTCTACTTGTGTCAGGGATGTGGGTCTCCTTTTGATCTAGAGCAGAGAAATCTTATTTCATAGTTCTCTAGTGTCTCTCCTTACAACTCTGTGCTAAATAGTAGAAACTGAATATATGTCATAAACCTTGGTTTCATGATAAAAAAATAAAAGTATCACTGGCCACTTTTACCCAAAAAACTGCCCCCCAAGAGGCAATAGCTATTAATATCTAATATCTCTTGGTGTGACTGGCTTGGTCTGCTCGGAGAAAACTAAAAGAAGACCTTTATCAACCAATCAGTCAAATCAATCAGAACAGCAAGAAGAAAGCCAAAAGGAAAAGAAAAAAGAGAGAGAGAGAGAGAGAGAGAGAGAGAAATGAGGTAATGCTTTTTGTGGAGAGGGGTAGTGTGGCTCCTAGCAGCTGCCTCATTGCCTAAGACCAAGATTCCAGCCTTGCCGGGAACTCACAGTACAGGCACCCTCCACCAGGATGGAGACCTTCCATGAGGTTCAATTACAGGTAGAGTTTCTTGGAGGCAGAAAATTACTGTAAAATGCTGGGGACAATGAAAGCTACCAACGACTCATCTTACTATCATTTACATTTTTCAACTCTATATATTATAAAAATTTTAGCCCAAAGAAAGTAAAATGTAAGAAATCAGCATACAGATGGGAAAGCCCAGTACAGAGTTAAGGAAAACCAGTTTATGACAACCACCAGCACAAAGAGCCACACAAAATCACAGGATAAAATTTACACCTTTATCTTTGAGATAATTGTTCCTTTTCATTTTGTCCCCTTCTGCCCTGCAATTATCTGATTAGCTAATATCTAAGGTATAAATAAGGAATACTTGCTATAGATTAATTGCCTTGTTGTCAATGTATTTTCGTGAAGAAAAGTGGGGACGTTATCTTTATAGTGAAGTATAAATGCAAAGCCATCTGTAGGTTGGAAATCTAACATCTGATTTTGCCTGTTCCCAGGTTCCACATTCCCTGGAAGAGTATGTAATCCATTCCCTCCTCTTATTTTTATTTTTATTTAAATTAAAAAAAAAAAATAACCTCACTCTTCCATGGCATCCTACCCCATATTTCTGAATAAAACAGAAAGTAGGTATTAACAAAAAAGACTGGGAAATATTTAAAATGTCTTCTTTAAATAAACAATGATTATTCCATGAGTGGCCCATCATTTCTCAAGGGTTGTTTCATACTTGCTCACTCATAGACAGTAAATATACAACAGGTTCATAACTCAAGGAGATGTGGTGGCTGTGCCTCTAGACCCAGGTCTAGCTCATTTTGACTTCCAGGTGCTAAATGATGGGAAAAGTGTGTGTGCAGCTCTAAGGAAAAGAACTCCATGGAGGAGTCCACACAGCTGGACACCCTAGTCTGTGGGCAGGAATGACTCAAAATTATTTCAGGCAGAAAGGGAGGATGGAAAAGATAATGAAGTGGATGCTGGGATCTGACTGTAGACTAGGAAAGACTGTGGTCATCTAGAAGATGGGATTTAAAGCTTCATGTCCAAAATGCTGATGACCACCAACAGAAGTATCACTCAGGGGAACAGGGCATAAGGGAAAATTACATAGTGTTGAATTCACAGGATATTTTTATACAAATGAAATCCAGTTAAGATCAACAGCAATCATGGTCTTTATAGGAAAAAAAGAATAATGCAAAATTAACCTGAGAGATGTCCTTTATCTGATTACAGTGAAACTCCAACCAAGAATAAGTCTTCTGTCTTCTGGATCTCATCCCATCCCTCTACAGTCTGTATTTTTTCCATAACAGCTTTGAGATATCCCCACAGTCTATAAAAATCATCCACTGAAAGTGTACAATTAAATGTTTTAATTATGTCCAGAGTTGTGCAAATATCAGCACAATCTAATTTTAGAATACTTCATCACTCCAAACAAGAAACCCCATATCCACTGGCAATCACTCCATTAAAGAACAAGAAAGAACGTTTAGGACTAAAATTCTGATTTTATAAAATAGAAATAATAGAATAACTTGAAGAAATTTCAAAGAATACCAAGCAAAATAAAAGTAGAAGTTATCGGTGAAAATAAAGGATATAGCGATCCAATGGCCAACAAATAAGTCCCATAAACGTAAGACAGAGAAAGTGGTAAAAGGAAATTTCCGAATAAACAATGGGAAATTCCCTTGGATTGAAGACTGAAGATTGAGAGACTGAGGGATGCTAATGAGTCCCCAGGAAAATAAATGAACACATCCCCCAAAAAGCCCTCATTTATATACATCTCCAAGATATATATATCATTTATATATATATATATCTCCAAGAAATTTCAACACATCAATGAAAAAAAAAAAAGATTCTAAAAGCTTCCACGTAGGTAAAAACACCCAGATCACACGTAGTGTAAATAAACATCCAGAATTTAAAAAAAAAAAAAAAAAAAAAACCACTGGGGCAATGCCTTCAAGCCCCAAGGTTAAATGACTTTTGATCTGGGATTCAACAGCCAATCTTGTTATCATTTGAGTGTGAGAGAAGAACAAAGATATTTTAATGCATGAAAAACATATAAGAAAAAGCAAACAGCCTCTATGGTCCTTTCCTGGGAAATTAATACTTAAAGGACAGAAACCCCAGAAAGAAACTATGGGACAATCCTGGAGAAGAGAGAGAGGAGGTAACATGATGAAATCTGAGCAGACCTAGAAAGAAATTCAGAAATAAAAGAATTAAAAAGGAGAAAGAGGGACTGAAAAAGGAGAGCACAGAGGGAAGAGAGACTAAATGAAAGAGAGAAAGAGAAACCCTGTAATATTTGGATATCCTGTATAATTAAAAGTTTGCATTAATTTAGACATATTATAAAGACATGTTCTCAAAAAACAAAGGAATTTAGAAACATTAAGAAAAACAAAACACTGAACAATAAAATAATTGCTACAATATTTAAAAAAGCTTTGGGTGGGGGAATTTCATTAAAGGAAATAATATATATTTGATCTTTATGTTAAGAATATTCTCCTTGAGGCACCCTAGCTGGGTCAGTCTGTGGAGCATGTGACTCTTGATCTCAGGGTTGTGAGTTTGAGCCCCATGTTGGGGGTAGAGATTATTTAAAAATAATAATAATATGACCTTTTAAAAGAAGAATATTCTCCTTAAAGTGACCCAATCATAATGTGAGTTCTGAGACCTTGAAAACATGGAAATGTATCTGCGGTCACACCTGAATTATATTCCATGCATATAATGGAATTATAGTTCAGTTATTTTCTTAGATCTTTGAGGTCATCTTTCTATTTTCTCTTCAAGTTCTCGTCTATTTCATGCATTATTTTCTCACCCAGCATCAGCTGTGTCATTCATCCAACTGTTTTTCAGAAGTCCCATCACCAGCAACCATTTGTTTTATTTGTCACCTGTATCTGAAGAATTTTAGCTGACTACATTACCACCCTCAATAACACAAGGCTTCTATTAGTAAAGAGGAAAGGAGAATGACCTATCGTCTAGGCAGCTAGTAGTCTACCCAGAAAATATGCCACAAAATTAACTATACAGTTACAGTTTTGGAAATCATATATGCCCAAATATATGTCTAGATCTTTTCTAATAAGTTCAGGATCAATTATCATTCAGTGACAGTCTCTAACTCAGTGGCTTTCACATAATCCTTAAGATAATTCTCTGAACCAGAGAGTCTCATCAGTTTGCAGATCAAAACACAGAAGTGTAGCATGATAAAAGAATTTGTCCAAGGCTGTAAGACTAGGAAATATTGGAATTAGGGCCCAAATGCAAATCACCTAATTCTGATTTCAGAGTTATTTCCATGCTATCACCTCCTACAGTAACCCTTCCTACCACCAGTTAAATTTCCTTCTCCAAGTCTATCTTCAATGGAAAATTATATATATTTATATCCAATTGCCTGCTCATCTACCTGCCTTAGTTAGCTCAAGCCCATTTGCCAAAATAGAAAATGTTCATCGATTTTACCCAATATTAAGAAAAACACCTAAAGGTCCATATGCCAAACTATAGAATATTCAGTCATAAGTACCACTGACCTAAAGCTATGTCCTACAGCACAGAGAAATGTAGGAAATGAGCACTTAATTTCTACTGACGTAAATGTCCTGTGCAATTCACTCGTTTTTTATTCATTTATTCAACATGTACTACCAATAAGGTGAATCTTCGTGAAAAAGCAGCTAGATAAGATGCAGCATGTCTCAAAAGTTTCTACACATACACCTGGAATGCATAGAGCTTGAATTCCTTGCTCTTTAGTACTCAGAAGCATCTGTGAGTACTCAGATGCTTCTGAGTACTCATATTTCATGAACACAGCTTTCTTTGAAGCATTCCAACTTTTAATGCAAAAATCAACTAAAATAGTCATGAGTCTTTAGCCTGGTGGAGTTGGAGGGGAACATTAATTAAAGATGCATAGTTGTTGCAGCAGAATCTAATCTCAAAACAGCTGTCTGTGAAGTCTTCTCTAAGATAGATCTAAACTCTAAATACAAGATAAGGGGCACCTGGGTGGCTCAGTGGGTTGAGCCTCTGCCTTCAGCTCAGGTCATGATCTCGGGGTCCTCTCTCTCTGCCTGCCTCTCTGCCTACTTGTGATCTCTCTCTCTGTCTGTCAAATAAATAAATAAAATCTTAAAAAAAAAGAAAGAAAGAAAGAAAGAAAGAAAGAAAGAAAGAAAGAAAGAAAGAAAGGAAGAAAGAAAATATACACCGAAACAGTGATATTTGGATCCTAAGGAGAACACTGGTAAAGGGGACACAGAACCCCTCAGACACTGATCAAGAAATAGGATTCTTGCTTAATAAGGCACAGTATTGGAAGGTCTGTTTCGTGATTCTTTGTTAGTAATGAAATCAAAGTCTGTGGACCAAGCATGGGAAAAGGCAGATAATGTCCCCCAAGAGACCCAACCTGAAACCAAAAAACAGCAGGAGAGGTGAAGCTGAAGGTGAAATAGACATGCCATTTCTAATTGTGTATGACCTGTCCTGGGAACCTCGAGGGACCTCCCAGAGGTGAGGACCTGCCAAGAAGGAGAAGAGAGTCATTCCCAGGTCACAGCACAGGGAGTGTAACTAGGTGGGCATTGCTATGAGCCACACAGCGACAGGAAGCGATGTGCTCCCCAGCAAAGAGTATACTTAAAAAGATTCGGTGAGGAGATACTGAAGAAAACAAATCCAAACAGAAATCTAACGCTCTTTCACTCTCCTGTCCATCCTCAAAACACATTTGAAAATAGCCTTACTGTCTCAAAAGTAAGTAATAATGAGAAAAGAACCAGCTAGAAATTGCAAAGCAAAAAGAAGAAAGGAATATAAGTACAGATGAAGGACACACACCCTAACAGAAACTATTTCAGGAATCAGACAAAAAGATCCCCATACTCAAGCAGATTATAAACACAATTTCAAAAAAATTAAGAAGGGCACAAAATATAGATACAGGTATTCAAATAATAGGAGGAAATAATATTTTTCAAAAAATATTTTTACAAAAGAAGAAATAAAGGGAAAAGAAAATGGAGCTGATCCTTTTTTAAAAAAACAGATTTTTTTTAAAATTATCTTAAGCGCATACAGCAAATGGAGACCGAGACATGTATTTAAGAAAATCTACTAAGTCTTGGTAAGAACAGTGAGAATTTGTGGCACTTGAGCTATCACCTGCTACTTCCCTTTCCACCCCTAGTTCAATGTGACAAGAAGCCCGACTCCAGCTCACAGGCAAGGTTTATCGTCTGTCACACCACCAGGGCTAGCCCATCGGCATTTCTTATCCTCTCACCCCCCTTTCACACTGCAGAGCCTACACTGCAGGTGAGTTCAGTCAAAGGGTCAGGGGCTCCCCACCTCCCCCAGCCACCAAATCATAGGACAGAGGCTTCACAGCAGGCACAGCAGATGCCTGAGACTACTAGGCCCCAATCACCTTCACCCCAGTTCACTCACAGCATGAAAGTTCCAGACCAGGAGAAGCGGAGGAGACCGGAGGCTATTGCTTCTACCTAGTGCCCTGCCGATGAACCAGGAATGCCATCCTAAGAAAAAGAGACTGTCCCCACCATCTTCTCTGCAGCAGTGGCTCAGAGATTTTGCCCAGGGGAGATGCTGGTTGTAAGAATAGAGAGGTTCTAAACTCTGCTCAAAAAACAAAAACAAAAACTAACGTTATTTGAAACAAAGTATAGGGAAGTTCAAGCCTCTCCAAACACTCTTCAAAACAGAGAGATTTTGGCACTAAACAATTAGCAGGAGGCTGAGAGCTCTCCAGAACAACAAGCTAACCTAGAAGTTAGCTAGATGACCAGAGCTCTAGAACCTGGGAAAGACAGAGTTGAGGAGAGCCCTCATACGGTCAGAACAAACCTCAAAGATTGCCAAAACTGGCATAAAACGACCCCTGAAAATGGGTCCAGGGGCGCCTGGGTGGCTCAGTGGGTTAAAGCCTATGCCTTCGGCTTGGGTCATGATCCCAGGGTCCTGGGATCAAGCCCCGCGTAGGGCTCTCTGCTCAGCAGGGAGCCTGCTTCCTCCTCTCTCTCTCTGCCTGCCTCTCTGCCTACTTGTGATCTCCGTCTGTCAAATAAATAAATAAAAATCTTTAAAAAAAAAAAAAAAAGAAAAGAAAATGGGTCCAAAACTAACTGGATACAGTTGTAGTGCAATCTATGCCCCAGGGTATTGTTGAAAACAAAACAGCAATCCCTTCCACGAGAGCAGCTATCAAGTGGGGGTGCCCTCTGTGAAGTCACACCAGAAACTTCACCACTGGGAGTGAGGGGAACAGACTTCACTACCATAGTCCAGATAAGTCGCTGAACAAATAAACAAGCAAACAACAAAGCATGGAAGGGGGCCAATATCCTCAGCTGCTAAAATATATTATTGAAAATGCCCAGGTTTTGACAACAATAAAAACATGAAATATTCAAAGAAACAGGAATGTTTCTTTTTATGTGCCCCATGCACAGGGAGGAAAAAAGCAGACAACAGAAACTACACTCAAAAGGACCCAGATGTCTGACTTAACAGACATGGACTTTAAAATAGTTACTATAAATATGTTTCCAAAAAAAAAAAAAGAAAGAAAGAAAAAGAAATATAGATACACTGCAACAGTGAAAGCCACAGTTCAGGCAAGAAAAATACCAGAAAATCACAACTTTTAAAAAAAAACTATGGGCATACAGGACAGAAATCACACAGAGCTAAAAGATTAAAAATAATAAAAGACAGACAAGAGATTTACCATATAGACATAACTGAATTCTCTGAAGAAGAGAATAAGAAAAAAGCAAAAAAAAAAATGAACAGAAATAGGAGAAAAGTTGCCTAAAATAAAGTAGATGTGAATCTTTTATTTAAAAATGACTTGTCATGTTCCAAGAAAAACTAATAGAAGCAACACCATATGCGGTATAGTTACTGAACTTAAAGGAAAATAAAATGGTCCTATGGACAGTCATATTCTCTGAGTCAGTGAAAGAAAAATATGGTTTAACAATAAAAGTATTATTCATAAAACCCTCCAATTTGAAAATTTCAAAATAATTTTTTTTTTAAAGATTTTACTTATTTATTCGACAGAGAGCACAGCAGGGGGAGCAGCAGGCAGAGGGAGAGGGAGAAGCAGGCTCAATGAGCAAGGAGCCCAATGCAGGGATCCATCCCAGGACCCTGGGATCATGACCTGAGCTGAAGGCAGACGCTCAATGACCGAGCCACCCAGGAACCCTTGAAATTTTCAAAATAATTTCTAAGTAACTTAAGATAAAGAGGAGCTGATAATTGGATTTCTAGGTACTGACATAAGATTAGACAATGATGAATGAAATGGAAAGAAGTTTGCAAAAACAAACCTATACATCTATTGACAACTGATTTTCTACAAGGGCACGAGGATATTCAAAGGGGAAAAGAATATTCTCCTCCACAAATAGTGCTGGAACAACTCGATATCCAAATGCAAAAGAATGAAGTCTTTACTCTCACACTCTACGTAAAAATTAACTCAAAATGGATTACACCTAAATATGAGTTAAAAGGACAAAACTGTTAGAAGAAACAATCTTCCAGAATTTGAATTTGGCAATGGTTTCTTAAATAGGACACCAAAAACATAAGCCCCCCACCCCCCGCAAAAAAAAGAAGAAGAAGAAGAAGAAAAGAAAAGAAAGAAAGAAATTGGGATTTCATCAGAATTTAAAACTTTTGTCCATTAAAAAGAAAACTCACATACTAAGAGAAAATATTTTAAAACATTATATCTATAAAGGTCTAGTTTCCAGAGAATGAAAAGGACTCTTACAACTCAAGAATTTTTTAAAAAGCCAAAGAACCTAATTTAACAGTGGGCAAAGGCCTTGAGTAGACATTTCTCCAAAGAAGATATAAATGGCCAATAGGCTCATGAACAGATGTTCAATATTAGTGGTCACGAGGGAAATGCAAATCATACCCATAATGAGATACCACTTCACAAACATTAGGATGGCTAGAATAAAGCAGACAATCACAAGTGTTGATGAAGATGTGGGGAAACTGAAACCCTCACACATTTGCTAGTGGGAATGTAAAGTGGTAGACCCACTGTGAAAAGTTTGGTGGTTCCTCAATAACTTAGACAGGCACTTGCCATTAGACTTGGTAATTCTACTGCAAAAGAACTGAAAACAGATGTTCAAACAAAAACTTATATATTAATATTAACAGCAGTACTATTCACAATAGCCAAAAGGTAGAAAAACCCAAGTGTCCATCATTGGACTGATGAGTGGGTAAATAAAACATAATATTCATACAACAGAATATTATTCAGCCATAAAAGGGAATGAAGTTCAGATATATGCTACAACATGGATGAACCTTGAAAACATTAGGCTAAGTGAAAAAATCCAGACACAAAGACCACATACTGTATGATTCCATTTATATGAAATATCAACGATTAAGGGCCATCCATGGAGATCAAAAGGAAAATGAGAGAAGACTAGACAAATTTCCGTGTCCCGTTTTGTCTACAAAATCAGACATTTGGAGTAATTCATACAAAAGATCCCTTCCAGGAAGGACGAGCATTTGCCATCCTTATGTACATTAGTACCATCACCATTAACAACGGCTTTTTTTCTTTCTTTCTTTTAAGAAATTAAGATCACCTCACATAGGAGTTCCATTTTATATTCTGACCCTCAAAAAAACACTGGAGATGTGGGCAGATGGCAAATATGAATTTCATCCATTGTTGGGTGATCACGAGGCAAAGTAGTTGTTCATTTTTCTTATATGATTTCCTCTTCTTCAAACTCTAAGAAACTTGCCTTCTTTCTCTTAATACTTTTCTTTATTCCCTAAATGCTTGAATATATAGGAAACATGAGCTTTGACTTGAATGGTGAAAAAAGTCACTGTTGCTAAAAAGAAAAAAAAAATTCACTGTTGTTTGGTTTATGCACTCGACAGCATAGAAATGCAAAAGGGAAAACTGATAAACTAACACGTTTTAGTTAAATCAGAAAGTCCATTTTCATCAGTTCTACTCTTATGAGGTTTCTCCTCACGGGGTGCAGATCTTATAACCCAATAAACACCTAGCCTGGTACAAAGATAGCTCTGGATTTAGGCAAAGGAGACCGTGTGCCTCTACTTCATCCCCAAATTATCAGAGTCTCGACCAAGAGGTTGGCTTTGGTCAAACACAGAATGTTCACTTTTGCTGCCTCCCGGGAAAAGGACCTCGTTTGTATTTGTGATGAGGCTGTGGAAAGAGCCTGTGGCTTTCCCCCTTTTACTTTTCAAAGGCTCTCTGACACTCAGCAGGCTCTACAATAGCGCTCAGTTCCAGCCCATTAGATCTGAGACAACTTTACAAAGCCACATGAGGAAGACAGAGAACAACAGTCCCAGTTTCCCCTTTGCTCTGTGGACAAAATAAAATAGAATCATCTCAGACGGTAGAAAAACCACATGAACTCAGACTGCTCAAGTGATCCAGCGCATCCCAGACGACCTGAAACCAACAGGCATCATCCAACACCGGTTATTTATAAGACACGGTCAGAAAAAAAGCAACCTAAGCTCATGAAGAGAGCCTGCGCCACCACTGGTGCCAGCCCAGTGCACTGCTCTGCGACCGTTCTCGTGCCATTGTTTTGTGACGAATGCACACAGCTCACACAGCTTTTCATCGGCTCTTAAATCCACCGCTGCTCGAGCATGAAATATCTTTGGGTTCCACTAAAAAAAATAAAATAAAATAAATGTGCTAACAAGCTGTTAAACCACATTTTACAACAAACGCATCAAACTGATGACTTAGCTTCAAAAATATGAAATAACCGGAATAATAAAGGCTTTGTAGAACTTGGATAAATGAAGTGATTACCTCACAGTGAGGGAAATCTGTGGGGCACATCCATGTAATCAAAAAAATAAGTTCCTGGTCCTCAGAGGAGAATTCAAAACTCTCTGCCTCACCTCCTGACAGTCCTGAGCCCAAAGGGTTTGGACAGGAGGAAAAACAACACAGGTACCAAAAAAGCAGCGGGCGGGGGTGGGAGAAAGAAAGAAATTCAGTCAGTTCTTTGATTAGCAAGACTTCTTGCTGGACTTAAGTACAAACAGCTGCCTGGACTCCAACAGCCAAGCCTAAATCTAAACACTCCACTGTTTACATAACCCAAACTTAATCAAGCAACCATATAATCCACCAATTTAAAGTATCCCTAAGAGTTTCAATGTAATGTTGGTTTTCTCACAAGCTGGTCCGTCAACAAGCTGTTTAAAAATGCCAGCTCTCCCGGCTCGGCCTCCAGGCTTGCAGCTTCTCCTGCATGGTCATCCTGCAGGGCTGTCTGGGGGAGACTACTTAGAGGATTTGGGATTAGGAACCATTTCCTGTTATTCTGCTGTTGGCCTCGTGCACAGCACTCATATAATAAATCCAGAATCCAGACTGTATGTTTTTCCAAGTTTGGTTTGATAGGGTTTAATATATGATAGTGATGTCATTGCTGATAAGGAAATACCTTTCTTTATTCTCCTATGGTACTGAATTCCAGAGAAGATGGGCTCTGAGATAGTCAGCTAAAGGTAATTTTCATAAGGAAAAGGATGAGAAAAGGGAAATGATGAGAGAGATGCTAAAAAAAGGAAAATGCTCATGAATGTTGAGCTAAATGAGGCTAAAAAGTCAAATGCCAACAGAAGCTAGTGACAGCATAAGTAAGAGAAGCCAGCTGGGCCCTGGTGTGGGGGAATAAATACAGATGTAGACTGGGGTAAATCAGAGTTCATGTACCCTACCTAAAGTAGGTATATGCTACCTAACTCCAATTCACTTGTTAGTACCTGTACTGAGCTATAATTCACATACTGTGCAAATTATACAAGCTAGTGATTTTTTAGTATAATCACAGATTTATGCACCCATTTCCACAATAGCTTTTAGAACATTTTCGTCTGCCAAGGAAACCCTGTACCCTTTACAGTGACTCCTCATTTCCCCCAACCCCTCCCTCCCTTAGCTCTGGACAACCACGAATCCATAGATTTGCCTATTCTGGACGTTTCATAGAAATGGAGCCATAAAATATGTGGTCTTTTGTAACTGGCTTCTTTCCAATAGCATAATGTTTTCAAGGACTCCAACACATTTTTGCCACATATATGGACCTAATCTGGGCAGATCTTCCAAATTAAAGAGAAGTTGGGAATCTGGATTCTTACGTGAAATTTCCCAATGTTTAAATATAGGCCACTAATTTAAATTAAACACAAATTGTACAGGCTTCCCCCTAGGGCTGGCCAAACAAACACGTCTGTACAACACTGGATTCACACATGGACCACCATTTTGTTTCTTCTGGGGTTCCTAAGACAAAGGGAGGGAAAAATAAAGAATGAGTCAAAATTAAAGAAAGCAAGAGAGGGTCAAACTCACCCAGGCAAGGAATGAAGACAGGAAGGTCTGGAGAAAAGAAATCAGGGACTTCTCAATAGAGATGACCAGATTTAGCAGCCCAAGAAAAGCTCAACAGATTCCTCAAACTTCCACTGCCTCAGCCAGGCTTCTCTTTTTCTGCCCTGAGAGCAAACCATCTGGGATGTCAGACAGTAAGCTTACTTTTTCACCCTCATAGACCCTGAAAAAACTAACTCAGATTGTCTCTAGAGAGAACTGAGATAATCTAGCACCTTTAATGGGATAATTCATTAAAATACTCATGTTTCCCATTCTCCCCCACCCCTATACATAATACCCATATACACAGACACGTACACACCCCTCACACTGGCCAGGCCCTTTCCGTGCTCTTGCCTTCAGGGACGCTTAGGTTTATGTGGCAGCTGAAAAGGGAAGTTGTTCCAGATGATCTTTCTAATTATCCTTGTAAAACCTAAACTCTTGAAGTAATAATGCTAGATGTTCGGTGCACAGGGGAGAGAAGAGGAGAAAGTTTCTAAATAAGGGAGAAGCCAAAGGAGTGGAGCAAGAGAGACTTCCCCAATCTGGGAGAAGTGGGGCTAGTTGGTGGTTCCAGGAGAAGCCCATTCACCCATACATGCTGAGAGCATCATGGAAGACTTCAGAGAAGAATGGCTGCTTATCTAGAAAGAAAAGCTGAAGCTGGATATTGGGGTTACTAATATGGGTAAAGAATTCTACACTTAAATATATTTATCACAGAAGGAGCAAAAGTGTGCCTTTCAAGCCCCATTAGGGCTTAGCCAGATGAAGACATCAGCAATCATCTTTACAGCCTGGAATTGAGAGGGCTCTTGGCTCTACTTCTGGATTAATGTGCCAAATCCTGGGAAGGAGATTATTACAATACTACCACAGTTGATTTGATGGACATCTATTTCTCTAGGAATAGAAATCCCCTATCTCAGGCCCATCAAATTCAACCCGCTGTCAAGACTGAGTTCTTTATAGGACAACCTTATAGGGCTGGGCAAACTGTGAGTCCGGGGAGAGAAACAGTGACCTGAAGCATATCTGAAGGCCTGTCACCTTCTACTCAATAACCCCAAGCCTGACCCTGAGGACACACTGATTTTCTTTACTATTTCTGCAATTTACTGTTTTCAGGAATTTCCTCCTGTAGGTTTGCAGAGTTTAACTTGGGTAAAGTTCAAGGCATTTTAAAGGTGTTTATTGTCTACAAATCATGTGCCAAGAAAGGTCAAGGAAGGCATGAACTCTGCCCCCAGAGAAGTCACGGTGAGACAAGAACTATACACATTTCACCACAATTTGATTAGTGGGTATCATTAACACTAGCCAAGTGCTAATAAGGTACATTCCACTAGAACGAACCTAGGATGTTATCCTCCCCCCCAAATTTTGCCAAGTAACATTTAAAGTCTATTAAACTTAGTTGTTTCGTGATAAGGTGGAATTAGAAGTATTACCATAGATAAGTTAAACAACAAAAAATAGAATTGAATGAATACTTGTATATCTTTAAACCATGTAGGTATCGTATATATCTTTATCGTAAGAATATATTGAACATCAGGGGGCCTGGGTGGCTCAGATGGTTAAGTGTCGGACTCTTGATTTTGGCTCAGCTCATGATTTCAGGGTCATGCAATCAACCCCACATCACATCGGGCTCCACACTCCATAGGGAGTCTGCTTCTGGATTAATGAATTAATTAATTTTCTCTCTCTCCCTCTCCCTTTGCTCTTCCCCCGCTCACGTGTTCAGTCTCTCTCTAAAATAAACAAATAAATCTTAAAAATATATATATTGAACATTGAGTAAACTTAAGTCCCTACTGGGTTATAATGGAATGTCAAGAAATAACAAAATAAAGAAATTGCAGAGGCCATAGTCTCTGGAAGCAACAAGTTTTTGTTTTTCTGTTTTGTTTTGTTTTTTATTAAAGGTTGGAAATCCAAAATAATAAATCTGGGCCAAAGAAGGAAATCCAAAATATATTTATAGTGTGATAAAGGTGACAGTTTAAATCAGTGGGGGAGGGGCGCCTGGGTGGCTCAGTGAGTTAAAGCCTCTGCCTTCCATGGCTCAGGTCATGATTCCCAGGTCCTGAGATTGAGCACCCCATTGGGCTCTCTGCTCAACAGGGAGTCTGCTTCCCTTCCCCTCTCTCTGCCTGCCTCTCTGCCTACTTGTGATCTCTGTCAAATAAATAAATAAAATATTTTTTAAAATAAATAAATAAATAAATCAGTGGGGTAATTTAGAAGTAAATAGTTTGGGGACATTGATTAACTTTGGAAATACGTAAGTTTAGACCACTGCCTCATAACATATATTAAAAATTATTTCAGAATGATTAAAAGTTTAAATATAGATTGATAACATAAAAGAAATGAAGGGGGGTGCCTGGATGGCTCAGTCATTAAGAGTTTGCCTTTAGCTCAGGTCATGATCCCAGGGTCCTGGGATCAAGCCCCGTATTGGACTCCCTGCTCAATGGGAAGCCTGCTTCTCCCTCTCCCACTCCCCTGCTTGTGTTTCCTCTCTCACTGTGTCTCTTTAGGTCAAATGAATAAATAAAATCTTAAAAAAAAAAAGGAAATGAAGGGAGATATCAGTGAATATTTAGCTTATCACAAATTGGGGGAGATTTCTCCAAGCAGGAAAGAAAAAGGAAGAAACCATTAAAAAATAGTATTTTAATTACAAAAGACTTAAGAGTTCTGTATATCATAAAATTTTTAAAAACTTTTTGAACATTTTTTGCAACATAATGACAATGAGTTAACATCCTTTGTATATAAAATAGCACATAAACCAACTAGAAAAAGATGAAGGCCCCCCAAAATGATAAAGGATAGGCACCAACATAAAAAGAGGCTATAACAGTGGTACAGTTTTCTGGTTTTTTTTTTTTTCTCTTAAGATGTTCATTAGTTCTTTTGTTATTAGTCTAAGATAGTTATTTTTTTTTTTTGTCTTCAGGAAAAACATCAGTCAGTGCTTTTGTAGGTCATATGACCACAGAGCTGATCATGTAAAACTGCTTGCTAAGTGGGATTGGTCCCCGACTGCCTGTGATAGGGCTGCCTGACTGAGAAGTTGGACAGCAAGGTGGCAAATGTGGGCTCTTATCCCTCATTTTACTTTGACAACAGTGTCTTACATTGTGTTCTTTTTTATGAGCTGTAAAAACAAAAAGCAACAACCAACAAACATGAGGAAACCTATTAAAACTCATTAGTACTAGAACCAAATTCAAATCAAGACAAGGTGGTATCACAAACCACAAACTTTAAACTGTTCACCTGGATAGGAAAACCACATTCTGACATGGACTGCTGGTGGTTGCACAGTCTGATAACCTTTCCACAGGACAACTTAACAATATATATCAAAAGACTAAAAAATGTTTACTGCATTTTGTACCACAATTTATGTCTGGAAATTAATTTTAAGACAATAACCCTAGATCTACACTAAGATATATGTACAAGGACATATATTATTACATAATCTATAATAGCAAAAATTTAAACAATCTAGAAACTAAGAAGAGGGGACTGACTAAATAAAATATATGCACATGATGAACTAACATGGTTATTAATACCAATTTCTAAAAGAATACGTGACATACAAAAATACTCATGATTAAGTTAGGATATAAAATCTTATATGTAATGGGATCTTGATTTTATTTAAAACAAACACCTAAGTTTGTGCCTTGTGGTAAAATAACTAGAAGGATATACATGGGAATGTCAATGGTAATTCTCAAAGCAGAGGGAATTCAGGAATAATGACATTTATTTTCATATTTTTCTGTATTTTTATATTTATCTATTTACACCAAATATTATGTTTCTTTTCATACTTATCTGCATATGCCAAAGTGTCTAAATGCATATACTATCCTGATTTTATCACTTGAAAAATTTACAAATAAAATACTATTTAGAAAAGATGAAAATCATTATAGTACTAACAAAACTCATAAGCAGCAGCTAAAGTTCAATCTGGAAAAAATGTGTAACATTAATTTTTTAAGACTTTTTAAAAATGAAAATCAGTGAAATATGAATTCAAAGCAAGTATTTATAAGAAGAACAAACTCTTCTAACACAGCAAGAGAAAAAGAGGGGAAAAAATAAAGAAAAGCAGAAATCAACAAATTAAAGAGGAACAGAATTAATATCTACAACAGCTTCTTTTCTTTAAAAAGAAAGACTATTCCCATTTTATAAATCAGCCATCCCTACTTTTGTTTTCAGTTAAGGAATGCCTAGAACCAGGCTGATCCTGTTTTTTGTTTTGTTTTGTTTTGTTTTTTTAAAATGTATTTATTTATTTGAGAGACAGAGAGCACACATGATGTGGGGGAGAAGCAGAGGGAGAGAATCTGAGGCAGACTCCCTGCTGAGTGTGGAGCCAAGTGGGGCTCAATCCCAGGACCCATGAGATCATAACCTGAGCCAAAACCAAGAGTAAGATGCTTAACCAACTGGAGCCACCCAGGTGCCCCTAGTCTGATTTTTTTTTCAATTAATTTAATTGTACTTTCCCCAACTTTTATTTGAAAACTATCAAACCCACAAACTTTTTCCACAGAAAGTTGAAAGAACAGTACATGAAAGCATGAACCAAAGACATGCAGATAACATCTTCCAATCCCTGGTGGTCTCTAGTTCTCAGGTTTTGTGGACTCTGGGGAGGAAGGTAAAGTCATGGCCTCCACAATGTGGTAAGTCAAATGAAGAACTGTGAAGGAAGCTGGTACCCCAAAATGGATCAAGAATTCCCACAGATGGAGCCTCAAGTATCTCAAGTATTAGGAGATCACAATCAAAAATAACAAAACATACAAAGAAATAAACACCCCAAGCAGAGGGTTAGCAAGGAAAACACATATGCATTTTTACATAAATAATATGGCCCCAAAAGATGAAGAGTTAGAATTATCAAGAAAGAGAGAATAGAGAAATATATAGGCATATCAAAATTACTATCTAGAGCAAGGGATAAAGAAAAGTTGTAAAAATAAGAAATATTACCATTCAAATTAGAAAATCAATGAACACGTAGACTGAATAGAAAATAAATTAAAAGACATTTCTTAAAAGCCACCATGAATGCAGTACAGAGAGAGAAGTAGTCAGAAAATGAAGCAACTGCCAAGAGGCTGGGAAAAATAAAATAAAAGGATCCAAGTTCCAGAAAGACAAGATAGAAAGAGTAAGGAAGAAGTAACTGTATGAAATAAAATCTGATACATTTTTAAAATAATGAGCAACATACTTCCTCAGATTCCTGAAGCTGAGGGTATCTCAAGAAAGGATAATTAAATGAAATACACAGCCAGATCTATCACAGTTAAATTGCAGGTCACCAAAATTGAAACCCTTAAAAGCAACTGTGGGTAGATGGGGTGTATTGTACATAGGAAAGAGATCATCTACAAAGAAGTGAGAATTACACTCCTACCTGATTTCTCAACAGCAACAACAGAAATGCATAGAAGACCTTTATCTTCAAACCACTGGGACAAAATACCTTGCAACCTAGCACTACTTTCAAATAAGCCGTTTTTCAAAAAATGCCTCCCCATGAAGCAGCAGCCACGAAGAGTCACCTGATTCACAGCAGACTTTGCAAGGCAAAGAATAAACTTTCCTTTTGTGAAGCAACTGAAATATGCAGGGTTTTTCCTACTGTGGCATTGCCTAACCTATACTAACTGATACATAGGATATTTAGTACAAATAGATCTTCTATCCTATGGAAGATAGGGAATGAACCCAGGAGAAAAGACTAAAAAAAAATACTAGGAAATCCAATATAGCAATTTTTTCATAAACAGGAGGCAACATTTGAAGGAGAAGGAAATTGCGGAGGAAAAGTGGTGGTGGTGGCATCTGTCTACAAGATCTTACAGTGTATTATAAATAATGGTAACAGTTTGGAGCAGAGGCAATAATCGACATAATATTGAATACCGACATGTACTGCATAGCCTCTCTTTGCATTTCCAGATCTATCCTTCACCCTTCTCCATCTTGCTGGGGGCCTCAAAAGGCTGAACTTTAACCATTGCATCAATGGCTCCTCCTCCCTCTGGTTTCTGATGAACTTTAAACAATGGGAGGCACCACTGGGAGATTCATTTATTCTCCCAGCTATCTCCCTACCAGACTGTGAGCGGCCAAAGGGTCCTTCCCTTTACAAAAGCACAGTTCCTGTCAGGGAATTCTCTCCTATGCTCTGTGTTCTCTACTTATTCCTGCCCTTGCCGTTCAGGCCCAGATAGCAGTGATCTTCCTCACTCTTATCAGCCCAGAAGGGCCCCATCATGCCTTACTGAATTCCCTTATGCCTGTTGATACCTTTGTAGACTGCTCCCTCGTTATACTCTCCCTCATGCACCCCACTGTGGTATACCATCTGCTTTCTAGGAGGACTCTGATACAATGACTTCATGGTTCTTAACTGAGGCCTCAGGGGATATTTGGAAATATCTGGAGATATGTTTGATTACACAACTTGGGGGATGCTATTAGCATCCAGTGAGTAAAGCCCATGGTAGCTGCTAACCTCCTACATTATACAACAAAAAAATTATCCAGCCTAAAATGTCAATCATGCCAGTGTTGAGAAAATGTGCAGTAACTGAATATATAACCAGGAAACAGCAAAAATCCATGAAATATTAATGGTCTCTTCAACAAAGATATTAGGGACAGTTAGAGCTTAGTGATTTTTATACAAATATTCCTTATATGTTTACATATCAATCAATTAATTTTATGATATATCAGGTGTCTTTTTCATATACCAAAATAAATTTCAGAGAGATTCAAAAGAGCATAGGCTCCGCAGAAATGGGAACTCTAGATATAATAACGTTTTATCTCAAAACTCAAACTTTAGTTTTAGTTTCTGTAACTTATTTAACTTTCATCTTATAATTGTAAGCATCTGGGGCGCCTGGGTGGCTCAGTGGATTAAGCCGCTGCCTTCAGCTCAGGTCATGATCCCAGGGTTCTGGGATCAAGCCCTGCATCAGGCTCTCTGCTCAGCGGGGAGCCTGCTTCTCCCTCCATCTGCCTGCCTCTCTGCCTGCCTCTCTGCCTACTTGTGATCTCTCTCTGTCAAATAAATAAATAAAATATTTTAAAAAAATAATAATTGTAAGCATCTCCTACTTAACATCAATGACCTGTTTCCAAAATTCAGATATTCTGGGCAAATATTTAAATGGTAAAAAAGACATGACAACATGAAACCCCCAAGCATAGTCAAATATAGTAAAATGCTTATATACACACAACAAAATATCATGTTTGGATATGAGTACTTTGAAACGGCTTCCCAATCTCAAAACAGTTAATGTGGTTGTTAATAAACAGTTGCTGTGAATGGATTAGCATGCCCTATCCTCGCTCCAACACCTCTACTGTCTTTGTTGACATTTGATACACTTTCAAAAATGCCCACACATGATAAAGGGGAACCCTCCTGCACTGTTGGTGGGAAAGCAAACTGCTGCAGTCACTTGGAAAAACAGCACAGAGGTTCCTCAAAAAGTTAAAAACAGATCTACCCTACGATGCAATTGCACTACAATTGCACTACAACACGTATTTACCCAAAGAATAAAGAAATACTAATTCAAAGGGGTATATACACCTCAATGTTTATATAGTAGCATTATCTACAAAAGCCAAATTATGGAAATAGCCCAAATACCCACTGACTGAAGAATGGATAAAGAAGATGTGGTGTGTGTTTACACACACACAAACACACACACACACACACACACACACACAATATTACTCACCCCTAAAAAAGAATGAAATCCTGCCATTTGCAATGATGTGGATGGAATTAGATAGTACTATGCTAAATGAAATAAGTCCATCAGAGAAAGATAAATATCATATGGTTTCACTCATATGTGGAATTTAAGAAACAAAACAAATGAGCATATGGGAGAAAAAAAGAGAGAGGAAAACCAGGAAACAGACTCTTAACTACAGACAGCAAACTAACGGTTACCAGAGGGGAGATGGGTGGGGGTAGGGGCTAAATAGGTGAGGGGGGACTAAAGGGTGTACTTGTGATGAACAGCGGGTGTTGAATGTAAGTGTTGAATCACTATATTGCACATCTGAAACTAATATTACATTGTATGTAATTTATATTAAAACTTTTTAAAAATACCCATGTGTGCTTCTGGAATTCCACTAATTGCATCTGGAATCGAACTCAAAATTCTTCCTGTCCAATGTATTATTAATGTTTTATTGAGCTTTGGGAATGTAAATATAATTTTTCCTATAAACAGTCACCTGAAAAATGTATTGGGAGATTTGTACATCCTATGATATTTGGCTGTTAAAAACCAGGAAAATGTTAATCAGGTAGACATTCTGAGGACTACAGTTTTTCACCTCAGTAACCCGGTAGTCAAGGCAGTCAGTTTTAACAGACCAGAAGCCAGCCACACAAACAGCCCCTCCAGACAGTGGGGCATGGCATCTTCACACTATTATGATTGCAGTACACTGTGGTAAATCGCTCAGGTTTTCATAGGCAAGGAACAAGAGCTCAAGTACAACATGCCTTCTCTCAGGACCAGTTCATCAAAGCAACAATGGAAGGGGACTGCCATGGGGCTGCTCAGGGAAACGTGAGCACTTGCATAAGCGAAGGCTAAAGAGAATGTAATATTAGAGAAGCAGAATCCATCTGTGGACATTTGATAATTGAGCTAAATATGAAATTTCTGGATTGTTAGCATACAGCAACTAAAGCACCAAACTTCAAATGTTAGCACTAAAACCCAAAATCAATAGGTTACTTCTCTTTATTGTAAGACCTGTGTCCCAACATTTTCTCAATGATCAAATAATTTCTTCTTTTCACTATTTCTGATGAGTGCTACATTCAATTCTGGTGATTTCTGTCACGCCTTCAATGCTGACATTTGCCTAATTAGTGGTGAGTGACCAGGAGTTACATTAGAAACCTTGGTTTCTGCGGTTTACTAATTAATCCTGCTTGTCCTTGACATTCAATTTGTCCAACCTGGGTCCAAATATCCCCCTTAATCAACGTAAGTTGATATATATCTATCAGATCAATTTCTCACCCAAGGAAGATCCTTACTATCTGAATATGATAAAAGTTAACCAAGAAAGAACAGTTTTCTGGGGTGCCTGTGGCTCAGTTAGTTAAGCAACTGATTCTTGATCTCAGCATTGTGAGTTCAAGCCCCACACTGGGCTCCATGCCAAAAAAAAAAAAATTAAAAAGCACGAAAGGGCAATTTTCTATACATAACATGAGTGATGATTTTTATCTTTTTGTCTATATCAGACAAAAATGAATGAAAAAGAGAATTAAACTGATAATAGTAAAACCTGGATTAATTAGTATGCAACTGATTCTGGGCCCTCTACCAGATTTCTACTTTATTATTTGTTTTTATCAGAGGCAGGCAAGACACAAGGAAAAAAATGAATATTGAAATTTTGGTTTGGAAATTTCATGGTTTTGGAATATAGGAGTCATTAGAGATTTCTGCTCAATAATCCACATCTACAACACTATAAAAATTATCATCTGCTGCTCAAAAGAATCATGCAGGGGCAGAGAAAGAGAGCCTTACTCATCAGAGAAATATCTGTGTTTAGCATACTCAACTGTAAGACAAGAAATTGGACCAATAATCTCTTAAAGATTTCTAGCAAGTTTTCCATTTCATATTAAGTTGATCAGAAGATATCATTCCTCCAGTAGCAAGGATTAGAAGTCAGTATAGACCATATGTCTATAGAGCACCTGTGTTCCAGGCAGACAGGAACTGTTTTTAAAGCTTTCCATATTTCATTTTAACTTAATATTCAAAAAATTATAGAATGTAGGTATTTTTTATTATCATAGCAGACTCACTTTCATGGGAAAGTGAGTTTCAATGCGACTGGGTAACTGCCTAAGTTTACCCACTTAATAACTGATATATCCTAGGTTTAAACTTCTCTGAAGCTCATTTTCTTTTTTTTTTTAAGGTTTTATTTATTTATTTGACAGACAGAGATCACAAGTAGGCAGAGAGGCAGGCAGAGAGAGAGGGAAGCTGGCTCCCCGCCTAGCAGAGAGCCCGATGCGGGGCTCGATCCCAGGGCCCTGGGATCATGACCTGAGCTGAAAGCAGAGGCTTAACCCACTGAGCCACCCAGGTGCCCCTCTGAAGCTCATTTTCTTTAAACCATACCAAGAGGCTCACAGAGAGAAGGACACTGGCTGGTCCAAGCATTACTGTCAGAGAGTTACAAGCTTCCTCCATGCTGACGTTTTCTTCAAACAAACCTTTTTACACATCTGTACCTTGACCCGGCTATTCTGTTTGCTTTAGAAGACTGCCTATTTCTATCTTGCCATTTGCACCGACGTGGGTGGAACCAGAGGGTATTATGCTGAGCGAAATAAGTCAATCAGAGAAAGACAATGATCATATGATCTCCCTGATATGAGGAAGTTGAGAGGCAACGTGGGGGGTTTGGGAGGTAGGAAAAGAATAAATGAAACAAGATGGGATCGGGAGGGAGACAAACCATAAGAGACTCTTAATCTCACAAAACAAACTGAGGGTTGCCCGGAGTGGGGAGGGGGTATGGAGAGGGTGGTTGGGTTATGGACATTGGGGAAGGTATGTGCTATGCTGAGTGCTGTGAAGTGTGTAGACCTGGCGATTCACAGACCTGTACCCCTGGGGCTAAAAATACATTATATGTTAATAAAAATAAAAAATTATTTAAAAAAAGAAAAAGAAAAAGAAGACTGCCCATTTCTGAATTTCCTCCCTTCTGTCATCTCCCATGACATCAGAATCAACTCCTACAGAACATTCCTTAATTGTCTAAGTAAAATTAAGTATTACATGCCAAGGATTTCTTGATTGCAGATAATCAAAACCCCAACTTATGGCAGCATGAGCATGAAGAGATGAATAGCTGGAGATTTCAGGGCCATCAGGACCTGGTCTCTCCAATTTCTGTGCTGTGGTCCTCTGTGTTGTTTCTCTTGGCAAACAGGATCTTTCCTCATTATGTCAATATGGAGGCCAGTAATGCCAGGCTTCCATCCTCATAATTCCAAGTCTGGGAAAGAATAAAAAGAATCTCTCCCAGAAGTTCAAACCAAGCTCTATGCCTGATTTTCATAGTGATGTGCCCCTCTTTGAAATAATTATAAAGGTGAACAAAACACAATGCTCTGATTGGCATGACCTGGTTAAATAACCCAACTTTGGAGTCAATATGACTTAAGGGTGGTGACCCAAAGAAATATATGGGCATTAGTACCAAAAATAAGTCTCAAAAATCATAGCTATCCACAATAACTACTGGGGATCCTCGCCATTTTTTGTACCTTTAAGACAGCCCTTATCTTACACTGTAGTAACATTTTATGTGTTTGTCTCTCCTCTATCAACTTTAATTATAATTTTACTTTGACACATAAAATAGTAATTGGAAAACATTTTTCCTCAATTTTCAAGCATTTGAGCATTAATTCAATTCCTGATATAGTCTACCATAGCTGATAAACTTCAATAATTAGTTTTACTGAAAAATCCTGAGGTCCCACACTTATAATAGTACTTACGAACTACTATTATTACAGCTAGTCTATTCAGCAATTATTATATGCCAGATACTATGCTAAGTGTTTTATACATATTCTGTCTTTTTCTTTTTAATCTTCATGACAACCTATGACATAAGCACAGGCATACCTTGGATATATTGCAGATTTGATTTCAGACGCCTGTAATAAAGTGAATATTGCAATAGAGTCAAATGAATTTGTTTTCCAGTGCATATAAAAGTTATGTTTAGACTGTACTGTAGTCTATTAAATAGACAATAGCATTATATATATTTTTTCAAAACTATATATCTTAATTTAAAAACTACTTAAGAGCACCTGGGTGCTCAGTTGGTTAAGCATCTGACTCTTAACCTCAGCTCAGGTCTTGATCTCAGGATCGTGAGTTCAAGATCCACACTGAGCTCCACGCTGGGTATGGAGCCTACTTAAAAAAATTAAAAAAGAATACTTTTTGCTAAAAAATGCTAACCATCATTTGAACTGCCAGTGAATCATAATCGTTTTTCCGGTGGAGGTTCTTGCCTCCATGTTCATGCTGCTGACTGATTAGGGTGGTCTTACTACAGGCTGGAGAGGCTGTAGCAATTTCTTAAAATAAGACAAGAATGAAGTCCACTGTATCAATCAACTTTTCCTTTCACAAATGATTTCTCTGTATCAATGCAATGCTATGTACAGTAGCTACCCACAGAACTTCCTTCAAAACTGGAGTCCACCCTCTCAAACTCAGCTGCTACTTTATCAACTAAGTTAATGTAAGATTCTAAATCCTTTGTTCTCATTTCAACAACCTTCACAGCATCTTCACTGTGAATAGATTCCATTATCCTCCTCATCCATCCAACATATCTCATGAGATGGCAGCAATCCAACCACATCTTCAGGCTCCACTTCTAAGTCTAGTTCTCTTGCTGTTTCCATCACATCTGCTCCACTTCCTCCACTGAAATCTTGAAACCACCCACACCCAAATCATCCATGAGGGTTAGATTTAGCTTCTTCCAAACTCCTGTTCATACGGATATTCTGACTTTGTCCCATGAATCACAAATGTTCATGATGGCATCTAGAATGTTACGTCCTTTCCAGAAGCCTTTAAATTTACTTTCCCAGGTTCATCAGAGGAATCACTGTCAACGGCAGCTATCACCTTACAAAATGTATTTCTTAAATACTAAGACTTGAAAGTCAAAATTACTCCTTGATCTATACACTGCAGATGGATGTTGTGGTAGCTGGCATGAAAAAAATATGAATCTCATTATACATCATCAGAGCTCTTACATGACCACGTAGATTGTCAATGAGCAGTCATATTTTGAAAGAATTTTTTTTTTCTGAGCAGTAGGTCAAAAAGTGGGCTTAAAATACTCCTTAACCATGTTGTAAACACATGGCCTGTTATCCAGTCTTTGTTGTTCCATTTATAGAACACAGGCAGAATAGATTGAGCATAATTCTTTTGTTTTTTAATATTTTATTTATTTAAGATTTTTTATTTATTTATTTGACACAGAGAGTGAAATCACAAGTAGGCAGAGAGGCAGGCAGAGAGAGGGGAGAAGCAGGCTCCCCACTGAGCAGACAGCCTCATGCAGGGCTCCATCCCAGGACCCTGAGATCATGACCTGAGCCAAAGGCAGAGACTTTAACCCACTGAGCCACCCAGGCACCCCAATATTTTATTTATTTGACAGAGAGAGAGAGAGAGCATAAGCAGAGGGGGAAAGGAGAGGGATAGGCAGGCTCCCCGCTGAGCAGGGAGCTTGAGGTGGGGTTTGGTCCCAGGACCCCGAGATCATGACCTGAGTTGAAGGCAGATGTTTAACCAACTGAGCCACCCAGGCGCCCCAGATTTAACATAATTCTTAAAGGACGTAGGGTTTTGGGAACGGTCAATGAGCACTGGTTTCAGCTTTAAGTCACCAGCTGCATTTGCCACTAACAAGAGAGTCTGCCATCCTTTGAAGCTCTGAAGCCAGGCATTCTCCTCTCTGGCTACCAAAGTCCTAGATGGCACCTTCTTCAAATGAAAGGTGGTTTCATCTACATTGACAATCTGTAGTTCAGTGTAGTCACCTTCATTAATGACCTTATCTAGATCTTCTGGATCACCTGCTGCAGCTTCTCCATTACTTGCTGCTTTACCTTCCACTTTCATGCTATGGAGGAGGCTGCTTTCCACAAACCATATGAACCAACCTATGCTAGCTTCAAACTTTTCTTGCAGCTTCCTCAACTCTCTTTGCCTTCATAGACTTGAAAGGAGTCAGGGTCTTGCTCTGAATTAGGCTTTGGTTTAAGGGAACATTGTGTCTGGGTTGATGGTCTTTCTACACCACTAAAACTTTCTCCATATCAGCAATAAGCTGTTTTGTTTTCTTATCATTCATGTGTTCACTGGAGTAGTAACTTCCTTCAAGAACTTTGCCTTTGCAGTCACAACTTGGTTGCTTGGTGCCAAAGGCCTCTCTTTCAGTTTTTGACATGTACTCCTAAGTGCAATCATTTCTAGTTCCTGACTTATTTATTTTTCTAAAGATTTTACTCATTTGAGAGAGAGAGAGCAAGAGAGTGAGTGCACACAAGCAGGGGTAACACCAGAGGGAGAGGGAGAAGCAAACTCCCAACAGAACAGGGAGCCTCACATGGGGCTGGATACCAGGGTCCTGGGATCATGACCTGAGCTGAAGGCAGAGGCTTAACTAACAGAGTCACCCAAGCGCCCCTCTAGTTTTTTATTTAAAGTGAGAGAAATGCAGCTCTTCCTTTAACTTGAGCACTTAAAGGCTATTGTAGGGTTATTAACTGGCCTAATTTCAACACTGCTGTGTTTCAGGAAATAGGCCTAAGGAAGGGAGAGAGATGGGGGAAGAGCCAGTTGGTGGAGCAGTCAGAACACACATTTATTAACTTTGTCTTATATGGGCACAGTTTGCGGTACCCCAAAACAATTACAATAGTAACAGCAAAGATCATTGATCACCATAGCAAATATAATACTGAAAAAGTATGAAATACTAAATTGCCAAAATGTGACACAAAGACACAAAGTGAGCAAATACTGTTGAGGAAATGGTGCCAACAGACTCAACCCAGGGTTGCAACAAACCTTCAATTTGTAAAAAATGCAGTATCTACAAAGCACAATAAAGAATGGTATGCCCGTATTATCATTATCCTCAAGATACAGATGGGATAACAGACTTTAAAAGTTCAACATATTCACCCAAGGTCACTGTGCCTGTATGTGGTGGAGTCAGAGTTTAACTTAAGTCTGAACCCAGGCAGCCCTTCTGTTAATTAGTATGTGATACTGCCTTAACTAGTCTGTAAATTTCGTTTGCCCCATTCCTTTGATATTGTCATAAATCAAATCTAAATGGTTCCTTATTCTCAAAGATCTCCAAATATCCCCATAGGCATCACACTATTATTTTCACAATATCAATAGTGATATTGACCTTCTTTGACCTGTGATGGTAACGCTGAGGTTCTCAGCTATAAAGAGTTTAACATTGCCCTGACCAGACTTCATTTGCACAAAATCCCATTTCTGTCTTCAATGGAACATTAAACATACAATGTTTGTATATTTATAGGTTTAATGGACACATTATACATTATAACATTATGGAGAGCAAAATACCAATGGGGTTCAAGTGCTTTAATATACGAACTTTAAAATAAAGTTTTGACTTCCAGGCCATCTATAAAGTGTTTCCTACTGTGAAACCTCACTCCTTTAGAAGACCAAATGCTAGTAATGGAAAAAATGATTCAATTAAAATAAGAACATTGTACAGGCGAAAATAAATCTGGGATCAATAGGTTGAGGTTTTCCTACGGTAATTTCAAAGATCCCTGGTAATTACTCAGTGTTTCAGCAGCAACAGAAGTTAGGTAAACAAAGGATAGACGTGTACCTTACTCTCAAAATAATCTGAACAATTATGACTCAGAAAAGAGTCATACTGTAGACTTTAAGAAATCAGCACAATGTGCTCTTGTGGCTGAGAAGGCTACAGAACACTGAGTATCATCAGAAAGAGTACTGGAAACAGAGCAGAAAACCTAATCCATCCCATCCAATGGAAACATGGTTTACCCACACCTGGAGTCATGAGTATCACTTGGTCATTATAGGTCAAGAAAAGCAAGAACTGGCATGGAGACAACCAGAGAAGAGCTATTAAATGGGACAAGGAACATCTTTATGAGAACAGACTAAGAAATAGTATTATTCAGTCTGAAAAGACAAAGACTTTAAGAAAATATACCAGAGTCTCTTTGGCTAGCAAGAATGCAGAGTTTACCCTCAAAATTTTAAAAAGCCCAATTTAAGAGTATGGAGAAAAATTCTATGGTTAATAAACACAGCAGGTTTATTACCTCAGAAGATGCTACCCATCACAAAAAGAAGTAATTTCAAAAGAGTACTTCATTGATAATGCCATAAGGTTAGTAAGAAAGCCAAGAAACAATTAATTTGCAGATGGCAGATTTAGGACAGGTTGCTAAGTAGACCAGAGATTGTTAGCCCATGTTTTCAGTTCTAGCACTGAAATCAAAAGTAACCATGGAACTGTTTCTGTAAGACATTCTTTCTTACTACTGATAAAAACAAAAAGCTATACTCTTAGGTTAGAAAACTAAGTCACTAAAATTACCAAACCCTCAGATTCTGTCAGGGACCCTCTGAGGACTTAAGACCCTCTACCATATCAGTAAGGTCTGTCTCTAAACTCAGTTAGCTCCAGATGCCCCCTTTCTGTCACTCAGAATTATATGGATGGAGCCTGGATCTCCTTCACTGGGGCACAGAAGGCATACCAAAAGGCCATCTGACTAGCCAACAATGCTGGAAAACAGCCAGTGATTCCCAATGATGTCTCCTCATTTTTGTGCATGTTCTCTTTATTCCATTGCTCATCTCTTGTTGAAAGTATGAGAACTGCAGAAGTCTATTCAGAGCCCTTCCATAGCATTGCAACAGTTATCCCAAAAGAAAACTCACAAAAAAGGCCAAGGACCTCACATTCTCGATGGGCCAGTTACCCAAGCATCACTATGCCTTGAACTTATGGCTTAATGCTTCTTTTACAGTCCAATCAGTGATAGAATGAAGAATCTTAATGGCAGATCCACTGATGTGTGATTTGAATTTGTCTTCCTCTGTCAATGGACATTTAATGAATTGACTCGAAAAAGGTCAGAATGAAGCTAGCCAGAAGATGGGGGAGGGAAAGGTATTACAGAAATCTGTGATCAAGGAACAATCAGAGGGTGCCTGGGTGGCTCAGTGGTTTAAGCCTCTGCCTTCGGCTCAGGTCATGATCTCAGGGTCCTGGGATCGAGTCCCGCATCGGGCTCTCTGCTTGGCGGGGGGCCTGCTTCCTCCCTCTTTCTCTGCCTGCCTCTCTGCCGACTTGTGATCTCTCTCTGTCAAATAAATAAATAAAATCTTAAAAAAAAAAAAAAGGAACAATCAGAAATGGAAGAAGATGAAAATGGACTCCTATATGAGCATGAATTTTTTAGCTTTGCATGCTCTTCTATTATAATTGAGTCTCCATGTCTTTTGAAGATCACCTGCTGGCAATTTAAGGAAATAATGAAGCAACCATTTAGTTCCAAACATTCCTCAACAAAACAAACTCCAGGTTTCAGGGCTGTGCATCAGCCATCGCTATTAAAGAGAAGGAAAAAGTCCATAAGGAGAAATCATGTATTTGGCTAATGTCTACATGTTCTCTTCAGTATACTGTGATGAAAATGACATCTCCAGAAGTAGACTTGTTTGTTTGTAAAACTTTTGCTTTAATTTGGTCATTACTTCCAAAGTTTCCAGGGAAAAAGCCCGAAGGGTAGTTTTCCCCCTAAATATAATGTGTTTCATTCTTTTAAATATTTATTACTACTAGCCCTGGAATCTGGCTTCTCTATTATTTGGGGGATGATTGGCTGTTTCCCAAGAAGGCAGTTTGATGACTCCAGGACACCAAGTACCCAAATGGTCCTACTGGGTAATTCAGTAAGTGCCAGGCATTTTCCCTGAAGACTATTAAATGCAAACCTTGCATTCTAATATAAATGGACAGAAGCTATTTTAATAGTAGACTTTTAATAGTGAAAATTGCAGCCACACAAATGGAAGAGACTGACAATCCAATAACCAATTACATTTAGTCTTGAAACAAGCTATATATTCATTTCAAGTAAATTGGCCTTTCTGATTATGATTGCTTGGGAATTGGGACCATAGAGGAGTAGAAAGTAAAAGATCTCAGGAGGATTCCAGGCAATGAAATCAGATTCCAATCCACTAATTGTGCTGGTAGGGGAAAGGAGCACAAATGCAGTAATATTACATTCCCAGATATTTCAATCCTTATGTAAAGGGATACACAGCCATTATTTCCAATGCTTTTGCCCACCAACTCATCATGAAAGTTTTCTGCTAAGGAATAATATTGGTTGATTAGACTTTACTGCTTCTCTATTTGTCAATCCACCCTACAAAGTTATGATGCTACTAAAGAGTGACAAGCCTACCCGAAAAAAGTCAAGACAGCCATGTTGCTTTAATGAAGTTCTAGAATCCTGAAATACCTCATCTGGAAAATTCAGGACTTATTGTAAAACTTTTGCCACAGTTACCTTAAGACTCTTGGCTAAATTATCCCAAGCTTCAAGTTAAAATTCAAAACTTTAAAACCTACTTCATGATGCATACATCTAACTTCCATTTCTACATCAGTTCAAGGTAGCAGCTAAGATTTGTCTTTATAACAGTTCAATAAGGCAAACAGTACTCATAATTTTATGAATAATAAGATAAATCAACTAACAGTCAGAGACATTAAATAATTTGTTCAACATCACATAGCTAATTAGGAGCAGGTCTGGGATTTGATTCCATAGTACACCACTGGAAGGAAAACCATAGATTCCTATCAGTAAATACCTTAGTATAAACTACAGTTGACCCTTGAACAACATGGTGTTGGGGTTACCAACCCCCCATGCAGTCCAAAAATCAAAAGTCAAAAAATGTACAACTCTTGATTCCCTCAAAATTAACTATCAATAGTCCACTGTTGACCAGAAGTCTCACGTATAACAGAAACAGTCAATTAACACATATTTTGCATGTCATGGGTATGATCTACTGTATTCTTACAATACAGTAAGCTACAGAAAAGAAAATGTTATTAACAAAACCATAAGGAAAATGCATTTACAGTACCTATGTACTGTATTTATTGAAAAAAAAATCCATTTGTAATTTGTGCTGTTCAAGGGTCAACTATACATTCCCAACATTTAAGGGTTCCTTTTGAAAAATAATGGCCTCTCCAAATCAACCATATCTGAGTGCCCTTGACAATAATGAACTATATTTCAATTTTTTTTCAGATGCTTACTGAGTATCTGCTACATTTAAGGCACTGTTCTACAAACTGGGTTAAGTTCTGTGTGGTACACTCCCTGGACTTTAGAATATAAAGGGACTGTGAAAATGATCAAATCCAAACATCACATTTTTATATTAAAATTTTTAAAACTCAAGACATTAAATTGTTGGCTTGTAGTACTCACAAAGCCAGTTAGTTGTCAAACTGAGACTAGAACTCAGATTCCTGAAATCCAGAACCATGCTTCTTCCATGATAAATTTTGAGAGGCACAAGGTAAGTCTTTGCCCTGAAGGAACTTGTAATCTAACAGGGAAGACATAATTAAAAATGATAAAACAATAAATAATAGCACAAAATTCAAATTCCAACAAAGATAGCAAGACAAGTTTCCACAAGAATACATTATGACCAAACAAGAGTTATAATTCAGGGGTGAGAGCTTAGAGTAGCCTCGAAAGTCATGCTCAAGGAGATAAATTTGGCCACGTGGAAAGTCACTGATGGAAGATACATGGGGTATCACTTGACTGGTGGGAATTAAAGTTTATGTAGCAGCGGGGAGACAAAGATACAACAGGGATCCAAGTAAGGCTTCGGTAAGCCTCCTCTTCTCGACAATAGCATGTACCACTCTGTTTTTCTATAAGCTCCACCCATCAGTGAACTTTAAATCATTGCAAGTACCTACTACATGCCTAAAGTTCTACAATACCTCAGGTGACTGACTGAATGAATGAAGCTGTAATTAGAATTACAGATTAAATAACACCAGAAAAGGTAAAAAGTCCTTGTGGGATTAGAACAAACAACAACATAAAGGACTCATTCTCTGCTCATACCCAAAGTTATCAACAGTCCCAAAAAGGCAGAGCTAGAGCGTGCTATCAGCACAGCACTAATAACAGCCTACTTATCAGTCCACTGACATTGTCTAGTGACGGTAAATTGCTTCCGACTGTGGCAGGCATTCACCAGCTAAAAGGCCCTTTCTGATTTGGGGTAGGGAAGAGGTGTTTAAGAGAAAAGAAAGAGGAAGCCGTTTGAGGATGTGCGTTAATGAGTGATTTTTCAAACATCCATACACACTTTGTGATAAAATGCTTTTAAGTGAGGGCCATTTCCTGTACAGACAATGTAGCTTTTCTTAGGCCCATAGCAAATTGCTGCCTGGCTGAATATCTACACTAATCTACGGCTATGTCCCTCAGCAGGTGAGGGACAAGCTGCACACTAGTCAATGCATGATTAACCATTGGGAGATGTCATGCCAAGGCCACAGCACTAGCACGAAAGCTTTCTCCATACTCAATGCAAATGCAGTTCATTCATAGGTACTTAATGTTAAGTTATGCTGATAAGGCTGAGAAGTATCATATTAAATGATTACTTTACATGGAAAGACCAAAATAATCTCTTTCCTTTTCACGGGAATAAGGGATTAGACAGAATTCTTCAGTTCAAATACTGATGGTTTGGGAAATCTTCACATTATGCTAGCTACACTGCGGATGGGACAAAGACAGCCACTCTGAGACTTCTGTTTAATAGATATTAGGGGAAGTTAATGCCTAGTAATTCTGCCTGCGTGGGGACACTTATTCAGATGGGGGACCAAAGTGTCTAACAAATCCTGGTACCTCCAACCTGGAGGCCAGTGGTGGTATGGAATGCGTTTCCAAGCATTTCTCAGTGGATACCATCAGTAGCCAAGGGGATCAGACAGCAAAGTGTGGACACTGACTAAAATGTTGAACAGGTCAAGGCAATCATAAAGTGGAGAATGAACGAATCAAAGGTAGTGGGAATAATTGCACATGAAGATAACTGTGTGATTTTTCCGAGAAGTAAATTTTTGGATTCCAGATCGATGAAGCAGGCAAAAACAGTGACCCCCAAATCCAGCAAAATCCAGCAAGGCCCCAGAGCTCGGGAGTATTTGCTGAAAACTTTACAAAAGTTGCCATCTTAATGAAATTCTATAAAACTTGCGTGGGGAAGAGTAATTTATTTTAGGAGGACAGTGCCTTCCATCCACAGATAAAAACTTTCACTTTTTTCTTCCTCTGGAAGTGGCAAGAGATTTGTGTTAATATGGAGAGAGTTTCCCTACAGAAATACCGATCAGCCCCTTGAGGGCTCTATAGGAGAGCCAGCTACCACCCTTAAGAAGTGCAGAGCACTCAGTTCCCTGAGGATACAGATCTGCCTGCCTTCCTGGCTGCTAGTTCTCTGCTCCAGGAACTTCCTCCTCCTGCTAGACCCCAAATCAGTTTGTATAGAAATTGCCTATATCTTCATACTGAATATACTAACTCCTAAGTCAGGAAGCAAATGCCTCTTCAGCTACAAAGACCCTCTCTCCCCTCTATTCTCAGAAGGCAGAAGGCATTATTAAAAAAATAAAACTTTTTGTCCTCTCTTTTCAAAATTATTTAACCTGAGTACCAGCTGAGGGTATCTGCTGAGTCAGTGCATGGTCTGTGAGGATATCCCAGTGTCTTTGCTGGACTTTGTGTACAGTCAGGGAAGAGGCATGTCCACAAGGCAAATAAGCAGTCCACAGGCAATAAACTTCTGAATGAGGGAGGGCACTCAGAATAAGTTCTTGTGTATATCATTATGATACCTTAGCTATAATTAATGCCAACCACTCCTCTCTTCCTGGGGTGATTTTTCTCTGGTATGACACACATCCATTGCCATCACCAGATGGGCCCCATACCAGCCTCATGCATGGAGCAAAATCCCATGAAGGTTTTTTTAAGTCAACAAGAAAAAAACTGCATCTGCAAAGTTTTCATCAGCGGCGCCTGGGAGGCTCAAATGGTTAGCATCGGCCTTTGGCTCAAGTCAGGATCTCCAGGTCCTGGGATTTAGTCCCATGCTGGGGTCCCAGCTCAGCAAAGAGTCTGCTCTCCCCTTCCCTCTACCTCTTCCCTGTTGTACTCTCTCTGTCTCCCAAATAAATAAAGTCTTAAAAAAAAAAAAGTATTCATCAGATAGCACTGGTATCCAAGAGATTACTTAAAAGGTTTTATTTTTTAAGATTCTAAACCCAAAGCAGAGAACCATTTATCCTTAGTAATGTTTTCACAGGTCTTTGACTATTTGGAGTAGTTCTTGGGCATCTACTAAATTTCCAGGTTCATAATGACCTTAAGAGTCAGGTAATAAATGCATTGTTTTTGGGGGGAGGGAGCAGTAATATGTCTTCCTATACAGTTGTTCTTTTTTCAACCTTTTTTAATTTAAAACAATTTCAAATATATGCAAAAACAGTAACCAAGAAGTTTCGTATATCTTTTACTGAAATATATATTATTACTATTTCTGCAACAATTGTTTTATAATTCTGTCAACACACACACACACACACACACACACACAGAGTCTCTCTTTTTTTTTTTTTTTCCTGAACCATCTGACAGTAAGTTGCAGACATCACACATCCTTACCTATAAACACTTAAGTGTTCTTAAGAACAGGGCTATGTTCTCAGTGGATACCATCAGTAGCCAAGGGGATCAGATGCAATGTGAATTATCAGAATAATAACCACTGTGTAATTATCAGAATCAGGACAATTAAACACTAATATAGTATCATCTAATTCACAATCCATATTCAAATTTCACCTACTAACATAATAATGCCCTTTACTCCAATCTCCCTCTCCCCCATACAGAATCAGTTCAGGATCACTCATGGCATTTAGTTGTCACTTCCTTTTAATCTCCTTTAAGACACTGAATAAATTTCTTCAATCTTTGTCTACATGACAGCAACATCTCGGATAAATGGATGACTGTCGTTTCATAGTTTGTCTCTTAGAGTTGATCTGGTATTTCCTAGTATTAGATCAGTTTATGAAAATTTACCAAGAACACTACCCATGATGTATTCTTCTCATTAGAGCCCATCAAGATATAGCTAATGTTAGTTTGTTCCATAGCTAATGTCAACTTTGATAACTTAGTTACCATAGTGTTTACTAAGGCTTCCCACTGATAAGTTACCATGCTTCCTTTTATAATTGATACATAAACTCTAGGGAAATAATTTGAGACTATGTAAATGTCCTTCCTCTTTCTCACCAAACTTCCACCTTTTTTGGTAAGTCATCCATTGACAAATCTCATAAAGTTTTGATTGTCAAATTCCTTCATTCTGAATAAGGGAAAGAACATAAGAACACAAAAGAACACCAACCGACAAATTCACTTTTAAACGTTAAGAGTTGGCAATCAATCTGGTAGATACTTTAGTAGCTAACCTGTTACATCAGGATTTTCTGACTGGCTTCTGTTTTTTGTCTAGAATCATAATTATTGCTTTTATTAAGGATTTTCCAGGGTATAGCAGGTTTCTTTTGTATAGCAGGGTTGAGCTGTAATGGGGATAGCAATATATTTATCAATTTATTTAACAATTCTTTTTTAAAAAAGATTTTATTTATGTATTTGACAGAGAGAGGGTGAGACAGAGAAGAAGCAAGGGGAGCAGAAGAGGGAGAAGCAGTGTCCCCACTAAGGAGGGAGACCAATGCAGGGCTCAGTCCCAGGACCCTGGGATCTTGAACTGAGCTGAAGGCAGATGATTAACTAATTGAGCCACCCAGGCATCCCTATTTAGCAACTCTTAAATGCAGCTTATACTATATGCTGGGATTTTATTTAAATACTTCACAAATAGTAATTTTTTTTAAGTAGACTCCATGCCCAACATGGGGCTCAAACTCAAAACCCCAAGATCAAGAGTCACATGTTCCACTAACTAAGCCAGGCAGGCACCTCACAAACAGTAACCATTTTAAGACTTATTATTATAAGCTAATAAGGTACTATTATTATTCCTGTTCTATGGATAATAAAATGGAGGCAGTGGACTTGAGTAATGTGTTCAAGTTCAAGCAGCTTATACACAAGATCAGTGTATTAAACCAAAGCAGTACTGGAAATGTATACTCTTAAACATTTATGCTATCTCACCCCAGATGCACAAATTCTTTCTTCTCTAATTCTAAGATGCCTTATATTAGTTTAAAGAAATCACCTATTTTCAACAGCAAACAAGAGGCTTGGCATTTTTTTAACTAAATGATATGCCAAATGACATTGTTGCTGATGTTCCCTCAAAAGGACAAGGATCATAAAGAGAGAGTTAACCTAGAATATCCAGTATTCAGTTAATGGGAAGAGTTAATAAGGATTGATAATTGATAATCAAGCCAGGTAGAAGTAAATCTGTCCTGGAGATTTGGGAAGGAAGAGCTTCCACATGGACTTCAAGCACATGTCTTCATCCCTCCAGAGGTGGAGGGATAATCTGAGTTTCTCAGGGAGTCCACTGGTATGCTGAGGGGTGGGGAAGAGGAAATGCCAAATTGGGCAGCTCATCTTAAGAGACAAAGATGTTTCCAAGAACAGTAAGGATATGTAGTAGGAGGAGGTGGCAATGGATGGGGTGAGGTTTGGAACATGAAGCAAGAAGGTCAGCAAGAGTACCAGGGTGCTGTCTGGATCACTGGTAACCTGTTCCTTCACCTTGTCAGTCACAAGTAACTGCCAGAGGCAGTTGAGATTCCAACAATTTTGCTAATAGGGACTCAGGGAGAAATTAGACCTCTCCTAGCCTATAGGGAGGGATGCATATGTACATCTTCCCACTACCTTTCCTCAAGCAGCAGTTGTAAAAAGCTATTACAACCAGATAGGACAGCATATATTCATTCTGAACAAATAGTTTAAAATCTTGTAGGTCAGAGGTTTGCAAAATGTGCTCTGTGATCCCACTGGGCATTGTGATTTTTGGAGGCTTGATAGGGCAAAGAACCATCTCTACTTTGACCATTCCAGTTCAGTATTTAATTGCTTTAAATTCTGGGCTTCTCTAGAGACTTTTATTTGGAAAAAACTGGGGGCAGGGGTGTTCAGTAGGACTTTAAGAAAGTACTGTTAAGCAACTAAAATATCACCAAGACGCTTTGCATTAGTACCTGTTTAATAAAGAGTAATGCACTTAGAAGTACTTGAGAACATTTTCTGTTTTAGTTATTAGTGGACTCTTGCAAGGTGAAAGATAACAGATAAACAGAAAACTCCCTCTGGGCTTCGGCTATATGCAGTCAACTCTCCAAGACAAAAATATTTGGTGTGGTAGATATAGTAATGTTCACCAAATCTTCCACATGCTCCCTGATGTTCTCCAGCCCCCCTGAAGTTGAGAAGAGCCATGTGACTAGATGTCATCATGGACTATGGATGTAAGAGGGCCTCAGCTCTTCTGGGTCAATGCATATAAGACCTGGTGTGAATTCTGTGTTTTCTTACTATGTCTTCACAATCATAGAGGCCTATGTTGTAATAATGAAACCCAAAGGGAAGCAGACTGGGCCATTCAATCACCACAGGGAAGACAGGTGCCTTGAAAAAAAAAAAAAATTCGTCCATTAAGCTAATGACATGTACAATTGTTACTGCAACCCCATCTATTCTATCCCAACTAAGAAACTGAAAAATACAACGACTCAGGGCAGAGAAAAGCATTCCCTTCAAATTATCATCACATATGCCTCAAGTAGTAGTTCTCAACCAAGGGTGTATTATCTCCTCCTGCCTCCCAAGGGGCATTTGGCAATTTCTGGAGACATTTTTGGTTGTCACACCTAGGGATAAGGGACATGTACTACAATTGTCTAGTGGGTAGAGGGAAGGAATGCTGCCAGATATCCTACAATGTACAAGACAGCATCCACAACAAAGAATTATCTGCTCCCAGATGTCAACTGTGCCAAAGTTGAGAAAACCCAGCCTAAAAAGAAGGGTTATAGTCTTCATTTCTTGCAGGAAATTATTAACTTGCTAAATAAAATCCACCAAAAAAAAAAAAAAGATACACTTATGTCTATTCTATTTTAAAGGTTAGCCAAAAAACAGATATTTAATAGAATTAAAATTTATTTTCCAATGTAAAAAGTTTCCATTTGTTTGAAAAATTCACTACAGCAATTTGGAGAGATCTATATTGTGTATTCAGCATGTTTTCACTTCTTCCTTTTCATAGATTCAGAAATTCAAGGATGATTTCTTCATCTAACCCCCTTTTTTAGAAAAACGTAATGGTGAAGACTGTCTATACGAGAACTAAACATTACATTTCTCTGTTCTAATCTCACTGTTCTTTCCACTACATCACACTGTTCTCCTTCATTAAAAAAAATGCTAAATAGAGGTCTGAGGAAGGTAAACAGCTGTTCCAGCCATAGGTAGGGTTGGAAGGGTGGTGGAGCATCGTGTTCAAGGACGATGCATAGTTTCCAGGTGAGAGTGTTTGGTTTCGACGGGAAGGGCAGAAGAGAAAAGGCAGAAAGAAAGCCTCCATGATGAGCTCACCGACACAGCATGTCCCCATTCAACTACTGCTCCACAGACCCATTTGGCCACGTTTGTCTGCATTATCTTGTCTCCCAGGTAAGCATACAAGTGTGTAAGGCAGAACTAAACCACAGCTTGGCAAGAGCTGTGAGAAATTTCACGAAGTAATTGAATGAAAGCTGGATTCACAGCTGGGATATCAAATGCCAGATCTGGCTCTAGCTAATTAACTATGTGCCCTTGGTCAAGGCACCATCAGCCTAAATTTTCTCAACCTGACATGGTCATAATAAGTGTAATAAAAGCAACTACATTATCAATAATAAATAACAACTACTATTGTTGAGTACTTCGTATAAGCCAGGAACTATACCAAGTGCATTTCATTACATTCTGAAGACCAACCCAGGCATTCCTAGACCCCTTTACAGATGAAGAAACTGACACTCAAGAAATGAAGCAGCATGATGAACACAATTAATAACCAGTATTTGAACCAAAATCTACTTCACTACAAAGCCAACTTCCTTAATGATTATACTAGCTGCCTCGGCCTCCAGTTCTCCAAACCTACATATCTCAAATACCTCCCTAAATGATTTAAATTTCTGTGAATGATTTGTGGGGTCTCAATCAACTGGAAGCATAAGCCAGGGTCCTTCAGCTGGGACTAACCAGCTCAGACATTTTTATTACTCATTCGTAAACCCCAAAGATGAAACAGATTGTTCATAAACCTCACTAGATTTGGTTCTCAAGCTGTCTAACAAACAACATGCAAATAAAAGAGTTAGAAGCCAAAAGCCTACAAGATCCAAACCTAAATTGAAGTTTTGCAGAACATCCAGTGAGCTGGAAATATATAGGGTAACTGAATTACCAAAAATAGTTCTATTGGATGACCTCTGTTTGCAGGCACGGCAAACGGGTTCATTTTCTGTTGTGCTATATGTGTGCATTCTACTGAGTCTTTAAAAATGAAGAAAGTGATGTATCAGCACAAAAATAAAGCAGGCATCACCTCCTGGATATTCTCTTTAACAGACAGCAGGAGTCACCCTGGAGTGCAAGACTTAAAAAGGATGTCCAAACCCACATTTAAAAAGATATCCCAAACACCAATTCCTTTACCATATATTTGGGGAGTCCTCTATGGGGACGTGGGATGGGGAGGAAGTGATATGGGTTATCTTTCTCCCAATTATCTTTTGTTTCAGTGTTCTTCCTCTGATCCATTCTTGAACTCTCTCATCTCTCAGCCCCTGGCTGGCATTCACTTCCCTCCATTCCATGTTAATCCAAATGTTAACATATTTAATCAGTTTTCTCAATATAGCATTTATGTTAGGTAGATTTATTCAGTAGAATTTTATTAAAGAGTAAGGATAATGGTAGGAGAGGGGGAAACACTGAATAGAAAACATCTCACCATTAGTATAAGCCAGCAGTATTTTCAAAAACACATAGACACCACTCACATCTGGGAATTGGCCACCAATTGCCCTTGGGGCTCCAATCACCTCTAATTAACTTATCTTTCCTAAATTCATTTCATTTCATAAATCCCTCCTCCCTTCTCTATTGGACTACCTATGAAAACTATAAAAATTCCTTTTATTATACGCTGAGATTCTGCTCTTTTAGTCTCAGTCTAACCCTTTGTAAGCAAGTCTGATGTTGTGAACTTTGTTTAGAAGATTCAAGGTTGTGAAATAGGTCACCAGACCAGGTTGGCACACGCGAAAGAATCACCTTCCTTGAGAAAAACTGGGCTTCTTGACTAAAGGATGTTTGTGGTTAAAGTGACAGATGTTATTACAAAGCCTTCCAGAGATAAATGTGACAGAGGGGCTATGTGGGAAACCAGGCAGCCTCTCACTGCTTGGGAAGTTCTCTGTTTTCATCTAATGCTTTCAGCACTTCCCTGGTGTTCAAATGCCATAAAGCATCTCTGAACATTAGAGTCTTGTGGGAGGGATCTGAGCTCAGCAAGTAAAAGCAATCCAGTAATAAGAACAAACAAGGTCTATACCAAGCACCGACTGGGTTCACTTTCATCACTGAACAGAGAGTGTACATTTTGGTTTTTATTTGCTGAACCACAGATCTAATTGGACGTAAGTGAGAACAAAAGCAATATAAATAAGACAAAGCAAACACTGGGACTGTTTTACTCTGAATTAAGGTAAACTAAAAGGTAAGTACACAGACATGCATAAATATACAAAGATACAATCTGTGCCCAAGTCAGGTAAGTTTCAGCCAAAACTGTTTGGCTGGGATAAATGATCACGTGGGCCACACCTTTCATCCATTCTACCTCTGATGACTTCCAACCTTTATCATCCTACTGTCTGAGCAAAAACAGGGAGAGAAAGAAACTAGATTCCTGGTGAGAGGCCAGTATTTGGGAGGTATGGAACAGAGGCCCTGAGAGGCACAGGATCACCTGGTGCCATCTCCTTCAGGGATGTTATCTGTAACTCTCTTCATCTACTCCCTGCCCCCTCCTTTCAGCCAGCCTCTGATACACAAGCTCACTGATAAGCAGAGGGGAAGCCAGCCAATTTTCTTTTTATCCAAGTCAGTGACTGTGAGCCACTCATCATTTACAGCAATTCTCTTGAGACCTGAGAGCTGACCTCATGCTTGTAATCAGTTGGGAGGCTGCTGACCTCACCTTGCTCTCATTCCAGCATGGTATTCCCAGTGATAATCAGCAGTGGCTGAGATAATTCTTTTATTCTATAACTGATAAAGTCTCAGTTATAAAGTCATTGGCTTTCTCTTTTCTATCTTCTCTCCCCAATCCCCAAACTATCTAGCTTCTCTTAATTAGGGGTCCCAACCAGGACCTACTGTAAACAGCCCTCATGGCCAGAGATCACTTGCAGAAGGTGCTTTAGGAACCAAGAGCAAGAATGACTCACCCTCTCCTTCTGTGCTGGTTCCAAGTAGACACATAGTCTAGTGTGTGTTAAAGGTCCTCTAATGGGGCTTGGATTCCAGATCAGACCCTGACATTCATTTGCTGTGTAGCTATGACCTGGTCACTTAACTTCTCTAAACTTCAGATTCTTAATTGTAAAAATAGCAAATCAGAGGAGAAGACCCAGCGAGGAATGACCAGGGCCACAAGTACGTATAATAAGAGAATCTATTCATATCACTTAAACAACTACTTTCATAATGCATCAGTTTCATCCTTATCAAGGGCAGTGAGAAGCACCTAGATTAGACAGTCTCAAGTCTACATTAGAATAAACCATGATTTGCCAGAAAACTCCACAAACCTTTCAAAGCCTTTATCCAGGGATAACTGGAAAGACTGTTGGACTGCTGATATGAAATGCAATGGTTTATTGATTCTCTGTGACCTTACTCGCACTGTGAATCACTGAGCCATGCTTCGCTTGGGCTCAGGAGTTTGGCAAAGAATGTCAGGGCAAGGAAGGATGTTTTTGTCCTCTGTGCCTCAGGATTCTGAATCATCAGGTGTCTTTCCAGGCCTTTTTGTCTCCTGGGAATGACTGTGCTCTCTGATGTATGAAGCCCTGTTGTCTGGATTATGTTAATAAAATTGGTCTTTCGGGGACCAATTATTGGACCCATCTGAAAAGTTCAGGATGAGCTAGGTTATGCTGCAGTAATAAAAACAAAGAAAACCCAGTGGCCTAAAACATCAAAGGCTTAATTTATTGTTCATGCTACATGGGCATCATGGGTCAGCTGGGGGGTATGTTCAGCATTGTCTTCATGCTGGGAACCAGGCTGACAAAAGAACCTCTATTTGAATATTACTGGTCACCACAGCAAATGGGAAGAGAGAGTATGGTGAATTATGTACTGACTCTTCAGGCTTTCCCTAAGAGGTAATATGTAATCACTTCTGCTCTTATCATTGGCTAAAACAAATCACAGGACTATGCCTGACATTAAGACCTAGAAAGAAAGCAGGGAACATTTATAAAGAGTACTAGTGATGACCTCAGGAACTTTTTCTATTTTATCATACAGAGGATCCCCAATCTCTTGGTGAGAAGCCTGTGTAGATAGTGCCCATATATGTCTGTATCATACAGCTGAAAACATTCAGATCTTCCATATCTTTGCATATTCCTCCACAGCCCCCAGGAGGCCTAAAGACCATGTCTCCTGACAAATGAGGGAAAAAAGCTAAGAGATCACTCTTGAGTTTCTAAAAAGATATATCTGGAAACAGCTTAGGGAAAATGAAACTGACAAAATTGCTTTAACAAAAAGGGACATCACAAATCCCAACAAAACTCTCTACTGCATTTGAAAATTAAGTTTCTAGAAGCTTATGCTCAAAGAGGGAGGCTTTCATGTATTAGAAATACAAGAGAAATTAACTTGTTCAACTTTTACTATTTAGTAGTACATAGATTGTGTGTGTGATGGGGGGTTACTTACTAAACCATAAATGTAATTGGAAGTAGATGGGAAGGGATATAATAAGAAAAATTGGGATTATTTTATTCTGAATCAAGGTAAATCAAAAAGTACATACACATGCACAAATGAAAAGTAATCAACAAAACAAGGCATTTGTAGCAGAAATGTACTAGAGTTCCAGCAGCTTCATATCAATAATGCCACTTGATGTTGTCATTGTTTTATATTTTGGTCATTTTAGTTTTCACTTACATTTCCTAGGTGGCTGAAAAAGTTCAGTAATGTTGATGAATGAACTAAAGAATAGAGCAGGAAACTCCTGAAGGAGGAAAGAGTCAGGAAATTCATAAAAGTAGGAGATGGCATTTCAAATTGGACTCTTAAAGTTGCCTTCAGGTTTCACTTCAGAGCAGGACAATTCTTTCTGATACTTGTGCTGAAGTTTTTCCTAATCCAGAAGGCAGTGGAGAGCAGTGGGGAGTGTGTGATTGTGCTAAGTTCCATATACAGATTCCTAGGAATGCCTGATTCTGGCCACCACCAGAGAAGCAAAGAAAGCCTGATACAGATGTAGTGAAAAGAAGGGCCATATGTACCCCAATATTCGTAGTAGCAATGGCACAATCGCCAAACTGTGGAAAGAGGCAAGATGCCCTTCAACTGTCGAATGGATAAAGAAGATAAGGTCCATTTATACAATGGAATATTACACAGCCATCAGAAAGGATGAACACCCAACTTTTGTATCAACATGGATGGGACTAGAGGAAATTATGCTGAGTGAAATAAGTCAAGCAGAGAGAGTCAATTATCATATGGTTTCACTTACTTGTGGAGTATAAGGAATAACACGGAGGACATTGGGAGATGGAAAGGAAAAGTGAAATGGGGTAAATTAGAGGGGGTGACAAAGCATGAGAGACTGTGGACTCTGAGAAACAAACTCGGGAGGGGACGGGGGTGGGGGGTTGGGTGAGCCTGGTGGTGGGTATTAAGTAGGGCAAATATTGCATGGAGCACTGGGTGTGGTGCATAAACAATGAAACTTGGAACACTGAAAAAAAATAAAACAAAATAAAGATGTTAAAAAAAAAAGTCAACAGCTAAAACAAGAGCCACCATCTTCCCTTTTCACCCTTTCACCCCGATCTGCCTTTCTACCTGGTCATAGCTGAAGCAGGACAGGCTGGTCCCAATAGAAGACCAGAACTTATTTAAAAAGCCTGGGCTATAAACAGGTCATCATTTTCAAATGCAACCAAGATTCTGAAGTCAAAGGAGCTTTCTTAAAATAATGGTAGAGAATCTTCTGTTTTCAGAGTAGTGATTCTTCCTGGCAATGAGAGCTGAGGAAAGTTCACTAACAAAACTGATACTCAATTTTTCTATGAGTGATAGGTATGGAATTTTAAAAAACAAAGACTGAAACGCATATAGATATTATATTACCATGAATATTTGAAGCATAGCGAATTAAGTGTGATTCAAAGAAAACTGGATATCTTTAATTTTTTTGGTTTTAAAAAATATTTTTTCTTGAGATAAAATTGATATATAATATTACATTACTTCTAGGTACACAATATGATTAGCCATACACACACACACACACACACACACACACACCCCTACTGTGCAATGTAGATAATCATTTTATAGATGTTCTAATGGTTGCCTGTTTACTTCCACTGTGAAGGACTCCCAAAATTTGCAGAATTTAGGCAACCTGAAGAAAGAATTTCCTTGTTATGCAAATATCAAAGATCCCTGAAGAAGTTTTTCTTTTGTAATTTTGAGTGACAAGGCTCACAAAAAAGCAGCCACATTTCTGCAAACTTAATGTAGGGAAAAGTTACCTCTCTTCATTTTGAAACAAATGCAAAGTTGTCATTGCTGTGAGATTAGGCTCTGGGGAAACTGTGTAGAGTACTCTTGCTGTCTCCAGCCAGCTGAAAACAACACTTAAGCAAAAAGCCAAGACTAGCTCATCTTGTGGCTGACTGCTAAAGAATTCTCCAAGATAGATGAAAGCAAATTTACCTAAACAATTATTCAAAAGAGGAGTTTGTATTATAGGGCTAATAAATAAACGGGGAGGGGAGGCGAACCATAAGAGACTATGTACTCTGAAAAACAACCTGAGGGTTTTGAAGGGTCAGGGGTGGGAGGTTGGGGCAACCTGAGGGTTTTGAAGGGTCAGGGGTGGGAGGTTGGGGGAACAGGTGGTGGGTAATGGGGAGGGCACGTTTTGCATGGAGCACTGGGTGTTGTGCAAAAAGAATGAATACTGTTACACTGAAAAAAAAATAAATAAAATGAATGATTAAAAAAAAAAAGAATGAACAAGTACAAGAAAAAAAAAGTATTTCCATTTTAAAAAAAGTAATCTAATGCAAATACAGACACAGACATAACTATGGCTATGGCTACAGATATACTGCTGCTTCATTAAAGCATTAAAAAAAAAAAAAAGGAAATAACCAACTGAGAAAACTACATTTTAAATGAAGGTGCATTACATTTAAGAAATTAGAAAGTGTCTAATAACAAGATATATTTAACATAAAAACTACTATTAAATCAGACTTCAGTTAAAAGGTTTTTTAATTAAAATTGACAAATTTTTAAATGTTATAAAAAATTTAATTATAAACAAAAATTATAATTTAGATCAAATTTATATATCATACCCCCCATTCATTCTTTCCCCTGGTTAAGTTCCAAAATATTTTATTAGTTCCACATTTTTCAGTGTCGCATACTATATTAATGGTTGCTAGACCAGATATTCCATTATTTCATGACCCACTAATGTAAAAAGTAATAGACAAATACTAAGATCTACTAAAACTGAAACAGAAAATAATGGTGAAGGAAGACAACAGAGGATAGAAGAGGACAATGGGCCCTTGAGAAGGTCAGGCGCCTCTGCCCGTATCCAGGAGCACCTCCCAGAGGGCAGAGAAAGGCCAAGTGGTCCTTCAAACACTCTTTAAAGTGCCATTTTCTAGGCTGACCCATCCATCCAAAGGGCAAGGCACTGCTGAGCATTATCTGCTTTGATGCCCTCCTCAATGAGCTGTGTGTCAGGAAATATCATCAGGCAGTTTCTAAACTAGTACATAATCATCCCTTGAACTCTGAGGCCCAAGCAATCTACATGATTCAACAATGTTAAGCATCACCATAAAATACCGAACAAACACAATGCCTTTTGAGACATCCCAACTCATCTTGGGTCAGTGAATTAATAGCCTCTGGAATTGGGAATATGTAGACTTGGAGTAGTGGTGAATTCTCTTGGCTTTGGCCCTGCTGACTGGCAAAGGATGTTTTAATATTCGGGAAAATTCAGGATCCAGAGATTCAGGTTGTAGAGATGACTAATCACTAGAAATGAGGGATAGGGGAGGCAAAGGCAAAGAAACAGGATGAAATGGGGTGAGCAGGGTGAGGGTCAAGCTATCAGCACTTAGCAAAGTGACTGAGTTCAACTTTTCTTACTATTCTAAAAAGTATGGAAAAACATAGAACAGGTGTTCTTGGTGAGAAGCAAGTTACTGTAGGAACAATGAAACATATCTTCTTAGCAAGAGGCTTAACATCTCATTATAAGGCAATGATTAATTACACTTAAGCTATTTTCAATTACTTTAAATGTGCTACAATAATGGGAATTTCTGATGTCCATTATGGAGAAGGAAAGACATAGAAGAGACTGAAGCCCAGATCTGGCCAAAGTCCTTTCTGAGATCAAAAGTATTGTATGTATATACAGGGATCTGAAAAGGAGAGGTTGAAAACAGCCACCCTGAAGAATGGAGGTTTGAGGTACAAATAGATGGAGGAGATCTGGAGAGTATGGCTCAAGTGAAATGTAATACAGAACTGTTCAGAGCATCTTCTAGGGACTAAATATTGTGTGTTATTGAGGTTATATTAAGCTTCAAACACATTAGGAACTATATCTTAGTCACTTGTTAACAAGATTACCTTGAGTAAGTCTCCTGGCCTATCTAAGCCTCCATTTCATTACCTGTAAGTTAGAGTAATAACAGTCAACTCCATGAGGTTTTTCTGAGGATTATATATGATAATATGTCAACATCTGTGGTCTTTGAATTATTTCTAATTCTTCACCCCTTTCTGTATCCACATCTTCTCCCACTAAAAGCAGATTTTATTTTCCTGTACCATTGATACTGGGTTTGGCCATGCGATTTTTTTTTTTTTTTTTTTTTGACCACTGGAATGTGGGTGGAAGTTTTCAGCATATGCCACCAGAGGAATCCCTTATGAGAGCTTCCAACTTCTGTCACGAGAATATGCCCCAGTATCTTCTTGTTGGTCTGGGACTCAGAATGAACATACATGGAACATATCTGAGCCAAGCCTGAATAAATCTGAGTGTGTGAATAAATGCTCATTGTGTGCCATTGGGTTTTTGGCTGTTTTGTTACAAAGCAGTAGGTGACAAATACAACACAGTCCGAGCATATGGTCTGGGAATCCTTGTTTCCCAGGTTATGCACAATAATTAAACTGTGAGTCACTGCAAAATACTCACTGTCCTAAAGTCACACCACTTTAAAAAGAACCTGAAATGGGAAAATTATCCTGTATCTGAAATTCTTGAATTTCCTCCTCTATGCTTTTACTTAAAGATTATTCTATTCCCTCTTTCTCCATAGGCCTCTTCTAAATAGACTTCTCTTCTTTCCTCTCACCTAGATTCCCCTGTATTCTTCAATACTGGCCTTAAGCCCAACTTCTTACAAGCCTTATATGATTACTCCAACCCACATCAATCGCCCCTTTCTCTGCTTACTTGTTGCTCTTGTCATCAACCCTGCAGAGTTAAGACTCACTCCACGATGATTTCATGAGCTTCTTTTCCCCTCTGGGGTAAACTAGCAACTCCTCCATGCAGAGGCTGTCTTCACTCCTGTATCTACTATGATCTCCAACACAAAGAGAGATATGCAGTCAAGGTTTTCACACCAAGTCAATAGATATTGGTCTATTGGCTTCCTGGATTTTTAAAAGCGACCTCTGATGAAACTTAATGTTTCATTTCCAAAAGAAGTCAAGATTTCTTCCCTGGGACAAGAGACATGAAATTTCTTCTCCAAAAATAAAACAGCACCTTTCCCCTTCCTTTTTTTTAAGGTGTTCCATCATCTAGTTTTGTATCTTCTCATTTGGGGGGCAGGGTCTGTGAGTTTAACAGAAGTATGACACTTATTTCCAAGCTGGAAAAAGGCTTCTGTTTTCAGTTTCACTTACCCCAAATAAATCTGTCCCACCCTCATTCTCTTCACCTTGAAAGAAGCAGAGTTGCATGATTCTGATAGGTTTTCAACCTGCAGTTTCTGAGAGTAATGGTAATTCATGCCAATGCCCACGGCTTAAAATGCATGGAGATAAGAAAGTCAATTAAGTGCAGCTGATTCTGATTCTTAAATAATTTTAATCTCCTTTATAGTTATTTTTCTTTATATCAGATGGACAACCATATATAAAAAATGGCATGCAGTCGTTTTCTAATTTGCCAGCTGTAATGTTTGAGATTGGGAATAAATAGTGACCCAGAGTGAAATTTTCATCTAGTCTAGTATTGTGACTAAATATTTTAAACGCATTTTTTCTTATGTCTAGATTGAATTTACATTAATAACTTAAAAGAATATTAAACTATTAGGCAATATCTCTTCATGCTAAACATGGGTGTCCACCCTACAACTCAATGCTTCTTATGTTCTGGGTGTCTACTCAGTATCTCAACATAGATACATTATCAACAGAGATGACTATATATAAACCAAAAGACCTGTGTAAAAATTCTCACAGAAGATCCAAACTGAAAACAACCCAGTAACCAGGAGCAATACAATGGATAAATTGCAGTATATTCACAAAATAAACATTAAACTATGAAAAAGAATGCAACAGCAAGCAAGAATCTCTTAGGTGTAATTATAAGCAGAAGAAACCAGACCCAGAGGAATAAATTCTGTATTATTCCATCTATGTGAAGTTTGAGAATAGGCAAAATTTATCTATGGGAATAGAAATTAGAATAATGTTTCTTGGGAATAGAAGTTAGAATAATGTTTCTTGGAGTGGAGATGAGTATTGGCTGGGAAGGGGTAGATGGAATCCTTTGGGGCTGTTAGAAATATTCTACATCTTACTCTCTAGATGGTGGTTACCTGACTGTATATATTATAAAAATTCACCAAGGTATAGACTATATAGATTCACTATGTATGTCAACTTCAAAAAGATAAAAAAGAAAATCCCACCTGGAATTTGGGGGGGTGCAAATAAATATTTTAAACGCCAGTGTTCATAACTTACCAAGTTTTAGATGTCAAGGCCTTAGTTCTCAGTACAGCATGAACTTAAGACAAATATAACTAGGCAATGAAGAGTTAAACTGGACATTATGAAACATGGTGTCTGATAAATGTTTCAGTTAACTTACATACCTCATTCAGGAGTGTACAAAGATATGTATCAACAAGGACAAGTCGTTTGGTACACTGGCTAAATATCCATCAGTGGTTATGTCCTATGCCAACCTGTCTCCAGATTGACAAGATAGTGTTAATGCTGCAGCAAGGGAAACAGAAACAAAGACAGGTGCTGATGCTGCCTTAACAATGAGGGCCTATTCTCTCCCATGCACCTGAAAACACCAGTGAACTTGGTCATTGTTCAGCAGCAGAAACCTTGTGGTTTCTCTCATCCTTAGCTCTCTGCCATGTGATCACATTATTTCCTTACGAGGTGATCCTGCCCTGTGTCTCTTGACAACGGAATCCTCCAAACCCATAAACCGTGTCATCATGACTGACCAATCAGAGGTCATCATTCCTCACTCCCCCTTTTATCCCAAGCTGTCTATTATTGTTCATGTACTGAAAAAAAAAAAAAAAAAGAATGAAAGGGTGAAAAAGAGAGCAACCCAAGCCCTGTAACAAGCAGCACAAAAGATTCACTTGTGAAGGGCAAAGATTAACAGGATTAATAGCTCTAGGGGTTTGGGGAAAGCCTGTCTGATTCAAAGAACCAACAGGGAAAAGTTGAGTGCAGACAAATTGCTTGCTCCAAAGGGAATACTGTGTAGGAGGGTATGGAAATAACTCTGTTCTGAGAGCTTGTTTTACTTTATGTGGTGTTTCAGCAACAACATGAGATTCAAGAACAGCCCGAGTAGCAGAATAATACACCTGTGATAAAAAGCAGCTGTCTCCTTTCTCCAGACATTTATAGTTTAGCTCTGATTCACAACCATGTATGGTAAAAGCCTCAATTAACCAGACTTTTTAGTTAAGTCTTTACCAAATTGATTTTCATATTGTACTTTCATCTAAATGGGGAGGGAAAAAAAATTGATAGGCTACACATTTTCTTCAGCTACCATTTGAGTGTATGAGAAATTGTTCTCCAAAACATGATCTAGAGGGATCACAAGATTCTCATTAAGGCTTCCTAAATTAATGCTTTGGAGAAATGCTTAGTATAGCTAGGGTTAAAATAAGGGTTTTCTGATTAACATTTAGTTATTTTACTATTTCTGCTGACACAGACCTGTGGATAATAAAGAAGAAATGATTACTTTTACTCCTATTGTTGTGCTTAAAATACTAAATGAGCAGAATTGCATGGAAATAATAAACAACATATAAAATGAGAATATGTGGTCAAGGGGTCTTGTCAAACTAGTTTGCGGATAGGAAAACCTTCCAAAACTAAATCTTTTCATTATATTTCTCCAAATAAATTATCTTCATAAATAAACATGGTTATACTTCCTGGCATAGTCAAAACAATACATTCGAAGCAGAGGGAAATTTTTTATTTTTTATTTTTATTTTTTTTTTCTTAAATTTTTAACATTTTTTATTTTTATTTTTTTATTTTTTTTCCATTTTATTTATTTTTTCAGCGTAACAGTATTCATTCTTTTTGCACAACACCCAGTGCTCCATGCAAAACGTGCCCTCCCCATCACCCACCACCTGTTCCCCCAACCTCCCACCCCTGACCCTTCAAAACCCTCAGGTTGTTTTTCAGAGTCCATAGTCTCTTATGGTTCGCCTCCCCTCCCCAATGTCCATAGCCCGCTCCCCCTCTCCCAATCCCACCTCCCCCCAGCAACCCCCAGTTTGTTTTGTGAGATTGAGTCATTTATGGTTTGTCTCCCTCCCAATCCCACGTGGATGGAACTAGAGCGTATCATGCTTAGTGAAATAAGTCAATCGGAGAAAGACAACTATCATATGATCTCCCTGATATGAGGACATGGAGAAGCAACATGGGGGGGTAGGGGGATAGGAGAAGAAATTTTTTATTTTTGCTGGTCCCACTTAGAATTACCATTTGGCCCTGCAGAAAAGTGATTTTCAAACTTTGGTGTGAATTAGAATAACTGGAAATGCTTATGAAAGGTATAGACAAGGGGCACCTGGGTGGCTAGATGGTTAATTCTCTGCCTTTGGCTCAGGTCATGATCTCCGGGTCCTGGGACTGAGCCCCATGTCAGGCTCCCAGCTCAGCAAGGAGTCTGCTTCTCCCTCTTCCTCTGCCTTTCCCCCTGCTTGTGGGTGCTCTCTCCCCCAACCTCCATCTCTGTCTCTGTATCTCTCTCAAATGAATAAAATCTTAAACACACACACACACACACACAAAGGTATGGACATCAAAGGCCTCAGTATTTTTTTGTTTGTTTATTTACAGCATAACAGTGTTCATTGTTTTGGCATCACACTCAGTGCTCCATGCAGTACGTGCCCTCCCTATTACCCACCACCTGGTTCATCAACCTCCCACCCCCCCCACCCCCCTGCCACCCCTTCATAACCCTCTGGTTGTTTTTCAGAGTCCATAGTCTCTCATGGTTCATCTCCCCTTCCAGTTTCCCTCAACTCCCTCTCCTCTCCATCTCCCCATGTCCTCCATGTTCTTTGTTATGCTCCACAAATAAGTGAGACCATATGATACTTGACTCTCTCTGCTTGACTTATTTCGCTCAGCATAATCTCTTCCAGTCCCGTCCATGTTGCTACAAAAGTTGGGTATTCATCCTTTCTGATGGAGGCATAATACTCCATTGTGTATATGGACCACATCTTCCTTATCCATTCATCCATTGAAGGGCATCTTGGTTCTTTCCACAGTTTGGCGACCGTAGCCATTGCTGCAATAAACATTGGGGTACAGATGGCCCTTCTTTTCACTACATCTGTATCTTTGGGGTAAATACCCGGCAGTGCAATTGCAGGGTCATAGGGAAGCTCTATTCTTAATTTCTTCAGGAATCTCCACACTGTTCTCCAAAGTGGCTGCACTAACTTGCATTCCCACCAACAGTGTAAGAGGGCTCCCCTTCCTCCACATCCTCTCCAACACACATTGTTTCCTGTCTTGCTAATTTTGGCCATTCTAACTGGTGTCAGGTGGTATCTCAATGTGGTTTTAATTTGAATCTCCCTGATGGCTAGTGATGATGAACATTTTTTCATGTGTCTGATAGCCATTTGTATGTCTTCGTTGGAGAAGTGTCTGTTCATATCTTCTGCCCATTTTTTGATATGATTATCTGTTTTGTGTGTGTTGAGTTTGAGAAGTTCTTTATAGATCCTGGATATCAACCTTTTGTCTGTACTGTCATTTGCAAATATCTTCTCCCATTCCATGGGTTGCCTTTTTGTTTTGTTGACTGTTTCCTTTGCTGTGCAGAAGCTTTTGATCTTGATGAAGTCCCAAAAGTTCATTTTCGCTTTTGTTTCCTTGAAAGGCCTCAGTATTTTTGAATCAGCAGTCCCAGGTGGGCCTTGGAAAATGCAGGTCTGTGAAACATTCCAGGTGAATTCTGATGCAGAAGGCTCACAGACTGCACTGAGACTCTCTAGCTCATTCTCACATTTCACTGGTGCTGAACTACTAAATCCCGTCCTAATGTAATTGATTTTAACAGCCCCAAAGTTAAGATGGGAGTTTGAAAACTGCAAGACATTTAAATTTCATCCCATTACTTCTAACACTAGGCTAAAGAATGTTCTAGTACAGAAACAGGAACATGCTCATCTTGTCATCAGAAGGCCACTCATATAAATCGCCCACCATCCTGCCTGCTGTGTAGAGTCAATGCACACCTCACCCCAGATCCCCTTTAGTAACTATCTGATTGAGAACAAGCAAGTTAGTTAATTACATAGAGATAGTGAAAGGGTTTGAGAATTATCAGGAAAAGGTAAGAACCTATTTTCTTCAGTGTACTTTGCCCCAGTGTTACAAACAACCCACAAAACTCACATGTTTAACAGAAGGAGCAAATGAGACAGGGCACCATCATTTTGTTTAGAATATTCCATCTTTGCAACAAAGAATGGGTTTCTAGAAACCATCTTTGCTTTATACCAAACAAGGCCAATTCCATAGCGAGCGCTCTCAAGATAGGAATGTGAACCTATGGTCCAGGAAAGAACCCCATTTCAGCAGGAGCCTTATCAGGGTTTCAAGTAAATGGTACTGAACTGAAGGCAGTGGTTTGGCCGGGGGGGGCGGTTGGGGAGCTTTCTGCTGTTATTTCTTTTTTTATTTTTTATTTTTTACTTTGGCTCTTCTACTTGTCCTGTGCAAATTATTCCAACAGCCTTCCCCAGTGAAAGGACATCAGAAACAGGAGCTGTCTTCAGGGGAGGAAGAGTGAAGTGCTGATAATGCTGACCCACAGGGCACAAAAGCCCACTGACAGATGGGAAGAAAGAAGGGAGAGTGCCAAGAGGATCAAACACAAATGGATTTTATAAGCAGTAAAGGCATTAGCAAGTCTCTCTGGAAAGAGGCCACCATGTGTTTCATAGGTGCCATTTGATCTCTTAGAGGGTACAGACAGACAAGCTGAGGGGTAAACAAAATGCCCGGAACACATCTGAGTAAACAGCAGAGATGCTGGTCATATGAACAGCCAAGTGCATGAGCTGCCAGCACGTCTGCTGGGCCTCTGAAGGTCAGAGTCTGAAAGCCTAAGAGGGTTATGCCGATTTCAACATACAGTCTTATCCTGGGGATCTGGAAGGCAATTATAAAGTCATCTTTCATGAGCAGGCTATCCCACAAACATTACTCGGCTGCTATTACTCCTGACAGTTGGGCCAACTCTGGTTCAAAAATAGCCCATTTGTCAGTTTCCTCTGCTCCCTGCTATTGTGAAAGAGAGAGAATTAGAAGGCACTGCTGGGACACCAGCTGAATCACTTTGAAATTGTGGCATTGGTTTGTCAGAGGAAAGAGGGGACTTAAGGCTCCAGAAGCCAAGGAAAGGACAGTGGGTTATACAAAAGAAAATGCCCACTTTGGGAAAGCTGTCTGTGGGATTCCCTGAAATGAGCTGCACATGGGAGCGACACAAACACTTCAGCGATCTTTACAGTTCATAGCTGCCTCTCTCTGTCCTGCTTGCTCACTTCTCTTATCCCTCTAGTAGGTAGAGTGAGGGAAAACAAATCAACAAAACAGGAATTCATACAATGGTCCTCAGGAGAAGCACAATAGCCATTGCCAGGTGCTCCAGGAGTCTTCACACAGCCTGTTACAAGCATACCATGTGCCTTTACTGGTAACTTACTCAACAGCCTCTGAATCACTCGCCATAAAGAAACTCAAACATACCTTTCTCCTTTTAGACGAGGAGGGCCAAACCCAAAAATGCACACAGGTAACCAAACATAGATAAACAACTGCCTTTCTAAGAGACAGCCACTCTACATTAAAACATCATGACAGCCCCATAGCAGCAGCAACTGGAAGGGCTTCAAATCCTTAAAGCAGCTCCTTAAAAGGTCCGTGTTTCTTCTCCTGATCTACATATGGAGGAGATTTTTAAGTCAAGCCTTCATTTCTGGAACATGTTCACTGGGAACCCTTGAAGACTCATAAGGTCATAACCAAGGCAGCAGGATGTTGAACCAAGGCAGCAGGATGTTGAACCAAAGGACATATCCATGATGGGAAAATCTGCAGTGGTAAAAGGCATTACACAAAAACATGTCAGTGTAATTATCATAAAGGCCAGGATAAATGTGCCTAATTGATAGGTTGGGATTTATATATAAATATACATATATATATTTATAAACATCTATATATACTATCTCATTCAGAGAATGACACCAGCTTCCTCTGACATAATTAAGTATAGAGATGGCTTTAAATATGTTTACGTGTATGTATGTATATATACATTTGTAATGTGTGGAAATATAAACACACAACATATTTTAATTATATACAATATAACATTTACATGTCTGTGTTAGTATGAAACACATGAAGCTGCCGTCTTTGGACATAAAAAATATTTCAGTTAGGGGACCTGGGTGGCACAGTCAGCTAAGCAACCAACTCTTAGTTTCAGCTCCAGTTGTGATCTCAGGGTCATGGGATCAAGCCCGTGTGGGGTCCCACGCTCAGCGCGGAGTCAGCTTGAGATTCTCCCTCCCTCTGCCGGTGCCCCCCGCCACCCTGATGCATTCTCTCTCCTCAAATGATCTTTAAAAAATGTCTTTTAGTTGATCACCAGCAATTCCATAGGGCTCAATCAATACATACGCATGTATCATTAAGCCACTGTGTTTCATCTCCAAGCCTACCTTCTCGAAACTGATCTGGATGGTAGGGCTGGACTATGAAAACTATAGTGCAGTGCTGCTCTCTGCTAGACTGGGCAGTTACGTGGCACTACAGAGAGACTGCAAGATGGGAAGAGGAAGAAAGTCTTGCCTCTTTCTGTTGTTGGCCTGGTGTTCCAATGAGAATACTTCCAGGCTTGCTTCTTCACCCGTTACTGGCTTTTGAGTCCAGCCTCCAATTCCGTGGTTACGCATGGTATTAATCTTTGCCCCACACTCCAAGAACGAGTCTCACTGAATTCCCTTAGACTCAGCTTTGCAGGGTCTCTCCTCAAGCTTCTTAGAACCCCAGCTTCTTCTCTTTGTTCCTGTAGCCTAAGAGGTGGTAACTGCTTACAATATCAGTTCCTTCTTTAGCAAATTCTAGTTGTTCAATATCTGTTTAATAAATTCCATACATTAAAACTTCTCTGAAAATTACTGGCATGGTTTCTGCTTTGCCAACTGGACCTTGAGTGATACAGTGTGTATATACTTAAAATGTCTACTTTCTGTATGTATGCTTATTTTATAGGTATGGAAAGGAATACAGGGACAGAGAAATAGAAATGTATATATGCTTATTTTATGTATATATGGGAAGGAACACAGGGACAGAGAAATAGAAAAGCTTAAAATGATAAAGATGCCACACACATTTTAATATACTCAGGCAATGCTGGCTACTGGAATTATGTATTTCCTCAAGACTTAATCTCCCCTAAGTCCACTGAGAATGCAACTAAGTGGCAAGAAAACCATGCCTAGCCTTACACCAACAAAGTTTAAAAGTCATTAGGCTGTTAACCCACCAAACAGAAAGACTTTGATGACAAATGGTGAAAAATGATGAGTCCATTTTTTTTTTTTTTGTCTATGGGTCATTTGAAAAAGTGGATTTGATGGCTGATTCATTCTGATTATATATATATATATATATATATATATATATATATATCTCCCCAGTTTTGACACAAATGGCTTTCTAAGGTGTCCATTCACTAATATCACCTTCAACATTAAGCTCTGCTGTGTTGTGTGTCCTTCCTTCAGATCAAATGGGAGAGAGAAGTTCACTGTAACATGGCTGTCTACAGCGGCTCTCACTCCTTGTGACCATTAGCAAGGGCCTCAAATTTCCACAATGCAAGGAGGCCTTTGGTGTGGTCAACCTTTCTGTTCCTAATTTTAACATGCAGACCACTCGGAGTTTTTAAAAAGACCCAAGAAAAGCACATGGTTTCCATCTAGCCACTCCTGACCTCGGATCCATTTCAAAGAAATATTTCTTATTACACATATCATGTTGGATAAAAGGGCAATTTTCTAATCAAAACATTTTGCCATTTCCTCTTAAGTTTGCATGTTCACAAATAAGCATAGCTTTTTATATCATATATGCACTGACATGTAAAACTAGTCCTCCTTCAGTAACTAAGACTTATGCATACTCTCAAATGTGTGAGTACACACAATGCACTATAGCCTCCCAAATAAGCTCAGTTTTTTAAAAATGAACATATAAAAATTTTTCTAACGCCAAAATCATCTCTTAATAATGAAAGTCAGCATTGTACAAATATTTGGTCAAGCTGGATATCCCACCATCCTCAGATCTGCAGTGAGCAGTCAATCAGCAGTCTGCCTGGCACATCAGAAGTACATCTAGGATTCTATGCCCTGAGGACTTCCAATGATATCCTCAGCAGATGCCTTCTGCCCACCTGGAAGACACCTGAAGTTCCCACAGTTTTCCTACACGTGATAGCAAAAGCACCTCTTGGCCTGCTGGTGCAAGACCTTGGAAGTGACAAATTAACTTCTTTGCCCCTTGGTTGTGCAACTGAAAGGGTCCCCAACAGGACTGAACTCCATTGCCCAGCCTAATCAACTATTCATGAACACACCCTTTACTAGATTTCCTGTCTTACTCCCCAACTCCCACATCATCCTTCCTATCATTACCTCCTAAATAAATATTTGGACCCAAATTCTTGTGTCCAAGAATTTGGACTTTTTGGAAAAGTCTTTCGGAAAAGTCAAACTGAGACAGCCACTTAAGCTCTGAGCACAGCCCCTGGCCCAGTCACTGCAGCATCACACACTAACTGTTGGTTCTCCTCCAGGTAGGAAACAGCAAAATCCTGAAGGTGTCCTCTCTTTCCTGAGAGGATAATTTCTCAACTTCCTTACAATTAATTGCTTCATATTTTGTGTGAAGGACATTAGGGTTCTAGTGCGTTCCTTGCCTGTAAGTCCTGGATGTGTAATATACAACATGATGACTGTAGTTAATAATACTATATTATATATTTGAAAGTTGCCAAAAGAAATCTTAAAAGTTCTCATCACAAGAAATAAAAATTGTTAACTGTGTGAGATGACTTCTGTTAACTAATTTTATCATGGTAACCATCTTTCAGTGTATGAAATGTTGTATAATTTAAACCTATACAATGTTATATATAAATTATATCTCAATAAAACTGGGAAAATTTTAAAATTAAATACCTAGCTATAACAAAGAAGAAAGAAATAGATGGTGATAGCCAATGTAGGAACATTTGCTCCCTACTGTACTGAGAATCAAATAAAAGGACTGCAGTCCCTGCCCAATGAAAATACCCATGTGAAAGATGGAAGCTTGATACCACCTTTCTCATAAAATGAACAGAATACCCTCAAAAAAATAGGTGGTATACACATAGCACTCAAGTAACTATATGTGTTAACCAGACTTTGAACTACTTTCTTTATTTCCAAACTGTGGAATAAAGAAATACAGCTAGGGTTCAGGTGGCGTCAATGTTTACTTTGTAACAAAGCTCATTAAATTACTACATAAGGAGAGACAGTAGGTACTTATAACCTCAATCTGGAACAGGCTGAAGGCCTCTATCTCTTGCTGGTATTCAGATATATTTCCTAGAAGAGCTACCAACTTAAAGTGTCATTTTTTTTGTCACCTCCAAATATATCAAAGAGTGTCAGGGTCCTCCTGTTTCCTTGGCAGGTGACAGTTAACATTTGCTTCTCAAAAGACCAATTTTAAACTTTATCTTCTGGGATCATTCTTATCTGTGTGGCCAAGCTGGTGCTGTGCTCTCAAGAAGGTGAATTTGACAATGTGCTACCCAGCTGTGATAATGAAGCCAAGTCAATGGGATAGGATTTGGGGAGGAGTTTCTCAATGCTGAGCACACAAAAGAAAATCTCAGTTACCCAGGTTTCACTCGAGGCTCACACTGGAGAATCTCGGGGTATAGAGCTGACCCTGTGATTTTCAGATTTTGAAAACTCTCCATGGAAAATTCTCCATGCACCCCAAATTTCATGTATAGCAGAGAACTACAGAAAACAAGACCAGTTAACTGCATTGCAATCTTGATTCCCATACAAACTACTCAGATAACTCTTTGCCTCTATCCCTCAGATTCTTTATACCTAAAATGGATATAACACCACCCACCCTACCTAAGTCACTGGACTAGAAATCTTAAAACTTTGTTTAAAAAATAGGGAAAAATTATTCTTTGGGGTATAAAAATTCTGTAGTGCATAAATGCCCATATATAATAATAGCTTAAATAAAACATCATTAGAGGCTCTTTTCCAAAGAACAAACATTTACAAAAAAAGAAAAAGATAAGGAAAGAAAGAGAGGGAGGGAAGGAGAAACACAAGATAGAGTAATAATGTCAAGTGTATTTTGTTTATGAGAGAAAAGATCACACATGAAGTTTTAAATTTTTTTTTTCTGGAGGCACCTGGGTAACTCGGTTAGATGTCCAACTCTTGGTTTTGGCTCAGGTCGTGATCTCATGGGTCGTAGGACTGAACCATGTGTTGGGCTCCATGATCCGCAGGGAGTGTTAGAAGTGTTTGAAGATTCTGCCCCTCTCCCCATTAGTGCTAGATCGCTCTCTCTCAATAAATAAATCTTTAAAATAATTTCTCTTCTGTAATTAGGAAATAAATGGATTTTTTAAAAACTCAATGAAGTAAAAATAGAATAATGGACACAAAGTTATAGGGTACTTAGAAACATGAAAAACACCACAAACAATATCACATCCCACTATAAGACAGATTCTGTTTGACATTTTCTGGTGCTTCTATTTAATTTCTTCTTGCACACCTCCAGAGGTACCAGCTTGTACTAAAAGTGCTTGCCCTTTTGGGGCAACCTGAACACTTAAATGTTGGGACCAGCCCTAGATTATCCAACCAGGCACCCTGTGTGATAATCCTATGGTTCCCTTAAAATAATTCAATGGGCTATTAATAACTAGTTAAACAACAACTTTTCTGTAACCAAAAATCTTTTGGGAAACTCAGGCTAAACAAAATTAAGCTACTTTTATTTATTGTAAACTTTCAACACATTTTCAGATGGTAATATGACTCTCCATGAGAGAAAACCATAGAACTTTTCTTGAAGGGCAAGACACAAGATTAGCCCACCATTAAACATACTGTATGGAACTCCCTGTGAGTCAACAGCTTGTCTATTCATCTTTGGACCACTCCACTAGCACAGCTGTAGCTCTGAACGGAAACTAAGTAAACTGGAATGACAAGGATCAGAGTGGACTGGAATAAAATTGAATGAAGTGGAGTAGAATGCCTGAGAACACTGGTATCTTGCCAGAGGAATACAACAGAGCCCTATATATAATCTAGTTTCAGCTTCTAGAACAATCTAAACACAAAACTGTGTCTGTTCCCTGTCCTCACTGTCAAAGACTCCATCCTCTGGCTGAGCAGATGTTCGGTAAACATATTCACTAATGTAGCAAGATACCCAACAAATGCAAAAATGTGTGCTAGATATCTAACAGTCAGATACTGTAGAATCAAGGAAGCCTTCAGAGATCTGCTTCCATAAAAACATGCAGACTGAGCCTTGCTTTATCTCCAATTTCTCTGGGTTTTCCTCAGTCTCCAGAGTGTTGAAATCCTGCGACAATCCCCATAACCCTACAACTTCTCAGGAAAACAGATCTGACCCATTCTGTATCCAAAGCCCTGAAAACAGACAACTGACTAGAACCCAAGAATCAAGACTGTTCTACAAGCATCCATGATTGGATCTAGGTGTATCCTCCAAGTTTAAGAAGTCTTTTCTAGCTGTTCCTTCTTGTCTATAAAAAATAAAAACAAACAAACCAAATCCCTCCCACCCCATCCCACGCCCTAGCACAGTACCTGTCATACACCTGGTTACTCAGAAGATAGCTGAAAGGCCATTGCTCTGGGATCTAAAGGATGGAATTATACTGAGATTCTAGGGTCCCTAACTGCAATCAGTTCTGGTCAATAAACTTTTTTCTTTTCTGTTCAACCACTTCTCATTATTTTCCCTAGTAAACAGAGCTTTCTCTAGACCCCATATCTGAGTCTCCGAGTTGACTGGTTTCTCCTGTGTTTTACCGTTCTCCAATACTCCTAGGGATATAGTTCTATCCACACACTCCATCCAGTCCCTATGCAAAGTAGTGTAGTTCTATCACATTTCCTTATTCTGAGCTCTATCTTCTATCTACCTTCTGAGGCCTCAAACTTTTCTTCTTGCCAGATGTACCTGATTCTCATTGATCATCAATTTTCTTGGGCCCACTAGTACTTCCAGGGGCTAGTGAAACCTCCCCCATACAGTCTCTTGGGGCTGCTGCTCAGCCTATACTCAACACTTAGCCTACTGCACTTTTTATTAAATCTTGCTTTTAATGCTTCTGACTTCACTCTGGGCATATGTGCAGCAAAAGAGAAGAATCTTAAATGGAAGACAAAAATCCAGTTTATATTCTATATGTGCACAATTTCTAAAGTAGTCAATTCTTTAGTCAGAGACACACCCATCAATTAGCCAATAGGTTCCAGCTCCAGACTATTTGATTTCACAACAAGACGGGCTTCTCAGGGGAATAATTGATATGCACATGGTCAAGCACTCTTTGTTGAGATCTGAATTTCATGGGTGAAATGTATCTTTTGGCTTGCTTAGAAGTCTCCAGGTCTCTAACTGTGCTCCTAGCTTGGAAGCTGTTGGGTCCTTGGATCAGCAAAGAATTCTTGATGTGTGATGCTTCCATGGGAAGTACTATTCCAATAACAGAAGGCTAACACATCTGATGGGCACACTGCCCACTGGGCCATCTTGTCTGCCAACACTCCTACATATATTAAGGTTCTTTTGTGAGATAAAGAAGTTGGACACCTGGATCCTTCCAAAAACAAAACAAAATTAAAGCTGTAATTACCTGTCTGCCCTGTGCAAGGCAATCTACCCTGCCATCCTTTTGGTTTTACTGGTGACAAGCAGATGTCACCCAGAGCAATTTGGAAACCTGAGCAAAGAAAATTCAGATAAGATTCAAAAGTAGAACTTAATCCAAAAGTACAACCTACTTGCCAGACAGTGAATATAATAGGAGCTAATAGACGGGGAACTAGAAATAAGTAAAGAGGCTCATTATAAAAACTCTGCCAAGCCCCACCTTTCCAGCACTCTCTCCTACTTGAGGCCGACCAGGCTGAAGCTAGTCCTGCCCTTCATGGGAATTTAAGGTGCTCTATAAACTCCTGGAATCAAATTTCAGATAAAATTTGCTGCTTCAAGTTTAACAATTAGATCTTCTGTTCTGTTCCTACAATCAAACGATCATCTTAGGCCCCCACCTTGAAGCCTATGTTGGATTTCCCTGTTTTGCTCATAACAGAGACCTAAAGTCAAAATTATTTCTGTGGGAATCTCTCAGAGAAGTACTGCTACCTCTCTTGATATGAGCTGATATTTTGAGTACTTGGAGCACCATATAATGACCTCTTTGTCAACTCATCTCTCAATGAGATATACCCTGCATCTCTTGACATTTCACTGACATTAACAACAGAACAATCAGTTATTTCCCATTCTCTGGACGTTCTGCTGGCCATACCTAATAGCTCCAATCACCTACATCTGAGCCTCTCTCAAAGGTCCCCCAATTCCTGGTTCAATCTTCTTCCAGATTTCTCCTTCTATTTTCAGCAACACTAAATAGTTTCCATCTTTCTGAGAGAGCTACAGTACTCCATTCTGCCTTGCATTCCAGGGAGTCGTTTACAAGGCTATCTTGTCCATTTTCTTTTAAGTTCCTTGAAAGAGGCCAAACCTTATTCTTCATTCAGTTACATGGTGTTTTAAATGTTTGGTTTGTTGTTTTTTTTTTCCAGAGTAGATACTTAATAAGTGTGTGTTGAATAACTGAATGAAAACATGAATTTGAACTTCTCCTTTCTATCAAAAGGAGGTATCCAGCTGTGTCTTCTGGTATGACCCAGAAAACTGTAAACTATGGAATAGATGTAGCAATATAGATACACATACAGGTAGGGGGTCATTAACTTTAACTCAAGGAAACTATGGGATGCAGGTCATTGCCAATGGCCTAGAACCTCAGCCAATTTTTTAAAGAATCAGAGTAAGTTTGAAGACAATCTGTAAAGAAAGAAAATGATGAGTGCTAACTTGTTCAATGAAAGGACTGAGCTAGAATAAATATTCCCAAATTGCTCTGCAAGTCACTACAGAAGCTCATATGAAGTCCATCAGGGCTGGACAGAAACAAGGAAAGGGAGAGGGTGCATGGGAAAAGAAAGTGAAGAGGAAAGGGAGAACACACTAGAAGGTTATGATCCCATTCCCACCTCAGCAGAGGCTGCTTTAATCATCTTACTTTTAAAATATTAGTCTTCCTTATAAAATTTCTCTTGAGAACTGTGTTCTGATTCTAAAAATGCATGAAACCCACTGAGACTAATGATCATTCAGGCCTTGCAATTCAATTTTAACCACTTACAATATTTCACTTTATTTCCTTTTATTTTTGGTCCTAAAAAGGCATTTCACATAATTTTTAGAAGACTGATGTTTCATACTCATAGCAATTTAAATATGCCCAGTCTGTCTGACTGTGTCACTGAATATAGATATTAGGTACATGGTGGATACTGACTGATTAAATTTAATCTGATACTGACAGATTAAATCTGTTACATGGATCCTGCATTGAAAAATGCCAAACATGGGGTTTCCCCTGACTATGGGTAAATGGACCGATGCTCCTTGTTGGGTATCATAAGTATTTTTGCATCACAAGCCTTCAGTTCCCCTCTTTGTATGCATCTGAACCCTTTCAGCCCCTTCAGTTTAGTAGCATTGCTAAAAGACTTGTTTCAATCTTGCCATTCTTTGGCAGAGTGGTTTGCCTAAATTACACTCCAGTAAACAGCACTTCCCTAAAGATTAGTGATGTTGAGCATGTTTTCATATACCTAATGGCCATGTGTATGTCTTTTGAGAAATATCTATTCAGGTCCATGGCCAGTTTTTAAATTGGGTTGTTTTCCTGCTATTGATGCGTTCCTTACATATTTCGGCTATTATCAGAAAGTCAAAATTTACTGTTTGCAAATATTTTCTCCCATTCTGTGGGTGTCTCTTCATGCTGTTGATTGTTTTCTTTGCTGTGCTGACGCTTTTTAGTTTGATGCAATCCCATTTGTCTATTTTTGCTTCAGCTTCCTGTACTTTTCAGGGTCATATTCAAGAAATCATTGCCTAGACAAACGTCATGGAGCTTTTCCCTTGTTTCTTTTTAGTAGTTTTACAGTTTCTGGTTTTAACCCTTTTGTACATTTTGAGTTAATTTTGTATACGTTGTGAAGTAGGAACCCAATTTCTTCTGCATATGGATGTCCTGTTTTCCCAACACCATTTATTAAAGAGGCTATCATTTCCCCTTTGTGTGTTCTGACCATCTCTGTGAGAAGTCAATTGAATGGTAATGTGTGGATTTATTTCTGGATTCTCTATTCTGTTTTATTAGTCTGTATGTCTCTTTTTATGCCAGTACCATACTATTTCAATTACTGTAGCTTAGTAGTATATTTTGAAATCAAGTGGTATTATAGCTTTGGCTTTGTTCTTACTCAGGATTGTCCTGGCTATCTAGTTCCACATGAATTTTAGAATTCTTTTTCTATTCATAAAAAATGCCATTGGAATTTTGAAAGGGATTGCACCAAATCTGTACATTGCTTTGAGTAGTATAGACATTTTAACAATATTAGTTTTTCCAGCCAACACAGACTATCTTTTGATTTATTTGTGGCTTCAATTTCTTTCATCAATGTTCTATAGTATTCAGTGTACAGATCTTTTATCGCCTTAGTTAAATGTATTCCTAAGCATCTTTTGTTATTGTAAATTGGACTGTTTTCTTAATTTATTTTGGATAATTTATTGTTACTGTATTGAAATGTAACTGATTTTGTATGTTGATTTTGTATCCTGCAACTTTACTGAATTTGTTTATTAGATGGTTTCGACTGTGAATTCTACCAAATATTTAAAGAATACCAAATTACTCCTTCCTTCTCCAAAGCTAGACAAAGACACAACAAGAAAACTACAAGCCAATACCTCTGCTGAACATAGGTGCAAAGATCCTCAACAGAATACTAGCAAACTGAATTCAACATCAAGAAGATCATACACCATGAGCAAATGGGATTTATTCCTAGGATGCAAGGATGGCTCAATATGCACAAAACTATAATTTGATACACTACATTAACAGAATGAAGTATAGAAATCACAGGATCATGTCAACAGATACAGAAAATGCATCTGACAAAATCCAACATCCTTACAGGTAAAAAAAAAAAAAAAAAACAACAAATTAGTTGTGGAAGGAATATAGCTCAACATAATAAAGGCTATCTGTGACAAGCCCACAGCTAACATGATACTCACTGGTGAAAATCTGAAAGTTTTTCCTTAATGGTCCGAAACAAAACAAGTGCGCCCACTCTTACCACTTCTATTCAGCATAGCAATCAGGCAAGAATAAAAACTAAAAAGGAGAAAAGAAGAAATTGTGTTTGTTGGCAGATGACATGATCGAGTATATAGAAAAGTCTAACACCACCATCACCTAAAATCTGTTAGAATAATAAATTTAGTAAAGTTGTACAACAGAAAACTTTCATATTTTTAAATAACCAGTAAGAACTGCAACGGACAGAATTGATAACATTTGCCCTAAAGAGTCAAAATAAAGAATACCAAATGGTATGTCCTGTGTCTGTTTGAGAGAAGAGATGGAATGGGTTGTAGGCTGCGGACTCCAGGTAACTAAGGAACATTAGGGAGTACCAGGATACCACAATAATTAAGCACTGAGGTTCTCAAAATCATGAAAAAAACTGCATTCAAGTTTTGTTATCACCACCTAATGGCTGTCTGTGGACAAGTTATTAACCTCTCTGATACAGCACTTGCCCAGTACCTGGCATTTGATAAGCTTTCAACAAATGTCTATGAAACTGACCTTAACCAAAAGTAGTTGCCCCTTTCCCCATCTTCCTAAATTATATGTTATTAGGTTCTCCCTTCAATGGGAAAATTGAAGGATTTTATGGAAGTGAAAATATTATTTGACAAGATTAAAATATTTTGCCTTTCATTATCAGAATGCAATACTTTATGGTAAATAAAGACGTAAAACAAGAATATCAGACATCTAAGAGGAAAATACATAAAAAGTATAAAGAAACATGCGATCCCAAAACCAGACAAGGATCCCACCAAAAAAGAGAACTACAGACCAATATCCTTGATGAACACAGATGCAAAAATTCTCACCAAAATACTAGCCAATAGGATTCAACAGTACATTAAAAGGATTATTCACCACGATCAAGTGGGATTTATTCCAGGGCTGCAGGGTTGGTTCAACATCCGCAAATCAATCAATGTGATAGAACACATTAATAAAAGAAAGAACAAGAACCATATGATACTCTCAATAGATGCTGAAAAAGCATTTGACAAAGTACAGCATCCCTTCCTGATCAAAACTCTTCAAAGTGTGGGGATAGAGGGCACATACCTCAATATTATCAAAGCCATCTATGAAAAACCCACCGCAAATATCATTCTCAATGGAGAAAAACTGAAAGCTTTTCCGTTAAGGTCAGGAACACGGCAGGGATGTCCATTATCACCACTGCTATTCAACATAGTACTAGAAGTCCTAGCCTCAGCAATCAGACAACAAAAAGAAATTAAAGGCATCCAAATTGGTAAAGAAGAAGTCAAACTATCACTCTTCGCAGATGATATGATACTATATGTGGAAAACCCAAAAGACTCCACTCCAAAACTGCTAGAACTTGTACAGGAATTCAGTAAAGTGTCAGGATATAAAATCAATGCACAGAAATCAGTTGCATTTCTGTACACCAACAACAAGACTGAAGAAAGAAATTAAGGAGTCAATCCCATTTACAATTGTACCCAAAACTATAAGATACCTAGGAATAAACCTAACCAAAGAGACTAAGAATCTATACACAGAAAATTATAAAGTACTCATGAAAGAAATTGAGGAAGACACAAAAAAATGGAAAAATGTTCCATGCTCCTGGATTGGAAGAATAAATATTGTGAAAATGTCTATGCTACCTAAAGCAATCTACACATTTAATGCAATCCCTATCAAAATACCATCCATTTTTTTCAAAGAAATGGAACAAATAATCCTAAAATTTATATGGAACCAGAAAAGACCTCGAATAGCCAAAGGAATATTGAAGAACAAAGCCAAAGTTGGTGGCATCACAATTCCGGACTTCAAGCTCTATTACAAAGCTGTCATCATCAAGACAGCATGGTACTGGCACAAAAACAGACACATAGATCAGTGGAACAGAATAGAGAGCCCAGAAATCGACCCTCAACTCTATGGTCAACTCATCTTCGACAAAGCAGGAAAGAATGTCCAATGGAAAAAAGACAGCCTCTTCAATAAATGGTGCTGGGAAAATTGGACAGCCACATGCAGAAAAATGAAATTGGACCACTTCCTTACACCACACACGAAAATAGACTCCAAATGGATGAAGGACCTCAATGTGAGAAAGGAATCCATCAAAATCCTTGAGGAGAATGCAGGCAGCAACCTCTTCGACCTCAGCCGTAGCAACATCTTCCTAGGAACAACGGCAAAGGCAAGGGAAGCAAGGGCAAAAATGAACTATTGGGATTTCATCAAGATCAAAAGCTTTTGCACAGCAAAGGAAACAGTTAACAAAACCAAAAGACAACTGACAGAATGGGAGAAGATATTTGCAAACGACATATCAGATAAAGGGCTAGTATCCAAAATCTATAAGGAACTTAGCAAACTCAACACCCAAAGAACAAACAATCCAATCAAGAAATGGGCAGAGGACATGAACAGACATTTCTGCAAAGAAGACATCCAGATGGCCAACAGACACATGAAAAAGTGCTCCACGTCACTCGGCATCAGGGAAATACAAATCAAAACCACAATGAGATATCACCTCACACCAGTCAGAATGGCTAAAATGAACAAGTCAGGAAATGACAGATGCTGGCGAGGATGTGGAGAAAGGGGAACCCTCCTCCACTGTTGGTGGGAATGCAAGCTGGTGCAACCACTCTGGAAAACAGCATGGAGGTTCCTCAAAATGTTGAAAATAGAACTACCCTATGACCCAGCAATTGCACTACTGGGTATTTACCCTAAAGATACAAACATAGTGATCCGAAGGGGCACGTGTACCCGAATGTTTATAGCAGCAATGTCTACAATAGCCAGACTATGGAAAGAACCTAGATGTCCATCAACAGATGAATGGATAAAGAAGAAGTGGTATATATACACAATGGAATACTATGCAGCCATCAAAAGAAATGAAATCATGCCATTTGCGACGACATGGATGGAACTAGAGCGTATCATGCTTAGTGAAAGAAGTCAATCGGAGAAAGACAACTATCATATGATCTCCCTGATATGAGGACATGGAGAAGCAACATGGGGGGGTAGGGGGATAGGAGAAGAGTAAATGAAACAAGATGGGATTGGGAGGGAGACAAACCATAAATGACTCTTAATCTCACAAAACAAACTGGGGGTTGCTGGGGGGAGGTGGGATTGGAAGAGGGGGAGCGGGCTATGGACATTGGGGAGGGGAGGCGAACCATAAGAGACTATGGACTCTGAAAAACAACCTGAGGGTTTTGAAGGGTCAGGGGTGGGAGGTTGGGGGAACAGGTGGTGGGTAATGGGGAGGGCACGTTTTGCATGGAGCACTGGGTGTTGTGCAAAAAGAATGAATACTGTTACACTGAAAAAATAAATAAAATGAAAAGAAAAAAAAAATAAAAAAAAAAAGTATAAAGAAACATGGAAAGCAAACTTCATTCATTCCATAATTTTTCCTAGAATGAACCACTTCTCACATAAGGCCTCCCCAAACATCCAATAAAAACTGGGTTTAAGGGGTGCCTGGGTGGCCCAGTGGGTTAAAGCCTCTGCCTTCGGCTCAGGCCATGATCCCAGGATCCTGGGATCCAGCCCCGCATCCGGCTCTCTGCTCGGCAGGGAGCCTCCTCCCTCCTCTCTCTGTCTGCCTCTCTGCCTGCTTGTGATCTCTGTCTGTCAAATAAATAAATAAAATCTTAAAAAAAAAAAAATTGGGTTTAAGACAAATGAAGGATCAACAGAAGATATGTGTTTCTAAGTTTATAAATAAAAGCTTGATGTAGCTTCAGCTTTGGAGGTCATTTCTAATTCTACTAGCATTTAACATTTTCCTTAACCTGTTTCTTCTTGCTAGCTCAAGGAAATATAGAATGAAAATAAAATTTAGTGAAATTTTAAAACATTGTGTTAAATGAAAAAAAAAACAGTCACAAAGGACATATACTGCTGGTCTGGGGTTAAGGGAAAAGGGAGTTGTGAGGTGGGGGCAGTGTGTGAAAGCTAAGAGGTACAGAGTTTCTTTCTGAGTGATGAAAAATTTTTAATTGACTATAATAATAGATGTACAACTCTAAATATGCTAAAAGTCATGAAATTGTATACTTTAAATGAGAGAACTGTTCTGTGTATTTTATTTCAATAAAAGTTTTAAAAATACAGTTAGTTTTGCTTCATGTATATTCTCTCTAGAGAAAGATTCAAAATGTTATGGGAAATGACTCAAGTATGTTGTCTCCTATAGTATTTTTTTTTCTATATTCTCCTTCCTCAAGCAGAGAGTTTATGTAAATGTGGAAGCAAGAAACATATCATTTGAGAAATATTCTTCCCTGCAAGCATGATACTTTCAATGCAGAAGTGTAGACAGATGTTAAGCAAATAAGCACTCAAAAATGTGAATACAGTATTATGTTGAATGATCGTGCCACAAATGAATTATTGGGCATCTGGCCAACTCTGCCTCTTCATACTGAATTTCCACTCCATTTATGCCTCTATGGCCACACTTGCCATATTTTGTCTTTGAGACTGTAAGTGCTTTGAGGGCAGAAACCATACTTTACCCAGTCCTGGATATAGTTCTTAGAACAGTGAAAGGTACATAATAGATTTTTTATATTATTGACTAAATAACCCCATTTATAAAAAAATCTATCACTACAGAGAAATACAAGGACTTTGGTTGAAAACAGTGAAAAGGTCTGCCTTAACTGCATTCCTCAACTAAAACAGAAAATAGGTACTTCTTCATCAACAGACCCCTTTTAAAAATTTTTTGCTAGCTGTTACTATTGCAGGTGTCTATGACTTCTGGAATGTTCTTTTTCCTCTCCATATAAGTAGACTTAAGTCATAGCTGCTGCATTTAGAATCCAATTTTTTTTTCCTCAAGAGGCAAACTCAGGCAACGCTTCTCAAACTTTAATGTGCATATGAATCACGTGGGGGATCTTTTTATAAAGCAAGTTCTGATTCGGTGGATCTGGGTGGGGCCTGGGAATCTGTGTCTCTAAGGAGCTCCCAAGGCAATGCTGATACAGCTGGCCGGAGATCACCCTTTATATCGCAAGGCTATGGCATATGGAGTCAGCAGAGGATCTCTGATGGTGCTTTCATTACAAAGGATTCCTTTCTTTTATTAGAATATCAAAGTAGATTTGAATCTCTAAAATAGAGTTTGGAAAATAGGGACCAAAATGTTTAATCCAGCGCCAGGATGAAAATTTCAGCCACCCTCCCCACAAAGGGCTTTTAAAATATTGCAATAAGTTAGCCACAGTAAATATGGGGAAATTTCACATGAAAATCCAGAATCTTAATTTCTCCTAAAATGTCAGAAACCTTATTTTCACTGCTCCCATACTCTCACAAGACACCAAAAACATATACACTCTTATTGTCTACAGTCTCCCCTCTGGACCACTGGCCATTGTGGATGTTGGGTTTTTATGTCATCGAGGACATAGAGCCTGACTCAAAAGCCCAGTGCCCTGTTAACAAGAGCAGACAAAATAATGGGATCATTTATACTCTAGGTGTTGGTCATGCTAATGATAAAACACGGAGTGCTTTTACAGAAAACTGGCTCTGAAGTTTAAATCATTGTTACTAGAAACTCTTTTTACCACATGACATTCCCCAAGAGAAGATATTCTGAATTTCAAAAAGAATAATAAAGTGAAACGCAGTCTTCTGAGAAACATTTAGTAACTTCTAGAAGCATCAAAACGTATTGAGATTCCTCTGGTTCATATACTCCTGGTTGGGAATCTAATTCCTTATACTCTGGGGGCTTCATCCAACTATGTTGACTTACCCACGGTTTCACTTTGATAAATATAAATTCCAGTGTGGTTGGAATCACGATAAACAAGTTCCTTTTCATACTTCCTGTTTTCCCTTTGCTTAGGACCTTGTTCTTTGTTTACAGAAGGTTCTGAAATATTCTGACACTAAGGATGTATTCTATTTCCCTTTTGTGGTGGAGCGTCAACCAGAGACATTCTCCATCATCCCTCCTGGTCAGCAAGAGTTTAGGACTACATTAAAAAAAAAAATAAATTTTTTTTTACTATAATTACTATAATTTACAACAATTTACTATAATGCTCAAATTAACAAATATGTAGTGATCCCTTACTGTGATCATTAAACAGCATATACAACATATGTTACTGTACCTTTTCTCTGAAAAGGATGACATTAAATAAAAAGCATACTTATGGAATGTTTCATGTAAGGAAAAATACTGACACTGTCAATCAAGGCGGTAACTGTGACTTCCAGGCAATAAATACTATTTGACTATAAATACTTGGGCATTTATTCATAACTATCTGGGACTGGATTTCCTTAAGCAGAGAGATGAGGAAAGGATTCAAGCACAAGTAAATTAGTTGGGAGGTAATCTCAAGAAACACTGCGGGAGACAGAAAGTAAGTAGGAAAAGGGAAGTAGTGCTTCTGATCGTTAAAAGAGGCAGGGCACCGGCTCTGCAATCATCTGGGCACACACAGGTCTCGAACCAACAGGTGACGGATGGAGCTCTACCCTGACACTTGAGAGAAAGGCCCCCTGAAATTCGGTGTCCACCACCTGCAGGGTGCCCACATTTCACAGGCACACAACAACATTCAAAGGCAAAGGCCTAAGGATCCCTCCCTCTGGACCACGAAACATTCTAGAACACAGCAGACATTCTCACAACTAGACCTGGGCACCTTTCCCAGGGAAAGAAATGGTCTTCTCAGTACAACGTAGGTGCAAGTGAAAACCTGGCCATTACTCCCAGAATCCAAGGAATACTAACAAGTACACAGTCCTATGGCACTTGGTCTACCCATTTCGAACTCTGTTCTCCGGGAGCGAGGGCTTAGTCAATTTAGTGCACATCTGCAAGCATGATTTACAAAAAAAAAAAAAAAAAAAGAAAGAAAGAAAGAAAGAAAGAAAGAAAGACACGAAAAGATACACACACACTCACAAAAAGCCCCAGGCACTCACCACATCCTCCTCGCCAGGTGTTCCTCCCAGCGGTGGAGCGGTGTCTTGAAATTGTCCCAGGACACCATCGCTGCCTTTTCCTCTAGCCTTCCTTCCCCTAAAGAACATCCTCCGCGAGCGGCTCTCTCGGCCCGCGTCATGCCAGCATTCTGCGATGGGGAAGCAGGCCCCTTCTCCCAAGCCACCCTACCAGGAAATGTTCCCTGAACACCAGGGCGGACCGCCAGCCCAGGGCTAGGGCCTGGTGTTGGCGGGAGGGGAGGCCTATGACCGTGGGCCTTCCGAGGAACGCAAACAGGAGCCTGCAGCTTGTGTTAAGTGGCTTCAGGTGTGTGAGGATGTAGAAGCAGGGAGAAGATGGGCTGGGACGGGTTGAAGGTCTGGGAGGCTCGAAGAAAGGCTGCATGGAGCCCCAGGCGCAGCTACGGGGACCACTCTTCTCGGGAAGCCCGGTCTCGCGGGATCTCAGATCTGTGGGGGCCGGCAGGGAGTCCTGGGTGCTCCGCGGGTGCTAGAGGCCCTTTGTACTAGACCTCTCCTTTAGGAGTCTGGCGCCTACATCCTATTAACCAAACCCTGATTCTCCTGGATCCCTTGCCTCTGCCTCAGAGTCACAGTACACCAGCAGCTCTCCAAGGGCCTGGCCAGGTTTGAACGAGTGAAAGGCCTGCGCCAAATACCGCTGAGACCTAACCCCTGAGGCCAGACCCAGGAAGTGGCCTGCGCATGCGCAAGGTGCATAGCTACAGCCTCCCAGAGGCTTAAGGCCCTGGGGCAGCAATGGGAGGTGATGGCCCAGAACTCCAGGGCCCCAATCTGACATCTGCTAAAGTGCAAGGATTCTACAACCAAAACACACCTTTTGGTCTGAAATCAGAAAATAGTGTGTTGGGCCAGCAGAAGACCTGAATGGGAACCTGCCTAATAATATACCCAGTACTGTCCATGCCTGTCCACAGCTCCCCTCTTCCTGCTCAGACGTCCTGGTCTGCTGCGCAGACAACACTCTACCCTGTCCTCACATGTCCCAGTGAAGAGGACGTCCATTATGACTTTAGTAGTTCATTCTAGTTCATCATCGGCCATCGCATGAACATAGTTTATGTTCCTCCAAAAGCAGAGCCTGAGATAAAGATCCCCTAAACAGGAGTAAGGAAATTAGGAGAGTGAAACAGGGAAACATTCTTGAGGTCACTACTATGGACAATGGAGTCTTGATTTTGACACTCAGAGTAGGTGCTTAGTAAACACATGTTTAGTGGATGAACGGGCTAACGGAATTGGCAATGGGGATAGAAGTTCTTTGAGCTTCCCAATCCAGACCTTTGTTTAAGTTCAGATGTCACGTGATGACAAGTAAGGGGAACAGAAGGGAAGGGGAACCAAACAGAATATATATTAGAGTGTCTTTATGGAAAGGGAAATGTAAGTGTTGAGTGGCTTTTGGTGAGCAAGGCTTCTGTCATCTGAGACAGATGTTAGCAGGTTCCAGCTTACAGGGATTTATGTCAACGAATGTCAAGATGATGAAAAGTAACAGCTACCACAGCTGCTGTTTGTTGAGCCTCCTGCTTAAAAAGCATCTCCCTTAGGATGTTTCTCAAATATCTTAAATTTATATCCAAAACCAAATTCCTAACTTCTACCCACACTTCATATACTCTTTCCTCAGTCTTTCTCATCTTAGCGAAAGAAGACTTCTTTGATTTCCCTCCTTCATACACATCAGTCAATCCTACTTTCTATTCCCTTAGATTACAGGTGAAGTCAAACCACTTCTCCCCACTGAGACTCTCAGGTCTCCATTTCAAAACACCATCATCACTAGCCTAGATTTTTGCAATAGCTTTCTGCTATTCTCATCAGAATAATTCTATGCCACCAAGATCACTTTACTAAAAGCCTACCCTGACCTAGAGCTTTATGATAATATCAAAGGTCCTGATTCCACCCGGCTGCTTTCAAAAGCACAAACTCTATTTATAGTGTCACTTGTGCCTTCCTTCACTTCACTCCCAGCTCTGGTCCCGGCTTTTTGTCTTCCACTTTGCTCTGAGGTTCACCTCCTAATTCTAGATTTGCACATGCCTTCTGAATGTGTTGACAGAGGCTTGTTTCCTGATGTGGATTTCTGCCATTTTGGAATATTAAATTCAGCTCATACTGATTTTCCTGGACCACCATTCTTTAAATCCCTGATAGTAAACCAGTCCATCTTGACTTCTTCTTTGGGACACAAAGGATCAAGGGACTTGGTGATAATTCCATTCTTAACTTTAAATGGGAATTCTGGTATGTCGGGACCCAAGTGTTTGGACATTTAATGTCACAGAAGACCTCTCCAGCCACCAGAAATTACTAGAGTTACCCATCTTTTTGAAGAAAGTTTGTAAAAGAGACTATGAGCACCAAAATTGGGAAATTAAGCATTGAAATTTAGAAAATCTTACACCTGTTCCATATTCATGTTCTCAAGGAACTGCCATTACAACACTGCATCGTCTCAGTTGGAAGCATGTAAATAGCCTGACCTGAGATCCTGGGCTCTAAAAGCTAGCAACAGGGCATGAACTTCTACTTTTTGAAATTTTTGCATACAGCTTAACTCAGAATTAAGAAAGGAAGAACTAGGCACCTGATGGTACCCCTATTCCAATGTATCATGGAGAGCTGTATTCCAAACTTTTCAATGACCAGGTTCTTTGTAGTGACAGAAGAAATTATAAATCCTTGCATATTCAAAACCATTTCTCCACTTTTTATACTCAAAATGTATATAAATAGGTACAAAATTCCTGAGTCAAACTTCTTTTCTTTAAAGACTTTTTAGGCTTTATTTTCCTAAATTTTACTGTAATCCTTGTGACTTACCTCTTTACTCATTATTACGTCTGAAAGTCTTATCCATTCTGCTGTAACTACAATTCATTCATTTTCATTTCTACAGTACTCCTATCAATCAGTAGTCCAAGCTGATTTATCTGTTCTATTAATAGACATTTGAGATATTGTTATTTGGTGGCCAGTACAATATGAACAATGATCCTATGAACATTCAAATTGTCTTCTGGGGTAAATGTGCAAAAGTTTCCCTAGAAGCTGTGCCTACCAATAGAATGGCTAAGTAGTATGCCCATTTTGGACTATATTAGATGATGTCAAACTGTTTTCCAAAGTGGGTATAAAAATTCCAACTCCATGGGGTGCCTGGGTGGCTCAGTGGGTTAAGCCTCTGCCTTCGGCTCAGGTCATGATCTCGGGGTCCTGGGATCGAGCCCCACATCAGGCTCTCTGCTCAGCGGGGAGCCTGCTTCCTCCCCTCTCTCTGCCTGCCTCTCTGCCTACTTGTGATCTCTCTCTCTCTCTCTGTCAAATAAATAAATAAAATCTTAAAAAAAAAATTCCAACTCCTGCCATTATTGTAGGAGAGTTCCCACTGTCCCATTTTTTTAATGACACCTCATATTATCTGATATAGGTTTGTGTATTATATGTAATCTAGTCGTAACTCGTGATTTTCATTATTTCCCTGGTTAATTATGAGGTGTCTTTTTGGATTTTCTCTTCTGTGAACTGATTAATCAAGTCTTATGCCCACTTTCCTAATCATTTGTCTTCTTTTTAAATTGATTTCTCAGCATCCCTAGTATATTCTGGGTATGTTATTTATATCGTATATACAACTTCCCCTACATACTGGCTAGTCTTCTGTTCTCTTTATTTTTTGGTCATTTTGCCATAGGCGTGTGATATGTTCTATGGCAAGTATGGACTGGCTGTCTACCTCTCTCTCCTCCTTCCTGGGAACAGACCTGGGCTATAGTTTCCCAGACTCCCTTGCCATTAGATGAGTCACGTGACTAAGTTCTGTCCAGAGTGATGTAAATGGGAGTGATGTGTGCATCCCTCAGCCTTGACCTATAGAAACCTGCTATATGGACTCTCCTGTGGTTTTATTTTTTTTCTTTCTGATGGCCATATCCAAAGTATCCTTGGAAAGCCACTTGATGAAGTAAGAAGTACAACTTTCCATTTATTCTATGGATAAGTATGTAATGGAAAGTTGTCTTGCTGTTCCAGACCCCATCCCTTCATTGTTTCAAGAAAAGAAACAAACTTATCTCTTAGCAGCTAAAATTTGCATATTACAAAAAATCCTACTTAATTAACTAGTATCATTTTATCTCATTTTAAAAACCCCTTCCTTAACTAGTAGTAATACAGATATTCTCCATTTATTATCTCCAAACATTAATGCCTTGCCTTTCATATTTGGATGTTCGGCCCACTCAACTTGAACTTATTTTTGTGAATGGTGCAAAGTTGGAATATTTTTCTTTCTTTTGCCAATATAGTTTTCCTAGCACAATGTATTGCAAAATCTATCATTTCACCACTGGTATGTAAGACTATCTTTGCCACATTTCAAATATACATATTCCTGTGGGTCTGTTGGAGGATTCTCTATTCTTGATCTATTTGGTTATGCCAGGTATATGTGTATATTTCTGCACCAAATCACACTGATTTAATTTCCTTTACTTTGAGCCTTGATACCTTTTTCCCTCAAGACTATGTTATATATTCTTGGCTTTTTTGCCTTTCTGAATATGTGTCAGAATCATCTTACAAAATTCCATAATTTTAAATTTGACTATGATTTTTAAGACTTTCCTTTTTAGACCACTTTTGGGTTCATAATTAAGATTAGCAAATCTTAATTAAGATTAATTAGAGGGTGGTACAGAGATTTCCCACCCCCACCCACACACATACACAGAAAAGCTGTCCATTCTAATTAACAAAAATTGAGTTAGGAATTAATGTGGAGGCTGCTATCCTTCATGTAATTCATAATTCTCAAACTTTAATGAGCACCAAAATCACTTCAAGGGCATCCTAAGTTGTGATTTCTGGGCCCCATACCCGGCCTTTCTGATTCAGTAGATCTGTGGTAGGAATTTGCATTGCTAACAAGTCCCAGGTGTGGCTTACATTGCTCTTCTGGAGACTACATTTTGAGAACCATTGGGGTCAAATGCCAACTGAATAGGGATCCCCATCAAACTGAATCAAAGGGAGAATTCACAACCAGGATAGACAAGAGGGGTATGTTTTGCTGCTCAGGGCTTGGTTTTCATCCTCACCTGTTAGGACCAGTTCCTGCCACAGAGACAAGGGCTTAGTGAGCAGGAAAGAGATATACTTGACCCTCTTCTGTTTCCAGGAAAAGAGAAATGTTTGGCAGGATAATGTCATGCTGGCTTGATCAAAGGAAGTACAGAGAGAGAAAAAAAAATCCAGAACATACAGGACAAGTTCTGTTTTTGATCTGATGTCATTAATGTGAATCCAGAAAAAAATCAGAGGTGAGCTTCCAACCCAAGAATTTGAGTCCAACGATGTACTAAGAGATAAGAGAAAAGGAATGGCATGGCATGGGATCTCTCTCACCTGGGGTTGCTATTAGCAAGCTGACCACTTGCCTTGCAAGAGAAGTTCCTTATCTGTTCTAGTTGGATATACCAAAGAAGGCTTCATGGGGAATATTGGGCTTCAGATAATTCTTGAAGAATCAGGAGGGTTTTCCTGTTCAGAGAGCTCTGGTTGGGACAGGATAGGAATATATGGTTGCCAAACAATTCATGCTCAGAAAGACCAAGGGAAACTTTGGCTGGGAAATATTTGTGGTCTTCAAGGCAGTAAAGCAAGAGGATTGGCTGGTATTTTGGATATAGGATATTTGGATAAAGGATATAGGATACAGGATATTGGAATAATTGGATAGGATAGTATTTTGGATAGACTTGAGACTAAAGAGTTTTGAAATTATCCTACATTTTGGTAGCACTAAAAATTTTTGAATAACGAGTAAAACAACCAAAGAGGGCTCCTGGGTGGCTCAGTGGGTTAAGCATCTGCCTTCGGCTTAGGTCATGATCTCAGGGTGTCGGGATCGAGCCCCAAATCAGGCAGAGAGCCTGCTTCCCCCTCCCTCTCTCTCTGCCTGCCTTTCTGCCTACTTGTGATCTCTCTCTGTCAAATAAATAAATAAAAATCTTAAAAAAAAAAAGAGTAAAATTTGAAGATTACTCTGACAGAATCCTGTGTGCTATTAAAAGGGAAAAGCCTGTTAGGAGTTTACTGAAATAGCCTATAGGTGTAATAGATAAGAAGGACTTGAACTCAATTTCATTTATTTCATCAAGCATTTATCAACAGAATAAACATGACAATGGACATGGGGCACTTGCTGGGTAATGATGTCAGTGAACAGAATGTCAGAAGAAACAGGCAAGACAATGTATCCTAGATACCAAGCTGCATACAGAAGAAACATTTCGGGAATAACAGTTTCTGTGGGATCTTCACTTGTTCTTTTTTTTCCTGCCAAGATTAACATCAACCAAGGAGGTCTGATTTGTTTCAGAAGATGCTCTCTTTTAAGAATGCTTTAGTAGATTTTTGCTTCTCGAGTGTCTATCTCCCCTAAGAGCTCTCTGGAATTGCTGATGTGTTGCAGAATACTTCCTGGAAATATCCTGGGTGGGATATTTTTATACTTATATAAAATATATATGTTTTATGTCTTTATATAAAATATATGTTATATATTTGTATATATATTACATATGTATATATATGTTTATATTTATATTTTTCCCCTGAGTTGACTGACAAAGACCTATGTGGAGCAGAGAACAGAAGAGCTATAAGTCAACGTAAGGTCTCCTACCAAAATGACACATGGTATTTTTATTTGTGAGTGGCATAGAGACCCCTAGATACATTAAGAGAATTAGAACCAGCAACTCTGTTTCAGTGATTAAGTTACAGTATGTTGACAGGACAAATGCAGACTGAGGGACTGCCAGATGGGAGCATTCTGAGCTTCAGCTAACAATCTTGGTCTAAACAATGAGTTGATACCCATATCCTGGGTTTTTAACAAGGTCCCCCATTGTATACTGGCTCGATTACTCCCAGGTTTGGGCCAATCAGATGGTAGACTGTAGCACCAGCCAAAAGGCAGGCATATGGATGGCGTAGCACTGAGTTACTGACCTGAACTCCAGAACGTTTTAATAAACTGGGTTAGCCAAAGGCTTGGGCAGGGAATGAACCACTTAACAGGAGATTAAATGGGTTCTTCTTACCTCCTGGTTTCCTGAAAAAGCCAAACCTAATCAAATTCCAGTGGCACAAACAGGGCTACATGGATAATTTGGGGGTAAAGAATGCTTTTATATTAAAGGCAGTGTTTCACTGTAGCATTCTATTACCTACAAACCAACATGGTTTCAATTTAAGCTTCTGTTAATCTTGACCATTTCTTTCAAGTGTTTCTTATTTAAAATAGAAATTCCACGTTGAACATTTTAATAACATTAACTGTCAAAGGCAGCTGTGATCGGTTTTCCTTTCAATCTTCTGCCAGATGTAGATATTTGTGATCATTGATGCCCTTTGTTTTCCTCCCTTTCCCTTATTAAAATCATTAGCAAAATGCAAGTCCCAGAGAAATCGCCTTTCACTGAGACGTTGCTATGAAGGAGTAAGGAAACAATATGCAGAGAAGCTGAAGGACCCCTGCCATCCCCATCCTCCACAGAGAGGGATGCCGAGAGGATCACATTATTGTGCTAGTGACCTAATGAGGAATTACTACTTTATGATTCCTTTCATTGTCAGAGCAGATGTTTTTGCCACACAGGCCACAAAAGACAGGACAAGAAAAGTGAATGTCAGCTTACTTCCTCAAAATAAACTATATGCTTAAATATATGCATAAAGGGTATTAAAAGAAGTGAACTTCAAAGTGTCCCCAAAGAAAAGCCAATAACTGGGGTGCCTGGGTGGCTCAATGGGTTAAAGCCTCTGCTTTAGGCTCAGGTCATGATCCCAGGGTCCTGGGATTGAGCCCCCCATCGGGTTCTCTGCTCAGTGGGGAGCCTGCTTCCCTTCCTCTCTCTGCGCCTGCCTCTCTGCCAACCTGTGATCTCTGTCTGTCAAATAAATAAATAAAATCTTAAAAAAAGAAAAAAAGAAAAGCCAATAACGGGGTGGGCCATGTTAGAAAAACACTAAGGAAACTGTATTTGATGAGAAATGAACATGCCTCCCAAAAGAAACCTTAAGGTCATCTGATTATAAAGAGAAAACCAGATATTTTCTTTTAAGAATTTATTTATTTATTTATTTGACAGAGAGTGAGACAGCTAGAGAGAGAACACAAGCAGGGGGAGTGGGAGAGGGAGAAGCAGGCTCCCTGCTGAGCAGAGAGCCTGACACGGGACTCAATCCCACGACCCCAGGATCATGACCTGAACCAAAGGAAGACGCTTAATGACTGAGCCACCCAGGTGCCCCCAAAACTGGATATTTTCCAAACAGTATGCTAGAAGGTACAACTGCTTGCAAAATTCATATTTGTGATGGACACTTAATGTAAATGAAACTGATGAATACAAGTTTGGAGATAGCTAGTACACAGGAACCTTCAGCCTCTCTTCGCTTGTACGCATGGGAAGATAAATCTAGCCAAAGAACAATTGCTCCAATTAAGGAGACTGGCTCTAATATCAACATCACACAAGATACACTGATCTACATTTGTGATCTAATCATTGACACTCCCCTATATACTTCCTGGAAGTTAACCTCTAAACCATAACCTAATATGACCCTGCCATTCCTACCTCATCAACGTGGACTTCATAACCCTCTCAAATGCATGGTCCCCTTCTTCTGTCTCACCAAACTCTAGGCAACCTTCCAGGCCTGCCTGGCTCAAATTCCACTACTTCTGTGAAGATTTCAACAACCACTGGGCTCATAGGGTGCATTATTGACCAAACTCTTCACATACCAAGTAAAGCACACCTTTGGGATATTATCTATTTTTTCTTATATGTATTTTGAAATATTGTTATGACTTCCATATTGGTCTCAAATGGAGACAGCGAAACCAAATATAACATGTGGACACTGTGTATATCTACACAAAGGCACAGTTTCCAAACTAGTAAATGACTTATCAACTGATTGGCAGTATAACATTATTCTCCGATCTTCTGTAGCCAGGACTAGTTATCTACTGATCCATGATACAAATATCATTGTTCCAATTAATACAAGTGGTAGTGCTCCTTTGGCAGCACATATACCAACTAATACAAGTGGTAAAACAGATTGGTTACAAGAAAAAACATGCCACCAACAAACTAGAATGTCAGATTGAATCTAAGAAGACGAAAGATCATCTGAATAATGTTTCATCTTGCAACTAGTCCAAAAAAGCAAATGTAAGTTATATGTGTTAATAGTAGCATGGGTGAAAAAGACTCAGAGATCACTGATGACTGTAAACTCACTATAAGTCAAGCAATGACGTGACTGCCAAAGTCTTTGAATCATGGATAGCATTAAAAATAGTATGTCCAGGGCTCCTGGGTGGCTCAGTGGGTTAAGCTTCTGCCTTCAGCTCAGGTCATGATCTCAGGGTCCTAGGATAGAGGCCCGCATCGAGCTCTCTGCTCAGCGGGGGGCCTGCTTCCCCCTCTCTCTCTGCCTGCCTCTCTGCCTACTTGTGATCTCTCTTTCTGTCAAATAAATAAATAAAATCTTTTAAAGAATAAAGTAAAATAAAATAAAAAGAGTATGTCCAAAGCAGAGGAGATTGTCACATCCTCTTGGTCCCTACCCAATTCCATCTTGTCCATGTATAGTCATGGGAGTGAAAGATAAAACTTGTTTCAACTAGTTTCATAGGAAATAATAATAAATAATTGTAGGAGACAATTATAAGAGAGACTTACATTCAAAATAAAACTTTCATAATATAATACTAAATCACCACCAAACTATATGAAACTCCTCATTGCAGGGAGTCAAGACGAAGGCATATAGTCATAAGGTGGGAATACTATAGAGGACATGCAGATGGAAAAGCTCATTCAACTTTGAAATTCTCCTCTGCAATGATGGGAGAAAACTGTATAAGAAATTTCTATGTTCTAAATGTGTCTCCCCCTCCCCACCAAAATTCATATGTTGAAATTCCAGTTCCCAAAGACCATGGCATTAGGATGGGGGAACTTTGGGAGATGCTTAAGCCAGGATGGTAGAGCTTTGGTGAATGGAATTAGTGCCTTATAAAAAAGGCTCCAAAGAGATCTTTTGCCCCTTCTGCCATGTTAGGACACAGTTGAAAGGCATCAACTATGAACCAAGAAGAGAGCCCTCATGTTTTGGTGAGACCAAAACTTGACCGCACTGGTGCCTTGCTCTTGGGACTTCCCAACCTCCAAAACTGCGAGCAATAAATTTCTGTTGCTTATAAGCCACTCAATCTGTGGTTATTTGTTTTAGCAGCCCAAATGAACTAAGACAAAAATGAAGTTCATTTCTTCTGACCCAACTTCTCACAGAAGCCAAGCTTCTGGGTTCCCACATTCATCAAATCTTCATTTGATGAAGATATTTCTTACCTAGAACTAGAATGAACTTCAGCCCAGAACTGAGTAGTTGGTCAACAAGAATGATGTTTACCCTAAAAACTGTGTTCATGCCATGAGAGACTATGGACTCTGAAAAACCACCTGAGGGTTTTGAAGGGGCGGGAGGTGGGAGGTTGGGGAACCAGGTGGAGGGTAATAGAGAGGGCATGTATTGCATGGAGCACTGGGTGTGGTGCAAAAACAATGAGTACTGTTACGCTGAAAATAAATAAATAAATTTAATAATAAAAAAAAACTGTGTTCATGGTAACATTGTTATCATGAATTTTAAACAATTCTCTCCCCAAATATTTGTTTTAGCAAGATATGCTTATGAATCTCAGAAATTTCTCTATGATTGCTAATAAGAAATTTACTCTCAGTGCCCTACTGAGGGGCTTTACCAGTGACCCATACTTTGAGATGTAGTTGTAATAAAGAAATATCATTGTCAGATTTTATAATTGAGGTATTCCACCTTGATTATGGCCATACATGCCTACAAGCTACAGGCATTAAAGTTCATATCACCACTACAGGGGAAGTACTACTGTTACCATCTTATGAAGGAAACTGAGATACAGAAGTCATACAGTTAATGAATTCTGGAATTGGGATCTGAGTCCAGATCACTGACATAAGACTGCACAGTAACCACACTGTCAAATCCTCCCTGGGAGCCACTTTCAGAGTAAGACACTAAAGGTCAATGTAAAATATTCCTCATAATAGAGTATAATCTTAGCCCTTGTCCACACAGCTGTTGATTATTTTTCCTTTTTCACAAATAGCAATTAATGTCTTTCATCTTATTATATATGTGTCATTCCCTACAAAGGTATGTCTATTTCAATATTTGTATTCTGAGGAATTTTTATCCAGATCTGGGAGTTGTTGGAAAATTAGTGATTGTTCTAAATAAAAGAAAAATCCCTAGAGAGATTAAGGACTTATAGAGATATAAGATATTAAAATAATAGACATACTGGAAAGGAAGAAAAGTGAAAACCATTGCACAAGTCACCAGTAACATTCTTAACACTCTAATTCTTGGGGCCACATGAACAGATTAGTGAATCTACAGAGATAGACCTAGTGTTGGGCACAAAAGAAAGCATCTCTAGATATATCAATAAAAGTAGAAAATCATCCCAGAAAGGAAGTTGAAGAAAGCATCTGTCCAATGTATAACCAATGAACTAAAATACTTTGCCTTCTAATCATACCTGTAACATGTGGTCTCCTGCTTAATTTCCCTATTGCCATATTGTTCTTCACTCTTCGCTAGTTGGGCTGATTTCTACACCACAAGCTTCAGTTCTCAGATGAGCTCAAAGATGGGAGGTAGCAAGTAAGTTCAGTATTTCTTTCCAGTGGAGCTCAGAATCAAGCTACCCCCCCCTCCATGCAGGGTGGATGATTCAGAACACATTATCCTAGTGATGTGTTCCTTTAATCTGCTCCCGCTACCTGGACACTCAGAGCAATATAGTTCTGATGAGAAATGAGCACATCTTGTTTTCCAGAGTCCACTGAAAAAGATTTATCCCCAATTTTGAGCTCAGGTGCTAGGAACTCACACTGCTTTTTTCTGTCTGACCTCACAAGTGTCTCACCAAGGTCCCTAAGTATTGCTGAACATTAACCTTTTTATTTCTGTGATCCTGTCCCCTTCAGGGATACATACTATGTTACAGATGTGCTGGAATACATTTATCCATTGGAAGCCACTGATCTGTACCAGCACCAGACCCCAGACATAATGGGTGATAGAGGCCATTGGTATTGCACTCAGAATTCTGTTACCCCAGTCCTGTGAGTGCTGCCTGGTAATGATTCACAAATGGTCCTTTCTCCACTAAACTGCCCTTAGCCAAGAAAGATATCTCCCTAAGGATGCCTGGGATGTTATGACCCCCGAATCCTGGTGGTAGCCTATATGGTGGTAGTCAATGATGGACTAAAGTCAGCATACAAATGCCCAATCCCCTTGCTCCAAAGTAGGAAAACTATGAGGTGCCATTCATGTTCTAAAGATCTCCATAAGCTCAGGCTGACAGGAGGCTTTAATTGAACTCATAGTTTTCTTTGGTTCCCTCTCTTGCCCTGTCCTACTTTCTTCAATTCTTTACAGATTTCTCCTCTGAGCTCCCCCTCAATAAATCACTTATAGAAGATTCCCCATCTCAAGTTCTAGAGAACCTGATCCAAAATGCAATGCTTTGGCTGTTGGGACTTCTTCCTTTCAGGCAGGGTCATTCCTCCACATCTTTCTTGCCTCTAAAAACCCCATTCCCATCCACTCTATGCAATGCAGCCATGTTGACATTATAGTCCCAAGCCTCTTAGACAAGTAACAATGGAGGACAATGCCAAACACCCTCCTTCTCCAGAATACTAAGTGTTAATAAAATATTTAATTGTTTAGTATAGATGTGAGCAATAAAAATGAAAATGGGCAGCCTCACTTCAGAAAAATAAACTGCATATTACGAAGTGTGTTATCTAAGGTGACATGATATTTCAATGATTGCCCGCACGATCCAGCGGTTCTGGGATGGAGCTCCAAATGCTTCTCCCTCTCCCTCTGCCTGTGACTCCCCTTGCTTGTGCCTTCTCTCTCTCTTTCTCTGTCCATTAATGAATAAAATCTTTAAAAATAAATAAATAAATATTCAGTTTCCTTATATTGAAAGAACAATTAACCTTTGAAAAAACCTACAACCAAAGCCCTTTCTATGATCCTTCTATACTGGGACACTTAGAATTAAGAAGACGGCCTAAAGATAAAGTTAGCTTGTGGACATACGGCTGAGCCAGAGTAATTCATGTTACCATCCCTACAGGTTTTGCATTTAAAATTTTCTTTTCTCTTTTTAAAGATTTTATTTATTTGAGAGAGAGAGAGAAGCAGACTCCCCACTGAGCGGGCAGCCCGACGTGGGGCTTGATCCCAGAACCCTGAGACTGTGACTTGAGCCAAAAAGCAGACGCTTAACCAATCAAGCCACGCAGGCGCTCCCTAAAATTTTCTTGTAAGGGTAGATTTGACCTTTTGGCTTCAACAAAGAAGACTAAAAATACACTGCAATTTTCCTCACATCTCAAGAAGGATGACAGGAAAAAGTATGCATGCATGAACACATATACACACACAGTCATGGTCAAAACAAGAAAGGTATAAAATAAATAATAGTAAAATATATAGTTTTTAATTGGAGTAATTCGTCTGTTAACAGAAACAACTAGATCTGCATATACTGATTTGACATAAAACATAAAAGGCAAATTGATGGGAAAAGATAATATGAAAATAAAGTATGTGCTCATAAAAAAAACTTCTGTGTGCGTACATTTCTAAAAATGTAAAGGGTTTTATAATACATATGTAAAAAGGGATATATACCTAACTCTTAGTACTGGCTATCTGGGTTTTTGCAAGAATGGTAGAAATCTAGCAGAGAAGAGGTCTTTTAATTTACACACTTCTGAGTCATTTGAATTTGCCAAACAGGCATTTGTTGTATTTAAAATAACACTGGGGAGGGCATCTGAGTGGTTAGGTCAGTTGAGCAACCAGTCTTAGTTTTGGCTCAGGTCATGATCTCACAGGTGGTGGGATCAAACCCCCCCCCCCCCACATCCCCCAGCAGGGAGTCTGCTTAAAGTTTCCCTCCCTTTGCCCCTTTCTCTGCTTCCCTCAAATACATAAATAAATCTTAAAAAAAAAAAAAAAGAGCCATCCACATGAAAATCCGGGCAACATACTGTGGTGGAAAGAAAGATCATTGAAACTAGAAGCAAAAGACTTAAAACATCCGTCTGTGCCCATCCGCTTATTAGCTAAGCAGTGGGTCCTTTACTTTTTTCAGACCAGTCTCCACATTTATGAGCATTTGTATGATTCACACAGGATTGTGATCAGAAAGAAAGGATAGCATGGTTATACTATTTGAAGGATGCAAAGTACACAATGTTGGACACTAACATCTTTACTGAATTTGGGATATCTTTTCCCACTCCACAGAAACTAAGTATTTTTTTTTTTTTTCTGTGCAGTAGGGGACACAGAACTCACAATTAGTAACTAAGGCAAGACAGAGTTCCAAGCTTCTATGAAAGATACAAAGAGTGGCACCTACCTGGCTCAGTCAGTAGAACATGCAACTCTTGATCCCAAGCTCCTGAGTTCAAGCCCCACGTTGGGCATGGAGCCTATTTAAAAAAAAAAAAAAAAAAAAAAAAAAAAAGATACAAAGAAAATGCCAGGTAAGCTCCTGTGGAAATTCTCAAGTTGGTCTGTTAGCAGAGACCTTGGCTTTTCTCAGATGACAATATCTATATAATTTGTAGCAGACAGTGGAAATGTGCTGGACCTCCTCAAACTGAGTTCATAAGCTTTGAGCATAGGGTTCCCACAGAAGCCTTTAAGCCCATCAGCAGCACACTAGCAGATCTGAATCTGTTTTAAGCATTTTTGAATCACCAAGGCTACCCATGATAGGCACTTAGTAAGTATTTGTTGAAAGGACAAAGACTAGAATCCAACAGAGAAGAGACACTAGAAAAGAGACCATTAGATGTACAATAAGGTGCCCAGGAACATTTTGCAAGTGGATAAAATTGTTGGTATTTGATAAAATATCTTTGTTTAAAGTTCTAATTAATTGTTTCAAAATTCTCATTTATTTCTTCTCCTGCCTCTCTTCTTTCAACCTATAGATTTTCTGTGTATCCCAAAGTCATCCAGAAGAATTCCAGAAAGCAAAGTAGAACAAATACTGATAAACAATTTGTAGCATCTGTCTTATCACAGACTAGAAAAGGACATTTACTATAAGCCCTACAAGCTCTATTACCAACCCTATTTCCCAAATATTTTCTTAATTTTTAATTTATCACAGGGAAAAAAAAGTTCAAGTGAAGAATACTGCATAAACCTGCAAATGTAATTCAAGAGGAAAGGATGAATAATGGAATATTCTAAGGAGTGTGAATTAAGGAAGGAAATAGGGAGAATATTTACTTAAAGCCATCACCAACCTACCATGCACCAAACCTTGGGTGGCTGCTGAACAGAGCTCTCATTTACTGTTCAAAACTGCCCTGATAGCTTTTTTTTTTAATTTTTAATTTTTTAAATTACTTTTCAGTATACTAGAATTCACTGTTTATGCACCCACCCAGTGCTCCATGCAATACATGCCCTCCACAATACCCACCACCAGGCTGGCCCAACTTCCCACCCCCCGCCCCTTCAAAACCCTCAGATTGTTTTTCAGAGTCCATGGTCTCTCATGGTTCACCTCCCCCTCCAATTTCCCTCAACACCCTTCTCCTCTCCATCTCCCCATGTCCTGATAGCTTTTTGAAGGCCCATTTTATAGGTGAGAAAAATGAGGTTTAAAGAAGTTCATTAACTTGGCCAAAGGAAAATATTTGGACCCAAGCGATGCTGACTTCCAAGTCCATCATTCTCTTTTTAGGCCGGCTATCATTCTCTATAGTTGTTTTCTAGTTGTTCTACTCACTCGTGAACCCTCATTACCAGTTGTAAGTGGTCCAAAATTCATGTCTACATGATACCTCATAAAGTGACCTTATCTGGAAATGCGATATTTGCAGATGTAGTCAAATTAATTTGAATTCACCATCAGGGTCCTTGGATTTTGTGTTGTTGTTATTCTGTTCTGTTTAGTGATCTGATTCTAACTTATTTATCTGACTAAGTTTCCTAATGTAAGGAGGTGGCAAAAAAGAAACAAGCATTTTAAATGGACTTAAAAAATCATATAAAGTTCCCTTTAAAAGCGTGCATATGTATAAATGAAAGAAGTTCTAGAAACAAATTACCTTGAAGGTACATCCCTTTGGGTAACTCCTTGCATAAAGCAATGAGTGCAGACACAATCATTGTTTCTCCTAATGCCTATACTCTTCCGTTGTGTGTGTTTTCATTATGTTTAATAAGTACGTGTTAAACACACCTAAAATGCTTTTATTTTTTTTTATTTTTTTTTTTTTAATTTTTTTTTTCCCATTTTATTTATTTTTTCAGCGTAACAGTATTCATTCTTTTTGCACAACACCCAGTGCTCCATGCAAAACGTGCCCTCTCCATTACCCACCACCTGTTCCCCCAACCTCCCACCCCTGACCCTTCAAAACCCTCAGGTTGCCCCAACCTCCCACCCCTGACCCTTCAAAACCCTCAGGTTGTTTTTCAGAGTCCATAGTCTCTTATGGTTCGCTTCCCCTCCCCAATGTCCATAGCCCGCTCCCCCTCCCCCAATCCCACCTCCCCGCAGCAACCCCCAGTTTGTTTTGTGAGATTAAGAGTCATTTATGGTTTGTCTCCCTCCCAATCCCATCTTGTTTCATTTATTCTTCTCCTATCTCCTACCCCCCCATGTTGCTTCTCCATGTCCTCATATCAGGGAGATCATATGATAGTTGTCTTTCTCCGATTGACTTATTTCACTAAGCATGATACGCTCTAGTTCCATCCACGTCGTCGCAAATGGCAAGATTTCATTTCTTTTGATGGCTGCATAGTATTCCATTGTGTATATATACCACATCTTCTTTATCCATTCATCTGTTGATGGACATCTAGGTTCTTTCCATAGTCTGGCTATTGTAGACATTGCTGCTATAAACATTCGGGTACACGTGCCCCTTCGGATCACTATGTTTGTATCTTTAGGGTAAATACCCAGTAGTGCAATTGCTGGGTCATAGGGTAGTTCTATTTTCAACATTTTGAGGAACCTCCATGCTGTTTTCCAGAGTGGTTGCACCAGCTTGCATTCCCACCAACAGTGGAGGAGGGTTCCCCTTTCTCCACATCCTCTCCAGCATCTGTCATTTCCTGACTTGTTCATTTTAGCCATTCTGACTGGTGTGAGGTGATATCTCATTGTGGTTTTGATTTGTATTTCCCTGATGGCGAGTGACGTGGAGCACTTTTTCATGTGTCTGTTGGCCATCTGGATGTCTTCTTTGCAGAAATGTCTGTTCATGTCCTCTTCCCATTTCTTGATTGGATTGTTTGTTCTTTGGGTGTTGAGTTTGCTAAGTTCCTTATAGATTTTGGATACTAGCCCTTTATCTGATATGTCGTTTGCAAATATCTTCTCCCATTCTGTCAGTTGTCTTTTGGTTTTGTTAACTGTTTCCTTTGCTGTGCAAAAGCTTTTGATCTTGATGAAATCCCAACAGTTCATTTTTGCCCTTGCTTCCCTTGCCTTTGCCGTTGTTCCTAGGAAGATGTTGCTACGGCTGAGGTCGAAGAGGTTGCTGCCTGCGTTCTCCTCAAGGATTTTGATGGATTCCTTTCTCACATTGAGGTCCTTCATCCATTTGGAGTCTATTTTTGTGTGTGGTGTAAGGAAGTGGTCCAATTTCATTTTTCTGCATGTGGCTGTCCAATTTTCCCAGCACCATTTATTGAAGAGGCTGTCTTTTTTCCATTGGACATTCTTTCCTGCTTTGTCGAAAGAACCCAAATACATGGAGACTAAACAGCATCCTTCTAAAGAATGAATGGGTTAACCAGGAAATTAAAGAAGAATTGAAAAAATTCATGGAAACAAATGATAATGAAAACACAACAGTTCAAAATCTGTGGGACACAGCAAAGGCAGTCCTGAGAGGAAAATATATAGCGGTACAAGCCTTTCTCAAGAAACAAGAAAGGTCTCAAGTACACAACCTAACCCTACACGTAAAGGAGCTGGAGAAAGAACAAGAAAGAAACCCTAAACCCAGCAGGAGAAGAGAAATCATAAAGATCAGAGCAGAAATCAATGAAATAGAAACCAAAAAAACAATAGAAAAAATCAATGAAACTAGGAGCTGGTTCTTTGAAAGAATCAATAAGATTGATAAACCCCTGGCCAGACTCATCAAAAAGAAAAGAGAAAGGACCCAAATCAATAAAATCATGAATGAAAGAGGAGAGATCACAACTAACACCAAAGAAATACAGACAATTATAAGAACATACTATGAGCAACTTTACGCCAACAAATTGGACAATCTGGAAGAAATGGATGCATTCCTAGAGACATATAAACTACCACAACTGAACCAGGAAGAAATAGAAAACCTGAACAGGCCCATAACCAGTAAGGAGATTGAAACAGTCATCAAAAATCTCCAAACAAACAAAAGCCCAGGGCCAGACGGCTTCCCAGGGGAATTCTACCAAACATTTAAAGAAGAACTCATTCCTATTCTCCTGAAACTGTTCCAAAAAATAGAAATGGAAGGAAAACTTCCAAACTCATTTTATGAGGCCAGCATCACCTTGATCCCAAAACCAGACAAGGATCCCACCAAAAAAGAGAACTACAGACCAATATCCTTGATGAACACAGACGCAAAAATTCTCGCCAAAATACTAGCCAATAGGATTCAACAGTACATTAAAAGGATTATTCACCACGATCAAGTGGGATTTATTCCAGGGCTGCAGGGTTGGTTCAACATCCGCAAATCAATCAATGTGATAGAACACATTAATAAAAGAAAGAACAAGAACCATATGATACTCTCAATAGATGCTGAAAAAGCATTTGACAAAGTACAGCATCCCTTCCTGATCAAAACTCTTCAAAGTGTAGGGATAGAGGGCACATACCTCAATATTATCAAAGCCATCTATGAAAAACCCACCGCAAATATCATTCTCAATGGAGAAAAACTGAAAGCTTTTCCGTTAAGGTCAGGAACACGGCAGGGATGTCCATTATCACCACTGCTATTCAACATAGTACTAGAAGTCCTAGCCTCAGCAATCAGACAACAAAAAGAAATTAAAGGCATCCAAATTGGTAAAGAAGAAGTCAAACTATCACTCTTCGCAGATGATATGATACTATATGTGGAAAACCCAAAAGACTCCACTCCAAAACTGCTAGAACTTGTTCAGGAATTCAGTAAAGTGTCAGGATATAAAATCAATGCACAGAAATCAGTTGCATTTCTGTACACCAACAACAAGACTGAAGAAAGAGAAATTAAGGAGTCAATCCCATTTACAATTGTACCCAAAACTATAAGATACCTAGGAATAAACCTCACCAAAGAGACTAAGAATCTATACACAGAAAATTATAAAGTACTCATGAAAGAAATTGAGGAAGACACAAAAAAATGGAAAAATGTTCCATGCTCCTGGATTGGAAGAATAAATATTGTGAAAATGTCTATGCTACCTAAAGCAATCTACACATTTAATGCAATCCCTATCAAAATACCATCCATTTTTTTCAAAGAAATGGAACAAATAATCCTAAAATTTATATGGAAGCAGAAAAGACCTCGAATAGCCAAAGGAATATTGAAGAACAAAGCCAAAGTTGGTGGCATCACAATTCCGGACTTCAAGCTCTATTACAAAGCTGTCATCATCAAGACAGCATGGTACTGGCACAAAAACAGACACATAGATCAGTGGAACAGAATAGAGAGCCCAGAAATCGACCCTCAACTCTATGGTAAACACACCTAAAATGCTTTTAAACTGATGTACTTTTTATGTGCCAAATATAATTAGGAAGATATGGTGTCCCATAGAGAAGTCACCTGCCTTCTCTTTTGGAATTCATGAATAGGTACTACTGCCTTTCATACTGAAACTTACAGATATTTCCAATAAAAAAGACTCAGTTAAAAAATTTATTCGAGGGGCACCTGGGTGGCTCAGTGGGTTAAAGCCTCTGCCTTCGGCTCAGGTCATGATCCCAGGGTCCTGGGATCGAGCCCCACATCAGGCTCTCTGCTCTGCAGGGAGCCTGCTTCCTCCTCTCTCTCTGCCTGTCTCTCTGCCTAGTTGTGATTTCTCTCTGTCAAATAAATAAAATATTTTAAAAAATTTATTTGAGTTCATACTGGATTAGGATGAAACCCAATTCAATGGCTGGAGTCCTTTAAGAAGAGAAAACAGAAAAACAAACAAACAAAACGAAATAAAAACAGGGAGAGGGCCACTTGACAGTGGAGACCAAGACTGGAGTGAGTCATGTACTAGGCAATGAGTCTAGGCAAGGAATGTACTAGGCAAGGAATACCAAAGATTGTTGGTAACCACCAGAAGCTTGGAAAATGCAAGGAAAGATGCCTGCCTGGAGTCTTCAGAGGGAGATCCTGGCCCTGCTCACACCTTGACTGCAGACTTCCAGCCTCCAGAACTGTGAGAGGAAAATTCTGTTGTCTTAAGCCACCCAGTTTGGGGTATTATAGCAGCCCTAAGAAACTAGTCACGGTCGAAAATTGATTTTGCCAAGGAAGCTTGGTAACTTCCAGTTTAAAAATTGGTCCCTTTGGAGTAAATATCCACTCAGGCTTTTGTATTCCGCCCCCCTCCCCTCACGTTACGGGAGTGTGATCTAAGTTGCCTCTTGGGTGTATAGTCTTCATATTTTTTCCAGAACTCAGCTGAGAGCTCTCCTTTCCTTGGCTTCTGAATTCAACCTCTGTACTGCTATGCCTACTCAATTTTCCTAGCCTGTGGAATATGAAGGCCTTTGTCAAAGATGCAAGGTCATTCCCTCAACCACCCAACTCTGATGGTAACTTGGGACTAGGTACGGAAGATCTAACCAGCCAGTGACAAGAATTAAAAGCCTAAAAAAAATGTTCAGTGCTCAGAGTACTGTAGATATCCTCAATGCAAATGAGCATCGTGTGCAAATCTTACCTCCACAACCACAGCAGAAGAGAGAGCCAAAGGCAGCCCCTCCTGTGCATGCCCAAACCCTCAGCACCTTGCTGCATAGAGCAAAAACTCCACCTTTACTCAATAGTTGAATTCATCCCTCGGTGGGTCAAGAAGGGCACAGGGAAAGTGATGGGAGTCTGTATCTGTCTTGAGATCAGCAATAACTACTTGTGGAAGGACCTCTAGTGTCCCTTCCTCTTTATCACAATGCATGTACATGTGTGCACACACACACACACACTCACACTCACACATATTCAACATCATAAAATTTTTTTTCAACTACCTCTACAAAATCCACATTTTGTGTTAGTATACCTAGGATAATGACACCTTAAAATTGTCTTGACTTAAATTCATCAAGCCACATCGGGATGTTAGATCTTCAGTCAAATCTGCTTTCATTGTGTGGGTTGCCAACACTCCCATTGCGGTTTATAAAGAGTTGAAATGCATTTACTACCACGTATGACAAATATGTCTTTGGTCCAATATAAATAGTCAGCAAAAGGAACTTTCAATGACCAAGGAACAATTGCTTCCCTGGCTTTGAAACTTCAAACTCAACAAGATATTCCATTTAAAAAAATAGCCAAGACTCAGGAAATGACAGATGTTGGCGAGGATGCAGAGAAAGGGGAACCCTCCTACACTGTTGGTGGAAATGCATGCTGGTGCAACCACTCTGGAAAACAGTATGAAGTTTCCTCAGAAAGTTGAAAATAGAGCTATCCTATGACCCAGCAATTGCACTACTGGGTATTTACCCTGAAGATACAAATGTAATAATGCAAAGGGGCACGTGCACCCAAATACTTATAGCAGCAATGTCCACAATAGCCAAACTATGGAAAGAGCCTAGATGTCCATCAACAGATGAATGGAAAAAGAATATGTGGTGTATATATACAATGGAATACTATGCAGCCACCAGAAAAACAAAATCTTACCAATTGCAACGATGTGGATGGAACTAGAGGGTATTATGCTAGGCAAAATAAGTCAATCAGAGAAAGACAATTATCATATGATCTCTCTGATATGAGGAATTTGAGAGGCATGGCAGAGGGTTGTGCGGGGTAGGGAGGGAAAAAAATGAAACAAGATGGGATCAGGAGGGAGACAAACCATAAGAGACTCTTAATCTCAGGAAACAAACTGAGGGTTGCTGGGGGGTAGGGAGGTAGGGATAGGGTGACTGGGTTATGGACATTGGGGAGGGTAGGTGCTATGGTGAGTGCTGTGAAATGTGTAAGCCTGATGATTCACAGACCTGTACCTCTGAGGCAAATAATACATTATATGTTAATAAAATAAATAAATAAATAGCCAAGATAATACCAAATTATAATAAAGTAAGTACCTGTATCCAATCCTAAAATAAATAGCAAGCAAGGTAGAGGAGAGAGAGCAAGAAGGAGAGAGGATAGAGGAGTGTGCAAGGGGGGAAGGGAGGGAGAAAAGGTAGAATTACAGCTCAACATTCCATTCTTTAGATATATCATATGAAACCCATATTTGAGGCAAGCATATTTTTGACATGATCAAACCTTCTTCCTAGATTTTCTATCCTGGGAACTTTGATAGGATAAGACAATTATTTAGGTACAATAAATTATTTCCTTCAAGATGCTTGTTCCTAGACACCACCAACAGCAATGCAAAACAGCTTTGGTATATTTGCCAGGTGATTCAATTGAAATACCGTATTGCATATGCAATTTCTGATCTTTGCACTTACTCGTCAAAGCAAAAAATGAAACGAAATCTTTGAAATGACAGTGCAAAGCCCATTTTTCAATCAGGGACTATCCCCAAATGGAAACAAGCTGGCTATGCCACTTAACTACAATTTCATTCCAGATTTATATCTAACCTGCCTTAAAGTTCGAAATCTTTTATGGCACAAGTTTGAATCGAGGGGAGAAGGAACTGATTGGTTCAATAAACAATAATAAGTATCTAATCCTCAAAGAAATTGCTTTTTTTAAATGACCAGGTTTTCTGTCTGATTTCATCTTCTTAAGTCTCCCAGGAGACAATTTAAGTAAAATAAGTCTCAAGGCCACCATTCGTTACAGAAGCTCACTCATGTGCCCAAGAAACAATGATGTCACAGTGGAGAATCTTGCAAACCTTAAAAGGAAATGCAACTTTCCACTAAAGATCTGAAAACAAACTCCCAGCTAATAATTTCAGGGTTAGAGACCAGAGACTGCCCTTGATCTCTCTTTTCTAGAGTGGGAGATGCCAATATCAACATTGCTGGGGTTTTGTTAAATTCATGAAGTCTTATATGACTTAATCTCATTAGGGTGAGCCATTGCTCCCTCAGGCTTCTCAATGGGGCCAATCCTCAAGGAACAGTGCCCTACAAGGGTCTGTAGGTCCAGGAGCCAGAGATCAGGCATATATTTCCAACTAGATTCATGGACCCAGAGATCATCTTATGTGATTCATTGTCTTTTGATTTTATATGTGTAGGAGACATGACACATGATTTAAAGAGAAAAAGAGCCACTGGCATCCAAAGACTAAGACTCGGATATGCTTCCTGAGAAGTGTTCATCTTACACAAGCTTTAGAGGAAATCAGAAAAATGCAAAAATGTAGTGAAAAGAATACAAACTTTGAGTTTAGATAGAAATGAGTAAAATACAAATTCCAACAGATTTTTCAGTTAACAGCAGGGGATTATAACACCTTAAGTGGACGGTGGGAAGGGTTAGCATTTTATGTAATGTCTGATACACAGATAGTCTTTAATAAATGATAACTATAATTATTGTTACTATGATTATTAACAATCAAATGTATTTGAATATGTATTGAAATGAAATATATTGACAATTCAAATGTAAATTTGAATATTTTTTCTTATCTAACTTTTCCTTTTTAAAAAAATGGGCTTTTTCCTCTTAGAAAGTTATGGCAAAATAAGTTGCTAGTTACATGTATTCAACAGTGAGTCTGAATCAAGTCATATTTTATGTAGAAATACATATAAATTGCTACTTTACAAGGTTTCATCCATGACTTTTATGATACAGATAGTTTTAGGATTCATTATGTTTCTTCTACCATATCCCATTACTGTCCTTTATTATAACTCCTGTGAAAACTTCCCTGTAGGATGATTTGACATGATAATGTCTGTCCTTCTCTTGGTCCCAATATATTACACACAAATTAACTCATCTCTGTATTTTTCTCTTGAGGATGGAATAATTATGATAGTACTATTTTCCTTTATCCCAATTATGAATTTAAACTGCTGTCACTCAAAATTGTGACTTGTGACTTGTGTCCCTGCAAAAGATATATTCCTAACCCTCAGTAGCCATAAGTGTGACCATATTTGGAAAGAAGGTCTTTGCAGATCATCAAGTTAAGATGAGGCCATTAAGGTGAACTCTAATTTGATATGGCTGGTGTCCTTATAAAAAGGAGAAATTTGAAAAAAGACAGAGACATGTGCATAAAGAGAATGCCATATGATGATCGTTCAGAGACCTTTGGCATCTGTAGGCAAAAACAAAAAACAAAAAAAAACCCAAGATTGCCGGAGCAGCAGAAGCTTGGAAAGAGACATGAAACAGATTCTCTCTCAGCCTTCAGAAGGTGCCAACCCTGCCCGCACCTTCACCTTGGCCTTCTAGCCTCCACAACTGGGAGACAATGAATTTCTGTTGCTTAAGCCACCCAGTCTGTGGGACTTTGAACGGCAAGTAATGCTAGCAAACTAGCACAGAAGGTTACCACCTATAACGATCCCTTGTATCTTCATGTCAATTTTTCTTATATCATCCTTAAAGTTTGAAAAAAAAAATACAATCAAGAACTAGCTTATCTCTGAAAATTTGTCCATAGGCCACAAGTATCTACAGTTTCCAGTTTGAGAACCAATGTAAAACAGAACTTGATAATATTAATACCACATGTTACACACGCACCTCCCCATCTCACTGGCAACATAAGCCAAAGGCAAAAGACTTGCCTTCGAAGCTCTTTGGCATTATGTCAGATCTATACATAAAGTATTCTAAAGGGCAAAGTTCAAGAAAAAAAATTTCTAATGATGTGCTTTTCCAAAGCGGTCACATCCATTATCCTGCAGCCCTTCCCCATGGTCCGGCAAGACCACACACTGGTTACCATTTACCAGTATAGCAATGACTTTCTGTACCATTGGAGGCTGACTTTGGTTTTATATCTTAAAGAAAAAAACATTTTTTTAAATCACCAAAAGATTTGAGAAGAAAATCTGATATCCATCAGTTTGTTTCCTGCATTTAGTAGAAACCTGTTTATTTGTTTAGTTCTGGGCAGGAGATATTACTTCCTTGGATTTTTTTTTTTTTTTAAATATTCCAAACGCTTCGGTCTGAAGCCTTCAGGCACTACTGCATTCTGTTTAGCCTATATTTAGAACAAAGCAAACACATGTGATTCTTTAGAGCTAAGCACTTCTGCCAGTGGGCCCTGGAAAATTGCTAACCCCAAAATAAAACAATACTGCTTTCTTTAAATACTTCTGCTTACACTTACAGTGAGGAGATATTGACAGCGAGCGTCAGTTTGAGTGACTGAAAATAAACAGAAGTGAAGAAAACAGGGATTTGGGTATTAAAGCCAGATTTATTTAGAGGAAATATATGACAAGTATCATTATTTTCTCAAATAGCAATCTCAGGATATCTCACCCATGAAGAAAAGTTGTTATGTCATTTCCATGACCTCTAAAGGCTTATTAACAGCTCTCACTGATCTGATCATACTTATATTGATTCTAAATGGAGGCCAACACAGAAAGGCAAGGAAGATAGTTTGGTTTCCTCAGAAAGACAACCTACAGCAACAAGAAAAGACACCATAAGTTAAAGTGACCCTCTCTCTGTGAAGGTCTAATTTTACCTTAGATAAGTAACAATAACTCAAATATTTGAGTTACATAATGGAGCAGCCTATGTAAGAACAGCAGGAAATTCCACTGAGTGGCCTTCATGTCTCTCCTAAAACTCAAGACCTGCCAAAATTCAAATTTAAGAACATGAGCAGGGAGTGAGATGTCCATTCTCACTTTGATGCCATTGTTGTGTGAGCTTTAGAAACTCACAAGCTTTCTAGGCCTCAGTTTCCCTACCTATAAAATGATTGCATTGGATCAAAGACTCTAAAGCACATTCTAGCATTGTAATTTGGAAGGGTAATCAAATTATCTAACTCATGGTTGCCAATTAAATTTGCTATGACGCTCTATTGAGTTCACACTTCCCATTCTTTCGAAGTTCAACCATCATTTTTATTAACACTGTGATACATATGATTATATAATTCATAATGATTTCCTCAAGACACCAAATAAAATGAAAGCTTCCTCATAGCTTCATGAAGACGGAATTTTCTACACATTTAAATTCTGCTTTAAAATAGAAAAAAAAAATCTGGAAATGTGTACCCTAAATGTTAATAATGGTTATCCTGGGCAGGGAGAGTGTGGTAATTTTTATCTCCTTCATTGTACATATCTTAATGTTCTAAAACGATCACACTGAAGATATATTACATTTGTAATCAAGAAAAAATAAATAGTATGTTTTAAAAGTCTGTTTTAAGAGTGCCATAAATAAATCTTTAAAAAACACAAATAAAGAAATAAACAAAAAGCAGACTCATACTCATAAATACAGAGAACAAACTGATGGTTGCCAGAGGGATTAGGGTTGGGGGGGAATGAGCAAAATGGGTGAAGGGGAGTGGGCGATACAGGCTTCCAGCTATGAAATGACTAAGTCAAGAAAATAAACAGCAAAGTGTAAGGAATATAGTCAATAATATTTTAATAGTGTTGTACGGTGACAGATGGTAGCTACATTTGTGGTGAACATAGCATAATGTATAAACTTGTCAAATAACCATGTTGTACACCTGGAACTAATGTAACATTGTGTGTCAATTACACTCAAATAAAAAAATTATTGGAAAAAAAGAGCACCACACATCACACCATCACTCAAATTCTCTTTCCTTAGAGCGGTTGCTATTTCGTATTTATTTACCTATACTACTATTAATATGACAAGTACGATAAAAGTATTATATTGCAGTTATTTTTTACATTAAATGTATTTGGGGTTTTTTGTTTTCTTTTTAAAGATTTTTTATTTATTTATTCGAGAGAACGATCAGGTGAGTGGAGGAGCAGAGGAAGAGGGACCAGCAGAGTCTGCACGGAGCATCGATCTCAGGACCAGAGATCATTAACTGAGCAGAAACCAAGAGTCAGACATTCAAACAACTGTGCCACCCAGGTGCCCCTAAATATATTTGTTTTCAACTCTACTTAAGTATATTTTATATATCATAAAATAAAACCCACCCATTTCAAGTGTACAATATAATGATTTTTAGTAACTTTACCGATGGTACAACCTTTATCATAAGTCGATTTTGGAACATTTCGTTTCCCCAGTAAACCCCCCCCCCGCCCCCGTGCCCATTTACAAAATATATCTCTTGCCCCACACACCTGAGCCTCAGACAACCACTAATCTACTTGTTGGCCCTATCAATTTGCCTTTTCTGGACATTTTTTTTTTAAGATTTTATTTATTTATTTGTCAGAGAGAGAGAGACAGAGAGAGAAAGATCACAAGTAGGCAGAGAGGTAGGCAGAGGCAGAGGGAGAGGCAGGCTCCCTGCCAAGCAAGGAGCCCGATATGGGACTTGATCCCAGGACACTGGGATCATGACCTGAGCCGAAGGCAGCCGCTTAACCAACTGAGCCACTCAGGTGTCCCGCCTTTTCTGGACATTTTAAATAAATGGAATCATATAGCATAATGACTGTGTCTGGTTTCTTTCATTCCACATAATGTTTTTGAAATTCATTTTTAATGTAGCATGTGTCAACGGCCCATTCCTTTTCATTGGTAAATAATAGTCCATTGTATAGTTATGTACCATTTTGTTTATCCATTCACCTTCCAGTTTTCTTTTATATCCATTTTTTTAAAGATTTTATTTATTTGATATATAGAGAGAGATCACAAGTAGATAGAGAAGCAAGTAGAGAGAGAGGGGGAAGCAGGCTCCCTGCTGAGCAGAGAGACCAATGTGGGGCTCGATCCCAGGACCCTGAGATCATGACCTGAGCCGAAGGCAGAGGCTTAATCCACTGAGCCACCCAGGTGCCCCTTTTATATCCATTTTTAATAAGATTTTTATTTCTACTATACTGCTTTCCCTCTTCCTCTCTCAATTTTCATTATTTATCAATGTTATCACTCCTAGAATGGAATGTCAAGTAAGTCAATTTTTTGCCAGAACTTCTGGAAAGGAACTGAGGCCTGCCAATAGCTTGCCAGTCACATCAATGAGCCATCTTTGGAGGCAGGCTTTCTGGTCCCAATTAATTCCAGTTGACATCTTGACCACAGCTTCATGAGAGACCCTGAGCCAGAGCCACCTAGCTAAGCTGCTCTCAAATTCCTGGCCCACGGAAAACATGTGAGATAATAGATATATATTATTGTTTTAAGCCACCTAATTTCGGGATCATTTTTTATGCAGCAATAGATGAAGAATTGATATGAGATTGTCTTCTGTATTCCAGAAATTAACCCAAAACTTTGTTTATGTTTTCCTATATCCCCCCCATCTACTTTCGGCAACTTTATGAATTTATTCTTTTAATATTTCATTGATGTTTTAATAGGTTTGGGGAAAGAGAGGAATATTTGCATAGAGTCTACCATCTTGTACCAGACCTCAGACTATTTTGTTTGAAATGATGCACATTTGTCTAAATGAAGCCTGAAAATAAACTGCTGAGGGGGAGGACCGCAATTCTCCCCATACCATAGTTGTTGATCACAATCTATCCTTTTGTACTTGCTGACAACCTACTTTCTTGGAAAGATAAGAAAATTTATTAAAATTCCTGGCGAATTCAGAAAGGAACAACCATGTACACATGAAAATCACCTGGGGAACTTACCGCAAATGCACATTTTGAGACCTACTCACAAAGATTCTTGAATGGGGCACTGTGTGTGTGTGTGTGTGTGTGTGTGTGTGTGTGTGTGTGTGTGTGTTTTAAAGGAGCATCATAGGCAATAGAAAAGAACAATGGAATGGAATAGACAGTCCAGAAATAGATAAAAAACAACCATGTAACTTCAATACATCATAAAGGTGGCATCTTAAATCACAAGGGCAAAGATGAACTTTATTTTTTAAGATTTTATTTATTTATTTGACAGAGAGAGATCACAAGTAGGCAGAGAAGCAGGCAGAGGGGGGGGAAGGAGGCTCCCCACTGAGCAGAGAGCCCAATGTGGCCCTTGATCCCAGGACTCTGAGATCATGACCTGAGCCAAAGGCAGAGGCTTTAACCCACTGAGCTACCCAGGCGCCCCTCTCCAAAAGATGAACTTTTAATAAATGGTTCTGAGATAACTGGCTTGCCACTTGAGAAAAGATAAAAAACAATTAAATACTCACCTCACACTATACATAAGAATAAACTACAGTTACCATCAAATGAAAGATCTAATATAAAAAATGAGATCAAACAAGTTGTGGAAGTTTGCATGGGTGAATTCCTCTATAACTTACCTGTAAGGAAAGGTTTTCTGATTATCAGATGGAATAAACAAACACCCCAGATGATACTTCTGCAGGTTGTCCCTAGATGTGATGCAGAAGCACATCATATGTATATGTGGCTGAGAATATATTTTGTGTATCATATCTACTAGATCTACATGAAAAACCATATAGAATTTTTATGATATGAATTGTATACTTTATTTGTATGAATACTTGTTAGTTCCAAAAAAAAACAAGGAATCCCTCTGTCCGTTAGTTAACTCTTGTCTACATCACTTATGAAAATCCCCTAACCTAGCTAGATGGAGCACAGAAGGACAGGGCTTGTCCAATATCTACCAAGGTTAGAGATGTGACCTCCCTCTCTCCAAGTGTTTTGACTATCTCTGTGAGATTATCTCCTCCCCACACCATAAATGGCTTGCTCTATATTCAAGAGGAGCTTCTGAGTTCTGCCTCATAACTTAGGTTACCATTTCTTACCTCCTCTGAGAAAATGTCAGCTTCTAACAAAACATAAAACTTGTCACTTGAATTCATCAACCAGGCCAGAAAATACTGTTCCTCAAACTCCAGTCAACACTTATTAGTAAAAGAATGTAGGGTGGCTTTGTAGCTGAGTATTATTTTCAAAGCAGTGAATTGTATAGCTTTACATTAAGAATTTAATTACAGTTTACATATGTACTAGTAACACTTGCCAGATTTCACTTGGCAAACCGGCAACAACATTAGCACTTAACTTTTTCTTAAAGGAAAGGAAATGTACTTAGAAGTGTTAGGGTTCTAAAATGTTACTTAGAATCACCAGAGAATTGAATCCAGTATTTATTTGTATATGTTCTTTATGTGACAACCAACTGCTAAATTTCTGAAGAGCCGAATCAGCTTTGCTACCCATTGGTAACTTCTAGAAGCTTCTCTATTTGGGCCTTTTCCTCTATGAATGTTTAGAGAAACTTCCCGTCCTATAGAATAAAACCAATGACATTTGCCACCATTCCAGTGGTCACTATGACAGGAGAAAGTCCCTCAAAAGCATTTGGGGCTCTAGATAAAGCAAGTTGTGAACAGTGTGAGGTAAGGCTACAATTACATTTTCTTTTTCCTTGTGGTTAACCAATAACGCCAGCATTATTCAGTGAATAATTCATCCTTTTCCCACTGATCTCCACTGCCATCTATGTTACATTTAGGACATTATATCAAGTTTTCACCATTGTCCTCACTTTTTTCTTCCAGTTTATTCTTGTACCATACCACTCTGTCAGTTCTATGTAGTTCTATCATAAGTGTTAATATATTAAAGGGCCATCTTCATCCCACCCCACCTCCACACCCCCCCACACCTTACTTCTTCATGAATCTCTCAGCTATTCTTGATCATTTGCTCTCCTGTATAAAATTTAGAAACAGCTTGTAAGGGTCCATTCTCTGCCTTCACTGGAAGCATATAGGATCTGCAGATAATTCTGGGGCGACCTGAACATCTTAAAAGGATTTAGTATTCCCTTCCAAGAATATGGTATTGCTCTACTTATTTCAATCCTTTTCAATGCCTCTCAACAAAATTTTACAATTTTTCTTCAAAAGTTACATTAAATTTAGGATTAATCCTAGTATTATAGAGAAATGATAAAGTTAAGTAGATGATAGACTAGAAAGATAAAAAGATAGAATTACTGTGATAAGAAATCACTTTCTAAATTTCATTTTCTATTTTCTGCAAATATATAGAAATGCAAATTACTTTTATACAGTAATTTGATAGCCAACCTCTTTGTTAAGCTCTTAACAATTCTAACCATTTCCCAATTGTTTCTTTTGTATTTTTTAATAGATATTCATATATGGCTAATGATAGATTTGGTTCTACCTTTCTAATCTTTATACTATTTATTTATTTTTCTTCTGTAACTATGCTTACACAGATTTTGCATTTGCCTAGGAAATCTGCAAAATCTGCAAAAAGACAGATTTTGCATTTACTTACCATTTGCCTAGTAGATCTTTTTCTTTTTTTTTTTAAAGATTTTATTTATTTATTTGACAGAGAGAGATCACAAGTAGATAGAGAGGCAGGCAGAGAGAGAGAGAGAGAGAGAGAGAGAGAGGGAAGCAGGCTCCCTGCTGAACAGAGAGCCCGATGCGGGACTTGATCCCAGGACCCTGAGATCATGACCTGAGCCGAAGGCAGCGGCTTAACCCACTGAGCCACCCAGGCGCCCTAGTAGATCTTTTCCTATCCAAAGGACCTTACAAATTTAATTATGTCATAGGTAAGCAATATATTCCTGGATTCTGTTTTTTTATACAGTCTATTATTTTTGAAATGGTTACTGATCTACTTGGGATTTATTACTACCTTATTTTGTGCTTTTTGTTTTTCATACCTCTCTGTCCTGTTACCTTCTTTACTATTAATTTTTCCCATTGTATTTTTTGTCTTTTACTATTTTTTCTTTTTTAGTTGTTCCCCTAAAAATCCTGAGTAAGGGAATTTTATGCAACACAATGTAAAGTTAAATCAATATAAAAACCAAGACCCTAGAACTGAACATTCCTCTGTTGATTATGTTTCTTATTCAATATTTTACCATTGTCTTATTTTTCTAACCTATAAATTAGATATTATTTTTGTTTTTTATAGTAAATATTTATTTAGATAAAAACAGATACCATATTTTTGGCTTAGAATTCCTTGCATTTCAAGAGCTTTTAAGATTATTTTCTCTTTCCTGAAAAACATATCTTAGAAATTCTTTAAATGAGAATCTATAAATTAACAAATATTTTTAAAATTCCAGTCTATTTGCCATACAGCATTATATTAATTTTAGATATACAATATAGTGATTTAACAATTCTGTACATTACTCAGTACTCATGATGATAAGTGTGCTCTTAATCTCCTTCACCTATTTCATCCATTCCCCCCACCCCCCCTCCCTCTGATAATCAGCTGTATGTTCTCTATAGTTAAGAATCTGTTTCTTGGTTTGTTTTTGTCTTTGTTTTGTTTCTTAAATTCCACATATGAGTGAAATCATAGGGTATTTGTCTTTCTCTGACTGATTTTATTTAGCATTATACCCTCTAGCTCCATCCATGTTGTTGCAAATGGCAAGATCTCATTCTTTTTATGGCTGAGTAATGTTCCGGTACAGGGGTGTGTGTGTGTGTGTGTGTGTGTGTGTGTGTGTGTGTGTGTGTGTGTGTGTGATCTTCTTTATCTATCAATGGACACTTGGGTTACTTCCATAATCTGATTATTACAAACAATGCTTCAAGAAACATAGGGGTGTATATATCTTTTCAAATTAGTGTTTTCATATTCTTTGAGTAAACACCCAGTAGTGGAATTACTGGATCATATGGTACTTCTTCTTTTTTTTTTTTTAATTTCTTTTCAGCGTAACAGCATTCATTGTTTTTGCACCAGTGCTCCATGCAATACGTGCCTTCCCTAATACCCACCACCTGTTCCCCCAACCTCCCACCCCTCACCCCTTCAAGACCCTCAGGTGGTTTTTCAGAATCCATAGTCTCTCATGGTTCACCTTCCCTTCTTCTATTTTAAATTTTTTGAGGAGCCTCCATACTGTTTTCCACAGTGGCTGCACCAGTTTGCATTCCCACCAACAGCACATAAAGTTTCCTTTTTCTACATATTCTCACCAACACTTCTTGTTTCTTGTGTCTTTTATTTTAGCATTTTGACAGGTATGAGGTGATAGCTCATTGTGATTTTGATTTGTATTTCACTGATGATGAATGATGTTGAGCATCTTTTCATATGTCTGTTGGCTATCTGTATGTCCTCTCTGGAAAAATGCCTGTTCATGTCTTCTGTCCATTTTTAATTGGACTATTTGGTTTTTTGGTGCTGAGTTGTGTGAGTTCTTTATATATTTTCAATACTAACATTTTATTAGATATGCCATTTGCAAATATCTTCTCCCACTCAGTAGGTTATCTTTTAGTTTTGTTGTTTCCTTTGCTATCCAGAAGCTTTTTATCTTGATATAGTCCCAATAGTAAGTTAATATATTTTTATGTTTATGTTTCCTTTGTCTTTGAGAGGTCAATTTAAAGGATACTGAATTTTAAGTTAACAGTTATTTTCTCTGACAAAGTTGAAGATAATGTTCACTGTCTTCTATTTTATTGTTGCTGTCAAGAAATCAGTTTTCAATCTTATTTTTGCTATTTCTCTTTTTTTCTGGCTGCTTTTAAAATAAAGGTTTTGCCTTTGGCCGTATAGTTTTACAACATGTTTAAATATATCTTGCTTTTATTTATCCTGATTGAGTTTTCCTGAAATTGAAGACATGCTTTACATCAATTCTGGAAAGCACTTACCCATTATTTCTTTAAATATTACCTTTCCTTCATTGTTTGTGTTTTTTCCTTCCATAACTCCATTTATGAGTATGTAAGGTATTTTCTTCCTTTGTTCCTTTTTTTCTAATCTTTTGCATATATAAAATGTGTTTAAATTTTATATATATGTGACGTATATATATTTTCTGTATGTGATTTCATTTCTCCATTATACTTCATTGACTTTTTTTGTTTGTTTACAACAATGTATGCCTTGTTTAACAACCCACTCCATTTCTATTTTTAATTATTATGTTTTTCAGTTGAATTTAGTTGGAATATTTGCCTGGTCATTTTGATAATGTCTTGCTCCTGTCCTTATTTTTTAATTATATTTTTAACACTCTCTCTTATTTACTTAAACATTGTTTTAATCTTTTCAGGCTGCTATAACAAGAACACTTAAACTTGGTGGCTTAAAACAACATTTTGGAGCCTGGGAAGTCCAAGATCATGGCACTAGTAGATTTAGTGTCTGGTAAGGGCCTGCTGCTTGGACCACTGTCTTTTCATTATAACTTCACATGGTACAAGGAACAACCTAGCTTTCTGGGGCCTCTTCTATAAAGGTACTAATCTCATTCACAAGGGTTCCTCCCTCATGACCTAATCACCTCCCAATGTTCCCACCTCCTAATACCATCACCTAATGGGTTAGGCTCAACATATGAATTTGCAGAGAATGGAAAGGGGACATAGACATTCAGAGCATAGCAAACATATTAAGCACTTATGTTATATACCATATCTGATTACTGTCATGTTTCCAGTATTTACACATCTGATTCTATATTTGCTCTTCTGACCTCCCTCATGGTACCTTTCCCTTCATGTGTTTGGTGACTTTTTGATGCAAAATTCATGATTCTTGGAACTTCATACTGGGAAGTATTTACTTGATACACCTGGCAAAATGGCTTTTTTTCCAGAAAATATTTGAGTTTTGTTTCACTAGTAACTTAGAAGCAATGTCAATCTGAGCCCACTGTAAATTTTAAGAGTTTTTTTTTTATATATATTTGAGTAAGCAATACCTGAGAATTGTCCAAACTAATATAAGACACCAGACAACAAATCCAAGAAACTCAAAGAACATCTAGCAAGTTAATACCAACACACACACACACACACACACACACAGCTAGGAAATCGTATTCAATCTTTTAAAACTCAAATAAAAATAGAAAATCTTGAAGGTATCCAGAGAAAAAAGACACATTACCTACAGATGAATAAGAATAAAATTTTTCATCTGAAACCATGTAAGAAAGAAACACTTTAACACCTTTACAGTTCTAAAAGAAAAACCCTGTCAAGCCAGAATTCCATGCCCAACAAAAATATCTTTCAAAAACTAAAGAAGGAAAAAAACTTTTTTCAGACAAACATAAACTAAGAGAATTCACTAACATCAAAACTACTCTATAAGAAATATAACAGGAAGTTCTTCAGCCAGAAGGAATGTATCAGTCAAGAGCCTGAATCTAAACAAAGAAAGGAAATGCATTGGAAATGGAATAATTAAACGTAAAATAATATCTTCTTATTTGCAATTACTATAAAAGAAAACTTCCTAATGCAAAAATGGTAACAGTGTAATATGCATGAATCACATATGTGAAGGTAAAATATACGGCAGTGATAGCATGAAGAATGGGAGAAAGGAATTGGGAATATGCTGTTTTCAGGTCTTCATAGTACATGTGAAGTGGCATAACATTCTTTGAAAGTAGACTCAGATTAATTTAAAATGTGCTTTATAAGCCCACAACAACCACTAAAACATGAACAAGAAGTTATGTGGAAGTTAACATAGGAGACAAAATGGAATCATTAAAAATGTTCAATTAACTCAAGAGAAAAGAAAAAAATGAGAAAAAATGTAGATAATAGATTCTAATATAATTACATTGATAACCACTTTGAATGAGGATGTTCTAAACTCCCAGTTAAAAGATAGAGATTGTCAAAATGGGTACAAAAGCAAGAACAAATTACATACTACTTACAAGAAAGAATGGGCCCATTCTTGCCTCTTTAGCCATTCTTTTGTATGATCTACCCCAATAATGATTAAAGAAGACAGAGAAATCAGATGGTTTTGCATAAGAACTTGATCCACTTGGTATTTCTTCCTAACTTCTACAATTCTTCATGTTCTGCCCAATACTGAAGGTAACAAGACAACAGAGATTCCCTAAAGGGATCTTGTCAAAAACTAAACATAGTTAAGAAAACACTTTGATTCACATAATTCCTCTCTTCCATAATTAGCTTAGAATTCAGTAGGATATTACTAGGTATTTGTTTCATTTCTTTTCAACAGAATTTATGTCAAGATTTGTAAGGAGTTCAGACCTAAACAAACAAACAAAAACCTCTGCTCAAACACTAAACCCTAAGGAAAAGCCTATAATAAATAGCTGATACAAGAGAAGGAAATTAACAAAGACTCCCAAACTTCAAGTGAAAGAGTGAGAGGCAAACTTTTAACCACTTTTGTCACAGACAATTAAAGAATTATCCATTCTTGGAATATAATCATAGTAATGCTTTTTTAAATGAAGAAGATGGGTTCTACATTTTTTTTTGTCAGAAACAATAACTAGAGGCAGAAAACCTAAAACCTCACTATGGAACATGAATTAGAGGTAATTATGGTATTAAAATTATTAAGCTCAAACTTAAGTAACATCAAATATTTCATCCAACTTAAAAACGTGGGTGTGTGCATGTGCGTGTGCATGCAAGCACACGCAAAAGTAAGGGAAGGGGAACCACCAAGACTGAAGCTTCTGAGAGCTGAAGGAAGGAACCAAAGTCCATTCAAGAAGGAAATAATTAGAAAAAAATAACAGCAAATATTTACGATATGCTATCCAGTTATATGAACTTATTTAAGGGAAGAAACTGTGTGGAAGAAATGACTACTGAGTGAAGCCCAGAGTTCCCTTACACATTATAATATCCATCATTCTTTATCTTAATGATTTGCTTTTATTACTCACCTACCTGTTGGGCTGTGGAAAAGTTATATTCTTCATATGTGCCCAATGCACTCCCCGGCTTTGTTATTTTGTGGGGGGGGGGGGTAGGAACGACATGTCACCTATGTTCTGTCCCCTTGTTATTATACTCAGATCCTTCTAAAAGAATGGAATCAGAATAACCATGAAGGCCATCTAAGCAAAACTGGTGTGAGACCTTCATTGCTCCAACCAACCCTCATAAAAATACTCGGCCTCAAGTTCCGCATCTATTCACTATGTCTCAAGTTCTCTTAACAAAGAAAAAGAAATACAAGTGAAAAATTCAAGGACCAGTTGAGAATACGCTGGTATATAATTAGCCAATCATCCAGTAAGAATAAAAACATCCTTCTATATGAGTCAGTCTTCAACTGCTACTACGCTGCATAACAATAACTCAATAAGCTACATGGCTTATAAAAAATATTTCTTTTGTTTCACTCTACTTTCTATAGTGGGACTGATGCTGATCTAATTTCATCATTAATTGGCAGTATTTAGCTTGGGCTGCCAGTTGATTTGAAGTCTCCACCTCATGATAAACCATCAGCTATATAGGACAGATGACGTTGAAGGAGGATGGTGGAAGCATAAGAGATAAAGCCAAAGAATGAAAGCACATTTATACTCCCTGCTCACATCACATCGATTCCCATTCCTTTAGCAAAAAACAACTCCCATGGCCATGTCCCGTGCTGATGGGCTGGAACAGTATTCCAGCCACTCTGGAGAGAAATACTACAATGTCCTATGGCAGAGGGCGTGGGTGTATGTAATACCATGACAGAGAAGCAGTGAAGAATTGGGACCCGTTACTCAAGGTACCACTCAAAACTTCCATGTTTTATTTTATTAGGTTTTTTTATTATGTTATGTTAGTCCCCATACAGTATATCATTAGTTTTTGATGTAGTGTTCCACGATTCATTGTTTGCATATAACAGCCAGGGCTCCAAACATCCATGTTTTAATAACAAGAAGAGAATGAAAAAGAATAAGAGGACAGCTCTATTTCTAAAGGTGGTTACCTTCAGACAGTGTGAAGCTGCAGATTTTGAAGAAATTGTTCACACACAGTACAGTTTAGCCTAAGCTAAACAAACAGACTTCCTGGGGACACATTCAAGTTGTGTATGTCCTAAAGACCTTCTTCAAGTTCCTCAGTACGGCAAGATTTTGGACATACCAAGGCTACGCCCTGCTTTACCCCTTCCTTAGCTAATTCCTACTCACCGGTCAGGTTTCCGTTGAAATGCTGCCTTTTCGGAAGTCTTTTTCCACCACTTCCTCACCATCTCAGCCTAAGTCAGAACATCATTACAATCCTCTGCAGACACTTTACCTTATTTGATGGTACTCATCTCAATTTTCAACTGTGTGACTTTGCTTCAATAACATCCTTCACTGTAAGCCATGAACCATGAACCATATGAGGGCAGGACCATGACTGCTTCCACCTCTGTAGCTAACACTTACCCTCAAAGAAAATGGCAATAAGTATTTGTTGACTCAATAAATGGAAAAATTTCCCCAAAGGACAATTTTATTAACAGTTCAGATTGCAATCACATATGCTAAGGCATATGTGAATTCTTCAGAGAGCCACGTATTGTCAAGTATGCTGACATAGCGATCCTTTAGCACTGCGTTGTTCAATATGGCCACTTTGCTTTGTTCTCTAACCAGCAGTGATGTGAGACTCTTTAAATTTAAGTTTAAAGTCATTTATTTTTATTAAAATTAAAATTCAAAGCCTCAGTTGCACTAAAGCTATATGAAAAAATACCCAGAATAGTACTGCTGGCTCATTTGGCATTCTATTTTTAATTTTTTGAGGAAACTCCATGCTGTTTTCCATAATAGGTATGCCATTCCCACTGGTTCCAACTTGTCTACATTCTCAATACTTGTCATATTTTATTTTTTAAATAGTCATCCTAAAAGATATGGGTTGATATCTCATTGTGGTTTGGGTTTGCATTTCCCTGATGATTAGTGATGTGTATCTTTTCACATACCTCATGGCCATGTGTATGTCTTCTTTGGAGAAATGTTGTATTCAAGTCCTTTGTCTATTGTTAAATTGGGTTATTAGGTTTTTTGCAATTGAATTCTAGGAGTTTCTTATATATTTTGGAAATAACCCCTATTTGATACATGGCTTGCAAATATTTTCTCCCATCACATAGACTGCCTTTCATCCTGAAAATTACGTCCTTTGTTATCAGAAGTTTCTCAGTTTAATGTAGTTCCAGTTACCTATTTTTGCCTTTGTAAACTGTAATTTTGATGTCATATACATTAAATCATTGACAACATTAGAACTCCCATGTTGATCCACTGCAGCACTACTCACAATTGCCAAAACATGGAAACAACCTAAATGTCAATCATCAGATGGAGGGATTTTTTTAAAGCATATCTACAGTGGAATATTATTTAGCCCTGAAAAAGGAAATTCTACAATATGTGACAACATGGATGAGTCTAGAGGATGGTATGCCAAGTGAAATAAGCCAGTGGCAGAAGGACACATACTACATGGTTCCACTTATGTAAGGCAACTAAAATAGTCTAACTCAAAAAAATGAAAGAATAGAATGGTGGTTTCCAGGGGCTGAGGGAAGGATGTAACAGAATGTAATGTCGCTAATCAACAGGCTCAAAGTTACAGTTATGGAAAATCAGTAAATTCTAGAGATCTGCTGTATAACACTGTACCTATAGATAACAATACTGTTTTGTACACTTAAAGATTTGTTGAGAGTAGATCTCATGTTAAACACAATAAACACATGTTATCACAATAAAATATTTTTTAAAACCACACAGGATTAGTGGAGACCATATTAAACAATACAGATAAGGAATATTTCCATCATCGCAAAAAGTTCCTTTTGACAGATATGCTTTGGAAGGAACATTCAAACCATAACCAAATTCCTAGCTATTAAAATACTCTAGAGTAGGGTGAAGCTTCCCAAAATGTCTGGTTTCTAAGGACAAGTTTATAAACTCTGAGATTCTGACTCAATATACCCAAAGTACACTTGCTTGGCATACAACTCCTTAAGAGGTATTTATAATTGAACCGGGTACCCTACATTTCTAAAACATTATTCTCCACTAATGTTTGCAAAAGGACATCGTGGTTTACTAAGTCAAATTCATTATTCGTCCTTGCTAAAATCAGCTCACCCAGGTTTGCAAACTCTGCCAGGTTATCTATGATTCTCTCTGTTCTTTTCTGCCCATCACATCCTGGTAACAACACAGACTTATGAACTACTCTTTGCATGTGTCTGTTTTCTTCCATGCATGCTGTGGCATAGATAGGTCAGAGTCTTGCAAGCTCTTGTCAGGTTCTTTGCATTTGATCTTGCATCTAGACACTCCCCTACTAATTCATTCAATGATCACTTGCCAGTTAGATATAACATTGTATCATGTTCTTGCTCAAGTAACTTTCAAAGATACTTGTTAGCCAGCATTCAAGACACTTGACATTCTATGCTCAATGGACCTTTCCAAAAATATTCTCTACCTTCTCTACCACTCCTACAGCTACAGCTAGATTCATCCACTCACCTCCTCCCAAGCACACCAAGGCCATTTCTGCCTTAGCACTTTTAGTCTCAGCAATTCACCGACTGCTCGTTTCTTTTCTTCTTCCATACTTCCTCAAATATCTCTAACTTCCTCTTGGATGGCTTCGTCTTCTCAACGACTTTCAAAACTGTTCTTGATTATATTGTTAGTTTGGCTCTGAACCAAACGCTGCTTGTGCCATCACTTATTTCCTCCATCATCATCATCAATTCCTAAATACCAGTATGTTGATACACTGTTTTCTCTCCTGCTATAAAATAAGCTCTTGAGAACATGGATTTTATATTACTTCTTTTATCTCCCACAGAAGTTAGGAGGGAGAGAGGGAGAGAGAGAGAGAGAAATGTGTATGTGTGTATGTGTATGTGTATATATTACATATATTTGATGAATTTATATATATATATGTATAAATGCATGTATATGTGTGTATATATACATAAATCCATGATGAATGAATGGATAATGTAATAAATCCTATTGCATTCAAGTAGGTTTGCCTTGACTTCTTAGCACATGTATTTTTAATTTTTCTGGCAAATATTCAGGATATCATTTAGGAAAATCATGCCTCATGCGAGAAACCACTTAACAATGGAGTTCAAAACTGCCATGCAAAGGCAGTTCTTTTAAAATGTTGTCCTGTTTGGTCTCTCTCTCTCTCTCTCTTTTTTTTTCCTGAGTAGTTTTTCACAGATCTACTGTTTTCTCCTCAACAAAATCTTAAAACCCAACTTCTATGGCCCTCAAACCTATTGTGCCAGAAATGTATTTCTTTTGGCAATCAGAGTTTGAGAAACAGTGAATAAAAGAATATAAGACTATATCACTATTCAACTACATATGTTTATACACACACACACACACACACACACAGAAATATTTAAGCCCTACATCCACATAATTCAAACAGGAGCGTTTAGACAGCTTAAAGATGGAGATGACAGGGGCGCCTGGGTGGCTCAGTGGGTTAAGCCGCTGCCTTCGGCTCAGGTCATGATCTCGGGGTCCTGGGATCGAGTCCTGCATCGGGCTCTCTGCTCAGCAGGGAGCCTGCTTCCCCCCCCCCCCCCCACTACCTGCCTCTCTATCTACTTGTGATCTCTCTCTGTCAAATAAATAAATAAAATCTTTAAAAAAAAGATGGAGATGACATCAAAATACATGAAGCCATTTGGGGCCACCCTGGAGCATAAGTGAATCCCTACATCACAGTATTGACATCGCTTTACTAAAGTTTCCATTCTTAAGTTCTTTAGAGAAAAGCACCACAGTCGATTCTCAATATTCATATTGAGAAGAAAAGAAGAAGTCTGGATCCCATAAAAACCTCTGACATCACATTGTGAAGACCTCAGTGACTTTAAAAGTTATCCAGAATGTTCCATACCTGCCATTACCCCTCCCTGCCCCCCCCCCCACTCCTCCCAGCAACTCACCCTGACTGGGAATAAGCTGATAAAATATCTGCCATCTCTCAAATGTCCCTTGCTTAGGAGAAAGTGGGAATGGTTAAACATTTAAATTCCAAGGAATAAAAGCAAATAGATATTTGAGATGTCAACCAAACAGTATTTGAACATAACAGGTTCAATCACCTGAGTAGCTTTTTTCTGTGGTCCTCTTTCCACCCTTCTTTATCTGGAATTTTAGTTTTGTCTTTTAAAAAATTAGTGACTAATTTTCTTAAGTCAATATAGTTTATGAACTTCCTTATTCACAGCTTTTTTTTTTTTTTTTAATACTTCTTCCTAGGGGCACCTGGGTAGCATAGTTGGTTAAGCATCTGCCTTTGGGTCAGGTCATGTTCCCAGGGTTCTGGGATCAAGCCCTGAGTCTGCCTCTGTGCTCAGCGGGAGTCTGCTTCTCCCTCTCTCCCTGCTCCTCCCCACTGCTCATGTTCTCTCTCGTGCATCCTCTCTCCCTCAAATAAATAAATAAAATATTTTTTTAAAAAATTTTTCTTTCTTTTCGGTGTTCCAGAAGTCATTGTTTATGCACCACACCCAGTGCTCCATGCAATATGTGCCCTCCTTAATACCCACCATCAGGCTCACCCAACCTCCCACTCCTCTCTCCTCCAAAGCCCTCAGTTTGTTTCTCAGAGTCCAATTCTCTCATGGTTCGTCTCCCCCTCCAATTTCCCCCAATTCACTTCTCCTCTCCATCTCCCCATGTCCTCCATGTTATTCCTTGTGCTCCACAAGTAAGTGAAACCATATGATAATTGACTCTCTCAGCTTGTCTTATTTCACTCAGCATAATCTCTTCCAGTCCCATCCATGTTGCTACAAAAGTTGGGTATTCATCCTTTCTGATGGAGGCATAATACTCCATTGTATACATGGACCGTATCTTCTTTATCCATTCGTCCGTTGAAGGGCATCTTAGTTCTTTCCACAGTTTGGCGACTGTGGCCATTGCTGCTATGAACACTGGGGTGCAGATGGCCCTTCTTTGTACTACTTCTTTATCTTTGGGGTAAATACGCAGTAGTGCAATTGCAGGGTCCTAGGATAGCTTTATATTGAATTTCTTAAGGAATCTCTACACTGTTTTCCAAAGTAGCTGCACCCATTTGTATCCCTAGACTGTTTTTTAATTGAAGGATTGTGATTGATAAACTCTCTTACCTTTTGCCTATCTGGAAATGGACTCATTTAATACCCTCTTTCAAGTAATAGTTTAGCTTGGTATAGGATTTGTATGTAGCAACCTCAATGAAGGAATGTGGTGGGTATACCCTTGGTTTATGCACATCTGGAAATGTGCTCACTTACTACCCACTTTTGAATGACAGTTTAGTTTGATATAGAATTCTAGCTTCTTTCTCTTTTCATTTTGATGATACTACTCCACGGTTTTTAAGCATCTATTTTTGAAGCTGAGGTGTCTGCTCTCTAATTGCCATCCATTATATGTAATCTTTTTTCTACTGGGTAACATTAACATTTTTCAATTTACCCTTGATGTTCTGCAACTTCACTTCAATTTGTCTTTCTGAGTTTATTTCGTTTAATCTGATCGGCCCTTGGTGTTTATTTTCAATCCAAAGACTCACGTCCTTCTGGCAGTAATAAAAGCATCAGCCATAATCCATTTCAGTATTTCCTTTCCACCACCACTCTCCTTACAAAAACTATATATATTAAGGGTATCTCAATCTATTTTCCATTACATTTCTCTTCCAAGATTTTATTCACTTTGTCAGTCTGTGTAGCATGATGAGTGACTTCCTCAGTAATATCATCTAATTCACAAATTCTACTTTTACTGTGAATAACCTGCTAGTGTTTTAATATTCAATGACTATACATTTCTTACATATCCAGGATTTCTATGAGATTTTTCTCCATATCCAGCTGCCTTGATATATAGCTGACTGGTTTTGTTTCATAATTTTTGTTACTTTCTTTATACATATTTATTATGAAGTCATTTTGTATTTTATCAGGAGTTAATTTGCGTCCTTATTTATCTTGTTGGCTTTCTCTCTTGATGTAGGCTATTCTCACGTGCTTTAGCATTTTAGTTTGCAGGTTTACTTTAAGGTTAAGGGAGGGGAGGGTAACTAGTCATCAAATCCCTGACCAGAACTGATAATGTTCCTGGAGCATAAGAATTTTAGTACTAAAACCAGAAAAACCCTGGGCAAATCTAGAAGAATTGGTGATCTTAGGGTGGATTTGCTTCTCTCTCTCTGGCTAATGGTTTCAGTTTTGCCTCCCTCCAATCCCCCCCATGATGTGTACATCCAGAACTAAGACTTTCTTTAGTATCTGAGGACTATTATCCTATAAAATAATATATCTTCTTAACCAGCAAGAGGCTTAAACCAGTACTGTTTGCAGAGATGTCTCTTTCCAGCAGCTTTACAAAAATGTGAGATGTAACTAAGCATTGATCCTGGCTCTTTTGATTTTTTGTTTGTTTGTTTGTTTTTGTGACAGAGGAACATTCTAATGTCACCTTCAGGTTGATATAAGGAGACAAATTCAATTCCCAAACCCAAATTGGTGCTACAACCATGTACTCTCAGAAGTTAAACTGTGGCCACCCCGGGGCACCTGGGTGGCTCAGTGGTTTAAGCCGCTGCCTTCGGCTCAGGTCATGATCTCAGGGTCCTGGGATCGAGCCCTGCATTGGGCTCTCTGCTCAGTGGGGAGCCTGTTTCTTCCTCTCTCTCTGTCTGCCTCTCTGCCTACTTGTGACCTCTCTCTCTGTCAAATAAATAAATAAAATATTTAAAAAAAATTGTGGCCACCCCCGCCTATCTTCAGACCAGGTATGCGGTGAGCCTACCCCTTAAATCTGTTTAGTCTGTTTCCCTCTGCTTCAGAGCGTGCCTACATCGTTTTAATTCATAAGTAATATTGTCTATTATATCTTTTTCTGGAACAGAGGATAGAGTTTAAAATACAATTTCACAAACCCATTTTGTCTAAAAGTCTCTATCATAAATGTGGAATATTTAAATACCATGCCAGTAGAAAGCCTCATAGAGTCCTTCAAACCCTGCATGGCCACCAATTCCTCTTAGCATTTCCTCTGTTCCTTCTAATATGCAATGGCCATTAATATGTATGTGGAATTTATTAACTCCTGGAAGCTTAGATATTCACCAACTTCAAGCCGTGCAAATGCACCTGAAATTTAGAATGTTTGGCAAGTAATGAAAACAGGTGTCTCGAAGTTTACAGAAGAAATTACAGACCTATTAGCCACAGCAAAGTTTATAATGCACCAGTTATAATAAACCAACGTTTATTCATCTTTATATCCTGAGCACTTAGCACAGTGCCTGTCAGACATTAGGCACTCAGCACATTTGGAGTGAAGTTGTTTGAATGATAAAGAGAGATTCTTGGGTCTTTACTCAAAGCCTAATTACTTTTACTTTATAAATATTTGTAAGATGTTTGGCAGCACATCACAAATAAAAGCGAGAGAGAAGCAGAATAAAAATTTAAAGGCAGACATGGGATTCAAATAGCCTAGCACAGACACTTAAATATTAATAGATCCCAAGAGCATCACTATATTATGACATGATATAAAAACTAAAATGTATAATGATTCTCTTGATTCAGAAAGAAAAGGTTAAATTACATAAGTATGTTTGGCTTAAAAAGACAGAGTAACAAAATGTAGATTTTTATAATGACTCCCATATACAATGGGTAATTTTTTTTTAAAGAGGTGTTTATGCTTGAAGGTATTAAACCCTAAACTGTTTGGAACACTCAGCTGCTATGAACAATGCCCTCCTTGAAAGTTGAAAACAGTTGAAATCAACTGCATGAAATCTGTTACCCACCATTACTCCAGAATGACCAGTTCCAGAAAAGCATTTTCTTCCCATTAATAAGAGTTTAACTCCTTCAAGCAAACCACAATTATAGCCTTGGTGGTTTGTGAGCTCTAAGTAACTCTTGGTCCCCTACACCTCTCTCTGAACTATGACTGTGCCTTAAGGATTACACAAATGGAGGGTTTTGCCTCTGCAGAAGTGTTTGGCTTCTTTCTTTCTTTCTTTCTTTCTTTCTTTCTTTCTCTCTTTCTGCTTCACTTTCCATCATGTAATTTCTTCTGAGTTGTTTGCCCATCTCATTGCAGCACCCCCTTCTGATTTTCAAGTGTCTTGCCTCATGGCTGCCACTATTTAACTCCTGTCCAATCTTTTTCCTATTCCTTACTGATTGCTCTGTAAGTCCTAATTAAGAGAGACACCCTATGTGACATAGTTAATATGGTGGCTGCCTTATGATAGATAGACTCTGAACTTGAGCTAGGGAATTATTACAATTCTCATACCATCATTTCATGGGTGGAGATACAGGATCTGGGACATCAGTAACAAGTCCATTTAGATAAAAAGTGACACGGTGAGAACATTCCAGGTCTGAATGATTCCAAGAACTCCAGACATCTTCGCCTCAACATAGCATTGCTTCTGTTCATCACCTAGTTCTACCTTCCTGGAAGTAACCAAGAGAGGGTTTACTTTGGGATGATGAGAAGAAACGCAAGCATGAACAGAGTGGGAGAAGAGACAGCAAGAAGGACTGACAGTTATAACCGTAGGTAAAGAAGCTTTGATTTTCAGACATGTGGAAGATACAGGAGGACTTGAATCACAAATACCCTTACCATTGTAGAGTTATATTAATTTCGGGTATACCACATATTGATCCAACAATTTTATACACTATAAAACCGCCTAAATTTGATTTTGTCTAGATGATTTGGTTTTTCATGTAAGATTTTTCTACCTTTTACACATCTCTAGAAGTTAGATTTTGTAGTCTGTGGGCCCAAAGACAGCCCCAAACTAAAGAAAAAATATTAGTGGACATGTTTTTTGTTTTGTTTTAATTATCAGTTCTATTTTCCATGTGGAGAAAATAGACATTCTAGGCACGTAAAATGGTGACATTGGTGGCTTTTGGCAGTCACCCATAGAACTGTTTCTAAGACTCCAAAAGCTATGTGGGTTCTTCTCTGAATTCTTAAAAACAAAACAAAACAAAAAAGGTGCTGTTCACAGTTTGGACTTCATACCTATGAAATAGGATTCTCAAGTTACCTTAGAGTCTTAAGTGTTTTATAAAATTTTCATCATGCTCATGTTAATAAATTGTTACTAAATATGAATGAAGTTCATTTGGGTAAATAAGGTTATTTAAGTATATTCTACCTATTAAAGTTCAAAAGGTCGTCCAAAGACCTCTTCAAATCAATTGGAAAAAAAAAAAAAAGTACAAAGGATGTGGGGAAGAATTCAGAAAAGAAGGAGAAATCCTAATGATCAATACAAATATGAAGAATTTTCAGCCTCTCCAGAAATTAGTGAAATAGTGACACAGAAATTAAGACAGTGATGAGATACTACTTTATACTCATCAAATTAACCAACTTAAAAAGTAAGAAAGTAACCATTGCTAACAACAACAACAAAAAGATAAATGTGGACGGGATATAAATTACTTCAATGACTTGGAAGAGTAATTTGACAGTAACTAGTACATTTAAAAATGCTCCTACCGTACAATCTATTGACCTAGATATCTACCTAAAAAAATTCTCAGAGGTATTCATAAAGAGTAAGTAAAGGGTGTTTGTTACAAAAGTGTTGTAATTATAAAAATTATGGAAGCAATTAATATATCACAGGCAAATAGGTTAAGTAATTGGGGACTTTTCAGAAATGGGATGCCATAGGGGCATCTGGGTGGCTCAGTGGGTTAAGCCTCTGCCTTTGGCTCAGGTCATGATCTCAGGGTCCTGGGATTAAGCCCCACATGGGGCTCTCCACTCAGCAGGGAACCTTCTTCCCGTCCCTGCCCCCCCCCCACCCCGGCCTGCCTCTCTGCCTACTTGTGATCTCTGTCTGTCAAATAAAATTTTTAAAAATCTTAAAAAAAAAAGAAATGGGATGCTGTATAACAATCAAAATGGATGAACAGATGTACATGTACCAACATGGACACATTTCAAAAAATTTTTAATGAATGAAGAATGCAAGTGGTAGACAATAGCATTTATGCAGATTTTAAACACATGAGATGATACTATAAATTGTGGAATCAGACACTTGTAGAAAAAGTAGGAGAGCATGGATGAGAGCAGAGAACAATTTCAGGAAGGAAAAAGAAGGAAGGTATAGGATGAGTTTGGTACTATGTCTAGAGTAGGTTAGTATTTAGAAACAAAAATATCTGAAACAAGAAAGAAATCTACAACAAATATGTCAAAACTTATCTGTGAAATCTGGGTGGCAAATACATGATGTGCATTAGATTATTTTCTGGAGGTCTGGAACATTTAATAACTTATCATAAAAATCTGGGCAATATAAACATGTTGTATATACCACATACTTAAAATTATAACATTTTTTTTAAAGATTTTATTTATTTATTTGACAGAGAGAGATCACAAGTAGGCAGAGAGGCAGGCAGAGAGAGTGAGAGGGAAGCAGGCTCCCCGCCGAGCAGAGAGCCCGATGCGGGACTCGATCCCAGGACCCAGAGATCATGACCCGAGCCGAAGGCAGCGGCCTAAACCACTAAGCAGGAAGATGTACAGAAAAAAATACATGAAAATAGTGTATACCAAATTGCTATCAGTGAGGTAAAACAATTAAGTTTTCTCCTCTTCCCTGTTGCCCAAATTTTATTTATTGTGCATATATGACATGTATCAATTTGACTGGAAATTTAACAAGGGGCACCTGGGTGGCTCAGTTGTTCAGCATCTGCTTTTGGTTCAGGTCATGATCCCAGGGTCCTTGGATTGAGCCCCTTATAGGGCTCCATGCTCTGCGGGAAGCCTGCTTCTCCCTCTCCCACTCCCCCTGCTTGTGTTCTCTCTCTCACTGTCTCTCTCTCCCCGTCAAATAAATAAATAAAATCTTTTAAAATTTTTAATTAGATTTTCTTATCTTTTAAAGGTGAAATTTTGTCTTTTCAAAGAGATAAAATAAATGACTCAGACTGTTTTTTGAGATGACACATTAGTAGTGAATGTCTTTAAATTTAGCATTGTAAATATTGAATTCAGTAGTAACAATAACTTAAATGAGTCAGTGTTTATTTGCAGTCAAGCCAACGCTTCTAAAATAGTTTTAGCTGCCATTTAAAAAAGAAATGCTACTGCAAGTTTTGGTCATCACAAATTCTTTTTTTAAGTCATCCTCCTTAGTTTGTCAATTTGTAAGTAATTCCCAACCTGAAGCTGTATCAGACTAAAAAAGGCTTCTTAATGACCGGTGGACAACTAAGAACATGCATTTTATAAATAAAGTTATATTAAAGGGCTCCCTTTTTTAAAGGCCAACAAGTATCCTGCTACATTTTTATAACGTTAGGAGTTAGCTCATTAAAAAAAAAAAAAAAGTGAATTAGCTCATTTTACCCTATATTATTAGAAAGGTAGAACTGACATGCAAGGAGATGAAGGGGTTAATGTCACACACTTTATGAGGGCCAGAGCCACCACACATCCTGGATGTTTGATCTTCTCATGGGACACCCTGTTTAAGCCACCAACTTGTTGGGAGTGACTTTTCATATCCCCGCAGAGTTCTAGATGCTAATGCTTCTCAAAAAGCATTTAACTATATCACATGTGAAAGCTTGGGGGAAAATAAGTTGCAGACTCTGGAGAAAAAGGGCTAATGAACATTTAAACTGAGATTCTGTCCTCCAAATCTCTCCTCAGAATTAGTACTTTCAAGTTATTTATTGTTATAGAGCAAAAAATAACTTCTCCAGGCCAAGAGGTACTCAGTCCCAGCGTTGCCCATCTTTCTAAATTCCCAGACATACACTTGTCCTTTTGTGAGATTGTGCCATCCTTCCTCCCTCTCTTTCTTCCTTCTTTCCATGCTATAGATCACAAATATTTCTTGATTCTCTACTATTGTTCAGGCACACAATAAGGACCAACCTAGTCCCTACCCTCACAGAGCATATCATATTGAACGCTGGTGCCCAGTATTGTAGCAACTAGCCACATGTGGCTATGTACTTTAAATTAACAAAAATTATGTAAAATTAAAATTACAGTCCCTTAGTCACACTAGCCTCATTTCCAGTACTCAAGAGACATAGGGTCGATATAGAGCATTTCCATCATTGTAAAAAGTTCTGTTAAGGGGCGCCTGGGTGTCTCAGTGGGTTAGGGCCTCTGCCTTAGGCTCAGGTCATGATCCCAGGGTTCTGGGATCGAGCCCCACATCGAGCCCTGCATCAGGCTCCCTGCTCGGCGGGGGGGGGGGGGGGGGGGGTAGACTGCTTCTCTCTCTCTCTCTGCCTGCCTCTCTGCCTACTTGTGATCTCTCTGTCAAATAAATAAATAAAATCTGTGAAAAAAAAAGTTCTGTTAAGAGAGTTGGTCTAGGAGAACAAGATAGGAAAATTAAGTGATCACAGTGCATGGTGTTAGAACCATGACAGGGAAGTTCCAGAAATGACAGGAGCACCAAAAGAGAGTTAAAGATAGTGAGGGGAATGCATCTAACTCCATCTATGTTAGGTATTCTGGCTGTCTCTATGGCTTTCTCCTTTTATTCTCATCCTTCCTCCTCCTTGTTATTCTGGCTGGTGGAAGCATGAAATGAAGTTCAATCCCAACAGACAAAATAAAATGCCACTTTCTCAATCCTGCCCAATCCATTTCTCAAGTCCTCTCAATGACTAAATCCGCCAGCTTAACACTTGCCCATTCAAAACAAATTACCTCCAACAAAGGTTCTAGAGGAAGCTTTTTGTCCTGTGCATGACCCCGTGGTCTCTGATGCCAAACGATCAGGTCAGGTCTGAAAAGGTAGAAGTTTATTGGGTTCTCAAGGGGTGCTTCCTTTGAGCTCCTGTAACAATACAACAATCTCTTCTGTCTGGCTACGCAGGCAATCAACTAATTATAAGATCTGTTTACTCGCTGCTTTTTAAATATTCTAATCATCCCCCAAATGTCCTCAGAGCCAAGAGTTAACTCAAACACAGGTGCAGAAGAGCTAACACAAAGGAAAAGAAATAATATACAAGATCAAGTGAGAAATCAGACCCTCTATGGTTTGCTTATGTAATGGCTGTTGTCATGTCCATAATGGACATACCAGAGACAAACATGTGACTATAGAAAATCCCTGCTAGTCAGATTGGGTTTGTGGAAGCCAACTGGATAGTAAAAAGTACATTCAAAGAATATTTTTTAAAGCAAGGTGAATTATAGTCATCTCTGGACAGGCCTCTCTGCCTACTTGTGGTCTCTCTGTCAAATAAATAGATAAAATCTTTAAAAAAAAAAAAAGCTATTTTTTAAAAAATCAATAATATTTATTTAAATGACAAATCAATTATTTACTTGTAAAAGCCTTCAAAAAATGTTTTCATATCAGGAAGATTCAGTGGCAGCATCCCACCTCAGAGCAATTTTATTCATACTATTCAACTATACAGCAAATCTTTCCCTTTCCCCCCAACTTAATTCTGGCTTGTTTCTAAAGGAACAAACTCAAATTATTTGGGTTGTTGGAAGAATTACTGTTAATATAAAGTTAGTGTTGCTCCAGATGATTATGACCTGGACATTCTCCTTCAGATCCATTGTGCCCCCTTTCCTACTGCCCTTGAAGCTGACCTCTATGAACTGCACCATCGGTGCATCAGCAGCTTTGCCCTCTGCTTTCCAGTGGGGTCTGACCAAAGAGAAGCACTGAACAAGCAGGAGATGTCTGGAGGGAGGGAGGCAGGGGGGCCGGGGAACAGAGTGGAATCATGGGATGTTCCCCCAGCTCCCTCACCAGACTGAGGTTGACAGCAGTGGTTCAAGGTAGTTTCACCGTCAGCATCTTTGACACAAGCATTTTTACTGCACACAGTTTGCTGCATAACTAATTAGCTAATTAGCTAATAAGGCAGTTCTTCCATAAAAGACTGAAATAAAGAACTGGATGACCGTCTGGCTTGATGATTTATTGGGGTCACCAACTAGCTGATGGTTTGGTTTCATTTCTCCATTGACGCAATACTCCCATTTTTATATTATACATATCTTAGCCCTCATCATGGTCTATAGAGTGGTGCAGAGCTTTGAAACCCCACTTCACACACAACTTTAGAATGTCTATCAAGAGACATGTGACACTATGCCAAGAACCAGCATACACAATGCAAAGATCAGGAACAAGGATGCATCCTAGTATCTGGAAACTGATATCTCTCCGAATGAAGGAAGAAATTTCAGCAAAAAAGAAAAAGTGCGATGCTGAACAAGGAGACAAATCAACAAGCAAAAAAAAAGTCTACTAATATCAATGACAAGACTTTCAAAACAAGTGCTTTTCAATCCACAGTATCAAATCAGCTATTCATGCAGAATGGCCCTGAATCTATACATATTTTTAAAGTATCCAAGTACTTTATATTTCACAAGTCTTTTTTGATTTTGTTTTTTTTTTTAATTTTTATGTTTCATTATGTTCTTCTTAATGAATGTCTGCCTTTTGGTTTTGGTTATTTCATCTTTTATAGCAAAACTGCCTTACAGCCAATAGGTTACACAGCGAAAAAGTTTGTGGCGAAAATGTTTGCAGTGCAAAAAGATGCTTAAATGCCGCGTGCAGGCAGTGGTTGCCTTCTTCTGAGAAAGGTCACGCCTTTGATTGGGTGGCCCCTCTCCCACAACACAGCTACAGCTATGGGCCCTTCCTCTTCTGGTAACTTCTCCTTCCCTTGCCCATTCAGATCTAGGGGTGGTAACTTCCCGATGTTAATACATCCTCTGTTGATTTTCCTCAACCTCCTGTAACTTTGTAAACAGTCTTATCATTAGATGCTGATGGAAACAAGCTTCACTAATAATGTCTTCCTCCAAGATCTGTCTGCTATGGGAGTGTAACTAAAGTGAGCAACCAGGCTTGGATGGGAGGAGAACCAACCTCAGGTGTCAGATTCCTTCAAGAAGCTCATAAGCTCAACCAAAACAGATGGTAACTACTCCCAGTGCCTAACAGACTTCCAAGAATGCAAAGATGATCTGTTGATCCATGCCTTACCTTGAGACGGTCAAGAATCAACTAAAAGAAACCAGGCACCAGTGATTTTATTTACTGTCCCTCTCCCTACTCATCTCTAGAGATGTTATTCTTCCAAGAAATCATTCTGGAGGTTTTGAGCAAATGAGTAATGGGACACTACAGCATCTCCAGAGCCCTCTCCTTCCACATGCCCCAGCCCAGAATGCAAGAGATCCTTTCCTTTTCCTGGAATCCTCTAAGCACGTGCCTAACTCAGGGCGGTGCACTTCTCTCATAAACATGAAGGACCCCATCACTTTCCTTTACTGCTTCATCAAAAACTGGCACAAGGAGGTGCTCCATTAATTAATCGATAAATGAACTGATGAATCAGTGAATGATGAGAATCATGTACGTTGCGTGTGGACCGGAGAAAAATTTTAACTACAATGGGTTATTCTTTCTATGTTTCCAAAGCTCTTCAACCTAATTAAGGAGGTGAAATAACTACTAAAAATAGTAATCACATGTTAACTTATTCTTACATGTTTAGATGAATCATCATTGTTATCCTCCAGCAGAATGGGTCATCAATGGCAAATTTTTCGACACAACGATTCAGAAATGTATAGAGGTGGACAGGTAGTGTCCTAGTTCTTGTCACGTGACCCTCGGCTTCTGAGGATACCACCTCCTGCATTTGTGGTTACACACCTATAGGTGGGAGCGGCTTCCTGACATTGTTAACCTCTGAGCTGTTTCAGCTTCCTGTCAGCGTTTTCAGTTCTTCCAACACCTTTGTAATTAGTTTCCATATTCAATTTCTCCATTGAACAATCAGGTATGAAAGTTTTTTCACTGGACGCTGACTGAAATTTTTCTTAGATTAGTGATTCTGTGACAACATTCATGGTACAGTAGTATAGACACTGAACCGGGAGTCAAAAACTATAAATTCCATTATGCTACTCAAAATTCCCCCCAGCCTCTTCCTTCTGCTCAATTTCAAAGCCATGTCTACCTATTTGTTACAGCAGATCCTGGTACCAAAATTTTTCTCAGTTTCCTATTGCTTCTGTAATAAATTACCACAAATTAGTGGCTGAAGCAAATGCATGCTTAATATCATGTAATTCTTCAGGATGGAAGTCTGAAATGGGTTTCAATGGGGTAAAATCTAGGTGTTAGCAGGGCTCCATTTCTTTCTGGAGGCTCTAAGATAGAATTCATTTTCCTGCTTTCTCCACCTTTTAGAGGTTTCCACCATCCTTGGTTCATGCCCCCATAAGTCCTTCCCAAATTGCATCTGCGACACTGACACCACTGTCATCTCTCCTTCTGACTTTAATTCTCTTCCTTCTTCTTTCACTTATAGAGACCCTTGTGATTATATTGGACACACTTAGATAATCTAGGATTATCTTCCCCAGTCAAGGTCCACAACTTAATCACCTTGCAAAAGTCAATTTTTCCATGTAAAGTAATAGCCCCTCACAGGGATTAAGATGTGGACATCTTTGGGGGAGGGGGCCATTATTCTAAAACATCCTTAACCTGGGATCGGCCCCTAATCAATTACACACATGAATCAGTACATAAATACTCCGGTTCCTTACTCCCAGAAGGGATAACCTTGAGGTGCACGTTTTACCCTGGCCTCAGAGTTGTCCAGACAGATTAAACCTCAGTTCAGTGCAATAGTGAATTGTTTAATCTATTGGTTGCTTCCTTTATTTTTTTGATTCCCCAACTGAGATTTCCTGGGACCACTGCCCAGATAAAGTACTTGCATAAGACCCTTGTCCCAGAGTCTTTTGAGAGAACCCAAACTAAGACATTATGTGCTTTGGACCTACTTTTCCTCTGTACCTCAGTTTCCTTGGGAAAAGGGGTATAGTATCATCTCCCCTAATCTTCTCCCAAGGAATATATATGAACAAGAAAGAAAGAACACTTGTGAAAATGTTTTGGAAAAATCTTCAAGGGTGTGCAGATATAGGATATCTTCATTTAAATCTAGCCAGCTTTTTTTTTCTTGATATAGGGAATTGGTAAACTTTGGTCTGTGCTTCTAGAGAACAGGGGTGTTTTGGCCACTGAGGACATTTGGAAATGTCAGAAGACATTTTTGATCGTCACAACTCTGGGGGGGTGGGGAGCTACTGGCCTTTGCTGGGTAGAAGTCAAGGTCAAGGATGCTACATATCCTACAATGTAGAGGACAACCTCTCATGAAGAAGAATCATTCAGTCTAAATGTCACTATTGCTACTGTTGGGAAACCTTGCTCTTAAGTAAGAAGATCAAATTAATTTATGTCATTATTAGGTGTGTAAGCAATAGAATTATTCTTCTACTTCCTCAAAGTTTATGAATGCTCACCTCATTCTTGAGATTTAATTTTACTCCAACCATTGGCAAGAGAAGCCATTATGTAAATAATCTAATGTGACTCTTTATAGACATATTTTTTGGTGGAATTTGGTTCATGTTTTTTGTCACAGAACCATATAAACCGCACTGCAGAAGAATCTTGAAGCCATTCTAAATACATCATCAAAGTCACTGTTGTATTGTAAATAGAGGACAATTCCCCACCAAACCAGGTTCTGCCTTACCAAACAGAATAGTGCAGACCTGAACCTGCCTAAAATATGCTCTTTCCCTTTGTCCCCAAACCATTTAATTCTAATAAAACACAAAAACATTAAAACTGAGACGTGAGTTACCAGAACACACCAGAGTGTGCTTACAGGTCTTGTTTTGCCTTGTTCTTTTTATACCCCATCTTCATCTTCCTTCTTCTCTTTTCTATATTCATTTTGCTTCTTCATCTTCCCCATTATCCTTCTCAGCCTCATCATCTTTTCTTCTTATCTGCCGTCTTCTCCTTGCCTTTCTTTTCCTTTCTGTCCCACCCCTTTCCAACGTTGCTCTTGTCCTCAGAACTAAAAATCTTCTGAGTTAACTAAGTGGCACTCGCAGGATTTAACTGCCTTTCCCAGCTACTCTGTAAACATAAACTTGAGCCATCTGGGCTTTTTAATGTTTCCTGTAAAGCCTGTCACTGCATCAGTCGCCTGTTTTAACTGACTGCACAAGAAGTCCTTGTAAGCTAATATTTCCCTAGGGCACTTCAGTCACTTATTTAATTGTTTTCTTCCTCACCAATGTCTTTCACTCAATAATAGACCAATTTTTTTCTTAAACAAGCCAAATTCCCTCCTAATTGTTCACATGCTCCTTTAAACTTAGTCATACCATGCCTTCACAATTTAGAATTATAGAAATCTTAACAAAAGAAGGATCTCCTATTTAAAGAAAATTGTCTAAAAATCAGAGGATGGAGTAACCTCTAGAAGGTTACCATCATGTCAAAGAACTCAGAAAATACTTACCAAAAAAGCACACCAGGTAAAGATTGAAGAGGACCTTGACTTTGATTTTCTTTGACATTCCTCTTGCTTTTACAGAGAACTATTATTTTTGTTTTATTTATTTATTTAGGAGTTCATCTTGAAATTATTTTAAATGTAGGTAAGAGGTCTAAGTAATTTATCTTTAGAAGTCAACATTTAAATGCTCCTGAGTTTGTAAGACTAATTTGAAAACAGTTAAAAAGTTTAGTGTCAAAATACCCCATAGCTGCAGTCATGGGCCAACTGAAATTATGTGTTTTGATCTACATGTAGAAATATAATTACAATAACAGGACACTTACAATTACAGTAACAGCAATGCTGATTTATTAAGTGTGTGCTCTATGTCAGGCATCATGCTATTCAGATGGTGTCTCTACCTGTCACAGTGTTTTCTTCTCCTCATCTCCTCCACCTTCCAATTTTTATCTTCCTTATCTCTTCCTACCTCCTCTTCCCTAGATTTATTGTACTTCTTTATTGCCTCTATCTTCTTCTTCATGACCAATAGTTCTCTGATATTGAAACCAAGGCTTTGGCACTTGGAGGAGTGAAAGAGCTTGTCTGGGATTCTGCAAATTGTAGGTGGAAGGGTTGCTTCCAACCCAGTTCTCTCTGATTCCAAAATCTGTAAGCTTTTTATAAGCATGCTTTTAAAGGATCACCCACTTCACTTTGCTCTCTTTACCTTTGCTAACTTCACTTAGCTGACTTCAGGAATTCATGTAATACACGGGATACACTTCCCTTCCTAACACACACACACACACACCCACAACTCTCCCTGCTTCAGTTGGTTTGCTTGGGATACTCCCAACTCTAGTTAAGGTATTTTAATTGCCCAAGACAGATCCATGCAGCCTGCAAAAACTGAGCCTAAATTTGATCCCAAATGTATATCTTCCATTGACAGAAGCCCTGGATAAGATGCTGGGTGTGAGATTCTCTATGAACTGCCACAAGGATTAATAACTAACACACTCTTTATCATATTATTTATCTTTATCATATATTATCATATCATATATTATCATATATTTATTCATATTATCTGAAACTCTCCACCCATATATCGTAATATATCTCTGTATCTCTAAAACCTAATGACCATAAAACTATAAAACATATCTTACTTTTGGTTAAAAAGTCTTCTCTATTTTGGGCATAGGTTTTTTCAAAAATAATCCCAGACAGAAACAGAAAAACTGGGGGAAAATGAACAGCAATGGAAATTGTAATGTGTGGTAAATATAACTAATATTAATTTTGTTAATGTTACCGATATTATGTGCAAAACAGTAATATCTTGTGGTATCATTTCATTGAAATGAATGAAACAAACTGGTGGCACATGTTGCATTCCCATCAGCAATGTAAGAGAGTTCCAGTCCTTCACAGTACCCATAAGAATTTGGTTTTGTCATTTTTGTTTTTTAATTTTAGCCAAAGAGTGTGAAGCAATATCTCACTGAGGTTTTAATTTATATTTTCTTAATGACCAATAACATTGAGTACCTTTTCATGTGCTTATTTCCATCCATGTATTTTCTGACATATGTCTGTTCAAAACATTTTTCCATTTTTAATTGAGTTGTTTGTTTTCTTATTGTTGAGTGGTGAAAGTACTTTATTTATTCTACGCACAAGATCTTTATGAGATACGTATTTTGCAAGAGAGATAAAAACGTATGTCTATACAAATGCCTCTACAGAAGGTTCATAGTGGTTTTATTCATAACACAAAAAACTTTAAATAATGTCCATCAGTCAGTGAATAGATAAACAGATTGTAATGGATCCACACAATGGAATACTCCTTAGTCATAAAAAGGAATGAACTACTGATACATACATAAATCTTAAAAGCATTACACCATGTAAAAGAAGTCACTCACAAAATGCTTTTAAAAAAAAAAAAAAAAAAGGCAGAGAGCCTGATGCGGGGCTCGATCCCAGAACCCTGAGATCATGACCTGAGCCGAAGGCAGAGGCTTTAACCCACTGAGCCACCCAGGTGCCCCACAAAATGCTTTATTTAACTGTATGATTCCATCTAGATGACACTCTGAAATACTTAAGATATTGAAAACAAACATTACATCATTGGTTGCCAAGGGCTGGGGTGAGACTGTTGATCATAAAGACACACAAGGGACTATTAAGGGTACTTGTGGTGATAGCAATATTCTATATCTTGATTGTGGTAGTAAATGATTGTCTTTGTCAAACACATAGAGATGTATATATAAAAAGGGTGAATTTTGTTTTGTTGACTGTTTCCTTTGCTGTGCAGAAGCTTTTGATCTTGAGGAAGTCCCAAAAGTTCATTTTCGCTTTTGTTTCCTTGGCCTTTGGAGACATATCTTGAAAGAAGTTGCTGTGGCTGATATCGAAGAGGTTACTGCCTATGTTCTCCTCTAGGATTCTGATAGATTCCTGTCTCACGTTGAGGTCTTTTATCCATTTCGAGTTTATCTTTGTGTACGGTGTAAGAGAATGGTCGAGTTTCATTCTTCTACATATCGCTGTCCAGTTTTCCCAGCACCATTTATTGAAGAGACTGTCTTTTTTCCATTGAATATTTTTTCCTGTTTTGTCGAAGATTATTTCACCATAGAGTTGAGGGTCCATATCTGGGCTCTCCACTCTGTTCCACTGGTCTATGTGTCTGTTTTTATGCCAGTACCACGCTGTCTTGGTGATCACAGCTTTGTAGTAAAGCTTGAAATCGGGTAACGTGATGCTGCCAGTTTTGTTTTTGTTTTTCAACATTTCCTTAGCAATTCGGGGTCTCTTCTGATTCCATACAAATTTTAGGATTATTTGCTCCAGCTCTTTGAAGAATACCGGTGGAATTTTGATCGGAATGGCATTAAAAGTATAGATTGCTCTAGGCAGTATAGACATTTTAACAATGTTTATTCTTCCAATCCAAGAGCATGGAACAGTCTTCCATCTTTTTGTGTCTTCTTCAATTTCTTTCATGAGTGTTCTGTAGTTCCTCGAGTACAGGTCCTTTACCTCTTTGGTTAGGTTTATTCCCAGGTATCTTATGGTTCTTGGTGCTATAGTAAATGGAATCGATTCTCTAATTTCCCTTTCTGTATTTTCATTGTTAGTGTATAAGAAAGCCACTGATTTCTGTACATTGACTTTGTATCCTGCCACGTTACTGAATTGCTGTATGAGTTCTAGTAGTTTGGGGGTGGAGTCTTTGGGGTTTTCCATATAAAGAATCATGTCATCTGCGAAGAGAGAGAGTTTGACTTCTTCCTTGCCAATTTGGATACCTTTTATTTCTCGTTGTTGTCTGATTGCCGTTGCTAGAACTTCTAATACTATGTTGAACAAGAGTGGTGAGGGTGGGCATCCTTGTCGTGTTCCTGATCTCAACGGGAAGGCTGCAAGGTTTTTCCCATTGAGGATGATATTTGCTGTGGGTCTTTCATAGATAGATTTTATGAAGTTCAGGAATGTTCCCTCCATCCCTATACTTTGAAGTGTTTTCATCAGGAACAGATGCTGGATTTTCTCAAATGCTTTTTCTGCATCAATTGAGAGGACCATGTGGTTCTTCTCTCTTCTCTTATTGATTTGTTCTATCACATTGATTGATTTGCGAATGTTGAACCAACCTTGCAACCCAGGAATGAATCCCACCTGGTCATGGTGGATAATCTTTTGAATGTGCTGCTGGATCCTGTTTGCTAGGATCTTGTTGAGAATCTTTGCATCCATATTCATCAGTGATATTGGTCTGAAATTCTCCTTTTTGGTAGGGTCTTTGCCTGGTTTGGGGATCAGGGTAATGCTGGCTTCATAAAAAGAGTCTGGAGGGGCACCTGGGTGGCTCAGTGGATTAAGCCGCTGCCTTCGGCTCAGGTCATGATCTCAGGGTCCTGGGATCGAGTCCTGCATTGGGCTCTCTGCTCCGCAGGGAGCCTGCTTCCTCCTCTCTCTCTGCCTGCCTCTCTGCCTACTTGTGATCTCTCTCTCTCTGTCAAATAAATAAATAAAATCTTTAAAAAAAAAAGAGTCTGGAAGTTTTCCTTCTGCTTCAATTTTTTGGAACAGCTTCAGGAGAATTGGTGTTATTTCTTCTTTGAAAGTTTGGTAGAATTCCCCAGGGAATCTGTCAGGTCCTGGGCTCTTGTTTTTTGGGAGGTTTCTGATCACTGCTTCAATCTCGTTACTAGATATCGGTCTATTCAGGTTGTCAATTTCTTCCTGGTTCAATTTTGGGAGTTTGTAGTTTTCCAGGAATGCATCCATTTCATCTAGGTTGCTTAGCTTATTGGCATATAACTGTTGGTAATAATTTCTGATGATTGTTTCTATTTCCTTGGTGTTAGTTGTGATCTCTCCCTTTTCGTTCATAATTTTATTAATTTGGGCTTTCTCTTTTCTTTTGGATTAGTGTGGACAATGGTTTATCGATCTTATTGATTCTTTCAAAAAACAATCTTCTAGTTTCATTGATACGTTCTACTGTATCTCTCAAAGGCAACCCACGGAATAGGAGAAGATATTTGCAAATGACAGTACAGACAAAAGGTTGATATCCAGGATCTATAAAGAACTTCTCAAACTCAACACACACAAAACAGATAATCATATCAAAAAATGGGCAGAAGATATGAACAGATACTTCTCCAACGAAGACATACAAAGGGCTATCAGACACATGAAAAAATGTTCATCATCACTAGCCATCAGGGAAATTCAAATTAAAACAACATTGAGATACCACCTGACACCAGTTAGAATGGACAAAATTAGCAAGACAGGAAACAACGTGTGTTGGAGAGGATGTGGAGAAAGGGGAAACCCTCTTACACTGTTGGTGGGAATGCAAGTTAGTGCAGCCACTTTGGAGAACAGTGTGGAGATTCCTGAAGAAATTAAGAATAGAGCTTCCCTATGACCCTGCAATTGCACTGCTGGGTATTTACCCCAAAGATACAGATGTAGTGAAAAGAAGGGCCATCTGTACCCCAATGTTTATTGCAGCAATGGCTACGGTCGCCAAACTGTGGAAAGAACCAAGATGCCCTTCAATGGATGAATGGATAAGGAAGATGTGGTCCATATACACAATGGAGTATTATGCCTCCACCAGAAAGTATGAATACCCAACTTTTGTAGCAACATGGATGGGACTGGAAGAGATTATGCTGAGCGAAATAAGTCAAGCAGAGAGAGTCAAGTATCATATGGTCTCACTTATTTGTGGAGCATAACAAAGAACATGGAGGACATGGGGAGATGGAGAGGAGAGGGAGTTGAGGGAAACTGGAAGGGGAGATGAACCATGAGAGACTATGGACTCTGAAAAACAACCAGAGGGTTTTGAAGGGGCAGGGGGTGGAAGGTTGATGAACCAGGTGGTGGGTAATAGGGAGGGCACGTACTGCATGGAGCACTGGGTGTGATGCCAAAACAATGAACACTGTTATGCTGTAAATAAACAAATTAAAAAAAAAAAAAAGGGTGAATTTTACTCATGTGAAGTATATTCCCAAAAATGTGACATAAAAAAGAAAAACATAAAATGTGGAAGTGATAAATGTTCTGGAAAGGGGTAGAACTATGAATTTATATGACATATATTTTGAATTAAGTTTATATTAAACACTGATAAATCATGGGTATATATTGCAAACTTCCAGATAACTACAATATATTGCTGAGAGAAATTAAATGCCCAAATAAAGGGAAGGACAGATCTTGTTCATAGATTGGAAGACTCAATATCATAAGATATAAATTCTCTCCAAATGATCTATAATCAGTACAATTCCAATCATAATTTGCAACAGGTTTTTCATGGTAATTGATACACTCATTCTCTAACAGAGAAAGAATACCCAAAGAAATCCTAAAGAAAAACAAAGCTGGAGGACTTTCCCAACTGGATATCATGTAGATCATAGACATGAATGTGTAAGGTAAAACAGTCTAGTTTCTGGAAGCTACTAGTGAGTATCTTATTCCCGTGGAATGGGCACAAAAAGCTCAAGTAGTAAGGTTAAATATTGGTAAACTGGAATTCATTTGAATTAAGAACCTGCAGCACCAAAAGATAACATTAAAACACAAAAAGGAAAGACATTGAGTGGAAGATATTTTTTTTTTAATTTATTTATTTATTTTTATTTTTTTTATTTACAGCATAACAGTGTTCATTGTTTTGGCATCACACCCAGTGCTCCATGCAGTACGTGCCCTCCCTATTACCCACCACCTGGTTCCTCAACCTCCCACCCCCACACCCCCCCCCCCGCCGCCCCTTCATAACCCTCTGGTTGTTTTTCAGAGTCCATAGTCTCTCATGGTTCATCTCCCCTTCCAGTTTCCCTCAACTCCCTCTCCTCTCCATCTCCCCATGTCCTCCATGTTATTTGTTATGCTCCACAAATAAGTGAGACCATATGATACTTGACTCTCTCTGCTTGACTTATTTCGCTCAGCATAATTGGAAGATATTTTTAATACATATACAAAAAAGGACTTTCAATAATACCTAAAGAACTCCTACCAATCAACAATATCATTTCTAAAATGGGCAATAGACTTGAATAGACATTTTATAAAAGAGAATATACAAATGACCGATAGTCATATAAAGATTTGCTAGGCATCACTGATCAAATAAGTACAAATTAAACCCACAGCAAGATGTTATTGAACAACCATTATCATAACTAAAATCACCCAATGTTGTAAGAGTATAGAACAGAAACCCTCACACACTGTAGGAAGAATTGTAAACCAGAATGATAACTTTGGAAAACTCTTTAGCTTATTTATTAAAGGTAAAATGTGCATATTCTATGATCCAAAAATTCTACTCCTCCACATAAAGGAGTACTATGTCTAACAAAAGATCTATTACAAGAATGTTAATAGCCTGAAATCAGAAACTACTCAGATATTTACCAGCAGTAGAATGGATAAATTGTCTCGTATTGATATAATGGACTAGTACACAGCAATGAAAAGTATGACCTACTGAAACATGTAACATCATGGATGAATTTCACAAACATGATAGGAAGTCAAGCACCAAATGGTATGTACAGTATAGTTCCATTTATATGAAGTTCAAAATGAAGAAAAACTAATCCATGTGGATGGATGTCAGAATAGTGGGATGGGGCACAAGGAAACAGGGACAAAGCAATGCTTCTTACACAGATAATGGATATTGTTTTCAGGGTAATGTCCACTTTGGGGAAATTTATGAGGACATACGCTTGGGATTTATAATCCTTTCTGTATGTATCTTATATTTCAATAATAATGAGTTTACCAGGAAGAGCTCATGAGGGGCTCAGTCAGTGAAGTGTTTGCCTTCAGCTCAGGTCATGATCTTAGCATCCTGGGATTGAGCCCCCACATGGGGCTCTCTGCTCAGTGGGAAGTCTGTTTCTCCTTCTCCCTCTGCCCACCGCTCCCCTTGCTTGTGCTTGCTCTCTCTAATAAATAATTAAAATCTCAAGAAAAATAAGTTTACCAGGAAAGGAACTACTATGGCTTTCTGGAAGATTAATTAAAGTGTGGAATGATCACTGGCCAAACCAGTTTCCTCTTGAAGGGACACAATTAGAGTTCCAAATAACACTTATCCAAGCAACATTTTGTTTTTTGTAAGGGAAATCCTTTTCCTACATTAAGTATTTTGTGTGGCAACCTCATAAACTGTCTGCTCACATGGTGAGGGACTTTAATTAGTATATATCACACAGTACTATTTCACAAAGGGATTACAACTCTTTAAGAGATGTTTATTTTATCAGAGACATCTCCCTTCCAAGTACTAACCAGGCCCGACCCTGCTTAGTATCAGAGACATCTCCACCAGTAGAATAATGGTTTGCTGATAGTTTCTGAAATTGACTTCACAGATTTTCAAACTTGTTTCTTTTCCTCTTTACCCTCATTTACTAAAGTCTCCTTGCCTTGTTTACTAGAATTCCCACCTAGGAGAGAAGTACAAGTGAAGAAAGAGTCACCCTTTCTGTAATTCAAGATCTTAATAGTTAGTACTTCCTTTCAGCTCTCAATCCATTTCTTAGAGATTACACAAATTCAAGGAATTGCAAAGTTTGTGTTCAGATATTAAATCACCTACAGTTTTCCTTTGGTGTGTGTCTAGAGGACCTTTCATGACATAACACTATTGAAAAGGCTAAAGGGTTGTCATTTTGAGATAGCAGGAGTCTCATATTATTGACTGGTTTCCTCCGTCTACCGGACCCAGTCGTCCTATAGCCAAGAAATTCATCCCAGCATATTCTGATGAGCAGATAAATCCACTGATCAAAAATCCTTAATTAGCATATAGTTCACTCCAAAGCTGAAGGGAGATCCAAGCTTCATAATGGAGTTTCCCGTTACTTCCAACTATACAGAACTTCCACCTCCTTTTTACTTTGTAAAAGCAAAACTGATAGTCTTCTTCTGCCTGTTGCACAGTAGTAGAATCATACAACCATAAACACACACACACACACACACACACACAACTTGTGGTAAGTGGGCTAATACACATAACATACCATTGCCTGGCATTTCTTGAAGTGTTTCAACCAGGAAAAATAAAAATACATAGATATTACTGGGTCAATCATAAAGAGACACAGAGAACTGAGAAAGCCAAGAAGAGATTCATTGCGCATTACCTTGGAATACTTTACGTATTGAATGAATCAAGGCCATCCTAAGAACATGAAACAATTAAGGCTCACTCAGTGACCATCTCTGAGGTGAGGGACTCTTACTCCAGCAAATGTTTACTAAGTGCATGCCACACATCCCGGGTGGATTGGGAAACCAATGTGGTACCAGAGTTCTTTGTAAATATGGCATGGAGAGTGGAATCTACTTGAATGGAAAATAAAAAATTCAGCATCTTCCAATACCCAAGTATAAACCTGGCAACAGATCAAACCTGGGCTCTGAAGCTTTATCTGCTGGATCTCTGATGTCTAATTTCTGGATTGTCATGGATTGTAGCTTCTTCCTGATGATTCCAAGACTACAGATAATCCCAAGTACAAGTCCCACCTTGTTAGCTGCAGGGGGTGCAGTCAGTTAACAGAACTCAATGATCAGGTAGATAAAACTTAGGCACATTGTCTTTGTACCACACCTCCTCTTTTATCCTTGGTGTGCATAAATTACTCTGGAGCTCCAAGGCGGGATTCTGTGCGAACAGGGAGTTCTCATGGCTATTGAGCTAGTTTTCCTTTTTGGCCACCTCTTAATCCAGGATTCCCTGTTATGGTTATTATAGGCATCAGAGGCATGAACTCCAACTCCAATTTTAGAGTGTTTCTTTACACCAAGCCACCAAGCACATATATATCTACATATCGCTGTGGGTGTACAAACTATGGGAAGAACCGACTGGAATATCAGTAAAGAAACAGAAGAAATAGGGGTGACTGGTTAGCTCAGTTAGTTAAGCCACTGCCTTCGGCTCAGGTCATGATCTCGGGGTCCTGGGATCGAGTCCCGCATCGGGCTCTCTGCTCAGCGGGGAGCCTGCTTCCCCCTCTCTCTCTGTCTGCCTCTCTGCCTACTTGTGATCTCTGTCTGTCAAATAAATAAATAAAAATCTTTAAAAATAATAAAAAAAGAAACAGAAGAAATAAAACAGCAAACAATGGTGTAAGAAGCTAAGAATCAGGACAGCTATTATTCTTGTTTTTCCATTTGTTTTATTTTAATTTTGCTAGCTGGTTTTTCTGTTTGTTAGCCGGTTTTTCTGTTTGTTAGCCATGCTTTTTGACTTTTGGATGTTTGGCTATGACTGAAGATTGACTTGTGTCTCACTTACTTCCAAAAATACCTTCTTACAGATCAGGAATGTGCATCTAACACTAAACAAATAGGCAATTCCTCCCCAAACCAGCTCCTGAGGCTGAGCCTCTAGATGTTCCAGGCAAATGACTCACCCAACTGGACCCAGGACAATACAAAAAGTGAACTCCACAGTGGTTCACACCTGTTTTCATGGCTCACAAGTCAGTTCTTAAATGGACTGTGGCAATCTCTAAAGAATCCAAATGCAGGGTCCCCTGGGTGTCTCAGTAGGTTAAGCCTCTGCCTTCGGCTCAGGTCATGATCTCAGGGTCCTGGGATCGAGCCCCGCATCAGGCTCTCTGCTCAGTGGGGAGCCTGCTTCCACCTCTCTCTCTCTCTGCCTGCCCCTCTGCCTGCTTGGGATCTCTGTCTGTCAAATAAATACAATCTTTTTTAAAAATCCATGCGCATACTTTATAAACAGAACTCACTAAAAAAAAAAAAAAAAAAAAATTTGGCCACGGAAGGACTTGTTGCGATCACTGAAGTCAGAAGCTCCTAATTTCATTGGGATCATGTCACCTTTGAAAATCCATGGAAAGCTATTGACTCTTCGGCCTCCAAACTACATGTACAATCTTACATAGAAATTTAAGGAATTTTTATATTATGAATGTCAACCACGAATCCACTCAAAGTCCATCGGCTCTCCCATTAAAACTCTGATTTAACCCACCAGAAATTGGAGGTCTATAATGACTAAGTAGCTTCCCTAAGGGGACAGAGTAATGGGAGCAGAACCAGAGCTAGAACATAGTGTCCTGGGTCCATCTACTACTGACACTATTGCTCCAGAATAAGGAAAAATCTAAATGGAAAAACAAAAAACAAAAAACACAGTTATTCTGGGACGGGTTGGACTTGCATGAAACATGTATTAGTTAGGAAGTTGTGGGGGGAAATGGTCTTGAATATAAATGAAAGAGAGTCAGATTTACCATTTGGGATCTAAGTTAATTGCCTTTCTTTTTCTTTTCTGGACCAGCTTTAAAACTAGGTGATCAGGTGATTGGAAACAAATTCCTAAGAATAGGCATTACATTAGTGTTTTCCTTCCACTGTCTCCAAGGTGACACATAGGAGAAGGGAGTCCCAAATTCTGAGGCCACCACTATTTATTCCCAAGTATGTCACATAAACAAATATAAACAGACTCTTTTATTTATCTGATCATTTCAGGCAGTTAGATCACTCGCCATGCATTCCTTGCAACCTTAAGCATCATTATCTTTCTATTTCTAACAAGATTTTAGAGATGCTAACTCCCAGAATTGCTGGAAATGTCGGACATCCATACACCATAGTGAAGCAGCAACCGCTAGTTCTCACGGAGCTGCCCTTCGATGGGATCTATGAGACACCCTGTCCTGCGTGCTCCCTCCTCCCTCTATTCATACAGAAACTGGCCATGTTCACAAGAGCAGCCTAGCAATGATACCACACTGTTTAAAGTGGTTCTGAAACTGCGTGGCTCTAAGCAAGTCATTTACCCTTCCTAAAACTTGGTGTCCTAATGAGTGAAGTGGTAGTAATAATCACATTGGCTTATAATGTTGCTGAAGATAAAAGGTGATCAAAGCATGTAAAACAATTAGCCCAGTGCTTGGAACACAGTAAGGCCAGGTCCACATTAGTTATTCTCAAGTGAAGGCACAGACCCAGGGAGAGGAGGGGACAGAGCAGGAGGGATAACCAAAGCCTGGAATTGAAGACATTGTAAAGCCCTTTGGCTTGACCTTGATTAAAAATAGAGAAACAACTCAAGCCCCTGGAACCTTAGTTACTTTCAAATGAATACATGAAAAGAGTCTTAATCAAAAACAGTTATCAAAAGGACCTCCTTAAGAAGATTCCACTATAAGGTGCAGCCCTACAGTAGATACAAGGCAAGAATCCAGTGTATTGATTCCCTGGGATAATGATTTTCTTGTCTTCTGTGGGAGGGGATTCCTCCCAGGGTTCAGCCTGTGGACCCAGAGCACTACTGAAGCTCAGTTCTTTGTCAGCTTCCAGCTTCTGAGAAGGAAGAGATTCAAGTCCGTGACTGAAGGGTCCATGGGTTATAAGCAGACAGCGAAAGGGCTTTCACTGAAGACATTTTGGTCTTCTTTCATAATAGTTGTTTTTGGTTTTAATATACTTTATTTCTAATTCGTGAAGAGGACATCTGACTTTCTAATTAGAGTTTAGGTTTTTTTGTTTTGTTGTGGGTTTTTTTGTTTTTGTTTGTTTGGTTTTTTGTTTTTTTGTTTTTTGTTTTTTTACCTATACCGGAGACTCAATTAGCACCTATCGTCCTACTATTTTTTAAAAAATAAAACAAGAACTATAATTCTTCTGTGTGTCCTTCTGCTGCTTACCTTCGTGCTGCAGGAAATCTCTGGTGGATGAGCTTTAATATCTAAAACGTGGCTGGCTCCCTAGAGACATCTGGAAGCAGAATCCACTTCTGGCTTCTCAGTACTCCAGTGGTGTTCTGGACGATGAAGCAAAATCTCTGCAGATTGGGCCACAAAGTTCCACTCCAAAAATAAACAAGAGCGTCTTGCTTCCTACCTTGAGGTCGAGGCTCCAATTGCTTCAAACAACCTGTTTACATAACAGCCCAGAGTGTGGCCTGAACTGTGATCCTATCCCTGATAGGAACCTCAGCATGTTCTGTCCTAAGCTGTTTGGGTTCAAGTACAGGACAAGGCCCAGAATGGGAAAGCTCTCTGGGCCCCCGCAACCACAGCAAAGAATTTGGGCCTTTTTTTTCCGGGAGCTGCCACCTTGCAATCCCCATCTAGCAGCCCCCGACTGCCCAGCGCTGCTAGAGAAAAGCACGTACCACATCAAAAAGTGGAAGGCAATTCTCATATTCCTAACCTAGTAAATAACTCTCATCAGTCGTCGTGCAACCTTCCTTCTACTTCTTAGCTTACAAAGATACTTTAAGATGTTCTCACCCTAAAAAAAGTGACTAAATTCTAAAACTTTAAACCTTTGCCTAAATTCTGCAGACCCCACAACTTAGTCTTACATGTTCTTATTTCCTTCTCTACCTCTTAAAAAAGTAGTCATCTCACTGCACAGTCACAGACTTCAAACTTTATGAAACTGTCAACACTCAACTGTTCTTGACCTACACAATCTTTCATGTGGTTCAACCTAATACCCCCAATCTGTTAACAGTGTTTGCTATGGAAGGAGTGATGGAAGAATGGAGGGATCCTGGCTGATCTTCTACTTTGTACTCTATTATACTTTCCAAATTCCTTCAACCAGCTTATGTTAGTTTCAAAAATCATAATTTTTAAAAAAATCTGACCAAAATCCCCCTCTCCATTAAGAGGGCACATTGATTCCCCTTGACATCTGTTCTTTGAACTTGCCCCTCTTGCTTCTCTCACTGAAGACAGTAAAGTCCCCCATGGACCAAACTCAGGCAATACGCTAGATGAACCTACTGTCACATTTGACATTTTCGACTTTCTACGCTCTCTCCTGCATATGGCCCTCATTTTCCTGGGTCTCCAGACTTGTGTCCACCTCAGTCTTCTTCAGTTTTGGGACACATATTTATTGAGTATTACCACGTGCCAGGCATTCCCTAGAAGCCAGAAAAATTATAGTGAACACAATTTTTACCTCTGTCTACCCCTAAAAAGTTGGTGTTCTCCAAGGTTTTGTCCACACCCTCTTATTCTGCATCCTGTCCCTGAACTATCCCTTTACTTGTGTGGTTTCATTCTCTTCCTTGGCCCTTATGCTGATGATTCAAAAAGACCCTGCTTCTCCCTACCATACTTCTTCAGCTGAATATTCCAAAGACACTGGAAATTCAATGTATCCTGAACCAAATTCAGTAGCCACTTGTTCTTCTTCCAGCATTCCCTAATTTGGTCCTTGCCTCCCTATTCATCCGGTCAGGCTTTCTAGTCCTCCTTTAATCCTCCTCCCTTCTTTGACTAGGTCCCTCCAAAAGCAGAACCTGGGACCACAAAATGAGTACAAAGCGTCTATTTGGAAGGTAAACCTAGGAAGCAGGAGTGAGAGATCAGGGAGCATGAGGCAAGGAAGGAGAGAGAGCCAGTAAAGAGAGTGTTATTGAGTGGGTTCTTGCTGTGGGGCTTTCTGAGGAACCAGGTGGAATGAGCTTGCAGATTTTCTCAATGAAAAATGCATGGCTCTAGCATTTTTACAAACTCTTATTCCCAGAAATTAAGGGCGGCTGGGAGTAGGACACAAGTTGGGTGTTCCCTCTGCTTCCAGAGGGCACAGAAATCACCTAACATCGCCGCAGCTGAAATCAGAAGTGAAGCAAAGAGATACTGTAAGAGGCATGCATACCTCTGCCCCCCACCCTTTGTCCCCATATCCAGTTTCCAACTCCTTATTCAGCCTGTTAAATGTTGTCCAATTTGTCTCTTTCTCTCTGTCACCACTTCGTTCAGGCTCTCACATCTTGTCAATACAATGACAACCAATCTGGCTGCTATCTTTACCTTCACCCTCACCTCCATACTGCTGCCAAAGGTATCGATCTAAAAACATTTCTGATCATGCAGATTCCTTGTGCAAAAATTCAAGATAATGCCCCCCAATTACCCACCTATCATGTACCTATATGAATGGAACCCAGATGCCTTCTGATGGCATAACTGGCCCTTCACATTCTGCGTTCAGAATTCTTATTTCCTGTTCCCCTTCAATTCAGCTACCCTATCCCCACCACCACAATATTAACTTCTCATTCTCAAATGCGTCAGGCCTCATAATTTGAGCATTCTACTTCATAATACTTAGAAGGCACTGTGCTTTATGAAATGCTTCAAGTTCAAATGGCATAAATTTGGAAATGTTGACATCTATTTTAAGACTTAATGGAATACAGCTAATTTTTTTTTCTAGAGCTCAATTATTTTTAAATGTCCTTCAGTGAAACCCATTATTACCTTTATCTACTAGATAAATAAGCATTTAGTTACTTGGCCTTATGCATTTGTTTCCAAAGGTTACAAAATTTGACTAAGTAATGAAGACTAGAAATGCAGAAATAGATGAAAGGTGGTAACAGACATCACAAGGCTAAATAAATCACAGCCTAAATCCCTACAGAAAGTGATCCTAGAAAGCAATGAGTCCATTTGTCCCTGCTGAACCTTAAGAGGCATAGCACTTGGTGACACAGAAGTCTGCATTTAGATGTAGGTCCAAACATAGGAGGTATGGGTTATTTGTTTACAGAGACTGGGACAATTCCCATGTACCTGACCCATCCCTCATTCAAGGCAGCTAAAGGAGCTGTCTTCCTTCTATATCCCCTAGAGGAACAAAGTGTATTGTTCTGGATAAACAGCAGCCTGAGAGGAGCTGGGCTTGAGTCTACATGCTGAGCTGTGTGCCATTTAGCCTCCTTCCTCCACTCTGCCTACAGAAAACCAGTAGCCAAGTATTTATACCAATAACACTACTTCCGGTCTCAGCACAGAAGACTGAAATTCTTATCTGGAGAAGCTACTCCCTTGAAAAATACTTTACATAGAGATACTTGGGGATACCCTCATGGAAAATCTAGCTGACCTTGAGAATTTCACTAGCCAACAAAGCTGCGTCCACTCTTTGCCTACAAACAAAGCTACCGATCAGCTCCTCAGAGTTTCATTTAAATATGACTAGGCATTCTAGGGTCACCAGAAATGGCGAAAATCTAATATGAAAGAGGGATTCTAAAGAAAGAAAGGAAGAAAGAAAGAAAGAAGGATTCTAAAAAAATAAACTGAAAACAAAACAAAACAACCAAAACAGTACAGGATATAAAAGAAAGCTATCCAAAAACGCCATACTTAATAACTTCAGAAGGATGGGAAAATAACTGTATCTCTGAAAGAATGGGATGTTATAAAAAAGAAATGATCAGAAAACAAAAGAGGTATCTTAATTTTTAATGATAATTGACGAAATACAATAAAAATATTAAAACAAGGAAATCTCCCAAGAAACAATTTTTTAAAAGTCAAAGATATGAGAAATGAGAGAATATATAAGGAAATAAGATCCATCTAGACCTAAAAGCTTCAGAGAGAAAAGTATGGCCCACAGACCAGAAGTGTTGGCATTTCTTGGGAACTTGCCAGAAACACAGACTCAAAGGACCCATCCCAGATCTAGGAAGTCAGAATCTGTATTTTTTAAAAGCAGTTATTTATTTATTTGACAGAGATCACAAGTAGGCAGAAAAGCAAACAGAGAAAGAGGAGGAAGCAGGCTCCCTGCTGAGCAGAGAGCTCGATGCAGGACTCGATCCCAGGACCCTGAGATCATGATCTAAGCCAAAGGCAGAGGCTTAACCCACTGAGCCACCCAGGCACCCCAGAATCTGTATTTTTATAAAATCCATGAAAGTCTAAGAAACTTATAAAGGAGAGCAATATATTATAGTTAGGATACTTTGGGTTTCAAGTACGAAAAACCCATCTCAAAACAGCATTAAAAACAAGGACAATTTTTATTTAAGAGAGAGACAGGTTGTGCTCCGGTTTCTCCCTGTTGTTAGGGTCCCAGATTCTCTTAACCTGATTCTGTTACCCACAGCTCTATCCTGATACCGTGTCTGGTTCCTCTGGCGCCATAAATTTGCTACAGGCAGCAACTAAAACATAGGCTTTCTTTGTTCATAGCAAGCCACAAGGCGAGCTGGTCTTATCTCTCCCAGAATACTGTGGAAGCTTCTCTTCATTTATTATTATCCCAAACTAGCCTAGGCTGCTCATCCTTGAAACACTGACTTCCACAAAGGGTAAGTTGACTATGATTGGTTAAGACTGACTTTACGGGGTGAAATATATGTTGTGAATGAATCTCAATATCCACTACATTCAATTTCAAACCAATAGAGTTCCAGAAAGAAAGACCAAAGAAAAAAGAGATTATATCAAATACAAGAAAACTTCCTAGAACTTGAAAATATGTACCTATAGGCAAAAAGGGATCATTGTGTAGCCAGCAAAATAAATGGTCAAAGACTTACTTAAAGAACTCTCATGAATTTTCAGAAAACCATAGATAATGAGAATGTCCTAAAAGCTTCAGAGAGAAAAATACAGATCTCATTCATGGGAATAGGAGTCAGAACAGCACTGCATTTCTCAACAGTTCAATATGTTTTAGAATACAGTGGAGGGATGCCTTCAAAATTCAAAGGAAAAAATCATAACCCAATAACATCATTATTTATTTATTTTTAAGATTTTATTTTATTTATTTGGCAGAGAGGCAGGCAGAGAGAGAGGGAAGCAGGCTCTCTGCTCAGCAGAGAGCCCGATACGGGGCTCAATCCCAGGACCTGGGATCAAGACCTGAGCTGAAGGCAGAGGCTTTAACCCACTGAGCCACCCATGCATCCCAACATCATGATTTATTTAAATGCTATGATTAACATACTTGAGGAAGTATTCCCTGGGTTTAATCACAGGGGTAATTATTACTCTATTATTCTATATCCAGCCCAACTATCAATCAAGAATCAGATAAAGCCACTTCCAAGGATTCAAAGAATTCATAGTATTATCTCTCCACACAAATTTTTAAGGAAAATAATAGGTGTTCTTCACAAAAATGAAAAAATAAATCAAGAAAGAAAGGAAATCATTGCTGAACAGTTATCATTGTTGAGGCATTTGGAAGAATAGCTATAACTAAACAAATGAAAAGGAGGAAGAGAAATCATTAATTCCATGGAAAAAGTTTCATATGGAAGGAAGTATTTAATGTACAGGACCGTGATTACACCTAACAACATGGTATTTTCTGCTTGAAAGTTGCAAAGAGAGTAGATCTTAAAAATTCTTCCACCACATACATACATACACACACAAAATGATAACTATGTGATGAAGGTGTGAACTAACATTATTGTGGCAATCATTTCATAGTACACACAACTATCAAATCATCACTTTGTACACCTGAAACTTATACTATATGTCAATTATATCTCAGGAGAGCTGGAGAAAAAAAAGAAAAATATATATATTTAACATCATTATTGTCCATTGAAAAGACAGGAACTATAAACTGTATACATTTACTAACTAGTTCAGCAGTAAAAAATGTTAACACACTAAATATTGATTTAACAACTTTAATACCAATTGTTATATTACTATACTAAGAGTATCTTGGCTGTATAATGGAGGTGATGGGGTTGAAGAGAAAAATGCTGAGCCTCTGAAACGGTAGTCAATAGAAGCAGCTTAAAATTAAAAGACCCCGAAATAGCAGCAAAAGCATGTAATCTTGGAATATGGCATTAGAAATCATCAACAAAATGAAAAGGCAAATTATAGAGTGAGAGAATATATTTTCAAATCAGGGGAACCTGGGTGGGTAGGCATCTGCTTTTGGCTAAGGTCATGATCTTTAGGTCCTGGGATCAAGCCCCAGATCAGTCTCCCAGCCCAGCAAGGAGTCTGCTTCTCCCTCTCCCTCCTCTCTCTCTCTCTCTCTCTCTGTCTCTCTCTTTCTTTCAAATGAATAAATAAAATCTTAAAAAAAAAAAAGAAAATATTTGCAAATCATATGCTGATAAGAGGGTAATATTGTTAATAGTATATATAAATTATATATAAAGAATTCCTACAATCAAGAACCAAAAAAAAAAAAAAAAAAAGATTAAAAATGGGCAGAAGAACTACTGAATGGACATTTTTCCAAAGAAGACATACAAATGGCCATGGAAAAGTACTCAACATCACTAAGCGTAAGGGAAATGCAAATCAAAACCCCAGTAAGATATCACCTCACACCTGTTAGGATAACTAAAACAAAAAAGACAAGAGGATAATAAGTGCTATTGAAAATATGGAGCAAAGAGAACATTTTGCACTGTTGGTTGGAATGTAAACTGGCAGAGCCAGGATGGAAAACAGTATGAAGTTTTCTCAAAAAAATAAAAATAAAACTATCATATGATCCAGCAATTCTACTTTTGGGTATATAATCAAAGGAAAAGAAATCACTATCTCAAAGAGATATCTGCCCCTCCATGTTCATTACAGAATTATTTACCATAGCTAAGACACGGAAACAATGTAAGGGTCCATCAATGATCAATATATAAAGAAGTTGTGATGTAGATTAACAGATACACATATCTTCTTTATATATATTAAATATATACACCATGCACACACAATGGAATATTATTTAACTATTAAAAAGAAGGAAATCTTGCCATTTGTGATAACATGAATCGACCTTGAAGGCATTACATCAAGTAAAATAAGACAGAGAAAGACAATTACTATACAATCTCACTTATATGGGGAAATATAAAAACAAAAAACAAACAAACAAAAAAACTAACTCATACAAACAGAGAACAGACTGATAGTTGCCAAAAGTAGGGATGGGGGAGGTGGAAATTGGGTGAACATGGTCAAAAATACAAATTTCCAGTCATAAGATAAATAAGTTCTGGGGATCTAATGCACAGCCTGGTGACTACAGTTAACAATACTGTACTGTATATTTGAAAGTTGCTATGAGAGTAATTCTGGAAAGTTCTTATCACACACACAAAAAAGGTCAACAGGTGAGGTGATGAATGCTAACTGAACTTAATATAGTAATCACACACACACACACATATAAACTCATTATATCACATGCCTTAAACTAATACGATGTTATATGTCAATTATATCTCAATAAAACTAGAAAAATATAAATACATACACAGCATTAAATAGCAAACAAAATAGTATAAAAGAGTAGAAAAATGCTTTCTATGTAGACTAGGTCTAAAAGTAAAGGTAGACCTCATAGTTTTCAAAATCAGACTTTCAGAATTCAAATATTATTTTACTAATAGCATAATTTGTACTTAGATCATAGTATAATATTTTGATCTATTTAGATCCAGATGATGCATAGGATTTTACTACTGCTAAAAAAAATAACAAGTCTAAAGTCAGCAAAAAAAAAATAACTTCCTACTTAGTCACTAAAAAAGTATTCAGCTTCTAGAACCTATTTAGATTATCTTTCAGCAATCAGCACAATAAGTTACTACCTTAGGTGGTGCCAGAAGACAGAAATGTGCTCTATTTTGTGTTATTCATATGGATTTAGGTTAAGAAGAAAGACTAGAAGAGAAATACTAAATTAATTTATTCGCCAATATTTATTTTGAACTCTGAGGGTGCACCACCAAATACAGTGCAAGATCCCTGCTTCCAAGGAACTCATATTTAATTTCAGAACTCACATTCAATTTCAAATTCGGTTATATATCAAATAAAGATTACTAAAATACACAATACTATACGTAAATCTCAGAAATATTATGTTGCACAGAAAACACCAGAAATAAAAGCACACACTGAAAGATTCCATTTATACTGAGTTCAGAACTATGCAAAACTAATCTTTGGTGAAAGAAGTCAGGATTTAAATTACTCTTGGAAAGAAAGGCATTAGCGGGCATGATACATGTTTCTTTCTCTCTTCTAGGCTATCAAGCAGATGAAAACATCTATACTTGACAATACGACAGTAATTAACAAGACCAGAACACACCACAGGCAAGAATAGCTTCATCCCTGACGAAGTTGAAATGACATCATACACGCATCCATGTGACTTGGGCTTTCTCAGAGTATGGTGGCCTCAGGGCATCAGGGCTCCCAGAAACTGTTACCAACAACCAATACTGATGTTTTACAGCCTTTTGTGATCATGCCTTAGAAGTAACGTATCATTACTTCTGCTCTCCTCTTTTGGTCAAAGAAGTCACAAGCCTACCCAGATACAAGGGAAAGGGAAATAGATTATACCCCTTAATATGTCAAATGTCAAAGAACTTGCACACTTAACACCACTGCATGGAGGGAAATGTGGACCACATTTGGGACGTAGAGCTCAGTCCCATAAACTACCTTATTTCCCTGCCCCCATGTCTAAGATTATGGAGTACTGAGGGTTGGTGATTCTCTTACTTCTGCCACTAAGACTCGTTGTCTGTGCAGCAGAAAAATTAAGGAAAAGGCAGAAGAGATTTTGTAATAAGTGGCACTGTTATTTATCTAATGGGAGTGGTTTTAATGGTAGGGAAAAGGACATGAATCTCCAAAAAGGTATTTCCCCATTCAGGTGAGATTTGAAGTGTTCTTCCTAAAGATTAAATTCTCACATTGAGGCTTCCAGCTGCCCCTCACCTCTTTGCCAAGGGGGGTGGTGGTCAAACCTTCTTACTTTAGTATGAATTAAGGATTAACTGAGCCATACAAAACTATGATAAAAGGCCAAGGAGACAGAGCCTCCTGCCTACAGTGGGGTCCAGAAACAGAGAACCAGAAATGATAGTTCTAAGGAAAGACATAAAGCAATAAAGGATGATATAACCATAAGTTTCAACCGTGTTGCTTCATGCCATTTCCAGTGGCTTGTCATAGCCTAAATTTCCCCTGAGAATAATATAATGTGAAGAGCTTTTTGTATTGGGCTTTTTTTGAATAATGAAAGGTGGGTTAAAGACATATAATTTAATGCTAAACCGTGACTCAAAAAATACTTTTCTCCCCAAAGATGGAATTCAGGGGGAAAACTGGCTTTAAAATAAAATTTTCTTTTCTGGGTTGCTTCTTCAGAAAGAGCTAGAAGCATGAGTCTAGGTAGAAAGAGAAGGGCCAAGGGAGGTCAGAAATACTGCTGTCCTAAGCCACTGACCAAGTACAGAAAAGAATTCCATAAACATTGAGTTGCATTCTTTTTTCCAAGGTTGTCAAATTTCTTGACACTGAGACAATATCACCATCTTATGGCCACATGCCTACGGTCTGGCACCAAATGAACTGATGGGAATGTAACGGGAAAAGAAAGAAAGGTAACAAGAAAAGTTTCCTCTTTTTCTCTTCCTATCTACCTCCCCTTACATCAACAAAACAAAACAAAACAAAAAGGAGAGGGGAATGGCACAGAAAGAAAAACACAAAACACTTTACAGACAGCGTTGGCTTTTGGAGGTTTTCAAGCCCAAGAAGCAAACCAGTGAAAACACTGTATTCTTACACTGCTTTAAAATTCCTGAGTCTCGGGTGCCTGGGTGGCTCAGTGGGTTAAGCCGCTGCCTTTGCCTCAGGTCATGATCTCAAGGTCTTGGGGTCAAGCCCTGCATTGGGAATCTCTGCTCAGTGGGAAGCCTGCTTCTCCCTCTTCCTGCCTCTCTGCCTACTTCTGATCTCTGTATGTCAAGTAAATAAATGAAATCTTTAAAAAAAATTTTTTTTTTTTTAGTTTAAAAAAAATTCCTGAGGCTTAAGGCCAGTTTGCAGACTGGCTTAGTAGGACCTGGGAATCTTCCTCCCAGAGCTGGTTCGTATAAAGCCTTTCAGTGGAAACAGCTGCTCCCATCTAGTGCTCATTCAGAATCAAATACCTGAATGTCTTAAATGAGGTGCTCCCAATCGCCACTGGGTGCTTGACAATCTCAAAATCCATGAGCTGAATTCCCTGTGAATTGATGTCAACCAGAGATCTTGCATGTGATGCCCCGCCCCCACCCACAGAACTATGCAAGGAAGGGACCCGTGGAAAATGTAGCTACAGCCCAGCTAACTCAAAACAATACAAACTTACCCAACTTGATTGGTTTTCTAGCACCTACTGTCACCCACCAAGCTGGCTTCACTTGACTGTCTTTTCTGCTATATGACAGGCAAGGGAGAGAGGAGGAGGGCAGAGCAAGTAAGGAGACAGAGAAGCAAGAAAGAGGAGGCAAGGTGCACTATCTAGAGTGATCAAAACAAGAAGAGGAAGAGCCTCTTGGTTTCTTGTCACACGAAGCGGTGATGGTAACACAGTTAGCTAACTGCCCAGGCTTGGAACAAACTTCAGTGCACTGGAACATCTTAAATAGAAGGCTGCTGAGACACCGACTGACCTTCACCCTCTCATCTGCAGCAAAGCCTATTCAACTAAGGTCATCCAGTGGGAAAGTGAGGGTCTGGAGGTCCTCATCCCGACTTAGCAAGCGTATCTACCGAGACTGAAGTCCTAGTAATGCCATCCAAAACCACATGCCAGGTGACTATATGATAAACATTTTATCCGGAGCTTAGGGAGGAATTCCAAAATCATTAAACTAAAAGACAAAAGCTTTCTCTAAATTTTGAGTATTTGATCTCATTTCGAAGTATAGTCCCCATCTGCTTCCTCCCGTTGAGTAAGTACGCCCCTCCAATAATGCATTCCATAGTTCAAGGCTTCCTGGATTCCCTGGGGGATCTGAGCCAGTTCCCCCAGGAAGCCCAAAAGATAATGGAGGAAAAGCAGAAAGCATCAATGATTGTACTTAGGCTGTGCACACCAACCAGTTGGTCCTCATTAGCCTGGGTCCAATTACTCCCAGGACATGGGTCACAGCTTATTTTCATATGTTCATGACACTGTGACTCATGCTCTCATTGAGCTTTCAGGCAGGAAATCTCTATTGGTGGTAAATTACAACCAAGTGTCCTTTACTTTATTACCTCATGACAGAAATAGGCAGAAGAAGAGCACTGTTGTTCACATTTACTGGGTATGGTGGAAAAATGGAATCAAAGAAATGTGAAGGGAAATACACATGGAGTTCTCTCCTCCCAAAGTAATATGGCTTCCCATAAGAACCAGTAAAATCTGCACACAGTGTGAGATTGAGCCCTCCAGGTATGTATAATTACGTGGAGAGAGTGTCAGAGGGTAAGACAGGATATAGAAATGTGTGACAAACGGGTTTGAGAATGTCCAAAACTCTCAAGAAAATGGGTGGGCTGAGAGTAATTTCAGTGATGCAGGTCTGAGGCACCATTGTAACAAAATCAGGAGAGACTAGCAATTACCTTGACTCTTGGGGGCAAGTTTGGAGAAAGGCAACAGAACTACTAAGTTAGTCTTAGGTCGCTGGAAAAAAGCCCAAAACATGGAAGGCCCGGAGGAGAGAAGACATTGACTTTGTTCATACAGAACTGTTGTTTCCTATAATGAATGAAAACAGTAGTTCTCAAAGTGTGACCCTAGACCAGCAGCACTCAGCACCATCTGGGCATTTACCGGAAATGGAGGGGGGGGGATGGAGAAAATAAGTGATGGGGATTAAGGAGGGCACTTGTCATGATGAGCTCTGGGTGTTGTATGGAGTGTCATTGAATCACTATATTGTACACCTGAAACTAATGAAACTCATGTAGCTATGTTAACTATACTGGAATTACAATAAATTTTTAAAAAAGAAATGCAAATTCTTACACACACACGAGAAATTCTAGGGAAGATGAAACCCAGATCAAGGCAATTTGAATACACAGTAAAGTCTGAACCACTGGTTTAGGGTGTGGATTTACCTTGGCTCAGAAGCACTGCTAGGATAAAATGACTTTTGGTTCTGTTCCATGGTCTCCTAACACCCAGTAGATAATTTGGCTTCCCAGGTAACTAGCTTGCTTTCAGGAAACAAGTGCCTAGCTGGGCTGACTAAGGTATTCCAATCCTCTTGGCTGTGTTTCCCAAGCTAAATTAACACATCAGCATTCTGATTTTTATAAGTCAGTCACCTGTAGGGTGTTTTTGACCTGAGCCAGCACCCCAGTGCTAAGGAGCCCCATCAACAACACCACCCACTGATGCCCAAGCTCTGTCAAGATGGAGAACGGGAAGCTCTTTTGAAGCTGAATTCCTGTGTATCAAACAGAAAAATGTAGGTCAGCTCTAATGGTACTGGTGTGAAGAGTGAGGACCCTCTGTATCTCCCCTTCACAGCTTCTGGAAAGTCTCCAACTCCAGAGGCACTGCTAGAAAACCAAGTATCAGAAAAAGGAACACCTCTTGGGGGAGGTTTCCCAGACCAAATGGGACTTGGGTCGGGGCTGGAAGGATGAGGAGGATACAGATAAGCTGAGAGGAGCAGTGGGCACTTGAATAGGGGAAGCTGTAGCGGGGGGAAGGTCTCAGAGCAAATGGGGGGTACACCTGTTCTGAATGGAAGGCAACCACTGGAACATGACCCGAAATAGAGTTGCAGAAATAGTGAGACCATGTTTCAGAGGATCTTCAACTCTACATGGAAGAGTTCAGATTTGATTCCATAGGAGGATTCGGGACAAATGTGTTTGTGGACAGGTGAACCAGCAGGCAGGTCTCAGCACTTAGTAATCCCTGAAGAGTTCTAAGGACACCATGATGTTGGTTAGCTCAGAAATCTCACCAAGAGATTGCAGAAAGTTCTTGGGAATCTTGAACCCTGAGTATTCCACTAAAGTTCATTCAATACTTACATTAGTAACCCCATCATGGTCTCCAGTTAACACAAACCACTGAAAGAGCATTAATTTTCTTTGTAAAAATCCAAAGAGGGAAATTAGGGAACTTTGGAGGAGCTTCGACTAGCCTCAGAGCATTGCCTGCTGCACAGGGAGAAGGGTGAGAAAACCTGGAGAAGACCTGGTTTTCAGTCCCTCTTCCAGCAGTTACTGAACGTCTCTGTTTCTTCATCGATAAAATGGAGACAACAAATTAATACAAAGATTTTGTGAAGATTAAATGAGAAAAGGAACATAAAACATCTTGCACAGTGTTTGGGTATGGAGTTCGGGCGTAATAAATGTTATCAGAATCTAACTATGAACATTCTGGAGGCAAAGTACGACCTATGTCATTTCTGAAATTTTCAAAAATTCTGCAAAGAGAAAAAACGATCAGCATCCATTACCTAAATTCACATTACAGCATGACTATTTTATCAACCCTATCCACAGATACTGAAGAAAAATGGGGGAGCCTGATCAACACTCCAAGTATTATTATTTTATGGGTATTTTCACCCATAAACCCAAAAGAACGACAGAATCGACACGAGAGTAGGGGCGACTTCTATCTGAGCCGGGGGAATCCACAATGAACAAACACGGTCTGGTGCCAGATCCATACAAGGCCCAATCACAAAGAAGCATGTTCCTTGCCATCAGGTTCTAATGGCAGTTACCTGTGAATATCTCTCTGAGATGGCTTGCTTTGTACTGTCAAGATGAGCTCTTGAAAAAGGGAGGTAATTTGAATGCACCCATCACCCCCAAGTAAGTAAAATCCAAAACAGATGGGAGAGCTCCAGTCCACAGACACCAGTCAGCAGACCGTGGCTTGGCCAGGCGCTTCCACTTTTCTTCTGAAAATATCTCCTGGAATGCCAACAGAACTGAGCAGTCCTCCTGAAGCCTCCAAAGCCACACTGACCTAAGTCATGGCCGGGGAGAGGCAAACACATAACAAAATCCAGTAGAAGTGGGGCTGAAGGCAGCCTAATGAGATAGGAGAAATGAAATGGTATGGAAATACAAGAGGCAGCCACTGTTTGGGGCACATTTAAAGAACTCGAACACCATTCATCAGAGGCTAGAGACTAGCATGGCTGCGGAAGTCCCAGCAAACACTACTATTTGGCGCATCAGAGTCTTTCATGGAGCACTTTGGTTGCTCGGTTGGTTAAGCGTCTGCCTTTGGCTCAGGTTGTGACCCCAGGGTCCTGGAATGGAGCCCAGAGTTGGGCTTCCTGCTCAGCAGAGTCTCTCTCTCTCTCTCTCTGCCCACCCCCCCTTGTGTGTGCGTGTCGGAGCACTTGGGCTCTCTCTCTAATGAATGACTAAAATCATTTTCAAAAAGTCTGTCTCCTCCGTATTACTTTTACTGTATCTACTCCTTTTTTAAAAATTTGTTTAAATGGCCAAAATATCAAAAACATTGCAAAAAATCAAAAAATTACTTTTTAGGTACTGAAATTTTAACTTATGTGTTTTCCCTTCTTTTTTTTTTTTTTGTTTTTTTCCCCTTCTCTTTAAACATTATTTTAGTGAAGCATTAGTTGACACACAATGTTGCATTAGTTTTAGGTGTACACCATGGTGATTTGACAACTGCATGTTATCACTATACTCACTACAAGCTATTGCCACCCCACAAGGTTGTTACCATACCACTGACTGTATTTTCTATGCTGTAATAAGTCATCCCCATGACTTATTCCTTCCGTAACTGGAAGCCTGTACCTCCCACTGCCCTTCACCCATTTTACCCATTTCCCCACACCCTCACCCCCAGTAACCATTAGCTTGTTCTCTGTATTTATGGGTCTGTTTCTGCTTTTTCTTGTTTATTCCTTTTTTAAAATTTTTTAGATTTCATATGTAAATAAAATCGAAAAGTATTTGTCTTTCTCTGTTTGACAGATTTTGCTTAACATAATACCTTCTAGTTTACACCCATGTTGTTAACAAATGGCAAGATCTCATCTTTTTATGGCTGAGTAATATTCCATTGTGTATGTATGTATATAAATATTTTTATACATATTTACATATCTCACATCTTCTTTATCTATTCATCCATCAATGGACACTTGGGCTGCTTCCATGTGGCTATTGTAAATAATGCCACAACAAACATAGGAGTGCACGGATGTTTTCGAAATAGTGTTTTTGTTTTCTTTGGGCCCAATAGTGGAATTACAGGACCATGTGCTATTTCTTTTCTAATTTTTTGAGGAACCTCCATACTGTACATATTTCCTTCCTTCTCCTTTTCTGCACTCTTCAAATTTCTACGTATTACTTTTATAATGAACAAAAACATTATTTTTTAAGGATTTTATTTATTTGAGAGAGAGATACAGCACAGAGGAAGAGTGAGAGGGAGAGGCAGACACCCCATTGAGCAGGGAACCCAATGCAGGGCTCAATTCCAGGACCCTGAAATCATGACCCGAGCTGAAGGCAGTCACTTGACCGACAGAGCCACCCAGGTACCCCCAAAAAACATTATTTTTAAAAACACCAATCTTAGTGTCAGTGATATTCTTCCCCTTTGTTTTAGTAAGATTTCTTTTTCACTTTCCCTCCGGTGACTCTGGGCCAGTATTGTTTCCCCATGTGGAATGTCCACTTCCTTCTCTGTAGCTAGATTCTCCCAGCTGTCAATGCCCAGTGAAGTTCCACACTCAACAGGAGGCCTTTGCTGACTATTCACCCCAGAGTGTTGTTGCCCATATCTGAATTCACTACCATATTTCTCAAAATATGTTCCACGGCACGTTAATTCTCTAGTTTAATTTTTCAGTTTAATTCTCCAGAAGCATTCTGTAAACAAATCAGTTTGAGAAATGCTCCCTGTTATATCCACCCTTTAGAAAGTCACTGTCCACAGCTGTCCATTAAAGGCTCTGAAAAGTTCTGCAGCAAGGCAACCTTTTCTGCTTTTCACTACTCTGTTTCTTTTCCACACACACATACACAATACTCATTACTGTTTGGGAGTTACTCCACAAAACTGTCTTTGGAAAATGTTTTTCCACAGCAATGCACTTGAAACTCATCTCTCTAAAAAATATCTACATTAACAAACACATTCTCCAGAAATTTGAAAAGTGATCTTCGATTTATGGAAAAATCTAGCATGATAAATAGGACAGTAGAGCAAAATAAAATCTGAAGAAAATTATAAATTCTTATAGCTATCTCTGTGAAAACACCAAGAACTCTGGCTGATATTGTTATGTAAAGACAGACTTTCAAAGGATAATCACGTAATTGCATGCTACCTTATGTTGTAAAAGATACTGGTAATTATGTTCTCATGGATAGATGAGAAGAAACCATTTTCTTCCCATCTCTACATTTCTACATGGACTGATAAGATGGGAACTTCTGGTTTAGGGAGGTATTGGAGAATTGGGTGTTCCTCCCGTCCTCTTAACTGCTCTCCCCCTGCCCCAATTCTTCTCCCAGAGGAAATGGAGTAACCCAACTTGTCAATGAGATTAAACCACTTTTGAACCTTTCTGAGATCTTCCTTCTGGGAGCAGTCAACTTGCAGTACCTCTGTTTCCTGGTAGAGAGTGAGCTCACTGAGATGCGGCCTGTGCCTGCTGCTGTGTGAAGGGCCTGGGTTTACTGGGTAAGAAGGTGAGTAAATTAGGAAGCCAGATTGTGGCTACATGTATAGCATGCTCCCCAGTGCCTACTGACCAGCAGTAGGACTGGTATATGTTACCCTAAACTTATTCTGCATCTATTCCTCAACTAGTTCAGAATCCCAAGGGGAATGGGTAGAATTTAGAATCTGCAAAACAGATCCCAACAAATCTGCAAGCACAGACCAGCTGTATCTCTCTCTTCTCTACAGCATATATCCCAGTGCCTTCCATCAGAGGGTGTCCAATAAATATTTATTTAGCCAGTGAGTAAGTAGCAGGAAATTAGCATTTCTAATTAATGCCCACACCTCATCACATCTTCCAAATGGTACGAATATGTGTTTCTCAGTGACCCCAAAATATCATGGACAATAGTACAATTCTAGGCATTTTTGGACATGAAAATCAGAAAGAGGTTCACAGTGAGAGGTAAGGGAATTTTCAATTTTCTATGGGTTATTTTTATGCTCTTTCTTTACCTGTTGGGTTTCTAAATAAGCCATAGATCTGCTAATGACCGACAAATATGACATCAAATCGGTTAGAGGATTTGAACCTCTTTGCCTGCCATAAATTCTTAGACCCCTCATGTAATCCCCTCCAATAGTCCAAACACTTCATGAGCAGATGGTCCAGGACCAGTTGAGACTTAAAGATACTAAAATAAATGTTTTTTCCCCCCTAAACTATATAAACCACTGGACCACCATGGTGCCAGAAATCCCCACCTCTGGGGCACTGAACTAGGTTAAAGTAACATTGTTACATCCACGTAAATTACAGATAAATTAGCCAGAATTTCTCTGGGGACTGACTCTGAAAGAACAGAATATAATGGATTTAGGGAAGGTTTCCAGGGTGTAGACCCCGTCAGCACTAGATACAGCGCATGCTAGAGACCATGGGCTCTGGAGGCAGACCACCTGACTTCAAATTCCAGCTCTGCCACTGACTACCTCAGTGACACTGAGCAAGCCACTAACCTCTCTGTCCTTTATCTACCCATCTGTAAAACGGGGCTTGGTGAGAACGAAGTGAACAGAACCAAACATGCAAGTGCTACTTGTTAGTAGAGAGGAAGGTATGCCACACATGAGCCACTTTCAGGAAGAGCCAGTCAGGGTAGCATCCTAAGACAGTGACAGCCTGGAGAGGGGGCAGATGGCTTCTGGGGAATTCACCAGGAGAAAGGAAAACATGGAAGCAGAGACTTCTGCTATCTTTGGGTCACTCAAAGCTGTTGAAGCTTTTATAGTTTGTTATCAAAAAATAGAGGAAAAGTGGGTTCTCACTGTGAATGCAACTTTATTTCAGCTTATTTGTGACAGCTAAGAATTTGGATAAATTGTGCACTGCATCCAAAGAGATTTGATTCTTAAGTAATCATATGAAAATGCTTTTATAATCAGTTCCTCTCGACAAGGATTAGAGCACCTAATGAACATGTACATAGTTTTCTAGTTCATCTTTACAAGACACAAGATATATCCTGTGTCAGTAACAAGCAGATCATGAAAGAAGTCAAAGAAGGGGAATGATTTGGAAATATAAAAAAAGAACACGGTAATGAGAAGAAAGAGTAAGAGAAATATCTAAGAGAAGAAATAAAATTGTTTTACAAGGGTTGAAAACACACATACACAAATAGTGTCTATTTCCTAGAGGCATGATAGGCTTTCTTGCAAAGAATACATTCAACTCTCAAACAGCACTAGTAACGGAATATTGTCACAATGTTGCATGAGCCAAAAGGAAATTTCAGTGCCAAGCACCGCACCCGGTATCCAAAAGTTACTTGAAAAAAAAAAAAAAATCTTTGTTCAAAATGGTTGTAAATAATTCACATGTGTGTTTGTGTGTGAAATGTTAAATAAGATTCAGCTCACAATGATTAGACAGAATATTGTAAAATCCTGGACTTCCAAGAGACACAACAGCTGGCCGTGGGAGTGCGATCCAGCCTCTGCTTCCAACAAAATAAAAAGAAGATTCCAAAGACAAAAATGGATACTTGGATTTATTTGTTCCAGAGGTAGAAAAGACTTGTAGAAATTCTTACTCATAGTACCTTAGTTTGGCTTTGCCTGAAAGTACACCCTGAGACAAAGACTTGGATTCAGTTAGTGTATTTGGGAGGTGCCCCCAGGAAGTGGGAGTGAGGGGTGGGGAGAATGAGACAGGAAGGAGCCAGCAACGCCCACAGAAGAAGTATTATCAACGCTGCTATAGTCTGTCAGTGGAAGGGATTCCACTAGGTCCTCCTCAGAAGCATTCAGAATGCATCCCAGAATTGTCCATCTAAGAGATAAACACTGGGGCCACTAATCTGCCTGCCCCCTTCCCCACTGGCTAAGATTTGACCCCAAGCCCAGCAATCCTACACGCTGGGGCTTCACTTGGAATTTCTAAGTGTGGGAGGGCCTGGCATAGAGATCAGTAACAAACCAGGAGGAGCTGGGAGGGGATGTGGATTGGCTGGAGGAACTGTTCCTCACTACAACTGCAGCTAAAATTCAAAGTGGCCTGAAAGGATGGGAGGAAGGCACCACGCGTGGTCTCCTGTGATATCTTTCCTGTAAAAATTTATTAGCAGTGCAGTGATTCCACAGGTAACGATCAAAGGTCATTGGATCTTTGATATCAAATCAAAAGCAAAAATGAATCCTCTCTGCAAGTGCCCCCCTTCCTCCTTACCAGTCTCTTCCCTCCTTCAATATGCTACTCACCATCCACATTTTCTAAGAAGCTTCCTCCACTTACATTCACCCATAATAACCCCTCCACTTTATCATCTTCACTTCTGATGTCTATAGGTCATAGTTTCATTAAATAACGTGAGTTGTTATTACCTGGCTTGAATTTAGGGAGGCCAAATATATCCTCTACAATAATGACCTGGAACAGAAGCTTGAGATAGCAGTGTCAGCCAGCATAGGCAATTTTAGCACAATTTCCTTACACTCATCAATTAAGGCAGCATTAGCTGCTGTAACCAACAGGTACCAATCATATAATGGCTCAGACGTGACAGAAGTTGATTCCTTGCTCACTTTCAGTGCAAACGGGTGTCCGTGACAGGCAGGTAGTGTATAATTCCAAGGCAAGCTGAGTTCTAACCAATCAGGGACCCAGGTTCTTTCTACTGTGTTGCTTTGTCATCTTCACCATGTGACTTCCAAGGTCACTGGGCTCTTCTGTGTCAAGCAGGTAGAAGGCAAAAGAATCCAAGAGGGTCAAGGGAAAGAGGTATTTATGGACCTGGAGTTTAGTCACATGACCACACCAGCCTACAGAGAAGACTAAGAAATGTAGAGAAAATGGTTTTGCTCAACCATGGGTTGCATCTCCACGACAAACAGTAGAAAGCAGTTTTTGTCAGAATTCCGTATACTTTTTGTGTGTGTGTGTGCTCTCAGTTTTGTTTAATTTGAATGCAACTCTTTGAGACAGGAATTAAGCCTCTCCCGATTTCTCCAGAGCAAAAGATTACATGGACCTTGTTAAAAATCCATTAAAATAAATAAATAAATAACAGTCAAAATAATTTTCACACCATGCGCTGGTCTACATGTGTCTGTCCCACTGGACTGTGACCTCTATGACAGGTACTACAATATTTTCATTTTTGAAAAATCTAACTTAGGGGCACCTGAGTGGCTCAGTCAGTTAAGTATCTACCTTTGGCTCAGGTCATGATTTCAGGGTCCTGGGATTTAGTCCCGCATCAGGCTCCCTGCTCAGCGGAGAGTCTGCTTCTCCCCCTCATCCCTGCTTGTGCCCTCGCTCTCTCTCTCTCTCAAATAAATAAAATCTTTTTTTAAAAAAGGAAAGAAAATATAACTGAGCGTGAAGTAACACTTATTAAAGGTTTATGAATAAATGAATGAAAGCATTTTGTCACTCTTCAGAGTTATTTGCACAGGTTATTGCCCGTACGTTTTAAGTGTTGTTTACTTATTCTGCATAAGCAATTGTTATGTAGGTATTGCTATTTAGAAGTAAGAGGGTAACAGAAGGTAAGACCACATTCTGGGTTTCTCTGCCCAGCCTCAAAATATGGATGTCCCTTAGGATGCCAAGTTAGGCCATCTTTTTGTCTCTGTTTGTATGGGCTCCCTACATCCTAGGTGATCTCATCTAGTCTGTACCAGTTATTACCACAGTATTACTGTTAACAACCACCACAGAATCTCAATGGCATACAACTATAAATATTCCCTTTTTGCTAACAAGTCTATAGGTTGTCTAGGCAATTCCACCCATACAAGACACATTTAGTTACCATCTGATGGACTTATTCCTATGCTGTGGTCAGCTGCAAAGTAAGCTGGGTGCTAGTGGTCCAAGGTGGTCTCAGCATCGCTACACTTGGTCTCTTGTCATCCAACACACTAAGGTTTAAGTGTGTTCTTATGAAAGAGAGGAAGCACCGAAGCCTGTTTTAAAACTATACAAGATAGGGATGCCTGGGTGGCTCAGTCAGTTTAATGTCTGACTCTTGGTTTTGGCTCAGGTCATAACCTCAGGGTCTTGAGATCAAGCCTTGGATTAGGATCCATGGTCAACGTGGAGTCGGCTTGAGATTCTCTCTCTCCCTTTGCCCCTCCCCTTACACATGCACACACATGTGCTCTCTCTCTAAAGCGAATAAATCTTGAAACTATACAAGTTCATTCTAACTATGCTGTGGAAAAAAAATTTTTTTTTTAATTTTTTAAAGGAAGGATAGCTAGGAAAATTAATTCTAATAAAGAAAAGTGATGTAGGGATGCCAGTTCTCTCAGAAAATAAAACATACCGTAAAGCTAGAATCATTAAAATAGTGAAGATCAGGGCATCTGGGTGGCTCAGTTGCTAAGTGTCTGCCTTTGGCTCAGGTCATGATCTCAGGGTCCTGGGATCAAGTCCCGCATTGGGCTCCCTCCTCAGCAGGAAGCCTGCTTCTACTCTCTCCCACTCCCCCTGCTTATGTTTCCTCTCCCACTGTGTTTCCCTCTCTGTCAAATAAACAAATAAATCTTTAAAATAAAATGGTGAAGATCCATTTAATAAAATAGATCATGCAGAAATAGAGCCCCAAAACATAGACTTTCATTCATAATAAAAATGACATTTCCAATATGTTTTCCCAAGATGAATTATTCAACAAGTGGACTTCCAGCAACTGACTAGTCTGGTAAAACAAAACAAAACTAAACAATAAAGGTGCATCACTACATCACACCCTACAATAAAATTCAAAATAGATCAAATGTACGAACATTAAAATGTAAAGAATAAAAGAACAGTGGCTATGATTTTATAACTACGATAGAAAATCTAAATCCACACAAAAAAAGATTGATATATTCAGTTACATAAAAATCAACATATCTGCATGCCAAAAATAAACACCAAAATCAAAATCTAAAAGAAAAGCAACAAATAGGAGACTCCATTTGCTACTCATGTCACTGGTCGTGTCATCCATGTCAGTAACATGACTCCTGTTATGCTACTCATGACACTGACATGCTACTCATGTCAATATCCTCAAGAGAAAAATTGGCAAAAAAAAAATTACAGAAAAGAAGATAGAAAAAAATTCCTAATGTCACTCATAAAATGAGAAATATCTTTTTTAAAGAGTTTTTACTTATTTATTTGAGAGAGAGAAAGAGAGTGTGTGGGGGGGGGGTGGGGGGAGCAGAAGGAAAGGGAGAGACAATCTCAAGCAGGGTGTGCTGAACACAGAGCCTGACATGGGGCTCGATCCCATGACCCTGAGATCATGACCTGAGTCGAAATCAAGAGTCAGATGCTTAAACAACAGACCCACCCAGGCACCCCCAAGAAATGGAAGTCTTTTTTTTTTTAAAGTTTTTATTTATTTATTTGACAGAGAGAGATCACAAGTAGGCAGAGAGGCAGGCAGAGAGAGAGGAAGGGAAGCAGACTCCCCGCTGAGCAGAGAGCCCGATGCGGGACTCGATCCCAGCACCCTGAGATCATGACCTGAGCCGAAGGCAGTGGCTTAACCCACTGAGCCACCCAGGCACCCAGAAATGGAAGTCTTAATGCCATTTCTTTTTTTCTTACATCAGATGGTCAAGGATCAAAAAGTTTGATCACCTTCTGTATTGACAATGTATGGAGCAAGGGCCAACAACCTTATTCTCTCAAGAACCAAGTGGTAAATATTTGCAGCTTTGTGGACCATTTGCTTTCTGTCACATCTGCTCAGCTCTGCTGTTTGAAAGCAGCCATCGCCAATGGGCATGATGGTACTCCAACCAAATCCTATTTATAAAAGCAGGCGGCCATAGTTTGTCTACCACTGCTAGAGACAAACAAGCACTCCCAACCAGTACTGCTGGGACACTTAGAGGTACCACCTTCACAGAGGGCCGTCTGGCATTATAGGTCACCAGCTAACGTGCACATATTTTTTGATCCAGCAATTCTCATTGTAGGCCTATAGCTCATAGGTATATTCACACATATATGAAATGATATGACATCAAGGACAGTCACCACAGCCGAGAACTGGAGATGACTTAAAGGCATTTATACTGTGGAATAATAGTCCATTCCTAAAAACAGTAGGTAGGCCCCATTCACTCATATGGAATGAACTCCAAGGTGTAATGTTAAGGGGAAGAAGTTCAAGATGCTATCATTTGGGGAGGTATGTACACACATTGTCCACATGCTCACATTCTAAATGCACGTACCTCCTAATCACTAGAAGGATACTCAGGAAACTGTAAGAAAGCTTCCATCTAAGAGGAAGAACTGAATGAACGGGGACAGGGTAAGAGTGAGACAAACACTTCACAAAATCATCGTAATGACTATTTGGAACTCAGAAGTTTGAGCTATGTTCTTATATTACTTATATAAAAGTTAAAGTTAAATTTATGAGTTTTCACTCAATGAGGCTCACTGAACAGTGGGTAGGCAAGACATGAGGTGAAAAAGAGTCTCTGAAAAGAAAATGGGCTCAAGAAACACATATTCCAGATGGTTCTTGCCCAGATTTTTTTTTCTTGGATTTCTGTTGTCATTTTTTCCTCTGTCTTTAGGACATCTTACTGCCCTTGTGAATCCTAAATGCTCAGTCTCTCACTGAGCCTATGCATGCAGTGAGCCTGAGTCATCCCGCCCTGCCTCCTCCGCTCTTTCTCTGCTGACGGTTCACCTGAGGTAAGGTGGTCACCAAGGGTGCCTTTGTCAAGTTGAGTGGGCCTAGCTAGTGAGTGCCAATGCCAGAAGGAGAGGGCAGGCAAGGACAGTTCTGAGCAGCAAGCCCTGGCCAGACCAGCTCCCATCACTCACTTGATTGGGAAAGGGTGTCTTTCACAAGTCTCCTCACATACCCGGCCCTCGTTTGGAAAGTTCGGGATGGAATCAATGAGAAGATGTCTATGGGAACAAGTTCAATACACCCATAACGACCACAGAGTCAGACATGCCTGCTGGCTGACAGCACTGGATGGGCAGCAGATGTGAGCGAGGGCACATGTCAGCTCAGCTTGCCACACCTTAGCATCTGGCCTCCATCACCTGGCCTTACCCGGCACCACGTCTTCCTTCCCCTTAACCTCTTATATTAAGAGGGGTGACCCTGCTCATTCCAGTGTATCCAGAAAAGAGGGCTGGAAGGCTCAAGGACATTTGTCAAGTTCCCCAGGGGCAGGAGAACTTAGGGAGTTAGTGAGGCTGTGCTCTCAGAAGGGGTGTAGGGAAAGCAGGACAGTCCAAGGAAGGAGCTGAGCAAGAACGTGTGCTCAGATGGAGTCCAGCCTTGTCTGGATCCCTTGGGAAGCTCTGAAGCATCAAGGACATCACCAGGTTAGCCCCCCCTTATGGTTGCAAACTAAAAGGGGAGAAAGAAAGCCTAGCCTCCCTGAGAAAGGGGCTCTTATGTGGCTGGAGGCAATCCTCTGGAAAAGCAAACAAGACACACAGTGCTGAGGAACAAATTCCAGCCCAGCAAAGAAGATTGGGCAGAGCACTAACAATACCTACTTCTGCATGACCCATGAGCCTATAGCTGCTCTGACGAGAATGAATTTCCAAGGGGAAGCCATGGACCCACCATGCACAGTTTTTGTCCATCAAGTAACAAACATTCTTGTGTTTGGTTAAGGCCATAGCATGCATTACCCAAGTGTCGGCAGCTGGTGGGCAACAGAGTTTTTCCTAGGGCTTGCCGACACTGAGACTGAAACGGAGCAGTGAAGCAACAGAAACATATTGTCTCACCGTCCTGGAGGCCGGAAGTCCCTGATCAAGGTGTCAGCTGCGTCATGCTCCCTCTGAAGCCTATAGGGAAAGCATCCTTCCTTGCCTCTTCCACTTCTTGTAGCCCCGGATATTCCTTGTCACGACACAACATAACTCCAGTATTGACAGGACATGCTCCCTGAGTGTGGGTCTCTAAATTTCCCTCTTCTATTAGGATAGCAGTCATAGGAACCCACCCGACTCCAGTATAAACTCATCGTAACTATATCCTCAACAGGTTTATTTCTAAATAAAGTCACAGTTTGAGGTGCTGAGAGTTAGTATTTCGACATAGGAACTTATTGGGATGGGGGACACAGTTCAACCCATACCAGGTAAGCAGTTCATCTAAGAGTTTGGACTCTGGGGCTGCTCCAACTACATCACACTTCTGCCTCTAGTCTGATTACTTTTATGTGACCCATTATTTGATTATAACCCCGTATTTAACTTATATTACAATTAACTTAGCCATGGCAATTCCAAGAGAGGGCCCAAACCAGTCCCTCTTCTGTGTAATGGCAGGCCTATCCCTCGCATGGATGCAATGCGTTGGTTCCTCTCATTTGTAACTTCTGTCTTGATTTGGCCACTGTCTGGTCAAAACATAAGACAGAAAAACCATCTCCATAAAGATAAAGAAGTCTGCATTCTTGGAGGAGGGGAAGCAGCAGGAATGAGCCACCGGCAACACTTACGGGCAAAATGTTTGTTTTAACATTCACTATGATATATATACAATTGTTACTAAGGAAAATTCTGAACTTTGAAAGATGGCAGAGAGGAGTACGTTTTGACTCCAGTATGTTGGGTATCAAGAGAAAGGGAGTATAGACATGAATCATAATTGTTCCTGGCTACTAATCAAAAGGTCAAATGAAGTCACTGGAGGCACACCTATGCAGAGGTATACCATTAAAACTTCCATGCTGGAATAGAAGTTCTAGGAAGGTACAAGATCATCAACTAAACCCTTAGAAACAAGGGCAACAGATTTTTAATGAGTCACTAGTGGATAAACAAGGAGAAGATAATGTGCGCACATGAGGGTCATTAAAGTGATGAGCTGAGAGGTGCATGGATGAGCAAAGAGATGAAGATCCCACCACCACTAAAAGATGTCTATGTCTCCAGCAGCCTTTGCATGGTCCCTCTCTCCAGCCACATGTTTTTCCTGACCCCACATTTAGGTTCTGAACATCCCACGCTGCTTTCTGGGCCAGAGACTTGCTTCATTATCAAGGTGATGTCATGGGCTCCTGGCAATCAGGTCACCTATTAGCTTCTCTTGCCTTTCTTGAACTTCCTGACCCATCACTTGGCCCTGACCTCTGGAAACACTGTTCACCTTGCTCCCACTTGCTTGCCCAACCTACAGCTGCCTGAGCTAACCTATGCCCTTTGATCTGCCACCCAATGTTCTTGAAACACCACAGACTGGTTATCAAGTATTTGTGTGGCCCATAAGCTCTACCTGTTATCAAGTTTTGTAGGCCTTTTGCATTAAGCAGTTTTCTTTAATCCAATATTTTTTGTGCCATGCTGCATGAGATTGGATAACACCGGGCTAGCATTTCTTTTAAATTTTCTTTTAAATTTCTTTTAAATTTTGTTTTCAAAACTGGGCTTGGGGTACCTGGGTGGCTCAGTCAGTTAAGCATCTGCCTTCAGCTCAGGTCATGATCCTGAGGTCCTGGGACTGAGCCCCACATCAGGCTCCCTGCTCAGTGGGGAGTCTGCTTCCCTCTCTTCCTCTGCCTCTCTCCCTTCAGCTCATGCTCATGTTCTTTCTCTCTAATAAAATCAAGGAAAAAAAAACACAGAAAATTGGGCTTACAGCAGAATATCCATGCATGTAGGAATAAGTGTCACATACTACCTCTTTAAGACTTCACATTAGGAAGTCCTAGGAAGTACCGTCTCATGTATGTATCCACACCTGTAATTACTATACCAAATTACGTTTTATAGGTGGGGTAGATTTGTTTCACTGATGGTCCTAATCCTTCCCTGTGTCTGTGTCTGTGTCCTTTGTAACCTTGAATTGCCCTCCCACTCTGACTCTGGGCAGGCCAAGTTCCTCGATGTGGCCAATAGGATGTTGACAGATATGTTGCAAAGGCCTGAAAAAGCACTTGCGTGTGTCCACTCTCACTCTTACTCCTCTGCCACTGCTATTAGAATACTCCTGGGGTAAGGTGGAGGGTGAGGCACAGAAAGGATATGAGTTGGCATCACTGCGGAAGCCATCCTAGATCAGATACCCTGCAAATCTCCCAACCTGTGGGCAAGTCCAGCTGTGGACAAGACCAGAAGGACCACCCAGCCAATCTTGCAGACTGAATGCATCTCATTCAGTGCCACAGGTTTTAGGTGGTTAGTTATTGACACAATAGTTTGCAAAGTATCTTATCATACACAATCCCATTCCATGGCAATAAATCCACTTGAATATAAATTCCATGACACTACAGATCTTGTCTATGTGGGTCACTGACGTTTCCTAAATACTGAGAACAGTGCCTGGTATATAGGTTTTCCATCAACATTTACCAAACTGATGAACAAATAAATGAATAAAAATAATAATGATAATGATAATAACAATATTAGATACAATTAACTTAAATTCTTTTATGTTTGAAGCACTCTACTAGGTGCTTAATCAGCTGTTTCTTTCAATCTTTTGTCAACCCTGCAAAGTCACTATTATTCATCCTGTTCTAAAGAGGATAGAATTAAGGTTTAAAGCGATTGAGCAAATTGTTTAAGAGCACATGTCTCAAACGTGGCGCATGCGTGGCACTAACACAGGACTATTTAAATTCACAGAAAATACAGAGTATTGAATTATTAAAGCTATTTAGTAGGTATATCTGAGAGATTTTGAGTGTCTTACCCAAGTTTTAAAACAAGTAGACTACAATTGAGCCTAGAACCTTCTCTATGCCTAGTTGCTTTTCAATAATCACAAAATTTGGAGCCAAGTGAGCACAATTCTAAGGACCGCCACACAAATATGGAATTATCCTCTGACAATTTGGTTATAAAATTAGAAGCAAGATTAAGGAAATAAGAAATATACAAGGTAGTTTTAATAAAGTTTCTACACACCTAAGCAGGACATGGATATAAAACCTAAATGATACTGTTAAAAAAAAAGAAGTAACAAAAGAGATATGAAGAAATGGATCCCTGCGGAAGCGAGAATGTATGCCTACTCTCCTTCTTACATTAACATGAGAGAAATTTTATTTTTTTAAATTTTTTTATAAATATATAATGTATTATTAGCCCAGGGGTACAGGTCTATGAATCACCGGGTTTACACACTTTACAGCACTCACCATAGCACATACCCTCCCCACTGTCCATAACCCACCTCCCTCTCCCTACCCTCCCCCCCAGGCCACCCAACATGAGGGAAATTTTAAAAAGTGTAAATCATCAACAGCATTAGAACCCACAAGAATAAAAAAGGTCAAGAAGTATAGAAGGGTTCTCCAGAAAAATGGAACTAATAGAATGTGTGTATGTGTGTGTGTGAGAGAGAGAGAGAGAACTGGCTCATGCAATCCTGGAGTCCACTATGTAGGCCAGCAGACAGAACCTCAAGAAAAGAATGAAAAATCCACCACCACTGTAGAATATTTTAACATACCTCCCTCAGTAAATGACAGATCTACCAAAAAAAAAAAAAAAAGTAGGGGCACCTGGGTGGCTCAGTGGGTTAAGCCTCTGCTTTCAGCTCAGGTCATGATCTCAGGGTCCTGGGATCGAGCCCCGTATTGGGCTCCCTGCTCAGTGGGGAGTCTGCTTCTCCCACTCCCTCTGCCTGCTTGTGATCTCTCTCTGACAAAAAATAAATAAATAAATAAATAAATAAATACATTTGCATAGCATAATTAATGTTTCATCTAATGGACACAGAAAACATTCTGTTCTCAAAACTGGAGGCATACATATTTTTCCAACCACACAAGAGACATTGATGAAAACTGACCACATGCTACCCCTTTCTTTAAAGGACCAGACAAAAAATATTTTAGGCTCGGTAGGCCATAGAGTCTCTATCACAGGTCTCATCTCAGCCAGGGGAGTGAAAGAAGCAACTGACAAGATGTAAAGGAATCAGCATGGCTGTATTCCATTAAAATTTGACTTAACAAAACAGGTGGCATGAAAAACAATTTGTCATAACCTAGTAATAGTCAACGTTTTATTCTCTATGACCCATTGAGTTAACTTTGTAGTGAAGACACCCAAATTTCAGAATAAAATTTATTCTGAATAAAAATTAGTTTTTTGTTCACCAGATTGTCATACAAATAGCATGGGGTATGGAGTGGAGGGGTGATGACTAACCCACAGTCGTGTAGAGAAAGAGTAAAATTTGCTACATGGAGATATTCATGGGCTAGGGCAAGAAGAAGGAAACATCATTTGTTTATCCTCATTGCCAGGTCAAAGGCCTTGTCTAACCGCAAGAGAATCTAAAATAAGAGAGTCTGGGGATGCCTGGGTGGCTCAGTCGGTTTAGCCACTCAGGTCATGATCCCAGGGTCCTGGGATCGAGTCCTGCATTGGGCTCCTTCCTCAGTGGGGAGCCTGCTTCTCTCTCCACCTCTGCCTGCCACTCTGCCTGCTTATGTTCTCTCTCTCTCTCTGAAAAATAAATAAATAAAAATCTTTAAAAAAAAAAAAGATAAAATAAGAGAGTCTGCGGTCACAAGAAGAACCAAAGAACAGAGATACTGATGAACACTAGCAAATTCTGCTTTCCCAGCAGTTCCATTTCTAGCCATCTACCATGCCTGCCAAAGTTTTGCATAAGTGCACTATTATATATATAATGGCAATTTATAGTATCATTGTTCTTGATGACAAAAACAACTGGAGACATTCCAAATGGCCATCAATAATAGAATAGGACAAATTCATAATGAAGAAAAGAATAGGAATAATTTTAGAAGCAGGTTGCTTGAAAAGGCAAAAGGAGGGAACAAAGGGTTGGTCTAAGACAGGAGCACGAACACCTCATGTATCAGAGTATATGAGTGGAAAAGCAAATGGATTGGCAAATTTCACATTTAGAAGATATCATTCCCACTAGAATGCACCTAATTTCTCTGTGAAATATGAGGCAAGCTCATAAGCTAAGATGTAAAGAGAAGGGAGTGTTGAGAAGACGTGAAATAGTCACCTCTGAGAGTTGGAAACTCAGTGTAGTAGGGATGTATAGTAGAGTTGTCTGGAAGAACTGAGTGCCCATTCAAGATTTGTGGTCATAGTTGAAGTGAGTCCAGATGACAGTGCTGTTCCGTATGCTCTGGCCATGTTCAGCTGCTGGAGTGCAAGGAGGGGATGAATGGACAATTGGGCTGAACGAGGGTGGAGTCCGCACGGGAATATGATGAAGGGGAGTGAATAAGCGTTGAGGGTGTTTTCCCAAAAAAAAAAATTCTAATTCTATGCCATGCAATCTAAGTTAAAGAGAGAAGAAACTGAAGGGGGTCACAGATAATGAAAAATGACAGTGGAAAGAAGCCCAAAGGAGAGTAAGATGGGAGGGTAAAAGCTGGTGCCCAGAATATGAATGATTTGAAACTGAGCTTTCAGAAGGGCTGCTGTTACTGTTGATGCCGAGGTCTAGAGAATGACCTGGATGGGTATCTGAGGAAGGGTGAAGGAAAAGACCGCTGCGTAAGAGAGGTCAAGGAACTAAGAAGGTCGTATGTCAGAGGGATCACCTGTGTCAAGATCTGGCACCAAAATTAATAACAAGAGGAATAACAGAGAGGGAGACAGTGATCCAGGAGCTGAAATCAGAAATGAGTAAAACAGTATGACCTCAGGGGCAGAATATCGCTACATATATATCCAATCAAGGATTCCTATCCAGACTATATAAATAATTCCTATACATCAATTTATCAAAGAAAAATAAGCCAATATAAAAATGAGCAAAGGTGGGTGCCTGGGTGGCTCAGAGGGTTAGGCCTCTGCCTTTGGCTCGGATCATGATCTCAGGGTCCTGGAATCGAGTCCCGCATCAGGCTCTCTGCTCGGTGGGGAGCCAGCTTCCTCCTCCCTCTCTCTCTGCCTGCCTCTCTGCCTGCTTGTGACCTCTCTCTCTGTGTCAAATAAATAAAACAAACTCTTTAAAAAAAATGCAACTTTAAAAATAATGAGCAAAGGCTATGAATAGGTAGTTCACAAAAGAAGAAATAACTTTACTCAATAAACATATGAAAAAGATGTTGTGTTTTCTTATAATAGTAAAATGCAAATTAAAATAAGATCACTTTTTTAACTCCTTGGTTAGCAAAGAAGAAAAAGAAGTTAAGACGTTGGATCTATCCAAATTGAACTGGTGGTAAAAATAGGTACTCAAACACTTTTAAGGTAAGTATAAAATGGGTGCAAACTTTTTAGAAAACCTATTACATGGCTTTCATCAAAATTTTAAGTGTGTATACACTTACCAACAATGGAAATGTTTCTCACTATAATACTCACATGTGTAAACACATACATAGATACATAGTTATTTGTAATTGTAAAAACCTGGAAATAATCCAAATGTCCAACAATATTTCTTCCTGGGATCACCTTGCAAATAAGCTATTTGCCTTCATTTCATTGGCCAGGGGGTCTAAGTCTGGAAGCACCCACAGCCAGAATCCCTGCAAAGTGACTTAACTCCTCCTTCTGTTTTACTCAGGAAGACTGGCAGTAATACTATCCAACTACCACTTTTCCTTTTTCACTTGAGGCACTGAGAAATAGAATTCCTCTGTTCTCCGACAGATATTTTATATATAAACTAAGATGCAAAACTTTTCATAACACAGGACCAGTCCATGACTTAATTCCCTCCCTTAATTCTGACTTATAAATTATTTCTCCAGGAGAGAATGGGCTCAGCTTTGTTAGGCCATACTTTCCTAGTGACTGTTATCAAGTCCACGTGTTTACAGATGAAGGAAATATTTTCACATAACAAACAAGCAGACCTTGGCCTTCTGAGTTAGTATTTTTTTTCCCATTTTATTTATTTTTTCAGCGTAACAGTATTCATTCTTTTTGCACAACACCCAGTGCTCCATGCAAAACGTGCCCTCCCCATTACCCACCACCTGTTCCCCCAACCTCCCACCCCTGACCCTTCAAAACCCTCAGGTTGCCCCAACCTCCCACCCCTGACCCTTCAAAACCCTCAGGTTGTTTTTCAGAGTCCATAGTCTCTTATGGTTCGCCTCCCCTCCCCAATGTCCATAGCCCGCTCCCCCTCTCCCAATCCCACCTCCCCCCAGCAACCCCCAGTTTGTTTTGTGAGATTAAGAGTCTGAGTTAGTATTATATGAAGTTTCTAAGCTATAGTGGGCCATTTAAGCAATAAGTGGGAAGCTAACTTTCTTTCCTAATAAAGACAGGACAATTGAAATTCTGCAGGAAGTCTGTCTTAGCTCAGGCTGCTACAACAAAGTACCATAGATTGGGTGTCGTAAATAAAATACATTTATTTCTCACATTTCTGGAAGCTAGGAAGTCCAGTTTCCAGGTACTGGCAGATTTAGTTCTTGGTGAAGCCTTTCTTTCTGAGTTACCTAGAAGAATATATTTTTACTGTGTCCTCACATGGCTGGGAAAGAGGGAGCTCTGGTATCTTCCTTTTCTTATAAGAGAAATAATCCCATGATAGAGGCCCTACCCTTCTGACTACTTCTAAACCTATTACCCCTCAAAGACACCACCTTTGAGTAATGTCACACTGGAAGTTAGGACTTTAACATATGAATCAGGGATAGGGTACAAAATCCAAGGTGGGTTATGAACCCCATTAAACAGAAATATGGATATATTAGGGAAGTTTTTCATTTTAGGGGAGAGGGATGTCAGAGGTATCACTGAAAGAGGGACTTGTGGGGCACCTGGGTGGCTCAGTTGGTTAAGTGTCTGCCTTCAGGGCAGGTCATGATCCCAGGGTCCTGGGATTGAGCCTTCTCCCTCTCCCTGGTGCTCCCCCTGCTTGTGCTCTCTCTCTCCCCCACCTCTCTCTCATAAATAAATAATCTCAAAAAAAAAAAAAAAAGAAAGAAAGAAAGAAAGAAAGAAAAAGAAAAAGGAAAAGAAAGAGGGACTTGTAAGTCTTCAGTATGTAGATGGTCTTTAAAGTCATGTGACTGAATCCATGGTCTATAAGAGAGTGACTGTAAATAGAGAAGACAAATGAGGACTGAGCCCCTGATACTACAACCCTAAGACGTCAGAGAGATGCAGAAGAACCAGCATGGGAAATGAGAAGGAACAACAATTAAGTAAGAGATAAAACATCAGAGCATAGTATCCTGCCAATCAAGTGAAGAATGGTGTCAAATGATGTTGATCAGTCCAGTAAGATGAAGACTGAAAATCTGACCATTGGTTTTTAGCAACTGTTGTTGATTGGTGACTGCTTGTCATTTATGACCTTGACAGGAGCAGTTTTTGTGGAATAGTAAAGGTGAAAAACTGGATGGAGTATATTTAAGAAAGAATAGGAGAGAGGAACTGAACACTTCAAATGTAAGCAACACTTAAGAGAATTCTCTTCAGGGGCACCTGGGTGGCTCAGTCATTCAATGTCTGACTTCTGATTTTAGCTTAGGTCATGACCTATGGGTCATGAGACTGAGCCCCCCATCAGGCTCTATGCTCAGCGGGGAGTTTACTTGAAGATTCTCTACCTCTGCTCCTCCTCCAACTCTCACTCTCAAATTTTTTTTTTTTTTTAAGAGAGAGAGAGGGGTGCCTGTGTGGCTCAGCAGATTAAGCCTCTGCCTTTGGTTCAGGTCATGATCTCAGGGTCCTGGGATTGAGCCTCACATCAAGCTCTCTGCTCAGCGGGGAACCTGCTTCCTCCTCCTCTCTCTCTCTCTCTCTCTCTCTCTGCCTGCCTCTCTGCCTACTTGTGATCTCTGTCTGTCAAATAAATAAATAAAATCTTTAAAAAGAGAGAGAGAATTTTCTCTAAAGAACAAAGAAAGTATTCAGTGGGGGAAGCAGAAACAAGAGAATGGTTTTTCTTAAGATGGAAAAAACAGGAGTGTATTTATATGCTGATTAAAATGATGAGTAAGGAAAGAGCTGGGAACTTTGAAGAGCAAGGATTTGGTGTTTCAAGTGGAGTTTGGCTTCAAATAGGACTATGAATAATAAGTACAGAAATGCACAGAAATAAATTAATGCAAAAGCTGGTAGGTAAGAAGATACACATGATGGGCTGTGGAAGTTCTAACTGTCACTTGGGAATTGAGGCTCAAGCCAATTTTATTTGAACTCCAAAGGACAAGATGGCCTCAACGGACCTCTTCATTACTTCATACATCTGATTGCCATGTTAATGTAAAAATGGCAACATGTGATGATTGTCAAATATCTAGAAAATAAAAGATAGTAAATTGAGGTGTTCTTCCTTAAGAAACCTCTGACAAATGCAAACATGGTTGTCCAGGGTGCAAATAATAAATGCCCATGTTAGCAACTCAATGAAGGAAAAGAACTGCCTTTCAACTAATGGTTCTTTTTTTTTTTTAAAGATTTTATTTATTTATTTGACAGAAAGAGATCACAAGTAGATATAGAGGCAGGCAGAGAGAGGGGGGGGAAGCAGGCTCCCTGCCAAGCAGAGAGCCCGATGCGGGACTCGATCCCAGGACCCCGAGATCATGACCTAAGCCAAAGGCAGTGGCTTAACCCACTGAGCCACCCAGGCACCCCTCAGCTAATGGTTCTCAACAACTGGATAAATAGGTGGAAAAAAATATGAAACTCAATCCCTACCTCACACCGTATACAAAAATTAATTCAAGATGTGTCCTAAATTGGGCACCTGGGTGGCTCAGTCGATTAAGCGACTGCCTTTGGCTCAGGTCATGATCTCAGAGTCTGAGGATCGAGTCCCATGTCAGGCTCCCTGCTCAGTAAGGAGTCTGCTTCTTCCTCTAACCATCCCCCTTCTCTTGGGCTCTCTCTCAAATAAATAAGTAAAATCTTAAAAAAAAAAAAGTGTGTCATAAGTCTAAATATAAAAGTCACAATTGTAATATCTCCTGTATAGAAAATGTTGGAGAATACCTTAAACTGAATGCAGACAAAGATATCTTATGACATACAAATCATTAATAATAAAAATGTGATAACTGGATTTCAAAGTTACTTTGTCTAAAGACACCATTAAGAAAATAAAAAGGCAAACCATAAATTGGGAGAAAATAACTATAATACACATATCTGGCAAACAACTTGGACTTGGAATGTATAACGAACTTCTACAAATCAAGAATAAAATGGCAAAATATCCAATTTTTAAAATGAGCAAAAGGCTTGAATAGACACTGCACAAAAGTTGATATATGAATGGCCCATAAGCACATGAGAAAGTGCCCAACAAAACTATGGAACTCTAAAGTCGCAATGAGATACACATATTAGAAAGGCCAAATTAATTTAATTTAATCTATTTTGTTTTGTTTTTTTTAGAGCAAGAAGGCATGCACAGAGGGACAGATGGAGAAAGAAAGATCCAGAGAGAGAATAGAAAGGCTAAATTTAAAAAGGGCAATTCTATTGTTTGGTGAGGAGATGGAGTCATTGGAACCATCATACCTTGCCAATGGGAGTGTAGAACAATACAAGAACTTCAAAAAACTGTAGTTTCTTATAAAGGTGAAACATATTTCTGTCCTATAACCTCACAATTCCACTCTTCGATATTTATCCAATGTAAAGGAAAACATACATCCCCCAAAAAAATTCTATACAAGAATATCCATAGCAGCTTTATTTGTAAATACCACAAATGGAAACAGTCCAATGTCCAGCAACAGGAAAATGGATTAAAAAAACTACTGAAAAATGCAACAACATGAATGAAGCTTAAAAACACTATGTTGATGAAAGAAGCCAGAAACAAAAGAGTATATTCTATATGATTCCATTAATATGAAATTTAAGAACAAGCAAAGCTAATTTATGATGATAGAAATCAGAACAGTGGTTGCCCATTGGGATTGGCAACTGTTTAGAAAGGGGCATCAGGAAACCTTCTGGGGTCATGTAAAAGTTCTATATTGTGATCAGGGTGTTGGTTACATAGATGTATATATTTGCTGCAATTTGTCAAATTCTACACTTACATCTTTTTGTTTCCCTGTGTAAATTTTATCTCAATTAAAAAAAATGTTGAATGTCCACTTGGCTTTTCTCTCTGGTTTCTTTTCTCTCTTGGCTTCATACATTCTATTTTGTAGCCACATATCCAGGAAAACTTAATCTATAGGAGAAAAATGGTGCTCACTCTCAAAAATGCCCTCCTACCACTGGTCACTGTCTCAGTATGTTATTTATGTTTCAGTCTGAATTAATAAGCAGAAATAGGTTTGAGGCTCTCTTCATATAATTTTTCCATTACCCATGTAAAAGATGAAAAACAGAACAGAATTTTCTTCTTTGCCATTAAATGTATATAAACAATGGCAGGGGCGAGGACAAGGCCTAAAGGGAGAGGACATAAATGTATGCCAGAAGAGGATTTCAGGAGGAAGAGAAAGCGTGAGGTAGAGTAGACATTGGCAAAAGTTCCTCATCCTAAGTTTTCCAACATTAATCTGCATTTATATAGATAAACATTAATTTCTATTAAGTGACATTGGTATACTTAAGGGTTCTCAGTCTAATTTTGGCAGGGGCCCAGAGACAATATTTTCAAAAATAATGAACAATTTAGAAAACTTCTTCACCATTGTACTAGCCATGAGAAGGAGGTGGGGGAATAAGTCATGCTAATCATCAAATCTGAGTAGGTATACTCTTAAAGGTTTGCTAAAAATATGTCACCTGAGAGGTGAAGCCCAGTATACAGGCATGGCCTGTACTCTTACCACTTTCCAAACCCTCTCAAGATAACAGGCAGATCAAGAGACCCTTCTAAACTTGAGGGCACAGGTGATAGTATTATTCCAAAGTGTAAGAACTCAAGACATTGATAATTCTTTGAAATTCAACCTGTCAGTTACATTGGGCACAATTTAACTTGTTCCATGTAGACCTATTTCTATAACATTTAAGATCACTTAATGATGCTTCATTTCCCTGAATCTTGGAAATGTGGCACTACAGAGAGCTATTCTGTAAGAAATGTCAGAATATTTATCTTGACCATCCCAAATGGAATGATCCTAAATCATTCAAAGCACTTTATAAATTCAAGATTTTTATTTGTAATTGTTGTTGCTTGCCATGACGATCACTATTGTATATCCTGGAAATCACTGGAAGACAAGAAATCCCTGCCTAGAAGCTGTGTGGCTCAAAGAAATCAAAGGCTTAAACCTTTGACTCATTTCCTTTTGTAAGTCACAGAGATATACCTTAAACAAAAGCATTCATTTTGTTTAAAGCAGGTATTCCAAATACCACACAGGCCACTATTCCTTATTTTTGTGCCCATCACAGACCTCACTAGTCAAGCAGGCATTTTTTTTTTCCTCTCCTGCCTAAGCATGGCACCAGAATCCTTCTCAGTGTGGCCAACCACCAAGCAGTAAAAGTTAGCGCATGAATATACACCCATTTGCCATCCCAAGGTCTGGACTTTCCCAAACGCTCTCTCTACTTCATGGTGTGTCTGCATCATCCCTTCCCTAAATAAAGCAGGCCCAGCATTAGAGCACCTTGAATTCTGGGGCCTATCATAGGTAAGGTAAAGGAAGCTCAGAAAGTTTATGTTCTAAAGCCAGAACCACATTTCAGCTCCCATACCGACGCTCTTCACTCTTTCTCCCTATCTCCATGCCTCCTCCAGACACTTCTAAGACTCCTGTTTCTGTGTCATCTGTTTACTCTTTACACAAACGCTTCCCAGCCTCTTGTCATTCCCAACACTTGTCTTCCTTTCATTCATCGAAAATGCCACATTAGCTTTCCAAGTCCTCTTGAATGCATCTCTTTCGCTCCTTCTTTCTTTGCTCTGTTTCAAGCTCACCTCTGCTCTGTGCATAATTCTAATTATCCAAACATCGATGTCTCCCCTACAATAAAAATCTGCATTAATCCCATCTTTTCTAGTGAGAACTTCAATCAAAATAAGTCTGCTCATGCTTGTCATCATATCCTGCTTAGGTCTTTAAACAGGGCAAACTCTACACTTAGTTAAAATAATCAGAGAAAAGCATTGAGTAGATGGGAACTTCATGAGGTCATGGCATCCATCCCCTGCCTCACACTACATGATACCCAGACCATGCCAGAAGGAGGCTGCTTTGAAGGTGAGGAATAAAAAAGACAAACCATCTGCATAATGAGCTATATGATACATTTCAGCTTAGGTAGGGGGGAATTATCTGCTATTTAGGGAGAACTATACCACCATTGTAAAGAATGCATTAAAACTAGATCTGCAGAAGTTGTAAGATATAAAATGTGTACACTCCATAGTTTCAACTTAGTAAGGGATGATACTTTATATAATTCTTTATAAAGGCTGCCTATCATTACAACTGGACTGCTCAGCAATTAACTTCAACCAGACCTCCTTTCTCCTAACACCACGCCCCTAGCCCCATCATTGGGCTCTAAGAACTATGAGTGCCAGGAACATGTCTGTTTTGTTCATTATTGTCCTTCACCTAGCATATGCCTGGCAAAGAGTTGACATATAATTAATATTTGTTAGATGAATGAGTGTTACTAGTATCACAGTCCCTTAATTGTGTCCAAAATAATGTACCCATTCATTCCCTAAATTGCACTTACCCTGTGCTAGGCACTGTATTACTTAATGGGAACACTGTTGTAATTAGAACAGAAACTCTGTCCTCAAGGACTTTTCAGTCCGGAGCTGGTGAGAAGCACTGATTTTAGTGTGTGATGATTAAAGGACTTGAGAGAATAATGAGATGCCATAAAACACCTAAGAAGAACACCTAACCCAGCCTGGGCCTCAGAAGGAAGGAGCTTCTAACAGAGACACGAAACAAGATAAGAATTCACCAGAAAAAGAGAAGAAGGTGAGGCAGAAGGAACAGCACAGTGCAAGAGCTGGGAGGCAAACGTATCCTCATTCACTTTGCAGCAAGCTTCTACTGAGCATGCTTTGGGTAATGATGTCATAGATACAACAGCATAGAAGGCAGGCACTCCTTGCTTTTATGAAGTTTATCCTGTAGTAGAGGAAAGAGACAAGTAAAAATTACAGTGTGTGCCCCACTGGGGAAAATATGGATGTTCTGGGATGCCCAGAGCTTCTAATCCAGACTTGTAAGGACATGGCAGCTTTCCTGTATAGAGGTGAGGCACAGAACAAGGGCAAGATTATCCAAGAGAATGGAGTAAAGACTTCGCAAGATGTAGGTTCAGAGGAGGACAGATCACAGAGGATTCTGTAGACTACACTGCATTCACTACGGCTGGAGCAAAGCATGGAAGGAAGTGGGAAATAGGGAAAGACTGTGGACAGGCTTGAGCTAAGTCTATTGTAAAGGCCCTGGAGAGCATGCTAAGGATTCAGAGTGTATCTCTTTACACTACTATTCAGAAACTGGATTATAATCCAAGGGATAGGAGACTGTAGTACTGTTACGAAAAAAGAGCAAGTCAAATCCCTGCTTCACCACTCCCAGGCTGCTTATGAAACATAGTTCTGGGCAAGTTTGTTAATTTCTCCGTTTTGTTTTCTCACCCGCAAATTGAAGATGATAGCGATTCTTTTGTAACATCATCTTGAGTATTAATGGAAATGATTAAGAAGACTACTTGGCTTGGTAGACAGACAGTGCTCTTCTTCCTCCTACTTGCTGTTTGCACCAGGATCTCCTGCTTCCTAAGCTTTTCTCAATGGGTCATTTATCATCTCAACCTTTTCTCTTTCAGTACTTGAATCTAGTGTCTCCCCAGTGCCCGTCACGACACAGCAGCCACACGGGCAAGTGCCAGGACTATCGTTAGCCCTAAGATGAGCTCTCATCTATTAAACTGTTGGTGGGGACGGGAGGGAAAATAAAAAACACAGGGCTCTCAATTATGAGTTATGGAGACACTTTCACAGAAGTTCGTACTTCCCCTGCTGCAGCTGAGAAAGAGACAGGAAGTACAATGGCATCTCTTTAGGGGAGAGGGGTCTCTCTCTTCACAGCATCTAGTGTGCCTTTACTGGTCACAAAGAACCAATGTCCTCACCAAGAAAATGGAGCCAGACAAGACACAGTGCTTTCTCTTTAATAATACGGCCCACAGATGGGGTCAGCCAATCCCACTGAAAGAGTGGAAAGCAACAGCCTATACCTCTTCTGTCTGGTAGGATATAGAAGTAGGAATGTGAAAAGGTTGATATCCAGTATCTATAAAGAACTTCTCAAACTCAACACACACAAAACAGATAATCATATCAAAAAATGGGCAGAAGATATGAACAGACACTTCTCCAACGAAGACATACAAAGGGCTATCAGACACATGAAAAAATGTTCATCATCACTAGCCATCAGGGAGATTCAAATTAAAACAACATTGAGATACCACCTGACACCAGATAGAATGGCCAAAATTAGCAAGACAGGAAACAACATGTGTTGGAGAGGATGTGGAGAAAGGGGAACCCTCTTACACTGTTGGTGGGAATGCAAGTTAGTGCAGCCACTTTGGAGAACAGTGTGGAGATTCCTGAAGAAATTAAGAATAGAGCTTCCCTATGACCCTGCAATTGCACTGCTGGGTATTTACCCCAAAGATACAGATGTAGTGAAAAGAAGGGCCATCTGTACCCCAGTGTTTATTGCAGCAATGGCTACGGTCGCCAAACTGTGGAAAGAACCAAGATGCCCTTCCACGGATGAATGGATAAGTAAGATGTGACCCATATACACAATGGAGTATTATGCCTCCATCAGAAAGGATGAATACCCAACTTTTGTAGCAACATGGACGGGACTGGAAGAGATTATGCTGAGCAAAATAAGTCAAGCAGAGAGAGTCAAGTATCATATGGTCTCACTTATTTGTGGAGCATAACAAAGAACACGGAGGACATGGGGAGATGGAGAGGAGAGGGAGTTGAGGGAAACTGGAAGGGGAGATGAACCATGAGAGACTATGGGCTCTGAAAAACAACAAGAGGGTTTTGAAGGGGCGGGGGGGGGGGGTGGGAGGTTGAGAAACCAGGTGGTGGGTAATAGGGAGGGCACGTACTGCATGGAGCACTGGGTGTGATGCCAAAACAATGAACACTGTTATGCTGTAAATAAACAAATAAAAAAAAAGAAGAAGAAGTAGGAATGTGAGGGATATGGAGGCAGACAAAGGTTGACTCTCACTTAGGTCCCTTCCAACCTGCTCAACCTTGGGCAAGTCGCTCAAACTCTCCAACCCAGGTTCCTTGGCATAAAATATGTTGACTAACAGAAACACCTTGCCAGCTTATGGTGAGAAATAACATAAGTATAGGACTTACACACATTGTAAAACATCACCCAAATAATAGTAGTTGTGCTATTTATAATATTAAGAGGCTGTATTAGAAATTGAGGAGAGAAGGTTAAAAAAAAGCTCCGACATGCTATCAAGTGCCATACACAACATAAAATGTAATCAAATGTGCTTGATTATAAAAATAATGCATCAGGAGTGCCTGGGTGGCTCAGTGGGTTAAAGCCTCTGCCTTTGGGCTCAGGTCATGATCTCAGGCTCCTGGGATCAAGCACCGCATTGGGCTCTCTGCTCAGTGGGGAGTCTGCTTCCCTGACCCCCTGCCCGCCTCCGCCTGCCTCTCTGCCTACTTGTAATCTCTGTCAAATAAACAAATAAAAATCTTTTTTTATTAAAAAAAATAAAAATGCATCAGAAAAAACAAATGAAATTCTGCTCACTGTCACCTCATTTTCTTTCTCTAGGTGGGGAGAAGACCTTGAAAATGCAAAGGTACCCCAAAGCTAGATGTATAAGAGAAAATCTTTCCCAAAAGGAATTTTGTTTTAACTGATTGAAAGAGGAGAACTTTTTAAAATTGTGTAGACTCCAGGGAATAAAATAATATTCAGGTTTTGTTCAGAGAGCACTACAGAAGCAGTGTCTGGTTTTTGTGAAAGTTTTTATGTGATCTCAGGGCACACCCATCACTAATTAGGGCCCAAACACTTACTATCAGCGCTTAGTTAGTTCCTAAGATTAAGTTACCTGCTAAATGACTCAGACCAGAATTCTTGCTCCCAGAATGTCTAGGGGAAGGACGAATGCTCTGTCCACTTACAAGTTCTGAAATTATGGCTTCCCTGATCAAGTAAAGAAAACCACATTTCCTTCTCAACTATATAGCCCACATTTCACAGATTGAAAACAACCCACGGAACTTATCCAGCGCAGAAAGGGGAAACAAGTTTTGTTTTCTGTTGGAGTATTGGCACCGTTGAAATCAGACTTGGAACATGCAATCTCAAGAGCCTCTTCATCATTATCTAGAACACAGTTATGGATGCTCTATTAATACATCTTCTGAGGGCCAACACATGGCCAGGATCTAAGTGTGTCAAAATGTGATCTCAACCCTACCAGAAAATGCAGTCAGGAATAACTTTTCAAAATCAATGATCTCCCCATTTCTCCATTCTTTGTTCTGGCCCTGTTGTTCATAGATTCGCCAAAACACTGATGATTCTTTCCATATTTTCAAGGTAAATATAGAAATAAAAATTGATAAGAGCCTGAGGCTAATAATACATTATATGTATTATTAAATATTAATATTTATATTAAAAATAAAAATGAATATTAAAATATTGAAATGAATTTAATATAAATATAAATAATATTTTATTATATATTATATTATTTATATAAATATAAATAAATTTAATTTAAAAATTAAAATTAAAAAAATTTGAGAAGAAAACTTGCTTTAAAAGGAAAAGAAGAGAGGCTCCTGGGTGGCTCAGTGGGTTAAAGCCTCTGCCTTTAGCTCAGGCCATGGTCCCAGGGTCCTGGAATCGACCCTCACTTTGGGCTCTCTGCTCAACGGGAAGCCTGCTTCCTCCCCCCCCCCTCTGCCTGCCTCTCCACCTACTTGAGATCTCTGTCAAATAAATAAATAAAATCTTTAAAAAAAAAAAAAGGAAAAGAAGATATCCTTATTTGCGAAGTCACTCCTGTCCACTCAATGTCTTTTCAATTTCTCTCACTGTCTTTTGATCTTTCAACCAATAGGATTCCATCTCTTGTTCCCAACTCAGTTCTCCCCGCGGCCACCACCTCTCCCCGACCAGCCATACCAACACTCCTGAGACAGAGAACTCAGGTCTACCCTTGCCCCCTGTCTCTCATTTCTCAGCCCCACCTTCAACTTGCCTAGTTAACTTTACTTACCTCTATCAGGCAGGTCTACCTTAAAACCAAATTCTACTCAGATAGATCAACTCAGGGGTAAGAGAGCCCTCTTAAACTGACTCAGCAAGAGTTGATTGATAAGTCTTAGGAATTTACAAGCTGGCTGTTAAACAGTCATGATTAAAAAAATCAAATTAACTTACAGTTTTTTGAATTATAGTAAAACAAAGGCAATAAATATTCAAAATGCATGCCTTCCTTGCTAAATTGTTACATTTTACTATTATATACAATCTTAAAATTATTTTCATCTGTTGCATCAGTATGGTGGAACAATTTAGCTAGCATCTTTTTCCAATTTGGTGTTTTGTGGCATCCTGTTGGGCCATGATGGGCATATACACCCTATAGAAATTGGAAGATGTTCTAAGTTTTGTTTTTTTATTTTTTTTTTTCTTCCAGAGACCCAGTTGTTAAACATTAACCTGCATAGCACTGCTTCAACTGAAGGTTGAACTAAAGAATCTGTTTAGGTTAAGGAAAGCAACTAGGGATATTGAGACCTCCTGAGACTAGCAGTAGAAGGAAACACTACCTCTCTTAGACCTGAAGGAGAAAAGTAAGGGAATAATGAGAGCAATTACGGGGAGGATGGCCTGCCTGGGCAGAAGCTAGAGTCCTAGAGGGACCAGATACTGACAGAGAACAGCAAGGAAGCAGAGAGGACACAGGTAATAAACACCTCTCTCTCACTCTCACCACTCTTGTTCAACATAGTATTTGAAGTCCTAGCCAACAGCAATCAGACAACAAAGAGAAATAAAAGGTATAAAAATTGGCAATGAAGAAGTCAAACTCTCTCTCCTCACAGACGACATGATACTTTATATGGAAAACCCAAAAGACTCCACCCGCAAACTATTAGAACTCATACAGCAATTCAGTACTATGGAAGGATACAAAGTCAAGGTACAGAAATCAGTTGCTTTCTTATACACTAACAATGAAAATACAGAAAGGGAAATTAGAGAATTGATTCCATTTACTATAGCACCAAGAACCATAAGATACCTGGGAATAAACCTAGCCAAAGAGGTAAAGGATCTGTACTCAAGGAACTACAGAACACTCATGAAAGAAATTGGGAATAAACCTAGCCAAAGAGGTAAATGATCTGTACTCAAGGAACTACAGAACACTCATGAAAGAAATTCATCCAAAAAGATGGAAGACCATTCCATGCTCTTGGATCAGAAGAATAAACATTGCTAAAATGTCTATCCTGCCTAGAGCAATCTATACTTTTAATGCCATTCCAATCAAAATTCTACCAGTATTTTTCAAAGAGCTGGAGCAAATAATCCTAAAATTTGTATGGAATCAGAAGAGATCCCGAATTGCTAAGGAAATGTTGAAAAACAAAAATAAAACTGGTGGCATCACGTTACCTGATTTCAAGCTTTATTACAAAGCTGTGATCACCAAGGCAGCATGGTACTGGCATAAAAACAGACACATAGACCAGTGGAACAGAGTGGAGAGCCCAGATATGGACCCTCAACTCTATGGTCAAATAATCTTCAACAAAGCAGGGAAAAATATTTAGTGGAAAAAAGACAGTCTCTTCAATAAATGGTGCTGGGAAGATTGAACAGCTATATGTAGAAGAATGAAACTCAACCATTCTCTTACACCGTACACAAGGATAAACTCAAAATGGATAAAAGACCTCAACGCAAGACAGGAATCCATCAGAATCCTAGAGGAGAACATAGGCAGTAACCTCTTCGATATCAGCCCTAGCAACTTCTTTCAAGATATGTCTCTAGGGGCACCTGGGTGGCTCAGTGGGTTAAGCCTTTGCCTTCGGCTCAGGTCATGATCTCAGGGTCCTGGGATCGAGCCCCGCATAGGGCTCTCTGCTCAGCACGGAGCCTGCTTCCCCCTCTCTCTGCCTGCCTCTCTACCTACCTGTGACCTTTGTCTGTCAAATAAATAAAATAAAAATCTTAAAAAAAAAGATATGTCTCGGAATCTATCAGAATCCTAGAGGAGAACATAGGCAGTAACCTCTTCGATATCAGCCACAGCAACTTCTTTCAAGATATGTCTCCAAAGGCCAAGGAAACAAAAGCAAAAATGAACTTTTGGGACTTCATCAAGATCAAAAGCTTCTGCACAGCAAAGGAAACAGTCAACAAAACAAAGAGGCAACCCACGGAATGGGAGAAGATATTTGTAAATGACAGTACAGACAAAAGGTTGATATCCAGGATCTATAAAGAACTTCTCAAACTCAACACACACAAAACAGATAATCATATCAAAAAATGGGCAGAAGATATGAACAGACACTTCTCCAACGAAGACATACAAATGGCTATCAGACACATGAAAAAATGTTCATCGTCACTAGCCATCAGGGAGATTCAAATTAAAACAACATTGAGATACTACCTAACACCAGTTAGAATGGCCAAAATTAGCAAGACAGGAAACAACGTGTGCTGGAGAGGATGTGGAGAAAGGCGAACCCTCTTACACTGTTGGTGGGAATGCAAGTTAGTGCAGCCACTTTGGAGAACAGTGTGGAGATTCCTGAAGAAATTAAAAATAGAGCTTCCCTATGACCCTGCAATTGCACTGCTGGGTATTTACCCCAAAGATACAGATGTAGTGAAAAGAAGGGCCATTTGTACCCCAATGTTTATTGCAGCAATGGCTACGGTCGCCAAACTGTGGAAAGAACCAAGATGCCCTTCAACGGATGAATGGATAAGTAAGATGTGACCCATATACACAATGGAGTATTATGCCTCCATCAGAAAGGACGAATACCCAACTTTTGTAGCAACATGGACGGGACTGGAAGAGATTATGCTGAGCAAAATAAGTCAAGCAGAGAGAGTCAAGTATCATATGGTCTCACTTATTTGTGGAGCATAACAAATAACATGGAGGACATGGGGAGATGGAGAGGAGAGGGAGTTGAGGGAAACTGGAAGGGGAGATGAACCATGAGAGACTATGGACTCTGAAAAACAACCAGAGGGTTATGAAGGGGCGGCAGGGGGGGTGGGGTGGGGTAGGGTGGGAGGTTGAGGAACCAGGTGGTGGGTAATAGGGAGGGCACGTACTGCATGGAGCACTGGGTGTGATGCCAAAACAATGAACACTGTTATGCTGTAAATAAGCAAATAAAAAAAAAAAAAGATATGTCTCTAAAGGCAAAGGAAACAAAAGCGAAAATGAACTTTTGGGACTTCATCAAGATCAAAAGCTTCTGCACAGAAAAGGAAACAGTCAACAAAACAAAGAGGCAAGCCACAGAATGGGAGAAGATATTTGCAAATGACAGTACAGACAAAAGGCTGATATCCAGGATCCATAAAGAACTCCTCAAACTCAACACACACAAAACAGATAATCATGTCAAAAAATGGGTGGAAGACATGAACAGACACTTCTCCAATGAAGACATACAAATGGCTATCAGACACATGAAAAAATGTTCATCATCACTAGCCATCAGGGAGATTCGAATTAAAACAACATTGAGATACCACCTTACACCAGTTAGAATGGCCAAAATTAGCAAGACAGGAAACAACGTGTGTTGGAGAGGATGTGGAGAAAGGCGAACCCTCTTACACTGTGGGTGGGAATGCAAGTTGGTGCAGCCACTTTGGAGAACAGTGTGGAGATTCCTTAAGAAATTAAAAATAGAGCTTCCCTATGACCCTGCAATTGCACTATTGGGCATTTACCCCAAAGATACAGATGTAGTGAAAAGAAGGGCCATCTGTACCCCAATGCTTATAGCAGCAATGGCCACGGTCACCAAACTGTGGAAAGAACCAAGATGCCCTTCAACGAACAAATGGATAAGTAAGATGTGACCCATATACACTATGGAGCATTATGCCTCCATCAGAAAGGATGAATAGCCAACTTTTGTATCAACATGGATGGGACTGGAAGAGATGATGCTGAGTGAAATAAGTCAAGCAGAGAGAGTCAATTATCACATGGTTTCACTTATTTGTGGAGCATAACAAATAACATGGAGGACATAGGGAGATGGAGAGGAGAAGGGAGTTGAGGGAAATTGGAAGGGAAGATGAACCATGAGCGATTATGGACTCTGAAAAACAATCTGAGGGTTTTGAAGGGGTGGGGGATGGGAGGTTGGGGGAGCCAGGTGGTGGGTATTATGGAGGGCACGTATTGCATGGAGCATTGGGTGTGGTGCATAAACAATGAATTCTGTTACACTGGAAAGAAATTAAATAAAAAAATTTTTAACATAAAAACAACAACAACAACAACAAAAAAACACCTCTCTCTCTCTTCCCCACTTCTGATCATATGCCACCAATTCGAAACATCAAGAATCCAGCCATCTCGGAAGCCTGGGCCCAGCAATCCACAGATATCCTACATTAGGTTCACCAGAAAGGTTCTAGAGTCAGGATGATCCTTCAAGCTTCTCTCAAATTGGAGCTCAGGGGAGGGGGAGTGGTGAGGGAGGGAGGACTTTTTATCCTGGTAATGATCAGTGATTGGACACAGGCTGCTCCTGGAAGGAGGAGGTATGACCTTAGGGGAGACAATTTTCTTCAGGAGATGTAATCCCCAAAGAGAGCTGACACCTGAGGACTGTCTTCTGGCAGCAAGGGAATGAGTCTTGCATTCCTGAAATGGGTGGCATATTAGAGTATCCACCATGACAGGGGTCAGCTTTCTAGGCAAAGGAGAGAGGACAATGGATCTGGGAGCAGTGGAAAGAGGAATGAGTAACAACCACACATGACTCTTCAAAACCCAGCGTGTGAATCAGTCCCTCTCAGAAGCAGTGTCTGTCTCTCCTGCTCCATGTAGCTCCATAATCCTTACGCAAAAATTTATCAAGTCTCCCAGCAGACAATATGAAACCAGTCTGCTTACCAGTCTATCTCTTGTGAGCTCCGTGGCCACAAGCATTGTACCTTCTCTATCCTGATTCCCATTCTGATGATAGTTCCAACCCAGAACTCCACAGATGCTCAGTAAAATTACTTTTTAAATGGTAAGCAATTAATAAAGCTTAACAGACCCATCCTTCATAACAGAGATATCTCAGATGAAAAAAAAAGCTCTCCAGGGGAGGTGAAACCAAACTTCTTTGTGAAAAAAATATTATCCTTATGACAACACTCTATGGCATATTGCTTTCCACATCATCATTGTTGATATGTCCCTGGAAGGTTTCCAATTAGTTAGCAAGTCTGATTTGTATCTTCAGCCATCACCTGATTGAGTCATCAAGGTATACGGTGGGTGGGCGGAGGGAGGGAATAAATTCAGTGGAAATAATTACATCTTTAGGATGAAATGGGGTGGGATGGAGGGAAAGTCAAGCATGGACAGTGCTGTGATGTGGCACCCACATTACAAAGATGAGTCTGAGTCCAGCATCAGATTGCCAAAGGTTTCTTCTGAGTTTCTCCTCCAAGGAGACAGATAAGAAACAAGACATTCAAGTAGCTGGCGGGGTAGCCTGCAAGTGTCTCTCTCTTATCCAGTTGGCTTGTCAACTCTGACATCATCAGAACATGTGTGCCATCATGGTCAGCTTTGTGTCACCGTGCTCCTGTCTTCCATCAACTCTGGAGCATAAATGATGCTTTTCTTCCTTCTTTTTCTTTCCTTTTCCCTTCCTTCCTTCCTTCCTTCCTTCTTTCCTTCCTTCCTTCCTTTTAGTTTTCTTGGCCTAATGTGAGCTAGAACACCGTTCTCCCCTATAGTCTCATATTTGAAAAAAAAAACATTCAGCTGGCTTTTGGCACTACTTGAGGTTCTAGGGAATTAAACTGACTATTCCAGGCAACAATGGAATCTATTTTTTAAGATTATTCATTTATTTATTTGTCAGAGAGTGAGCGAGCAAGTGCACAAGCAGGGGGAGCAGCAGCCAGAGGGAGAAGCAGGTGCCCCACCCAGCAAGGAGCCAGATGCAGGACTCCATCCCAGGGCCCTGGGATCATGACCTGAGCCGAAGGCAAACACCCAACCAACTGAGCCACCCAGGTGTCCCAAAATGGAATCCATTAAGTTACTTGGAACGTATATTTGCAAGGAAAGAAAGGCATCAGAAGAAGTAGAAGAAAAGTGAAAATTTGAATTGATTGGTAAAATGAATAGAGAATAGGTGAAATAGAAAAATCCATGTTGAAGAGTGTTTCCCACATAATCTGATTCATTTGTGAAAATAATGGACTTTATTACACTATCTTACATGTCATTTAATCTTCATGACAACCCTGAGAAGTAAAACCATTCTTATCACCATTTTACAGATTAAAAAACAGAAGCTTTGAGAAGCCAAGTGATTTGTCCAAGGTAAGGAGGCTCAAATCCACGTTTGCTCTGACTTAGAGTCATTTAGGTGAGCCAATGAGAGGACAATTAGGATAACTGGGAGCATATGGTGGCACATGCTTCCCTGACTAGCACTGAAGTCCAAGGGGGCTTAGGTGAGAGGTGTACCACCTAAACCAAAAAGACTGTCATTGTCAGGAATAAACATCTCCTCCCCCACCCAAACAGGTTAAGGGAAGATTGTAATAAAGACAAAAAACACCCTGAAGTCCTTGGCTTGATGGGTCTTGGTTTTAATGGTAGTTATGAGAAACCCAGAGAGGAGAACACAGGGACAATAATCACCACATAGGTAAGTTTGATGAGACACTGATTTTTCCATCCTCATGTCTCCATAAAGAGAGAACTCTGCCCCTTTTCCCATTAGGAAAACCCCAGTCCCTGCAGGAGAGATGCTTCCCACCCCAATGTTTCCTGATCAGAGGTTGGACGTTTCTTGGGGCATGGTGGGATTACACTGCTTAGAAATATCATTGCCCGCCCCTTTCTTCTTTCACCATCTGTTCTCAGATTGAGCCCTCAGATGATACTTCTAGAACATAATGAGGATTTTAAAAGGCAATATATAATGCAAAAAAGTCCAAAGGAACTTCTAAGCAACATAGCTCAATATCACCCTGGGACGGCAGTAAATCGACCAATTATTTTTAATATATAATGGCTAATAATATTGTACAGTTACATGCATCAGACACGATGCTAAATATATTACAGACACAATCGTATTGAATTCCCACAACAGTCCTATTTATGGAGAAGGTGCCCAAGATTACATAGCTGTGAGGAACAAGAAACAACTCTAACTTTGAAGCCCATATTCATGATCAGTAAATTGTACGGTTCCCTGGAAGCGAAGAGAAGATCTAGAAGCCAGAAAAGTAGAAGACAATAATGACCACACAAACAGGACATGGCAATAAAAAAGTGAGTTTCCAGGGGCACCTGGGTGACTCAGTGGGTTAAAGCCTCTGCCTTCGGCTCCGGTCATGATCCCAGGGTCCTGGGATCGAGCCCCACATTGGGCTCTCTGCTCCGTGGGGAGCTTGCTTCCTCCTCTCTCTCTTCCTGCCTCTCTGCCTAGTTGTGATTTCTCTGTCAAATAAATAAAATATTTTTTTTAAAAAGTGAGTTTCCAGCCCATACAGTAAAATACTTGTGTGCCCCTAAAATGTTAAAGTCAATTGTTTTCTTTTAACACATGCTGGCCAATAGACTAGTACATCAGAGAACATTTAAAATCCCTTCCAACTTTGGAACATGGATTTGCCACTGGAAATTCCAAATGATGTTGGTCTTTGGTTAACTCCAAGGAAGGTTTGAGCCCACAGGAACTCTAACACCCAATAAAGGGAAGTAGCCTAGAGACAGAAGTCTTATAGGATGAGAGCTTTGCCTTAGATAACCTAAAAGTGAGTGAACCACATGTAGTTTAAAGTAAAGCTAAAAACAGAAAACCTCACACTTTGGCATTTGTAAAGAAGCACACAGTAACTCAATATTTTGACATTATATCCAAACTCAAAGTACCAGAAGCCATCTCAGATTCACAATGTCAAGGTGAAAACAGTGCATTGATCTGGACTGTGCACATTGTTTTAGGTTTTCAATGCCTTATAATAAATAATCAAAATGATTCACCATTGCTAATATTCTAAGACTGATGAAAAAGTAATACATCTACAACCTGTAATGGATCTGTGGGAATGCTTCCGTCATACAGGAAAATTTATGGCCAAGTATAAATCCCAAACATAATTTACTATATAATCTCAGTATATTCATCAGTACAGAAGAAAATATATATTATTAATGATATTCTTTTGAGTCAAGGAGCAACGAACACTTTGTCCTCAGAAACAAATCAATAAAGTGTTAGCATTTAACGGCTTCAATTCAGAAGCTCACTTTAGTACTTTTTATTTTTCAACAATCAAACCAGCATTTTGGGTTTAATGAACCTACATCCAGACTCCTATAAAATCAAACAGTTTACCTACAGCCAAAACAAACTCTTTATTTAAAAGAACACAGTAAATTTGCTAAGACCTTCTTTTTTAACCAAATCTAACACACCCTCTGAGTTTTCGCAAGAATTCCAGCATCTAAGCTATAACACGGAACCATTTTAAGAGCTGCTTCTTTTGTATGGGACGGTAATGACATCCTCTCCTCGCAGAATCTCACCACACACAATTTCAAAGGCAGGAAGAAAAAGGGGATACCTGCACAGCTAATTACAGAGCTGGATAGATACATGATAAAGCATTAGAATAAATGAGATAGATAAATTATCAGAGAGCTGAGCTGAAGACTGAGGGACTGAGGAACCATATTTAGTACACTAATCCCAAGTGTTTATTTTGCATTCTTCTGGCCTTTAAAGATGACAAGTTGTGATCAATCACTTCCCTTGTAGGCTGGCTGCTTTCCTGCCCTAGCATTTAATTTTTGTTTGATGTTCTTCACTTTGTGTCAATGTATGAACTACGGTTAAAATATAGAGCAGTGATTAAAATAATTCATCCATCTGCTTATAATTAAAGACCAAGTTAAATGTAATGACAACTTTATCTAGCAAGCAAGTTATCATCTAAAAGAGAGGTTGGCCCCTCAACAATTTCTCCAGAAGATGAATATTCTAGTTAGGAGTAGTTCAAAAATTTTCCTTCAAAGAATGGAGATTTTTAATCAGTGATGTCACCGCTTAAGTGAAATGGGAGGAAATACAGAAATGTCTTTCTTTTCTGTACTAGAAAAAAGCAAATATCTTGGTGACTAGCTCAAGACAAGAAGAAAAATCGCTTTTGAATTAATACTTTAAATTAGTCACAAAGAGGAGAAGCTAGTGGGAAAAAAAAAAAAAAGCAAGTACCATAATTAAAAAAAAAAAAAAAAGAATGAGACCAGGTTTATGGTGAGGTAATTGCTGAATACAAAGCTATTTTAGAATGAAGAACAAATCTCTCAGAGTGCTTTTAACTTACTGCCTTCCAAGAGTAAACAGAACACTCTAGTTACACTTCTAAATAAATTTTTTAAACACAAAATTTGGGAGGGGTGGTGAAACTAAAATATTCACTCATATCTCCCACTACCCTGAAAATAAATAAAATTACTGGTTCAAATTTTATTTAACTTTCTCAACTAGATATATATACATCCATGAATCTATTATAAAATTAGAGCCACACTATCACATACTGTTTTGAAAACCGTTTTTTTTCACAAGTAGTATATTATTCATACTTTCAATATACTTAAAGGATTTTAAAAACCAAGTCAGCAATTTTATATTCAATAGAATATGAAAACCAAAATCTGATCTCAAATGCCCTTTGGTCATTCTCTGATAAGAACAGTTTGACTAGCTATGGAAAAAACAAAATTAAAATGTCATAAAAATATATCTAGAAGAATATTTTAACTTTTTTTTATAATCATAATTGACCATCATAAACTTAATAGATTGTACACCAGTAAATGGCTCATAAATAGCCTCATTCAAAGGACTTCACCAAGTCATCTGAGCGAACAGTTTGATTTTAAATTCCTTTTCTATTTTAGATGATGCTCGAAATCACATCTTCTGGTGACCCGGAAATCCAAACTTGAGAAACCCACTAGGAAATATTCTAATTTAATTCATCAAAGGAATTAATATAAGGGTATTTTATTCAGAAAAGTAAAAGCTAAAAGTACTTAGTATAAAATAATTATGGTGAGGGGCACCTGGGTGGCTCGGGGGGTTAAGCCTCTGCCTTCTGCTCAGGTCATGATCCCAGGGTCCTAGGATCGAGCCCCACATCAGGCTCTCTGCTCAGTGGGGTGCCTGCTTCACCACCTCTCTCTTGGTCTGCCTCTCTGTCTACTTGTGATCTTTGTATGTCAAATAAGTAAATAAAATCTTTTAAAAAAATAAAATTAAATAAATAAAATAATTATGGTGAAATCAAGTCTTATGTACTATATCTGTGTCAAATGTGACAGGTAATTAAGAAATGGTTATTGATGATTAAAACCTGCTTTATGAGGCATTTGAGCAGCTCAAGAAGTTGAGCATCTGACTCTTGGTTTTGACTCAGGTCCTGATCTTGGGCTCATGAGATCAAGCTCCACATCAGGCTCCATGCTCAGCATGGAGTCTGCTTAAGACTCTCCCTCTCCCTCTCCCCTTCCCCACTGTGCATGCTCACTCTGTTTCAAAATACATGAATAAATCCTTAAAAAAATAAACTGCCTTATTTTTGCTTCCAGGTATTTTCTGTTAATGCACTGAGGCTAATGTAAGGTATCTCCAAGAACTTAGAAATAATTGGTCTTTTTTGGAGATAAATATAAGAACAGCATACCATGAAATAGTTCATAGATATATCAAGTTACCTGACTGGTTTTCTGGCCAACAGCCTTGACTATAAGCAGGTAGACACATTTAAACACTCAAAAAGTGAATGAATGTGTCCACTGATGTACGGATTGATGAAACAGGAAAGTTTATTGACAGCACCCAGCAAAGCACAGTCCAGGAGAGAAGAAGGCCTAGCCATTGGAGTTTGGTATCTTTCTAACACTAACAGTCCAGTTACTCCTGGGGTAGAAATGGATGCAGCATGAAGCCAACAGACTAGGTTATATGTGGCCCTACTGGCAAGGCTAGTTGTATTATACACTGGAGGCCTAAGACCACTCTGGCCCACTGCTATCAATCATTTGTTCTTCTAGTCGCCCTTGCTCTAATGACCTACTCCCCAGACAACCTTCCAATTCCCAAGTCAGTCAGTTACAGAGAAAGAGCGGAAACTGGCCCTGTGAATGTGAGCATTTCTGGTCACTGCAGTGATTTCCTACAGGAAATTAATAAGGGAAGGAGCTTCATATCTTGATGATAGAGAAAAAATGAGCCGGTCATAAATCTCCATTGTCTTGGTCCATATGACAGATCTATTTCTCACTGAGGATAAATAAATTATCATTCTCAGCTTCATGAGTTTTTAGTAATGAAGAGTCAATGTCTTAAAGCCTTATGTTCTCTGAATAGATAGGATATCAGGTCATTCAGAGGCCTAGGCAGCCACCTCTGGGAGGCATGTGATCTCACTTCATTATCTCTCTCACCTAATATCAGCACACATAAATGCACATGGAGACCAACTGCAGTGATGAAATGAGCTTTTGGAGAAGACACAACCAGGACCAAAATCAAAACATTTTTTCTTTTCTTTCTATCTTTTTTTTTTTTTTTTTGTACAAAGCATTACCTTTATTTTTAAAAAAATTTTTTAACAAATAATGTATTATTTGCCCCAGGGGTATACAGGTCTGTGAATCATCAGGCTTACACATTTCACAGCACTCACCATAGCACATACCCTCCCCAGTGTCCATAACCCAGTCACCCTCTGTCTACCTCCCCACCCCCCAGCAACCCTCAGTTTGTTTCCTGAGATTAAGAGTCTCTTATGGTTTGTCTCCCTCCCGATCCCATCCTGTTTCATTTTTTTCCCTCCCTACTCCTCAGACCCCCACCATGCCTCTCAAATTCCTCATATTAGAATTGATCATATGATACGAGAGATCATATGATAATTGTCTTTCTCTGACTGACTTATTTTGCCTAGCATAATACCCTCTAGTTCCATCCACTCTACTGCAAATGGCAAGATTCTGTTTTTCTGGTGGTTGCATAGTATTCCATTCTATATATACACCACATCTTCTTTGTCCATTCATCTGCTCATGGACATCTAGGTTCTTTCCATAATTCGGCTATTATGAACATTGCTGCTATAAATATTCAGGTGCACATGCCCCTTTGGATCACTACATTTGTATCTTTAGGATAAATACCCAGTAGTGCAATTGCTGGGTCATAGGGTAGCTCTATTTTCAACTTTTTGAGGAACCTCCATGCTGTTTTCCAGAGTGGCTGCACCAGCTTGCATTCCCACCAACAGTGGAGGAGGGTTCCCCTTTCTCCGCATCCTCGCCAACATCTGTCATTTCCTGACTTGTTAATTTTAGCCATTCTGACTGGTGTGAGGTGGTATCTCGTTATGGTTTTGATTTGTATTTCCCTGATGCCGAGTGATGAGGAGAACTTTTTCATGCACCTGTTGGCCATTTGGATGTCTTCTTTGAAGAAATGTCTGTTCATGTCCTCTGCCCATTTCTTGATTGGATTATTTGTTCTTTGAGTGTTGAATTTGATAAGTTCTTTATAGATGTTGGATTCTAGCCCTTTATCTGATGTATCATTTGCAATTATCTTCTCCCGTTCTGTCGGTTGTCTTTTGGTTTTGTTGACTGTTTCCTTCACTGTGCGAAAGCTTTTGATCTTGATGATGTCCCAATAGTTCATTTTTGCCCTTGCTTCCCTTGCCTTTGGCGATGTTTCTAGGAAGATGTTGCTGCGGCTGAGGTCGAAGAGGTTGCTGCCTGTGTTCTCCCCAAGGATTTTGATGGATTCCTTTCTCACATTGAGGTCTTTCATCCATTTTGAGTCTATTTTTGTGTGTGGTGCAAGAAAATGGTCCAGTTTCATTCTTCTGCATGTGGCTGTCCAATTTTCCTAGTGCCATTTATTGAAAAGACTTTTTTCCATTGGACATTCTTTCCTGTTTTGTCAAAGATTAGTTGACCATAGAGGTGAGGATCCATTTCCAGGCTCTCTCAGAATTAGGACATTTTAAGAGGCCTCCAGCATTAAAATTGGAACTTTTTTTTTCCTATCATACACAAACTATTTTCTCTTCCAGCTACATGGTGGACAGATAAAATTGGATTCATGAATAAATTTTATGTTTTAGATTTTGTAAACTCCCAATATGTCTGGCACTGAGAGGACCAGCAAGTTTCCAGTACTCACAGGTAAAAATTTGTACCTGACTCCCAGGAAAGAATTCAGGGCTCCATGCAGAAGTTGAAATTTCCCCGAGAAGCTAGATGTCTGCTGGCTGCAGAGACCCTGAGGGAGAGTTGCCACAGTTACATGGAGGAAACGGGACACATGCCAAACTGGACCATGCTAAATGTTAAGTCAGCCCTGAGGACCTTGTTAGGAACAGGTCAAGGACACTCCATGGGTGTGCAGAGGCCTGAATCCAAGACAAAGACAGCAATCACTCTGCAAGTTTCCACCGCTAAGAAGTAACAAAGCTGCATTCACACAGGATGCTCTGGGCACACTTTGAGAAGAAAGACCATAGAATGAGTTGAGTTGGTGAAAACACCATTTTGCTGCCCTCATACTGTCTTTGTCCACACCCCAGATACTAAGTTCCCGTGTGAATTCAGTGAGTTTCAAGGGTTCACAATCCCCTGAGGGAATCATAGCTTTGGGATGTCTACCAACACTTGCCCCTCTCGGGCTTTGTGCTTCAATCTGAGACGATGAATGTTCTTACACTGTATGTTTTATGGCAGGATTCAAACTTAAACCAGCATCTCCAATATGGAACTCTAGGGAAAGAAGGTCAGCAGCTTACTAGAGTAGAATTTGATGAGGGATAAAGAAAAGAATTCCTGTCAATTGAGGACCTGAGGGAAAGGGAATTGCTCTCTCAAGGAGGAGTAGGGAGTGGTCCCTAAAATCACCAGACACCGGCCTCTCCTTCACGATGCTGTGAGAAGCATCCTACTTAACACTCTGATTCCATGTTCCAAAATAGCTTGTGACAGAAGCTACAGTAGTTCATTATTTTTCTGCTGGTTAAGGCTGCAGCGTAATGATATCCAATAATAATAGTAATCTTCCCTGATTGCACCATGAAGTATTTTGTTCCTGTTCTTCATGTAGTGGAATGAAATGCTACAATATTTTGGAATGGTTTCAGTTCATCATAATTATTGTTCACCCTAAGAACTTGGAGAAGTGCAGGTGACAAGATCAAACTTGTTTTCACTTAGACTCAGCCAGCTTTAAACCAAAGTCCCCAAAGATGAAAGGCTAATGCCTCAATGCCTTGTTCAGTTTCAAAGACCAATAGATGTTTAATCATTTTTTAATGTAAAAGCAATGTATAAAAGGAAATAATTTTAAATTGTGAGCAATGTGAGAAATGCACATCAAAGAGGAAGCACTTTTTTGCCTGAAACAATCATTTCAACAAGAAGTACAAAAGTATTAAGTCAACAGAAAAGTGGATCTTCCCCATCAGTTTCCAGTGCAATAGATTTTGTCTCCTTTCCTCCCTCAACAAAGTTAACTCCATTTCCCCAAATGCTCACCAATAATAGCAACTAAATTAGAAGTTTTAAAAGGGATAATAAATCTTAATGCAACATGAGCCCTGTTTTAAGTGGGTTTTTAATGACAGTGTGCTCTGTATTTCTGATAACACTAAGCTGAAGTTTGGCTAATGTCCAGAATGGAGAGAAACAATGGGCACACGCATGCATTATACTTCTGTTGATATTCCCATCCCAAAGCTATGATTTAAGCAGGGGGTTCTGCCTTAATCACAGACACTTAATAAATGAAAGTTGCTTTCATTGCTCAAGTAAGTTTGAATCTCTTGGGTTTGGCAGAAAGTCAAACTTACCAAGTATTTTCATATAGAATCACCTCAAATCCTACAAAAGGTATAATTAGATGATCAAATAAATGTGTATGAGACTATCTGGGCAATTTGTTGACTAGTTGATAGTCGTTCAGTTACAATGTAGATTTTAGGTGATATACATTTCATGACCAGTACACGAAGTATTGCACTACAGCATGAAATGTTAAGAGTTTGAAAGATAGGGTCACCTGGCTGGCTCAGTCAGTGAGACTTGTGACTCTTGACCTCAGGGTTGTGAGTTTAAGCCCCATGATGAGTATAGAGATTACACAGAAATAAAATCTTTACAAAAAAAGAGTTTGGGGGTGCCTAGGTTGTTCAGTGGGTTAAGCCTCTGCCTTCTGCTCAGGTCACGATCTCAAGGTCCTGGAATTGAGCCCCGCATTGGGCTCTCTGCTCGGCAGGGAGCCTGCTTCCCCCCTCTCTCTCTCTGCCTGCCTCTCTGCCTACTTGTGATCTCTGTCTGTCAAATAAATAAATAAATAAAATCTTTTTAAAAAATTAAAAAGTTTGAAAGATAATAAAGATTGCATATCCTTATATTCTTTCATCACTAAAAAAGCTATAATGTTTAAAAAAATCACAAAAAAATCTCAACAAGCTGCCCTCATTATTATTTCCTATCTCTTCCAAAATTAAGCTAACTAGTATTAGATAGGTTTGGGTAAGTTTTCAGATAAGCATCTAGATCTGAATCTCTGAACTTAACAACTTCAACCATTTTTATGAGTCTGTCAATAGATCCAGATAACCAAATAAGATATGGCTTCGTGATGCCTAAACACAAGATATGTAGATGTAGAAAATGGGGGTGGGGTGGGAAGAGGGGTCACCAAGAGATGATCTAGATCACAGCAGAAACTGATTGGAGGTATAACTGGAAAGCTGAAGATGGTTTATATTTTTAAAGACTGGATGATTAGAAACAGAGGATAAGCTCTATTTATGCATTTATTTAGGATAGCATTTCCTGAATAATGTAAATTTTACATTCAAGTTTCAAAGGCAGGTATATAAGGAGACTTTTGAATCTCAAGAAGAGATTTTAAAGTCGGTTTTGGCCCAGTCATAGAATCGAAGCAACACTGTACTAGAGCATTCTCTCGGCTAAAGCCAGCGAACCTGGCCTGTGCCATTATAAAGCCCAGACTAAAATCAGCCAATTCAGATGCACATGTCATGCACTGATGGCTATCCTCAAGAGATCCAAGATGGCCAGGGGAGTATCCCTGAGGCCTCCCTCAGAGCCAGCACTGTGGACATGAAATGGGCAGTCACATAGAGTCACACATGCTCTATCATTACCATCCTGAAATCCATCTTTGCCTCTGAACTTGTAAGTGAAATCTGATCTGGGAAGTATCCACAGCATTAGAAATAGAAATTAAACATAGACTGCCACCTTTAATGAAAAGAACACTACTCTCACATGAAGCTTCAGACCACAATGGAGCACACGTGTGGAAAGAAGAAACAGGGGAGGCAGCAGTGCAAGCACACACAGAGCCAAGCCCATGGGAACAGGAGCCATAGGGTGCCATGCCTTTGGCCTGGCAGACCTCAAGGGGGAAGCTGGACTGAAACCTGAACCCAGACGTGTCAGCAGCAGCAGCAAAAGCATTGGTGGCAGAAGTCATGAGCGGAGACAGAGGAGGCACTCTATGTGGAGCAGCACTGGGACCCTTGGTGGGAGCCCAGCTCACGGTTCGCCCTCAGAGCCCAACCCTGAGGTCCTGGTGCAAAGGGTTAGGATGCAACGGCCACTTCTCCGGCAGATGTGGTCAACAAGCAATTACACCAGAAGGTACATCAGGGAGTTGTAGCTTCAATAGACACAGCTAATTTTGAAAATTACTGCAACATTGCAAAAAAATATCCACAGCATTAGAAACAGAAATTAAACATAGATTGCCACCTTTAATGAAAAGAACACTACTCTCACATGAAGCTTCAGACCACAAATTTTTCACAAAGAGGACAACTTCCTAATCTTTTTCATAAAATTCTAGATGCCTCTTCCCTGGCTAGGCCTCTTCCCTGAGCTTGAAGCTCAGCTTCCATCATGAACAACACAGTAACCACTGGGACCAGGAAGTTCATGACCAACCGACTACTTAAACAGAAACCAATGGTCATTGATGTTCTTCAACCCAGAAAGGCAACAGTACCTAAGACAGAAATTAGGAAAAAAAACTAGCCAAAATGTACAAGACCATACCAGATGTCATCCTTGTATTTGAATTCAGAACCCCTTTAGATGACAGCAAGACAACTGGCTTTGGCATGATTTATGATTCCTTGGATTATGGAAAAAACAAAAAATGAACCCAAATACAGACTTGCCGGGCAGGGCCTATACAAAAAGAAAAAAACCTCAAGAAAACAGCAAACAGAATGCAAGAACAGAGGAAAGAAAGTCAGAGAGACTACAAGAGCCGATGTTGGGCCTGGCAGAAAGTGAGCTGGAGGCTGGACAACAGAAGGAGTAAAGATTCTGCAGTGACTTTATCTGTGGTGATTGTGCAGATTTTTCATAAGAGGGTTAACAAACTAAGAAATTCTTAAAAAAAGAAAAGAAATTGTAGATGCAGTGATAGAATGTATAAAAAGGCATTTTGAATTATAAAACAAATCACTCAGCTGCTTTCTTATACAGCTGCAAGTTCAGGAAATAGCAGAGGAACCATTAAAATACCATTGTATAAATTTTCATCTAAAATTAAACTGATCTGTACAAAGAGCTAGATCTATTAAGAAAAATTGTTTTTTAAGAATCACCACCTAAAGATGTACAGAAATTATACTTCAAAATGCTTTATCAGAAGTTATCCTGATGTTGTCATAGCACTTTTTTTTTTAAAGGCTTTACTAATATATTTGACAGAGAGAGAGACAGTGAGAGGGAACACAAGCGGGGGGTGGAAGAGGGAGAAGCAGGCTTCCCACTGAGCAGGGAGTCCCATACAGGGCTGAGTCCCAGGACCCTGGGATCATGGCCTGAGCTGAAGGCAGACGCTTAACAACTGAGCCACCCGGGCAGCCCCTTGTCACAGCGTTAAATATGCTTAACAGGTCCCACAAAATATCCTTTACAAAACGAAAAATTTTCAAAAATTATTTGCAATCTTGCATTTGCTAACAGTAACCAATGTTCCTTTCAATTGTATCAACTGAAAATCAAAATTTAGAAGTATAAGTTTTGATGACTCAAATGAATTTTCAGTAAAGTTAGAAAAATGTTATGTTCAGTAAGAATGTCACATTAATAAAGTCCTATTATTTATTGCATTACATAAAAGTATGACACCTGTATTAGTTTTCTAGGGCTGCCATGAAAAATTACCCTGGGCATGGTCTGTTGGCATTTTATATTTAAGCTTCTTTATTCAATTCAAGAAGTTTCACCACTCCTCCAGGTTCACACTGTGAATTTGGTGCCTGCCTCCACTTATATCTTGAGGCATTTTTAGTGCCTAACCCAATGCCATCAAGTGGAAATAAGCTACCAAAATTCTCTTAGTCCATATGAGATATGGTTCAGGATAATAACAGCTAACAGAGGTGTTCCCAGAATACAGGACTAGAAAGCCTGGAGGACAAGGGACAAGCTTTTCAGAAGGAACCATGGTCAACCTTATTGGCTGACCAAGGAAATCACTCCAATGCCAGAGCAGGAATTCATACAATTCCTGAAAAGCAGGTAAGAATATATGCAATGTACCAGTGGTCACTTGATCGTTTCCCACCCTTCCCTTTTCTGGGAGTTGTTTGTTTGTTTTTTTTAACCATAACTACAATGTTCTCTCTAAATTACTGTCTCTACACTGGTTGCATTGGGATGGATATCTCATCATTAACTATAGGTCACCAAACCATAAGAAAATGGACATGGGTCTGATGTAGAACACCACGTGTCACTTAGAGAACAAGAATTCAGAGTATGATACAGTCACAGGAACAGATTTCATATGGTTTTCCTGCAGGAATGGGTTAAGTTCATTTTGTGTAGCTGGGTATTAATAGATGTTGGGTAACCAGAGAGGTAAACTACAGTGAGAACCTTTTGGTTGCCCACCCAAATCCTAAATTCTCTTTTCTTTGGAGTTTCATGTGATTTAGGGTAAGTTCATTCTGGACATAGAGCCAGGTGTGGAGGGCCTCTTCTAACTCAAGCCAGTCAGAATTTCCCTAGTCAGAGGACTTAGTTGACTAAGTAGAGTGGATTTCAGAATGTTCTCAGGGAATTATAGGACACAGACAACCCCCCCCCCTTCCTCTAAATGGCATGGTTTTGAGATATGAGGCTTAAAACCACTGAAACTATTTTGCTAGCACAAGAGAATTTAGCCTGAAAATATGGCCAAGACACAGGAGAGAGCTTTGCTGAAAAATCTTCAAATAAAAGGAGCTGAACTTCTTATCTACTTGATATAATTTAAAAGGTAGAACAAGACAGTGGAATTCCCACACATTGACTAAAACCAGCTAAATGTCAACCAGACCCTTGCAAAACAAAATCATCTTCATCCTGAACTCTCCATTCCTGGGCTTTCTTTAACTGAAAATGTTGACCCCTGATGAAATAGAAATACTTCTTAGAGAGATGGACCTTTAAACTTCTAATTTTAACAAAGGGCCTAGCAAAGGATGGAAGGAAGGAATATTTGAGAGTGGTATATGGAGAAGGAAACCCTCATGAAAGAAAGTAGAAAATAAAGATAGACTGCTAGGATTACAATTTATCCAGAATCTGCCACGTTCTTTTAACATATTTCTTTTAAAATACTGTAATACAATGTTGATTATGCCAACAGCACTGTGGTTCCTGCAAAGAACTAAGCATGCCCATGACACATGCTGGGCATGTCAATTCATCATTGATCATCTAGTCAACTTTGGGAAGAAATTAGTTCTCAATTAATACTTTCCTCAAGAGGTATGGTATTACTCTAATGAGAAACTGTAAACTCTTGGGCAAAGTCTTGTCTTTGACAGAACATGAATTACATCTTATTTCTCCCTCTGTTGGCATAGGATAGTAGCTTTAACATTCCCAATGGCTACAAAAAGGCTTTTGCTATATAAAAGAAACACAAGACAATAATGAAGCTGATTTTCAATTTCGTAGTGGATTCCATCAAAGCCAGGAGACTTACCTCCAGAGGTCCTTGAAATTGTGGTTATTTAACATGTGTCCACAGATAAATGGTGCTTATATTCAAAGATATCAGGGAAGCATAACAGGTGCTATTACTGTTGGCAACAAAGACAAGAAATGACAGAAAGAACTTGTCCCATTAGTTGCTAATCAAAGAAGAAAAAAAAAAGCCAAAGCAAGAATTTTAGATCTTAAATCACAAAGGCAAAATCCAACAGATCCTTGAAAAGGAGCCAAGGGGCAGCTATAAAATGATTAGACCTTTTTTAAGTCTGCAAAGTCATAAACCATTTTGAAACTCTAAGTTTCGGTCTTCTAACAGATAATAATTTGCCTTTAATGATGATAAAAAATAAAATGAAGAGGCCATTTTTGTCTTTAAAATAGCTATCCTGACTATGGACTCTGAAAAACAACCTGAGGGTTTTGAAGGGTTGGGGGTGGGAGGTTGGGGGAACAGGTGGTGGGTAATAGGGAGGGCACGTATTGCATGGAGCACTGGGTGTTGTGCAAAAACAATGAATACTGTTACGCTGAAAAAATAAATAAATTTAAATAAAATAGGTAAAAAAAATAAAATAAAATAGCTATCCTATTTTTTTGAAAGTTCACTAAGCTAAAAGAAAAAAATCATGGATAAGAGAAGCATAAGAAAACTGATCTCGGGGCACCTGGGTGGCTCAGTCATTGAGCATCTGCCTTCGGCTCAAGTCATGATCCTGGTGTCCCAGGATGGAGCCCCGCTACCGGTTCCCTGCTCAGTGGGAGGCCTGCTTCCCTCTCCTAGTCCCCTGCTTGTGTTCCCTCTTTCACTGTGTCTCTCTCTGCCAAATAGATAAATAAAATTTTTAATTTTTATTTTTATATTTAATTTATATTTATATTATTATTATTACATTTATTTAAATTTATTTTTAAATTTAAAAATAAAATTAAAAAAGAAAAAAGAAAACTGATCTCTGTGTATAAACTGATGCTAAATTTTTTGGTGCTTTGAATAGTGATCCACAAATAGATGCTCTCTGGGTTTAAATAGAATTTTGCATCCTTTATTGAATTTTGGGAATCTGCTTTTTAAAAAAATAACACTTCAACCACTAATTGATTAAAAATTACTATGCAATTTTAAGCATAACTAGAAATGTCACTATTGACCCTCTTGTGGTGGCCTCGTTTCCATATCCAGCAAAGTCTAGAAATAGGAAAAAGATGAAGTGCACATAATTCCTTTTAAACTTCAAAAGAGAAAGCTCAGATCCTTTTTAAACTGGAATTGCTTCTCATTTCCTTGAAACAGATTCATTTATTTCTAATACAAAAATTTATAGAAAATAGATATGATAGATCCTTAGCTAAGTGAAACCAAGACCAAATGCTGGCAAAGAAAACCCTGAGAAGAATGAGTGACTAATCTTAGTATTTCTCCTAAACTTTCAAAACCATGAATTCCACACTGTTGAGAAGAAGAAAAACAACTAAGAAATGACCATGATAGGGCCACATTTTTTTAAACAGCACTTATGTTTAATGCTTGGGCTTATTTGACAATTCTCTTAAATCCAACTAAATGAAAAGATGCTCCAAGTGGGCATTTCATTCAGAAAGCTTGAAAAAATAATTCGTTAGCTCCAAATCTTAAATTTTGAGCTAAGAATAATCCCACAGTAATGTATCATTTCAATGTAAGATGTTTTCTGATATAAAAAGCGACTCTTAAGTAAATGTTTTGGTAAATGCCTGACTGTAAAGAAGTTTATCCTCCAAATACTCCCTAGAATCTTTAATCACAACTGAGAGAAGTCATGTGAGAAAAAAGTTTTAAAGTTTTAAAATAGTCCAAATTAATCCATTGTAATAAAAATCAGAGAAGTGAGTGCCTTGGCAGGGGTGGGGGGGAGTAGAGGGGTGAGCATGGGAGTGACACTAGGATAAAAATTAACTAAGAAGGAGCAACCGAGGAACTTTCTGCGGTTATAGAAATGTTCTAAATCTTGAGTGCAGTGATGACTGTATTTATCAAAATATACTGAACTATACACTAAGATTTGTGCATTTTATTATCTGTAAATTAGGCCCCAATAAAATATTGCTAGGACAAATATTCATGGCATAAAAAAGGCTAGATGAAACCAGGAGCATGGAAATTTGACAGTTTGTTAGAGCTGAATTTGAATATATGGGGTATTATTTGCTATTTGTAGTGAATTTTAAAATTTATTCTTTTAGTGATATTTTCATCATGTTAAAATAAAATAATCAAGTATAATAAAATAATTAGAAGCCCAACAAAAATGATGACAATGAAACAATCTTTTCATTACCTAAAATCATTAACTCTGATATTTATATAATTTACAACTTAATGAATCCCAACAATTTCACAACTTGAAATTATACAGCTAATAAAGGAAGCATTTATTTAAATTTGCACAACATCACTGAGGATACACGAGATGTGTACTGCTGCTGTTAGGAAATAATAAAAAATATTAGAATCAATCTAAATAAAAAGAACTAGTGACTAGTTTCCTTACTGGGTGTATTAAACCATCATAGAAATATCAAATAAGTAAGGGAAATAAATCTCAAGAAATCATTTCATCAGGGCCCTTACTTTCAGGCAAGGAAACAGTGCAACCATCCAGGATGAGATACTCACATTGCTACTACAGTGCGGTTGCAGAATGCAAGCTCTTCTTACGTCTACCCCAAATCCAGCTTTAATCAATCCAGCTTTGCCACTTATTCTATCATCTCTTGGGAAGGATCTCAAAGGCCTGAGATTTTGCTCAGGTAAATAAATTATGGTAAATTCAAATAATTAATACTGTGCAATAATGTGTTCAATTTATGTTCAGAGAAGAATATTTAATAACATGGAAATGCAATCATAATATGCCAGTGGAAAAGCATGTTAAAAATCAGCAGCCTCAAAAAATTGTTGTTTTAATTATAAATACATACCTAGGGGATGCCTGGGTGGCTTGGTCGGTTAAGTGTCTGCCTTTGGCTCAGGTCATAATCCCAAGGTCGTGGGATCAAGCCCTGCATCAGGCTCCCTGCTCCATGGGGAACCTGCTTCTCCCTCTGCCTGTGCACACTTTCTCTCTGTCAAATAAATAAATGAAGTCTTTAAAAGTTAAAAAAATAAATAAATAATAAAATACATACCTATATGTGATTCAAGATGTCTGATATATAATTTCTAAGGGAAAAGAACATGGAAAACATAAGATAAATGCTAATCGCCGTTATCTCGAAGTGAAAAGATTATAGGTGGCCTGTATGTTCTCTTTAGAACTTGTTATGCATTTTCTAAGAAGATTTCTGCAATAAACCTGTTACTTTTGAAACTTAAGAAATATATTTACAGAATATACAGACAGAGTAAGTCTTAAAGTACTAGAAACCTAAAATTTCGGCAATGAGCTGTTACCTTTGAATCTTAAAAATATATTTAGAGCATAGAATAAGTCACCAACTTCTAGAAGGAGATGCTTCTATTCATTTTTCAAATCAGAGAAGTTCCAAAGAAAACACAAGTAATTCTTACCTTAGAGGATGACACAAATGCCAGCAAACTGAATACTAACTGACATTACGTGTAAACCTGGTCTTGAAAGGGTTGGAAATGCCAACTCTATCAGTACTTACGTTTTTTTTGTTTTGTTTTGTTTCGTTTTAAATTTTTTTTTTTTTTTGACAGAGAGAGATCACAAGTAGGCAGAGAGGCAGGCAGAGAGAGAGAGGGGGAAGCAGGCTCCCTGCTTAGCAGAGAGCCCGATGTGAGACTCGATCCCAAGACCCTGAGATCATGACCTGGGCCGAAGGTAGTGGCTTAACCCACAGAGCCACCCAGGCACCCCAGTACTTACGTTTTTTAAATTTCTTACATTGGCATTATCCAGAGCATAACCATGTAATTTGTCATCTCCAAGTGTAAGGAGGTGCTATCAAGAACGATGACGGGATATTAGGGATAAACCAGGACTGTTTCAGGCAAACCAATGCCTATGGTCACTCTAATTATTAACAATATCTTTCGGGACACAGAACCGTACCTTTACTGGTAACGTTCAATATTTCCTTTTAGAGAAACTAGGAAGCAAATTTTTTTAAATGTACGTCACACATACGTTTCTTGAATCTCATTAGGAAGACTGTCTTTTGAGAAAACTAAGAGAAAAGTTAACATTCTGATTATAAAAATTTGCTTCCATAGGAGAGATGATGTTTCCCCTCGCCCAAAAGCAGAAGAGAAAATCCATGCAGTGAGGTTACCAATATCCAAACAAGATGAAACAGGGAACATATCTCAAACTGAGAAGCCCAGAACCAAGGGCAAAAGAGGGAGATCCCCATAACAAGAGAAAGGGAAAAGAATCAAACAAATATCATGGAAGCAAACACTGTCAAACTGGAAAGGAAATCCCAGAGGGGCTTATTTATTCAAAAAGATGTTAGGTTGCAAGACAGAATTCCTGAACTTCAATAAGACTACAGTTTTTTCCAGTGGCTTCCACTTTTGTATAAGTTAACAGGTAAGCCTCGTGTGTAGGAATTAGCATGTCATTCAATTTATCTTCCAAGTCGTTAGTCTCCTAGAGGGTTCTTACATCTCCTCCCTGTCTTTCTGAGAACCGCTTCTCAATCCATTTCGCCTGTCCTCCATCTAATTACCTCAGCCCTAACTCATGATACATTAGTTCATTCTCATGTGCTTACTTAATACTTAATTTTGCTCAATGTCATACCCACGTTCATTTTTAAAGGGAGAGATCTACATTTTAATGCAAATGGATTCAAGAACTAAAGTTAGAACATGAAGGCTTGGGGGGTATGGTGACCTTGGCAAGACCCAAATTACTGTTTTCCCTTTTCCCCCACCACCGTACCCAGGCTATGAAAATCAGGCTCAGTACAAAACTCCCTGCCAGCAGAAACGCCCACATGCTCGGAAGCCTGAAAAACCATGGGGCCACACATCTCAGAATCTAGATTTTAATCCTGGCTTTGTCATGAACAAGCTGTGAAACCTATTCCCAATCTACTAACAGCCTCATTTGTTTTAAAAAGACAGGTGAGTAAGACCAGAGAACTGTCACTAAATTACATAAAACAAAATATGTTATTTGCCAATGGTAACAGTACAGCGAATCCTCATTATTCATGGGCTCCATATTTGTAAATTCACCTACTCACTAGAATTCATTTGTAGCCCCAAATCAATACTCACAACGGTTTCACCGTCCTTCCGGGACATGTGCAGGGCAGCCAAATATTTGAATCATTCCATCCCCACATTCCCAGCTGAGGCAGAAAAAGTCAACAGTCTAACTTCTTATTTCAGCTCTTACACTGTAAGCAGGTGTCCTTTTCACAGTCAACAGAGTGCCACATTTTTCACGTTTTTGTGCCTTCTGTTGGAGAGTCCCTATTTAAGATGGCCCCCCAGCACAGCCCTGCACTTGTTTCTTCCTATTTCTAATGACCAGAAGACTGTGACGTGCCTCCTGGAGAAAATGTGTGTGCTAGCTGAGCTTTATTCCAGCATGAGTGATAGAGCTGTCGACCATGAATTCAATGTTAATGGACCAACAGTGTCTATTAAATAAGTACCTTTGAACAGAAACACGCATAAAAAACAAGGTTATGTATTGATGAGTTGATGAAAATACGACCAGAGGCTCCCGGGGACCTGACCCTGTATTTCTCTTCCGAGTAGTTGTTCCGTATTTGTTAATTCAGTGTTCATGGAGACTTTTATGGAACTTAACTATCAAGAATGAAAACTGATTGTGCTTTATGGGGAGAAAACTAGAGAAAGGATGTAGAGATCACAGTGGAGAAAAAAGTAGGAAAGAGCTTTTAATCTTCTTGTCCAAACACAGCTGTCTTCTAAATACTTACCACTGGTATAGTTATTACTAATTCAGTTATTTTTCAAGGGTGTGGTCTCCCCTGAAACTGAAAGAACCAGATTTGAGGTGGTTTTTCATATCATCATTTAAGGAAAGAAAATGTAGGAGATAACTTGTCTTCACCTGCCCTTGAGGGGCAGAAGTCTAGGAATCATGCTCAGGTAATAGCAAAGAAAGAAAAGAAAGAGAGGGAATGAATGAATGAATGAATGAATGAATGAACGAACAGTGGGAGGGAGGGACGGAAGGTGGAAGGAAGGAAAGAAAGGAAGTATAACAGGGCTGGTAGAGAGTTGTGCCTTTGAATAAGCATGGATAGCCCAGAAGGCAGTTGGAAAACAGGTCACTCACCTGGCAATGTTGCATTTAGAAACACTTGGTCAGCAATATAGTATTTAGTAGGCTCCCCTCAAATCTTGACCAGCTCTTTGGGAACTTAACTTGGTGGCAACCAGCCCCTCCCTACACATCATCTTTCAATACCTCAGACACTTAAAAGATACAATTTCTATTTAATACCAAACTGCTTGACATGCTGCCTCTTCTCTAGCTCACTTCTCAAACTCTGGCTGTATTAATCAGGTCATGCTTGAGATAACACAAAATCAGGCATGAAAACTATACCAGATGCATAAGCCATAGGCCTCCTCTCCAACCAAGCAAAGAAGGACTTAAGTAAGGACAGCATGTGATAGGATGAGCACTGGGCCTTATATGAGCTGATGAATTACTGAACTCTACATCAGAAATTAATGATGTACTTACTAAATGTTAGCTAATTGAATTTAAATTAAAAAAAATTTTTTAAACAAGCAATGTGACCCATGCCTTCCTACCCCACTACCTATATTATTCATATTACTTGATGGATACACAGTTATCTTCTAGATCTTAACATGTGCACTATATTGTAGATACTAAATTTTTTAAATGTTTTTTTTTCCCCCCAAGACTTACCCTTAGGGAAATAATCTCAAAAGATTGAATCTCATAGTTACAAGTTTACTTTGGTTGCTACCCTTTAGTCTGGTAGATAGGTGTCCAGGAAAGTGTTATTATTATTATTATTATTATTATTTTACAAAGGTATACTTTGTTAAAACTGTTACGTTACAATTGTTTCCTAGGAAGGAAATCTCAGTCTGAATTTCTAAAATCTATGGTTCCATCTACTGGCAACCTCCAGTACTGCTTTATAATGCATTATATTTCAATCACACTGCATGGTTTTTCCATGTGGTAACCTTTAAAAGAACAGTTTCATTGCCTATCTATAAGCCCAGACTATAGCAAAAGCTTTGAGTACAAAGATTCATGTATACTTGGTATGACAGACATACTTTTATACCTTAATCAAAATCACTCACACCATTAAAAACAAAAACCTTAGTAGTTCAAAGGTCTCCCCAATTGCCATGATTCTCCATTTATTCACTCCTTTTACCAGTTCTTCATAAACTCTGCTACTTATTGAATAATCCAAATGTGTTATGCACGAATTGAGCTTCTACTATATATTCCATCCAACCTTTCTGGTAATCACATCATATGAACTAATTTCTCAGGGATTAAATTAATCTGGTTTACCATAGAATAAAACTGTTTTCTGCTCTGAACATAGTTCATATCCACTTTCTCCTGAGTGCCAGACTGGTATACTGAACTGCTAACTGGACCTCTGAAATATATCAGGCCACACACTAAACCCTAGATCCTTTACCCTTCCAAAGTCCAGCAAATGACACTACCAATCCCCCAGTTGCTCAGGGCAAAAGCCAGAGTCATCCTTGATTACTCTCTTGCCTTTACACTGTACATATTCAGCCACCGATTCCTTAAAGATGTATCCTTAATGACCACTTTTCACTCCCCCTCTGGAACCATCCTGGTCCCAATCACCATCATCATTTGCCTGGGGAACGGAGATAATCTCTCAATGGATCTCCATATCTTCAATTCATCCCCACAGTCTCTTCACCAAACGGCAGCAAGAATGCCCTCCATAAACATAAACAGAATTATGTGGCTCCCTTCCTAAAAATCCTCCAGTAGCTTCCCAATGCACAAGAATAAAAATACAAATTCCCAACCCATCATGCCATACAAGTTTATATGCATGATCTCCCATCTTTATGACTTCATCTCCTACCACTCTCTACCTTGATCGTGCTGCCCCACCTTGCTCACTGGACTATCTTCCTGTTCCCCAAGCACACCAAGCATATCTCAACCTCAGGGCCTTTGCAGTTGCTGTCTCTCAGCTTGGAATACTCTTCCCCGAGATCTCTGAATGGCCTCTGTTCAAATATTACCTTTTTGGAGAGGTTTTTCCATTACAATCCTCTATGATAAACCCCAGTTCCCTAGACCTTTTACCTGTTTCATCTTTACAGTTCTTATTACTACCTAAAGTGATACTTATATATTGCATTTTTTGGTCAAGAACATTCTTTGTAAATAAACCATCGACAGAATTTCTTTCTAATTAGCACAAAGACTTGAATTAAAACACCTGGCTGACCCTAAAAAGAGGAGAGAAAAAAATTCAGGTGCCATAAATACAGAGGAAATTCATATACAAAGCCACAGGGCTGAGCAAGGGTTGAAACTACGTGGCCTTTCAAGATATATGGATTGGGGGGCGCCTGGGTGGCACAGTGGGTTAAAGCCTCTGCCTTCAGCTCAGGTCATGATCCCAGGGTCCGGGGATCGAGCCCCGCATCAGGCTCTCTGCTTAGTGGGGAACCTGCTTCCTCCTCTCTCTCTCTGCCTGCCTCTCTGCCTACTTGTAATCTCTATCTGTCAAATAAATAAATCTTTAAAAAAAAAAAAAAGATATATGGATTGGAAGATGCTTTCAGGTTTCTAGGAGCCAAAATAGACACCCCATTCTTGAATTGATTCTCAGAAAATTCAACCACTGCCTAGGGCTATGGTGCAGAGATATCATGTGAGGTAGGACACAAAGTTTTCTACATGTCTCTACATCCATTAAATTGAGCTTTTGAGGGGCGCCTGGGTGGCTCAGTGGGTTAAAGCCTCTGCCTTCAGCTCAGGTCATGATCCCAGGGTTCTGGGATTGAGCCCCACATCGGGCTCTCTGCTCCACGGGGAGCCTGCTTCCTCCTCTCTCTCTGCCTGCCTCTCTGCCTAGCTGTGATTTCTCTCTGTCAAATAAATAAAATATTTTAAAAAATTATAAAAAAAAATTGAGCTTTTGACGATGATCTTCAAATTTTTTACGCCCTTTTCACTTGTGATCTTATTTTACCTATAAATATCTTACCATAATCCTGTTATAAATATCTTTTTTTGTATTTTAGGGGGTTTTATTTTATGCTTTTTGATGTCATATTTTTGAAAAATAAAGTCATAAATATGGTCACTTATATCTCTGGGCACCAGTGTCTTCATTGATGGAAATGGGCAATTTAGAATCTCAGATCCTCTTTTTTTTTTTTAATGAATTCTGATTGTATATATTCCCTTCATTTTACTAAAAGTCAGACAAACACACAGCTAAAAACTATTTAGCTTCAAACACCATCAGAATTTCCAACCAAAGCACAAAGTTCAAGCTGGGAAATTAAGGTGTTGCTGCCTCTTATTATTTTTTTAAGATTTTATTTATTTATTTGAGAGAGAGAGAGAGAGAGCAGAGCAAGAGAAAAAACATAGTACAGGGGTGGGGAGCAGAGGGAGAAGCAGGCTCCCCGCTGAGCAGGGAGCCCTGATGTGAGGCTCGATCCCAAGACCCTGAGATCATGACGGGAGCCAAAGGCAGACACTTAACCAACTGAGCCACCCAGGCACCCCTCCTCTTATTTATTCTTGTCCTTTGTAGGAACTACAAATACAGGGCACCTGGGTGGCTCAGTTGATTAAACAACTGCCTTTGGCTCAGGTCATGATCTCAGAGTCCTGGGACTGAGTTCTGCATCAGGATCCCAGCTCCAGAGGGAGTCTGCTTCTCCCTGTGACCTTCTCCCCTTTCATGCTTTCTCTCACTCTCTCTCTCTCTCTCAAATGGATAAATAAAATCTTAAAAAAAAAAAAAAAAGGAACTACAAATACAGATCATGAGTACAGAAGTGAGCCATTCATCTAGACTCTCATTCATACAGACTTCAGCTTCATGAAACATTAACAGAAAAACTATTAAAATCCTATTTCCAGGTGGCCAATCTATTAATGAACAGAATTCATCAGTGTTATCAAGTGGCAACCTTTTATTTCTCACAATGTAAAATCCCTGTGCATATTGATTGCTACAGATGGCATCAATTCTCTACCCCTCCCTGATCCATGTTCTTTCCAATATGTCTTTGCGCCAACTCCCATCAAGACATGGGTCTGCTTCCCTACCCCTTGAATCTGAATTTGCCTCATGATTTACGGTAGCCAATAGAATATACCAGAAATTACACTGTATTGGTTCTCAAGAAGACCTGCCCACTTCCATTATCTCTTAGACCCCTGCTTCCACCATGGGAACAAGCCTAGATTAACCCACTGGAGGATGAGAGACATGTGGAGAGAACTGAACTGCCAGGTGACTGCAGATGTATGGACACACAGAGACAAAACCACCCAGGCCAATCACCCAGCAGTCCCATAGACTCAAGAGGAAAATAAAATACTGTTGTATAGCACTGAAGTTTTATGATTGTTTCTTTTGTAGCATTATACTAACAATAATTAACTGGGAAAGTGGTCCAAAATACTTACTATGCTGACTATAAAGTCATTTTTCTTTTTTCCTTTTTTTTTTTTAAAGATTTTATTCATTTATTTGGCAGACAGAGATCACAAGTAGGCAGAGAGGCAAGCAGAGAGAGGAAAGGAAGCAGGCTCCCCGCAGAGCAGAGAGCCCGATGCAGGGCTTGATCCCAGGACCCTGGGATCATGACCTGAGCGGAAGGCTGAGGCTTTAAGCCACTGAGCCACCCAGGCACTCCGCGTAAAGTCATTTTTCATAAAACTCATTTACATATTTGTTTTTGACATCAATCTGCTTCTATTTTGCTGAGTAAGATCTTTGCTTTATTGACAGTTCTGTGCATTTGTATTCAGTTTGTTTATCTATGTGGCAGTGTAAATAATTTTTCTTCCTACTTTCCTAACGAGTATTATGTGAAGACTTAAATTTGAGGGACTGTGGTTACAAGACACACCTCTATCATCTATGTTCTCAGACATCCAATGACCACAAAGGCAAATACAGCTGCCCTCCTTGTTACGTAGATCAACAGAGTCCAACAAAAACTTAGGGACCTACCCATACCCACCACAAACATGCCCTGGACTAGTAAAAAGCATTCTCTTTTGAAAACACTCATATCTCTAAAAAGAACATATATATCACCACCCAAGCTCCACAAAGGAGCTCAATCTCAAAAAAAAAAAAAAAAAAAATAGAGAACCAAGCTGGCTGATCTCACGTATGATTTCCAAAATCAGTGAGCATCATGTAATTCTCTATTTTGTAATAGATACTGGCCACAAATTCAGATGTCACTCATCCTCTATGGGGTAAATAGCATTTTCCAAGCTGGAAAGGGGGGGGGAAACTGGCTCTGAATAGAATTTTTAGAGCAAAGTTTAAGAATGAACACTGGACTTACTTCAGTGTTCTCCCACAAGTACCTATAACGGCTATCATTTTGGTAATCAGACACATTTCCCATTACACTTTCATGAATAATTTTAAGTGGACACACAGCAAAACAGAAGTAGAAGTAGGGCTGAAACTGATAACATAAACCACTTTGCATATAGCTCAGCTAAGTGTTCTTCCATTTTTGAAAATTATTGTTGAAAAAGGAATGCATGTTGATTGTAGAAAATTTAGAAAATGCAGGCAAGAAAAAAAGGAAATTAAAAGTCATCCTTAGTCCCACCACATCGATTCATTTTTATAAGTCTATGCTTTTTCTAAACACATATTCTCATATATTGCTAGCAAATTATTTCACCAAAATTGAGTAAGATTCTATATGTTCATTCTTCCACTTATCATTGTACCGCAAGCCCTTCCTGTGTCATTAGAAGCTTTCTGACAAGATCATTTACTATTTGGAGACATCACTGCACGACTAGTTTCCCACTGTTGAACATTGACGTCATTTAAATTTTTTCACTATTTCATCACAAAGCAGTGATGATCAAACATCCTTATGGCTAAGTCATTGAGCACATCTATGATCCTTTGAATTAATTCCTTGAAGTCATCCCTATTAATATCTATTTTCCAGCTGGTCTTAACAGCATTTATAAAACAATCCTTATCTCCCAGGGTTAGATTACATTAGTCGCTGACAATCACTCTGGTGTTGCAATATTGATTCAAGTATTGCTCTCCTTGGCCCTCTGCCTTTCATGACTTAACCTCCTCTGAGTTGTTTACATTTCAGAAGGGCACTCTGCAAATCGCAGAAGCAGGCAAAGTTTCCTCTCAGCACCTCTCTTCCTAGTCCCAGCATTCTTTCTCCCCCCAAATCCCAAATGTCACATGCCTTCCTCAACCCCACCCCTTAACAGATTAGAAAAGTTAGGTTATTAACTAATTCAAACTAAGCTTGAAATGCCAAAGTTTAATGTGCTGTCTCTTCAGCGGTGCAGATTTTGCACATGAAAAAATAATCTATTATCCAATAGAAATATAATAACCTCTAAGCATCAGAAATAGACCTGTTTAGGAAATTTAGGTAAAAGAGAACCTTCCCTGATACGTTCAGATTTATAGGTTATGTAGCATTAAGCAGAAAAATACAAGAGGCAAGTGTTAAACAGCAGGTACAATATGCTTCATTTATACCAAACATAGGGGAAAGAGGTACGGGGTATATGGTTGTATACTTTGCTCTTATAAGCACAGAATAACTCTACAAAGATACAAGAGAAATAAATAATATTTAATTTTAGAGAGGAAAATTGGGTGACTGGTAGACAAGAATAAGCAAAAGATATACCTGAAATCTGAAACATAATGAAATACATTTACATAATTATATGTTTCATTATATTTTGAGATGAAATAGAAAACATTTCTTGCCTCAAAAATCCTATGCCTAGGAAAGCAAGGGCAAAAATGAACTATTGGGACATCATCAAGATCAAAATCTTTTGCACAGCAAAGGAAACAGTTAACAAAACCAAAAGACAACTGACAGGATGGGAGAAGATATTTGCAAATGACATATCAGATAAAGAGCTAGTATCCAAAATCTATAAAGAGCTTAGCAAACTCAAAACCCGAAGAACAAATAATCCAATCAAGAAATGGGCAGAGGACATGAACAGACATTTCTTCAAAGAAGACATCCAGATGGCCAACAGACACATGAAAAAATGCTCCACATCACTCGGCATCAGGGAAATACAAATCAAAACCACAATGAGATATCACCTCACACCAGTCAGAATGGCTAAAATTAACAAGTCAGGAAATGACAGATGCTGGCGAGGATGCCACTGTTGGTGGGAATGCAAGCTGGTGCAACCACTCTGGAAAACAGCATGGAGGTTCCTCAAAAAGTTGAAAATAGAGCTACCCTATGACCCAGCAATTGCACTACTGGGTATTTACCCTAAAGATACAAACGTAGTGATCCAAAGGGGCACATGCACCCGAATGTTTATAGCAGCAATGTCCACAATAGCCAAACGATGGAAAGAACCTAGATGTCCAACAACAGGTGAATGGATAAAGAAGATGTGGTATATATACACACAATGGGATACTATGCAGCCATCAAAAGAAACGAAATCTTGCCATTTGCGACAACATGGATGGAACTAGAGGGTATTACGCTTAGCAAAATAAATCAATCAAAGAAAGACAACTATCATATGATCTCCCTGATATGAGGAAGTGGAGATGCAACGTGGAGGGTTTGGGGGGTAGGAAAAAAATAAATGAAACAAAATGGGATTGGGAGGGAGACAAACCAAACAAACTCAGGGTTGCTGGGGGAGGGGGGTCGGGACAGGGTGGTGGGGTTATGGACATTGTGCGGGGGGTGTGCTGTGGTGAGTGCTGTGAAGTGTGTAAACCTGGCGATTCACAGACCTGTACCCCTGGGGCTAAAAATACATTATGTGTTTATAAAAAAAATTAAAAATAAAAAAAAATCCTATGCCTTTGCAAAGGAAATAAAAGTAAAAATAAACTATTGGGACTACATCAAAATAAAAAGCTTCTGCACAGCAAAGGAAATAATCAACAAAACTAAAAGGCAGCATATTGAATGGGCAAAGATATCTGCAAATGACATATCTAATAAAGAGTTGGTATCTAAAATATATAAAGAACTGATACAACTCAACACCCAAAAAACAAACAATCCAATTAAAAAATGGGCAGAAGATATGTAGAGACATTTCTCCAAAGAAGATATACAGGTGGCCAACAGATACATTAAAATATGCTCAACATCATTCATCATCAGGGAAATGCAAATCAAAACTACAATGTGATCATCACCTCACACCAGTCAGAATGGCTAAAATTAAAAAACACAAGAAACAACAAATGTTGGTGACCATGTAGAGAAAAAGGAACTCCTTTGCACTGTTGATGGGAATGAAAATTAGTGCAGCCACTGTGGAGAACACTATGAAGTTTCCTCAAAAGTCAAAAACAGAACCACTTTATGATCCAATGATCACAGAACCGGATATTTACCCCCCAAATACGAAAACACTAATTCAAAGAGATACATGCACCCATATGTTTATTGCAGCATTCTTTACAATAACCAAATTATGGAAGCAGCCCTGGGTTCCATCAGTAGATGAATGGATAAAGAAGATATGGTATAGAGAACACACTGTTGGTTACCAGAGGGGAGGTGAGTTGGGATATGGATAAAATAGACAATGGGGGTTAAGGAGTGTACTTGTGAAGAGCACTGGCATTGTTGAATCACTATATGAATTAACATACTGCATGTTAACTATACTGGAATTTATTTATTAATTTTTAAAGATTTTATATATTTATTTATTTTTTTGTCAGAGAGAGAGAGCACAAGTAGGCAGAGTGGCAGGCAGAGGCAGAAAGAGAAGCAGGCTCCCTGCTGAGCAAGGAGCCCGATGCAGGGCTCGATCCCAGGACCCCGGGATCATAACCTGAGTTGAAGGCAACCACTTAACCAACTGAGCCACCCAGGCGTCCCTATAGTGGAATTTGAAACAAAATAAAATAATCTCCTCTGAAAGGATTTTTAAAAAGATGAATGGGACATGTATGTGTGTGTGTGTGTGTATACATATGTATGTGTATGTATGTATATGTATGTTTCTGGAATATCATCCAGCCACAAAAAAGAAATCTTGCCATTTGCAATGACTTCGATGGAGCTAGAGAGGATACTGTTAAATGAAGGAAGTCAGAGAAGGGTAAATATCATACGATTTCACTCATATGGAATTTAAGGAACAAAACAAATGAGCAAAGGAAACAAAAGAGAGAAAGACAAACGAAACAGATTCTTAACTATAGAGAACATACAGCTGATTAACAGAGGGAAGGTGGGTGGGGGGATGGATGACATAGGATGGGGATTACAAGCAGACATCATGATGAGCACTGAATAATGTATAGAACTGTTGAATCACTATACTGTACACCTGAAAATAATATAACACTATGCGTTAACTATACTGGAATTAAAATAAAAAGCTTGATTAAAAATTTTGATGCCTTTGAATGTATTACACATGCCAAATTTTTTATACTAGATTTAAAAACAAACACATTTCATGACATCAACTGCTACTTACTTTATGAATAGACAAATTCTACAAAGGCTTGAAAGGAATTTTTATGATAATTATGTGAACCCATTCCCGATGTACCCAAGAGGAAGATAGGAACCAAGCTACTTTGACCAGAGAAGGTGTCATCTGATTTACCAAAAAACCTCATCAAATCAAATCAGTAAAAAAAAGGAGGGGAGGAGCGTGATTGTTGGAAATGAAAAGAACAATGGGATAAAGTCCATTCTTCTCAAACGCGAAGATCATGCACTGTCTTATTCCAGTGATTAAATAAAAACTCCTTTCTTTTGTCCTGTCTATGGCAGCAATGCTCTGTTTATGATGGAGTAAAAGGAAAAAAGATAAAAAGACTAATTGACATATTATTCTGGCAGATAAGCATCAGTATAAAAGAAGGGAGCATTCAGAAGATCAATTTTCAGCTCCCAAGACCATTTATTTCACACTTCTGTCATCTCTGGTTGCCTTTCCAGCAATCTGTCAACAGTTTCTATCTGCCAAAGACACACATTTAGCATCCAAAAGGAATGATAAAGGATATCCAGCTCCCAACCCACGGAGTTTAGGTTTGGCTCCAAAAATAAAACTATTTGTAAATTCTCAAAGAATGACAAAAGCTAATCGGACCATTTTTCAAATGCACAATTTTGGAATTTTAGAAAGCAAGTGACTAGCATATGAAGATATTTGTTGATGTTTTTACACATCTCAGTTCATAAGATTCAGGCATTTCTTCATTTGTGTATTGACCTCCTACTAAAGAGGAGTCCTAGGGGCTGGGGACTGAAGGAAGGATAAAGCATGGTCCCTGCCATCAAGAAGATTTGCAGCTGATGGAGAAAGACAAAGCAAAAACTTGTCTGTTACAATTTAATATAATCCATGACCTAGTAAAAGTATATTCAGGACTTTGTGAGATCACAAAACAAAGGAAGACTTCAGGCTAGCACAGTAGAGAAAGCTTCCCAGGAGGGATGCTAAATTGGATTCTGAAGGCAAGCAGGGACAGTAGCAGGATTCTATGGTGGATATTGACAACATGTGGATACTCAACTCATGCAGTCCTCAACCCACCCGTTCTCTCAATGTCGGGGGCTGGTCCCTAAAGACTGTATTTCCCAGGCTCCCTCAGTCCCTGAGATTCAGAACAGAGGGAAAGAGGGCTGAGAACTAGTTCAGAGGGGAAACCAGGGGCAATCACAACAGGTAAACAGAATCTGTAAAGGAATCATTGGATTTGCTCAATGGGAGGCAGTGGCAGGGGGACTACAAAGCAGACAGAAAGGAGAAGGCAAGGTCTTTCTCCTCTGCCTTGGACAGTATCTCTAGCACAGCCAAAACCTGTAGTGAGGGGCTCCTGGGTGGCTTGTTAAGCATCTGCCTTTGGCTCAGGTCATGATCCCAAGGTCCCGGGATCCAGCCAGCCCTGTGTTGGACTCCCTGCTCAGCGGGGAGCCTGCTTCTCTCTCTCTCCCCCTCCACCCTTGTTCATACTCATTCTTGCTATCTCTCTTTCCTCAAAGAAATAAATGAAATCTTAAAAAAAATAAAAAGACCTGCAGTGATTCCTGCTTCTATTGAAGAGACTCATCTCAGATCCCAGCTTCTAAGAATTGATCCCTCAAAAGCCAGTTCCCCATCATTTCTCTCTCTCTCTCTCTGTCCTGCCAAGTGATGGTGAGGGCTTCTTGCTGTTACTAACCTCTGGTGTCTTCATGGACCCCTGTTTGGCTTCTCAGCTCTCCCACAATCTGTGCCTGCAATTCCCTGCAATTATTATTCCATGTATCACTAACGTCCCTCTGTTTTAAATACTTGAGATATTTCCTGGTTAAACCCTGAGAGATGATCTATCCATCTCCCTGCAGAATCTGAACTTCTCGAAGATTACAATGGCCTTTAAATCATTTTGTCTCCCAAACACAGAGAATTTGATACACCAAGAAAAGAAGTACATGGACGAAGGAAGAGATAAAGGGAAGAAAGAAATGAACAATAAAAGTTAAGGACGCTCTCATATTTATGTGACATCCGAACCTCTCATAAACATCGGTATCCTGCGTGACTGAGGAATGCCTAGTTAGGGGGTGAAAGGACGATGTAACCTCGAAAGACCTTGTGAGCTGATGTGTCTTTGTGATGTGGACACCTCCTACCCTACCCAGAAATGGAGGAAAGTCCCAGATGCTTTTGGTTGACCAGAACTCAAGGTAAAATCAAGCAGCTGCTAAAATCTGGCCTTTTCCTTATGTTGTGTATACTTCCCTAATGTGAAGATAAGCTCATCTGTATCATCCACACTCTTGAAGACAAAAAAATGTACCTTGTTTATCAAGGCAGGCCAGCCAGTCACTGATCGAGTTCAAAAGTCTGGTACTTAACACACATTTTCTGTTCATCCTATTTTGATTCTGCCTCAAGAAGCGGGGAAAAGAATAATCAAACTGAACAGACAGTGTGCAGCGCAAAGTCACATTAAGATACTGATTCTTCTGAAACGGAGGACTAAAACATAAGGATCATGTTTATCCCACATCAGTTTCCTGTCTACACTGTTTGTTTTTAAACAGTAAACATGCTTGGAGGTAGTGATGTAGCCTCTGGAAGAACTGCTAAGAAATCAGACACAACTACTGTAAATCTTCAGAGGACTATTAATTTGAAATTCTAGACACATTACGAGCATACTTTTTTTTGGGGGGGGTAAGCGGGCATACTTTTGTTGGTTTGTGAAAAATGCATGGTAGTTTCTGGTGGCAGATTTGTGGTCCTTATCCTACATTAGCAGAGACAAAGTATGAAGATTTTTGTTAATTTTGACTAAACTCATCTCCAGTTGTTGTAATAGAAGGTTTTTAAAGTCTTTTCTTGGTCAGAACCCAAAAAATCACTTATTTTTTTCAGAATTATGTAATCTCTCTCCCATGTACCTTTTTTCCTAACTCTACATTGTATTAAGTGATGGACCAATGGACTGTGGCATCATCTGGGGCTTTCCCAGAGACTATAAAAATGATCCAGGAGTTTGGAAGCCTACAAACATTTCTGGAGCTATGAGATTCCTCAGTGCATATCAAGTCCAAGTCAACAGACTTGGGTAGGCTGGGACCTGAGGTCACACCAGGACTTCACTATCAACACAATTATTGGAAAGGCCACCAGATTCAACATACATCAGGATCTATGATGCCACACCCTGCTGTGACTTTCACCAAACCTTATATGACTTTCTGGGATTTAGATGGTATAAAAATTTATTGCCTCATCTGTAAAATGGTTTATTCACATCAGTGTAAGAAAAACAAAACAATAAAGACTGGAGAGCTCTAAAAAACTAAGTATATTGTACATAAGGAAGATATGATAATGACACCAAAGGCATCAGTCACCATTAATGATGTTGGTCATGTTACTGTACTAGTCTAGGCCTTGGGGGTTTTTTAATCCCTAAAACTGTAATAATACCATATACCTTATGGATACACATGGGACTAACTGAAATACTGTACACAAAGCTCTTTGTTCTATAAGTGGTCTATAGTAAGCCATCAAAAAAAATGCTAGCAAAGATCAGTAGTAATAATAGTAAAATGACTGACTCCTACTTTTGCATACTTACTATGTGAAAACCACTTGGACACAGACAAATAAATATTGGACATAGCTCTTAGCCTTGAGAAACATATACACACTTTAAAAGAACATCATGTATCATGTGTGCATCGAGGTCTAATAATTTACTACAGTATATTCTGGGTGAGGCAGATGATAAACATGATGAATCTCAGAGCCACCAGGATGTGCTACAGGGACCACAGGGCACCTGAGCTGAGACTTGGAAGTTGTCAAGTTGGAGCAAGGGGAGAGGGCCTTTCTACCTCCATTTCAGTCTTTGGATGTGGGTCACCTAGGAAGGGGTGTGGCCTTGGACAAAAGTAGCGCTCTTCAACCAAGGCTCTGAAAGGGTTCTGGCCACTGATGGCTACCTCAAGGAGCCCTTTCAGCAGCTATAGGAATAAGTGTTTTATCCATGTGAGTGGATCTGAGAGGGTCCATACAGCATCCACACACGAGCCCCATGAATGGTTCAGAATAACTGTGACTGATTCAGGAGTCCTCCTGTCTGGGATATAGCTGGCCCCCAAAATCCTTCCAGGATGGGCAGCTCCAAATTGAATGAGCAGTGAGAGACCCCTCAGAACCATCCAGAACACCCATGACACCCTAAAGTCAGCTGTGTCCAGAAAAGTCCCCGACTCCCCTAGAAGTGAGACAATCAAAGATGACTCTGAAGGCTGGTATGTCCCCAGAAAAGCCAGTGTAGATCAGCTTGAGAAAATCGGGAAAGTTCTGCTCCAATTCCAGTAGCTGCGGAAAATAACTCCAAAACTGAGGGTCAGTTCACCACAAGCAAATTCCCTGATTATCAATTCACCAGGTGAGCAATTCCCTAAATTCGCCTTTTCTACATGCTATCTAGTTATATTCGACAAAATCATATTTTGTCTCCATGTTGTCACTTTAAAAGATGTTCAATTTGTCTCTGCTGCTTCTTTCCACCAGTGCAACAGAGGGCTGAGAGATAAAGCGAAGGAGACACTGTGGACCAAAGATGGAGCGGAGAGAAGGGTCCTGAAAGATAAGAATCTTTAAAATAGTCTTGGACATATGTTTGAATATGTAAAATTATGACAACTATATTCTTCTTATACTTCTTCCCAGGCATCTATGGGTTTTGTTCAACTCTTAACAAATCGGCCTGCCTGATTCCCCCACAAATATAAGCACACTGATGGTGAGTCATGGAACCCCAGGAATCAGAGTTGGAAGAAGGGAGGTCAGAATCCTCTCACCCAATTAAACCACCTGCAGCATGAGTCATTGAGCCTGTCCACGGACACCCCTGGTGAGGTCATTCGTGAGCTCTTGAGGCCACTGCTCCCTTCTCTGGGCAGCAACAACCTTCAGAAGCACCCCCGGAGCTTTGCAGAACACCCCTACCAAATCCAGATGCTATTCCCCAAAGTGGTGGAAGAAGATCTCCTATGCATCAGTTTCCCTGACGCCTGACTGAAACAGCCTAGGCTCCTCCCACAAGTCCCTTGTGCAAGGTTTCCAATCCCTTCACCTCCCCAAATGTTCATCTCTGAATTTCTTCTACTGTATCTGCTCTCTCTTACAGAGTTGGTGCTCTGCCATATCTTTTTTTTTACTATCGAAATAACAAATTTTTAAAGAGTATAAAATTGATAAATATATATAATATACCTAAATCTATAAAAATAATTTTAATGCTTTCTGAAAAAAAATCAGAAAGCACAGATGAATAAAAAGGAAAGCATCCATGATTCCTAACACTTGTTGGCTGTTTTTGCCCTCCCACCACCTCTCTCCCCTTTCTTGGCTAAGAGCACTGGCTTCTTAGCAAAGGGTCCCACCCTCCTCTAGCTAAGAAGGGTCATGTGACCCAACCCAGGCCAATCATATTCCCCTCTCCAAGGATTTTGACTCCTCAAGGAAAGGCTTGGAAAATACTTGGAGTGGATACACTCCAGCACCAGAGCTCTCCTTTCTTTCCCACTCCGCATGTCTGGAAGTTCCCTTAGGTAGTGACCTTCCCATGCTGTGGTGCTGGGCCTTTCCTCACGTCTGTGAGCTACGCCACACAGAACACTCCATATTTACTGAAGTTCCCTGAACTTGTTGCTTTACTGAAGCTCAATCCTCACAGCCAGAGATAACCAGTAGTAAATATTTTGTGGCTAATACCCTGGCTCTCTTCTTCATAAGGAATAAAAGAGAGAGACAACCAGTTAGATGAAATGGAAGGCAGGCAAGAAGGCAGGAGCTATGGAGACATAACTATTCCCTCAAAGTGGCTGGAATAATAAAAACTACTTGATATGTTCGTTTTTTATTTAGCAAACTATGGCAACCATCTTGCCATGGTCTCCCTCTGAAGTCTTTTTTTTTTTTTTCCCCTAAGTCACGGCCATAAAGTAAAGGTATAAGCCAGTACTTTCATAAATACTAATATTAAATAAAGTGCACCCTCTTACTCTCTAGTAACTCAATATTTGGTTAAAGAGTTACTCATTGGGGCACTGGGTGGCTCAGTTCGTTGGGTGTCTGCCTTCGGCTCAGGTCCTGGGATGGAGGCCCACACCAGGCTCCCTGCTGAGTGGGGAGCCCGCTTCTCCTCCTCCTGCTCCCCCTGCTTGCGCTCTCTCTGTCAAATAAATAAATAAAATCTTCAAAAAAAATTACTTGTGCACACAAACAAAGACATGTCTACAAAGACTTTTCCATCAATCAAGGCTTTAGGCGCAAGCGTCCTTGAGAAGGCGGGAACGGGTGTTTCCTCCAAGGGGCCAGACCCTGCCATGGGCCTGCCACAGGCTGTGCAGGCCTCACCCCATCAGCCCACTCTCAGCCCCTCCAGCAGCAGCTGTGTTGTCAGGTCTGGCCCCCTCTGATCTGTCACCACTGTGAAATGTGGAACTTGCACCTTCTGAGATTCGAGTGAGAGGAGAGGAGAGAAAATTGAACTTTGGCCCTTCAGAGCTCCCTGGCCCCACAGGCTATCTCTAGAACAAGGGAGATTTCTAGGAGAATCAAGTCGCACCTTGTCCTGACACTCAACTCACAAAGTGCTGGGGTGCTGGCTCATATCCAGTATGAAGAGAAAACATCGATGCCCACAGGCGTCTGAAAGGGAGGAAGCAGGAGGTGGGGCAGCAGGGACAAGGACCAGGGGTGAGAGGGTGGCTGGTCTTAAGCAAAGGTCCTGGGCGCGTAATATAAAATCCTCTATAGGACTGTCTTAGGATCTGCCTCTATAGGACCACCCACCCAAAGCATTTCTCTAACACCTGAGAGTATCTAGAGTGGCTGGAACAGGACCCAAGCCACATTTTGTGTCTCCAAGCCACAGTTTCGCCTTAAGTCGGCAAAACTCAGAACTTTCTGCAACCCCCCATCAAGATGATACTCAATGAACTCCCAGCTTTCATCCACTCAAAGGGCCAGAAAACTGAAGTTCTAGCAATTTCTAGAAGGTAAGTCTTCCTCTAGGTGTATCTGTGAGTGCACAGACGAGGCACCTGACCTAACACCAGAAGAGACTTGCAGCCTTAAGCTCTCACTCCAGAGAGCTGCAGAGTTTCAGAAATACCCAAACTGTCCTAGAGGTGAGGAGGGGAGGAACAACCCAGACAAGAGGCTTCTCACAGTGGCAGAGGGCCCGCTAGTTGGGAGGAAGGCAGAAGCTCAAAATCCAGTTGTATGATCTTGCGAGAGTTACTCAGCCTACCTCTGCCTTACCCAGCAGGAATGTCATAAGTCAGCTCTACCAAATAAAAGACAGTAACGCAATGACAATAATGTTCTAAGTCGGCATCAGCCCTGAAGCAACCACAAGCCACGTGGCGGTTAGTGTCAGTGAGACACTGAATTTTTTTTACTTTAGTGCATTTTAATTCATTTAAGTTCCAATAGCCATGGGGCTAGTGGCTACTTTATTATGAGACCGTGTAGCCCTAAATGACCAAATGAGACACAATAAGGCTTTCCCGGGCTTTCCAAGTCACAGCGATAGGGATTATATTCCAAACTGAAGTTAAAAGAGACAACCAATGGCTTAAGCCACTGACAGAACTTTTCCAAGGGCCAGGAAGGAGCAAGGATGGCACCAGGTGTTCAGAAGACAGTGTATGGAAAGGAAACGGCCAGAGGGTGCACCTAGAGCCTTTCTCCTGGATCCAAGCCACAGAGGGCCTGCCTTGCCGACAGCTGGCTGGTGCAGGAAAGATGGGGTCTCTGTGTTTCCACATGTGGTTAGTCTCTGGGGGCCAAGGTGGCTGTTTTCCCTATCAGGCAGATTAACTGTATATTTACAGCCCTGCCTGGAGAGTCCAAAATAAGTCGTAAACAGTTCCAAACAGCACAGTCAGAGCCTGTGGAGGGCCTGCTTTTTCTGTATACAAGAGAGAAACTTGTTATAAACTGCTAAAAGGGTGGGGGATGGGGGAAGGAAACCGAAAAGGCCCTCTCTTCCTGGGATGCAATGCCGGAGTGATAAGGTGAGTGGGTCCCAGGCTTGAGAACAGACGCCCTCTTGGCTCTGCACTTCGGACAAAAGGAGGAACTCAAGATGATACAGGCAAAGGAATGAGGGCTGGCAAGGAAGGAGCTGCCAGCACGAAGGCACTTGGAACTGCTCCTCTTTTATCAGGAGCAGCTGTAAGTGACGGACGCAACCTCCCACTGATGGGTCTGCTTGTCTCGCTTTGACTTGGGAACTAAAAAGAAAATCATTTAAAAAAAAAAAAAAAGCCACTCTGGTTTGACTGGTGGAGAATTTTTTTCCCAAAAGGGTCTCAAACAGAAGAATGCTATGATGATGCTATGATGAGATTTCTCCTCATTAAGAAACTGTGTAGGGCAGCTAGTAATAATATTACCCCTGGTAACAAAACATGACCCTTTTACCGACCTGACCATCAGATGCCATTTCAGCACTATTTACCGGAAATTCAAATTCCCCTTTTTTATGTCCCTGCAGAAGAATGGGCGGGGGGGGGGGGGGGTGTCACCTTAAAAGGAAAAAAAAAAAAAAGTTTGTATTTTTGACCAAGAAATTCCACTTTTAGGAGTTATCCTCAGGGAAAAAAATCAGAGATGTACACAAGCAACAATGCACACAGATGTTTGTTACAATGGTATTCATAACAAAAGAAACAATCCCCAAAAAGGATTGGTATATTCATACAATATAACCTTACACAGCCGTTAGACACTCTCCACCCCAAAGATCTTTAGTAAGACAGGGAGAAGCACATTTTTATGGTGTTAAATGAAAAAGGCAGAATTGTTCATAGGTGTCACCTCAGTTTTCTTTGACCCACGGTTTTAGCTGTGGGGATGGCTATTTCGAAAGAAACTGAGAAAATATCTCGAAGTCTTTGTGGAGCTTATCTTTGGATAGTGAAATTATGAACCATCTTTATACCCACTTTGTTATTTTTCTGAAGTTTCTAGAATTAGTATAGCATAAACTCAGAAGCATTCCCCATTTCACAGCCTCCCAACTGTCAGGAAAACGAACAGTATCTAAGGTCACCTAGACTGATAATAATTGCTTCTTTGAACTTCCTGATCTGAGTTTTCTTTTCTGACCCAAGGAACAACAGTTCATTTCCTTGACAGCCTCCTGGCAAATTTAAAGTCACTCCAGACTTCCAGAAGAGTTCCTCAACATTCACCAACAGATTTTATTTTCCCCACATGTACAAAAGAAATGGGTTTCCCCCAATGTGTTTATGTGCTGGTTAAGAGGGAAACATTTCTTCTCATACCATTAGAGTCCTGCAGACATTCTTTTTCTATTCCCAATTCTCATTAGTCATAACTGTCCCTTTGCCTTGTTCTGAACTACTTTCCAAGTGAGAAGTATGGAGGATGTAAACTTCGCAAGCCAAGGGACTTTGTGCTGCTCAACGCTGTAACTCTACCACCTAAAACGGTGTCTCAGGCAGAGTAGATGCTAAATTCACACTGAAGCAGTGGGTGAAGGGATGAATGGACTGGCGGGTGGATGAAACCCTTCCTGTCAAAATGAACAAAATTTTAGTTGCATGACTGAGTCAAACTCTGCACCTTAGAGCCCTAAAACAAAGTGAGCTTTTTGAACAAAACAGATGGCAATCAATAAATACGCCAAAGATACACAGTAAGATCAGACTAAACATAAGGAACTAAGCAGCTCTTGTTCATTTAATTTAGCAAATCACCACAGCACTTTGAGACAATTAATGGCCTTTTGTCTAGAGCCAGTGATTTCAGGATTTAAGTCACGGTTTTTCGGGGCGCCTGGGTGGTTCCGTTGTCAGACGTCTGCCTTCAGCTCAAGTCATGATCCCAGGGTCCTGGGATGGAACCCCACATCGGGCTCCCTGCTGAGCGGGAAGCCTGCTTCTCCCTCTTCCACTCCCCCTGCTTGTGTTCCCTCTCTTACTACGTCACTCTCTGTCAAATAAATAAATAAAATCTTAAAAAAAAAAAAAGTCCCAGTTTTTCTTCTTTTCTGCTTCATGACCTTTCTGTGGCCTATAATGGTAGATTTTATTTTCCAAAAATGCCTGCAACAGAATCTCCCATCCCACATCCTCCTCGGAAATGTGACCCTGTCCTTTCCTCATCTAGAGGTAGACTCTGTTAGTCCATCCCCTGGAATCCAGGCACGCCTGGATGTGATGGAAGTGGATTGTGGAAGTGATGAGCTGCCATGTTTTCACGTGGTCAGCTGGAAAGGCCCCCAATGCAAGGCCCTGAGACCCTGTGGAAGGAGAGAGGGACATAGCTGAGCCCAGATTTCCAGACCTCCCTGCCAAGGCACAGACATGTGAGTGATGCCATCTTGGACCTTCCAGGCAAACCCAGACACCAGCTGAATTTCACAGTGTGATTCTACTCAGCCGCACACTGAGCAGAAGAATTACTCTGTTGAGCTCACCCCAAATTCTGACCCACAAAGGTTTGGTGTAGGTTGTTATATTGCAATAGGTAACTGAAACAAAATTTACCTTTAATCATATGGCTACACTTCCACCAAGAGATAGCTCTAATTCACTTAGTCAAAGTGGCAGGATAACTTCTTTGGAGAAATTAACTTTTCTCTTGTAGGCATATTAGAGTGAGAAATCAGGGGTCTTCTCTCCTCACAAATCTCTCCACCTTATCTGACTCAAAATAAGAGTAGTGTGGGGGAGCAAACCCCCACATCTTGAATATCTGTCCTATCCCTTGCCTATAGAATGAGGAGACTTTCATTTTCATCCAAAGGTGAAGAGTCTGTCCCCTCCTTTGAACCTGGATGGACTTTTGTCTTCATGCCATACTGTTTTGATTACTGTATCTTTGTAATGTATTTTGAAATCAGGAAGTGTGGAGCATCCAGCTTTTTTCTTCTTTCTCAAGATTGTTTTGGTTATGCAGAGACCTTTGCAATTCTGTATGAATTTGAGGATTTTTTTTCTATTTCTTTTTATAAAATGCCATGGGGATTTTGATGGGGATACCTTAAATCTGTAGATCACTGTGGATAGTAGCATGGACATTTTAACAACAGTAAGTTTTCCAACCCATGAACTGAAATGTCTTTTCATTTATTTGTGTCTTCTTTAGTTTGAAGCACTGCTTTACAGTTTTCACTGTATACTGATATACAGTCTTCCTCCAGGAAGAAAGGCTGTATAGTTTATCACCTTCTTGGTTAAGCAAATTTCAACATATTTTACTGTTTTTCATGCTACTGTAAATCGGATTGTTTTCTTAATTTCCTTTTCAGATGACTAATTGTTAGTTGTTCTAAAAATCCAACCGGTGGGGCACCTGGGTGGCTCAGTGGGTTAAAGCCTCAGCCTTCAACTCAGGTCATGATCCCAGGGTCCTGGAATCAAGCCCCACATCGGGCTCTCTGTTCGGCAGGGAGCCTGCTTCCCCCTCTCTCTCTCTGCCTGCCTCTCTGCCTACTTGCGATCTCTGTCTGTCAAATAAAGATCTCTGTCTGTCAAATAAATAAATTAAATCTTTGAAAAAAAATCCAGCTGGTTTTTGATGGGACATCTAGGCGGCTCAGTCAGTTAAGAATCTGTCTTCAGCTCAGGTCAGGATCCCAGGGTCCTGGGATCAAGCTCTAAGCTGGGTTCCTGCTCAAACAGGCAGCCTGCTTCTCCCTCCCCTTCTGCCACTCTCTCGTGCTCACTCATGCTCTCCCATGTTCACTCTCTCAAATAAAAGAAATAAAATCTTAAGAAAAAATGCAACTGATTTTTGTATGTTGATTTTGTATCCTGAAACTTTGCTGAATTTATTAGTTATAACAGTTTTTTTGCTTGGAATCTTTAAGGTTTTCTACATAGAAGATCATATTATCTGTGAACAGAGATCATTTTATTTCTTCTTTTCCAATTCAGATGCATTTATTTCTTTTTCTTTCCTAACTGCTCTGGCTAATACTTCCAGTACTGTGTTAAATAAAAGTGGCAAGAGTGGACATCCTTCTCAGGCAAGTGAGAGACACCATCTTAGAGGAAAAGCTTTCAGTTTTCCACCACTGAATATAAAGTTAGCTTGTGAGCTTTTCATATATTGGCCTTTTTTATTTTAAATTGCCTGTGACTTCCTTGTTTTGTCCTACTCATGGACACTGGAATTATGAAAAGTGGTAGAGTTTCATTAATGCTTAAATTCAGTTACACTCACAGAGGTCAGTTCTAAGACCTTTCTAGTTTCCAAGTTTGAACCTTTCCTCAATGGATGTTGATGTGAAAGAGAAGAATTCCAATCCCTTTATTCTTCTCTTTGAAAAATTTTTTGAAAAGTATGATATTTAAGAGTGTCATATTAGGGGCTCCTGGGTGGCTCAATCATTAAGCGGCTGTCTTTGGCTCAGGTCACGATCCCAGAGTCCTGAGATTGAGCCCTGCATTGGGCTCCCTGCATAGCGGTAAGCCTGCTTCTCCCTCTTCCACTCCCTCTGCTTGTGTTTCCTCTCTTGCCGTGTCTCTCTGTCAAATAAATAAATAAAATCTTAAAAAAAAAAAAAAGAATGTCACATTATTTTATAGCCCTATTTTACTAAAAATACAGAACAGGACACATTAAGGGAGATTCCATCTAAATTGGCATGTTTGTCCTGACACCATTCATTTCTTGGGAGTTGGTATATTTGTTATGCAACTCAAAAGACTAGGCTAATTGTTGACCTATCAATAGTGCAGCTGCAAGCTGAAAAAACATTCAGGCCCCCAAAGGACAGCTTAAAAAAATATAAAAGTACATCATTTGTAGCAGGCAAAGTGACTAAATTCAGCCCCATAGGAAAAATCAAGAATTTGACCCATTTTTTGAGGGGGGGGGAGCACTTTTCCCCTAAACAGGGACTATGTCTGCAGGTTTAATGGGGAAACATGATTAATGTAATTCTCTGAATACTAAATAGAGAAGAAAATTTGTTGATTAACATTATGATAAGGACACATCTTTGTCCACATACTTCATGACTTGGGATCTGAATAAAAGTGATTCTAGCCATAGTGATTCCACTCAGAGTCAGAAGTCTGGCAGGAACTCCAACCCCCGGCAAGCACGCAACTAAATCCTGAAATGCAGAAAGAACATCAGTGGACTTCCTATTAAGACTTGCATTGCTGGACCAGCTAAGGAAAATTGCACTATTGCACGCCATATTCTATTTTTCACCACAATAATCATGTGGTAACTGATATTACTTCTATTTTCTCTCTTGTTTTCTGTTTTTCTCTTCCCTCCCCCCACCTCTTTTTTTGTGGTCTGAGTGCAGATCCTTAAATATATGTATTCTGTTTCACTAATCCTGGGAAAACTGTTCTTTGCAGTAATAATAAATTAAACATGTTGATACCATGCATTATCTAGAATTCATTGCATTATCTAGAATTCATTGTTCAGCACAACACAAAGCAATTAAGCCTTAAACTATGGCTAGTATGACTGAAAAACTGAGTTTTGAACTTTATTTCATTTTACTTTATTTAAATTAAAAAATTTTAACTTACAATTGATTCAATTATTAGAAAACTTTAAGTATGCCATAAAAACTTGTGTGAGTCAACTTTTTCAACCCTAAATTTTTATAAACTCAAAGTACAGAGCATTTATTTCTGGTATGAATTTAGGGCCCAAATCAAAATGTATTCTAAATGGAAAATTTATACCAATTTCAAAAATTTCATGTGACAAAAAGCATGTAAAATAATTTTTAATATCTACTACATTTTGAAATAATATTTGAGACATACTAACTTAAATAAAATATATGGTTGAGATTAAATTTACTCATTACTTTTTACTTCTTTTAATGCGGCTATTAGAAACTTTTAAATTACATGCGTGGCTTTCATTATATTTCTATAGGACAGTCTTGACATACAGAATGCTCTTAATTCAAAATTAAGTTTTGGAATGGGAATCCAGTCAATAAATAAAAGATTCATGTCTTGTTGTTGTTTTTTTTATTAACCCAGTGTTGTCTAAACAGGCCTCAGTTGAATTTTTAACTCTCTTATTCAAACTTTTTTATCTGTGCCTGATATGCTCCAAGTACTATGTCAGTTACGAAGGGTATAGACATAAATCACATCCCCAGCTTTCCGACATCTTAGAGTCTGGTAGGCAGTGACCAAGTAAACCAAATTTGGAAGTGTGATGAGTTAGGAAAAGATATATCATGGAGGATGTGGAAATTCAAAGAAGACTCGTTTGACTTGGCCAGCAGGAAGAATGGGAGGAGACATCCTGGAGGCAAGGACCTTTAAACTAGGAATTGTTCGTGCTATTTGTTAACTCTCTTCTTTTTTACTGGTAGTCTATGCATGGAGCCCATGCTGTAGGCATATTATAAAGTCATCTTTTGTTAATTATTCCTCTCTGAATAGATTCACATCTATTTGGGCATATAATTTGTTCAAATATAATGAAGAGAGGAGATGGGGGCATGCATTGGTTCAGCCTGAAGTTTCCATTTAGGTTTTTTCTCTAAGAAACTCAACGTGTTCTCCACTCTTTCAGAGAGGCAACGCCCCTCAGGGTTCAGGATTTCCTGCTTAGGGGTGAGCAGAACATTGGAGAAAGCAAGAAAGCACAATCAGCCATATCCAGGGCACTGAGGAGCTAACTTGAAGAGGTGCTCTCTGGCCAAAGATGGAACAATTTGAGTACCAATAGAGATAATAACTATAATAGATTGAAATGCAAGTGTTTAAATAAGTGAGACTTTAAAATACCTATCAGAAAATCTGGCATCATTAGAGGATGCTAAACCAAAGAAAAGACAAATAAAAACAAAGGAAAAGAAACAAGCACTTATCCTGTCTTTTCTCCATGAATGACAGCAGCAAATAACCAAATAGCAGGTATAGAACTATTCCACTTAAGAAGTAAAGAATGAGGGATACTATATCATTGTTTATCAAGCCTTGATAAAATAATGGATCTGGTCATTGAGCATCACGGCAACCAAGATCATGAAAGAGGAGAGCACCAGACATTTGTGCCACCTGAGGGAAAAGCCATCACTTAGCATGAAATGTCTTGGCAAAAATGCTGACCTAGAGCTGACTAAGCCTGCTGATGTAACTTCCAATTTCAGGAAATACTAGGATATAGAAACCTGTTAAACCAAACCCTGGAACGCAATGAATAAAATCTGGACACTCAGGAACTCCACAGGACAATGTGTTTCTTTCTACAAGTAAATATTACAGGAAAAGAGAGAGAGACACACACACACAGAGGGGGAACTTACAGATTAAAAGAAATTTATGGCATATATACACAAATTGCAAAGGTCTTATTTAAATCTCGTTTTTTTAAAACTATAAAAAATTATAAGGATATCATATATTGAATACTTAATGATAGAAAGTTTTGTTAATTTTTAGGTATTGTGGATTTTTTAATCCCTTAGATTAATTTTAATCCCTTAGAATTTAGAGATACTGAAATAGCAAAAAATGAAAAAATTTGATGTCTGGGGTTTGCTTCAAAATAGTATGGTGGTGAGAAATGGATAAGTATATAAATGAAACAAGGTCAAGCACGAGTTCAGTATTGTGTTGCATATTTAGAAGTTGCTAAGAGAGATCTTAAAAGTTCTCATCACAAGGAAGAAAAATTTGTATATGTGTGGTGATGGCGTTCACAAAACTTAACATGGCAATCATTTCACAGTATATACTCATATCAAGTCATTATGCTGTACACCTAAAACTAATACAATGTTATGTGTCAGTTACATCTCAGGGGAAAAAAATATATTAGGCATGTGCTGATGATTGGTTAAGCAGGATGATAGTTGTACAGAGTGAGTTCACTGTACTATCCTCTCTACTTTTGTACATGTTGCAAATTTCCCATTAAAAATTATTTTGTTTGGAATGGCTATCAGACACATGAAAAAATGCTCATCATCACTAGCCATCGGGGAGGTTCAAATTAAAACCACATTGAGATATCACCTTACACCAGTTAGAATGGCCAAAATTAGCAAGACAGGAAACAACGTGTGTTGGAGAAGATGTGGAGAAAGGCGAATTCTCTTACACTGTTGGTGGGAATCCAAGTTGGTGCAGCCACTTTGGAGAACAGTGTGGAGATTCCTCAAGAAATTAAAAATAGAGCTTCCCTATGACCCTGCAATTGCACTTTTTTTTGGGGGGGGGATTGCAAATCCCCATTACTGGGCATTTACCCCAAAGATACAGATGTAGTGAAAAGAAGGGCTATCTGTATCCCAATGTTTATAGCAGCAATGGCCACGGTCACCAAACTGTGGAAAGAACCAAGATGCCCTTCAACGGACGAATGGATAAGGAAGATGTGGTCCATATACACGATGGAGTATTATGCCTCCATCAGAAAGGATGAATATCCAACTTTTGTAGCAACATGGACCGGACTGGAAGAGATTATGCTGAGTGAAATAAGTCAAGCAGAGAGTCAAGTATCATATGGTTTCACTTATTTGTGGAGCATAACAAATAACATGGTGGACATGGGGAGATGGAGAGGAGAAGGGAGTTGAGGGAAACTGGAAGGGGAGACAAACCATGAGAGACTCTGGACTCTGAAAAACAACCTGAGGGTTTTAAAGGGGCGGGGGGTGGGAGGTTGGGGAACCAGGTGGTAGGTAATAGGGAGGGCATGTATTGCATGGAGCACTGGGTGTGGTGCAAAAACAATGAATACTATTACGCTGAAAAGAAATAAAAAAAAAATTTTAAAACCAAAAGAAAAAAATTATTTTGTTTGGGACACCAGAGTGGTTCAGTCAGTTAAGGATCTGCCTTTGGCTCAGGTCATGATCCTAGGGTCCTGGGATCAAGTCCCACATCGGCTCCCTGCTCAGCAGGGAGCCTGTTTCTTTCTCTCCCTCTGCCCCTCCCCCTGCTCTCTCTTTCTCTCAAATACATAAAATCTTTTTTAAAATTTTTAAAAAATAATTATTTTGTTTGATTGTTTGTTTGACTCAAGTTTCATTATGTCTTGCTGCTGCGTGAGAACCAGGCATGAATTCCTCAAGGTGTTGCCTTCTCCCAACCTACAAAGACACCAACAAATTATTTGCTGTTTTCAGGACAAAAAATCCAGATACTTAGATTTTTTTTTTTTTTTTTTTTGACAGAGATCACAAGTAGGCAGACAGGCAGGCAGAGTGGTGGGGGGAAGCAGGCTCCCTGCTGAGCAGAGAGCCCAATGCGACACTCAATCCCAGGACCCTGAGATCATGACCTGAGCCGAAGGCAGAGACTTTAACCCACTGTGCCACCCAGGTGCCCCCAAAAATCCAGACACTTAATTTTTAAGTCATTTTCTTTTTTTTTTATTTGATAGACTTTATTTATTTATTTTAGAGAGAGAGAGAAAGAGAACATGAGTGGGGAGCAAGAGCCGGGGAGAGAAACTCAAGCGGACTTGGCATTGAGTGGAGCCGGACATAGGGCTCAATCCCATAATCCTGAGATCATGATCTGAGTCAAAATCAAGAGGCAGACACTCAGACGGCTGAGCCTCCCAGGCACCCCTTAAGTCACTTTCTTATAGCATCAATGTTAAAAATGGTGGTTACATGAAAGCCAACCAATTAAATGCAATGTGACCAAAATAGTAGATATTTGCAAATGTATCTACACAAAATGACCAATAATTCTTAAAATGTTTTTAATGGAATCTGAAGGTTTTTGGTACAGATGAACATAGCTGAAAAAAAAAACACACACTTCCATAGCTGGTCTCATTTTAAGTTCATGACCACAGATGTCAACTAGACTCTTATCTAGATATTGTCTGCAATCACGCTACACATGGGTCATTTTTCTACTCTCTCTCCTGAATGCTTCTTATGGGTTGCACTGTGTCCCCCAAAGACACTTTGAAATTCTAATCCACAGTACCTAGAATGTGACATGATTTGGAAACAGAGTCTTCACAGAGGTAATTTTACAGTGAGGTCACTGGGGTGGGCTATAATCCAGTATGACCAGTATCCTTATAGGAAGGGAAAATCTGGACACAAGGACAGCTATGCACACAAGGAAATCAAGACAGAGATCAGGGTGTTGCTTCTGCAAGCCCAACATTGCCAATAAACCATTAGAAGCTAGGAGAAAAGCACAGAAAAGACAACTTTCCTCAGACAACCTTCCTCAGAAGGAACCAAGACTCCCAACACCTTGATCTTGGACTTCGAGCCTCCAGAACTGTGAGACAATAAATTTCCTTGTTCAAGTCATCTGGTTTGCAATACTTCATTATAGTAGTGCTACAAAATTAATGTAATGCCTACTTCACATCTTCTCCTTTGACTTCACACTTCCATGCCCCTTCCCCAGTTACACTGTTTCACTTTGCTTCCTCTTCCCTGAGAAACTTCAGTAATCAGAAGACAACTTCTGCGGCTGCCACCACCAAGCCACCAAACTGCCATCATGCCTTGCCCCCTAGTTTTGCTTTCTGACTGCGAAACTATCTGCACTCCTATCTTCAGCCAACCCCTCATTTTGCTCACTACATCCCATCTACCAGAGATGGCTACAAAATCCAAGGGCAGAGCCAAGGGACAAACACAAACCAACCTGGTATTCTCATTAACCCCATTTTATGGATGTGAGTATCAGGGCTTAGTTCTTCAGCATAACTCAGCCATGAAGTGGCAGAAGCAGAGCTAAAATCCAGTGTGTTCAACACCAAAAATACAGATTTTCTCTAAGAATAATCCTCAGACCACATGCATCAGAATCACCTGGAATGCTTATCTTTTTTTTTTTTTGAAGATTTTGTTTATTTATTTGACAGACAGAGATCATAAGTAGTAGGCAGAGAGGCAGGCAGAGAGAGCAGAAGGGAACGAGGCTCTCCGCTGAGCAGAGGGCCCCATGCGGGGCTCGATCCCAGGACCTTGGGATCATGACCTGAGCTGAAGGCAGAGGCTTTAACCCACTGAGCCATCCAGGTGCCCCTGGAATGCTTATTTTAAATGCATCCAGAAAGAAAGACAGAGACAGACAGACATGCAGACATAGTGTTGTGTGAAATGCTCCCTAGGTCTTACCACACACGGGTTGAAATAAAGAGTTTAAAGTGAAGGGGGTTAAACAGAGTGTTGGCCTGACATGAGAAAATCTGCCTGAAATAAAATTAGGGCACGTGGCACCTGGATGGCTCAGTGGGTTAAGCCTCTGCCTTCAGCTCAGGTCATGGTCTCAGGGTCCTGGGATCGAGCCCCGCATCAGGCTCTCTGCTCAGCAGGGAGCCTGCTTCCCCTCCTCTCTCTCTGCCTGCCTCTCTGCCTACTTATGATCTCTGTTTGTCAAATAAATAAATAAAATCTTAAAAAAAAAATTAAGGCATGAGCAGAAACACACACATACACTGACATGCAGAGAATGAAGATCTTAGCACAGGTATATCACCCATGCAAGCAACAAGGAAGTAACTGGGATAAGGTCATCTCTTGGTGACAGAGTCAGCCCGGAACTACTTGGCAGCTGTGTCTATGGTGGGGAAGGGCTGTGTTTGTGTGTGGGGTGGGGGGAGTTACAGTCTCCACTGATGTGTATAAATGTCCATAACTTGTGTTTAATCTAAAGGGGGACAGAGCTTGGCACAGATGCTGCCCATTTTTGTCTATAGCTGCCTTTGCCCTAAGATTTGTAAAGTGTCTCTGGCATGAATAGAGGATTGTACTCTAGTCAAATATTCAGATCACAGTAAAATCACCAGACAATTGTTTGATCTTTTCAAGAAACAGTCTTAAATACAGATAACACTAATCACAGCTAAACCGAATATAGATTAATCTGTTTTTGTTGTTGTTGTTGTCCATTCCATAGGCATTTGTGATTCTGCAATCATCAATAGGATTACTATCTATCAGCATATAGAAGTAGGTCTTCTATGCATACTTGTTGAATAAATGGAAATAAAGCCAGAGTTTTCCTACTTAAATGCAGGGATTCTGTAGGGAAAAAAATTAAGTGCTCTGGGAGCCAAAACAGAAAATCATATACTAAAAGAACTAGAAGAGAGAATCAACAAATAAAAGAAATTTTAATTTTGTATATGACATGCACATAGTGCCAGTGAACAGAACTTCAAAATACAGAAATGGGGGAGGGGAGAGGGAAAAAAAAGATAATGCAGCTTCATATGGATTTTAACAGGGAATTTATGCCTGGTATTTCTTGGGGTTACTGATCATCAGACAACTTGTAGGAGAGTTTAAGCTTCAGAAAAGGAGGGGCGGGTGAGGGACAAACTGAAATCAAATTAAAGACACAGACTCCGCCAAAGGTAGCTAAGAACTGGCCAGCTCTGCCGTGAGAAGGGACCAGTGGGTCTTCCAAAAATCTCCAACAGTGACTTTTTTTTTTCCTTTTTATTTTGCAACTGTGGCAAAAGAAAAAAAAAAACAAAAACCAAGAACAAAGAAACCACACAACACAAAATTTACTCTGTTAACCATTTCTAAGTGTGCAATTCAGTACTATTACGCATATTCATACTTTTGTCCAACCACCAGAACTTTTTCATCTTGCAAAACTGAAACTCTATACCCATGAAATAACACTTCCTCATTTTCCCTTTCTCTGGTTCCCCTGGCAACCATCATTCTTTCTGTTGCTATGAATGTGACTAGTTTGATACCTCATACAAGTGGAATAATACACTGTCCTTTTTTTTTTTTTTTCCTAAGAAGGGGGTGAGGGTCTACACTAACAACAAAACGTGGTTAATGCTATGGCTATATAAAATTATATAAGCGTCTCGGGGCGCCTGGGTGGCTCAGTTCTTGGGCATCTGCCTTCAGCTCTGGTCATGATCTCAGGGTCCTGGGATCGAGCCCCACAATGGGCTCTCTCCTCAGCAGGGAGCCTGCTTCCCCATCCCTTTCTCTGCCTCTCTGCTACTTGTGATCTCTGTCTCTCTGTGTCAAATAAATAAATAAAATCTTAGATAAAATTATATAAGAGTCTAAACAAATTAGAAGTCAGGTTTGAGGTGCTGGAAGGAGTGAGCTTGTTGGTGGGGGTTTTTCAAGATGGACCTTGGGCTGAGGAAACATCTGAGGTACGTAGCAATTCTCCAGGGAACAGAAGCCAGGAAGGACATTTTAGTTTATAGAGCTGCACGGGCATTGAACACAGGTTAGCGACAAAGCAACAAAACCATCCAGACTAGCCTTGGTAGGTGATTTAACGATGTTAAAGAGTATTTCTAGGGGCGTCTGGGTGGCTCAGTGGGTTAAGCCTCTGCCTTCGGCTCAAGTCATGATCTCAGGGTCCTGAGATCGAGTCCCGCATCGGGCTCTCTGCTCAGTGGGGAGTCTGCTTCCCCCCTCTCTCTGCCTACTTGTGATCTCTGTCAAATAAATAAATAAAATATTAAAAAAAAAAAAAGAGTATTTCTTCCGTCTTGCTGGTGTCTTATCCAAAACCAGGTTTCCATCTTGTGGTAAAAAATGGCTCTTTTTTTTCCAGCACCAAGCACTCTTTCCAGGGGGACAGTAAAATAAAGCACAAATCCCACCCATCTAGAGAACCATCCTGGAAAGTTCACAATTTCTCTATTCCCGTAGATAAGTCTTGGCCAGATGACTATATTTAGGTATAAGAGAAGCCAGGAAATGTAATCTATTCTGGTAATCCATGTGTCCCACTAAAATTCTAGAGGTTCCATTATCCAAGAAGGGAAAGACAGTCATGGGAGGAAAGCAGCAGTCATAGCCACAGTGTAAGAATGAGTCTCCTCCAAATATTTTCTCCAGTGTATAACTCTGCATATGTGCACTATCTTTCATGACTGGCCCGTTTCACTTAGCCCAGTGTCCCCAAGGTACTTCCATGTTGTATCATGTGTCAGAATTTCTTTTGGTTTTAAGATTGAATAATATTTCACTGTATGTATATGTACCACATTTTGTTTATCCTTTCATCCATCCACTGATGGACTCCTGGGTTGCTTCCACTTTTTCTCTCAGAGTTTTTCCTCGAGTGCTTTGGTTGTGGCTACTTCACCCTGTTCCAATTTGTCACTAAGGTTCCTGCTGGATGTAGCCCAGGGTCTGGAAATATGGTTGTTTGTACATAAGACAAGATGACTGACTGTAACAGCTCAGTCATAGATCTTTATCTTCCCACATGGTTTCAAATACAGGTGGGCCTGTGTCATGTAAAAAGAAAGTAGTTGTATAATTGGTTGCACAACCAATATCTAGAGTCACACACATCAGCCAAATTCCTATCATCTACCATCTTCACCTGAAGCCAGAGTAGATGGGCCACACTAGTGGTTCCATCAGAGGATTCCTGTTGGGCCTTTTCAGATCATGTTACATAAGCCAAATGTCTATCTCTGAGCCTCAGTTTCCTCTGCAATAGAACAAAGACAAGGGTGAGCTCCAAGATCACTGACGACCTCTCTCATTAAAAAGCAACCTCCTGAGGTTGTTGTGAAATGGAAGTTAGTACCAACGATGGAAGCTGGAAGCAGCGAGTCACACTCAGCTATTACAATGTAACAACCAACCACAATGTCTCATAGGATTGTTGGAAGGGAAAGCTGATACTAATGGTAGCCGTCCTTTATAAAAGTAAGCTGTTGCTACATAACAAACACAAAATCTCAGAGGCTCACAACAACAAGCATTTATCTCTTGCTCATTCACATTTAGGTTCAGCTGATCCCAGCTGGGCTCAGACTGGCTTCCAGTCTGCTCCGTGTTTCTCATCTTCCTAAGGCCAAGAGATTATGAGGTGGGGAGATAGGGATGTTCTCCTCACAGCGTTGGCAGAAGAGCAGAAGGAAGGCTATCAGCCCAAACTCATCTCGGGCCTCATAGCAGTCACCATCCCATTGACCAGACAAGTAAAAGGGCCAAGTGCAAAACCAAAGCATCAGATAATCAAGCCTCTCTGCCCACCATGAGACCATGGCAAGGCTGTGATGTAAAGAATTACCGCGGGGAAATAATCACGGACTCTATTGAGGTAGGAGGCATATATGCCAGTCAATCAAATGTCAGATGATCCTTTATCCTACTTGCATTTCAGAGAGCTGTTTTTTCTAACACAAAGTCTCTGCTTATCCTATTCTACCCTGTAAGTTTCCCAAAATTGTTCATCCTTTGTTTCACACATACATTATTCACATGCCTGTTACTGAGCTTGGCATTATTTTCAGTCACATCCCAATTCTAAAAGAACATAAGGATGTAATCACCAGGAGAGGGGACATCTTGAAGGGCTTATGCCCCTCTCCATCCTGTCTCCAATGGCCCAGGAGAGGAAGAGGCTCAGGGAATGTGTCTTGTTGTTCTTCTTACTTAAAGGCGCCAAGGAGACTGGAAGCGTATTTGGATTTGGATTGCCTTCTAGTTGGTTGTCCAAGTTAGAGGTCAATAAAATCTGTGATACACCAGGATACACCAACAAAGGGCTTCAAGGGGTTGGAAGAGGAAGAAGAGCATGTAACCTCACAATGAAATCTGAATGAGTCCCAGGCCATTTCCCAAGAACTCTGCAGCTGATTTCTGTTCTCCCTTTCTTCCATCAGGGAGGAAAACTTTCCTAGCAAACACGCTCACAGACGGAGACGCACACCCCTCAGGCTAACACCGGGAAAACTGCAAAGACAAGGCTTTGTTGACACGAGAGGCTGTGATGGAGTGAGCCAGAATCGCTGCTTGCCGGGTCGAGACAACAAGGCAGTGTTAAGGGGCTGTATTTAGACAAGCATTTGAGCCCACCAAGAGCAAGAAAACCCACCACTGTCAGCTGGCCCCGTAGATGCACCCGACTTCCCAAACAACAGTATCCCCCAATGCAGCCCAACAGAAATGTTGATTTAAATGATTCGTGCTAATGTGAATGCGGGATAAGGTGATGTGATTCTTGGCTTGCTGACAGCAAGCTGTGAATGATGTGGTAATGGTATATATATATCCCAGCCTGGATGCCCGAGAAGAAAGGCAGGACTGTGAAATCACAGCAGGACCCTGCCATTTGCTGCCCTGCTGAGTGTGACAGACACACACAGGGCTGTGTCCAGGTCTGTCAGGAGAGGTAGCCAGGCAAGCCCTGGGAGCCCAGAAAAATCCTCAAACTCCGCCCAAAAGATTGTGTGGAGAATACCAGGCAGAGAAAAAAGTCAACTCTGCATTTTAATTGCAAGAGATGGAAAAACCGTCTATAGACAGTATCTTGTCAGGGTCTGAGGAAAATCTTGCAATATGGCCACGATACATCGGTTCCCACCTCTGTCACTATTTGTGTGATCTGCCTTCAGTATCTCCATCTTGACACTGTAGTGGGTGATTCTGAGACAGTTTCATGAAGATAAAAAGAAGAGGAACTGTGCATTGAGATATTACAGTCATTAATCTCAGAATGGTTATAATATAAAGAGTGTACTTTTTTAAAAAATGAGTCTGGAAAATACAGAACAACTCTCCCTCAAAATGCCCATACTTTCCATCATGAGAAATCTGAAATGGTTCACTACAGACAGAGGAATTAATTTGGGATGGAACTAGAAGATACCATCTTAAAAACTCACATCTGGGGGCGCCTGGGTGGCTCAGTGGATTAAGCCGCTGCCTTCGGCTCAGGTCATGATCTCAGGGTCCTGGGATCGAGCCCCGCATCGGGCTCTCTGCTCCGCGGGGAGCCTGTTTCCTCCTCTCTCTCTGCCTGCCTCTCTGCCTACTTGCGATCTCTCTCTCTGTCAAATAAATAAATAAAATCTTTAAAAAAAAAAAACAACTCACATCTGCTTGGCAAATGACATGACATAAAGGTCACACCATGTAGGGCATTTCTTTCTCTTTTTTTTTCAGTCCCTTGATCCTTTGGCCATAGAGCCTTCTCCTGGTGTTAGAAGCTTTTAACATGTGATGAGTTGATCGATTACATAACCAAGATCTCTACTAATTCCTATTTAAGGAATATAGTCTGATATTAAACTCACTCATGGTCACAACACAAGCCTTCCAGTAGTTCAAAAGAGTTCAAAACATGGAGACACGTTACTCCATCCTAGTACATCCCCTGCTCTACCCCAATGCCCTCGCACTCAGCCCAGCACAATGAGAATACACATACACGTTTCTTATGCCCTGAGTGAAATCAATGCTGTTCACTCTACTGTTTTCAGAGTCACATTAGACATCTTCCAAAGGCTCCTGCTGTACAATGGGTTTAGTTTAAATCCCACATACAGCCTTACGATTTGGAGGCAGCTCCCTTTGCATTCTGCAGTCTTTGCATTCCTGGTCTTAGGTTGATGAGGCAAGGAAGATGGCTTTGTCATACAACATAGGAATAACTCAAGTTCTGCTTTTAGTTTTTAAGTTGGACACATCCAACCCTCAGCACTTTCTCACTAAGCATGTTTCTTTCCACTCCTTTAGAAACCCCACAACTATTCTCAACCCTACTGGCAATTCAGCAACTGGTAGAGAACTTGGCTTATAGAGAAGGTAGAAGAATTCACCATGTTGATTTAGAAAGATTTCTTAAACTACTTAAATGCCCCTGAAGTACCCCATCCTTCTCCCACAACTATAGTCCCAGAAAAATCCATACAAGAACGTGATAACAACACAAGCTACAGCTGTGGTGTTTTCTTAAAGTATACATTTAGTCTGGGGATTAGTGGGGGTAAAAACTGTATGAAACTAAATCAGATTTTATAGTAAGGTGGTAAAAAAAAAATCCATTGGGACTGAATTAACTCTGGCGAATTAAGGAAGAAAAAAAAAATCAGGTAAGTCGTTTTAAATTTATACCTGAGCAAACAAATTAATTTTGTTGTGATTCCAGACCACTTTTTGCCCTCACCTTAGGGGAAGAAGTAGCTCATTTTTATAGCCTGAGATGTAACAACTGCTGGTCTTTATGCTCTGGATAATTCCTTGAGGTTGCTTTGTTTTTGTTTTTGTTTTTGTTTTTTTTAACTCTAAAAATGTTTGAAATTGAACTACACCCTCATTAGCTGGAAACCTTAAATTGGTAAGCAAGGCCCAGCTTCTCTCCTAGAAACATTTTTTTTTCCTAACATCTGACCCCAGCAGCTCCTCCCCACACTCCCAGTCTCATTCGGTCCCATAAAGACAGGCACCCACAGCTGAATTTGAGTCCAGACACCATATTTTGGGCAATGACTAAAAATACCAGCCCACCTATTTTTAGCATGGAGAATAAACATTATCTGTGTGTTTCTTTGGCTCCCAGGAGATTGTTTTTAGTCACAGAATTGAATAACCCTCCTTCCCGCCATGGATTATTTTTAAAATGTGGGCTCAGAAATAACCCACACACACAACATCGAAGGCCTGACTGCCCTTAAAACCAGAAATACACCGTCCAGAATCAAAGCTGATACATTAAAAATGTGATCAACAAAAGTCAGAGGCCTAGGGAACCAACCCATTTTTTATTGAAGACTTGCAACACTCTTGGTATCCTGCTAAAGACCAATACTACTTGTAAGAAGCAGAAACTCCTCCTCCATTACATGACCTGGGTGAGAAGTTGTCATGGGAAATAGGGGTGAAGAAGGAATGAACTGATAGGGTAGACTAGACTGGAAGGACTATTCAGAGGAGAGGGAAAGCCTTTGTTAATTTGGCCAACTGGGGAAATTCGAAGAAAGTTCATGCCCTTCTACTGCCTTTTAAACTGTTGGGTCTTCCCATGTCAAAGACCACAGTGATACTGGTGATAAAGAATTTATACTGAGGGATGCCTGGGTGGCTCAGTCAGTAAAGTGTCTGCCTGCAGCTCAGGTCATGACCCCAGGGTCCTGGGATGGAGTCCTACATCAGGTTCCTTGCTCATCGGGGAGCCTGCTTCTCCCTCTGGCTGCCCCTCCCTGTCCCACTCTGGATCTTGTCCAGCTACAACCTTCCATATAGGAAATGAAAAATCCATGAGGCCAAAGGGATATGCCTACCGGGAGCCTATACTTCCCCAAGGTTACAGGTTGAAAAGTATCCTCCAAAAATTCATGTTGAAGTCCTTATCCCTGGGACCTCAGAATGCGATCTTATTTGGAAATAGGGTCTTTGCAGATGTAATCAAGTAACCAACTATTAGAATGAGCCCTAGTCCGATAGGACCAGTGTTAGATAAAAAGGGGATATTTATCGAGAGGAGATATTTGAACATAGGGAGAATGCCATGTGAAGCTGGAGGCAGAGACAGAGGTGATGCGTCTACAGGCTAAGAAATGCCAAAGGTTTCCTGCAAACCACCAGAAGCTGGGAGAGTTCATGGAAAAGCTTCTCCCTCACAGTCCTGGAAGCAACCAATCCTATTGACACCTTCACCCCAGACTTCTAGCCTCCAGAACTGTAGACAATAAATTTCGGTTATTTAAATCACCCAGTTCATGTCACTTCGTTAGAGCAGTCTTAGCAAGCTAATAGACCTTCCTTCTAGAATACAGGCCAGTGCCTGTGGCCCAGATCTCCTGATCGCCCCTTCCTGAGGCCCACCGTCCCAAATACAGAACGTGCCCCTGACGTATGCCCCTCTAGGCCCAAGAACAGGGGCAGCTGTGCATGCAAACTTTTATATACCAGCTTTCACAGGACAAGCCTCTGCAGCTGCAGGAGCTGGAGGTGGGAAGAAAGGGCTGCAGAGGGCAGGCCTGGAGCTGAAGGCAGCTCTCTCCAAATAGCACAATTGGACAGGGAATCCAAGGCTTTTAAGAATTCTAAATTTGAACCTTGCCTTCCAGGTAAAGATGAAGATTCATGATCAAGAGAAGAGACTAAATTGTTTCTTTTTAATGGTGTGTTAGCTTGATTTCTAACTTTTAAATATTCTAACAATGGAATCCATGGGCCTCCTTCTAGCTACTGGCATTGGTTTCACAAGGGAGGTTAGGGGAGAGTGGGCCTGCTGAATTCATACCAAGATGCCACAGTCTGCGCCCTCAATCTGAAACAATCCCCATCCAGAATCAGCCTAACATTTGGAAATGCAATCATTGTATATCCAAGGGTAAGGGCCTGTGCCCTCCTGCCCGATGAAATTTTATTTGCTTTGCCAGAAAAGACATGTTGAAGGCAAAGCCTAAAAATAAAAATTCTTTAGCTAAAATTTCCCACCAGAGCTGATTATTTTTTAAAACCTCGCAAGATCTAAGCGAAAAAAAAAAAAAAAATGAAAAGGCTTTGGGAAGACTCAACATTAGACAACAAACCAACCTGGGCCCATCCAACTCACGGAAGCTCAGTTCCTAGGAATTATATGATTATCATCAGTCCAGGGACACTTAACCTCCATTTCAGAGGCCTGCCCTCAGCTCACCCAAAGATCTGCCAGGCCAACACAATTTGTGGAAAACCATGTTAGAGGTTAGAGCCTAAATATAAATTAACTGATACCATGGCCTGCAATCTTGAAACTTGGAGAAAACTGAGTATCTGGGACATACAAATCCAAGCACAAAATGGTACCAGTTGGCTCATATTTTCAGAGACTTGGGACCTGATTTCAGGAAATTTATAACTAAAACAGAAGCATTTTTTTTTTTTTAAAGAGACCCTTAAGAAAATTATAGAACCAAGGATAGTTTGGCTAAGGGCTAAACAGGGTCTTGCATGGCCCTCAAGGAGATGTATAAAAGGAGATTTTCACAGCAGGACCAACTGGGGCCACAGTAATGGGGTCTATTGTGGGTCACATGTTTAGGCAAGATTCAGAGAGCAATAACAATGTTCTGGACACAACACAAGGCAAAATGGCTTTACAGAAAATGTTTTGAGACTTAACTGAAAGACCTCAATTAGCATTTCAACAAGATACCTGGTTCTGTTGACAGGTAAGTAAAATCCAAGTTCAGGACAAAATTTTGTAGAAATAGACCTAAGGATCTATTTGTCTTTTTTTTTTTTTTTTTTTTTTTTTTTTTTTCAAAAAAAGGAAAAGAAAATTGTTTTCTAACCTAGTGTTCAGCCCATGAATAGTCTGCTCAATTGCCTTGGAGAGCAGGAAATGGTTAATAAAAAAAAGCAAGCAGGCCAGTTCATAAAAGTGGGCAACAGACTCCAACACCTCATATTCTCACTACTTTCCCTTATAAAATAATAGAAAAAGCATCATAAAATCAATATTAACCTATTTAAGTAGCTGTAAAAGAGCTCTCTGGTCATTTGGTCCAACTATAAAATTATCTCACTGTCTCAGTGAACTGCCGATCCTTTGAGACTATCTGCCATGGCTGCCTATTAGTCCTTAATGATAAATGCGTAGATTACTACTGGCATATCTTTCTTACATTTGGAGAGGAGTTTTTAAAGCAAACATATCAAGTATTGCACTGGAACTCTTTCCAAGGTACCACAAGTTCCCCTATATATTCATGCAAACACAGAGTCAAACAGCAGTAAAACTCAAACATCTTTCCCCAAATAAAACACCACAAAGTGTTGCACAGCCAATGCAGTATCTACAAACTATTTTCTTGTACTTTTCTTTACGTACTAGAAATATTAAATCATGGGTTCCCTCACAGGCAATTTTTGGGTCAAACAAGAATGCACATACACGATTTTCCAGCCTTTATGTTCTATTTTTACTTGAAAAAATAGCTCTCAGGTTCTCCTAGCTGGCTTGTACTGCCAAGAATTTTTTTTTCTACTTATTTACAGTCCCTAAATCACACTCTCCTAATTTCACAGACCCAGGTTAGAAATTTCCATAAGACCTCATGGTCAGGAAGGGCTCTGCTTTTACCCAACAACTGGTTTGTTTTTTTTATATTATAGACACTGTCATTCCTTTTTTTTTTTTTTAATTTATTTGAGAGAGAGAGAGAGAGAGAATGAGACAGAGAGAGCATAGGGGGAGAAGGTCAGAAGAAGAAGCAGACTCCTGCTGAGCAAGGAGGCCAATGCAAGACTCGATCCTGGGACTCCAGGATCATGACCTGAGCCAAAGGCAGTTGCTTAACCAACTGAGCCACCCAGGCACCCGACACTGTCATTCTTAATGACTGATGGTATTTCTCTCTTTGTCTTGACCACCAGGCTACCTGTTACTCTCTCTTACTCCTGCTAGATAATTTTTCTATCTTTATTTCCTCCCTTATTCCAGTTATCTTCATTCATTTCATATTCTAATTGCCTGATTCTTTGCCTTAATTTCTTTACATAAAAAGGTAGTCCTTAAATTTGTCTTCTACTGCCTTAAAACCAGCATATGAAAGTGTTTTCTTTAAACTCCATCCCTTTCCTTCAATTTAGAGGAGATTTTTCTAGGCATCCCTTCCAGATAATTTGACTCACATATCTCTAAAAACATACCCACACCTTAACTGAACTCAACATCTTTACCTTCATGTTAAATCAAGACTTATAAGCACATATCCCCAACAGGTAGCTGGAGCTCTACATTGTTATGGTTGGCTGTGTATAGTTTATCTCATTCTTCCATATTTGTATTCAGTTACAATATCTATTTTTTTCTCTCCTGAGAGAGGTAAAGCCCCTTGAGATTCGACATTGTACCCATGCAATCTTCACTTACTAGTTAACAACTTCCTAATTCCTGAGTAGTTTCTCATTACTTAGGAGGCTATTATGCACACCATTAGTGTTTAATAGTGATAGTCAGGATAAGATAGGTTATGCCACAATAACAAAACAAATCTCAGTAGCATTACACACCACTCAATTTTTTAATCCATCAAAAAAGTAAACTTTGATTTGTGAAACAAAGGCATCATTACATGAAGATGTATCCATGATCAGACAGAGAGAGGAAAAGAGAAACAGGAGAATTGCAGAGGAGCTAGAAGCCATATACTTCACTCATGCTTACGGTTCATTAGCGAGCTTAAGTCACATGAGCCTGCCTAATTGCAAGGAGGCCAGGAATATAGTCTCCTATGTGTCCAGGGAAGAAAGGAGAGCCAGACGTGAGTGAGCCTCAGGAACACCTACTATATATGCCTACTTTAAAGAAGAAAAGCAAAGAAAAAGAAAATTCAAGTTGTTAACTTGTCATGAAGACTTAGGAATAAATTCAGTACGTTTTTACTAGATGAAATTATTTTAAGTGATTAATTCCAGTAATAAGTGACAGACATTACAAGACATATTTTATAAAATCAAGCCCATGCATCTAAACAAAAGTGACTATTTCAATGAATCAACAAGCACTTAACGATCACAACTGAATATGAAAGTCAATGTCAAGTACTATATACCATCTGAACTAGCATGCTTATTGGAAAAATAACTGAGAAGACAAGTTGTTGCCAGTTCTAGAAACAGCAATAATATAAAACTAAGATATCTGACCATTCCCCCAAATTTCGAATCCACCAAGATAGAAAAATTCAAATAATTAGTCATTCAATATAAACATATAATGGATATATACCCCGGAATGTGGATGATTTCAAGTTATCAGAAATATTAAAAATATTTTTAGTATTTAAGGAGGGAGAATTTAAGTTGAAGAAATACAACTAAAATACTTAAAATAGAGAAAGCAAATAAAGAACCAGACTCATGCAATAGATGACGAAAAAAGAGAGGTATCAAAGATAGATTGAAAATAGCTATAGAAGGCTTCATTGGGAATATGATAACACATCATAGTGAAAAAGAGTAAATTTAAGATAAGAAGGAACATAAAAGTACAGTAAGAGAGATTGGAAATAGGTCTCAAAATCTTGAGAGAGTTAATGTTGTTTACCAATTATAGGACAGCAACCTTAGGATCTGGAATGTTGTTCTAACTAATTATCCTTTCTTTCTGGTACTTTCTTTCTTTCTTAAAAGATTTTATTTATTTGACGGAGAGAGAGAGAGAGAGCAAGAGGGGGAATATAAGCAGGGGGAGTGGCAGAGGGAGAAGCAGGCTTCCCACTGAGCAGGGAGCCCGATACAGGGCTCGATCCCAGGACCCTGGAATCATAACCCGAGCTGAAGGCAGATGCTTAACGACTGAGCCATCCAGGCACCCTTCTTCGATATTTTCAATCTTCTTTTCTCTAGTGCTAGCCTTTCTTTGATCCAGCCCTATCTTGAGCTTGTACCACCAAACGTCTTAATTTCTGGCTGCCTTTCATCACATCTCCCTACACCTCTGCTTATTTCAGCTGCCCTGTGTTGAAACTGTGCTCTTGGCTATGACTAATGCCCTGGTCACTGTCAGACTACCCATTCGTTACGGAAATGCCCTTCTCCCTTGGCCTCTCTGACTCTTACCCACCCTCAGTCCCTATTTTTCTCTCGGCTCCTCCTCAATCTCCACTGATTCCTTGTCCTCCTCCTTCCCTCCCTGAATGTAGCATTTCTCAAGCTTTCACACTTTCTTCCTGCCCCTGCCAGGAAATCCATTCCAACCTATGACTTCAAACATCACCTCTCTAATGATATCAAACTGAATCACCAGCCTTGATGTCCCTTCTGAGCACTTCCCAGTGGTCTAAAGGCCTCTCCCTGGGTGTTCTATAAGCATGTTCAAGCCGAACACACTGTCGCTATGGCTGGTCCCAAGCTGTCTTATATTCACTCTCTGTTAATGGCATCAATATCCATGCTTCCCTCTCCTTTGACCCCAGTTCAAGGTTTCCCCAAGTGTTTATGACAATTCTAACTTTTCAGAGGCTCCTGCACTCAAGCTCTGTTTTCCTCGTACCTAATCTGTTGCAACTGCCTCCTGCTTTAATATCACTCCATCCAACTCATACATGCAGTAAGCACAGGTGTCCTCAAACTGCGGTTGACTCCCCCTCCTGCAAATCCTTTGCCAGCTTCTCAGTATGAGACTATACCTCTACCTCAATTTCTCTTTCCGGCTTTAACTGTAAGTACTCCCCCAATGAACACTGTGCTCTAATCAAGAGAGATGATGCGTGGTTGTCTAAATATACTTTGAACTTCACATCTTGAAATTCCATCCGTTCATTTAAAGTTTTCACAAAAACCTTTCTCCCAGTGTCATTTACCAGTAAGTAAACTTATCTATCCAACTTACAGAAAACAAAAATGTAACTCTTTTTTTAACCTTACTACCTCTATTATTTTAAATAACTGTCAAGAATTATTCCCTCAATATGAGAAACACTTCAATACACAAGATGATCTCTTCCAGAAAGAAAACCAAATTTAAAACGAGCTTGGATTGAACAGTCTAGACTTAACCTGCTGATTTGTTAGTCTTAATTTTTAATATTATAAAACTGATACTTGCTTCAAGAACTTCGTTACAGAAATATGTACCATTAATAGCTAATATTTATTATGTGTCAGGTAATGACTAATTGCTTTATGTGAATCATGTTACTTAATCCTCACAACAACCCTATGAGATAAGAGTTAAAATTATCTGCATTTTATTAATGAATAAACTGAGCCCGGAAGAGGTTAAATAACTTGACCAAAGTTGAAAACTAGTAAGCGGTACAGTTGCAATTGAACTAAGTCACCATCCCAGGAATCAAAAATCCTTATAATCCCAAATCCTAAATCCTTATAATCCCTCAAATTAAAATCCTATCCTCGGATAAAAAATTTCAACTTGGAAAAAAAAAATTCACCTTGGGTTTTAGAGAATATGTAAGATAGAGTGAACCCCTTTCAATGAGGACATTGACCTATGAAAGAAGGAACTGGAAAGTCCCTGGGTCACTCAGTTCTACACAAAGGTTGAAGTTTTGAGAAGCACCTACAACATAATCTGTCCATTATCTCCTCTCCTTCAGACTGACTCTCCCACTGGACATTCCTCTTTTAGTTTAAGGTATCAATCCTTCCTTCAGGTTAAAGTACTTTCCAAATGTTATTTGTTCATATTATCGTTAATAAAAGTAATCTTCTTGGCTGGAATGGGTCACACAAATAACTACTAAAGCACCATGAACAATGTTTCACGTATAATTTCAGGAGGTTACTGGACCCGAAATGAAAAAACCAATATTGTCATCAGTAAAAAGAAAGAAAAGGGACAATGCCCTTCTATACTCTCTTCTATAAGAAAGTCTCTGAACTTTCACAGTGCCAAGGGGAGAGGATTAGAGTCATGAACTCCCTTTTTGTCTTCCTAAGTATCTGGATTAGAAACAAAGAAGACTGATAAGTAAAACAGACAATGAAGCCAGCTATAGTTGCTAATGCTGCTTGGTGCAAAGCAGAGAAAGTGCCCGCTAGACCCCTCTAGACTTTACTACCACCTGCCAATTAACTGTCATTGTGATTATACCAATCTGTAATGTCTACATGTGAGTGGTGCCCTCTGGGGTTGTCCCAAGGGCATGCACACCACCTGTTTAGAGCCTGGAAGAGCATTAAATAGCCAGAGAACAAGACCCAGGAGGACAGGCTAATTCAAGTGGGAAGCATGACAAGCATATCTTACACGAAAGGCAACAACCAGTGTTTTTGTCCACATGAAACAGAGACAAAACAAATGGAAGAGGGCTTCAGGAAGCCCCCCCCGCCTACTTAGAGTGATGGAAATACTCTGGCTAGAATGGCTTAAGGTGACCTAGCATTTCCTTTCTGGGGCTTCAGAAACATTTTCATTCACATGTGTGTATCTGCCCCTGCTTATGCATTCACAGTTCTCCTTCAGTTTTGAGAAAGAAATAACAGACGTTTTTTGCCCAACACAACTTACAACTTCGAAGCTAGGATAAAGATTAATAGAGTGGAGTCAAAAATACCTGGGTATGCCTCCCAGCTCCAGCCCTTACTTATTAGTGGAGGGTTTAGCCACACCCATCAGGTTCATTAACTTCTCAGATTAAATGTCACTACCCCATAGAAGTCTGCCCCGTGCAACACCTAAGTAGGTTTCCCACCATCTCCCCACTGTGTTCTATTTCAGCCCCCTTTTTAGTTTCCTTCCCATCACTTAGCACAAATTGCACTTTTATATTTGTCTATTTCCTTGCTTTGTTTTCTGTCACCCCAATGGAATGTTAGAGCCATGACAGGAAGAAAAAACAAATGTGTGTTTTAATCACTTGTGTATACTCCCAGCACCCAGAGCACTGCCCAGCCTATGGCAACTGCTCAGTGTCTGGTGAACCATTAAACCTTTCTGAGCCTCCAGTCTATTTTTCTCATCTACAAATGACAGGTGCGCTGCATTTGCTGTGAAGAACCCAACAGGGAGGATGGGGCTGGCTGTCCCAGACCGTTCTCCAGTCATACGGCTTCATGGTTACTCATCTCCCAAGCACAAGTCATCATCAACAGCAGCACCTGGAAAGGCTGAAAGCCGAACTGCCTGAGGTTTGTAAGCTTTTATCCACCAAATCCTGGCAATGTCTCCCCTTTTATCTCATCACTATTTCTGTGTCATCATCGACTGTCTCCGGGAGAGGACGGGGGTGGGCAGGCTGGGCTCAGAGACTCAGAGTTTCCACTGTCACCCTGTGGCTTTCTGCACAACTTCTGGGGCAGTGGTGCACCTGCGGGTGCCATCATTTCCTTGTGGGGCTCCTGGGAGGATGGAACACGGCGATGGCATCTGTGACCGCTCATTTTATCGATCAACATGGCCAGGCTATGGGGACCAACTGTTCAGTCAAACACTTGTATAGACGTTGCCATGAAGGTGTTTTGTAGACGTGGTTAGCACTTACAGTCCACAGGCTGTAAGGAAAGCAGATGACCCTTTGTTATGTGGGTGGGTCTCCTTTAGTCAGCTGAAGACTTTAAGAATAAAGGCTGAGGCTCCCAGAGAAGGACTTCTGCCCCAAGACTGTAACACAGAGATCCTGCCAATTTCCAGCCAGCTGGTCTACCCTATGAATCCTGGATTTACCGGACCCCGTCATTGTATGAGCCAGTGCCTTAAAATAAATCTCTCCCTCATATACATATGTAAATTGCATATATAAATATATATTAAGCATGTTTATATATTATGGTTATAAATACATAACTTTTAAAATAAATTTATAAATATATAACTATTATAAATATATAATATATAAATATATAGTGTTAAATATATATTAACCATGAATATAAATATATGAATATTTTATGTGAAATATAATGAATATAAATGATAAGTGAAATATTTTACATGTATTTTTTTCTGGGGTTAGGGTCCATTAGTTATCAGATTCTCAGAGCAACATTCCCTAAAATTTTGTATGAGAGAATATATAGAGAATAAGACGGACAGAGAACCAACAGTATGTATAATGGGACATACAGAGAAACATTAGTGCATTTCGCAGAGTTTGTGATTTTTAATGCAGAGAAGCTACCTTTTCCATAGTGAGGAAAGCTGTTTTTTTATCCTCTCTCAGGGAATGGTCAAGAACATCATGGTACCCAGCGAGAGGAATGACCCTTGAGAGTAACCTGTTTATAAGTGCCTTCTGGCCTCCTCAGAATCACTTAACCGAGGCCACCCCTCTGTAATACAGAGAAAATCGAAACCACAGTTTAGAGCCTCAAAAAAGTTCATGTAGTGGGGAAATGAAGAGCTCCTTAGAGTTCTGACGCAAATGGAAAAGACTTTTTTCCACCTCCAGTTACCCCTCTGGGCCCTTTCGCCACCTGGAAAAAAACAGTGGTACACGATTGACCAGAGTAAGTACTGCTCCCTCCCTCCCTCCTGAATTCCATTTCTTAAAGAATCTCTTTTCTAAAAATACAAGGAATTCTATGAATCTTTTTTCTGCTTCTGAAGTATTTTCTACAGAATCTCTCTAGTACTTGCAAAAGCGGTGATTATGAATGACTAAACAGTCTTGCATATATTTCTGGAATACTTGGAAATGCCTCTGTTATTTTTGGAAATATGTGCTTGTTCAGGTTACTCCGGCAATGGGCAGCTACTGAAAAAATTCTTTCGTGATAAAAAGCCTGTAGCTCCACCTACTGCTTCCTCAAAGACGACAACCAGGGTTTCAGCACCGAAAAGCACAGACAGAGGACCAGCGAAAAGGCTCTTTTTTTTGATACAAAGCTCATCTGTGTAACTGCTTTCGGTACCAGTTACCTAATACGTTTCCACCACTGGCAAAGCTAACAGATAGAGTCCATACATTAGGCATTACAAGCCAAAGAGTGTGAAATAAAAGCAGGCAAGGAATGAATTGTCTGAGGGTTTTGAAATATCTATCAACGTCGTTGCCAACATCTGTTGAAAAGTGAGACGGATGGGAGAAGTCCTCGGGGAGCATACGACTTTGGGGAAAGAACGGACGTTAAAATATAGGTAAAATATTCACAGGCAGGAGGCCTGATGGCATCAGTACATCGTGTTTTGCTTGCATTTGAAGGAAATGGTGACACGGGAACCGAAGGCAGGAGAGAAGCGAGAGTCTCCAAGTCTTTAAATGAATGTTCCTTTCAAAATGATCCAACTCTCCCCTCCCTAGTCTTTTGCTCCCTGGCTCACTCACACAGAATCTGATCCAAGAAACAATTTCCGATGGAATTAATTCTTTTGTTTCGACTTTTTCCACTGCTACCAAACCCTCCATATCGATGCCCCTCCATTACAGCAAACCTTCTGGTCTAATTTCTAGAACCTCAACCAAAATGGATTATGCTATTCTTCTCTCAATATGCCATTAAGAAGTGCCAACAAGGAAACTTTTTTTTCCCCCCTCTATTCTTTTATTCTTCCAGTGAGTCTCAGATGCTTTTCAGGTAAAATCCAGTTACTACAGCTAAAAGAAAAAGAAAAAGAAAGAAAAGAAAAGAAATACGTGTTTCCCATTTTCCACTTGAAAGAGTGAGGGGTGGCTGAACTAGAACATAAAACTAGGGAGAACACAAAGAATGACGATGTCAGTCATGTCCAGGCAGACAACCTTTTTGTTGCTAAATCTAGAGGATTTTTCATTTTTTTCTGCTTTCATTAACTGGACTTAGCTGTTTAAAAGTATATCCAGCTTTTGGGGTGCCTGGGTGGTTCAGAGGGTTAAGCCTCTGCCTTCAGCTCAGGTCATGGTCTCAGGGTCCTGGGATCGGGCCCCACATCGGGCTCTCTGCTCAGCAGGGAGCCTGCTTCCCCCTTTCTCTCTCTCTCTCTCTCTGTCTACCTCTCTGCTACTTGTGATCTCTCTCTCTATGTCAAATAAATAAATAAAATCTTTTTTAAAAAAAGGTATATCCAGCTTTGGTTTCATGTTAACACGGTATCTTGTAATTATATCATCCATAACATTTTATTTTGCACCTTTTCATTTTGGGGTAGAGTTTTGTTTGGACAACTTTTAATTTGCTATCAGTTTCACCTTCCAGAGAAATCGCCAGAATCATACCAGTACCGCTTGTGTACCCTTTACCCAGATCCAAATGGGGTAAACTGTAAAAATTCTGACCCATCCACTTTATCACTCTCTATATATGTTGTTTTTTCCTACCCATTTGAGAGTAAATTGCAAATATCATGCTCTTTTACTCTTGAATAAGTTAGTGCATACTTCTTAATTGCCAAAATCTAGGAGACTTAATATTGGTATAATTCTACTATATATCTAATCCACAGTCCATATTCAAATTTCACCAGCGGTCCCAAGAATGTGTTTATAGCTGTATCTTTCATTCCAACCCAGGGTCCAACCCAGATTCACACCTTTTGCTTCACTGTTCTCCATCTTTGATCTCATTTGTTAGACAGTGGTTTTTCAGCCTCTCTATCTTTCATGACCTTGACACTTTTAAAGAGTCCAGGCCAGCTCCTTTAGAGAGAGTCCCCATTTGAGGCTATGCCTCTTTTGCCTTCTCCTATCACAGAAATGATGTTGTGTTCTCAGTGTATCACATCAGAAGAGACAGGATGTTGGCAGGGCTACTTTTGATCACGGTATGAGATGCTGCTCACCAATTTTCTCCCTCCATAATTAATTAACAGTTTATGGGGACAGACTTGAGGACTATGAAAATATCTTGGTCCTCATCACACTTCACTTACTAGTTTTAGTGTACACTTTTCCTGAATTATTACTAATGAAGGTTGCAAAATCATCAGAAAAAAAAAAATTCTGATTCCATCATCCTTTCTACATTTATTTGTTGGTACTACTTTTCACCTAACTTACTTCAATATCATCCTTTGCAATTTCAGTGGCAAACCAGAAGCCTGTTCACAAACACCTGAGCTGCTTCTTGATCTGAATGAGAACTCTGAAAAGTCTGTGTGTATTAAATCTTAAAGAAAAATATTAAATATTCCTCTCAAGCCCACCAAACCTTTAAGCAAATTCTTCCAAAAACTATGAACTACAAAATCAAAACAAAAACAAAGTTGTACCTACACTAATACCAAATGATTTGAATGGAAAAATGAGAACCATCAAATTTAAAATAGAGTACAGTAAGAGTCTTTACTTTTGATTCATGGGAAAAAAGCCAGTAAAGAGAGAGGTGGTCTCACAGAGGCCAGGAGACAGTGTCTCCTCCTCCTGTGAAACAAGGGAAACACTCATCCTAAGACATTGCTACCCAAGGCCACTGTTCAATCCATATAGGCCTGAAGGCATCTGGGAAGATCACATGACTCATTTCCAACCCTGCCCCTGCATGCCAGTGGGTTCCCCCGCCAAGAGTCTCCTCGAATGCAGAATGAACCTCCCTTTAAGACCTGCAGGAACCTCCAGTCTCTACCAAAGAGTAATGCTTCCTGCCAGAGAGGTCTGTTTAGCTAACCAAGGCCCCCTTCCTTTCATTATTCTCCTCGGTGTAACTATCCAGCAACTAGCCCAACAGCTGGTATGAGAAAATTCGATCTCTTGAATCCTGCGAGACTTTGGTTTATTCAACAACTATTTACTCTTGTTCTCCTTTTCTTGTGAGTGAAGTTTACTTTTCTGCTCCACTGACGTTGGTCACAAAAGTTGCCTTGGCCAATGGGATGTTAAAAGATAGGACACAAACAGAAGCCTTATGTACGCTTCCACAGCTTGGCTTGGCCTCCTACATCTCTGGAATAGCAGTGACAAGAGCAGGCCGTGGGCAGAGATCCACTCCTCTGGTAGCCGAGGAGCCTTGTTTGTAAGTTCCCTTGCTTTTTAAACCTACCAACCAGCACCCAGAGAGGCCTCTTTCTTCGGTCTCTCCTTGCCCTTTATGTAGGGGGTCCGTGAAATGGACTTTACCCAGGAAACCTCTAAGGTTGCAACCCCAATTTGGATAAGGTTTATTTGGATCTTGGATAAGGTTAAATTTATAAATAAAAAGAATATGAAGGTCATGGGCAAGTAAAGGTCATTTTCCTTATTCAGTCATGTTATCCACTCAGCATTGTGTCCGGAGAGCTACACCAACATCTCAAGACTCCTCTGGAAAACAGTAAAATCTTAAAGTAGGGAGAGATGGATAATCGGGCCTCATTATAAAACAACAGTAAGAGTAAACTTAACAATACAAAGATGTGGTATTATTCTGTTCAGTCCTAGAACGGACAAACCGGGCTTTGAGTTGAGTAAGATAGTATGCGAACCTACTCTCTTTTGAGATGTATGGGGATTCCAGGTGATAATAACCCACTTAAATGGAGTGTATTTATCAAGGGCACCCAAAGATAGGCATTGTTTCTGATACATAGCCAAGCAAATTTCATTCCATTTGTAATAAAAAGATGACCAGAGCAAAGTTTTAAGGATACAGAATATCCAAAAACAAAATAAAACAAAGACTATTTTTCTGGATGCGGACTCTTCAGACTGAGACCCCATTAAAAAAAAAAAAAAAAAAAAGAACACCTACAGCAGACCTGAACCCAACTCACAGCTTGGATCAAAGACCACAGCTTGGATCAAAGACTAGCCAGGCATTGGACTGAGACAGAGTCATCCACCTGAGCCCACTTTAGATCAACTAAACCACAACTCCCCTTCAGACTCATGATCATGAGAATAAGTGGTGGTTGCCTATCACTGAGTTGGGGGATGGTTTGATTTGTCACACAGTATGACTATGGCATAGCTGACTGCTACGAATACCATACAAAGTCCTTCTCTACTTCTGTCTCCAGATGAAATAACCTCCGTTCTCCATCACCCTATAATAAGGCTCTATTTTGGTGTTATTCCATTACCTCATTCTCTCTTTTCTTAACTGTCTCTATAAGAAACCACTGCTCTGTTTTGTGACTTACAGAACATATTTCCTCCAGAAAACCTATTAAAGATTCCAGGAAGCCCGACTTCAGGGCATTTGTTTAGACTTACCTCCTGGCAAAACTCAAAAAAAAAAAAAAAAAAAAAAAAGTTGCATAAGATAAAAATCTAAACGAGTGATAGAAGAGAGAGAATGAATCTACCTGTAAAATGGGCCCCCCCACCTGTATAATCTTATAAATTCTAAAGTTACAACAAACTTGGGAGTAAATAAAGTCTTATTCTATTCAAGGTCAGTTTCAGGGTCCCATGCTTACAAGGGCCTTATGCTTAGCTTCATGCCCTATTGTTACCACATTAAAATTCTCAATTGTTTTGAGAAAGGGCTCCTCGATTTTATTTTGCAAATATAAAATTGTACAAAAATTTTACAAATTATGTAGCCCATTCTGATTCCACTTACAAGCCAATTTCCAATCTGAAGGCTGCTCCTTCTTTTTCTCTGCTAAGGCTCTCATCTCTTCTTCCTTAGAATATTTTGAAATAATTTCTAATTATACTACTCCCTTTTTTCCTCCCTGCCCTTATTTACTCCTCTAGAATGCACAGATCATATCATGCCACACCCCTAACATCTTTCAGTGAATCCTCATTGCATGCAGGAAAAAGTTGACATTTTTCAGGCAAGGCATAAATGTCTATTACAAGGGTAGTGCAACCTCCATTCAGTCTCTCCACCCTTTCCCCTTACCTCCTTCTCTCGCCCTGTATTACTGCCCCAGAGTCACTACCCCAGATATCCTTGTCCTCCCCTCTCCTTTTCTTTGCTCATTCCTCTGCCTAGAATGTCCTTCCCCTCAATCCCCTTGTCTTGAGAGTCCTGGACCAAATGTGACCTCCAGAGTCTTCCCTGTCCTTTCTCCTACTCCATACAAATTCCTAGCTCCTCATCTGGGCAGCATGTGAACATACTTCTATTATAGCTCTTAACATAAGCACAGTAATAGTTTATTTACTGCCCTCCAAACAAACTGTGAGCTTCCAGAGTCAGAAATCATATCCTGTTCACCTTTAGTTCAGTGACTAGCATGTAGAAGACATCAACAGTAGGCATTCAGAGGATTACTAATTTTGAATTATCTCATAAGTAATAAGGAAACTTAGATCCAAATGTTTCAGTTATTCATTTAAAGTCACTCAATTAAGTTCATGGCATAGCCAGGATTCAGTCTCAGTCTCAGGCCCCCTGATTCTTGGTTCAGGACACCAGGTTATCTTCTCCTGGTGGCTTTTCCAGTAATATATCAGTCATCTCCCCCCACCCCACCCCCCACTGATCCATGAAGGAACCCACCCCTTTTGTGTTTATCCAAGATGTAAAGCAACATATGGTGTGCCCCTCCTAGATCTTCTTCCAAAATACTGATTGTCAGATCTGGGGGAGTTCTTAGAGATTGCTATTCCACCTCTTCCTTTCACTCAAGAGAAAGAAGAAACCAAAGAAGTGAAGACACTCTCCTGGGCTGCACAATCAGGTCCCAGATATGACAAGTCTCGGGCCAGTGCTCATCTCACTGACCACAGCGCCTTGTCATTAAAGACAAGAATCCGGGTCAATATGCTTGATCACTACAAATAACGGTATTGGCTCCCTAAGAGATTTCATTGGACTGATTTCCTTTTTGCCCTGGGCTGAGCAGAGGATTCCCTGAAATGCACACAGTGCTCTGAAGTCTTTCAGCTTTTATCACCACCAAAGTGTAGGCTCTATCCAAGCACATGCGTACTCCACCTTGTTGAAACACATGCTGGAGGAAACTCCATGTCGTCTCCACATGCCCTACGCCATCCATAAAAGCAAGACTGAACTTACTTGATGTTTCTGTTCTTAAAAAAAAAAAAAAAAAGCTCTGAGGGAAAGATTTATATTAATAAAAGCTGCAAGATAATTCCTATCTATCTCCAAATACTCAATGGGTGAATAATCACTGCCTCTTTTCTGACAGTTCTAAAGAGAGGATGAAGAAACTGTTCCAATTCCAGACTGAGGAATCCAAAGTAGATACCAGAGAGAAAAGCAATATGGGACGTAGAATGGGAGGGTGGAAATAGAACTTCTGATAATCTGAACTCATTAGTAAAGAGCGAATTGAAATTTCATAAATCAAGCATTCACAAAGGGTTAAGCAAACAGAATATTCTAAGTAGTCTCACTGGCAATTTTAGAAACACCTTAAAAGAAAATGATGTTTTTTGGTCTCTGGAATTTGTTCCCCAGAAAATTTGGGATGAAAGCTACTCATTCAGGGTATGTAATCTGGAAAAAGGAATTAAGTGGGGGTCAGAGCTATTTTGGTCAGCTGGTATTTGCTTCCTCCTAGTCCCTAGTCATGCACACATTCACTATGAAACAAGAGAAAGACACCTGAGCCATAATCAGAGGCCTGGTGGCAACATGTCATCTCTCTGCTCCTTTGTGTCCTTATCTGAAAGGGGAGGATTAGGAAGGAACAAGGACTTTGACTGTGGACAGACCAATTCAAATCCCAACTCAACCACTTGCTTTTAATAGCATTTAATGTCTCTGAGTTTCACTTTCCTCTTCTCTAACATCAAAAGTATATCATCTACCTCATAGGAATTTTGTGAGAATGCAAATTAGTTAAACACACAATGTCTCCATTGTATTCGGTTTAAATATATTCACACATTCTTTCCCATCTTTTCCCACAGAGAGCTTTCAGGAGGAGTAAATAATGTAATATTCATGCCTGACATGTAATCATCACATAATAAATGTTCACTTTCTCTTCTCTCCCTTCCCACTCCACCATCATTATAACGAGGGATTTGTAATAGCTAATCCCTAAAAATGCCTTCTAATTCTGTAATTCTACTTACACATTCTCTGCTTCACCACTTCGCTTGATTGGTATATCTTTGGATCCAGCTTCGGAGCAAGCACGACTGTATGCCTTGATTAGTATTCGTAGCATTGGATTAAATTTCCCCAGTATAAACCAGGTTTGGGATAAGGCACACGTTCTCTGTGTCTCTAGAACTGTACACTAATGGCAGTAACTCTGCTTCCTAACTCATGAGGAGGTTGTCAGAGGTGAGTTACAGTCTTGCCCAGCACAGCCTTGACTTAACCCACTTCCACAGAAAAGCAGCTCACACCACTTTCCTCTTGGCATGGCCCACATGGAGTATCTTCATGAAATCAGATGGCTGCTTTCTAGAATTCAGCAGGAATCTCTCGCAGTTAGTTCCCACTTAAAAAATGTACCATATCAGTATGCTATTTTTAGACAGTGCCCACAGCTCAAAGGGCCATCACAGATCTCCCTTTGAACCCATATTTGATTGTTGGCCAAATTTTCCATATCCTGTTCTAGGCCGCTTCAAAAACATCTGTTTTGATTAAAGAATGATCAGGAAAGTGCTCTCACATTATAGAGGAAACGGGCTTCATTTAACATGAATTGCTGGCACTATAAACCCTTGTTTCGAAGCTGAAGGGGCGATCATCAACGTCTGTGCCAAATCCAGTAAGACAGTCTGGGCCATGCTGACCACAGACCACATGACTCAGTTCTGGGAAGAATCGCCCTAAAATGTGGGACTGGAGAAGTTAGAGGGGAAGGTCTCTATCACTCAGGTTTGGCATCTATCATTCCAACTAGATGTGAAAAAGGAAAGAAAAGTCATGGAGAAACCATACTCCATCCCACATTGGGGTGCTCTTGATCCCAATGAATTGGCAGCAAGACAATTCTCAGGTACACTTCTTCCCTTGCCATCTCTCTTCTTCAGTATTAAATTCTGAACTTGAGACACTTCAAAATAAATTATTCCTCTTCCCTGCTGCCCGATTTCCAATGCTGTCATTGCAAGCCAATCTATAATCTTGACTGATTGCCTGACATCTACACATTTATGTTAACAGTATGAAAGATATTTATTTTGCACCTACAGTATACGCAGCACTGAGAAGCTCAGTGTGTGGTCTTATTGTAAAGGAGCCACAGGTCTGGACTTCCAAAGAGGCAAAAGTAAGTGTCCTCAAGGTGGCAGAACTCAGAGAAAAAAGGACGACTTCCAACTGGGTCAAAGAGTAAAAGGTATGACTCTGAAGCAGATTTTTAAAATACTTCTGTTGGTGAGGGTTGGGGGAAGTGCTGTGCAAATAACAGAAATGGCACAAGATGCATTCTAGAAACCAGAAGCAGGACGTGAACTTGATCATCAAAAAAATTCTATCCATACCCTTTCCATAATGAGTCAGATTACAGGGAAAGACATAAAAGCAGTTGGAAAAGCAAGGCTTGCCGACTTTACATATTCATAAGTGTTAGTGATATTGTGCAGGAGTTGGGGGGAGGATACCTCGCAGAGGAAGGTAGTGAGCTGAGCACTGAATTTCTAGTGTACAGGATTGGTATGGGCAGCAGAGAAGGTATTTCAGGTAATGAAATAATTGATAAAAGATGTTACCTCTAAGCGCACCTCCCTTCCATTTTTCTAAGCCCATTCACTCATTCATCATTGTTTATTGAGCACCTACTAGGTGCCAGGCTTTGGAGACCAGAGGTGCTTTAGTAATATTATGAGCCTCCTCACGGCTGTTACAGTAATATGGAGGGGATAAAATTAAGTCAGAAATAATTATAATTTAATTGTAATTGTGATAAATACGGTGAAGAAAAAGTATAGACTACTTAGAGTGTCTGTATTGGAATACATAATATGGCTGTCTGTTTAGAGGGTGCTTTTCAAGTTCTAAACAGGTGCCAGCCTATCCCACTTTCTCTAAAGGAAGTCCACCACCACCCCCCCCTCCCGTCTTCGCACGGCACTCTGAGGTGAGGCCCTGTGGACTTCCCATGTGCATTTCCCAGTTCCCTCGCCTTGTGGTCATCTGAAATGGCCTGCTGCTCCCACACCTGCTGCACCTGTTGTATGACAGTCTGCAGGAACTGTTGGCATCCCATCCCGGTCCCCTTGACTAGCGAGGTGCCCCCTGTCCCAGCGGCTGTCTCTGCTGACTGCTCACAGCTGTTCCCTGACAGGATCTGCCTGGCCAAGAAATGCCTAGAAGTTGCCAAACACGTGTACGCACCAGCTCCTGGGCACACAGGGCAGTCCCCCAGGGATCGACAGACACAGAGGTGCTAAAGCCCAACCCCCCTTGCCTCCAGCTGAAACAATTCTGCGGCGCCATTCACACTTCCAAGTTCTCTGTGGGAACCCTCGGAGGAGAGACCCAGTCCAGCACACCTCCTTGGCCACCTTCATTCCCAGAGGTTCACCAGAGACCTCTCCCTCAACAAATCCCTTGCTCAAGAATCCACATTCCAGCTCTGCTTTTAGGAGACCCACCCCAAATCTGTCCTCTTCTAAATGCCCCATTGCCTTCCAATGGCAAATTTCAGCCCTTGGCTGTCTCCCCAGGTGCTCTGCTTGAGGTATCCAGAAGAACTGAAATCAAGAGGCCCACAGGCCAACAAGGGAGAGAAAGAAACAGAAGGTCCTTAGTTAACCAGTCACTGAAATACTCCTAGGTAACAGTACAGCAAGACATAGGAATTCTCACTATTAAAGGTTTCTCATTTAGTAAGTTTTATTAAATATTCTCTTTCCTTACTCTCATAATAAGTTTTCACTATTATAAAGGTTAATATGCTGAGAGTCTTTATTGGGGACTGACTTATATACAGTAGCATTACGACACTACAGCTCAATGAATTAAGCCATTTAATCCATATAAACACTGTCCTGGTCAAGACATAGCACTTATCTTGCAACCCAGAAGCCCCCCGCCAGTGCCCTTTGCCTTTAAACCATTCTCAAATAGAGAAAGCTTCTGATTTCTGTCACTGTAAAAAGTTTTCATATAAATGGAATCATATAGTACACTCCTTTTTTCTAGTTATTTCTGTTCAACAAAATACTTTTTGATCCCATCCATTTTGCTGTATGTGTCAGTTTTCCCCATTTTATTGCTGATAAAATATTCCACTGGATGAATATACCACAATATGTTTGTCCATTCTCCTACTGATGAGTATTTGGCTTATTTCCAGAGTTTGGCAATGCGTTAAGTCTGCTAAGAAACTTCTTGTACATCCCATGTTAGAAGGGTTTATAAGGAGCTTAGAAAGTCTAAATAGCCACCTGGGTGGCTCAGTTGGTTAAGTGACTGCCTTCCACTTGAGTCATGATCTCAGGGTCCTGGGATGGAGCCCCACATGACATCGGGCTCCCTGCTCAGGTGAGGAGCCTGCTTCTCCCTCTTCCACTCTCCCTGCTTGTGCTCTCCCTCTGTCTCTGTCAAATAAATAAATAAAATCTTAAAAAAAAAAAAAAAGAAGAAGAAATAAAGTCTAAATAGTGAATCTTCCCTTCCCATTGTGTAGTTAGAAATCAATGAAGCCATTTTACTGGGGGGGAAGTCAGGTAATAAATCTGGAAACTGAGATTAAAGGAGGAGATTAGGCTCAAGTTCAGCAGGCAGTTTGGAGACACCCAGGAGTCAGGAAAGCTGAGTCTGGAAGCCGGGCACAGAGTGGGTGTTCCATTCCAACCGAATCTTGTCCTCGTGGACTTGAGCCCAGCATAGGATTGACAGCTATCTATGTGGATTTACCTACACAGAACAGATTATCAAAGCTTGATCCATCCTCCAGAACTCCTAAGGACACCAGATTCAGCACACGGTACAGTGAGAGATTCCAATATACACTCTCAGTTTAACATGAAATCTGATGTGGATCTCTAGAGGAGAGCCCCTAAGGGATTTATTTTCCAGTAAGGGAAATTCTCAAAATCCCACACGAGTTTTTATATGGCCTATCCTAAACTCACTCCTTGCTTTACTGATTTCTTTCCAGCAAGCTTCCACATATTGGGCATCACATATCTGTCTTGAATTATAAATGCACTGACTTAGCAAAAGGTCAATCATTTAACCTTCATAGCTACCTTATGAGCTACGTTTTATTATTATCCCCATTTTATAAATGAAGAAATAGGCACAGAGAAGTTAATTTGGCCAATTTATGCAGCCACCAGAATTACTGCTATGTCCATTGGCTTGTTTTGTGTCATTCTTAGCACTAAATCATGCAAAAATGAGTGCTCTGTAAAAGAGCAGTTATATTAATCTAGAAGCAACAGCCACAAGAACCCAGCTAAGACCAGAGAAGAAAGAAAAGAATAAGAAAAAACACAATACATGAGCTTCCCAGGATCCTGAAAAGACGGGAGGCGGACGTACTATTCCACAACCCTGGAGACCCCAGGATGGAGATGTGGCACTGTTGTTCCTGAGGTCAGCTCAAGATTCAGGAAAGTCCCAAATGCCATAAACAGCTCCCATCTGGGGCACAGTTTATTTACAGCAAGATTCTCCTGGGCAATGATATGAATCCCACAGATTATGGTATCAGGTGCCATGGGCAATACACATGGCTCGTGGCAGAGACCTCCAAGCTTGGCACGGAGAGAAGAAGCAACAGCGTAGGGTAGTAGGGTCAGCTCTGCTGGATCAGCTCCTGTACTGAATGGTCACTTGGCTTCTGATGACATTCCATGGCCTTAGGAATCTATCCTTACAGTGGTGACTGCCAGCCCACCAGAGATGTTTAATGAGGGCTAAAAGAGGAGAAAATACCTTTGGCCCTCAGCTAGGGCCTATCTACTCCATCTGACAGAAGTCGAAGAAACATTAGAGAGAGAAGAAACAAGCAGGTGCAAGCCAACCCCCAGCAAAAGGGATCCCTTCTCCTTTATGACAGTCATTTGGGTTTCTGTATGTCTTATCATACCTGATTAAAACAAACCCCAGGTACTCTTAAAACATCTTATTGCATCATAGTGCATAACAGAGAGTTCATAAATCTTGCTCAATAGTATCTAAATGATAAAGCATGAATGTGCTTTATCTACATAAATGTGATGACATTTTTTACAAAATTCTTTTTGCTTTTCTGCTTTTGCTGTGATAGAGAAAAGTGATAGGTGCTTGTAGTGATGGATGGATGGATGGATGGATGGATGGATGGATGGATGGATGGATGGGGCGAGCTTACATACAAATAGCAAGGCCATATTGTACAACACAGAAAACCTCTTGTTTTTCAATGTCAATTTCAGAATCTATTCCTAAATTTCAATGGCCACATCATAAGCAGGGTGCACTAGTTGCCAGTAGTCACATGTGGCTACTTGAAGTTAAATTCCATTAAAATTTCAGTTTTTCAGGGCACCTGGGTGGCTCAGTGGGTTAAGCCGCTGCCTTCAGCTCAGGTCATGATCTCAGGGTCCTGGGATCGAGTCCCACATCGGGCTCTCTGCTCAGCGGAGAGCCTGCTTCCCTTCCTCTCTCTCTGCCTGCCTCTCTTGTGATTTCTCTCTGTCAAATAAATAAAATCTTTAAAAAAAATTTTTTTTCAGTTTTTCAGTTGTACTAGCCACATCTCAAATGCTCTGTGGCCAATGGCTGCCATATGAGACAGGTCAGGTATAGAAAAGATTTCCATCACAACAGAAAGGTCTACTGGACATCAGTGATAACCTTTATGCATTCACCATGGCAGAAGAGCTAAGAAGCCAAACAGGAACAGAGAAGCACCAGCGTGCTTGGGACAGCAGGAAGCCTCTTCTACCACTAGGGCAGCAACAACCTCAAGAGGAAGTGGTGTTTCCAGAGCCCAACGGTCAGGGTGATCTGGCAGAAGCCAACCACAGAGGAGACCTGTCTGCCAGAAGCCGAGCCATGGAGAAGACACAGCTACGGCTGGAAGCGCTGCTCAAAGCATGGTAAGGAGAGAGAAATCGACCTGGTTTCTCCCTTCCTGCTTTCCCATCTCCTACCAGTACTGCCCATGGGCCCAATCCAGGAGGAGGGTGGCAGGCACAGGAGCCTGGGAAAGACAGCCTGTACGGAGAAAATGAAAGCGTGCAGCCAGCAGGACACCCAGAGGTGAGACCGAGTCTGGTGCATCGGGAAAACCGCAAGCACAGTGAGGGAAGAAATGGCCTCATCAAGCAACCCATGGCAGTAGCAGGGGACAGGCCATGAAGGCTGTAGGATAGGGCCCCAGGAATTCTGCACTTTATCCAGAAGGCTCTGAACAGCTGGGTCTTAAGAAAAGAGCATCATGAGCAGATTTGTGTTTTAGGAAGATCATCAGGCTAGACTCACGATCCTCAAAGTGTGGGCCTGGACAAGCAGTCTCTACCTCACGTGGAAACTTGTTAGAAATGCACATGCGGGGCACCTGGGTGGCTCAGTAGATTAAGCCGCTGCCTTCGGCTCAGGTCATGATCTCAGGGTCCTGGGATCGAGCCCTGCATTGGGCTCTCTGCTCTGCAGGGAGCCTGCTTCCTCCTCTCTCTCTGCCTGCCTCTCTGCCTACTTGTGATCTCTCTCTCTGTCAATTAAATAAATAAAATCTTAACAAAAAAAAAAAGAAATGCACATGCTCGGACCCCAATCCAAGCCCAGAGAGTCAGAAGCTCTGGGAGTGGGGCCCAGCAGCATGTGTTTGAACGGGTCCATCAGGGGACTCTGATTCTTACTAGAGTGTGAGGGTCCCTGGGCCAGTGTGGAGATGGAAAGATGAGGTGGGATCTGAGTGGGAGGTGGGGGAGTATCTGGTGAAGACATGGGACACAGAAGGGGTGCTTGGAGAGTCATGAAAGGGGGAGGCCTGGTAAGGCTGGTGACGGGGCAGGTGTGGCAATAGGAGGGAGGCATCCATTTGGAACAAGCAGAGGAGACAACCACCCACGTGATGAGGGACACCAGGCAGAAAGCTCTCAGACCCAAATCATGTAATCTCAGACCCAAGACATGTAATCACTGAGCAGCTACTGATTGCTCAGGGCTCTGCTCTCAGAGTCTACCAGGGAGAAGCAGGGAGGCTGGGCCTCCACAATCCAGCTCCTGAGAGCAGACACGCTCTCCCCAGAGGGCCAGGGATGCTTGCACTCCCACCACCAGAGGAAAGCATCTGGCTTCCACTAAAACGCAGATGTGCTCTGCAGGGACACCCACGGGGTCTGTGAGCACCGGCATCAGAGGAGCCAAATACCCCACAAGCTTGGGGACTCCAGTCAGAGCAGCAGCATTGTGCTTCTCTCCTTTCTTTGCCCCAAACAGCGAGCACAAGATTTAGAGGAGCTCTGTGCGACTGAAACGTAATGTGAACCACAGGTACAATTTTAAATTTCCTATGAACTTCATTAGAAAAAGTTAAAAAAAAGAAAACAGGGAAGGGCTCCTGGGTGTCTAAGTCGGTGAAGCATCTGCCTTCGGCTCAGGTGATGATACCAGGGTCCTGGGATCGATTCCCGCATCCAGGCTCCTTGCTCAGCGGGGAGCCTGCTTCTCCCTCTCCCCACTTCTCCTGCGCGCTCTCTTTCAAATAAATAAATAAATAAAATCTCCAAAAAAAAAAAAAAAAAGACACATCTGATCCTTTTCAAAATAGATCAAAATAAAGAAAAGTATTATTATCACTGACGGAATATATATATTTTGTTAGTCCTTGCTTTTCGTTTTTAAAAGAGACTTTATCTGAGAGTGGAGATGGAATGTAGAGGTCAAAGGCAAAGCCTCAGCCTGGAGCTCAGGACTAGGACTCACCACCTTGCAAGCTCAGATGGGCCTGGACAGGCTGAGAAAAAACACAAAAGGACAGGGCACACCAGGCTCCCCATGGAAAGAGTGAGGAAACCAATACCAGAAAGCGAAACCCTGGGCTGGGTCAGTGAGGGCTGCTCTGCTGGGAACACAGGCAGGGAGACAGGCCACTCACTGTGCGTGGGAACTGGACCCCTGTGCCCTGCTCACAGGCAGTAGCTTCCCAGCCTCCTCTCTCCCTGGTCTTGGCCAGTATCTCCTGTCTCCATTCCTCGGGGTAGACCCACACCTGTGGCTTTATTTGTATTACAGGGTACGCCTATATCCCATCGCACAGGCCTCAGGGCTCTACCCAATTAAAAAGAAGTTCCCAGCCCCTTGCAAGGCTGGGAACATCTAGCTTCCCATCCTGCCAGGGAGACATATCCCAGCAGCCATCACGAGTGTGGCCATGTGTTCCAGTGCAGCTAGGAACTGGCTGTGGCTACCACAGTTGACCCTGCTTGGTGTCTCTACCCTTTCTCAGCACACAGACACTCACGGAGCCTCTATAGAGATGCCCGTGACGTGTCCTACTTTCTCCATTCCACCCTATGACTCTGACACTAGGAAGTTCTAGGGGGTGAGGCTGAAATTATGGGGCAAGCTTCAAAGAACTAGAATCAACACCCCCTTCTAGACCATGTGACTACATAGACTATGGTGAATTTGCCCGCCCCACCCCTTCCCTGGGACGGTAGATGGGACTCTGGCTTCCAGAATGGAGAAGTTTCCTTAGGGAAGGGAGCAAAAGCCCATGCCAAAATGGCAGGAAAACTGTATCCTCCCCACAAGCCCTCCCTCAGAAGGAACAGAGCGGGACGTTTCAGCTGATTCGCATAATGTTCTGCCATAGAGATACAAGTAACCAGAAGAAATCCAGGTATCTTTCAAGCCAAGATTAGATAGAACTGAACACTGCTTTTTTTTTTTTTTTTTTTTTTCACTTTATAAGGCAAGGTTAGACAGAACTGAATTTTCTTAATTTTACTTTATAATTTTTTCTTTCATTTGACTTCAGTGACTCTGGGTCTTAACAAATCAAATCTGGAAAGGGTCAAAATAAATCCCAAAGAACTAGAGTTTCCTGCTCATTTCCCTCTATTCTTCTCCCCTCCATGCTCAGCACAGGCTTAGAAGTATGTCCATTCAAAAGAAATTAAACATGGCAGAATAAGTAGGTCTAACAATGAAGCACCAGTCACGTTTTTTGTTTATGTGTTTTAAGTAGGCTCCATGTGCAGCGTGGAGCCCAGTGTGGGGCTTGAACTCACAGCTCTGAGATCAAGACCTGAGTTTGATCAAGAATCAGGTGCCTAACTGATAGAGCCACCCTCACATTTTTTTGAGATAAAATATTTAGCCATTATTTTAATCACATTCTCCCACCAAACCTCTGGATCATGTAACCATCATCACCAACTTGTCTCTCTTCGTTAGGCAGTTCTTGGGTGTTAGCAAAGCAGAGAGTCTCCTCCCAAACTTTGGCCCCACCATATTACCCAGAGGAAACTTCCAAAGGACAAAGTGAATGGCCAACTTGTCCTTGTCAGGATCAGATGTTGGTTTCATGGCTGGTGCTGAGCCAGAAGCTAGAAATCATAGGGGCTTACTGCTCTCCAGGAACTCGCGGCTGAACTCATGGATATATTCACACGACAATAAACGAGGATAAAGGCTTCCATGGAGATGAGTCCAAGGCAAAGCGAGAGGACTCAAGAAGCCACTCCTGGCTGGGGTCAGTGAAGAAGAGAGGAGGTGAGGTTTATTTTGTCTTTAAAACTGTGAAGCCCATGGGCTTGAGCCAAAGTGGAATGTCAACCCTACCTTGTAGTCACAGAGCTTGTGCAGCATGTGGCACTCAAGGAGGGTATGGAGTGAGGAAGCCAGGGCTCGGTGAGGAAGCCAGGGCTCGGTGATGAAAGGCCTGAGCCACTGAAAGGTCTGAAACCGGGAAGGAGGAGGATCAGATTTGTCTTTTGGAAGCCGGGTTCTGGGAGAAACAGATTAAAGGAGAGACCCATTAGCATGCCATTGTCATTCACTAAGATAAGCAACCAGGGATTTCAACTAAGTTCCGAAGTACAGAAGGAGACAAATGAAGGCTGTTTAGGAAACAGAGTCCCGAAGCAGTCAGCAACCCACTGAATGTAAGGTGAGGAGAAGAGGAGGGCTCCCTGGGGGCCTACTGTATTAGATGCTGCCTTCATTTGGGTTACCCCAACAATAGATCCTGAAACAAGAATTTGGTGCCGGTAGCTTACTGGGGAAGTGAAAGCAGAAAATCACAAGGGAGAGGCTAGGGCAAGCGGAGAGATGGAATGAGAAAGACTGTGTTATGCACAGGTTCAAGCCCACTGGGTACCCTCTCTGACATTATGTAGAATACAGCTCAGGACGGACCCAACAGGTGAGCAAACCTGAGTTCATACCCACCACCTCTCTATCCCTCAGTAGTTGGGGGTCAGTCCTGAGAGTGCTTGGTTCCCCAGCACAAGTGACGGGCCCCAAGCCAGGCGGAGCAAGCCCTCAGAAAAAGGGTCAGAAGTGCCCAAGGCAAGAAGCCACTGTATTACAGAAACCATCCACTATGGTTGCACGTGGCCTCTAAGGTGGGTGGGGAGGGCAAGGACGGCACAGCACAGTTTGCTAGGTGACTAAAAGGTCACAGACAGATTATCCGGCAAGGCAATAGTAATTCGTTTCTGAGCTAGCATGTCAATTTCATCCTTACACAAATTTTTAAGTGAGCTGTAATATACACTGACTGGGCCACGTTAAGGAAGCCCTGTAGTTTACTAGGTGAGCTCCCTCTGGTCATCTTGTACGTAGTAGAGCACTGTTCCACGGCTGCCGAGATTCTGTGAAATATATCCAGAATGATGGGCTGAGAATGGAAGCACCGAGACTGCAACCATAATACCATACATGACTACTTAGGATTAGGAGAGTGGAGGAGAAACTTGGTGCAGGATCTGAGACTGTCAGTAACATAAGAAGCTTCCAAATTACGAACCGATTCTGGGGTAAATGTAAATGTCTCATGCCTAGAGGGAAGGAAGCCAAGTATTGTTTGATACTCATCTTTTGAGGCTTGGAACTGTCGGATTTGGTATCTAGATCAACCACACTCTGGTAATCTTCTGAGGACGTTTTGATTTGGGGCAGGGGTGGGGGGGGAGGGCATTCCTATGGATCTCCGTCTCTCCCCATATTAAGGAAGGTGCTTGCCAAGAGGCCTCAAGGGACCATCCCCAAAGAAATACATATAAATGTGAACAGAATTTGTAGCCCTAGAGAAAACTCCACACACTTTTAAACTTATCTTGGAAAAGATCAGACGTTTCCTACCCACAGATTCGAAGCAGCCTGAACCTAAAGTATTTAATTTCCATATTTAGAGCAGTAGTTGCCATCGGTATATAATACAAACCATTCCATGCAACTGTGATCCAGGCATATACTGATTACTGCTAAACTACCCAGAATTCGAGCTCAATTTCACAAGACAGAAATACGACTTCTTTTTTTCTTTTGGTCATAAATGATCACCCAAGGAAGTAGCATGACAAAATGTTTCCTGATGCTTTCACAGGCATATGGCTGAAACTCAACCTCACACACATCTGTACAAAAACATACTGAGCAACCCACAAATAGCTGAGCTTTCTGGCAACATTAACACCCGAGCATCAGCAAACCTTGTGCCCCTAATTACTTGAGACATCGCCTGCTTTGCTTTTATAACATCCTGAGCTGTTTATCAAAGAGGTCATAACATGAGAAAGTATTCATGCCATCTTTAATAAAGAAAAAAATCTGACTGGACAGGGAGAGAAGGAAAAACACTGTTGCAATAGAGCAACAATCAAATTATGTCTGTAATGGGCTTTAAATCTTTAGAAGAAAAGATCTACAGTTTAGCAGTACAAAGCAGTATTATTCCTGTTGTTATTAAAAACTGCCCTCTAATCCTTCACACATATGTAATACATCTCATCCAAGGATCTCAAAGTCCATTATAAACAAATAAGAGGCTACACTTTATAAAATCTGGCCAAGGCCACAAAAGAGATGGAACTCTCTGGTCATGAATAAGCCAACACTTTCAGAACAACTCACCAGCTAATTGTATGAAGTCTCTTGGTCTCACCAAAATTTGGGGAAATAACTAGTTCTTGATATACAAAAGGCACTCAATAACTGCTTCCAACTACAAAGATTCATAAAAGATGACATTGCGAAGATTGGTTATTTCATGTGATTTTTTTTAAGTGAATTTATTTTATATATAAATGTTACCAGAAAACATGTAAGCCCTTATAAACTCACTGTTATCCAGAGGGCCTAGTAATCTCAGTACTGAAGCAGAGAAATACTAGTTAATTATCTCCCTGCTCCCTGTAGCTTCACTACTATCTTCCCCTATCTCGACAGAATTTCTTGTTTCTGAACCCCGTGAAGGAGCAAAATTGTCCAAAGCTAAGAGAAGAAAAACAGAAAGTTCACAATGCTTAAGAAGCATGAACACTGGGGGCGCCTGAGTGGCTCAGTGGTTTAAGCCTCTGCCTTCGGCTCAGGTCATGATCTCAGGGTCCTGGGATCGAGCCCCGCGTCGGGCTCTCTGCTCAGTGGGGAGCCTGTTTCTCCCTCTCTCTCTGCCTGCCTCTCTGCCTACTTGTGACCTCTCTCTCTGTCAAATAAATGAATAAAATTAAAAAAAAAAAAAAAAAAGAAGCATGAACACTGCAATTAGCTGGTAGGTTAGCTCCCTCATTCACTGAGCAAATGTGCCCCAACAGTCACATATTTTATCTAAGGAAGAAATATCTAAGTGTCCAAAATATGTGCCAGCTTTGGGTTTGACACTGGCTTAGAGAAATGCGGAAGACTGTAGTATTGCAAACGTATAGGGTAGGGAGATAAATGACACATTTAAACCAACTGGTACAATCCAGAGTCATTGTCAATGGAACTTCTTGCACTCAAGCAGTTTATTAATTGATATTTGGGGCCAAATAATTCTTTGTTGCAAGGAGCTGAGCACTGCAGAATGTTTAGCAGCATCTCTAGCTTCTACCCAGTAGATGCCAAAAGCATTTTCATTTATCCCACCCCAACTGGGACAACCATAGCTGTCTCCAAACACTGCCAAGTGTCCACTGAAGGGCAAAATTGCTCCCAGTTGAGAACCACTGCCCGAGAGAATAAATAACTTTCTTTTACTTGCATATTGATCGACATGTAACTGAACAGTTCTGCTTAAAACTTAATTGTATCTTCAGTCAACACATCTCCAGCTATAAAATACAAAATATCTGTGGCATCCAGATCAATCAGTGTCCCAGTACTACACATATAATGAGCCATCCTATTTCAACAAGGCATCTGCCTTCTTTCTGTATTATAAACTCAGGCTCCAAAAGCAGTATTTATATTGAAAAAAATAAAAACGAAACGAATATTGTTTTACTAATATTTACTAATATTGTAAGAGACTGCATATAAGGTGACAGTAAATCTCCATGATGTCATGTGTCAAAGAATGACTCAGAGATAATTCACTTCTATCTAAGTGAGATGGTCATTAAGCTGTTTTCAATGAACAAAGGTAAAAATAAGGTTAATTTAAAAAACAAAAACAGTGGTGGAAAAGAAAGAAGAAGCAAAAACAGTGAGAACAGTAAGCATTGTTTTGCATTTTGGAGGTAAATTAATTAGCTGGCAGCTAGCGAAGAGGTCTGTTTGTGCCCTTGAATAGGCCATCTAAGATGGCAAACAAAGCAGTTTCAGCTGGTGATGGATTCTCCAAGACACCTTGAGGGTTAACCTGTGGTGTATTCGTGACAGGCTATCTCTGACCCACCTGCTGGACCCCTCACTGGCATCTCAGGGCAGTCAGGTGGGGTCTGTGCCATCTTTCTATTCAGAATAACCCTCACAGGAAGGCTAATTTTAATTTAAGGGAAAGGAAGTGCTATCTAAAATAAGCTTCAGGGGCACCTGGGTGGCTCAGTGGGTTAAGCCTCTGACTTCAGGTCATGGTCCCAGGGTCCTGGGATCGAGCCCCGCATCGGGCTCCCTGCTCAATGGGGAGCCTGCTTTCCTCCTCTCTCTGCCTGTCTCTCTGCCTACTTGTGATCTTTCTATGTCAAATAAATAAATAAAATATTTAAAATTAAAAAAAATAATAATAATAAATAAAATAAGCTTCAAATTCCCAAGAGCTAGATATCCTAGGACTGGAGATTTCAATTCAGATGTACGATTTTCTGCTCTTTGAGGTGATGGCTAAGCACACATGAGCCTTTCCACCTGTGCACCAAGTTACAGAATCAGGAAAGGCTCTTTTCCTCCTGCGTTGGAGAAAATTCTAGTCACTGAAAGGGCCACTGAAAAACAGGAGGGAATAGCTCCTTGAAGTACAACTATCTTGTTGATGTTTCTGGAAAGGCCACCCTTCCTTTCTTGCTTCATGCTGACTTACTTTAGCGAAGAAGCACCCCTCGTTTGGCATCCATATTATCTCTGAGGATGGCTCCTGGCACAAAGTGATCAGTTAATAGTGCCAGACACTGCTGGAGGTTTTATTATTCTGGTTACCACTTCCTGAGTAAGTACTCTGTTCCAGGCAGTGGTTCATGCACGGTACATATTTTATTTCATTTACTCCTCACACCAACCTTAGATTATCATAAGCACTGTTAGCATCCCCTCTTACTATGATCATTCCATTGAAGTCGGGAAGGTTAGAGATTCCTATGGTTGCAAGGTCATGTAATTCTTTTTAACATCTCAGGAATTCCTTATTTTTCTTTGGAAATGACTTTCCTTTTCTTGACTAAAGGGTCTCTCTTCGCCCATCCCACCCTTACCCCTATGCCTCTAGTCACAACCGCCCCTTGAAAATGTACTTCAAATTTTTTATTTCTCTGTTGAGTGGCAGAGTCCAGGATTAGAAATAATTGATTCCATTCCTGAGTGTTCGTCTGTTCTAAGCCATGGCTCTATTTCTGAGCATACTACCTGCCAGACACTGGAAGTCATTCAAAGATATGACTAAGATATGATTTTGCCCTTTGAGATCCTCCCAAAAGGAAACTAAGAAATGCCCAACACAACAATGAGACATGAGCAATAGACAAAGGGAGCCAAGAGGAGAGAGTAATTAGCTCTGCCCGGGGCCATGAAGGAAACGGCACTTACACTGAGGTTTGGGGAGGAGTGGGAATTAGTCAGTGCAGGCGAAGAGGAGAAAGAGAAGAACATATTCTGGTCAAAGGAAATAGTCTCCTACAAAAAGTCCCACAATTTCACTTCTACACTGTATGTCCATTCACTTTTGTAATAAATATTTTCACAGATAGCACATGCCAATAGGTGCTGAGGATCCAAAGGCAAACAGGAGAGGCAAGGCTGGGGCCTCATGGACCTAATCTCCTAACAAGGGACAGTGCAGCAGCTGGTTTCCAAAGATGGCCATCAATTCCTTCCCCTCCTTTATACACATGCTGTCCCTCCTTCCCGTGGAGAGGTGGAGCACACATCTCCTCCCCTGGAACCTGAGCTGAGCCCGTGACTGCTTAGGCCAATCAAATGTGGACTGAAGTAACATCCTAGGACATCTAAACTCAGGCAATAAAAAGGTCTAGAAGTTTCCACCTTCTCCCTTCGGGAGCCCTGAGCTGCTGTGTAAAATACAGACTTTCATTCTGGAAAGAGAGGCTACATTAAGGAGTAGCAAGGCACCATATATCCAATCCCATACTACCCTCTGACCACAGCTGCCTGAGAGAACCTATTCCAGTTATCCTACTACTGCATAAAAGACCACTCCAGAACTTCGTGGCTCAAAATAGTAACATTTATTTTACTTATACGTCTTCAATTTGGGCCCAGGTTGGCATTCCCACGTGATGTTTCTTACGGCATCTGCAGCAGTAATTCTGACTGAGGGCTAGGTGATTCACATCCAAGCTGTTTGACCAGGTGGCTGGTAAGTTGGTGCTACCTATCAGCTGGAATCCCAGCCAAGACTAAGGCTCCATATGGCCTGGGCTTCTTCAGGGCATGGTGGCTGGCTCCCAAGGCAAGTGTCTTAAGAGAGAGCCATGGGAAGCGGTATTACCTTCAACAAACTAGCCTCGAAGTCACATGGCATCTCTTCTGTTACACTCTATGAGTTAAGCAATTCACAATGGCGGAGCTAGCTTAAGAGGAGGGGACATAGGGGCACCTGGGTGGCTCAGTGGATTAAAGCCTCCGCCTCCAGCTCAGGTCATGATCTCAGGGTCCTGGGATCGAGCCCCACATTGGGCTCTCCGCTCAGCAGCAGGCCTGCTTCTCTTCCTCTCTCTCTCTGCCTGCCTCTCTGCCTACTTGTGATCTCTGTCAAATAAATAAATAAAATCTTAAAAAAAAAAGGAGGGGATATGGACTTCACCGACCTATCAGAGCACAGCAAGATTCTGGACCAGCATGTAAAATGGAGAATATTGTTATGAACATTTTTATCTACAGAGTCCAAGCAAGGTCAGTAAACTAGCCAAGCCCCAGTCAAGCCAGAGAATCATGAAATACAAATAACATACGTATTGTTTTTAAGCCACTGAGTTTGAGGTGGTTTCTAAATAAAGCGAACAGACCACTGGATAGGTGAAACACATAAAAAATTATACATATATGCACATATGGGTAGGAAAGGTCAGAACCTGAAATATATATTTGAAAACACATTTATAGAGTATGGAAAAGATGTGGATTCAGGTCAACTCTAGAGTGAACATTAATGATGGCCTTTCTTATAATTTTTCTATGGTTTGAAACTTACGTGATGAGAATTTATTAATGGACAATTCCAAACACAAGATCTTTTAAACATAAGCAGATGGAATTAGGTTAATGTAGAAGACAGAACAGAGAAAAATTCCCACCTAGAACAGAATTGCAGAGGAAAAAAAAAATATATATATATATACATATGTATACATACATATATATATGTATACATACATATATGTATGTATACATATGTATATATATATATATATGTATACATACATATATATATATATGTAAAATAACTTCTTCCCCCAAAAGCTCTGAAGACTCTCCAAGCTCTGAGTTAATAAAGCAGGAGTGGGAACAGGTATTGGGGCAATCCTGCAGAAGCTTAAGGACTAGCCCAGGTAGATTGGTAAGGATCTGGAGGAGGTTGTTTTTAAGGTCATTATGTAAGGTAATAATTGCCTGTGGTCATTATTGGCCTTGAAATTCCTTCAATGGACATGAAGACTACAGATAGACTGACTCTTGATGAGACTAGCCATTTTTCTTCCAGCACTGGAACAGATCATAATTTTTCACTTGAGCACCAGATAGTTTGTGATTTGCATTAACTATACACACTGTACAGAAAAAAGCAAATATCTTTAAACATTAGACTCATACTCAGCCTGATGATGTTCCACCTGAGTGGCGGGTGGCAATGAGGCCCACTGAAGGAAAGGAGATTCACAATGAGTGAGTAGACTGGAAGGTTCATCACTCTAACACTTTGAACCCACCCTCCTCTCTCTTCCTCTATTCTCTTTCTTTCTCTCTCCTCCCCCTCCTCTCCCTTCCTCCTGCCCTCCCTTCCTCATAATGCCCATAAGCTCAGACTGTTCTCCCAAATTCCAGACTCAGATCCAGCTGCCTCCCAGACCTCTCCACTTGGGTGTCTAATGGCATTTCACACTTATCCCGACCTCATGAAGCTTACATTTTACGGGCAAGACACAGGATAAACAAGGAAAATACAGATATATCAGTTAATTAAATATGCTAAGGAGAAGTAAATCAGGGAAGGAAGATAGGAGGTGTGTGCCCATGTGTCTGTGTGATTTTGGATAAGGTGGCCAGGAAAGGCCTGCTGAGGATGTGACGTTTGAGTAAAGAGCTGAATAGACGCATGTGGACATCTGGAGGGAAAGCAGTTCAGGCAGAGGGAACAGCCAGTACAAAGGCCCTGCCATGGCCCTTGTATATGTGCAGAACAATGGTGAAGATAGTGGTTATAGAATGGAGTGACCGAGGCCAGAGAGGAAGGACGCAAGGTCAGAACCCAACAGCTACCCTCCTTCCTGTACTTATACCCTGCTTTTTATCCTTAACCCAGCAGCTAGAGCGATTCTTTAAAAATATAAATGGATCGGGGCGCCTGGGTGGCTCAGTGGGTTAAAGCTTCTGCCTTCGGCTCAGGTCATGATCCCAGGGTCCTGGGATCGAGCCCCACATCGGGCTCTCTGCTCTGCGGGGAGCCTGCTTCCTCCTCTCTCTCTGCCTGCCTCTCTGCCTAGTTGTGATTTCTCTCTGTCAAATAAAAAAAAAATTATATATATGTATATATATATATATATATATATATATATGGATCAACTCACTCCTTGGGTTCCAAACCCCCTAAGAGCTACTCTTCTCCCTCACAGTAAGAGCCTATGACCTACATCGCTCTACATATGGCTCCCCAACCCCCCTGCCATCCACTCTTCCTACCCTCCCACTCTGTTCCAGTCACACTGCCCTCCATGCTGCCTCTTGGATATGCCAGATGCACTCTCATGGTACACGAAAAACGCCAACGTATATTTGTCCTGACTGCTGTGTACAGAGCTGTTGGCTATCGCTTTGCCTCTAGGGCAGTTACAATAAATACCTTCTAAACGAATTGTGGGGACAAGGCTCCAGTGCAGACATTAGGCCCAAAGGGATAACTCCATAACTCCACAGTAAATATGAGCAGAAAAGCAAAGGGCAGCAATGTAGAGAAAGTAAACCCCATCCCAAGACTGGGGTGAAGCCAGCTCAGCTTGGGATTTCTTCAGTTCCCCAAGCCTGCTTGTCATACAAATGGGTCACAGATCCATAACATAGACTATGTAGTACAGATACCAAAGAGAGTAGCAAGTGACACTGGTTTATCAAGTGAAAAAAAATTGCGAGAAGTAGTAAATTGTACACAGTCTCTGAACCTCTCATTTACCCACAGCTTAAGCCAGGCATACATAAAGTATTCACATGGCCAACATTCTTATAGATAGCACTTTGAGCCCATAACGTTCTTCATGTTTATAGGGTCGGCGAAAGGAAACACCTATGAGTCTATGTTACATGGAATCCTCTGGCCAAGGAAGGGGCCTTGTTCAAAGAAATTGGGAGAGGTTATCTCAGGAGCTGAGTTCCTGTTGTCCACCTGTGGAGGTGACTCAGCTATTCTGAGTGAACTCTTTGCTAAACTGTCAAAAGGAAATGAAACCCCCAGGTTCATTCAGATTTATCTCTCTTCCCTGCTGTTCATGCAAGTTAAAAAGAAATACGCCCGTGGAAACAAGGCTCCAGATGGTACTATGCATCATACCTACAGTAACCAATCTAGTTACTATTGCCAGATATTTGAAGATACTAAAGTACACATTATTAAGCAGAGACCAATAATGTAAGACATAGATGAGAATCTTTTTAAAGCTCTACTTATGAGAAAACAGTAGACCCATCAAATAAGGACAGGCTACTAAGAAAAAGAGGCATTCAGAGAACAAAAAGGAGCTCTTTAACATTAAAAACTTGATTTTCAAAATAATATATTGAATAAAAGGGCTGAATAATGGAATGGATATGGCTAAAAACACCAAAATAGTGTCCTAGATGGTAAATCTCGTAGGCCATAGCACAAAAAGAGAGACAGAGACAGGGAAAGAAGAAAGAGAGAAAGGGAGGGAGGGAAGGGAAAGAAGGAAAGGCAGAAATTCGACTGAAAATGTAAAAATACAATTTGAGAAATATGGAAGAGAATTCCAAGATACCAACATTCATCTGGTAAGAATTCAAGAAAGACTGAAGAAAGATAATGGGGGAAAGAAGGGATAATCAAAGAAATAACGGAACTAAGAATTGCTGAGCTAAAGGACTTGAGCCCTCAGGCTAAAATGGTCCGCCAAAGTGGAAATAATTTTAAGTGAGATGTGATAAAATATTTATATTAAAAAATAAACTAAAAATCCCCAAAGTAAAAAATATCTTATAAACAAAGAACAAATATTGATTTGGCATCTAATCTCTTCTTAATAAGGAGTCCTGGTAGAAAATGAAGTACTGTATTCAAATTTCTGAAAGAAAATTGAATTGACAATTCCATTCCCAGCTAAGCCATCATTTATCTGTGAAGACAAAATTAAGGCTTCGGATAGGCAAGGGATCAAAATGTTCAACATTCATATATCCTCTAAGAAAAATTATCCCAGTGAAATGAAAAAAATCAATCCAAGAAAAGGATACAGAACATCTGGAATAGTAGTAAGATAGACAACAAAACCGACAAAACTTACTGGGGCACCTGGGTAGCTCAGTCAGGTAAGCATCTGACTCTTGGTTTCAGCTCAGGTGGCGATCACAGGGTTGTGAGATCAAGCCCTGTGTCAGCTCTGGGCCTGTCTCCACGCTCAGTGCAAGTCCGTTTAAGACTCTCTCCCTCTTGGGGCGCCTGGGTGGCTCAGTGGGTTAAAGCCTCTGCCTTCGGCTCAGGTCATGGGATCGAGCCCCACATCGGGCTCTTTGCTCCGCGGGGAGCCTGCTTCCTCCCCTCTCTCTGCCTGCTTGTGATCTCTGTCTGTCAAATAAATAAATAAAATCTTAAAAAAAAAAAAAAAGACTCTCTCCCTCTGCCCCTTCCCACCCCTCCAATGCTCGCTTGCTGTCTCTCAATAAGTAAATAATCTTTTTCACAAAACTTTCACAAAAAAAGACGTAAATGAACTCTTGGTAATATGCACAGGACACAAAGCAATTATCAATACAAGATTTCTTTTTTTTTTTTTTTAAAGATTTTATTTATTTGACAGAGAGAAATCACAAGAGAGGCAGGCAGAGAGAGAGGAAGGGAAGCAGGCTCTCCGCTGAGCAGAGAGCCCGATGCGGGACTCGATCCCAGGATCCCGAGATCATGACCTGAGCCGAAGGCAGCGACTTAACCCACTGAGCCACCCAGGTGCCCCTCAATACAAGATTTCTTAAATAGTGGAGACAGAATAATGTAAGATAGAGTAACAATCTCAAAATTATTGCCAGAGAACCAAAAGAGGAAAAGAGGTTAAATATAAATTTGTTAAAGATCTTGCCCTGTTCAGGTTATAGGTTATAAATGTATTAATGCTTAATGTCGTAGTAATTTATATAAATGTACAAATATTTTAACTAACAAATAGATAAGTAAATATAAGATGTCGATTCAGGGTCACCTGGGTGGCTCAGTGGGTTAAAGCCTCTGCCTTTGGTTCAGGTCATGATCTTAGGGTCCTGGGATTGAGCCCCACATTGGGCTCTCTGCTCGGCAGGGAGCCTGCTTCCCCCTCTCTCTCTGCCTGCCTCTCTGCCTACTTGTGATTTCTTTCTCTGTGTGTTAAATAAATAAAATCTTAAAAAAAAAAAAAAAAAAGATGTCGATCCAGTTATCTATTGCTGTCATTCCCAGAGTCTCTGATTCAAGAGTTGGGAGAGTGGGACCCAAGAATTTGCATTTGGAGCAAGGTTCCAGGTGACATGGAGGCTGCCAGTCCTGGGACCACACTTCCAAAACCACTGTTCTGTAGTTGCATTCAAATATCCTCTTCAGAGGAGGCCTTCTCTAACCCAGCACCTGGTACATTCCATCCTTTTACATGACGAATTGTTGGTCTAATTGTTTACCACTATTTCTCCTCTACAAGCATAAAATATGATAATCATAATGATAAGATGGTGATAATAATGCAATAGCAAAATTTTGTAAATATAGAAGAGTTACCAAATATAGCCTAAGTTGGTATGAAGTCGAATGCCAAGAACGTGAACAAGTCAGTAGGTGTTTAGCCTTTCCTGTGATGATACAGTGGTTCTCAAACTTGGCTGCACACTGACATCACCTTAGGAGTTTCGATAACAACCGATGCCGTGGGTCCTAGCCCAAGAGATTGTAATTTAATTGGTCAAGGGTGTGGCCCAGACACTAAGAATTTTATAAAAGCTCCCATGTGGTTCCTGTGTGCAGCCAAGATTGAGAACCACTGATCTGTAACAAGGAAATCAACTCATAGATGACTACATCTTCTCTTACTCTTCAGGGACAATCAAGCTATACATAAGGTTGAATACCAATTCCTGCCCTCTCACGGATTCAATGGGAGTTTTGTCTGCTGAGGAAAAGCAGATACAGCCTTCCAGCCCCGTCCACCCACAATTTCCACTGAATAGACATCGCTTTATGGTACATTGCCTGCCCACCCCCAACATACTTCACAGCAATTGTAACAACGGTATGAATTACAAGTGATATGCTCTGAAGGTTATTATCCGTTTCCCCATATCTTGACATTTGAGATGTAACCAAGATCTTTGCATCCCTTAGACTGGTTGAAGGGGGGAGATTCTGATTAATGTCCTTTCAACTCCTATACGAAACACATGGCTTGTATTAGAGACAAGATGAATGAATTGATACACTGGGAACTGCCTTCCTATTAGACGAACATGACTTACTAAAGCCAGGAATGTCCTAACAATTAAATCTATCCATGTATATGAATCAGTGTATCTCTTCTGGGGAGCTGCTCTTTTAAATGGATTGTGTTCACTAGCAAAGCAAAAAAAAAAAAAAAAAATCCCTATCACTGAGCAGAGAAACCATCATTCATCCACATAACTATGAATATTAGAAATTTAATAAGATGACAGTACAAAAATAAATTTATCTTATATCTTTTCTGATAACACAAATTTACTCTCCCTCAAATATTTAATATAAAAATACAAAAATCTATTGCCAAAATTTGTATTTTTACTAATGTTAAACTTGCCAGATAAAGTCAGGACATCTGGTTAAATTTAAATTTCACATAAAGAACGAATACTTTTTTTAGTGTAAGTATGTCCCAAATACTGCACAGGACATAGTTACACTAAAAATATATCTGTTGTTTATTGAAATCTCGAATTTAACTGAATGTCCTGCATTTTTATTTGCTAAATCTGCCAACGTTAACTACTGTGGACTCTACATACTGGGGTCACGTTCTTCAGTTTTAAGGGACTTTGGTGGATATTGGGTCAGAAGACATGGTCTTATCACTAAATCACTGTATTAAATTTCCCTGCTGATAAAAATATCTCTCTATAGACAGACAGTACCAACAAGTTAACCTCAATCTGACATGAACGAAAACCATTTCTAAGTGGTTATAGTTTCGAAAACAGAACTCCACCTCCAATAAATGTAATTATTTCACTAAAATTGTTTGCATGTGTTTCTTTTCTGCACCAGGCCATGTTCCTGTGCCATCTTAGTTGTCTTCATCTGTTACTTTGCAGACCTTTCTTTGCCCATATCTTTGATTTAAATTTATCATGACACATTTTTAAACAATAGCAGGAAACCTCACTTATGACTTTAATTATAAAATGGTGTTATAAAATTATATCCACATTTCACTTTTGGCAGGCAGCAGCACACATTTAACATGAGTATCTTGAGTTGGCCTCTGCAGGCCTCTGGTTGATTTCAGTGCTTACTGTATGTAATTGATATAAAAACACGAGTTTAGGAAGCAGTTATTGGAACTTGTTAAAAGAAGTAGCCACATTCATAAATACTTTCATTTTGCTGCATAACATGCCAAGAGAATTAATAACACACTTTTGGGAATACGGGAGAAATTCTGACTTTTTAAAGAAAAACTGATGTATTCTGCTATTATGTTAATTGTTTGACTATAAGGTCTACAGCTTTGTTTCTCTTCACATCTCAACTGTGTCTATTAAGAAAAAAAAGTGAAGTAGACATACATGCATTTCTTAGTACCTGCTGGTACTTAAATAATTCCATTGTCTTTTATTCATGACAAAAGTATAGAAATGTGCCCATCCTCTATTAGGTATCATGGAAAAGACCACAATAAAATCAGAAAAGGCCATCTTTGGAATGTAAGCTTAATGCGACCTGAGATGATCTCAATAAATTTTAAAATAGAAACTTGCAAAATAAAAACTAGTGGTGTTTTTCCATTAATGTAGGCAAGTTTCCACATGTCTCGGTTGGACGCAAATATCATTTGTAGCATAAAAGTCTTCTTCATTTGCATTTGTTGTTTACATACTACCAAAAAATATATTTCACTTAGCACAGAACAGAGGGAAAAAAGTAAGAAAATTCAATAAATTGCATTCATAGTCCTAATAAAGAGGGGAAAGAGGATAGTCATAGTCACCACCATCTTTATATCTATACATAGATATAAAAAATATCTATATAAATAATATATTATTATATTATTATATAGATATAATATATAGATATATAGATTAGATATATCTATATTATTTAGATATAAGTATCTAAATAATATAGATATATCTAAATAATATAGATATTTTTAAAACATCTAGATATATCTAGATATCTAGATATATAGATCTATATCTATATGTTTTTATATATCTATATGTTTTTAAAATATCTATATTTTTAAAATATTTATTTTATACTTTGACAATTATTTGAGCTGAGACATGTGTCTCAGGAAAGAAAATCTGTGACAAGCAATAGCATAGATTAGGTTGGCATGCACTATGAAGTTTCTCCAAGATAGGACCCCAACTGGGCACGTGTGGTGATGACCCCTGGGTGTTACATGAAACTAACGAATCATTCAATATTACATCAAAAACTAATGCTACCTAACTGAACATAATCATAAAAAATAGATAAAAAGTAGATAAAATTTTTTTTAAAAGATGGCCCCAACTATCAAGTCGTTTACCATCTAAGTTGAGTGATACAAGTGGGAAATACTGAAGTGCTAAATGGTGTGCTACAGATGCTAAGAGCAATAAAGACCAGAAAGAGGGGAGAGGGTGTAAATCAGAAGAATCTTGAGGCTTAAATAATATTTAGGTAAATGTCAATTAGAGAAGACTTAGCCCTCTTGGGGAGTGGCCATCGGGGGTAATACATCACACTGGTGGTTGCCAAAACAGCAAAAGCAAAAAAGTGGAAACATACTAAAGATGGTGTTGGTCACGTATAGCACAGTCATGGTATCTTTAAAGGAGGAACAGTTTTAAAGGGGAGGAAAATATAAGCCAGAAAACTCAAGGATATCATATCAACTACTTTCAGAAATGGAGTGACCTAAGAAAAAAAGGTAATTTCATCTTAGAACCACCAAAGATTATGTCAGAGAAACTCTGCCCTTTAAAAAACCCTGAAAATGCACTTTCTTTGCTTCTCTTCTTCTGTGACTCTGATCAGCAAAGCCATCAAAAAGACAAATCCACAGTGGACACCAGCATTGCAGTTAGTGCTGAGTAGCTTCCCTAACAAATTTTTATACTTACACGGATAATCGTAGCTGCCATTCCAAAAATATAATCCCTGGGTACCAGTAATTGTACTCAATGTTTGACCAACATTATCTCAAGTCATGAGCACAATCGACTTAATCCTAGTACATTTAATCCATTTGATTTCCTCTTTTCAAAATCAATTGCAGTCATCAGTGCATTTCAGCTCTACACATTTCAGCATGCATATCATTAATTAGAGTTCAACATTACTGCCAACTGTTATTTTTTTGAGATAAACTGAAATACAATGAAATGCACAAATTTTAAGGGTACAAGTCAATGAGTTTTGACAAATCTGTGCAACCCAAATGCATCTCAAAATACAGAGCATTACCATCACCCAAGGGATTCCTTCTCAGTCAATCCCCACCCCACCCCATAGGCAACCAAGGTTCTTAATTTTTTTTTTCACATAAATTATTTTGCCTGACCTTGGACTGTGTTTTTAATGTATAGTGTTGGTCTCCAAAGAGAACTTTTATGCGTAAAGTTTAGAAATTGTATACTTAACAGGTTCATCTGAAGATTCTTATCTTAAGAGCCACTATACTATGCCAGTCTACCTCTCTGTAAGAGGTTATATAAACTTCCATTTTATTACAGCCTATGTGTTTCCACCTAAGGAAACCTTTAGTTCCAAATATTTCTTCTCTAATCCATTTTTATTTTCAATAATCATGCTCACAACAAATAACAGCTATTTAAGGTAAGGAACGATCTGATTTACATAAGTACTACAGAACACAACGGGAAGGCCATAATTGTGAAAATAAGTCAGCAAAGCAGTGCCATCTTTGGGGGGACAGTGAGGGGAGAGGTGATTCTAGATCAGTGGAATCTGACTATGAAAACGTGAAGCAATTCTCTCATGGATTAAACTCTATCATCTGCTTGAGAAAAATCCAGTTAGTTGAATATTTAAGAGGTAATAGAATTGTTCTGGTAGCAAGTGATAAAAATCTAATTGAAACTACCTTAAGCAAAAGAAAATTTATCAGCTCATATCATTGAAAAACATAGGAGTAGAAGTGGGGAAAATCAAACAATGTCATCAGTAAAAGGCTTTATCTTTGTGTATGTGGTTGTGCTTTGGAGAGGGAGATGTCTTGACTCTGCTCTCTTCCACGTTGGTTCCTTTCAAACAATAGAACAATAGTTCTAGCCACTGGCTAGAACTGCTAACTCACCATGGCCTTAGCACTCATAATCTTGAAAGAATACTTCCGTCCCACAAGTTCCAGAAAAACACTCTGGCCAGGAACTTGTGTCATATACCTGCCCTTGGAGCTGGGGGGTGTGAGGAGCCTCATGTAATGAAGGAGGTGGGTGACCCAGAGTCAGGAGGTAGCTCAGCAAAGAAAAGTGCTATAACCAAGGAAAGGGAAATGGATGGTGATCACACAAAGCTATATGTGTTGACTACAAGAAAATCACAAAAATGGCCAACTCAAAGGGTTAAAGTGAAGTTAGGCTATTTGTCCTAGAGAAGGAAATACTGGGTGATAGGTAATGTTTTTTTTTCTTCAGAAACAGGGAATATAAAATAAATCAAGGATGATAATGCTCAGTGACTCTCTCAGATTCAAACAAGGCAGTCCTCTGCCCTCGCTCTAGAAGGCTCCTCATACCATAAAGGTGAACAAATTTATCAGAGAACATCTGGGTCCCTCCACCATCCAGAATCTGATGCTCAATGAGGGCAGAGTGAAAGAAGAATGCCAAATGTCCATTCTCATGATTAACAATGTTCAGTACCCATGAAATCACTTTCCCCATCTTTTATCTACATGCTCAAAAATTAAAGCAAATGCAGTATACAAATGTTGGACAGGTATGTCTGAGGGGAAAATGACTGGAAAATCTGAGTGCAGAGACACTTGGGCAAGCAATAAAACAAGTCAACTTACCACAGTCTTCCTGTGAGAGAAATGTGTTCAACAGCTGCCGGTATAATGAACAATCATTCCCATAATGCCTAAGTATTTTTGTTTTTGTTTTACTTCTCCAGAAACAACTCGTGGTTCCAGCAGTATCCATGAACTAAGGATAGTATTTTCAACAATTGTAAGGCAGTGAGGAATATTTTATAATATTAATTAATATTACCCCTAAACTTGCATACACACAGGTCTAGATGAAACATGAAGTTTGATGCAGATCCTTTACACTATTAGCTAAACAGTTATTGAACAGTAAACCTAAAAATAGTTTTATTTTTGTAAAAATTTCAACTTTTAATTTTTATAAATTAAATAAAGATGATATCTATTACCTATAATTTCTATTTTGGCTCCTAAGTTTAATAAGTAATTTTTAAAATATTTTAGAAGAAAAATAATTTTTGAAAACAAAGGAATGCAATTTTAATTTTGTGATTTTTTTACATTTAATTTACATTTTGGTGAAAATGCTAAAATTCTGCGTACTGATTATAATTATATTTTATTTTTTAATCTTTTAGATCAATTCAATATCAAGTCCATGGAATCAGTATCAGTTTTGTGAAAATATTGGTTTAAAAACAGTGATTTGGGGGCACCTAGGTGGCTCAGTGGTTAAGCCTCTGCCTTCGGCCCAGGTCATGATCTCAATTTCCTGGGATTGAGCCCTGCATCGGGCTCTCTGCTCATCAGGGAGCCTGCTTCCCCACCACCACCCCCACCCCCCGCCTGCCTCTCCGCTTGCTTGTGATCTCTGTCTGTCAAATAAATAAATAAAATCTTCAAAAAGTAAAAATAAAATAAAAAAATAAAAACAGTGATTTTGCTGAATAAATCTAGAAAGCTAAATTCTATAAAATTAGCTTAATAATTATATAGATAATTATTACTTATCTAAATATAGCTAATACATCAATAGAATACATGTGCACTAATAATTAAATCTGTCATCTTGGACATTTTATAGACTTTCAGCCATGTTCATTAAAATAAGAGGACAGAATATACTTTAAGTTAGTGTGTTATTTTGTTTTGTTATTACCAGTTGGCACAATTAAACTAAATGCAGATCTAATGCAGATCTTCTATCACTATATACACAAAAATATGGGGATAAAATACCAAAAAATAAGAAAAAAAAAGAAAGGAAAAACATATCTGCAGATGCAAGAGTTAAGTAAGAATAAGTGCATATGTTGACACCAGGCCAATTTCAAAACCCTTTATACACACTCACAGTGGGAAGGTAGGATCCTTTAACCTATGTGAAGACAAAGTTAAGATCTTGGGCACAGATGAGGCAGGTACTTCTGAAATATGTGCGTGGAAGGAAATAGTGGAAAGGCTGCTCATTTTGTGAAAAAACTAGAGAAAAATTAGCTCTTTGACCTGGTGAAGGATCAGGGAAGCTTGCCCTTCCTCAAAAGTGAGTGAAATAAAATGTTCCCATAAGAAATTAAAATGTCAAGCTTGAGAAAATCTAGAATTTAGGTCATTTCAAGAATTCCAAGCTGACTGGATAATCTAAAAATCCCAAGGACCTTAGGCAGAGGCAAAGCAAAACTCCCATGTAGGCTGCACACAACCACCATAAATATACATTCAAAAAATTTTAAGCCTTGATGAAGATAAATTCACATTCAAAAATTACTTACCACACAAGGAAATGATCTACCATCAGAGGAAGTCAGCAGATATAACAAACTGGAATATGTATCATGAAAAGAATTTAAAATAAGAGAATAAGCCGAGCAAGTTTAGAAATAAGTATGTTTCTAATAAAGAGCTTAGAGAAGAAATGGAAACTATAATGAAAGAATAGAATACTCTGGGAAAGAAGAGTCTTTGAAGAAAGAACCAGTGACACTGAAATTAAATCTCAATAGATAGGTTAAAATACAGACTATTTAAGTTGAAAAAGGAAAAAAAGAGTTAGTACCTTAGAAGAGAGAAGAGAAAATGACCCAAAACCAAAAGAAAAAAAAAGAAGTGTGGAAAGATAGGGTAGAATGGGAAGATTTAACCTACATAAAACTAGAGTTCCAGAAAGAGAGAACAGAGGCAATCTTTGAAAACATAATGGCTAAGATTCTTCCAGAATTGATGAAAAACATAAATCTTCAGAATAAAAATACACAAAACCTTGTAAGCATAAAAAATAAAATTCATACCTAGATCTATTAAGTATTACGAGCATAAAAAATAAAAATGAATCCCTATGGGGCGCCTGGGTGGCTTAGTGGGTTAAGGCCTCTGCCTTCAGCTCAGGTCATGATTTCCGGGTCCTGGGATCGAGTCTGAAGTCGGGCTCTCTGCTCAGTGGGGACCCTGCTTCCCTTCTTCTCTCTCTGCCTGCCTCTCTGCCTACTTGTGATATGTCTGTCAAATAAATAAATAAAATCTTTTTTAAAAAATGAATCCCTACCTAGCTATATTTTAATAAATCAGAAGGGCAGAAAAGACAAAGAGAGATTCTTCTGAAGAAAAAAATAGGGATGGGACCCCTGGGTAGCTCAGTCAGTTAAATGTTGATTTCAGCTAGGGTCATGCTCTCAGAGTTGTGAGATCAAGCCCCATATCAGTCTCCATGCTCAGCAGGGAGTTTGCTTGAGATTCTCTGCCTCTACCCCACCCCTCTCTAAAATAAATAAATAAATGTTTTTTTTTAAAAAGGGAAGGAAAAAACGGCAATGAATTAACTACAAGGATCAGAAGGTTCTCCACAGTAACACGTCAAAAGACAATGAAAAATAGTTTCAATGTATGGAAAGAGCTAAGAATTACCTTAAAACTCTGATGCTTTTTGATGAATTAACCAGCTCATCAAAATATAAAATGACAGTGAAACAGATAAATTTTTAGTTATGTAAAGTCCAAGAGAACATATTATTCATAGACTTACACTGAAAAAACCACCAATGCTTGTTCTCCAGTAACAGGTTAACTGAACCCAGAAAGAAAGGGAGATACAAAAGCAATCCCAAACAAAAAAATTATTAAGTACACAGTGACAATAACAATAATAATAGTGACTAATTTGTATACTCAGACAAAGGACAATGTATAGCTAAACTTAAGACAAAGGAATTCTGAGAAACTGGAGAGGACGGTAATCAAGAGTTGATAATATGAGTTGATAATAGGAGTTAATCAAGAGTTGATAATATGGGACTTGTATTGATCAGGGTAAAGATAGAAATATTTATTAAGTATAGATTTGATTATATTTAGACTTAAGTATGGAAATGTAAAATTTGAGTGTAATCCTTAAAAACAACAGAAATGGAATCAACAATTTTCAAACCAACAGAGAAGAAAAAGCAGAAAATGAGGAAAAAATAAGAGAGACACCTGAAAAAAAAGAAAAGTGAAGGAAAACCATGGTATACAAAAAAATAAAAAGACGATGGAAAAAAACTTCAAGTGTAACAATACTCACAATAAATATAAGTAAGTTAAACTTGCCAGTTAAAAAATGAAGATCCTCAGATTGGATTTGTCATCATTTTGAATCCAACTATATGCTGCTCTTAAGAGTTATGATAGGCATAGATGACATAAAAGTTATGAAAGAAAGGAAGGACAAAAGAGATCAGGACTTCCAGTTAAACATTAGAAATTTAAATAAACTATGTATCTTGACTCACCTCTAAAGCCCCCAGAAAGGAATAAAGGAATAAACCCACAAAGGCAACAGAAGAGACGAGAAACGTCAAGAAAGTTTTGGAAGAAGGAAAGCAGACGGGTAAGTGGTAACTGACTCAGCAGAGCGGAGTAAGCTGAAACCCAGCAGTCAGTCTGCAGGAGGTAAGAAGGCAGTATGACGGGTCTGACTCACGGAGCAGAAACCCAGAAGGGCCTGAAACGGAGGCATCGCGTTCCCTAAAAGCTCAGTGAAGGGTGGCATTGAAAAAAGGAAGTTTGGCTGAAATTCTACATAAGAAATTATTTCCCCTCTCATCCCAAAAGATGGTACTAGATAGGATCATAACTGGAAGAACAGGCACAGCAAGAGGCAGGTGTAACACATCAAACCCAAACAGGAAGATCATTTAATGATGAGATTATCAGTGTCCTTGTTGTCTTGGCACTGAGAACATTGACTGTCAGGTCATAATGTCCTATGGGCAGGACATTAAATGGTCCACCCTGGGGAAACTGGATAGTCCAGAAGAAAACCTATATACATTTAAACTTGGGTATCAGACAAAAATCTTAGTAATCCAGTATCTTCCCTGATAATCTACAGCAAACATCACTCTTAATTGAAATAGATTACATGCATTGCTTTTAACAGGGGAAAAAGCAAGGATTTCTGCTATCATTGCTTCAATTAAACATTGGTCTAGATTTCTGAGCTGGACAGTAGGATGAGAAAAGCAATAAGAGGTGTAAGTGGAAGTAAAATCGTGCCACATATGATTGCCTACTCAAAAAACACAAGAAAATACCCAAACTGCTGGAAGTTTTTATATTCAACTGAATTGCTGGGGTGCCTGAGTAGCCCAGTGGGTTAAAGCCTCCGCTTTCAGCTCAGATCATGATCCCAAGACTCTTGGGATCAAGTCCCACATCCGGCTCCCTGCTGAGCAGGGAGCCTGTTTCCTCCTCTCTCTCTGCCTGTCTCTGCCTACTTGTGATCTCTGTCTATCAAATAAATAAAATCTTTTTAAAAAATTATTTAAAAAATAATAAATTCAGCTGAATTGCTGATAAAAAACAATATACAAAAGTCAACAACCTTTTTAATTCTATAAAGAACCCTCAGAAGACGTAACTGGAAAAAAAAATACAAATCATAGTAGCAAAAGAAACTATGTATCTGGAAATAGAAAATTTAATAAAAGATATGGAAGTCCTTAATGGGAAAATTAATACTTGTAGTCAGAGGCTGGGGAAGATTAACTAAATTAAAGGGAATACTTTGCTGTTGTTTTTTGTTTTGTTTTGTTTGTTTGTTTTTTAGGATTTTATTTATTTATTCATGAGAGACAGAGAGAAAGAGGCAACGGCAGAGGGAGAAGCAGGTTTCTTGTAGAGCAGGGAGCCCGACACAGGACTAGATCCCAGGCCGTGCGATCATGAACTGCGATCAGAAGCTTAACCAACTGAATCACCCAGGCACCCTAAGGAGAATATTTTGGATAAGAAGACAATGTCCCCAAAAAAGTCACTTCTCCAAATTAACCTATAATTTCCAATAAAAATCTCAAAGAGTATTTTTCAAGAAACTTGGCAAGTTGATCTCGACTTCATTTTGAAGGATCAAGAAAATAAAGGTTATTCAGACTTATTGAATAGCTAGAATAATTAAAACTATCTGTATTAGCAAAGGATAGGAAAATATCTGGTTTTCAATTAATCTCACTTTAAGCCTCCCACTGTTACTACCATCTCCTACATGCGAACTGACTCTCTCCAGTACCCCCAACTAAAACAATCAATTTAACCTGCCAGGCCCTAGAATTGTTTAATTTTACCACCTCTTCACTGTCCCCCACCATCCTTATGTTCTCATGTCTCTTTCACCATATTTACCCCAAGTCCCTTATGCCTCTGGCTATCCCTCTTTTTTTTCTCTTTTTTTAATAAACTCACTTAGTACAACCCCATCTCTTGTTAGATCTAACTCTTCACCTTCTATGAACCTACATTAGTGTTGCCCGGCATGGAGAGCAGAAAACGTAGATGGGCCTCTGGGTGCTAGCAAACATATATTTCTCTGATCCCTTCATGTTCCTACTCTGCCAAATGGCTATTTCTTATCTTTTCTCCTTTCTTCAAACCTCCAGCACTTCCTCCCCTCACCTCACTTTGTAAATTACCATGTTTCCTGGTGTCCTGAGGAACCTGAAGAATCAAGTCAGTTTTGGTTTTTTTTCAGGTTATCAACAATAGCAACAAGAACTTGACCAAAAGTCAGCAGCTCAACAACTGTGCAGATTAGAAGACAATGGCACAGTATCATCAAGATAAGAAAAAATAATTCTTAACCTGTCCTATACCTGGCTGTATTTCTTCAAGAATGAAAGTAAGAAGCCAAAATTGAGATTTTTTACCACTTAGAAGCATTCGGAGAAGAGTGTACTATGGAGAAAAGGAAAAGGAATCTGTAATGAGAGTTCAGTGATGCAAGAAGGAATTGTGAGCAAACAAACTGGCAAACACAGAAGTCCCCAGAAACAGGAACTGTTGCAAGAATCATAATAACACTTAAGTTGGAGGTTAAAATTAAAATAGAAAATATCGGAAAACAATAAAATGTATGATGGTAGGAGATGACTGGAGTGAAAGTGGTCTAAGATCCTTGAATTGTGTGGGGGAAGGTAGAAATATTAACGTTAAACTTTAAGTATGCACGTCAGTATTTTAGTAATAACCATGAAAAGAAAAAGCACATATTTTTTTCAAAGAGTAATGAAAAAAATGTTATAAAGTTTACTGATCGAAAATGAGGCAAGAAAGCCAAAAAAGTAGCAACTTAGAAAAATCAGTTCATACTCAAAATACAAATTAAGATGGTAAAAATAAATATACTAGTGATCATATGTTATTGGACTAAACTAGCACATTAAGACAGAAGGTTGTCAGACTGGATTCAGCTATCTGCTGTTTTCAAAAGACATTCATCAGATAGGAGGACACAGAAATATTGAGAGTTAAATGACATAAAGAGCTCATCTCAAGTAAACACCAATCAGAAGAAAGCTGGTACAGTGATATTAACATCAGATGGCATAGACCTTAAAACAATGTATTATCAAAGATAAAAAAGTGATGGGGAGCCTAGGTGACGGGCTCAGTGGGTCAAGAGTCTGCCTTCAGCTCAGGTCATAATCTCATCCGTCTTGGGATCCAGGCCCCCTGCCGGGTTCCCTGCTCAGTGAAGAGTCTGCTTCTCCCTCTGCCTCACGCCCCACAAATCCCCCCATGTGTACCCTCACACACACACACATGTGCACGCTCTCAAATTAATCAAATAATCAAATTTATTTATTTAATTAATAAAATCTTTTTTAAAAAACGTGTTAAGTCGTTTACCTAACCAGGAAGTTATTAAGTCTGACCTTGTATGCACTTAAAAACAGAGTCCTACAATATGTAAAGCAAAACGTATGGAAGAGAAATAAGGAGAAATGGAGATTTAAACATCTCTCAGTCATCAGTAAACATATATCTAAACATAAAGTACATGAAACACATAAACAACCCAACTAACAAGTTTAATCTAATAGATATACATAAAACCACACTAAATACACATTTATCTGAAACACACTTAGAATATTTACAAAAACTGACCACATACCAAGCCCCAAAGCAATTTCCAGTAAGTTTCAAAGCATCTGTATCATACTGATCATATCCTCTAACCACAGTATCTTTAGGTAGAAATATATAAGAAAAGGATAAATAAAAATGTTTTGGAAATTTAAAAACACATTTCTAAATAATTGTCTAAAAAGGAACTATAGCAACATTTTGAAAATACTTAGAATTAAACAATAATGGGGATATTATATTTCAAGGTTTGGGGGATGTATCTATTTTGATCATACCAGAGAATTATTTCCTTAGTTATATCTTAGAAAAGAAAAAAAAATTGAAAATTAAGATGATAAGCATCCAGTTTAAAAAGTCAGAAAAAGAGTAAAATAAACCCAAAGCAGAAAGAAAGAAATAATTAAGCAAAGAGAGGAAACCAATGCCATTTTTAAATGATAAATCTAAATATAATATAATAAATATATTAATATATATAACATATTATATATAATATACATTATAAATTTATATAAATATAAATATAATAAATATAATAGAGATTAAAATTAAATTTAAAATATATTTTAATATATATTTTTAAATTTAATATTTTTAAATTTATTTTAAATATATTTTTAAAATATATATTAAAATATAATATATAAATATAAATATAATAAAATATGAAATATTTAATAATTATTATTGATTAATAATTAATATAAATAAAATTAATTATTATATATAAATATAATAAAATATTTTAGATATAAATATATATAAATAAAATTAAGATTAAAATATAATAGAGAGATTAAAAATAAATATAATAGAGAGAATGGCTTATCAGGAAAAGGAGAGAAGGTGAAATAATCCATTTAAGAATTTAAAAGCTGATAAACCTCTAGATAAGACAAAGATTAAAAATCATAAATACTGGGGTATCTGTCTGGCTCAATTGGTTAAGCAACTGCTTTTGGTTCAGGTCATAATCCCAGAGTCCTGGGATAGAGCCCCGAATCAGGCTCTCTGCTCAGCAAGGAGCCTGCTTCCCTTCCTCTCTCTCTGCCTGCCTCTCTGCCTACTTGTGATCTCTGTCAGTCAAATAAATAAATAAAATCTTTATTAAGAAAAAAAAAACAAGTAAAATTATTGAGGTAAAGAATCCAAAAGAATAGGCATATAATTCCTTATGATTAATAAGAAAGTGTACTAAGGTTATCAGAAATAATATCTATATACAAAATTCAATTACATTTTTATGCAGGAGTAGTAGAGTTCAAAAATGCACATTTTAATTAAGATACAATATTGATGGGAAGACTTAATTTTTTAAATGTAATAGTCCCCAAATTAATCTATGAATTTTCACTGTACTTGATTCTAAAACTTTTATAGAAAAGGTCCAAAAATAATCATGAAACATTTAAAGACAAATACAGAAAACTGGCTAACCAAAATTTACTTATTTTAAAGCCATAGAAATTCCAAAAGTTTGTTTGAAATAAAGATAGATAAAGTGACTAATGATTCAAAACAAAAGACCCAGAAATGGACGCACATATACATAGAAACAATATTTTATAGAGGTGGACTTGTAGATCAACAGGGAAAGAACAGCCTATTCTATAGTTTCTGGGATAGTTGCCAATTTTTTCAAGCAAATTAGATTTCTACCTCATATAAAATGAATTCCAGTTGAATTAAAGACATAAAAACATAACCCAAAACTTCTAAAAAAAAAATTAGAATGAAAGGTAGGAGAATGTCTTTGTAACCTTGAGGTAGGGAAGGGTTTTTTTTTTTTTAAACAAGACATAAAACAGCACAATACAGATAATAAAAGATTGACACATTTGCTACGTTAAATTTTAAAATTAATCTCTGATGAGAGAATAAAAAAGAGAAATGATGAGCCACAATCCAGGAAAAGTTCTTTTCCATGCATAACACCAAGAAAGGATGAGTACCCAGCATACACACAATACTTTAACCCAAAAAGAGAGGCAACTCAATGGGAAAACTGAGCAAAAGATATTAATAGACTGTTCAAAGAATAAAAAATGAATGAATAATAAACATACAAAAATATCAGAGAATACAAAATAATCAGAGAAATTCTAAATTAAACAAAAATTAGTTACCATTTCACACTCATCAAATTGGTAAAAATGTAAACCTAACATTCCAAATGTTGGAGAGGATGTGGAAAAAAAGACATTCTTATATACTGCCAATAGGAATGTAAGTTAGTACAACTATTTTTGGAAAATAAGTGGGCAGAGTCTAGGAGAGCAGGCACTATTTCCTACCCTCCTTTAAAGTCACTTAGTAATCAAGGAGTCTTGGGGAGATGGAGGAATCTAGAGGATTCCCAAGTTGGGAAGAGTAGAGGAAGGACTATGAGTTCAGCGCAGGGCAGGCTGAGCTTTAGACACCAGTAGGAAATCGAGCTGAAAATGCCAACAGGCAGATGGGTGCGCATCTGGAACCAAGGGAAGATACTGGTACCATGGATAAGGAACTGGGAGTCTAGTTCGTAAGGGAGAGTAAAATGGAGGCCCGTGAGCCTTGAATGCCTACAAATGTGGTGCTTCACATGACCAGTATCTTTAGCTAGGCAGGTGTTAAGGTAAGTTCCTATTCAAGCATTTGTCTCCCTGGCCCCCCAATTTAAAACAATCTGGCTTCACTTGCTTGCGGTTCAGCTGGAAGCTGTGATATTGGTGATGGAAGGAGCCATGGTCTCCTTGGGACTACCAAAGGCCCCAAGTGCTCAAATTTGAACATTTTAATTTTATAATACTACCATAACCAGAGAAAATGGATTATAATGCATATTAATTATATCTTGTGCTTATTCAGAAACTTGGGCATTGAATTCACTATCTCATTTCCTTTTAAGTGAATTTTATGGACATTTGCAAATAGCCTGTGAAATAATGTCGGCATATGACAGCCCCAATATAAGGTTAAATTAGCAACAGACAAAAAAGTAGAAAGCTAACTCTTCTTATTTGGATGTCATTCTTACTAAAGTCTGACCTCTGCCTGGTACGCAACAAAGACAGGGGTAATTAAAAAAAAAAAAAAAAAAAGAACTTGACCAGCATTCAAGATTAAGATTTAATAAATGGAACTTAATCACTCTTAGGATGTATATCCAAAAAGTACATACAGGAATTGATAAAAACAAGAAGATTCTAGAGATCATTATTAAATTATAAAGGACAATGTGAAACTTTACAAAATGCTAGCATTGAAGGGACTGTGCTTGAGAACAAAAGGTAGTATGATGATATTTTAAGGCTAATAAAAATATTAGAATTAATCTTATTCATATGTTAGAATAGATAAAAGGTATTCTGTTCAAAAGCATTACTTAGCTCTCCTCCTATCTTTCGTCTGGTTTCAAAACCTTGGAAGTATAACTCCCCTCTAGACCACATAGGTCAGTTTTCCCCTTTTAGGATCAACTGAAAACAAGACTAAAGTCCCAGTCCCTTGCCTCCTAAACAAGAGAAGAATCAAGACTTCATTCCAAAGGAAACTGACTCAACAGGAGGAAAGTCAGCCTTGAAGAAGGTCCCAGCTCCCTGACCAGCTGTCGGGTCTCCCCAGTTCTTCAGTGTCTCCTCCTGATGCCCAGGCAAACCCCCCCGCCCCGCCGCCACCCCATTGTGGGTTTCCTGCATGTGGGGATCAGCAGAAAAAAGGAAATACACTGCCATCCTTCTGGCAAGTAACAAGTGCAGCTCACTCCTGACCCAGAGAATCCCAATCTGTTTCTAGAGTGAGTCGGATGGATTCTGAAAACTGAGGGCTAAAGCTTACAAAGGCTCCATCCTTGTCCTCGGCCACCAGCAGGTCTGGAACACAGAATACAGTTTTAAGGTAGAATCCAGGTTTCAACAAGCTAGGAAGAGGCCAGCCTGGCCATTCTCTGAGAACCTGGGAGCAGTTTCAAGGAGAACCAAACTGGCCTGTCCCTGCCTGGTGACAGACATTATGTCTGTGCCTCATTCAGTCCTAGGAACACACTAGAAGACTGTCAAAAAGTGAAGACCAGGGGCGCCTGGGTGGCTCAGTGGGTTAAAGCCTCTGCCTTCAGCTCAGGTCATGATCCCAGAGTCCTGGGATCGAGCCCCGCATCGGGCTCTCTGCTCAGCAGGGAGCCTGCTTCCTCCTCTCTCTCTCTGCCTGCCTCTCTGCCTACTTGTAATCTCTGTCTGTCAAATAAATAAATAAAATCTTTAAAAAAAAAAAAAGTGAAGACCATTTGCCAACCAGAGGGATGTAGCCAAACTGTAAATCCCTGTTCTTTATTCTACACCTAGACAGGATTCCATAATCTCCAAAGCTGATAGCCAGTGCTGTTTCCCCAGTTATGAGTTCCCAGGGAAAAGGACAATATGCACAGGTGACCCAGGGCATTTGTAAAGAACAACACCATGGGAAGGTGTGGGCATGTGTTTAAGAAATTTTGACATGGTCTCCATTCTCACTGAATCTTTGATGCCCACATACAATACACGGCCACATACATCAGTAAGGTAAGTAAACACCTGTTTTGCTAAGAAATACTCTGGACAACAGTGGTTCTCAAACCTGATTACACACTGAAGCCACCTGGGGAGACTTAAAGATACTTACGCCAAGTATAATCAGTGGTGCTGTAGTCCTGTTGTATGGCGACAGATGACAGCTACCCCTGGGGCAAGCACAGCATAATGTGCAGAATTGTCAAATCACTATGTTGTGTACCTGAAACTAATATAACACTGTGTGTCGACTACACTTCAATAAATTTTTTGAAGAAGCCAAAACAAGGGGCACTCGGGTGGCTCAGTCGGTTAAGCATCTGCCTTCGGCTCAGGTCATGATCCTAGGGTACTGGGATTGTGTCCCTCATTGGGCTCCTTGCTCAGCAGGGAGCCTGCTTCTTTCTCCCTCTGCCTGCTGCTCCCTTTGCTTGTCCTCTCTTTCTTTCTCCATCTGATAAATAAATAAAGCCAAAACAGAACAAAATACTGATGCCTGGATCCCACCTTCAGAGCTTATTCTGATGTAATTGTCATGCACTGTAGCCTAGACGTTGGGAATTTTCAAAGCTATCCACGTGATTCGGATATGCAGAAGAGTCTGAGAACCACTGCTACAGAACACTTTCTGGAGCTACCTTGGCCATCAGTAGGGTTTCTTCCATGTAGGGGTTCCCACTCACTGCGGAAACAGCATAATGGGTCTGGACCTAAACTAACTGCTCGCTCTGAGCTTCTGTTTGGCTTTGAATACATCACGTGATTTAAATTCTTTTTAGAGTCTCAGACAACGACTGGTTCACAATTTCTTTTTGACACTCTGAAATCCAGAAAGTTCTGAACATGAAAGTTTTGAAACAATCCATTTGATGGCAAAATCTGAGCATGGCTGATGTGGGACTATTAATAGCCTTCACTCAGCTCACTTAGTATGAACAGTCCTAAATTTTTCTCTGCAGAAATTGTCACATAATGGATTACATATTGCTCCTTCAGTGTTAGAACTATACTATATATTTATCCTTAGAGTTGCCTAAAATCCAAAGTTTTGGGGTAAAAGAGGCAGTAACCTATGTGCAAACAACAGAAAAATAAATCAAGATGTGGTCCTAAGCCTCAAATAACTCCATAAACACAGAATCATATTGCAATATGGAAATTTTGTCAAAAAAGAAAAAAAAAAACACATATAAAGTTCTCTGGGAATGCAAAAGAAGGAGCAATTACTTCTCTAGTGAAAAGAAGGGGAAAGTCAAGTCAGAGGTAGCAACTGAGCCAGATCTTGGAGAATGAGTAAGGGCTGGCCAGGGTGAGAACCTCCTGCCCAAGGCAACCACTCACTTTACAAACGCCTTAATTCAGGAGGCAATAAAGGGTGGAACCTATGGAAAAGGGTGATGGAGACACACTTGGAAAGAGGAAAGCCATGGGCTTCCCTTAGGGCTTTATAAATCAAAGATTTAGGACTATAAGCCAGTGATTCTAAAGTCTTTAAAGATTTTATTTATTTATTTATTTGTCAGAGAGAAAGATAGAGAGCAAAAGCAAGGGAAGCAGCAGGCAGAAGGAGAAGCAGGCTCCCCGCCGAGCAAGAAGCCCAATGAAGAACTTGATTCCAGGACCCTCAGATCATGACCTGAGCCCAAGGCAGACTTAACCGACTGAGTCACCCAGGTGCCACCAGTGGGTCTAAAGTCTTAACGTGCATAAGAATCACTGGGGAATCCTGGTAAGGTTCAGAGTCAGGAGCTCTGGGGTGTGGCTGGAGATTCCGCATTTCCAACAGGCTCCCAGAGAACATCAATGCTGACAGTCTAAGCGGAGTACTACTGAATAGCAAGGCTGTCAACCCAGTAGAATACCCAACACAGCAGCCACGAGTCACATGTGCTAGTGAAACTTCCACTGTAATTATGTAGGATTAAAAAAAATGTAAAATCTAGTTCCTCAGTTTCACGAATAACAGTTCAAATGCTCAATGGCCACGTGGGACTAGTAGCTACGGTACTGAATGGTGCAGAAACAGAACACTTCCACCATCGCAGAAAGTTCCATTGGTCAGGGCTGATTTGAAAAGACAACATGGCACCATTGGGCATTTTCAGAAAGCGATGTAAGACCAGCTAATAAAAATAACTAATATTTAACACATTACTTACCACGAGCCAAAAACTGTCTGTAGTGGTTTTAACTTATATCCATAAATAAATCCCTTGATAATTCTTCCCCTTAAGAGATGGAGCTTCATTCTCCTTCTTTTGAATATGGATGAGTAAATGAGTAAAATGTGATGGCTATGACAGTGTGACTTCTTAGACTCATCAAAGAAAACCACTGTGGCTTCCTTTTCTCTCTCTCTTTCTCTCTCAGATCACTCAGTCTGAGGGAAACCAGCTGCCAAGTTGTAAGGACATTAAAGCAACCCTATGGAAATGCCCACGTGGTGAAAAACTGAGGCTCCAGCCAACAGCCATGTGACTGAGCTATTTTGGAAGTAATCCTCCAGCCCCTGTCAAGATCACCGCATTCCTGGCTGACATCTTGACTTCAACCTCATGAGAGACCCTGTGCCAAACCTAGATAGCTGAGGTACTCCCAAACTCTTGACCTGTAGGAACTGTGAGGTAATAAATACTTGTTGTTTTAAGCCACTACGTTTTGGGTAATTTTTTACCTCATAATAGAGAAGTGATAATACAGCTCTAAGCACTTTTCATACTTTAACTTGAATTAACTCTTTAATAGAACATGCTATCTTATGCCCACTTTACAGATTGGGAAACCAAGGTACAAAGAGGTTAATTAAATTGTCTACAGTCCCCAGCTAGTATAAATGAGAATGAGGATTCCGACCCAGGAAGTCAAGATCAGTGTCTTGCTCTCTACCACTACACAGTTCTATCCCAGATTTCTGCAAGCATCATGAGATACAGTTTCAGGGAACCACTGAAGGAAATGCCTTTGTCCTATTCTGGCTGCATATCAGGGTCACACAGGGAACTTTTATCAATGCCTGTGCCCCAAGATCAACTGAGGAAAGATCTGTGGAGGGCAACCCAAGCATTGGTAGTTTTTTAAAGCTTTCCAGGTGATTCCAGTGTGCAGCCAAGGTCAAGAACCACAGATAGAGCATAGCCATTCCAAGTGTGGGCCCAAGAGGATGGGAGAAGTGAGATTGATATGTCCACAAGATTGCCCAGGTGCCTTGAACTGCATTAAAGTTTGAGAAGCACTGCTCCCATCCCTTCCCCAGGCCACACCTGGTGCTAGGCAGCAGCTCAACATCAAATGGGTTGGCACACATGGTTTTTCTGCAGGGACTGAAATTGGATGCGTAGAGAAAAACCAAGTTTAGCATTTTGTAGAGTGGTTCTTCAAAAATACCAAAAAGACAGGAGGAATGAAAACTTGAAGAGACAGGTGGGAAAAAGCAGAAGGAAACAAATAACTTCTCTTGGTGTCAAAGAGAAATAAAGAACTCCAGGGAGTGATCAGTAAACATTAGCGTGTCAGAGAAGGACCTGCCTTAGGAGACAAAAATCAAACAAGACAGCAAAATTACCTCTCATTGGTTTGAGGCCAGGGGTAACGCTACACTCACTGTATGGCTTTGGAGGTCTTTGTGAAAAGAATATGAAAACTGCTCTACTCTAGCCTTCTCTGTCTACAGTAAATGTGCCAGTGAAAGTTAATTTAAAAGAAAGAAAGCAAAATTTCTTACTTTTTCCCTATCCTATTTAGTTATCAGCAGTATAATTATAGCTAATCCTCAGTTATTGGTGATCTGCTTTATGACTTACCCACAAACTTTGTATTTTATCAATGCCATCTGTCATTTAAAAAGCCAATCACAGAGAGCCTTTCCTTCATCTCCCCTCTCCCCTTCCCCACACCCCACCTCCCACCCCAGACCTGACCGGAAGGTGAGAAAATGAAGGGCTAGGGAGACAACTAGTAGCATCCTCCTGCCTCAGAACAGCATACCAGAAACCACTCTGTGTGTGAATGCTTTGGTAGAAGTTTCTCCTCCTTCTCCGAAAGGAGACATAACTCAAATGATAAATCAAAATGACTTGCTATGTGGATGGTGGTCCGGCACGGTTGTCCAATGTTGGCATGCACTAAATTACCTGGAGGGCTTAGTTTCGACACAGATTGCTGGATTCCACCCTCAGAATTTCTGGTTTAGAAGGTTGGGCCACGGCCAAAAAAACAGTCCCTTTCTAGCACACCCCCCAGGTGCTGCTGAGGCTGCTGGTGCCAGGACTGCACACCCAAAACCCTTGCAATGTAGCCTGGTGGGTAACTGTAGCTTCCTGGGAAAGAGCTGCAACTCTGAGCCAGTACCAGGGTTTAAAACCCAACCCTGCTTCTTCCAAAATGGATGACCTTAGACAAAGTACTGAACCTCTGTCTGCTTCCATCTCTTTCTTTGTAAAATGAGGATAATAAGAAGACAATCTCCTTGGGTTGTCATAATGATTAAGAATGTCAATTCCATAAAAAGCACAGAACAGGACTTAGCAAACTGTAAAGGTTCTCTCAGTGTCCACTGTTAATGTCAATGCCTGCTGGAGACAAATTAATTTTGTACTAGCTTTCCTCAGAGCACTCGCAGAGCTAAAGAAATAAAAAATAACAACTTGATTTATGCGCTTATTTTTTTATTGTAAATACAATTATTAGCCTTGTTCTCAAGTACTGCGTATGAAAGAGTGATCTATCGAATGAGAGAACTGGAGAATTGTGTGCGACTTTGAACAGATTCCAGAAGACACAGCAGATTTTGTCACGAGTGTAGCACAACAGACTTGGAAGGACATACGGTTCTCGTAAAAGCACAACAATTACTAAACAAGAGTTTCACAGTCCACGTTATGGCATAAAAGGAAAATTACCTGAGGAGAAAAGGAAGACTCAAGCAGAGTCAGAAAGAGACAAAGCCCATGAGAAGAAGCAGAGAAGGTGGACCTCAAGGCGGACAGGACACAAGATGGCTGCCACTGCCCTGAGCGCCTGAAAACCAAGGCCAGCAAAAGCTCCGTGTCCAGAACACTGGACCTAGAATGAGTAAGGGGGAATCAGCTAAAGGAATTAGAAAGGAAACATTTAGAAAAATAGACCAAAAAAAGCAAACCCCCCCCCCAAAAAAACAAACCCAGAGCTCAAAGAGGAGGAAGAGGATGCAGGTAAATGGGGGGTGGGGGGTGCAGGGGGATCAGGCATTTCCTAAAGGATCCCAGCCCAGGGCAAGGGTTTAAGTCTATCTACAAGTTTTAAAAATGTAATACGTTGTCCCTGCCATGAAAAATATCACCAGTTGAACTCGTGGTCCTCCATCATCCAGCCCCCTGCTTTTCCAACGGATCTCCTCCTTCCTCTCAACCACGTTTTGTCCCATTCAAACCCACTGCTTCCAACTGTCCTCAAACAATCGGAGGCTGCAGCAGCCACAGCTGTGCAAACACTAGTCCCTCAGCTTGAAACAAGTTCCTCTTCTTAGCTTAATCTCCACCCTTTAAGCACAAATCAAAATCCATCTTCTCTGCTCTCCTAAAGCAAAATTAATTTCTCCTTCCTCCACGTTCCCATGCTTCTTTTTAGCCAATCTATTACCAAACATCCTGCCTCACGGCAGAGTAAATGGGTGCTTGTCTGCCTCCCTTCCTCAGTCCTGCGACTGGAGACACCCATCCAGCACTCTGAGCACAGGACATGGTCACAGGAGATCTTGTAGTGTTCTCTGCACTCCCCAGTCCCCTCTAGGTCAGACTTCCTATCATTCACATCTGTAAATCTGCCCCCACAGGACTGTTCTGGTGGCTGGACTGTGCTAAGCCGCACAAGGAAAAGTTAGAACTGAAGAATACAAGTCGCTGGGAGCAGTCTTCAACTAATTGTGGTCATGGGCTGGTGGATTAATAGCTCAGTACCCTTGGCCGTCTGGTAGAACAACTCTGCAGAACTCTGTTCTACACATTCTCCCAGAGGCCCCCAGCAGGTTTGAGCCCCACTTGTGTTAGGTTCATTAATGTATCCCATATTGGATTCCTTCCCATCTCTTTTCCACTTCCCCACTCTTCTGCTGCTGTTTCCCAGGATTATCTCTGAATAACAAACAAAAAAATACCCCAACCTGCTCTAGAATCCTTGTTTTAAAGCCTACATCTAGGGAAATCCAAGCTAAAATAATGCTCAGTAAATACCAGCATTTACCTTGATGACTTAAATTCATGGAAGAGAGAGACAAAAGGAAAAGTGACTATATGCTAGGGTGAATGTTCAGAGGTGAAAGCTGAGCACATGGGTCCAGAACATGGAGGTTACAGGCTGGAGAGAGGAGGCAGTGAGGCTGAACAGGCCAGATAAGAGCAGATTTTTATAATGATGACCCTCCTCTGGAAATCTTCAAAGGTTTTCTCAAGGGATTTCTTTATGGGTTAGCTACAAAGAAATTCATTTATCATAGTTATCTTATCATTATAGGATTAGGACATGGGTACTCTCAAGAAATGTATAGAAACAGACCCCAAATGGAAATTCAGTTCTAAGGGTGACAGCATGTTGAATGGGACTTTCCTCTTAGAATTTCAGTGGAGGGCTCAAAGCTGAAAATTACATCCAAAAAGATGGACAAGGTAAATCTGCAGTAACAAACAACCTCAAAATTTCAGTGCTTTAAAACAAAGGTTTGGGGGTACCTGGGTAGCCCAGTAGGTCAAGGATCTGCCTTTGGCTCAGGTCATGATCTCGAGGTCCTCGGACTGAGCTTCTCCCTCTGCCTGCCACTTGGCCTGCTTATGCTCTCTCTCTCTGTCAAATAAATAAATAAACTATTTCAAACTAAAAAAATAAAACAAAAGTTTAGGTTTTTGTTTACACCATACAGCTAAGGCAGATTAGGCGATGTCTCCACTCTGTGACATCACTCAGGGACCCAAGTTGACAGAGGCACCATTCTCTTATAAATGTGATATTTCAAAAGCAAATCCATATGATTTGCCATGCAGGAAAAAAGAAGGATGGAAGTCAAGCACTGGCAATCAAATGCTTCCATCCACAAGTGAAATGCATGCTTTCTGCTCACATTTAATTGGCCGCAACTGGTTGCATCACCATACCTAACTTGAAGGGGACAAGGAATCTTAATTATTCCTGTGCCTCACAATGGAGATGAACCATATATGTGAGAACATTAGTTATAGTACCACAATCCTGGTAGGTTGAATACTGCTCTCCCAGGATGTCCTTGTCCTAATCCCTAGGGCCTGCGAATATGTCCTTTACATGGCTAAAGGGACTTTGCAGGTGGGATTAAGTTAAGGATTTTGAGACTGGGGGTTATCCTGGATTATTCAGGTGAGACCAGTATCATCACAAAAGTCCTTGTAAGAGAGGGGCGGAAGGCTCAGAGCCAGAGAAGGCAATGTGATGATGGAGGCAGAGAGAGAGACTAGAAGATGCTGCACACTGATTTGAAGACGGAGGAAGAGGCCTCAAGCCAGAAAATGCAGGTGCCAAAGAGGCTAGGAAAAGGAAGGAAACAAATTCTCCACTGGAACTTCCAGAAGGAATGAATGGCACACTTATTTTTAGCCCCCTCCCGAGACTGGTTTTAGACTGACTATGACCCTCGGCAGACAGGAGATGGGAGAGAGGGGAGCAAGGGCACCCACTCCTGACCTTGCATAGAGACCCTCTTTTCTTCCTAGGAGGATGCCCCTGGGTACTGGCTGACTCCTCATCTACAGTTTTCAGATAATAAATTTGTGTTGTTTGAATCTATCAAGTTTGTGATTAGTTTCCATAGGAAACTAGTAGGACAGCCATCCCTTGGGTGGCCAAACGGCTTGTCATCAATCTCTATTACATACCTCCAGCCTAAATCAGAAAAAAAAAAAAAAAATAGAAATTTGAAGGACAGCAATGGCAGGAATTCAATGGACAGAAAATGCTTTGGTTTGGGGGCGCCTGTGGGGCTCAATCAGTTAAGTGTCTGCCTTCGGCTCAGGTCATGATTCCAGGCTCCTGGAATTGAGTCCCATATCAGGCTTCCTGCTCAGCTGGGAGTCTGCTTCTCCGGCTCCCTCTGCCCCTTCTCCAGCTTGTGCTCGCTCTCTCTTTCTGAAAAATAAGTTAAAAATTATAATAATAACAAAAATGCTTTGGTTTGCTTCCTCCATCCTACCCCAGACCAAGTGAAGAAGAACCCCCACCAGAACTCCTCAGAAAGAATGTAGTGTCAGTGAGACTGGGAGACTGGCTTCCTACATCCTGGCAGAGCAAAAACAAGAGGGCCCATTTGGGGTGGCGACCAGGGTGGAACATGTCAAAGAACCCTTAGCAGAACTTGTCATACATAACCAGGAGTTTGGAGCCTACACAAATAGGGATAAGACTGGTGTCTGCTTCTTGCAATGTGAATTCCAAATGCTGGGTTAAGGGATTGGCTGAAGCTGTCTGTGGTGAACAATGCAAAGAGAAAGAGGGCAAAAGGGCAAAAACTAGGCAGGTTTTTGGGTCTCCATTCAGTCGGGTGAAGATCCATGAGTTGACTGACCAAGGAGATAATATGGAAGACAGACAAGCTTAAGGCATCTTATCCTACCCCATTAACAGGGAGAGGCTCCATGGGGTATACAGCTGGGAGAGGAGGGCAGGAGCTAAAGGGGGATGTTAGAAGCAAGCAAAAAGTGAATTGACAGCCCCAGGAATGCAAAATACAAGAGTTCCCCAGTGAAAACGTCTAGGAAGCCCATAAAAATGTCCCATGGAAGAACCAGCCATAACAGAGGCAATGCTGGCCAGCAGAGAGCATCCATGAGAACCACACCAAGCACTTGCTAAGTAAAAAAAGACCTTGGGAAATAGGATGCAAGAATGGGATGGTGAAAAAATAAACCATCACTGCTTCCTCTTTCCCAGACCCTAAACTTGAGTCTTCAGGCCTGGGTTGTAAAAAAGAACGTATTTTTAACTGAATGCATGCCTGAAAGTATTGACTTAACTTGCACTATATTTCATAACACAAAAATGAGACAGTTATTAGAGTTGAAAGTGAACAAAAAGCTGTCATGGGGGCAGAGGAGGCAAGGGAAATGCAACAGAATGTTTGAAGTCAGCCATGGAAGAAAAGCCATTTCCTGTTGTTGCTTCTATTAAGCTATTAAGCTAGGCCCATTCGATAATCCAGCTATATAAACCAAAACAAAGTACCATATACATTATTACCAACCCATTTTTCTCTTTATGATAGAAAAACAGAATGAAGAGTATCAGTTACTTGTTTCCATGTTCTCACTATCACTTGGTCACTACAAAGTAACTTTTTTCCAGACCAGCTTCATAGATACTGTGCTCCCATTTACAAGTAGCAGGCTCAGCTAAAGATTGTTCAAGCAAATACGAATGTTGTGATTTACATAATTTAAAGTGGGGAGGGTTGGTTAATTCAATGGCTCAATGACTTCACAGTCTCAGAGGGTGAGATTATTTTAACATCCCCTTGTGATCACAAAGTGATTATGGAAGCTCCCCTTTCACAAGGTCACTTCATGACATCCAGAAAAAAATACAGACATATATTTTACTTCACTCTCCTTTTAAGATGAAAGAAACATTCAGATGCTCTTCAACAGGCTTCCCTTAGGTCCCACTGACTAGAACTAGGCCATGCACATTTTTTTTTCAGTATAGTTGACACACAATGTTACATTACTTTCAGATATACAACATAGTGATTCCACAATTCTCTATGTTGTGCTGTGCTCACACCTCATGTGTAGCTACCATCTGTCACCACATAACACTATTACAGTAGCATTGACTATATTCTCTATGCTGTGCCTTTTATTCCTGTGATGTATTCATGCCACGATTGGAAGGCTGTGTCTCCCACTCCCCTTCACCCATTTTGCCCATCACCCCCATTTCCCTCCCTTGGGGCAACCATCAGTTTGTTCTCTGTATTTATAGGCCTGATTCTGCTCTTTGCTTGTCTGTTCTGTTTTTTAGATTCCACATATAAGTGAAGTCATATGGTATTGTCTTTCTCTGGCTCACTTCACTTAGCTGAATACCCTCTAGGTCCATCTATGTTGTTGCAAATGGCAAGAGCTCATTCTTTTATGTGACTGAGTAATATTCTATTTTTTAAACATACACTAAATCTTTATCCATTCCTCTATGGATGGACATTCTGGCTGCTTCCATATCTTGGCTACTGTAAATAAAGTTGCTATAAATATACAAGTGTACATATCTCTTCAAATGACGGTTTTTGTTTTCTTTGGGTAAATACCCAATAGAAGCATTATTGGACTGCATGGTTTTTCTATTTTTAATTTTTTTAGAAACTTCCATAATGTTTTCCCAGTGCTTGTACCAATTTACATTCCAACCAACAGCGCACAAGGGTTCCTTTTTCTCCACATCTTCACCAACACTTACTATTTTTTGTCTCTTTGATTCTAGCCATTCTGACATGTGAAAGATGATATCTCAATGTGGTTTTGATTGGTATCTCCCTGATGATTAGTGATGTTGAACATTTTTTCATGTGGCTCTTGGCCATCTGTATGTCTTCTTTGGAGAAACGTCTGTTCAGGTCCTCTGCCCATTTTTAATCAGATTATTTGAGTTTTTGGTCTTAAGTTGTATAAGTTCTTTAAATAATTTGGATATTAACCCCTTGTTAGATCTATCATTTGCAAATATCTTCTCCCATTCCGTATGCTGCTTTTTTTTTTTCTTGTTGATGGTTTCCTTTGCTGTGCAAAAGCTCTTTATTTTGATGTAGTCCCAATGGTTTGTTTTTTCCTTTGGTTTCCCTTGCCTTAGGAAATATATCCAGAAAAATGTGCTATGGTTAATGTCAGAGAAGTTACTGCCTATATTCTCTTCTAGGACTTTTATAGTTTAGGTCTCACATTTAGGTCTTTAACCCTCTTTGAGTTTAGTTTTATGTGTAGTGTAAGAGAGTGGTCTGGTTTCATTCTTCTGCATGTAGCTATCCAGTTTTCCCAGCACCATTATTGAAGAAACTGTCTTTTCCACATTGTATATTCCTGTCTCCCTTATCACAGATTGATGGTCACATGCAGTTCTTAAACAACAATGGAAAGGAGAATGAAACTATCACAACCGGCTTGGACTTAACAAGATTCACCCTTGGAGACCAGATGAACTGAAGCACACAGCCACCTGACTTCTGAATACAATGTGTTCTCTTCAAAGGGGTAGGAAGTGACTGCTGACAGACAACAATACATTACATAAAGCAAAGAATACTATTTGTCCTACCAAGTCAAAAGAGGGGCTGTCTCAAGTAAGGTTTCCAAAAGCAGAGCCTGAGATGATTTCCTGTAGGAATGCTCTTGGGAAAAGGGGACTGAGGGAAGCAGGATGGAAGACAAGTTGCTAAGCAAGTTGGAGGGGATCTCACTGGGCTTTTTCTTCAGCCTGATTCTGCAGGGAACCTGGGCATGAGTCACACCACAAAGTTGGTTCCTACCTTAAGGAGGCTGACCTTTTGTACCTTATTTTTAGTCAGTCAAGTGTGAATTGCTGAGAGGGATATAAATAAACTTCATGACAAGGTGACCCTTTCCAATGAGGGACATTCTCTAGAGAAAGGCACAGCTAGGAGTCATCTGCAGCCACCACTCACAGCATCCGAGATGAATGTACCACTCGAGTAAAAGAGATCTAGATGAAGGACTAACAATGACACCAGAGAAGCTGCCACTGGAAATAGAGCCAAGGACTGAAAACCTTACTGGCCTCCAAAATGGTACCCTCCCCAAGATGCCCGGCACACTGGGCTTCTGGTTTCTTCTATAGCAGGACAATTACAGAAAGTTCTGTAAGCCCAGGCCACTGAGCAAACACCTGTGTTTCCTCTGGAAGAGCCCAAACCTACTTGTATGTTCTAAGGTCCAGTACTTAGCTCCCCATGTTACAGCCTAGGTTCCAGATATTACTTCTAGAGCTTTTACAGAACCTGGAACCCGAGATGAAAAGCATTTCCATATTCATAACTGCCCTGCCACACCCCTCTTTCTACCTCTGGAAGGTGCTACAAGCCCCTTTAGTAAGATAACAAGCTTCAGAAACTGCTCATCTGGCTCTCTTTGTGGGTTGAGTTGTCCTATCCTTGACGTGGAGAAGGCATCTGAACTTGGAGGGTGGCTTGTTTCTCATCTAGTAACATCAGCCTGCAAAGATTAGATGAATCACATGGAGCCTGTGGCCTGGTCTTAAGCCTACAGAGCATCACTCAACCCACACACTTTCAACAAACCTTCCACTGCCAATACTCTGATAGGAAAAGGTTAAGCAACTCCCCACTTCCAAATTTCACTCTAGATTTCCTCTGCGTGGAGGAGAGCCGAGTTACAATAATTCCCCTTTTTGACGAGAAATGGAAAGACTTTAGAGGAAACCAAGACAATGAACAAGTCTTTCCAAATAATCTATTTTAAAAATCATGGGTGGAATTGCAATGTACAGATTAATTTCCTCTTAAAATATAGCTGGATTTCAAACATAGGAAGAAAGGAGGCTTGAACAAATCAATTCTGGCAGAAGCTAAAGGATTTTAAAACAACTTGAGTGCTCTGGCCACTATCTACAACAGGAAATGGAAAGAATTCTAAAGCCCACCAATAATTAATATTAGAGAAGTCAGCAAGTATTTGAAACAAGAACAAATATTTGTCTTATATTTTAACTTCCTGCATGTATGTCTTATTCTCCCTGTATTTCAGGAATTCTCTTCCAGGAAGGTCTGACTAAGGCTCACCCTTGTACACCCACCCCCAACCCTGTGCCTTGCACACAAGAGACACTCAATCAATACTGGTTGCATTTACGAGTAAATAAAATCAGCACAAATTTAAACCATTTTACGATCTGCTACCACCATCATTCGTAGTACAAGTTATCACTTACCCAACTAAGAAAAATATTGGAACAAATCTTCTTAACACTTTAACACCTTATATATAAATGACTTGCCAAGAAAACAAGCTAAATGGTAAGGCTTTTAGAAGAAAACTCTGTTCCCTAATGCACATCAGTATCTGCAAATAATTGAGGTTAAAGAGAAATTCTTTATGTAAGGATGCCCTCTACTGGGACACACTCTTTTCCACTGCATACAAAAAGACAATCTTTCTCCACTGACTTGCCTACCATTCATTCACATTTCTTATCAAAGGAGAAAAAGGCCACATGGTGTGACCCTGAAATCCTAAAGTGTCAAGACTTGAAACACAGATAAGCAATCTTAAAATGCCATCATTCTTATTTTAGATAGAACCATCTCAAACTACACGTGACTCTTGGACAATGGACAGTGGCACAGGGTACGGGGATGAGGGGAACTACAGAGTTGAAAATCTGTGTATAACTTTCAATTACCCAAAAAGTGAACTATGAAGAGCCTAATGTTGACCAGAAGCCTTACCCATATCATAGTCAACCAGAACATATTCTGCGTATATATTATGTGTATTATTTTTATCATAATACCTATAATTTTCTTGAATTTTTTAGTATTTCTAGGCTACTGGGTTCCTCTGCAAATTTTTTCAAGCTGTCACAAATCTCCAAAATATTTTTTCCAATATACTTATTGAAAAAAATTCACATATAAGTGGACCCATGCAGTTCAAACCCATGTGGTTCATAGGTCACCTGTAAAGCACAAGATGAAACAATCTTGGAAGATAAAGTTTGGAGAGAAAACGGAATTCAGCTTCCGGAACTCAATGAACATTTTCTTTGTGCCCAATTTTATCCCCTCAATGTTAAGACCGCCTGATCTTTGCAGATTTGTTTAGGATTAAAAGCAGTAAGTCTAGCCTCTCGCCTTTGAATTCTATCCTACAGAAATTGTATTCTGACTTTTTTTCATTGTACTTCAACTGAAAGGGAGATTGCTCCCTTCCTGGCCTAATCTGATCTTAGTATTGTTAAAAACTGACTAGTCATTGCGTTTTAAAGCCTTGATGGATTTTTATTTGGTGTTCTCCCTCTCCTCCCATCTTCTTTCTCTATCTCCTTACTCTGAATGTTTTAGTGTCACATAAAGAAGGTTCCTAGGAGGCCTCCTTTGGTGAAGATTTTCACATCTCCCTCTGCTCTGCAAGTCTGCCTAGAAATTTTCTCCTCCTACTGAGACTGAAACCAGCAGCCCAGCAGCCCTAGCACCAACAGGCAGAGTTCACACAGAAGGGCTAAAGCCATAGCAAATTCTAAAGTGGGATATAACCTGGGTATGTCCAGCAGTGGCTGGAATGAACAATTTTTCACTCAGAAACAGGTTCTGAAGTTCCCCCAAAATGCTCAAATCCACCTTTCCAATTTGGATTGGAGAAAATAATTAAAGAACAGTCCCTCAGTCCTCAGGATGAGAACGATGCCTCAGGGGCACCCTTCTTCTAGGGGAAAAGAGAAGGTCTATGTGCCTTCTCTCCCATCTCCTGCCCCTCTCTGATGCTCTGACTCCAGCCTACCCTCTTCCCATCCCTTCAGTCCATTTATCTGGGAAAGTGGAGCCAAGAGTTGCTTGCAAATCTCACAGAGGAGGTGCTGTGGTTTAGCTAAGGTAGTTGGGGTTAACAACATGGGAAATAGTACAGTCTTTCTGGAGACTGGTCAATAGGATTTTCTGGGTAGTATATTGTTCATCTATAGAAAAGTTTGGCTGGCTATCCACCCAAAGTTCCCACAGCGACATGTTCATTATCTTTGTGAATCTCATAAGGTCAAGCCTGGTCTTCAGCCTCTTCAGGCTCAATACTGGAGCTCATCAGCACACTGAGAATGAATATAACTGGGCATCACTTGGGGAGCTTATAAAATTAAGACATTTGTGTCATGCGATCAGAGATTCTGACTTAACTGGGTTGGCTTGTAGCCTGTCATTAGGATTTCTAGAAGCTCCCCAGTTGATTAAAAAGGGTGACTAAGATTAAGGACCACTATCTTAGAGATAGACTCATTAACATCATAACTGCAAGTTCAAGGCATTTCACTCCATTCGCCTTCTGGATTATTATTAATGACACAGGTTTTGGTGCCTTAAAAGTAGTACTGAAATTTAAATGAGCAAACACTTAAAAGAAAAGAAAAAAAAAGGAAGGCTCCCAAGTTTGTCATGTTAGCTCACTGAGTAAAATAACTCTAAGTATTAATCACCACAGCATTGTTCCAGCTGAGAACCAGATATCCCTACTTAGAGGTCACAAGGGATGGCTATCTCCAGATGTATGGGTAAGCAGCCCAGATTGTTGGTTTCCAATTCTCAGAGAGAAAGACTGAGCAAAAATTCTTTTTATCATAAGCTCACAACACAGAAAGAAGGAGGACAAGAATTGGCTTCATCAGAAGAAGAAAGAAATTTGGTGGTAGGGATAACCATGCAATTTACAACCTACATCAATTCAATGTAACTTGATCCATGGCCTTCCTCCAAGAGACACGGAAAGTGTCTCTCCTGGCATTTAAATTTTTGCAATCACACTGAAATGTATTTCAGCCACATTAAAGTTAAAAGTAAAATACACAGACAGGGGCACCTGGGTGGCTCAGTGGGTTAAGACTCTGCCTTCAGCTCGGGTCATGATCTCAGGGTCCTGGGATGGAGCCCCTCATCAGGCTCTCTGCTCGGCAGGGAGCTTGCTTCCCTTTCTCTGCCTGCCTCCTGCCTGCTTGTGATCTCTCTCTCTCTCTCTGTCAAATAGATAAATAAAATCTTAAAAAAATAAAATGAAATACACAGGCATACCTTCATTTCTAGAAAATATAAAGACTGCCTAACAATCAATGCAAAAGTTCAGGCACTCTAACAGAAAAACTGGCAAAAGACTTGAACAAGCACTTTACAAAAAAAAAAGGATATTCAAATGGTAAGTATATTAAAAGGTGCTCAATTTTATTAGTCATCAGATCAAAGAATACTGAAACCATAATGTCATACCAAGACATACCCACTACAATGGCTAAAATAAAAAAGACTGAAAACACTAAGTGTTGAAGAGTAAGAGGAGCAACAAAAACTCATAGACAATACTGGAGGGAGGATAAGTTGGTACAACCACTCTGGAAAACTGTTTGGCATTACCTATGCCTCCCCTGAGTTCCAGAAATTCTACTTCTAGTTATACACTCAACAGAGATGCTTACACGTGTTCGCTAGGAGACTTGTACAAGATTTTTCATTTTAGCACTGCTTTTAGTAGTCAAAAATTAGAAATTACAATAATAATAAAATGGGCGAATAAACTGTGGTTTAGTCATAAAATGGAATTTTATACAGCAGTGATAATAAGTGAACATGGATTAATCTCACAGACAGAATAGGGAGAGAAAGAAGCCAGACATTAAAGAACATATTGTATGATTCCATTTTAAAAAAAACTCAACAGGGGCACCTGGGTGGCTCAGTGGGTTAAGCCTCTGCCTTCCGCTCAGGTCATGATCTCAGGGTCCTGGGATCGAGCCCCACATGGGGCTGTCTGCTCAACAGGGAGCCTGCTTCCCCCTGTCTCTCTGCCTACTTGTGATCTCTCTCTCTCTCTGTAGCAAATGAATAAAATCTTAAAAAAAAAAAAAAAAAAAAAAACCTCAACAATAGTTGAAACAAATCTTTGGTGTCAGGAGTGAGATGGTGGTAGCCTTGAGGAGGTAGGAAATGACTGGAAGGAGTGTGACGGGGCTTCTGAGGGCCTGATGATGCTTGATTTCCTAATATGGGTACTGGTTTCATGAGTGTGCTCAGATTCTGAAATTCCTTAAGCTACTTAATTACACTATGTGTCCTTCTTTATACAATAATAATAAAAATACACAAACAGATATATAAATACATACACATACTTCATGGCTGCCCCATTTTTATTTCTCTGAGGTTTTCCTAGAGAAGTGTTTACCAAGGTGTTCAAGGAGTGGATGAGTTTGAGGTCCTGAGGAGCAGACGCCAAGACAAGATTGGACATGCAAGAGATCTACTGGGGGAAACACCTGTAAAGAATCAAGGGGAAATGGACAGAAGGCAGGGAGACCCTTCAGACTATGACAAAATTCTAACATCTGTGAAAGGAGAAAAGGAAGAAAGGACTGGTAGGATGATCCTTCAGAGCACAAGGCAATTCTACAAAAATTCAAGCCAGGTCACTGGGGAGACCCTTAGCCAAACCTGTAATCCTATATCATGCAGGTACCACGGCCCTGCCACACTTAGCAGCAGGTTGCAGCCTGCTGGCAGCATGGTCTGGCTGTGATGAGAGCAGAGGGATGGCAGCTGGAAAAGACCATTAGCGTTGCCTCCAGAAGCAGGCTCTCTGGAAGAATGCTGGCCACCACAGGAGGCATACACAAAGAATGCTCTTTGAGACCTCATTTGCACCAGAAACAATGTAAACAGCCTCAATAGTCTATTGCTAAGGAAGTAACAAGATAACTAAATATCCACGTTGTAGAATATTCACACAGTGGTTAAAAGGAACCAGACATCTGTGTGTGTGTGTGTATGCCAATGTGAATAGCTAGATATTCAGGACATAACAGAGAGTAAAAAAATAATACATGGTAGAAATCTTTCTTTTTCCTTCTGTGACTACCAAAGACCCAGCTTTAATTCTGAAAAGGTTTATTTACTCCTTATGACTACATGTCTAAGAATACGGATAAACTGTCATGATTTTCCCGCCTTATACATGCGTTTTTAAATACTGCACATTCGAAGCAAGTATCACACAAAACATTATTCCTTTAGCTGCCTTTATGAATTGATGTGCTACTTTTCATCATTACCTTTCCATTGTTCCTTTCTCAGACACTATTTGCCTTAGACCTTTGAAAACATATTTCAATAGTTCGTATCTTTCAAGAAGAGAATCAGCCATTGATATCAATGGTCTTTCAAGGTTTTGGTCTTTGTCTGTGCCCTGATTTCCACCTTTGAAATTTCATCCTTTTCCTTTGTCCATTTGTTCCTAAGAACAAGATATTCCTCGGGGTGCCTGGGTGGCTCAGTAGGTCAAGCATCTGCATTCAGCTAAGGTCATGATCTTTGGGTCCAGCCCCAGGTTGGGCTCCCTGTGTCAGGCTCCCCGCTTGTCAGGGAGCCCACTTTTCCCTCTCCCTCTGCCTGGCCTTCCTCCTGCTGGGCATACTCTGTCAAGTAAATAAATAAAATCTTTAAAAAAAAACAAAACAAGATATTCATCTTATTTTGGGGTCTTTGAACTCCAAAGTGTTATGTTTTGTTTGCAAAAATTATGCTATGTACTGGCAAGTTTCTCTTCCTGATTTTTTTTTTTAAGGCCATTTGGTTTCTTTTTCTAGAACTTGGAAGCATTTGCTCTGGATAGCTCCCTTTCTGCCATCTCAGTCCCTGCCACACCTTCCCTCTCCTACTATGTCCAGTTTTACACATCTCCCAGGTGGCTTGTTGACATAAGCAGCCAAGAACTAGAGTCATTTACTTACAGTGAATCATGGATAATAAGAGCATGGGCTCTGGTATCAGACCTCCCTGGCTTCACATCTTGTCTCTGCCACTTACTAGCTGAATGGCTACAGCCAAGTTCATGAAACCAGTCCTCACCTGAAAATGGGAAGAATGACAGCAATTACCTCTAAAGGGTATTGTGAGGCTCGAATGAGAAAATTTCACATAAAGTACTGAGAGCTCGATAGGCCACTCATCCAGTCAACAAGTCACAGAACACATCTTTAATAGTTCGGGGCATTAAATCAGCGCGTTATCAGAGGTGTGGCCCTGGTGGGGAAGGAAAAAAGTGCTTTGCATTTCTTTAAAGCAAAAGAGTTGGTCGTCATTCTCTTTATTTGGCAAGAAGCACCGGGAACAGTTCCATACACCTGCAAAGTGACCACATTCTCGTTCTTCGGTTCCTGGAGACCTGGACAGAGTTGAGAGAATCATGACTCAGCAGAGCAATGCTCCATCTGCCAAGTCAGGATGTCACCATTCCCGAATCTCAGCAGGAAACAGAATCCAGGGTGCCTCAAGTACAGTGGATCCCAAGCAATTAAAATCAAGAGCAAAGGATTGGGATTTTAACACAACATGTTTACAACGTTTGCCATTGAAATGGGCCGGCTGCTCACGGGAACCATAAATAGTTCTGTCGTTTCCCAATTTCCAGCTCGCACATTTAAAACAGATTTTTTTTTGAGATCAAAACAATAAAAACAGAAAGATCAGAAGATGATATATGACAGGATGTTAGGCAAGACGAATGACCTTTTAATACACACACTCACTTAGTCATTGCTCCGATGGTCAGCCTTTCAAGTCAAAATTACAAATAATTCCGCCCGCCAGCAAATCGCAAACAACCCACTTATCAAAAATTGTCAAATAAATCTGTCAGTCATCAGGGGTTACAAGGCACTTGTAAATGCGGCAGACTTTCCAAAGTAACAAGCCCCCTAACGCCCTTGACTGTCTCTCAGGAAGAGAAAAAGCAAACTATTGAATGGTTGCCGGGACTTGGAGATTCCAAAGACTAACACGGCAGCCAAGGGGTCAACAGAAGCCAAGGAGGCCAGCTGCAGACTGCAGGCTCAGCACTTGGCCACCACCCAGAGACTGCTTATTCTCCGGACCCACCTGTCAGACAGGCTGTGCAGGTGTTGGCTGAACAGCGGCTTGGCCTCTCCGGCGCGTCCATTATTCCTAAAGAGAGAGGGCTATAAAAGAGGGACCAGAACACCCATCTGGAGTCATGGACTCATTGAACTTTTAACCCAGAAAAATCCTTAATGACCCATCTAACCCATCCCCTTCATTTAAGTCAGGACAAAATGGCATCCTAGGAAGATCATAGGCTTTGCCTGAGATTCACAAAGGCAGAACCGAGAACAGACCCTAGACCGCCCAACCCCAGCCATTTATTGGCCACTGTAAGAGACAGTAAAGCAAGGGAAGAGACACAACCTGTCTTCAAAGATGCTATCATATGACTCAGTGTGGAGAACCTTGCATAAAAGGCATGCTCGAAAAAATGGTAGTGCCTACCCTGCTTCCAGGTGAAATATGACATTCTGGCTGGTGAATGATCCTCTTAACAACTGCAATGTCAAACAAGTTTGAAATAGGTTGCTCTCTCACATCATATTTTTAACCAAAAAAAGTCATTCAATTGAAATAAACTATCAAAACTTTAGATGCATTTATAGAATTTTTTTTTTCAAATTCCAATGACTGGTGAAGGAGAAAGTTTCTGACTGATTCGCCAAAATAAACATTAATGTGACTGGTCCAACCAAACATGTTCCAGAGCCAGTGATTGGCATTCAAAAGGCCTTCCAGAGAGTTCCTGCTTGAAACATTTTTTAGCCTCCCTTTTTACAGATCCCTCAATCATGTTTCCTCTTTTTCTTCTTCTTAAGTTCTCATAAGATTGCATGGTGTGTTCATTTTCTTTTTTACTCCTGTACCTAGCAGGTGGATTTATAGTATGTCAGTTGAAGGCACGGGCTTGAGAATCAAACACTCAAATCTGGATTTCCATTTGGGGGACTTGAGGGAGTTGTGTAAAGTCTCAGTTTCTTTCTCTGTCAAACGGGTATAATAATAGACCTTATCCATAGGGCTATGGTGATGATTAAGTTAAAGGTATGACATCAAGCAGTCTTTGGCAAAGATGTGGAGAAAAGGGAACCCTCGTGCACTATTGGTGGGAATGCAGCACTATGGAAAACAGAATGGAGGTTCCTCAAAAAGATAAAAATAGAATTTCCATATGACCCAGTAATATTACTACTGAGTATTTACCCAAAAATTATGAAAACACAAATTTGAAAAGATATATGCACCCCTATGTTTATTGCAATGTTATTTACAATAGTCAAATTATGGAAGCAACCCCAGTGTCCATGAACAGATGAATGAAAAAAGATACATGTGAGTGTGTGTGTGTGTGTGTGTCTTGTGTGTGTGCGTTCAATGGAAAACTACTCTGACTTAAAACAGAACGAAATCTTGCCCTTTGCAACAACATGGAAGGACCTAGAGGGTGTAATGCTAAGTGAAATAATCAGAGAAAGACAAATACCGTATGATTTCACTCAGATGTAGAACTGAAGAAACAAAACAAGTAAATAAAGAAAAAAGAGATAAGTAAAAAACAGACTCAAATACAGAGAACAGGGGCACCTGCGTGGCTCAGTGGGTTGGGCCTCTGCCTTCAGCTCAGGTCATGATCTCTGCGTCCTGGGATCGAGCCCCACATTGGGCTCTCTGCTCAGCGGGGAGCCTGCTTCCCCCTCTCTCTCTGCCTGCCTTTCTGCCTACTTGTGATCCCTCTCTCTCTGCCAAATAAATAAGTAAAATCTTTAAAAAAAAAAAAACACAGAGAACAAACTGGTGGTTACCAGAGGAGGTGTGTGAGGGGGGATGAGTGAACTAGACGAAGAAGAGTAAAATTATACTTATTATGAGGTACAGAAATGTTGAATCATTATGTTGTATAGTTGAAACTAATATAACACTATGTTAATTACACTTGATTTAAAAATAAATTTTTAAAAGTTAAAAACAAAAAAATAATAATAAAAGTAAAAATTGAAAAATAACAATGCCACCAAGTATTCTTCAGTTTATTCTGTGCCAGAGACTGTGCTAGGCCCTAAGAATTCAGTAATGGTAAGTGACCTCAGTGGAGCCCAGAAGAAGAGAGATGAGCCCTAAAAAAATAATCACAAAAGGAAATGTATAAAGACAACTCATCTCCATGAAAGGCAAAGCGAGTGAAAAGGACAAAGATGTTAGTGAGAATTTTCAGAACACGCATGTAAAGCAGAGGCAGCAAGAAAGCTGTATTTGCCCCCACATGATGTTTTCTTTGGGAGAAGCAGTAAGCTAGTGAGGTCCATAACTGGGGATGGGTCATATCAGTATCCATAGGATTTGTTCTTATCCCAACTCCTCCCAGAAAGATGGTCCAGAGTCTCCCCCCAAAGTAGAACATCTTGAAGAGGCCACATATAGTCCCAAACCACATGAAGAGGCCATATCATATTCTTGCCTGGACCCTAAGGGAGTCTGCTGGTCACCTAAATGGCATCAGCTGAGGTTTCCTACTGCCCTTATTCTGCCTCAAGTGGCTTACATGGAATAATGACACAAAGGCAGAAAATAAAGGAGATGAGGGTGACTTGGGTCACCTGGGGGCTATTGCTTTTGGAAAGAGGGTCCAAGCAGAATTGTGAGAAACCCCATAAGTGCCTCAAACAGCCGCCTCACCAGGAGGGACTTGGAGAAAAATAAAAAAATTCCACTGTGTTTTTTTTTTTTCCTCCAAATATCTGACCTATTCCACTTTGTTTTTAAAAACTGTTAAATCGGACTTTTAAAAATAAAATATGCCCAAATGAAAGAACTTTTATTCAACTGCCTGGAGAGACAGAGGGGGTTTATTTTAAACGGAATAGCTTTCCATGTCTCTTTCTGTTTCTAATTTCTCTGCTTTAGGACCAAGAAACATGGTCATCCCTTGGAAGGCCCCATTTGAGAGAATTTCCTAGCAGCTGGCTCCTACGAGCTGTCTCTGGAGGTCAACCAGTCTCCTGCAGCTGCTCTCCTCCAAGGCCCACAGGCATGGAGTACGAAAAGGTCAGGCAAAGAGGGGAGGCTTGTGGCATTGCCTTACGATGGCATCGCCCTGGGGCCAGGGCTTGTCCAGCGGGAGCAAATTCCAGTGAGCCCAGATCCCAGAACAAGTGTGTTTTCCCAATGATTCCTGCCAACTCCCCTTTAAACTGACAGGATGCATGTTCCTGATGGCTGGAGGCCTGTCAGTGCTGGAATGTGCATGCGTGTGCATGTGTGTGACAGAGAGAGAGAAAGAGAGAGAGAGGGAGAGAGAGAGAGAGAGAGAAGCAGCCTGAGAGAAACCAGGTCCCAGGCTGATGTTTTATAAACACGGGGCTGATGACATGACAAGAGGGCAAGTCAGGAGAGACAGGACATCAGAGAAAGAAATGCCCCAGAAAGCTGAGTCTCCTTGCTGCCATGCTCCAGCCACAGGTTCCAGGACAGTGGAGTGTGGCTGTCTTAACACCGACAGAAGGACCTTGTAACACTTCTCAGCTGTCACATTTGTCACCGCACAGCACTCTGAGGCAGGTGGAATTGTTCCCATTTAACAAATAAGGAAGCTCTGGTCCCTGAAGCAGTAAGAGCTCCCTCAAGCCAGACCCCAGTCTCCTGATGCAGAGCCACTGTATGCATTCGACCAACCTCTGGGTCCGAGGACCTAAACGTCTAAGCCAATGTGCTGCTCCCACCTTCATATGGCTCTGATTTCAGCCCTGACATGTAAAGAGCTTGGAAGGCATCACTCCCGTTCTCATAAGACAAAGCTGGATAAACAGAAAATCAACACTTTTCTTAGACTCATCAGGAAACTGAAGTCATAGGGCAAACTACCATGTCAAAATGTGAAGATACAGAGACGCCTGGCAGGCTCAGTCAATGGAGCACGCAATTCTTGATCTCAGGGTTGTAAGTTCGAGCCCCATGTTGGATGTAGAGATTACTTAAACAAATAAAATCTTAAAAAAAAAAAAAATGAAGAGACAGACACATCCAGAGAAATACAGCAACTGAGAGAGACTTAACTGAAGCAGAAGCCAATGGAGGCAGAAACTGGTGGGAATATTTAAATGAGGATATTGATGAATTCCTGGGGACTGAGTGTGGAGCAGCGTAAGAGCAACAAACTGCTGGGGCTAAAATCAAGGGGGACCCCTATACTGCCATAAAGTTTCCCCCCAGGAATCTCACCAGGTTCTCAGGCTGAAGATCTGGGCAGGAGCTCCTTGTGGCTCCTGCAAGGGGAAGAGTCGTGATAGGGAAATGTACTCAGGACTTCTTCATCATACTCCAGACCCTCCTGCTCCTGTCTCATCTAAAGGGGAAAAAAACATAGTCAACAGGGGATAGGCCTTCAAGGAAACAGACTGGGAATGCTGCAGCCCTGGAAGGGGGTGGGGGACATAGCAGGTGGTGGAGCTGTACCACTGGAGGAGGTCGCACTTGTGGAGGTCATGACCACAAGCCACAGGCCCACTAAAGATGAAGACTTCCCAGCAGACAATAGAAAACTCTCCTTGCTATAACCTTTCACTATAAGGCTCCAAGATAAAAACAGTGGGTTACAGTTCAAAGAGCCATAAGGCACAGACTCTTTCTGAATGAATGTAGACATGCTCCAAAGCCAAGAGGAAAGACAAAATAAAAACACTAGAAGAATTTGAAGCCTCTGGTACCATAGCTACAACAAATATAAAACACAGTCCAAATCCTCGCCCAATTAACATAAAACCTCATGCTAAAGATTTATTTACTTCAGTTCCTCTTCCCCAATACATGTTCAGCTTTCAATAAAAACTACAATGCATTCAAAAGACAAGAAAAAACAGCCCAAAGAGACACAGCAATCATGAGAACCAGACTCAGATAAAACACAGATGTTGGAATTATCAGACAGGGAATTTTAAATAACTATGATTGATACTTTAAGGGCTTTAATGAAGAAGAAAGAAAGAAGAAGAAGAAGAAGAAGAAGAAGAGGAAGAAGAAGAGGAAGAAGAAGAAGAAGAAAGAAGGAAGAAGAAGAAGAAGAAGAAAGAGGAAGAAGAGGAAGAAGAAGAAAGAAGAAAGAAAGAAGAAGAAGAAGAAGAAGAAGAAGAAGAAGAAGAAGAAGAAGAAGAAGGAGAAGGAGAAGGAGAAGGAGAAGGAGAAGGAGAAGGAGAAGGAGGAGAAGGAGAAGGAGAAGGAGAAGGAGAAGGAGAAGAAGAAGAAGAAGAAGAAGAAGAAGGGCACCTGAGTGGTTCAGTGGGTTAAGCCTCTGCCTTCAGCTTAGGTCATGATCTCAGGGTCCTAGAATCAAGCCCCACATCGGGCTCTCTGCTCAGTGGGGAGCCTGCTTCCCCCTCTCTCTCTGCCTACTTGTGAGCTCTCTGTCAAAGAAATAAAATCTTTTAAAAAAAAAAAAAAAGAAGGAGAAAACAATACGCAAAGATGGGTCAGGTAAGCAGAGGGATGGAAACTCTTAGGAAAAAGTCAAAAGAAAATACTAAAAATCAAAACCATGGTCAAAGAAATGAAGAATGTCTCCCAACAACATAAGAGCATCAACTGGGACAAGAATTGAACATAGATCAATAGAAACTTCTCAAACTGAAATGCAGAGAGAAAAAAAAAAATGAAAAAAAAAAAAGAAAAGGACAAAACATCCAAGGACTATGGGACAATTTCAACAGATATAACATAAACATAATGGGAATGGTCTTCCAACTCTGTATGAAGGAGAAGAAAAAGAGAGTGGAGCAGAAGAGATGTCTGAAGTTTTAACAGTCAAAATCTATCCAAATTAATGACGGACACCAACCACAGCTCTAGGAAGCTCAGAGAATACCACATGAGATAAACACAAAATAAAAACTGTATTATTAAGTTATATGATCTTCAAACTGAAAAATAAAACAAAGACAAAAAGAAAATCTTGAAGGAAGACAGAAGAGGAAAAAAAAAACAACCTATAGAAGAATACAGATAAGAATTACTATGGACTTCCCATCAGAAATCAGACATTCAAGAAAAGAGTGAAATCTTTAAGTCTGGGGGAAAAGAATCACCAACCTAAAATTCTATATCCAGCAAAATTATCCTCCCAAGCAAGGAGAAATGAAGGTTTATTCATACCAAAAAAAAAAAAAAAAAAAAAAAGAAAGAAAGAAAGAAAGAAAAGAAAATGGAAAACTGAGAAAACGTATTCTTGTCAGAACTTCCCTGCAAGAAATGTTAACAAAAGAATTCTTCAGGCAAAGGAAAAATTACGTCAGTCAGAAATTGCATGAAGAAAGAAAGAGGGGGCACCTGGGTGGCTCAGTGGATTGAGCATCCAACTCTTGATTTCAGGTCAGATCCTGATCTCAAGGTTGTGAGACTGAGCCCTGCACTTGGGCTCCTTGCTGAGAGTGGAGCCTGCTTAAGATTCTCTGTCCCTCTCCCTTTGCTCCTCCCCTCTGTTTGCTCTGTCGTGCTCTAGATAGAAAGAAAGAAAGAAAGAGTGAGTTGGAGAAGGAATAAAGTAAAATATTTTATTTGTTTCATTCTTAATTGATCTAAAATATAGCTGCTTATTTAAAGCAATAATGGTAACAACATATTTGGTAATTATAGCTTATAGATAAAAGAAATGAAAGACAGAAATGTCACAAGAGATAGAGAATGAAATTGGAACACTCTAAGGTACTTGCAATACCTGTGAAGCAGGATAATGCTATTTGAAAATATACTTAAATTATCTAAAACTATATACCGTAAACTCCAGGGCAACTACTAGAAATATAAAAGATACACTAAGAAAGATCAAATGGAATCATATAAAATGCTCAGCTAAAACCAGAGGAGGCAAAAGGATGGGAAAAGAAACAAAAAAACAAATGTAATTAATAGAAATGTAATTAATAGAAGACAAAGATTATAGATATGAAACTATAATCACTTTATTGTGAGTGGTATAAAAACACAACCCAATTCTATGTTTTCCACACGAAACCCACTTTAAACACAAAGTCAGACAGTATATAAATAGTAAAGGCTTAGAGAAAAATCTACCATACTATCACTTTCAAAAGAAAGCTGGACTCACCTTATTAATTTCAAACAATGCAGGATTTGAAACAAGGGAGAGTATCAAGGATAAAGAGGGATATTACATAGTGATAAAGAAATCAATTCTCGGGGCACCTGGGTGACTCAGTGGGTTAAGCCTCTGCCTTCAGCTCAGGTCATGGTCTCAGGGTCCTGGGATCGAGCCCCGCATCAGGCTCTCCACTCAGTGGGAAGCCTGCTTCTCCCTCTCTCTCTGCCTGCCTTTCTGCCTACTTGTGATCTCTCTCTCTCTGTCAAATGAATAAATAAAATCTTTACAAAAAAAAAAGAATTATAAAAAAAAAATGATAGAACTGGAAGGAGAAAGAAATCCCAAATTATAATTGGAGACTTCAATATCTCTCAACAACTGATACTTTGAGCAGGTGGAAAGTCAGTAAGACTACAGATGACCCAAATAGCACTACCAAACAACTTGGACTAATTGACATTTGTAGAATACTCTACCCAACAACAGCAAAGTACACATTCTTCCCAAGCTCACATGGAACATTCTGGGCCAAAAACATAACTTAACAGATTAAAAAAAAAAAAAAAAAAGAAAGACAAAATAGGATCTCACACCACACTGTCATTAAATTAGAAAACAATTACAGAGGGGCGCCTGGGTGGCTCAGTGGATTAAAGCCTCTGCCTTCAGCTCAGGTCATGATCCCAGGGTCCTGGGATTGAGCCCCACATTGGGCTCTCTGCTCAGCAGCGAGCCTGCTTCCCCCCTCTCTCTCTGCCTGCCTCTCTGTCTATTTGTGATCTCTGTCAAATAAGTAAATAAAATCTTAAAAAAAAAAAGAAAAAAGAAAACAATTACAGAAAGAGAGCCTGAAAATCCTCTATTTGAAAATTAAACAACATACTTCTAAATAACTCATAAGCCAAAGCAGTCATTCGTCTCAAGAGACGTTTTTCAAATATGATCAAGTGAAAATTAAAGTGCAATTTATCAAAAGTTGTTGCTGCAGCTAAGAGCTTAGAAGGAAATTAAAACATTAAATGCACATAGTAGAAAAGCTGACCAATCTAATACAAATAACCTAAGCTTCCACCTTAGGAAAATAGAAAAAGAAGAGCAGATTAAAACTAAAGCAAATAAAAACAAAGAAATAATTTTAAAATTAGAGCAAAAATCAACAAAACTGAAAACAGGAAAACAGAAAAGAAAATCAACAAACCAAAGGCTAGTTATCAATATCAGAAATTAAAAGGGGGTCATCTTTATAGACAGATCCCATGGATTTAGAAGGATAATAAGGAATTCTATAAGCAACTCTGCTTACAATTTCGATAAATTAAATGACCTGATTCCTTAGTTTAATGAGCCCACAAGTCCTCTACGCATCTTGTTTAAATAAAAATTAGGATTCATGGGGCACCTGGGTGGCTCAGTGGGTTAAGTTTCTGCCTTCAGCTCAGGTCATGATCTCATAGTCCTGGGACCCAGTCCTGCACCCGGCTCTCTGCTCAGCAGGGAGCCTGCTTCCCCCACTCTCTGCCTGCCTCTCTGCTTCCTCTCTCTGTCAAATAAATAAATAAAATCTTTAAATAAAAATTAGGATTCAGGGACGCCTGGGTGGCTCAGTTGGTTAAGCAGCTGCCTTCGGCTCAGGTCATGATCCCAGCGTCCTGGGATCGAGTCCCACATCGGGCTCCTTGCCCAGCAGGGAGCCTGCTTCTCCCTCTGCCTCTGCTGCCACTCTGCCTTGCCTGTGCACTCGCTCTCTCTCTCTCTCTCTGGCAAATAAATAAATAAAATCTTAAAAAAAAAAAAAAAAAAAAAAAATTAGGATTCAGAAGATTTAGGATGAGGCCTCAAATTCTGCATCTCTAAGGTCTTCCCAGGTGACTCTTGGTGCTGTTAGTCCGGGAATTACACTTTGAATAGCAGTGATTTAGAAGACCAAAGAGAATGCATTGCTTCATTACACAATGCCAAAGTGATGTGAATACGGTCAACTTCAGGAGAAGCTTATTTAAATTGATCGCATAGTCGGGGTCATGTCTTTCTGGGGTTTTTTTCTTCTGCTTTTCCTGGCTTTCTTTTTGACTTTTTAGAACCTCACCAATAATAATGCCTGAAAGACGACAAAGATGGAAAGCAGCTTTACCTTTCATGAAAGCCATACTACCTCTACAGACTGGGGTAGGAGAGGGAGACTAAAACACTTCGAAGCTATTAGTGACTACTTTAATATTTAATTATTTTTTCCCCTAACCTCGGTGGCCAAAATAAAATTATAATGCTATGCCTGTGTCTCAATTATCTGGGTTAAGATAAATGCTACTATATAAAAAACAAGTTATTAACTTCTAAGATAAAAAAACAGGATGTTGGGGGCAAAAAACTCAGCATACTAAGAGTTTTCAAGGGACAAATTAGGGGCGCCTGGTGGCTCAGTGAGTTAAAGCCTCAGCCTTCGGCTCAGGTCATGATCCCAGGGTCCTGGAATCCAGCCCCACATCAGGCTCTCTGCTGGGCAGGGAGCCTGCTTTCTCTTCTCTCTCTGACTGCCTCTCTGCCTACTTGTGATCTCTGTCAAATAAATAAAATCTCTAAATAAAAAAAAAAATTAAATGCCTCTAGCTTATAGTCTTACATGCTATTTAAATGCACCATAATCTGCCTTTAATGACTGTGAACATAACCTTGAGACTACTGCAGAAAAGATCTGTGTCCCACCCATATCTAGTGATAGTTCACTACCTCAGCAGCCCCCTGGGGGGAAATCTGGAACTGACCCTCAAACCAGGGCAAGGAGACTCGCAGAACCTCCAGATCAGGAAGCCTCAGGTTAAAAGAGAAAGGAACCTTACGGGCCTTGTGTTAGGCAGCCCCAAGAAGAGTAGATCCCCGCACCAGCTGCCAGAATCTTAGAAATTTATACAGGGGTCTTCCCTTGGTTCAGTCACAGACGTGGGTCCTGATGTCCTCAACATCGCATTGCTCTGAAAACTGTGGCCCGGGGGCACCTGGGTGACTCAGTCATTAGGCATCCGCCTTCAGCTCAGGTCTTGATCCCAGGGGCCTGGTATCCAGTCCCATCAGGCGCTTTCTGCTCCGAAAAGAATCTGCTTTTCCCTCCAGCCCTCACCCGAATCCTGCGTGAGTCCGGGCGTGCGCATGCGCTCTCTTCCTCTCAAATCAAAATCTTAAAAACAAAAGGAAAAAAAAAACAACTTGCGCCCTGGAAAATGGCGCTGTGGGCGGGACATACATTCCAGGATAGGGACAGGGACAAAGAGCCTCCAATTCCCCAGATTCCCTGAGTGAACCAGCAGTCAACGTCCCCTCCGTGAGGTCCTCCAAAACTATACCCCTGGCGACAGGCTCTTACAATCTCAGATGCCCCCCACCCTTCCATGGTGCCCTGAGGGTCAGCGAGGGGTTTCATTAGCATGGAGGGCGTTCATTCGGCACAGTGATCCGGCTGCCCAGGAAGCGGATACTCCAGCAACAATACAGGCAGGTGCAAGAAAAAACACAGGTTATCATAATGGAAAATAAGTAACAATGTCTCCACCAAGTGCCCCATGATCTGAACCACTAATTCAGTAGGTCCCCTGGGCTGGGGACTGGATCACTCAGAGTGTACACTTGTGTCCTCATGTGATTTAATAAAGATGATACACCAGCAGACTCATCAGGTATGAACACACAACGTTCTATTTGGATAATGGCACATGTGCCTCCTCTCAAGGCAATAATAACATCCAAGGTCATTCCGTTTTGGAGGATGACTTTTCTCAGTAGAGACATTTCAGTGTTCAATCAAGACAGACTTTGCTGGCTACCAAATACATGGCTCTCTCAAGACTGTGTCCTTGGAAACAGTTCCAACTGTGAGAGCAGTGGGCAGAACATACAATTTACAATTTTAGTCATTATCGTATTCACCCCTGAATACCCCTGGAGCTCCATTCCGGTCCAAGTTAAAAAAAGAAAAACTCTAAATAACCCCTTCATTGTTCAGAAGGGAAGGCAGATGGATTTTTCCAAGGTCACACAGTATGTAATGGGCACAGCTGAGGAGAGCATTTCACTCAAGCTCCAAGGATTAAACCAGCACCAGTATTCCCCAACAAAATGGTAAACAAAACAATTCAACCAAGGAAAACTGACTAGAATAATCAAGAGCTGAAAAAGTACTTACCCAGGCAGGGCTAGGTGGGGAGAGACAGGGAGCCACGTGATCAGGCTCACAGAAATCCCAAAAATCTCTGGGGAAAGCAGAGATAAGTGGACGAATCAACCACCCTGCCCTAGGTGTGCGGAGTGGAGGACCATCCTGCCCTAGGCATCTGTGGTGGGCTGTGTAGGGTGGGTGTCTTTATGGTAATCACTTGGGACCAACAAAGAATAACCAGACCCTAAAAAGGAAGTAAGCCATTGAAGGTGTCATGTTATCAAGATATTAAAGGACTGAAGTTCCCTGGTTAGCTTTCCATAAAAGACCAACCCTAAAGGCCCTTGCTGGCAACCCTGTTGAGACCCCTTTCACTCTTGAGAGCTTTTTATTTATTTATTTTTAAAGACTTTATTTATTCATTTGACAGAGATCACAAGTAGGCAGAGAGGCTGGCGGGGGGGGGGGGGGGAAGGGAGGAAGCAGGCTCCCGCTGAGCAGAAAGCCCGGTGCTGCGCTCCATCCCAGGACCCTGGGATCATGACCTGAGCTGAAGGCAGAGGCTTAACCCACTGAGCCACCCAGGTGCCCCTTGAGAGCTTTTTCTATATCTTCACATAATAAACTTCTATCACTTTACTCCAAAAAAAAAAAAAAAAGGTACTTACAAATGAATTCTTAGAAATCAGATTTGTGAAATACAATCACAACAGGCAAGTCCCCTAGAAGCTACAAGGGCATCCAGAGAAGTCACAAAATCCTAGTGCTTTGTAATTGGAAAAGCCTTTAGAGATCTGGCAGACCATTTACAGATGAAGACAAAAAGATTCATGGGGGGGGGGGGGAGGTGCCTGTTTGCAGGGTATACCTGGGCGGCTCAATTGGTTAAGCATCTGCCTTTAGCACAGGTCATGACCCAGGGTCCTGGGATTGAGCTCTGCTTCCAGCTCCTTGCTCAGCAGAGAGCTTGCTTCTCCCTCTCCCTCTGCCTGCTGCCCCCCTGCTTGTGCTCTCTATCTCTTTATGTGTCAAATAAATAAAATCTTTTAAAAAAAAAGTTCATAGGGGCCGTCAGATGGAGCCAAATTTTTTTTGTTCAAATTTTACACAGTTCATTGATTTTTATATATGTTCTCCCAAAAAAGATCCATTTATACAAAGTTAACATATATTATTTATAGGCCTTATGGATGTGTTTTGTCAGTAAGTTTGCTTCCTGCTTTGAAAAGAAAGTAAACAGGAAGTAATAGATTTCAGTGAACTTCCCCATAAGAAAGGAAATAGGATTAATAAAGCATTTTTTATCCCCTCAGTTCACCTAGAAAGCATTTATTAAATGATTACTTCAGTGGATGATGAAGTAACTTCATGACCAGGGAAAAATATATTCTATTATTATACATCAATTTTAAAAATATTTTTATATTTTTTAGTTTTTATATTTTATTTTTATATTTTATATTATATATTTTTTATATTTCATAGTTTTTATACATTATTGTTACTTATATTTTATTTTTATATTGCATATTATGTACTTATATTTTATATTTTTTATTTTAACTAATGTTATAGCTTATTATTTATACTCTGTTCCTATACTTCATCCTGGACAAAAAGCATTTCTTTATAAAAAGGAGAGGAGAGGGGTGCCTGGGTGGCTCAGTGGGTTAAAGCCTCTGCCTTCGGCTCAGGTCATGATCCCAGGGTCCTGGGATGGAGCCCCGAATCAGGCTCTCTGCTCAGCAGGCAGCCTGCTTCCTCCTCTCTCTCTACCTGCCTCTCTGCCTACTTGTGATCTCTGTCTGTCAAATAAATAAATAAAATAAATAAGATAAAAATAATAATAAATAAAAAAATAATAATAAGATAAATATAAAAATAAAAATAATAAATAATAAATAATAAATAAATAATAAAATAAATTATTTTTTAAAAAGGAGAGGAGATTAGAATTAGGACATCAAATACTAAGTTAACCTAATACATTTCTAAAAATTAAGATTTGAGGGGTCCCTGGGTGGCTCAGTCAGTTAAACATTTGCCTTTGGCTCAGGTCATGATCTCAGCATCCTGGGATGAGCCCTTTGAAGGGCTCCCCACTCAGCAGGGAGTCTGTTCCCTCTCCCTCTGATTTCTGCGTGCACTCTCTCTCTCAAATAAATAAATAAAACCTGGAAAATCAGTAATCAAGTAAGCAGTCTTGAAAGCCTTCTCAGGAAAGCTCGATAAAACCCTATGTACCTATTCACTTATGACAAGTGAAGTTGAGCATTAAGATGTGACTTTCAGCCTGATAAAAAATCTGTTGTCTATTTATGTGGTCTTTCTTAAGTTTATTATGCTATCATGAGGAAATAGATTCCTTCTATAATTCAAGTGCTTTTCAAGGAAGCCTTAATGTACATATAGTCTCCTCCCTTTTTGATGAAATATATTAAGCTTTAACATGAAGCCTCTGCATTTCATTTCTCTCTACTTGCAAACCTTTGAAAATGCCTATGAATGACACAGTGGTCCGTGATCACTGCAACTACGTGGCTTGCTTTAGAGAACTTCATAAGAAGCAAGGCAAAGCTCCTTCCCAGAGTTTTACAAATTTGTGTCAGAAGCTTAAAACTGCAAATCCAGGGGCACCTGTGTAGCTTGGTGGGTTAAGCCTCTGCCTTCGGCTCAGGTTATGATCTCAGGGTCCTGGGATCGAGCCCCGCATCGGGTTCTCTGCTCAGCGGGGAGCCTGCTTCCTCCTCTCTCTCTGCCTGTCTCTCTGCCTACTTGTGATCTCTGTCTGTCAAATAAATAAATAAAAATCTCTAAAACAAACAAAAAAACCCAAATCCATTAGTGTTTGAAACTCTTCCCAGCCATATGACCAATCCATAGTAGCTATATTTGTGAGGGTAGGCTAATGGCTATAACAAATAACCCTAAAGATCAGTGTCTGAACACAAGAGAAGTATCTCTCATTTATGTAAACTCCAAAACAAGTGTTTCCTATCATCAAGCATCTCTACTCCAAGCCATGAGTCCTGGGCAGGGGAGAGGTGGGAGTTAGACATATTCATCTCTGGCATCTTCAATATCCAGTTATTTGGGGGTGGTGGTTGCCACTCCAGCCAACCTACTGGAAGGAAAAAAACAAAAACAAAAAACAAAAAACCCATGGTGTTACATAAAAGGTGTAGATGTATCTCTGATTTGCTTCTCCATCAAATTCTTTCCTACAAGACCTTCATCTGAGTGACTCCCCTGTTGAAACCCCTTCAGTTGCTCCCCATTCCCCACAGGAAAGAGAAAAGTCCACATTCCCCACCACAGCCTATGAGGCTGGCTCCTGGCCCAGCTCCTGGCCATTCACACCTCACACAGGGCAGCTCGCCTTCTCTAAAGCTCCGCAGCTCGCCTTCTCTAAAGCTCCCCAGCTGATACACATCCCCTCAGCAAGGATCACACCATCACCCCTCTTCCTCAAAACCCTACTTCCTATCCAGTGGGCCGTTCTTCCACCAAACCCCTCCATTCCTCAAGACTCAATCCATGTCACTTGTGCAGAAGCCCTTATAATCATCCCCAGACACTGGCAGGAACTCTGCATGTCCCATGTTGTATAGGAAGGGTCTTCTGGGCCAGATTACCTCACAAAATGCCTGAGTTAACAACAGTAATGATAGTAACAATAGAAATAGCTACCCCCAAATGGCTAATGTGCCAAATATCATCCAAAGTGCTTTACGTAAATGGATTTGTTTAATCATCACAACATTCCTATGATGGATCATCATTCCCGTTTTACAGATGAGGAAACTGAAGTCATGAAGGAAAATATGATGAGACCCTCAGCCAGTAAACAATACAGGCACAATTCAAAGCCAAATCCATCTCCAGAGTTTCTGTCCCCTTCATCATACCTATTTGTTTTTGTAGCCATTTCTAAAAGGGCTGGTACCAGGAAGATACCAGAGACACATGGAAGAAACCTACCCAAAAATGTACTGCTCAGAGAAAAAGGCATTAAGTAAAAACAAAGGAAATCCAAAACAAAAACAAATCATAGACCTTAGTTACTAATAGTATTGAACCAATAGAACCAATATTGGTTCATTAGTTATGACAGATGTACCTCAGTAATATAAGATACTAACAATAGAGGAAACTGCGTACAGGGTATACAAGATCTCTCTGTGCTATCTTGGCAACTTTTCTATGATTGTAGAACTATCCCGAAAGAGGGGTGCCTGGGTGGCTCAGTCGTTAAGCACCTGCCTTTGGTTTAGGTCATGATCCCAGAGCCCCGGGATCAAGTCCTGCATTGGGCTCCCTGCTCCCTGGGAAACCTGCTTCTCCCTCTCCCACTCCATCTGCTGTGTTCCCTCTCTCACTGTGTCTCTCTGTCAAGTAAATAAATAAAATCTTAAAAAAAAAAAAAAATACTTGTCAAGTCAAGTTGGTTAATCGCAGAATTTCTACAAAGGAAGGACACTATTTCTTTGGCTTAAGACTTCAACCATTAATATGATTAAAAGAGGGCTTTAATGAATTAAATTAAAAATAAAATTATCAATACATGGTCTTGTCTGTCACTGACTCCTTCTCCCAATTTTCTTGGTTTCAGCTCTTGATATGAATCTATTCATAGACGTTTTCAAAAGGAAGAAAGAGACAGAAGTAGTATGATAGTTCGAAATAAGTCTACAGATTCTTTGATCCTTGAGGAGGAGCTCATTCTTGTCCCTTCATTTCTAAGAAATATATGTGACAGATGTGATGGTGTGACTCAGAGATCAGATCATAAATGGCATGCGGCTTCTGCCTTTCTCTCCCTCTCTCTTAAGTCACCCATTCTCAGGGAAGCCAGCCACCACGTTGGGAGGACACTCCAAAGGCCCCATGAACAGGTCCACGCTGCAAGGAACTGAGGCCTCCCACGCACCTCAATGCGAGCGCACCATCTTAGAAGACTTCCCAGTTCAGCCCTCAGCTAACTACAGCCGCTGCCAACATCTCGACCACAGATTTATGAAAGTCTCAGAGCCAGAACCACCCGGCTAAGTCACCCCCAAAGTCCTGACCCACAGAAACTCTAAGATAATAAATGTGTATTGTTTAAGCTGCGATGGTTTGGGTAATTTGCTACACAGCCACAGACAACTCCTTATTCACCACTGACCTCCACCAAAGGTAGACCTGTCCTTAAGTGATCCTCAGTCTTGACACAGGGTCGTGTAGATTTTTTTGTGCCGTAGACCTCTTTGTCACTGTATTCGCTTCCCATTGCTGCTATTAACAAATGACCACAAACCTAAATACTTAAAACAACACAAATGTATTGTCTTACGGAGGTCAAAAGTTCATATGGAAATCACAAGGCTAAAACCAAGGTGTTGGCAGGGTTGTTTCCTTCTACAGGCTCCAGGGGAGAATCTGTTTCCTTGCCTTTTCCACTTGCTAGAGGCTGTTCACATTCTTCAGTTTGGGGCCCCTTCCCTCTTCAAAGCAATCCCTTTACTCTGTTTCGATCATCACAAAGTCATGAACCCTCCGACTCTGATTCCAACTCTGACTCCCTCTTTCACTTATAAAAACCTTTGTGATTACGTTGGGTCCATCTGGCCTCTCTAGGATCTTCTCCCTATTTTAAGTTCAGATGATTAGCCACGTTAATTCTACCAGCAACCTTAATTCCCCCTCTGCCAGGTAGCATGACATTTCACAGGTTCTAGAGAGTAAGTTGTGATGTCTTTGGGGAGCCATTTCTCTGTTTACCATTAGCCAGTCTGGTGAAGTCCATGGAGTCCCTCTCAGGATGATGTTTTTAAAGGCATATTCCATAATACTTATACCACTACCAAGGAAACCAACCCCACTAAATACGATTATAAAAATACTTTCACAGTAAATGTGTGATACAGAAATATATGCACTTCTCTTCTAACACATAATAGGATCTAACAGTGAATCTAGAAACAATGTTAATTTCAAAGTGGAGATGAGGTATACATGCTACTTCAACATCATCTACAGTCGTGTATTATAAAAACTGATTTCTATTGGTGGCAGAGTCCTAGGTAGTACAACTACTACCTACATTGACACCTACACTTATACTCAAAGGCAATGCTACTTTTCTGTTAGAGGTTAGGGATTTTTTTTTTCCTACTCAAATTCACACCAAATTTGGATTAAGCTCTGGTTGAGAACCTGGGTAGAATCAAGGAATTTATTTAATTTAAAAGAAATAAATAGGGGGCGCCTGGGTGGCTCAGTTGGTTAAGCATCTGACTCTTGATTTCGGTTCAGGTCATGATTTCAGGGTCCTTGGATCGAGCCCCTCATGGGCTCCAAGCTCAGCACAGAGTCTGCTTGTCCCTCTCCCTCTGTTTCTCCCCCGCCCCTCATAAATAAATAAATAAAATCGTTTTAATAAATAAATAGTACTTCAGCAAATTAAAGTAGAAGGACGCTATCTCCTCAAATTTCTGGAAACTGTCCCCTTCAATTCAATTCAAATTTTATTTAGCACCTACTGTGTACAGAAACCTCCACATACCCAATATGAGCAAGAAAAACCACAAACGTAATGGAAAGTCAGTGACAATCTACAAACAAAGCAAGGATTCTGATAATTTATTGAGGCAAATCTGCCTTCTAACTTAAAAATGGGCATATTTGGGTTCTCAGTCTAATAAAATCAAACCCGGGTGGGGGAGGGGTAGGAGGAATCAGGAGATAGAGGACTGGTGAACATGACAACAGTGACATCTAGTGGGCATCATATGCTAAAACACCTCAAGTACCTAACCAAGAAATGCTACAGATTTTGAAAGCAAGAACAGAGAACCACTCGTTAAACATTTATTGAGCACCTATTATAGATTAATATTTCATTTGGTCCAGGCCAGCAGCCCACTCGTGTTCTTTTCCAGCCCCTGGCTCTATTTCACACCATAATAGCCTCCTGTGTATATACCTCAGCCAAGACCCAGACACAAGGTAGGTAAAGAAAATGATTCTGGCTATTCTTAACTTTCTAAAATGAACTGACTGCAGAGTCAGTGCCAAAGCAAAAACTCATGTGGGTTATGAGACTACCAAATCTAGGCAAGGGATATTTGTTCATGGGGACAAAGAAAAACGTGCACTCAGGTCGATTATGATGTTGACCCTAGGGGTGGGGTCATTCACTACTCCACAAACTACTTCCATGCTCTGTTCCCTGTGATCGTTCCTGTGTTCTTCCTCCAACAAACACAAAGCACCCTACAGACAATACAAGGGCTGTGAGAGAAGAAAGGAAGGGGAAGAAGTAAACAGACGGGCCTGGAGGAAAGGGAGGTCCTTTGACCCTTGGACCTAAAGGTGCACACACTTGTGACAGATCCACCCTGCAGAGAAAGGGGAGCCCCAAGCACTGTTCCTCTTGTGCTGAGGTCCAGCACCTCACAGCGGGCTGGAGACCCATTGGAAGCTGGGTGTTCAGAGTCCAATGCTTGGGGGAGAGGCCCATGCAGAGATATGCTTGGGACAATCTGTGCAAGGAATTCCTGAGTCTCAGGTACCCAAAACAAGGTCTACAAGGGCAGGGGTGGGCTCCAAGTGGACACTCCTCTTAGCCTTCATGGGCTCCTCAGGCAGTGAAAAGCCAAAGGAGAACCATGGGAGAGGAAAGGGAGCTCTTGCCAAGACTTAAGGGTACTACTGCTCTTACAGTGACATTTCCCAGCTGGGACCATTTCATGACTGCAACAACTGTTTACGCATTCATATGGTCGGTGTAGAAGAGGAGTGGGAGAGAGTAACCACACCTCTCTTTCTAAAAGCCCTCTGGAGTACAGCTCTTCCCATACGTCACTGGGTTCGGGAATCACCTGGAATCTTGTCAGAACACAGATCCTGATTCAGTGGGTCAGGAGGGGCAGCAAGAACATGCATTTCTAACAACTCCCAGGTGCTGAGGCTGCTGCTTTTCTGTGGGCCACACCGCAAGTAGCAAGGCTGTAGGAAACATCATTTTCGTCTGCGTGGCCCTGCATTTTCTTGGAGAACCCATCCCACTCCCATTCCATAGGAATATGCCTCATTCCAAGTGATTCACTTAAGGCTGGTTCTACCCTCTCCAAAACAGGCACATGCCCCAAGCCAGGCTTATGGGAAGCCTTCCCAGGACATTGTCAGAACTACTCAGCATTGCCAACTGTGCATTTGTAATGAACATGGTGAAGGTCATCCTCTTGCCAGGTTGAGTCAGCCTGAGAATGACACCATCACAGAAGAAAACATAGCCAAGACATGATGAGAAAGAGGCAGGACCCTGCTGAAATCCTGCATCTAGCCATGCCTCTAAGCTTCTCAATTGCTAAGTCTTCCTTAGATGCCTAGTCAAGACAAGAGCTAAACTGCCTGAGTTCAAATCCCACCTTCGCCACTTCTTAGCTGTATGATGTTGGGCCAGTGACTTAACTTCCCTGTGCTTCCATTTCCTCATCTGTAAGTAGGGATAATTATAGTTCCTTACTCATGGGGCTGCTGTAATGTTTGGTTGATCAACATATGTTAAATTCTGAGTACAGTGTCCAGCACATGGTAGGTTCCATAGAAGCATCTACTATTACCACGACTATCATTATTTTTATTCTTTTTTCCCCAAGACAACCTCCCAGGGGAAGTATGATTTTTATCTTCATCCCCATTTTGTAGATGAGGAGACAGAAAATGATTGTGAGGCAGAATCATTTACTGGACAACACTGCTGAGAGCATGTCAACATTCTTCCTCAAACTGAACTGTGGACTCCTCTAACGCTATCTTGTACTATTTAGCTATTTTATTGCTATGCCAACACAAAACAGTGTTTACATATGAAATCCTGTTGTCAAAAATACTTTTCTGCGTACACCTTTCTACAGGTAGACAAGAAAATAATGACTGCAGAAATTTATATCCAAATATTAACAAGGTTATCATTTCTGAATAGAAGCTTATAGTTAACCTTTGTGCGTGTATCTGGGATTTTAATTAAGAGACTTCCAAAGACTCAGTGGTTGACGGAATTGGGGTGCCAGAGTTCTCCCGTCTCTATCCTTCCCTACTGCTACTTGAGAGCTGTCAAGCTCCTAGGAATCACCTCAGCTGAAAATGGACTGAGGGAATCTTCTTGAATCTAGAAACAACATTGGTTAATATCCCCTTGGTATAGCCACCTGTCCCAGTGTTTCCCAGTGGGTCCTAAGCTGCTAGAGGGTCTTTATTCAGATGCCATTTGCAAAAATTGTGTCCCCAGGGTACCTATACTCTGATTTGGTCACAAAATCAGGGGTTGCCTAAGCCTCAAGGCTTAATAATTTGCTGGAACAACTCACAGAACTCAGAATAATGCTATATTTATTCTATGAGTTACTTGTAAAAGAAACGAATGAACAGGAAGATGAAAGAGGTAGTTTTAGAGTGTAGTTTTAGATGGATCCCAAAGATAGGGACATTTGTCCCCTTGGGGTTAGGGTGCACCCTCCTTCTGGCATGTGGATGTGCTCAATTCAGAAGTTCTCCAAAACCCACATTTAAGGGTTTTTATGGAGGTTTCTTACCATAGGCAGGATTATAGCAGTTAATGATTAACTCAATGACACGCCCCTCTTCCCTCCCTGGAGATTAGACGAAGTTCCAAGATTTTAATCAAGGTCTGGTCTTTCTGGCCACCCCCCCACCCCCGCTCCTGAAGCTATCTAGAGCCCCACCAAGAGTCACCACCTTAGAACAGAGACACTCCTGTCATTTGTATCATATGGGAAATTCCAAGGGTTTTCGGAGTTGTGTGTCAGAAACCAGCGGAAGACCAATATCTTCCTTATTATACCATGACAATGTTTACATTGTTTCATAACTATAATCCGTATTTGCTTTGTTTATAGATTAATTTTTGAGATTGAAAGAGTTATCATTTTGTTTCCTTTTCTTACAGCCATTTCCTTTTCTGAATTTTCTGACTATTATTTTTTTGCTGTATTTTCCTTTCACCATATCCCAGGTTTTTTCCCAAACTTCTCATAATGCCAGATTTTCTTTGAGGTCTTCATTTGCCTGAGAGACAAATCTCCCCGGGGCCCTGGATTCTCCCTCTCTCCTCTTTTTCGACTAGATTTACTATTTCCTGCATCCTGGGTATTCCCCTTTCTTGATTCACTTGCTTGTTTTTGAAAATGTTTTAGAAAACATTGCTTGGCCATTCTAACTGGTGTCAGGTGGTATCTCAATGTAGTTTTAATTTGAATCTCCCTGATGGCTAGTGATGATGAACATTTTTTCATGTGTCTGATAGCCATTTGTATGTCTTCATTGGAGAAGTCTCTGTTCATATCTTCTGCCCATTTTTTGATATAATTATCTGTTTTGTGTGTGTTGAGTTTGAGGAGTTCTTTATAGATCCTGGATATCAACCAAAATTAGCAAGACAGGAAACAAAGTGTGTTGGAGAGGTTGTGGAGAAAGGGGAACCCTCTTACACTGTTGGTGGGAATGCAAGTTAGTGCAGCCACTTTGGAGAACAGTGTGGAGATTCCTCAAGAAATTAAAAATAGAGTTTCCCTATGACCCTGCAATTGCACTGCTGGGTATTTACCCCAAAGATACACATGTAGTGAAAAGAAGAGCCATCTGTACCCCAATGTTTATTGTAGCAATGGCCACGGTCGCCAAACTGTGGAAAGAACCAAGATGTTCTTCAATGGATGAATGGATAAGGAAGATGTGGTCCATATACACAATGGAGTATTATGCCTCCATCAGAAAGGATGAATACCCAACTTTTGTAGCAACATGGACGGGACTGGAAGAGATTATGCTGAGCGAAATAAGTCAAGCAGAGAGAGTCAAGTATCATATGGTCTCACTTATTTGTGGAGCATAACAAAGAACACGGAGGACATGGGGAGATGGAGAAGAGAGGGAGTTGAGGGAAACTGGAAGGGGAGATGAACCATGAGAGACTATGGGCTCTGAAAAACAACCAGAGGGTTTTGAAGGGGCAGGGGGGTGGGAGGTTGAGGACCAGGTGGTGGGTAATAGGGAGGGCACGTACTGCATGGAGCACTGGGTGTGGTGCAAAAACAATGAACACTGTTATGCTGAAAACAAACAAATAAAAAAAAATAAGCAAGTTGGATACTCTAAAAAAAAAAAAAGAAAAGAAAACATTGCTTGTTTTCTAGGGCTCATCCTTGAAAATATTTCAAGGCAGGTTATGTGAGAATTGAATTTTCTGAGTCCTTGCATGTCTGAAAAATATTTTGACTGATACCTGGGTAGAGGATGTTGATTTGTGTTCCTTCATAAGTAACCTGGTTTTTCTTACTGAAAGTTTTTGAATTTTCATTTTTTTTCCCATGGTGAGTTTACATTTCACAATTCTGTCCTTTGGTGTAGCTGTTTATTCATTTGTTGGGTATCCAGTAAACTCTTTAAACTGAGGTTCATGTTCCTCATCTCTGGGCAGTTTCTCATTAATTCTGTAATAATTTATTCCACTCTGTTTTTGTCTCTTGTATTAATCTTCCAGGTTTCTTATCTTTTTATTCATTTATTTCTATTTTAAATTTTGTCATGTTAATTTTACGTCATAAAACCAGAAAAAAGTAAAACAAAGATTCGAAAGCATATTTTTGTCTCTCTTGCATATTGGAGGATTTCCTTAAATGTTTGATAATGTTTGAGGATGGGGAGATTCTTTCTTTTCTTTTTCTTTTTTTTTTAAATCTGTTTGGGAGTTCAGTGTTCAGGGTTCTACGGATAAAGTTTGCTTTACGGTAAATGAGAGGGGAGTTAGCCTTTAAACCAGGTAACCCTTCCAAAGAGACATTTAATTTCTATTGAGTAGAGCCCCCTGGATTTGGGCTAGCAGGGTGGAGATCTGGCATTCACACACTTAGCCTAAATGTGATAGTGGGGGATTGACTGTCTTGTAGAGAGACATTCTATTCATTCCCTTTTTTTCGGCAACATATTTCATTTCCACTGTCTGCCATACCTGGCATTTCCAAGTCCTGAGTTTCTCTGAAAATATTCTGGAAAAATGGCAGGGACATCCCCATTTTCACATACTCCTAGATTATAGATTGTACTACCCTTCTTCATTGCCAAACGCTTCTTCTTCAATTTTCTATCCTATAGAAAATCTTTGAAATCTCTCACTGACTGATGACCTTTCTCCTGTTAACCTTTGTCATGGTAGATTTAGACCTTCTTATTCCGATTTTTTTCTTTTTAAGATTTTATTTGTTTATTTGAGACAGAGCGTGAGATAGAATGACAGAGAGGGAGAGCATGAGGAGGGAGACATCAGAGGGAGAAGCAGACTCCCCGCCAAGCAGGGAGCCCAATGTGGGACTCAATCCCGGGACTCCAGGATCATGACCTGAGCTGAAGGCAGTTGCTTAACCAACTGAGCTACCCAGGCGCCCCGAGACTATTATTTTAACAGAGAACTCAATAGGGAGAAACAATAAATAGGAGTAGCCAATCAACCGTCTTTAACCAAAAATCAATTCAGATTAAGTTAGACTCCAAAAAATAAAGATGACCATTCTCACACTCAGCATTCTAGATTTTTTTTTTAAAATAATCATGCCTGCTACCATATAAATAACCAGTGTTTACTGAACATCCATTGCCAGAAAGTAACATAGAAGTCATTCCCACATTTCTGGAGCACCCTGCAACTGCTCTGGGATTTGTAAAGAGTTCACTGAGACCCTTTGCTACTAACCTGGATGTAATCTCTCAGTTTCCCTGTGGTGCACTCTACACAGGTTCACCTAAATGACTGGTCCTCCCCTTCTTTGATCTCTTACATGTGAGCAAGAAAAGAGGAGAGGTGAGTACAATCCTACCTCCCTGAGGACACCCTCACTCCTTCTTATTTATTGACTTCTCTAAATTAATTATTGAACATTTGCCATGTTTCAGGCTCTGTGCTCAGTGCTTTACACACATTCTCTCATCTCAAAGCACCCAACGAAGTAGGTATTACTACTCCCAATTTTACAGAAACTGAAGGTTTCAGAGAAACAAACTAAAATATGCCCAAGCCCTCTGATCTATTTAGAGTCAGCAGTACAAGCAGGTAAACCCAGACTGGTCAGTTTCCAAAAGTCTGATGTTCTCTCTCTGCTCCAGCATGCAGACCAGGGAGGGTCTCAAGTGGCAATCAGTTCCCATCTCTCCTCAGTCTCTTCTGATCTGAGAAAACTCTTCAGGTTGTCTATTCTCATGACCCTGATACTTCTGAAGAGTATTAGCAATTTATTTTACAGACTGTCCTCCCATTTGGGCTGGATAGTTTCTCATGATTAAATTGAAATTATACATTTTGGGCAAGAATACCACAGAAATGATGCTGTGTCCTTCTCAGTGTATCCTATCAGGAGATGGGAGAGGTCAATTCACATCATCACCAAAGATGTTCATTTTGATCACTTGGTTAAGGGGACAGCTACCAGTTTTTTCCACTCTGGTGTTACTATCTTTCTCTAGGTCATTGACAAATATTTTGTAGGAAGATATCTTGAAACTGCCAATATCCTGTTTCTCATCATATTTTTATTCATTAATTTTTAAATCTATCAATGATTCTGGGCTACAGTGATTGGGTGGAAACCCCAAATGCATCCTGTCTCTACATCTCACTCACTTCCAAATTAAAGTCTAAGTGTATCTGAGGGACAGAGTCCAGGTTATAGGCCTGTGCCCCAGCTGCAGGGGAGGTTGAGAATGTGAGTTCCAATTTCTAGATGGGGCTGCTAACGTAAGGATTTCTACAAACATAAAGAGGACTTTCCAAGGATGGTTGGTAGTCACGATGCCCACTATAATCACCAAGCTATTTTAAAATGAGAAAAACAAGAAAACAGAACTATACTTGTATAAAAAGCAAAAATAGTCTACATGCATAGACTATCTCTAGAAGGTTCTAGAAGAAATAGGTAACCATTTTCTCTGGGCAAGAGAACTTTATTATCAAAGAGGAGGAAGATTTGATTATCAGTGTATACTCTTTTGTACACTTTGGTTGAGATGGATGTAAATAAAGGAAAGAGAGAGAAGGGAGAAGAAGGGAGGGAACAAGGGAGACAGTGACCATCTTCCTTGCTCCTCTCATCCTTGATAGTCAGCTCTATTGTGGCCTCCACCAAGGCCTGCTTACTTTTCTTTCTCCATCTAGTGTCTATAGATACATCAGGACACATCCTCTTCGCCCTCGCAAGGAGAAAATTATAGAACTTGCCTGGGCATAGAAAGTGCTCATTATCCATCCAGCTGGAAAGGAGGCACATTTGGATTCTTTGCGCTGAACAGAACATGTTCGCCACAAATATGAACACAGCTCCTGAGTCCCAAGGACTAGGTGAAAATAAAAACACATTTTAAATATCCATTGTCATTTCTTAGTTGCTGGACATTTAGCACGTTGATAATATTTAATAAAGAAGTTTATGTTGGACAACATCCTGTCTGGTCAAATAAAACCACCAATCCAGAGAAACCCCACTCCTTTTCTCCTCCCAGCAGCTTTTTCTCATTCTCTCTCAATTACATATAATTTTTTAAAGCTCTGAGGGCTCATTTAAGTGGAAATGAAAAGGTGCTGGAGGAGGGAAGTTGCTAGTATAACAAGACAACTAGGACCTTCAGAGGTCCTCTACTTGTTTACTTCCCCTTCCTGTTCGTGAATAAGAACGTGGTCACAGCTCTCACCCAGTCCAATCCACTCATATCCCATACGATAAAGCAGATGTGACTAACTTACAACTGGAGGACACTAATCCCCACGTCAGATTTTCAACATACGGGTGTCTGATAACAGTTATTGTTTCAATATTTATTTGTACCATGAAACACATAACATTTTGAGGCCAGGAGACCTCCTCTTTATCCTCCATCTTTTGCCAACAAAGCTAACAAGAACTATTTGCTAACTTAAAAACATCTTAAAACAGGGTGCCTGGGTGGCTCAGTTGTTTAAACAACTGGCTTCGGCTCAGGTCATGATCCCAGGATCCTGGGATTGGGGCCCGCATCAGCTCCCTCCGCCCCACCCCTGCTTGTACTCTCTCTCACTTGCTCACTCACACTCTCTCTCTCGAATAAATAAAATATTTTTTAAAAATCTTAAAACAGTTTTCGAGAGACTACAGGTTATTACAAGCAACTATCAAGCTTTTATCCAATGCTTCAAAATCCATCTCAAAAATCATCTCCTTTCCGAAATCTTTTCTCACACTTCTTCCAACTCTGCAAAGTTGACTGTAGTAGATATTCCTCTTCTGAAGTCCCTGGCATCATAACTATGATCTGAAGATAAAGTCTCTGTGCCTTGATAATCTGAGTATTTTCAGCACATGTCACAGCGTCTAGTCCAAAGTAACACAATGACTGAATGATTAAACTAATTTATTACTTGATCAGGATGTGTAAATTAATTAAATAACTGATTCAAAGTGTTGATTCTGCTTGTTTTTTAAGAGACAGAAAGGGTGAGTATTGCTTGTTCATATATATATATGAACACATATATATATATGAACACATATATATATATGAACACATATATATATATGAACAAGCAATATATATATATATATATTTATTCAAGTATATATACATATATATATTCAATATATATATATATTCAAGTCCAGAATACACTTTTTAATTCATTTCTGACCCAGGACCTTAGGGATGTGTTAGACCTGTGTCACAAGAATGATAATAACCAGGGGCTCCAGGGTGACTCAGTTGGTTAAGCATCAGATTCTTGCTTTTCACTTGGTTTATGATCTAAGGGTCATGGGATCGAGCTCCATGTTGGGCTCTATGCTGAGCATGGAGTCTGCTTGGGATTCTCTCTCCCTCTGCCCCTCTCCTACCTACTTCTCTCTCCCTCTCTCTCTCTCTCTCTCTCTCACACACACACACATACACATGCACAGAATGATATTCACCAGATAGTAAAAAAAAAAAAAAAAAGCTTAGGACCCACAAACTCAAAAACATAATGTAGAACAAAAGAAACCAGACATTAGGGTGCCTGGGTGGCTCAGTGGGTTGTCTCTGCCTTCGGCTCAGGTCATGATCTCTGGGATCGAGTCCGGCTCAGGTCATGATCTCTGGGATCGAGTCCCGCATTGGGCTCTCTGCTCGGCAGGGAGCCTGCTTCCTCCTCTCTCTCTCTGCCTGCCCCTCTGCCTACTTGTGATCTCTGTCAAATAAATAAATAAAATATTTAAAAAAAAAAGAAAGAAACCAGACATTAAATAGTACATACCATCTGGTACCATGTATATACAGTATAAAGATTAACAAAACCCAGGTAAGGAGTTACATTGGTGGGGGATGCTAGTAACTAAAAGGGGGGACTAGGGAACTTCTGGTAAGTTGTGTTTCTTGATCTGGAGGCTCATTACACAGGTGTAATCAGTATGTGAAAACTCATCAGTTATATAATCATAATTTGTGCTCTTGCATATAAATATATAGTATTTTAATTAAAAGCTGAAAAAATAACATAGACCAAGCAGAAAGCTTAAAGCCAGTTAAATTCTTCAGCAAAATCCAGATATTTTCAACTAATATGAGACACCAATTTGGTATAAATAAAGCCATTAGTACTTCAAGTGCACACAGGAGATCTTAAAGAATGTCTATGTTCTAAGCAGCCACGAACAGTCTCCACAAAGCAAGGCTGTAGACACTTTCTGCCTAAGATGACAACTGTGCTGTTGGTATGGGACCCATAGGGAAGTGGGCCTGGATGACAGTTGATGCCCTTCCCATAGGTGACAAAATCTACCAAATCAGGAAATTCAGTTTCATGTTTTAAATATTTTGTTTTAATTTTAAAATTCCACATTTGCTAACAATTATTCAAACTTATCTTTTTATTTTTAAAAATTTTTTAAAGATTTTATTTATTTGAGAGAGACAGAGAAAGGGAGAGAGAGCAGGCTCATGAGCAGGTGGGAAGGGTAGAGGGAGAAGCAGACTCCCTGCTGAGGAGTAAGTCCAATGAGGGGCTCCATCCCAGACCCTGGCATCATGACCTACCCTGAAGACAGATGCTTGACCCACTGAGCCACCCAGGCGCCCCTCAACTGATCTTTTTAAGGATGTTATTATTTTTTTTAAGTAATCTGTACACCCAAACGGGGGCTCGAACTTACAACCCTGAAATCAAAGTCAACTAACCTTTTCAAAAATTAAATGCAAAATACTTTAAAACCATTATAATGGCTGAATATGGTAATGTGCAAGAAAAACAAGGACTCCATTTCTAAATTTGATAGCAGTTTAAATTATCACGCGCCTTATGTACTTGGTGTAAATCGCTAATGTCTATATTATATTGCAGGAAATTCTGCCATGGACTGAATGAAATCTCACACTGGTTGGTGGTGGACATTCCACCTCTACCCATTTCACAGATAAGGAAGACATCAAGGCCCTGACTGTCTCGTTAAACCACCGCATCCATAGAACTCAGCCCGATGCCTGGCATGTAGTAAACACTCCACAGAGGTGTGTAATATGAACCAAAGAGGCTTGGAAAGGTTGCGTACATTGGCCAAAGTCACCCACCCTTCCAGGGTGGTCCAGCCTTCTTTGGGAGGAAATCCGACAGGAAGGTGACCGGCGAGACGGGGCGATGAATCTGAGGCGAGCCGCCCAATTCCGGCCTGGGGCGTGGCTTGAGTTGCCCCGGGTCTCGCATTGTGCATATTTTGGGCGCCTCGCCCTTGTCGGGGGTTTACATCACCCTCTTACTCAGAGATGAGCCGCTCTCGTTTTTTCCACCCGCCGCTCGCAGGTCCCCCAGGCTCTTTAAAGGGGAGAGGGAGTCTCCGGACCCGGACGCACATGGGGGTGGGAGTGACGGGTATACCTGGAGGGCAGGGCACGGAGCCGGACTTCAGCCACCTGGGCTAGTCCCCGCAGGGTCGCGGGAAGCCCAGAAACAGGAGGCGTTCTACGAGGGGCCGGTGGAGAGCTCGCTCGAGGGGCGCAGGCGGCGGGCGTCCGCCCGGGTTCTCCCCGCCCTCCTGCCGCGCCGCAGCCCTGCGGGCACCCTCAGCCCTCCCGACTCTGCCGCCGAGCGCTTCCCCTCCCCGGGAGCGAGACCCAGCAGGCCCGGGGCTGGGCGTGCCCTCACCTGCCCCACCGCGCGCCGGCCTCAGCCGGGCCTCTGGGGGCCGCGCAGGGCTGAGACCGCGCACCCCGCGCCCCGAGTGCTGCCGGGGGCGGGCGCCCAGCCTCGGCGGGAGGTCCCGGGCGGCTTTCCCGCCGGTCCAGCCTTCGCCTCGAGCGGCCGCCGCGAGCGCCCACCCCGGCATCCGCTTCGCGCGCCCGCCCGGCCTGGGGCGCCTCCGCCAGGACTTCGGGGGCGCAGGCGTCCACGTGCGCGTCCGCGAGGCTGCGCGCTACCCGCGCGGGGGAAAGCAGGTGGGTGCGGAGGGCTGGGGTTCGGGGGGCGGGGAGGCTGAGACGGGCGCCGTCCTGGCTGGAGACCCCTGCTCTCCTTTCTTCAGCCCCCCTTGCACGTAAATAGCTGCGGAATTAAAAATACCGCCCGTGTGGCCACTTTCTCTGGCCTTGTGTATCTGGCCCGGCAACATAAACTCTCCGTTTAGCCGCGGGGGCCGCCCTATGGGTAAAGGGGCAGGTTTCTGTCCACCCACCTCACCCCCTCTGGCCCCAGGACCCTGCAGGACTGGCAACTGACAGGTGGAGTGGCCTTTGGACAGGCCCACTCTCTGATCTTCCAGGGGAAGCGTGGGGGCTATTTCCCTCATCTTTCTGTCTGCCTGGCTGGCTGTCCTTTGTTGCATTTTCTGTAGATGAGGACAGGAGGAGGTGGACTGCAGGGTTTCACCCAGGGAAGGCAGGTCAACTGGCGCTCTTGGCTTTCTGTTCTGGGCTCCTTCGATGTGTTTTCCTAGTTGGAGTTTGCTGCTCCCCTCAACAAGTAGCAGCTTGTTGCGAATGAGAAGTTCACTCAAAACTGAAGGTGCAGAAAGATAGGAGAGGAATGCGGGGAAACCAGATTGTCCAATTTAAGCCTGAATTTCGCTGTAAGGGAATCACCGTATATTATTACCTGCATGAGAAGTGGGTTTTCCTTTTTTTTTTTTTTTTTGGTTTGAGAAGGGTTTTGATTGCCCAAGTTAGGAAAAGACCAATGTCTAATACTAATGAAACAAGCAGTAAAGAGTCACTTTAAAGTACAAATTTTTAAAATAACTACACATCGAACCATAGCAGTTTAGAAATTGTGAGGGTCTTAAAGTCAAATAGTTCAATGCCACGGTATGGAGTTATCTTTATTGCTTCCTCACTGGGAAGGATGTTAGTATAAATGCTTAGTGAAGCCTCCTGAGAGTTTAGCTAATGTGGTTTTAAGAGTTTTATTTCATACTGGTGTTGCAACTTTATGAAGGACATGTCCCAGGGTAGTGGCTAAGAGTTTAGAGTTGGAAAGACTTGGATTTCTGTCTGGGCGCCGCCATCTAATTTGCTGTGTGGCTTCCCACAAGTTGCCTAACCTCTCTGAGCCTGAGTTTCCTCCTTTCCAAGGGGACTGCTGGGCGGATGAAGGAGATAACACAAACAGTGGTTCAAACAGAGTATATCACACAGTGATACTTGAGCCTGATGATGACAGTGATGCAAGTGGTTAGGTCCAATATTGTCATTACGTAGCCTTCACTGGCCATGCAGGAGATCTGTGCATGGGGAGGTACAAGCATTACATCCCTTTTGGCCATACAAACACACAAGGAGCTACTTCTGAACTCTCGAATTCGACTTGGACAAATAAAATCTGTCCTAAGCCCATTCCGATTTGCAGTGTATTTTTTGTGTATTTTGAGATTCTCTTATGGTTTCTTTCTTTTTTTTTTTCATAAAGGTTTTATTTATTTATTTGACACAGAGCGAGTGAGAGAGACACAGAGCAAGCATAAGCAGGGTTAACAGCAGGCAGGTGAGAAGCAGGTTCCCTGCTGAGCAAGGAGCCTGGTGTAGAGCTCATCCCAGAGTCCTGGGATTATGACCTGAGCCAAAGGCAGAGGCTTAATGGACTGAGCCACCCAGGCATCCCCTCTTATGCTTTCAAATGTGAATGGTTTCAAATGCAAACAACACTGGTATGCCATTGGGGGTGTAATTATTATTAAAAATAATGTTCCTTGGGCGCCTGGGTGGCTCAGTGGGTTGCTTCTGCCTTCAACTCAGGTCATGATCTCAGGGTTCTGGGATGGAGCCCCACCTTGGGCTCTCTGATCAGCGGGGAGCCTGCTTCCCCCTCTCTCTCTGCCTGCCTCTCTGCCTACTTGTGATCTCTCTCTCTGTGTCAAATAAATAAATAAAAATCTTAAAAAGAAAAATAAGTAATGTTCCTCAGGTGTCAGTCCCTGGCTTAATATTGATTTGGGTAGATTGAAGGGCAGAACGGAGTCCTGAAGCTAATTTTTCATGTGGCTCTTTGGACTCAAAACTGTGAGCCACAGACCAGTGGTACCTGGAGCTTCTTATAAATTCTTATAAATTGGTATGTGCTATGGTGAGTGCTGTGAAGTGTGTAAACCTGGTGATTCACAGACCTGTACCCCTGGGGATAAAAATACATTATATTTTTATAAAAAAATAAAAAATAAATTCTTATAAATGAAAAATTTAGGTGCACCGCACATCTGCTGAACAGAGTCTGGGGTGAAGACCCCAGGGGACTCATGCACTTTCCCTTGGAGAAGTCCCTTTTTAGGAGTTTGAGTACACTGATGTTTCTCAAAAATAGGCCTTATGAAAACATGGGCATCTCATAAGATGTCTTTACATAGTGAAGTGAAAAAGATGTGTTATCGTTTAAATGACTGATTTTTCTTTTAAATATTAAAATAGTGAGGAGTGGTAGTATCATTTGTTTTCTGTTTAGAAGTAAGAGCCCTCATTTTTATTCTGCCAATTTCAGATTTCAGTGTTCCTATTACCTCCTGAAACATTTCAGTCTTGATTCTGTGTATCTTATTTTATTCTCGTTCCTCCAATAGGAGGAAAACTCTGATTTTGAAGTTCTCACCCCATCTGTATTTTGAAGAGTGGGCTTTGTACATCTCTCACTCCTGTTTTAAATCTTTTGCCAGAGCTATGTCCACAATTTTAATTGATGCACTTAATTTATTAGCTTTTATATACTATAAATTGGTAGCTCAAGTAAGTCAAATACATGACAATAATTATTAATGACCTTTATCTTTATATGCATAAGGTAAAACTACATAGTATATGACTGAAATAGAAACTATTTTCCTATATTTCCACTTTTTGAATTTTCATAGCAGAAGATGTCATCAATATTTATCGGAGGAGGGGTGCCTGGGTGGCTCAGTGGATTAAGCCTCTGCCTTCGGCTTGGGTCACGATCTCAGGGTCCTGAGGTCTTTCCCTGTGTCTGCTCAGTGGGGAGCCTGCTTCCCTCTCTCTCTCTCTACCTGCCTCTCTGCCTACTTGTGATCTCTCTCTCTGTCAAATAAATAAATAGAATCTTTAAAAAATATATATATATAAATATTTATAGGAGGAATATAATAATGTAGATAGAGGAGAATTTTAACGGCATCCTTTTCTAAAATAAACTTTATCAAGGCATAATTTGCATCAAGCTGCAATCAAATTATACATTTAAAATCTGTGCATTTTTGTGGTGAACACAGCATAATTTACGGAGTTGTTGAATCATTATATTGTACACCTGAAACTAATGTAACATTGTATATCAACTATACTCACAAAAGAATCTGAGCAGGGGTGCCTGGGTGGCTCAGTTGGTTGAGCATCTGTCTCTTGATCCCTGCTCAGGTCTTGATCTCAGGATCGTGAATTCAAGCCCCATGTTTGGCTCCATGTTGGCATGGAATGTACTTTAAAAAAAAAAAAAAAGTCTATGCATTTTGTTATATGCAAATTACACTTCAATGAAGTTGATTTTTTTAAGATATCAAGGATTCCCAAGATTTATTGCCTATTGCCACAATAATTCTGAGAACTATTCAAAATAGTTCAGAGAAAGTCAAGAGAAGTGAGTAGAGACAGCAAGTGAAGATTGATGCATTGGGCAGGCACAGAAAATAAATAGTCAAATGTCTATGGAAAGATAAAGTTACATAAATTTAGAAGACTTGAGACCATTTTGATAGGACTTTTTGTCTTTAAAGTTAAGACGTTGAATTTAGGGGTGCCTGGATGGCTCAGTGGGTTAGGCCTCTGCCTTTGGCTCAGGTCGTAGTCTCAGGGTCATGGTCTCAGGGTCTTGGAATCGAGTCCCATAATCAGCTCCCTGCTCAACAAGGAGCCTCCTTCCCCCTCTCTCTCTCTCTCTGTCTGCTGCTCTGTCTACTTGTGACCTCTTTCTCTGTGTCAAATAAATAAATAAAATAAAATAAGATGTTGAATTTAGTATGGAGCACTGGACACCCTGCTGAGTTTCTGAAGAAGAGGCTAACATGAGAAAAAGTTTTGCCCTTCAGGGTCTACTGACAAGCTCCAGCATCCTTCTCACATTCTGATCTGTGTCCTCCTTTTTCTGTGGCAGACACCTGCGTTTGCCATGATGCTCTCATCCAGCGACTTTGCGTCTGCTTCTTGGGAGCTCATCGTCAGAGTTGACCATCCAAACAAGGAGGAGCAGAAAGAGGTCACACTGAGAGTGTCTGGAGACCTGCATGTTGGGGGCGTGATGCTCAAATTAGTAGAACAGATCAGTAAGTTATTATTTCTTTATGGTTTCCCTATATTTGAAACCCTCTCTCTTCCATCAACAGTCAATGGCTGATCTAGGTTGTCTGATCGTCTAAGGGAACAAGACCCTTCCCACAGGAAGAAGACGAATAGAGGATCCTGCAAAAGCCATAAAATGAACCCCCTCAGCCACCTTCATAAAAAGTTGAGTCTGGTGGCAAACTAAAGCTCCCCAGTGGGAATGAAACCATGTCCCCACAGGCTCATCCCACTGGTGGCATCTGAGGTGACTTTAGGTAGCATGACTTTAGATGACAGTGTTGATTCTCTTTGTTAAAGTTGGATTGCTCAGTGAGAAAGTCAGCTCAGTGCTAATGTGTCTTCTAATACATATCCACCATTTGCTACTCTCCCTATTTAAACAAAGGAAGAGAAGTCTTAAGTGTCAGTCTTCACATCAGGAATCAACATGATCGACCTAAAACTTAACAGTGTTCTATTTTCTCTTATTTGTTTTTACCTTCTATCCAAAGTTGTCCAGATGCTGACTTTCACTAATGAGCTGGAGATCTTTTTTAAGTAAGTCTTCGTTAAAGTGTAATACGTACAGAGAAAAGTGCACTTACCATTCAGTGTACTGCTCAATGAAATTTCAGTTATGTAGCATCCACGCAGATCAAGAAATAGAATATTACTGACTTCCCCCACCCAAGTATCACATCAGATACCCCCCTCCCCGAGTCACTGCCCCACGAAGGGAAACCACTATCCTGACTTCTAACACCACAGGAATAATTTTACTTGTTTTTATACTGTATATAGGTGCACTCACATAGAACATACTTTTATGCATCTGCTTTCTTTCACTTAACGTTATATCTGTGAGATTTACCCATATTGTTGCATCTAGTTTGGTTCGTTTACTCTCATTGCTGTGTGATATTGCATCATGTGATTAGGCCACAATTTATCCATTTCCCTATTGGTGGGCATTTGGGTTGTTTCCATTTTCAGGGTCTTTGGTGAGTTGATAGAGGCATTTTCATTGGGATATAGCTCAGAGAGGAATTACTGCACAAGAGGACTTTCTAAAATAGTTACAGAATTTATACTTCTACCAACAGCATTGACAGAAAAGTTTTCTAACAAAGTGAGAGAATGAAAGAAAGAGAAACATGTTTTAAAAAACCAATAAAGGATGGGCTGTTGGTTCCAACATTGACAAAGGAAGAAGATTCAACTTTGATGTCAACATTGAAGGAGGGCAAAGAGTCCACGCTGATGCTGACATTGAGAGAGGGAAAATACTCAGCTGATCTCAGTGTAGACACTTCGGAAACTGGGAATCTGGTGGCGGTGATAAGAGAGTTGGACATTATGGGGGCGGGGAATGTCGGCTTTATAGTCCTGTGCAGATTTTGGGAGTTACTGATATTCCTCTGCGGGGCAGTGGTGTAAGGATTCATTTCTAGTAGGGAAATAATCTTGATTAAAGTCGAATACTCCTGGCTTTCCCAGAAAGGACCACGCCCCTAAAGGACTTCAGGGAAAAGAACTCCAGCTTTTTTATCAAGAACAAAATGTGTATGTTTCTGTTTCTTTCACTGTGTTCAAATGTCATCCTGATAAGGTTCAGTCTCTGTTTTCTACCTGCCCCACCTTAGAGACTTTGAAGACAGTCCAAGGCTTGTTTGAGCCTCGGGTTGTAAAAGGAGATGGGGAGCTGAAGAGACATTTGTAGGTTTCAGCTCTCAATGAAACAGACTCTAGCGTTCTCTCTCATTTCAATTCATGGTATTTTCCATTTTTGCAGACATAGCCCAAGACTGGTCAGACTTTGCCCTCTGGTGGGAACAGAAACATTGCTGGCTTTTGAAAACGCACTGGACTCTGGACAAATGTGGGGTCCAGGCAGACGCAAAGCTTCTCTTCACCCCTCAGCACAAAATGCTTCGCCTCCGCCTGCCAAATGCGAAGACAGTGAGGTTGCGAGTCAGCTTCTCGGCTGTGGTTTTTAAAGCTGTCAGTGATATCTGCAAAATCCTGAGTGAGTACCCTAGAGGGGCCCTGTGTCCTTTGGACTGTTGGTGAAGGAGGACAGAGAAATTATGTGTGCTTTCTGCCTACAAGCGGTTGGCTTTACAGAACACTTCCTTTACTAGGAAGCATACTTTTCAAGTTTTTTCTGGGGACTTTCGCCGTGCAAGTGGGGTTAAACCAAATGGAACATTATTGGAGTAAATCAGATTCCACAAAGCTTAACACTATTTCAAAAGAGATCTGTAAACAGAAGAAACAAACCCATTAAGATTATCCCCCCCACAAAAAAATTAATTCTTTTAAGTTGTGCCAATATCATCACTATTTTTAAGGCAAACAAGGAAGTTCCATTCAGTCATCATCACCATAGAGCTGATGTATCTTTATTGTTTTTGAGATAATGGTGTTTCAGTGTCTTAATTGCTTTACTAACACTTCACTACAGCAAATATTCTATCCACAAAAATTATCTGTGGAATTTATTTAAAGCAGGAAGTTATACTTCTTATGGATTGATAACTAATGCTTACAGTTTTAACAGTCTTTAGGGACAACACTGACCAAACCATGTATTTGGGGAACTTCTATAATGGAAGTGAACCCTACGTCCTGAAGGTTTTGTTGTTTAATATTTTTTTAAAGTGTATAGGTGCATTCTTTGGTTCTAAGCCTAAGATTTGGCATTTGAATACAGTATCTATGATCTATGAGTGAGTGATCTCTCTTCCCCATTAAACTATAAACTGCTCATTCATTCATTCCTTCAACGAATATATCCTGATTAGGCAGGCATTGTGGTGAGTGCTAGGGATTGGTGAACAATAAAAACAGTACCAAACCCTTCCCTTCTTGAGCTGACATGCTAGGATGAAGAGACAAGAAAGAAAGAATGAATGTAAAAGTAATTTAAAAATAAGATGTTAAGAGGAGATATTTGGTAGAGAAAAAAAGAAAAGCTCTAACAGTATATGCAGGATTGGGAGTTCCAATGTTGGGCAGTAGGGACTGCTATGGTATTAAATAGGGTGAAGACAGAAACCATTACTTGAGCATGCCCGGGTTCCGAACACCTAGCACAACACCGGGCACACATTTGCTGCTGATTAAATATTAAGTGAAGAAGTGAATGGAACCTTCCATTTCAGAGCTCACCAGCAGTGCCTCTGGTACATGGTGGGAAAATGGCGAGCACCAAGGCATGTTGTTTCCAGCAATATTCCAATGAGGATTGGAAAACAAAGGAAATGATAAAATAAAGCCCAGTCCACAGTAGACGAAAAAGACACATCGTGGCTGGGGCCAAAAACTTGAGGTTGCAACATATATAGGTCTGGAAAAGAGAAGAAGTCAGACATTCTTCTCTTTTCCAGAATATATCTTCATAGTAGTTCTAAAGGGCTCAACCTGGCATTTCTGATTATTGTCTTTTGTATCTTTCCAACTGAAGCTAAATAATATTTAGCAATATGATGGGTGTTCTCACAAAGAAAAGGCAAGATGCAAATCTTGGGCTTAGAGATGCGGGTTTGGTTTGGTTTGGTTGTTTTGTTTCTAATGCTCCTACTGGAAATTCTGATTCATCTCCTGGTCTCATCTATACATTATGCATTTGGAATGGGCACAGGTGGGGGTTGCATCCTGACAATCAAGCATCCTTGGTTACAGGGGAAGAGGATGAAGCTGAACTGCTAGCCTCAGCCTCAGCACGAAGCAGTGTTTGAACTGAAAAATGGCAGGACCCATGGAATGGGTGCATCCGCCTCCAGGAGAGCTGCTTTCAGAGTCTAACCTGCACATTCCTTGGCTTTTACTTGGAATCACAGAGCAGCGCAGTGTGGTTAATGGTCATCAGGAGTTCTGATTGGCAATGGCAATTATGAATATATTTGACTAATGGAGAAAACTGGGAATCCTCTTGGTTTGAGTGCTCCAGAAGCAGACCCTGATATAAGAATTCAAGGACAAACATTTATTTGGGTGAGAGAGGGGAAGTGATTCCAGAAGACACTGGTTGGGGTTGAGGACATAATACTGGAAAGAGAATGCCATCCATAAGAGACTGTCACCAACCCAGTCGCATTTGGGGCAGTTGGGGGCTCCTGGGAGACAATGTAACATGCCTCAGAGCTGGCCTGCCCAAGGGGTGAGGGACGGGGAGGGTTAATATACCACTCCCATCAGTCATTGAGGGCTGCCCTCGGGGAATGTTAATTCTCTGAACTCGTGTGGCCTGATGCATCAGCATTTGGGCAGTGCAGACTATGACAAGAGACACTTGTCCTAGCAGCCACTGGAAGTTGCATCAGAGCGCGCGGAAGTGGTGAGGGGAGCAAAGAGATGCACAGGGCACCCGGGCTTCCTGCCATAGGGATGAAATTAGAGATCGGGCACAGTGTAAGAGAAAGGCTCTCAGGATCTATGTTCTATAAAGAAAAAGGAGGGTTCTTGGCTGTTATTTTAGAAAAAAACACTGAAAAAAAAGAGGAAAGGGAAAGAGGGAAAAATTGGTAGTGAACCGATAATGCAAGAACAGCCAAGTGCTGATGGTGGTTGAAGCTGGCTGATGAAAACACGAGGGGGCTATTATACTATTCCCTTTGCTTTGGTTATCTTTGAAATATTTTTATAATAAACTAAAAAACAACCAGGACTTTTATTAGACTAAAACTCCTCCACTCTTGGACACTCCCCTCCCTCCTCTACACACGTGCCCACACCTGTTTTAGGAGTCTCTGGTCCCCTTCTATTTCTTCCAAAGAGGTGTAATTTAGTTCCATTGACTTCTCAGGAATTTCCTGAGAAATGATTTCAGATGCCCAGCATGACTCTAAGTCTTAGAAGGAATTTTCGTTTTACTTTTTTTTTTTTTTTTAAGTTTTATTTTATTTCTTTTTAGTAATCTCAATGCCCAGCGTGGGGCTTGAACTCGCAACCCTGAGGTCAAGAGTCACCTTCCCCTCCAACTGAGCCAGCCAGACACCCCCTCTTTTTCCTTGTTGATAGTTTTTCATTTTTCTTTGTATTTATTTGTTTGTTAGATATCAGAAGATCAGAAGAACTTTCCTTGTTAAAGCCTTCTGGTGACTATTTTAAAAAGAAGAAAAAAAAAGACAAAAGTAACAGGGAGCCCATAATTGAAGATATTTTGAACCTAGAGGGTTCTCCAACAACTTCAGGTCCACCGGGTATGATTCGTGACAGCTGTTTTATTGTTGTGTTTCATTCTTAAATACAAAGATTTCTTAAAATCTTTTTTAAGACATTTCCCTCCCTCTGCTCCTCCTTCCCTCGTCTTCCCATCCCTCCCCTCCCCTGCCCCCAAAGAAGGACTAAAATTTCAGGATTCCTGTGATGAAGAAAGGATATGCAATTAATCTTAGAACTCACAGAATATTTTTAATAAGTTTTGTTTTATAGCTCATTCCATTTTTTTTTTTTTATATTTTATTTATTTATTTGACAGAGAGAGATCACAAGTAGGCAGAGAGGCAGGCAGAGAGAGAGGAGGAAGCAGGCTCCCTGCGGAGCAGAGAACCCGATGCGGGGCTCGATCCCAGGACCCTGAGATCATGACCTGAGCCGAAGGCAGCGGCTTAATCCACTGAGCCACCCAGGCGTCCCGCTCATTCCATTTTTAAGTGAGCTCCACACCCAGCATGGAGCTTGAACTCAAAACCCTGAGATGAAGATGTGCTCTACCCACTGTATACATTATTGGTTTCACTGTGTATATTATGTTGTTGATGAATGCAAAACTTTAGGGGAATTGGCATTGACTCTGGGGGAAAAGAGATTAATTGGATCACTCAAATAATACTTTTCTCTTCCTGATTCTATCTTCATGTGACTCTTTCCTGAATTCAGTTTAAATTTTGCATTGGGCGTCTAACAAGTGGGCAGGTAAAAATTCTGGAAAGACACTATCCTTATCTATTTACATAAAAGCAAATCAATCTTTAGCTTGCCTGCAATAAAGGTCTTCTTACATAGTATATTCCAGTGCAAAGAATAAAAACTTTTTTGCATTTTCCTTGTAAGGACCATATGACTTATAAACCATCAACTAGCTGGGTTCTTAAAATTGGCAGGTACTGTATTTGCCTAAAGGATTTGCCCAAAAATATAGTCTGTATATGCACTCTTAGGGGACCTTCTGTTCTCTGATGGTGCCAAAACTCACTGCTGAAATAGAATTTTGAACTGACAAAGAGAGTCCCCAACATTTGCTTGGGTTGATTTTAGGAGTTTTTATGGCCTATGAGTTCTCTGCCTTTTCAGGAGCTAAAAACTCTTTTCCCATCAGTCATAACTCACTTAAGTGGTACAAACATTTAAATTCAAAATCCATTTGGTTATAAGGAATGTTAGCACCTATTTTTCTAAAGACCCTTCCCCCTGAATCTCGTATCATAGTGCATGCTTCCCTTTGCCTTGCAGTAAGTCCTGGCTTATACAGTAAAACCATGACTCCCACATACGACCCCATCAGTGGAACGCCCGCATCCTCCACCATGACTTGGTTCAGCGACAGCCCTTTGACGGAACAAAACTGCAGCATCCTGGCATTCAGCCAACCCCCCCAGTCACCAGAAGCACTGGCAGATATGTACCAGCCTCGGTCTCTGGTTGACAAAGCCAGGCTTAATGCAGGGTAAGGACATGGCTCCATTTCGCTTCTCTGTCACCACGTTCCTCTATTATTAGGCTCACTCTCCCCCACTGGACCTCACTCCCCCACTACACCAGAGACTGTATCTCAGTCATCCTTATTTGCCCCCCCAAGACCTGGTAGAGCAGACATTCAGGCCATCTTCACTCCATGGGACTGAATGGCATTCATCCCCGTCTCATTCTGTTGCTCACTTTTATTCTCCACCTCTCTACCCCTTACCATGACCTGGTATTTATTTTTCAACTCTAGAACTGTGCCATCCAGACAGGAGTCACTGGCCACAGGTGGATATTTACATTTCACTTTGAATTTAATTGAAACTAAAATGTGGCACTAGCTACACTTAAATCTTCACTAGCCACATGTGACTAGTGGACACTCTGCCAAACAGGGCAATACAGAATATTTACATTGTTATAGAAAGTTCTAGCCAATAAGATAGACCCAGCGTTGAGTCAGACCAGACAGAGGAGAAGCAGTGCGGGAAGTCAACAAGTAGAGATATTCATTCTGGCTCCACGACAAGGCACATGACCTTAAACATAACATTTAATGTCGCCAGGACTCCATTTTCCCACCCATAACACTGAGAAAGTAGTAACCGCCTTGGCTTCTTCAGTGTATCAGTGTAAACAAAATATACATACAAAAAACACTTGGAAAGTTATTAAAAGCTATAAAATAAAATGCAGATGTAAGATATTATCAAGTCCTCTCCCTTACAGGTTTTTGGTTATATTACTTACTCGGACTTTGTTCAAGGAAATACAACTCATACATATGTGTACATCTACATCTATGTATATAAATATAAACACATGTATATAAATGTAAATATGTATAGAAACATATTAGGTAATGCTATATTAGGTGTGTGTAAAATTGATTGACTATTAAAACTCATCCTGTTTTCCAGTTGGCTGGACTCCTCACGTTCCCTTATGGAGCAAGGCATCCAGGAGGATGAGCAGCTGCTGTTACGATTTAAATACTACACTTTCTTTGACTTGAATCCCAAAGTAAGATACTTTTTATCTTCTTCATTTTTTTAAAGATTTTATTTATTTATTTGAGAGAGAGAGAGAATGAGCAGAGGGCAGGAGGGTAGAAGCAGAGGGAGAAGCAGACTCCCCATCAAGCTGGGAGCCAGACGTGGGACTCGATCCCAGATCCCCAGGATCATGACCTGAGCCCAAGGCAGACGCTTGGTCAACTAAGCCAGCCAGGTGCCTCTTCTCTCTCTCCCTTTTTCAATGTGAAGGCCTAGAAGTGGAAAATCCAGTCATTTAGTTCTCCGAATTATGGTTAATTCGTATAATCTTCTGCTTAGCTCTGCTAAACTCTGTAGTCTTTCTACATAAAAACAATGACGTGATCAGCTGCCCCTGAGTTAGTGGGAGCCGCTCGGGGTCTTCCCTCCCAGCTTGGTGTGCGCTGCCTCTCTCTATCCCCACGAACGGAGGAACAAGAGGAGAGTGGCTCACCTTCCTTCTAGGAAGGAAGGAGCATCTGAGCCAAGGTTAAGAGGCGGTTCTCATGATCAAGCCAGGACCCCGTGATGGTGCACACCACACTCCCCATTGCAGGGCCAGATACGAATTTGGTGATGAGAAAGAGAGACCATCTGTATGAATAAAGACCCCAGCTGGTCAGTGACTCCCATTAAGTGCCCATCTGCCTCCCGACGTTTGCTAGGACAACTGAGGGGTGTAATAAATCCTCTGAATTTCTGCCCCTCCTTGGCCCTGGTTGGCCTGTTTGTGGAGTTGTGAGTCAGCACTTAACCTGCCACGTGTTGAGAATATAAACGGGCCCTCCAAGTGCACAGGGTGATTTTATCCCAGGTTGGTGCTTGTTGCTTTCTTCCATTCACTGGCGGGCCCTTCTGTGTAGACCCCTTTCTCACCCACAACAGTGATTCTGCCTCTCATGGCTCTGTCTTCTCCTGGATCTTGATGTTAAGTCTGGTCTTCGCAGGTGCAACTTGGGTCCCAGTGCTTCTTTAACTGGCATCTTCTTCAAAATAAGTCAGTCCTTGGTTTAGATCCAACTTAATGCCCATGGACCTCTCTTGTGTCTGGAGCACCTAACTTCCATTGAATCATGGCAAACAAGCAAATTTTGACTCTTTGATAAAACCTTCAGGAGAAACTACTCTACAGCTTCTCCCAAAATAGAGGGGGGTTTTTTGGTTTTGATTTTTTCAAGGGTGCTTTGAATGATCAGATTTGCTTAATTGCTAAGGAGTTCTCTCCACATGGCTCATGAAGGAAACCTATTTGAATCTAACAGCCAAATAGAAGCTGTCAACCCAAACATGGCCAGAAGACTCAGGCTTTGGGGGTATGGCTTTGGGGCACAGGAAAAACCACTTTAGAGTTCCCTTCTCCCCTCTTCTAAGTATGAAATGTTATAAATATAACCACGTTTAGTTCCAACTTTCTACTAGATGCTGAGTAGATAGAGGGATACAGAAACTTAAGATGCGGTTCATGTTTTTATAGAATCTACAATCAAAGCAAGAAGAGCAAAGATAGCACCCATGAAACCAGGTAGAACAGACAGGACACCCCACAGAATGGAACAAGATTGTATAGTAGAATGAAGGAGCTTCTCCTCTCCAGCTTTCAGAGGAGAGATGTAGGCAGGCGGTTGCACCAGGGTTACAAGTACTGATTAAAATCTCACAAAAATACTAGAATATACAAAATTTCAAAAATAATATACTTTAAAAATACAAAATACATAATCCATAAAAGATTGATACATTTTCATAAATTAAAATTTTATGCATGACAAAAAACTATACACACAGTAAAAAAATCAGTCTTTGCAACACATGCGACAAACAAAAGGCTAATTTCCCTAATAAAGAGCTCCTGGAAATCAATTAAAAAAAAAAGAAGAACAGCAGCCACCCAGTAACCTAATGAGCAAAGGATGTAAACATGTAGTTCATAGAAAAGGAACTAGACTGACTTTTAGCCTTATATTGGCAAAGATCAAAAATTTTCATATACTATCTTAGCAAGAGTGTGGGGGAAATGGCTCTCATACCCTGCTTGTAGTCCAAAGTACAAATTAATCTGATCCTTATCGAAGATAATTCTACATAGCTCTGACCCAGCAAATCCACTGCACTGTATTTATGCCACAGTTATACTCAAATATGTGCATTGATATGTCTGTATACAAGAATAGTTTTTACCAAAATTTGCTCATTTGCCATGATTCAGTAGAAGTTAGGCACTCCAGACAAGCTAAGTCCAGGGGCATTAAGTTGGATCTAAACCAAAAACTGACCAGAAATAAGGCTTAAGGAAGAAAATTGGAAACTACCTAACCATCCATTAATAGGGAAGTGGTTAAGAATATTATGATATATCCATATATGGTTGTTGCTAAGAAGAATGAATCAGCTTTCTTTTGATGTGGAACCCATTCAAGGCATATTATCGAATGAAAAAGAACAAGGTACAAAACAGTCCATAGAGAAACTATCATTTGTAGGGAACAAGGAAGAGAAAGAGACTTTTTGTTGTCCGTTCTTTTATCCCTTTAGAATTCATGCAAACCGAATCCCTTTATTATCTATTCATTTGCCCCATTTCAACTGTGAATTAAAAAAACTGTTAAAACTCCAATAATTCATAGTATTTTTTTTAATGTTCAGTAGAGAAAAGGTGCACATCAGTTTTAATAAGAGTCCTAGAGGATACTGAAAGTTCCTCCCAGCTAACTGGGAACCCTCCGTGAGGAGATCTCTATAATGACCCTTCCCTGAGGGAGTGAAACTCTGGGAAACAGATCTTGTTACTTGTTGGTATTGGTGGCCGGTGGACGGAGGGAGGGGTTAACTGAATTGTCTGGATGAGAAGAAACAGGGATTCAGGCAATGGAGGTGGCAGAAACCATGTGCTTCCCAGTCTAGGATTTTGTTTTCAGTAAACCAGAAGACAAAGGAAATCGAGAGCCAAGGAAGGGCAAGAACAGCCAATCCCCACCAGAAAATTTGTCTCTTGCGTCAGGGAAACCACTGACAGAGTTCTCAGAGAGAGAAAGACCTGTTAGGGTGCCTGTTAATAAATGACCCACCAAAACCTGGGACCTTTTGATGTTTTAGAGCCTCAGGGGGGGAACATGAACAAGACTCCAGAGAAGAAAATCCCGAGCTTTGCTGGCTGCCACAGAACAATCCAGTGTTCCTCAGTGGGAGCCAGGGCTTATCCTGTCCGCCATAACATCTTGTACTAGAGCTTGTTCTCCTACTGCCAGTCTGCAAATGTGGGTCAACTTCTGTTTGGCCAACGGCTTCCACCATATTGTTTTATTTGGCTTTGGGGGGTGGCAGGGGAAGTAGGTTTGTTCGGCTGTGGAAGCTCTGATTCGTTTTTGTAAATCTTTACTGACTACATTTGAGAGAAAAGCCTGATCAGGTGATTTGACTTACTTTTGCTAAAACTCCTACAGCATTAGGATTGAAGACACTGTGACTGACTGGGGGACAGACCGAAACAGACAGACAGTCCAATTCAAATTTTAGAAGCCACACATACTATTTGGATTTTGCCTATAAACTGTTCATGAAGCAGGGGTCTTTTTCTTAGGGAGGGGGACAGGGGTTGCTTGGTTTTTGGTGTGCTTGGTAAGTGCTTTTTTAGTTGTTTTTATCTTGATTGCCGTGTCATTTACATGCCATAAAATTCTATTATAATGATTGTAGTACATTCATACGGTTGTACAACCATCACCGCAATCCAGTTGTAAAACACTTGGCATCACCCAAAAAAGTTTCCTCATACCCCATCTGTGGTCAGTCCTGGCTCCCAGCCCCAGCCCACCACTTGGTCCGCCTTCTGTCTCCAGGTTTGCCTTTTCTGGAAGTTTCCTATGGATGGACTCATATAGTATGTCATCTTGTGCCTCTGGATCTGAGGTCCCTCTGTGTCTTCACGTGTATCCATAGCACATTCCTTCTTACTGCCAAGTGGCATCCCCTTGTGCATGAGGCCCACATTTTTAGCCCTTCACCAGTCGAGGGACCCCCCTGGAACCTTTCTGGTCCAGAGCTGTTATAAGCAACGCTGTTGTGAATATTCTCATGTGTGTTCTATTTTGGTTTGTTTGGGGCAGGTCCTGGGGCCAGCTCCCGAGGTGTGTCCCACAAAGTTCACAAAACAAAGACAGACTTTCTTAAGGTTTTCAGTCCTCCAGCTTCCCAAGGGCCACACGTGTGGGTTCGTGTTTGTCTTGCCCTGCTGGCAGCTTCGGCACTGCTGGGAAGGACCATGCCTCTACCGTGCTTTCCATTTCCCACTGACCTGATAGCAATGCTCTTTGCTGGTTTGGGCTCGCTGTGGATTTTTAGATCCCCTATCACCTTTTTTTCTAGTGTGTACAAGGTTAATGCAAAAGGAAAAATAAACTAGTGCTAATCACCCTGTGATAAATCTGTTTAGGCACTCTTATCTTTCTATTCCTCCTCCATAGTTCCTCACCTTTTTTCTTTAAGGACACAGTAAACTGTATACCTGGGGCGGTGGGGGGGGGGGGCAGAGTAGGAGTTACGGGTTACGGTTTAATGGGTACAGAGTTGCAGTTGTATCAGATGAAGAGAGTCCTGTAGATTGGTGGTGACAGTGGTTTTTCCTGTCAGTGGAAGTGTGATAAAAGAGAGGGAGAAATAATGCAATCAGAGATGGGTCAATGTGGCCCCTTGAAGAAGCTCTAGAAAATATTTTGACCAAGCACTTTCTAAGTTCAGAAGTAAAAGGAGCTGGGGCAGTGGAAAGAGAAGTATTTCTTTCACTTACCTGAGCGCAAGTTTTCTGCATGAACAAGGAATGGCCTCCGTGTTTCCAGTGTTTTCGTACTGAGGACTATAAATATGTCCCCTCCCCAACACGTACACACCTACCTGTTTCTTCCCTTAGTACGATGCTGTCCGAATCAACCAACTCTATGAACAAGCCAGGTGGGCCATCCTCTTGGAAGAAATTGACTGCACGGAAGAAGAAATGTTGATCTTTGCAGCACTGCAGGTATGGGTACTCCAGTACCTTCTCTCTGCAAGAAAACAAAGCAAATTCGTTTTCTTAAAGTTTCCTTTTCTTCCTGCTGTTTCTTTTCTTTGAAGAAAGAACTGGGACACCTGGGTGGCTCAGTGGGTTAAGCCGCTGCCTTCAGCTCAGGTCATGATCTCAGGGTCCTGGGATCAAATCCCACATCGGGCGCTCTGCTCAATGGAGAGCCTGCTTCCCTTCCTCTCTCTCTGCCTGCCTCTCTTGTGATTTCTCTCTGTCAAATAAATAAATAAAATCTTAAAAAAAAAAAAACAAAACTGAAAGTGAGGGGAATCTATTTCAATTTAAAATATTCCTCATAACCCGCACATGCGCCCATCTTCTATAAGGCGTTAGTCTTGTAATTTTTATCTCATCCCTACTACAAGCTGAACCAGTGATGGAGAGGAACCAAGTTTGAACATGCTAAGCATCCTTCTCAAAATAATTCAGATGAAAATGTCATTTTCCCTTCAGAGGAGGGAGACCTCCTTCCAGGAGACGTTCAGAAGAGATTGTCTTCAAAAAGAGGAAAGTGCTGAGGGATGCATGTGTGTTTATAACGTTTCTGAAACTTCTGTTTATATCGTAGTATCACATTAGCAAACTGTCACTGTCGGCTGACACACAGGATTTTGCAAATGAGTCTGAGGTCGACGAAGTAGAAGCGGCACTCTCTAATTTGGAAGTGACCCTAGAAGGTGGAAAAGCAGACAACGCTTTGGTATGAACTTTTCGGGTAACTCAGAACCATGGCTGCGTTCTCATGGGCTAACACATCTAAATGAGCTCTTTTTTATGAGAAAGAAGAGAATCTTGTGTCTGGTAAAGAAAACATACTTGTCACAAGCTTAAAGCTAGCAAGACTTGACTGGCTTTTCTCAGGTCAGTTCTGGAAGGGACTATGAGATATGTTCTGTGCTGTTAAGGGCAGTACTTTTATATGTATTTCTTAGGGAGAAGCTGGGGAGTAGGAGGCAAAGACTGTCACCGCCAAGAGCTTTTCTTCACTGAGGCAGTCCCTCCCCTCAGGTGTGGAGAGAACCACCCAGTCTGTTGTACAGCTAGCTGTGAGAATGGAGAAGATGCCTCACAGATACAAAGCCTATTATCTACTGACCTAGTCATGCACTACAACTAAGGTTGACAGAGTTGAGGGCCTTTATTCTGGGACACTCGAAAAAGCTCCTAAACCCTTTTGACTTCAGGAAATAGACAAAAACCTTCCGGTGAGACATAGACATAGACATAGAGTAATACAACTATTTTATCATCTCCTTATCCATGAAACGTGGCCGAATGGCGGCTTTATAATGGGAATGCCTCTCCTGTTTGATTCACCTGCTGAGTGCCGCCCTTTTGTTTAACTAAGTACTTCAGTCATGGGAGTAATTATTAGTTTAATGCACACTGAATCAGAGAGGTGGATCTATTGTCATTGGATATAAATAGTCAGAGATTAAAATGAATCACTATATTCTTATGGATTTAATGCATGTTTCCCTGTAATTGATTTCCTTAAAATGGGAAGTTGGTATTATGCAAAAGCAAATACTTCACACAAACTAAATGCCAAGATTCTGTGGAGATTCAGAGCCCTGTCTCACGTTTATAGGAGACACAGGGCTCATTGAATTGGATTTCTCTTTTGTCGACTTCCTCCACTGAACAGGTAGACCGTGATCCTTCTCAGAATAAATGAAAAATTCCTTCCTCCCTCCCTCAATATTTTCATGTGATGCTAAACAATAGGCTTTTCATTTAGAAAGTAGGCACCCGCCTACACCGCAGAATGAACTCTGAACCACATTCCTTTTGAGAAGTTAATCAGTGAACTAGATGTAACTAGATTTACCCTCTCTGAGGTAAAATTTGTAAAATACTTTGTATATAAAAGTAGCATTATCTTGAATGGTAGTGCTTGGTCAGTTTTTCAAATCTCTTTTCACTTGTATGACCCATGACCCATACAGAAAAGTTGGGGAGGGGGGGAGAATGTACGACTTAACAAATTTGTATTATCATCCAAGTCACCACCCAGATCAAGAACTAGAACTTTGCCAGCCGCCGAGAAACCCCTGCCGTGCCCCTTCCCACCCACCCCCTCACCCACTCCCCATTCGCTGAGGTCACTACTAGAAATGTGGCTCATGTGACTGAGGAACTGAGTTTTTCATTTAGTTTAATTTTGATTAATTCACATTTTCATCACCCCATGTGGTGAGTGGCTACAGTATTGGATGGTGCAGATATAGAGGATCAACACCACCTAATTAACCACTTATGAAATGTTATCTGTTTTTCCTTAGGAGGACATTACTGATATCCCTAAACTTGCAGATCATCTCAAATTATTTAGGTAAGTCACCCTTAAAGGGAAAAAGGATTTCTCCTAACAAAGCCTCGCAGGTCAACAGTCCAGGAATTTAAACTGAACCCGCACTAGGCAAGTTCCTGGTTCAAAGGTGGAGCTTGAGCTTTGGCATCAGACAGACAATGGGCTGAATCCTGGCTCGACAACCTGTACTAACTGGGTTACCTTGGGCATTGTCATGTGCCTGAGCCTCAGTTTCCTGATCTATAAAATGGTGACATACCTCTTCTTGGGCTTATTGGGGGGATTGAAGAAGATAACATATATGAAGCATTGAGCATTGTCCCTGGCTCATAGTATGTGCTCAATAAATGGTGTAAACATGGCCGGTGTCTGCAACTAGTGAATGCCTGTGCTAGACTGGTCATCTGCAAGGCTCAGGACTGGGCATCATTTGAAGGTTCTTTCATGGTTGAAAAGTCAGTTGTCTCTAGAACTTTGGTCCTGGACTTACATAGAAGTAGTCACTTCGGTTTATCAACCTTTGCCTGTTACAGTGTTTCTGAGAAACTCCCCAGTCACCTCAGATCAATCTGAGACTTAAAAAGACAGAGGAGTTTTTTATTTCATGGAAAGAAATAAAACATTTGTGATGGTGCCAGGGTGTGTTAAGATGAAAAGAATAAGGCCCCTTTGAAGTTCTATCAATTACTCATGTCACTTTATGGTTCGTTGACTTTTCTTAACACACCGGCACTTCAGCAGGTCAGTTGGCTTAAAAAGAAACACGAGTTGTTTGGGGCACATATGATGCAAAGAAAGACTTAGAAAGAGTGAACTGCAAATCAGGTATAAGTAAGAAGCATCCAAAGGTAACGATTTTTATCACTGGGTTTCTATAAGTTGCTTTTTTTTTTTTAATGTGATCTCAAACAATGGGTGGCTCAGTCATTAAGTATCTGCCTTCAGCTCGGGTCATGATCCCAGGGTACAGGGATGGAGTCCCGCATTGGGCTCCCTGCTTGGCGGGAAGCCTGCTTCTCCCTCTCCCTCTCCTTTCTTGCTATGTCTCTCTGTATCAAATAAATACATAAAATCTTTAACAAAAAATTTTAAAAATAAAGGGGACACCCGGGTGGCTCAATCAGTTAACCAGCTGCCTTCGGCTCAGGTCGTGATCCCAGGGTCCTGGGATCAAGCCCCGCATTGGGCTCCATGCTGCCTCTCCCTCTCCCTCTGCTTGCCGCTCTGCCTACCTGTGCCATCTATCTCTCTGTCAAATAAAGAAATAAATAAAATATTTTTATAAAATAAAAAATAAATAAACCAGAAATGCCCATTTAAAAAAATTAAGTCAATTTCATTAATTCTTATTAATTAATTAATTAAATTTAACTTGTGGCATACATGGTTGCAACCACAAATACATAGTCAGAGCTACAGTAGTAATTTGAATCCACGAATACATCTTTATAATTTTTAATAATCATTCTCTGAAGAAAGTAAGTTTCCATATTCTCTGTCTAGAGCAAATGCAGCTCTTCACAACCCAAATGATGACCTTTCCCTTCCTCTAGATGTTTTCAGTGAAGGAGAGAACATTCGGGGTTAAGCCCTCCATCCATTTCACTTTAAGGTGATTGCTTTGCTCAAATACACAAAATTGTCTTCTGTTTCACAGCAGTCACTTTATCTACCAAAGGTCTAAAGAGGTTGACTTTAATAGATACTATAGTTCATGGAAGGGAGAAATGAAGGAGGAAGAAAAGGAAGAAGGAAGCAAAGAAGAAAGGAGACAGGAAGGCGGGAAGGAGCCTGGAGAGTGGAGCTCCACTCCTCCCACTTCTTAGCGTGTGTGACCCTTAAAGACCCTTCATTTCCTTGGGCTTCCTTTCCTTATCAGTAGAAGAGCATTGAGCTGGTCCTGTGAACCATCTTTAATCGTTTTGGGTTTTTTTTTTTAACAGTGAAGCTCTTTTTTTTCCTAAAAAAATCTATTGACCCCACTATATAAACAGTGGACTTCGGTTTCCAGCAACTTATCTAAACGCATCTGATCTAATGCAGACTTCAGTCTTGCTCTAAATATGCATGAGTGCAGGATAAAGTGAAAATAAAAGCATTGTGACTACAAGGTTGAGGTGAGACGGGAAGGTCCAGCTTGCAGGCGATGGGGAGGGAATCCGATTCTACAAATGAAGCCTCCTCGCACAGAGGGATTTGGGCCAAGACCTAGATTCTCATGGTTTGGGACTGGGATTTTAATCCCTGGGAGAGACAGGAGATGACCCTGTAGGCCTGTTGTAAGGTACTGACACCAGCCTGAAGCCCGTGCCTAATGGCAGAGACTTGCACAGGTTTGGCCGGGGGTAGTAAAGCTGTCCATCTGCCCCAGGAAGCAGGGAGGAAGTTCTTTCCGGGGGGGAGGGAGGGGTTCTGTATGGGGAAAAGAAAAGTCTCTCTGAAGAAACTGGAGTCAAACCCTATGCCCCACATGGATGTAGATCTAAATTTAAATGTCTTATATGAGAAGTGAATTCTGAAAAAATAAATAAATAAAATAGAAACGGCCCAAGACCACAAAACCCATGAAGCCCAAGCAAATGTAATTACAAAAATACCTGGAGGGAAATAACCACAATCTAGCACGCATGGGCCTTCTAGAGGAAATAGTAACCCCCTAAAAACTGACCTCCTGATAAAAACTACTAACCACGTGAGCTCATGAACCACCATAAAGGAAAGACAGCAGACCCAGCAAACAAGAAGATTAGCAGTTTCAGTAAGTTTAGGTAATAGAACAATCTGGAAAAACAATAAAATGAATATGTTTAGAATCCTTAAGGAAACTAACAGATAAAAATCCTCATGAAAGAGAAGACGCAATATTGAAAAAGATCCAGATAGAAATTCTAAAAATGAAAATTTTAGTCATAGGAATTTAAAATTGAATAGGTACACTGAATGTCAAGTTTAAAAGCACAGTTAAGGGGCACCTGAGTGGCTCAGCAGGTTAAGTCTCTGACTCCTGATTTCAGCTCAAGTCATCATCTCAGGGTTATGAGATCGAGCCCTGTGTTAGGCTCCACACTGAGCATGGAGCCTGCTTAATTCTCTCTCTCTCTCTCTGCCTTCCCCTCCGCCCACTACTCACACACATGTGCACTCTCTCTCTAAAAAATAATAATAATATAATAATTAAGAGAAATAATAAAAATAAAAACACAGTTGAATAGAGAACACAGATAGGTAGAAATGGAAAATGTTATAGGTAGAATGAGAATTTTCAATATATACCTACTAGGAGTTCTAGAAGAATATATGGGAAAGAGGCAAGTATTCAAAACAGAAAGCTTAAGAGTGTGCCATAATTGTTGAAGCCAAAAATCCTTACGTTTTCAGGAATCATAAATCCCAATCAAAATAAATCACTATAAATGCACATCTTAGCAAGACCAATAATTGATAAGAGAAAGTCTTTAAATCAGAGAGAAAAGAGATTTCCTAGCAAGGAAAAACAGTTAAGTGGGCAGCAGACTTCTTGTTGGCTAGAAAATCTCTTGAAAGTGCTAAGAGAAAATAATAGTCAATCTAGAACTTCCTGCCCAACCAGACTTTCAATATTCTACTTTATGCAAACTGCTAAGTACAGATCAGACAAGTTATAATCCTACTGCTAAGTTACATCCTTAATAAAAATTATTTATGTCCAAACTGTAAGGTGTGACCACTGTTGCAGAGATTACTTTGGAATAAATAAAATGGCTCCTCTAGAGGATTACAGAGAGAGGAGCACATATAAAATTCATTCATTGCCTCATTCATAGACAAGTTACTGTAGGCGAGTAGGCAAGTTACTGGACCAAAGAAGTTCCAGGCTGACTTACACAATGTCTATGGGAGATTCTTGATAAATACAAGATACCTAAAATAAAGTAGAATCTTCATAATATTTCATAAAGAGGGAGTGACCATTAAAATCTTTGGTCCCACTAAGACACCCTGGTCATCACATGGAAAAATACCTCTAAGAGGAGTCATGCACTCTTGTTTTTTCTTTTTTTTTTTTCTTTTTAAAGATTTTATTTATTTATTTCAAGTAGGCAGAGAGGCAGGCAGAGAGAGAGGAGGAAGCAGGCTCCCTGCTGAGCAGAGAACTCGATGCGGGGCTTGATCCCAGGACCCTGGGATCATGACCCAAGCCGAAGGCAGAGGCTTTAACCCACTGAGCCACCCAGGCGCCCCCACTCTTGTTTTTTCAAAAGAATGTGTTCCGAATTTATGACCTCTCTGTGATGACAAGTGGCCATCCGTGGTCAGCCTGCAGATGCTTTCAAAATAATGAACACACTTCACCTCTCCTTTAAGAAAAAGATGACTATGAAATGAGTGAGAACGCAATTGGTATTCAAAAGAGATTAGTGCTGTGAAGAGAGCATTTTGGAAAGCACTTACTTGGAAATGTTTCCGTTTCACAGTGTTGCCAATAATGATACCGCCTATTAAAACAATATTCTCTTGCCCTAAATTTTGATCACATCTCTCAGGTAAGCTGAGAGTTTGTTCAAAATGGGAGAACTGTGAAAAAGAAAACCGGAAGCTCAAAACAGCATCACTTAGATCCCGTCTCCAAACTAGGGCTTAACACCTAACCTAGTTGCAATTTCAGCTTCCCCCAGAAATGAGTCCTAACCAATCAGAAGGGAATTTTCTGATTAGCACCAGTGAGGTCATCTGTCACATGGGCCCTCCATCTCCCAAAAGATGAGGTAATCACCTAATAAGACCTCTTGCCCTTCCCCACAAGAAAGGTGGCCTTGCCTGGGATGGTCCTTTCTTTTACTATTAACTTCCTCACCCCCCCTTCCTTCCTATAGCAACCTTCCATTTTTGTACCCCTCCCCATAGCTTCTCTCTACTTGCCAGGTGGGATGCTGCCCAATTTATGAATCACTTAATAAAGCCAGTTAGAATAAAACCAATTTTTAGTTTAAAAAATAATAAAACAATGTTATCTGCACACCTTTAAAACTTGGAAACAGAGTTTCAAACTCTTTAAAAGTCATCTAAATGAAGTTATAGTGTGTTTGAAACCCACTTACTAAATATATAAAAATGCAGCCTCTTCTGATTAATTTGCATACGTGAGTGATTGAGATCAGAGAAGATGGAACTCAGTAGCTTTGTTGTAACAGAAACCTTCAAAATGAGGTAGATGGCATTCTACCTTGGACACTGTGATTTAGTGAGCATAGCCAATAGTGTATTTCCTCAACTGGGATTTATGTCACTGAGTAACCACCTCCCTTTTTGAAACAAATTGAACTTTCCATGTTCATTTTTAATTTATTTGTATAGGATTATAATGTATATATATTACAAATATTACACATAAAGAATTCTAAATATGTTAAGGGATGGGTATTTATTATATTCACCTAACATTTATTGGTAACTTTATATATTAAAATATCAAAAATATTTTAAAGATTGGGTGTATCCAGTTTTAGTTTGGAGATTACTGGCCTAGACTCGCATTTCTCAAACTTGGAAATCACCAGGAAAGCTTACTTAAAATGCAGAACCCTGGGCCCTAACCTGGACCTGCTGACTACAAAGTCTCTGGGATTAGGACCCATGCTCAGGTACCTTTAACAAGCTCCCTTAATTCCCCATAATTCTGATGAACACCAGAGTGTGAGATTCATTATTCTAGAAAATAAAGTCCAGTGCCTTAGCCGAACATGTGAAGTCCGACCCTGGCCCCAAACTATCTTGCCATTCCTGTCTCCATCATCCCTCACCTGTGGAAATGCTGTAGCTACAGAAGAGCTCTCCCCGCCCCCATTTCCACTGCTCAGCACAGTGCCCAGCCAGGAGGAGGTAGGAGTTCAAAAACTGTTTGACCCAACTCTGGTTCACAAGGGGCCAGCTCTGACTCACCTCTATGTTTGGCACGTGCAGTTGACGCCTTCTGAAATTCTCTTCCCTTTCCTCCAATCAAAGTCTTTTTTTTTTTTTAAGATTTTATTTATTTATTTGACAGACAGAGGGCTCAAGTAGGCAGAGAGGCAGGCAGAGAGGGGGAAGCAGGCTCCCTGCTGAGCAGAGAGTCGGAGGAAGGGCTCTACCCAAGCCCAAGGCAGAGACTTTCACCCACTGAGCCACCCACACGCCCCTCCTCCAACCAAAGTCTTATCCATCCTTCGTTCTTTGTTTACGTGCTGTGTCCCCTGTAACTCCTCATGCTGCACATCCTCATTAGGTGACTTCGCATATTTTATCTCTTCATGAGCCCTCTTGACCCTATGGGTTCCTTGAGGATGACTGCTGCATTCTGTGGGTATCATGCTCCAGCCAGCCACCTTCTCCACTTCTTCCCCAGCCCTATCCCCAGCCTCTGGACCATGGAACAGGAGCAGTAATCATTAGCCTTGGGAATGAATGGAAATAGACTGAAAGATGAGCTAAACTGGGAGACGGTAGCAGAGGGAATCTGTCCATACTCTTGGAGTCTAGTTAGAATGGAGACACAGAGTTTCAGTCTTAATTCTGAATGAAATATATAAATGCCTAGGACTAAACTAAGACCTTACTATCTTTTGGTTATAGGCTTGGCTTTAGATTCTATTTTGAAAATATTATTAATTTTGGAGAATCTGATTCTAAATACACTTCTTGGAATTACAACTACAACTTTGAACATGGCAAATATTATTTAAATAAATATAAATGTAAAATAATGGCAAATAATTATTTTAATGCAGCGGTTTTCTAAATCTTGGAAATGTTAACTGCCTATAATGTTTTCCAATTTTATTTTATACTTTTTATGTAGTACACCAATTTTTACCCACTGAGCCACCCAGGCGCCCCAGTACACCAATTTTTAAATGAACATCTTCTCCCTTATCCTTGTGTTAACGATAACACATTCTTTTTTTTTTTTTTTTTTTTACGATAACACATTCTTAGCTAAGGAAAATCCAGGACTGACATGTCAGAAAAGTTGCCCCAAATTATGTATATGTGGGGTTAACACCAGGCTTCCCCTCTTTCTACCATTCTTGAGTGCAGAAATCTACTGCGCTTTTTTTTTTTTTTAAGAAATCTACTGCTTTAGATAAGAGACCCTGACCCTACCCCCATGGCCAGCCAGCACTGTCCCATGGAACCATGGACAGTTCATATTACCTTTTCTCTGCCCAGCTGTACCCCCTTTCCTACTCCCCAGCTCTGTCTCACGTTTTCTATTTTGAATGACCCAACTGAGACCTGCCATTAGCCCTACCAACCTTGTCCAGCCCAAAGTGCAAAGTGTTCTGGCCCCCATATATCTCACTTTTGGGAATCTTATCCCTCAAAATGTTTTTTTAGTAACAATAAAGTCTGTATAGATTAGCTGTAGGTTTTTGTGATTTCCATGACTCACTGGGAATTCTATGGCAGTTTCTCTTTTTTTAAAAAAAAGATTTTATCTATTTATTTGAAAGACGGAGATCACAAGCAGGCAGAGAGGCAGGCAGAGAGAGAGAGGGGGAAGCAGTCTCCCTGCTGAGCAGAGAGCCCGATGTGGGGCTGGATCCCAGGACCCTGGGATCATGACCTGAGCCCAAGGCAGAGGCTTTAACCCACTGAGCCACCCAGGTGCCCTATGGCGGTTTCTCTTAAGGATCAAGAGAAAACTACAGAAAAATTTGCTTACTTTTAGATCTAGTGTTTATGCCTGATACCTTGAAAGCTGTGCCATCCATATGGATAGCTTTTTCAGATTCAAGAAGTATACTGAAATGACAGATGTCTCCAGATCCATAGATGTGTCTCTAATAATAATAATTTATTATCATTATGTTTATTTATGATATTACTTATATATTATTATTATTTATTGAGTTTTGCCAGGTCCTGTGATAAGCACCCTCAGAGATTACCTCTTCCCATTCTTGCAGAAGCCCCATGAACTGGAGGCTGGTACTGTCCCCATCACACAGAGGCCGGACATGCGACCCAGACAGAGGAAGTGTCTTCCTCAGGGTTACATGTCAGGCAGTAGCAAAGCTAAAGTGGTCAAAATCCTGAGATTCTGAAGTAACTACTACATCTATTAAAAACCCCATTTTTGGTTTTTCTAGAAATGAGTTAGCAATGTGAAATTTATTTTCAACAATACAGAGTGTGTTGTTTGAACAGGTTTCCAGAACATCTCTAGCCGTGTGAAATTTGCGACGTGTCCCTCCATTTCTGGATGGCTGTTATAATGCTTACTGTACTTCAATTTGCAGGCCTAAGAAGCTAATCTTAAAGGCTTTCAAACAATATTGGTTCATCTTTAAAGACACATCTATAGCCTACTTTAAAAATAAGGAACTTGAGCAAGGAGAACCAGTAGAAAAACTAAATCTTAGAGGTAAGGAAGTATTATATCTGGGTATGGCTTGTCATCACCCAACCTTGAAAGCCAAACTCTTCCCCCCTGAAGGAGGGGAGCCCCTCTATTTCACTGGTTAACCTGCCTGTAGCTCCTTTTCTCCAGGGAGCATGGGCCTGGAATGTGCAGCAATAAATGTGATTATTTCCGTTCTGTCCCTTCTTCCCCAGCATGTCCAAGTCTCTGAAGTGGTGACGGTTGGTGTCATTTGGTGTCATCCACATAGTACATGAGGGATTGTAGGGTTCTGAAAAGCTTCCTACATTCCAGAAGGGTTATGTTTAATTCAATGTCACTTTAGTTTCTGTTCTAATTTCTGAAAGTGGCCATGATTGTGCTGGTAACTCCATTAACTGAAATATTTAATTAACCGGGGCATTCAGTTCCTTTAGCATCGTGACAGTAAGAGAATTCCTTCTATGTGGGTTTATTTAAAAGTTCATATTCATAACTCCATGTTACAATGAATTAGCATAGCCAAATTGACCTGGAAAATGAATTCAATTGATGACATATTTAAGGAAATCATGACAGACTTTTTTTTGTTATCCATGTGAATTGTTCATGAGTTGTCTTTAGTTCCCCTTTAATTAATGTTGTCCGCTTGTCCTCGATTTTTCAGAGAAGAAGCAAATGCCAAGGGCTTATGTTCAAAGCGTTTCTTTTAGATGCCATCTGATTTACAGAACACATTTCTCAGAACTCAGTTCTGTTCCTGCCTTTTATCATTCAGGCTGTGAAGTTGTGCCAGACGTCAACGTAGCAGGAAGAAAATTTGGAATCAAGTTACTAATCCCTGTTGCCGATGGTATGAATGAAGTGTATCTGAGATGTGACCATGTAAGTAAATTCAAAAAAAAAAAAATGCTAAGTCCCTTTACGTTTCTTCAGCCTAAGGACTAACCAGCTGAGATGTTTTTTTCCTATCAGAGCACTCATCAGTCAGTTACTGCTTTGTAACAAACAACCACAAAATCAAACATCATATACCAATAAACATTTGCCTCTGAACCGAGGGCGAGTAGGCTAGGGCTCCAGTGATCCAGCCACACGTCCCCTGGACAGATCTGCTTCTAGCTGTAGGCCTGGCTAGGCTTGGCTCCTTGCTGGAAATGAAACTCCTTGTATTTATGCTGGAAGTGCCAGGCTGCCTGGGGAGGTTCTGCTCATAATGATGGCAGAAATGCAAGAGAGGAATTACAAACATGGCAGATGACCGAAAGCTCAGGCCGGCAGGTAGTACGCTGTTATTCCCACCCACATTCCGTTGGCTAAAGCATGTCCAAAGACAAGAGGTGGGAAATTACACTCTGTCTCTAATGAGACAGACTGTAAAATTCCATGGCAGGAAGTACGGATACCAGGAGGATGAAGACTGAGGTCAGTAATTCAGTGCACCACAGCGCCTATTGCTCTGAAGACTTCCAATCTCCAGCTGCATCCCCTCAGCTTCTAGAACCACGCCCCTTGGCTCCCTGAGGTAAAAAATGAACACAAACATTCAAGAGCAATAGAGACCACCACTGACTGGTTCAGAGCCCATCAGTGGACCTGATTCCTCCCTTGGGATCAGAATCTTTACTAAGGATAGGCCAGAGTAGACAGAATATGGGAAATCAGTTCATGATTTTTTTTCCCTCCTTTCCTTCTGTCACAGAGATCCGACATGATATGAAAATGGAAACAGGTATCAAGGAGGTCTGTCAGGTAGCTTGGGTTTTCACCTGTCTGTCTTCCATGGTGTACCTGTGTCCTGGGTTCATCTTTCAATGCAAAGTTCTCTGTGTGGAATGGGTCGCAACTGACATTCCTATTCTCTAGCCCCTTAGCATAGAGAAACTCCACACAGGACTCAAAACACCCAATTCCTGTTGGGTGTTAAAGTAGGTGATTGACAGCCACTCAGAACATGGGGCACTTCACCTCTTGCCTCGCCCAGTAGCTGACAGTTTTGTGTATTGTAGAGCTGAGAGCTCACGTCCTGGTCGGTTCCCAGCAGGGGGGCACTTTGCACTTGAATTTGTGTCTCAGCCCTCTGATGTTTGCTGCAGGAGAACCAGTATGCGCAATGGATGGCTGCCTGCATCCTGGCATCGAAGGGCAAAACCATGGCAGACAGCTCCTACCAGCCAGAGGTCCTCAACATCCTTTCATTTCTGAGGATGAAAAACCGGAACTCGGCATCTCAGGCGGCTTCCAATAATGAAACCATGGAAATGAACCCCGAATGTTTTGTGTCACCTCGGTGTGCAAAAAAACACAAGTCAAAGCAGGTACCGCCAATCTTGTTGGAGCAGACCGTTTGCAGTAAATGCTGTATTTTCTGAGATAAAACGAGGAATTAAAATAATTGAGGATATCAGCATGAAAAACTGGCTGATGGGGATTTTTGCCTATGGACTCGGTATTAGGTGATGTTAAGAAATTATTTTTCTGGGGCACCTGGGTGGCTCAGTGGGTTAAAGCCTCTGCCTTCGGCTCAGGTCATGATCCCAGGGTCCTGGGATCGAGCCCCACATTGGGCTCTCTGCTCCACGGGGAGCCTGCTTCCTCCTCTCTCTCTGCCTGCCTCTCTGCCTACTTGTGATTTCTCTCTGTCAAATAAATAAAATATTAAAAAAAAGAAAGAAATTATTTTTCCCTTTGGTAGAGCTGACTACTGCTAACTGAACATGGCAGTATTCCCAGATTTCATTAAAATCATTGAGTCCCCACAAGCTGAAAATTTAAATTATGCTTCCATGAGAGGGGGTTAAAAGTTATACAGAGGGGCGCCTGGGTGGCTCAGTGGGTTAAAGCCTCTGCCTTTGGCTCAGGTCATGATCTCAGGGTCTTGGGATCGAGCCCCGCATCAGGCCCTCTGCTCAGAGGGGAGCCTGCTTCCTCCTCTCTCTCTCTCTGCCTGCCTCTCTGCCTACTTGTGATCTCTATCTGTCAAATAAATAAATAAATAATCTTTAAAAAAAAAAAGTTATACAGATAAACTGATTCAAGAGAAACCATTGTCCACGGATACCATACAGAAGGAGGGAGCCAGAACCCTCCATCTCCATGAACCTTAGGGTTTATGTGTTGGCTGATGTGATTCCTTCTCCCCAATGAATTACAGAGAAGAACAGAGGATGAATGAATGGGAATTGTCTTTGTAGAGTTGTAGAGTTCCCTGGGGACCTGAGCTAAAAGGATGATCACAGAACAGTAAGGGTATGCTAAGGACGGTTCAATGTTTTCCACTTCTGCTCAGCTGGCAGCCCGGATTTTAGAAGCCCACCAGAACGTGGCCCAGATGTCGCTGGTCGAAGCCAAGCTGCGGTTCATCCAGGCGTGGCAGTCTCTGCCGGAATTTGGCCTCACCTACTACCTTGTCAGGTGATTACACTGTTCACCAGCCCCTCTCACTTCCTGTTTGTCTCCAAGTGCCTTTCTTGGAGCCCAGTTTATTCTCAGTCTAGAATGTAGAACTCTTTGTAATTTTAGAACACTGTCCTCTCAGGTGCCTGGTGGCTCAGTCAGTTAAGGATCTGCCTTTGGCTCAGATCATGATCCCATGGTCCTAGGATCCAGCCCCACATGGGGCTTCCCAAAGGGAGGCTTCTTCTCCCTCTCCCTCTGCTCCTCCCTGCAGCTTGTGCGTGCTCTCGCTCTCTCTCTCTCTCAAATAAATAAATAATTTAGAAAGAAAAGAATACTGTCCTCTCACAAATGGCCTCCACACATTGTCGCTCATAACGATCTGCCACACCTTCTCTTCACAGTACTTACCCGGGCTCCCTGCTTCTCCCCTTGTCCCCCTGAGTTTTCAGGTTGGCTGCTAGAGTGATCCTTTTAAGACCTGTGTCGAACCACAGCAGGCATCTGCCCAGAACCATCTGAAGGCCTTCTGGCTCACTCGGCCTATAAGCCAAACCTTTAACAATGGCCCCATAAGACCTTAGCTCTGGGATTTCACATCCTCTGCCCCTCCCTCACTGTGCCCAACCACACTGGCCTCCTGGCAGGTTCATGAGCATGCCCCCCGCCCCCCGAAAAAAAAGAAAGCTGCTGCCTTGCACTGGTTGTGCCCTCTGCCCCCAGTACTCTTCCCCCGATACCCATGTGGCTCGTTCCCTGACAGACATCTTTAATCAAATGTCCTCGCTCACTGCAGTCTTCCCTGACTCCCTTTTCTTAAAATGGTAACCCCCTCATTGCCACTATTGCCTGTTCCCCTCCTATGCTTTATTTGCCTTCGTGATCTGACCTGCCATATCTTTTTCACTTATTCATAACCTGCTCGCCCCTAGAATACAAGCTCCAGAAGTGAGACATTGTCTATCCAGTTAGGTCGCTAATGTATTCCCTGTGCCTAGAAGGGTGCCTGGCAGACACAGTGGATTTTAAAATCATTGACTTGACCCTCTCTTACTTTGCTTCCCTCTGATGTCAATTTCACATAAAGGATGTCTGCAGGACAGCCTTAGTTCTCTCCATTCTTCATATTCTCTTCCTATCACAATAAAAATGCCCTTCTGTGGAAGAGTTAAACCCTCACTGTCCATTCTTCGGATATCATTTAGAAATGTTCCTGTTATCTTTAAGAAGTTGTGTATGAATGAACCTCATGTAGCAGTTGCTTCTTTTCATTCATAATTCATTTTTTTTTTTAGATTTAAAGGAAGCAAGAAAGATGATATTCTGGGAGTTTCATATAACAGGCTGATTAGAATCGATGCAGCCACCGGGATTCCAATTACAACATGGAGATTTACAAATATGAAACAGTGGAACGTAAACTGGGAAATCCGGCAGGTATAAAGTTTTCGGTGTATTCAGTGTCGAGGCTATAAATGCGTGTTCCATCCGAATTATAGATTACTCTGTTCATATATTTAGAACTCAGAAACCACAAGCATGTGCTAATTGTCTGCTAAACTAATCACGTGCAGGTCTGGGCAGTTTGCTAACAAGCACAGGCCAAATGGTCTTGGAATTAACACCACAAGTTTGCTTGGTCTCCATCGGACTTTCCATACAGACTCTATACTGCTGAGCAGTTCGATTAGTTTCCTTCCACTCAGCTTGGTTTATATAAGACACTGAAAAGTGCTTTGCAGAAATCGCCTGAGTTGGCATGGTCACCCAAAAGGAGTCCAAAGAGGCTTCACTGACTGGTTGCCTGGAGGTCTAACCGGTTGAGGACTCAGAGCCTCAACTGCCCACCTGGGGAGCATTCCAGTCCCCACAGGGATAGGCTGCCAGGGAAGCAAGTGAGGGGAGCAAGGACTACTGAGAAGAGCTTTGCCTCCTGAGTTAAGGAGCCCCCAAGCCCTCTGTCTCCCATCAATGGCACTTGCACCCGGGGAGCTAAGTCCAAGCCAAGGCTATAGCATGGGAAATTCTAGATCAAGTCAGAGGCACCTGAGCCTCCAGCTGATTTAAGACATTCTGATGTTGCTGATCTAGAATCCTTCCTTCCTCCTTCGTTCATTCTCCCAGTAGAAAGCCATCTATCTACCTTAGAGGGAGGGGAGGGGACTCCCACCTTTTTTTTTTTTTTTTTTTTTGAAGAACCATGGAATCCTCTCAGCAGGGCTGTTAACTCATTTATAGAATCACAGTTTGAGATTAGGTGACCTCTAAGGCAGTGGACCTAAAACCTTGCATATTAGGGTCACACGGAGCTTTAACACCCGGGCCCAGGCCACACCCTAGACCCCTCAAATCCCAGTCTCTAGGAGTGGGTGCCAGGCAGCAATTTTTAAAGGTCCACCGGTGATTCCAATGGGCAACCAGGGTTGAGAAGCAGGAAAATCTGTTTCTTCTAGAGTTTAGAGTTTACAGCTTTCAGCTGGAAAGCGGTGCAGGGCTGTTGGGGGTAGGAAAATTCAGGTGAGCCTTTTATTTCCATTCAAAAGTCTGCAAAGCACCCTGCCCCTTGACAGAGGGCGTGCTTAGGAAGTTCTTATATCTAAACAAGAGCGACCAAAAATACCTCTGCGCGTGGGTTAGAATGTTTTGCCTGCTGTACGGCATAATTGACACAAGAGGGCGCGCAGAGAGCAAAGACTTGTTTTCTGCAAGCGGTCAACCGAAGTGATGCTTGGGGTGGGGGTGGGGGTGGGTGTGTGTGTGTTGGTTGATTTTTTGTGTGTGGATTTTGGGGGACAGGAGAGGGAGGGAAATCAACTGCAAGTGACCTAAGCAGTCCTCAGCTCTGGGAGCCATCCCAAGGCAGTTTTTCCCTCATTTTCCTTGAAATGTTTAAGCTTACCTTAAAGCTCAGAGTTCAAGTTCACCTGTGCCTTCCTCTTCCAGGTGGCAATCGAATTTGATCAGAACGTCTCCATTGCGTTCACCTGCCTGAGTGCAGATTGCAAGATCGTGCATGAGTACATCGGTGGCTATATTTTCTTGTCTACTCGGTCTAAGGACCAGAATGAGACCCTTGACGAGGACCTGTTCCACAAGCTGACTGGCGGTCAGGAATGAAGCAAAACCGACCGGCCTACACACAGACGGTGAGCCAAGGATGCTCCTCCCTGAACAGATGGGGTCCTTGGCTCACACAGTGTGCACTGCAGCCTGACGGACAGCAAGTACTCACCACTGGTCTGTCAGATGAGGGCCTCATCTCATTCCAGATACCCTGCCCGGTACCACCTTTTCCTTACTTTCCTCTATCCTACCAGTGATGGAAGGGCCCTCAGTTGCCTTTTCTGCAAAATGGGTGGGTGGGAGACAGGCTAGAACTCAAAAGATTACTCGATGGCCCAGCCTGCAGCCACCGTTCTATGACTTGCAGACCCTGCAGGTCTATGGCTAGACGCCACCAATGTGCTTCTCCGCTTCGTTGCTAAGTCGGCAAAAGACAGAAAGGTCGAAAGCACAGGTGGCCAAGGACAGATCTTATTCCATAACTCAGGTATAAAAAGTAATTGGTCTTTCCTCACAGAACTGCTTTTAGCTCCCATCCTGTGAAAATGACTGAGGGGGTCCTCACATACACATAGACTTTTTCCCTATAGGTCAAGGCCTGGGGGTGAGGGAAGAGGTGGAGTTACCTGCTGCTGGTTGGTGACAAGGGGTCAGAGCAGTAGCCTTCAAGGTCATCAGCTCACAGTGACTTCTGCAGAGGTGACTACAGACCCATCTGGCCTTAGATATTGGCCCTCTCAAGTTATACCGTGAGTCCTATTCCATTCCTGGGAGGTCCCTCAGCCACCTTTATGCCTTTCTTGATGATGGAGTGACACAAAGGTACAGGGAAATCCATTCCTCAACCCAGCTGCAGGTCTCAGCTGCTGCTCCTCGGAGCGGAATAGGTCCAGTTCTCTCTCTTCTTAAGAAGCACCGCCCCACATCTGGGGTTACTGTGGGGTCTTCCTCCCAGCTGGTCAGGGAGAGAAGGACAAGCCCATTCTCAAAGACCACCAAGTTCAAGGGCGGACGGCTTCCCTGCTGGGTTCTGCATACATTTTGTAAATCAGAAGCTGATAACAGACACCTGTTTTCTGTGCTTTTCCCTCTTTCATCTCGGCCTCAAGCCATGGGCGTGAGCCCGGTAATCCCTGCCTCAGTAGTCATTTTCTGCTTTGGTTTGTCACCAATGAGACCAGTGGGTTTTGAGAAGGGAAGAATCGATATCCGGGGTAGAGGGAAATACCAGATGGTATTTAATTACGTTTTTATAAATGTTCTGCTGTCCAGGAAGGACCTGGGCTGCAAGGGTAAAGCAGCAGCTCCATTTCCATTTTGAAATTCTTTTACGATGCAAAACTCTGGGGGTCTGGCCACAGCTCAGATGCCCCAAATCGTCACCTGTCGCTTTCTTTTGAGAAACCAAGATCTTCCACCGCTCTGGGAGCCGCATTAGGACAGCCTGGTCTAGGGAACCCCGGCCCTGAGCTGGAAGCTGTCACTGGAAATTCCTCTTTCAGCCTCTCCTTAGAGGAGCAGGTTCATGAAAACCCTCCAGGCACCAGATGAACTTCGAGGCCTCGCTTAAACTTGGAGGCTGCTTAGGCACTTGGCAGGTCTGGTCCACATCATAAAGACCTTCGTTTGAAATGTTTGTATAGAAACTAGTGTTGAGCTTACTGTTCATCTCGGTGTTGGTCATTTGGGTTCGCCTCGGGCTCTACTATTTTAGAACCTAAGTCAGGTCTTTAAGAGAAAGTGAGGCCCTACATGAAAGTGATGCTCCTGGATGTCACACTTTACCTGTCTGCCGCCGGGGACAGCTCTGCCTCATTTCCCAAAGCTAGACCTTTGGTGGGACCCTCGTCCTTAGCTCTTCACGGTTGTCTGACAGTTCCATGAAAACACTCAAAGGAGTAGACTGGTTTTATCCAAACTTTCCGAGGAACGTTTCTTCCCTGAATACACCACCACGTCCCAAAGGAATAAGCAAATGGGACAAGAAAACCTTAAATGCTGCTATTCCAAAGAGCAACTTAAGGACTTTTTTTTTTTTTAACACTGGTTGCAAAAGGTCATCTGACTCCCTATGATGAAATTTTAAATTAATGTGTGCCTTCCAGCCTCCTATCCTTTCTTAGCTACACTAGATGGGGAAATCTGCATTTATTATTTTATAGGACTTTTTTAAATAAAAGTTTTATATGGATTTGAGTATGGTCTGGTCGTGTCCTCTCTACTCTGCTGTCTCTGAAAAGGTGAATATTTTCTCCCCCCCATGAAAAAGGAATGGGAACTTTCAGGTTTAGGGCATACTTACCCTCACAATTCCAAGATCTGAGCTCATTCTTCCCAGTGAGATGGACTTAGAAACCTCACTTAAATGCTGGCTTCAACTCCTTTCCCACTGACGGTCCCTAGATTTCCTGACATCATGAGCTGTTTTTTCCCAGGTCTACCTTTTGGAAAAAAGCACTGGAAATCAAAGAAATATCCAGAGGCAGGGGAGCATCAGAGGCCTCTGATTTGATGGACGAATGCCTAGGACAGTTCTTTGATTTAGTGGTAGAGCGTCTGTAACAGATAGTGATGTGCAGTTTATAGATGTCCCTTCACAATTCTCACATCAACCCACTGGGGGACAGGAAGGGCTTGCCTTCTCATTTCACAAAGGAGAAAACAGGCTCAGAAGGTGAACCACGTGCATAAGGTCACACCGCCAGGAAGCAGTAGAACCAGAATTCGAAGCCAGCTTTGTCTTACTAACGCTATCCAAAGGCACACATTGTTGGCATTTTGGGTTGTGTTGTGTCTTTCCAGCCTTTATACCATCTCGTGTACTGGTTTTTGTTTTTATGTTTTAAGATGACATCCAGTAAGTCATTCCATATTCATGGAAATTGGCTAATTCATGAGAGAGTCACTAAGCAAAAAAAAAAAAAAAAAAAAAAGTAGCTATTTAAGCTGGCTGAATGCAAAGTACGGGGCTATGATCCTGCCCAAAGGCAGCTTAAAACTTCTAATGTGGAACATGATACCTCCTCTTTTAAGACATTTTTTCCCCCACCTTCTCCCATTTCCTCCACCCTCCATCTTCCACATCTGGCAACCATCAATCTGTTCTATTTCTAGGACTTTCTTTTAGATTTCACATGTAAGTAAGATAATACAGTATTTGTCTTTTTCTGCCTAACTTACTTCACTTAGCATAATGCCCTCAAGGTCCGTCCACGTTGTTGCAAATGATAATTTCCCTCTTTATGGCTGAATAATATTCCACTAAGTACATACACATATATATTTTATCTTTATCCATTTACCCATCAATAGACATGTTTCCATATCTTGGCTATTATGAACAATGCTGCATTGAACATGGGGATACAGATATCTCTTCCAGACAGTGTTTGCATTAGCCTGGTCAAAAAGGAAACTGAAAGGGTACCTGGGTGACTCAGTCAGTCAAGATTCCAACTCTTGGTTTCAGCTCAGGTCATCATCTTAGGTTGTGGGATTGAGCCCCATGTTGGGTTCCATGCTCAGCATAGAATCTGCTTGGGATTCTCTCTCTCCCTCTGCCCCTCTTCTTGCCTTTCCCACTGTATGATCTCTAAAATAAATAAATCTTTAAAAAAAAAAAAAAAAGGAAGGGATGCCTGAGTGGCTCAGTTAGGTAAGTGTCTGCCTTCCACCCAGGTCATTAACGCCGGTGTCCTGGGATCAAGCCCAGGGTCAGGCTTCCTACTCAGTGGGGAGTCTTCTTCTCCTTCTCCCTCTGCCCCCCTCCACTTATGCTTGCTTGTTCTCTCTCTCTCAAATTAATAAAATCAAAAAGAAATAAAGGAGGGAAGGGAAGGAAGGAAGGAAGAAGGGAGGGAGGGAGAAAAGGGAACCTGGAACAGCAGTAGCAGAAGAAAAGCCAAGCCCCCATCTAAGAGTGTATGTCTCCTCATCGGTAGAACAAGGGTTTGGACTGTGTGGTCTCTTACAGCCCTTTGCACTCCAGCACTCTCTCGTTGAGGTCCCTCTTCCCCACAGTTGGGTTGAGGTACATCCCCACTCCTATGCACCATGCACATACTTTTCCTCCGAAACTCTGGCCTCACTCTGCCACCACTGGCCCATTATCTGAGTCAGGACACATAGTCCTAGAACTCGAATTTCTGAGCAGGTTAACTGGCCGCCATGACAGTTGAGACCCAGTGGCAAAACAGATACCAGGAGGCTAAATGGTTGTGCCAACCAGTGTGAGAGCAAATCAAATCTTACGTCTGCACCCCACCACCCACAAAGAATATTCTCAACAGTAACAGGGCTGTTATTACATGGCTTAAAGAATTAGAACACCATCGTGTATTAGGGACTCTTACATGTGCTTCCCATGAGTCCTTTCGATTCAACCTCTGGGTACGATGGGTGTTGTCAACTTCATTGCACAAATGAGGAAATGTGAAGTGGTTGCCAGTAAATGTTTAATGCTCTGTGTGTAAGGGTCGGCAATGGGAGACTTGGTTCACCAATTCTCCTGGTGTAAAAACTCCCACCATAGCCAGCGTGGCATCAGTGAACACAACTGGGAAGACATCCGAACACCCAGCCCTCTGCCAGGGACAAGCCAGCTCCAGGACACAGCAGATCTACTGTGGACGGAGAAGTCAAGCAGCTTGTCAAGGTCACCCAGCCAGAGTGTAGGAAGTCGGGATTCGAACCCAGACCCTTCTGACTTGAGCTGTGCTCTTCAGCACTGCTCCTAATAATTCCATGTGAATGGCAAGGCCTCTTGAGCCAAGAGCCCTAGACTATCTTTATTTCTGATAAAGAAACCTGGGCTGCTGAGGTGATTTCCACCCCCACAACCCTGCCAAAATATTGGGGCAAGGCCTACAGAACTCCAGAGACATTTTGTCCTTCATTTACCATATACCAGATTTCGTAAATCAAAATAGTGACAAATTCTACTAAAAAATCTTCAGACCCCAACTGCTGGCCCACTTGTCCAATATGACATTTGACTGAAAATCTGGGTCAGAGGTGGCACTCAGGAGGGTGGGAAAGAGTTCTGCCCTCTTTCCCAGCAGAGAAAATACCAACCCATGACCGGAGACAACCCCCTCTATCCCCACCCCCATGAACGGTGTTGGCGCGGGTCCTGCCATTGTGTATAAGTGATTAATGCCAATTCTGCCAGAGAGAGGCGACTTTCCCTCAGGGACTGAGCTCTGCTCTTACAGGCTGAGTGAAATGATTTTTATTCTGACCTTTTCCTCCCTTTATTAATGGCTCTTTGAGTCAGGTAGACATCAGAAGAGCAACTGGGCAGCCAAACACTTGGCAAGAATTTGTTGAATAATCCATTACTTATAACCTAACCAAAGTTCGTTCTAGGACAAGTGGCTACAAATGCTAACATGCTTGGGTGGGTCGTGTATGCAGGCACATTCAGTCAGCTGTGAGACCACGGGGATGAAGGAGGCATGCCCTGCCGAGCAGTCACATACCTTAACATATATGAATACATAGCGAATATGTCTGAGAACCTAATGTAGCCTATGGGCCTACAGCTGTCAAGCCATGCTAAGTTTCAGCCAACTGTATTTCAACCAATTCAATTAAAAAAACATATAGAGGGGTTTCTGGGTGGCTCAGTCGGTTAAGCATTTGTCTTCGGCTCAGGTCATGATCCTGGTGTCCTGAGATTGGCTCCCTGCTCAGTGGGGAACCTGCTTCTCCCTCTCCTCCCTGCTTGTGCTCCCTCTCGCTATCTCTGTTGCTGTCTCTGTCTCTCTCTCTCAAGTAAAATTTTTTAAATTAATAATAAAAATAAAAATATATACACACGTATATTTTTATTTTATATAAGCATATAACTTATATAAATATATAGTTGATATAATTTGTTACATTTATTTACTATTTATGTATTTTATGTGAATATTATTTTATACTATTTACATATTATATAAATTTATATATTTTATATACAATTACATGTGCATATATGTCTATTTCTATCAGTTAGAATTGCTTAGCTACAAGTGACAGAAAATTGAAAATAATAGTGGCTGAAACAAGAGAAGTTTTTCTCTTTTCCACCAGAAACTCCAAAGGCAAGCCCAGGCCAATAAAGCATTATATCCCATGTCAAGGACACATGTACTTTCATTGTTTCCATCCCCTATTTACAGCTTCGGTTCACAAAGTCATCTCGTGATCCAACATGGCTGCTGTAGCTCGAGGCATTATGTCTCATGGCTTCAATGAACTATAAGGGAGGTTGAAGTATTGGGTCTTTATTCAAAGTCACCATGGGTTCAAATAAAAATCAGAGTCCCTTTACTGATAAAGAGGGTGAGAATAGATATTAGGAAACAAGTAGCTTCCTCTGCCCATAAACACTTGCTGTGTGCTAGGTACTATGATAGCTGCTAAGGATAATACAATCTAGCAAGAGACAAACCTCTGAGAAAATAACTCTGTATATAACAGGCATTATTCTTGACATGTTAAAAACATATATGAGAACAAATGGGAGGGAGTTGTTTTATTAAAGCCAAGAGCAAAAGGGGAAGGTTTTCCCAGAGAAAGGGACATTTAGACTTGGTCTTAAGGGATGAGTAAGAGTTTTCCGAGTAGGGAGAAGGACAGGAATGAGGTCAAGCTTGGGAGAGGGGCCATTAGTAGAGAGAGAGCCAGGGAAAGTTCTCATCCACCGAGTGCCATGATCAGACTTGCATTTTAGGAGTGTCAGTCTGGCAGCAGATGGAGAATGGATGGAGGAGGGTCACACCGGAAGTTGATGGGTCAGTTCAGAGGCTGCCTCTGAATTAAAATTAAAAGACCCTGAGGACCAGAGCTAAGCCAGGGGAAAGAGAGGTAGGGAAAACTGAGGGCTGTTTCAGAAGTAAAATCGCATGCTGCGATTGTGGTCAACACTATTATTTACCTACCGAAACAATTTCCCTTCTTCCTTGCTAACAGAACCTGATTTTGGCTGATCCAATGTGGCCACCTCCAGTGATGGATCTTAATGATCCACACCAATTGTGACAATCTTATTGCCCAACTTCTCAGTTTCCTGTGCAGGTAGGAGTGGCCGTGACCAGTTCTAACCAATGAGTCCTGAGGGAAAATATGCTGTAATTTCTGGGGAAGCTTTTCTGTCCTGAGAGAAGGGAGAGGCAGCTGGCTTCACCTTCCCCTTTCCCCGTTCCCTGTTCTGCCTGCCTTGAATTGTCTGGATATGATGCCTGGAGGTAGAGAATCATCTTGCAACCAGAAGTCAACAAGCTTGAGGATAAAGGAAATGCACGAAAGATGGGAAAGCCTACAAACGGAAGACATCTGTGTCATCATGGAGTGGCTGAAGGGATACCAACAGCCCCCAATTCTAGACTCTTTGTTATATAAAAAAATTAACAGATGTGTTTAAGCCACTATTAATTGGGCTTTCCGTAACTTGCAGCTGAACATATTCCTGATTGTGGTGAACAGTAAAGAAGTGAATTTGTAGAGTAATGGAGAAGAGGGTCATGTTGATCGGCAGTGGATGGAAATCCAAATGGTAAATAAATCTAAAGGATACCAGGGAGAGGGGAAGTCTGAAATTATGTACCTTGTTTCCTTCGCAACCCGCCTCACCACCTACCCTCAGCTGATGATTTGTAACATAATGACCCGTACATTATAGAGCACAGTGATGTCATCAGATGAGAAGAGCCTCATCTTTTCACTCTTCATCTGTCTTCACAATGTCTTTCTTCCCTCCTGCCCCAGTTGGAAAAGCACCCAATCCCCAGCCTTCTGGGTATTGTCCCCTCATGACCTCCACAGGACTTGATGCCTGCAGTTTTTCTTCTCTCTTTGGCATCATTCACTTCTCTCCACCTCCTGGTACATACCCATCCAGATTGCAAACACCTTTTCTATCTGTGGAGCTTTTAAAACATAGCTACAAATTCTTTGAGTGTCTTCCCATCAAGAGATGGGATCTATGTCCCTCCTCATAAATCTGAGTAGGCTTATGGCCTTATTGGCCAATAGAGCACAGCTAAAGTAATGCTATGTGACTTCTAACCTTAGGTCATAAAAAGCCATGTAGCTTCTGTTTTGTTCACAGGGTACTCCCTGTTGGAGTCCTGAGGCCACCATGCTAGGGAGGCCACGTGTAGGCACTCCAGCTGACAGTCTCAGCAAAGCCCAGTCCTCTCGTCAGCTGCACCCAGGTGCCAGACCCATGAGTAAAGCCATCCTGAAGCCTCAAAACCTCCCCATTCAACAGCTGAATATTACCAGGGATGCCAGTCAATGCATTTGGAACAAAAGAATCATCCAGCCACACTCTGACCAAATTCCTAACCCTCAAAAATCATGAAATAGAATATAATAACCTTTGCTTTAAGCCACTAAGTTTTGGGGGTACTGGGTGGGTAGCCACAGATAACAACAACAATATTTTCCACCTTATAAAAGGTTCACACTCTACTTTGCCCCATTTTCTGTTCCTGCTCACAGCAAAAGTTCTCCAAATAGTTAGGAAGGCTAGTACCTATTTTCTCATGCTCTTAATTCACTCCTTTCTGGCTTCTGTCCCTCCCTCCACTAAACTCTACTCTTGTCTATGTCATAAATGCCCTCCATTACTCACTCTGTCAAAACCTGGTTGGCTAGGGGTGACTGGGTGGCTCCATAGTTAGGCATCTGCCTTCAGCTCAGGTCATGATCCCAGCATCCTGGGATAGAGCCTCGCATCGGGGTCCCTGCTAGGCGGGAGGCTTGTGTCTCCCCCTCCTAAAATAAATAATTTTTTTTAAAAAATCTTTTAAAAAAACCCCAAAAACCTGGTTAGCTACGCCCTCCTTAATAAAACATTGCTCTCTCCCAAATTTCATCATTCCAAATCCTTCCAATTTTCCTCCCACCTCCCTGGCTGCTGCTTCTCAGCCTGCTAGGCTGACTCCTCTTCCTCTGTTCCACCTTCAGATGTTGGTTTGGTCCTCTTCTCGTCTCTCTCTGCACACCTGCAGTACGGAGTCTCAACCAGTCTGCTGGCTTTAAGCACCATCTCTATGGGGATGCCTCCCAAATGTAACTCCCCCATGCTAACCTCTGCCCAGAATTCCACAGTTGGATGTCCTGTTATCTCCCTCAGCATTTCCCCAGGTCTAACAGACATCTCAAACTTCACATGACCAAGACAGAGTCTGTGATTTTCCTCCCCCAAATCTGTTGCTCACTTAGGCTTGTCTTTCCCAGTAAATGGCATCTCAACCCATCTAGTCCTCAGCTCTGAGAGCCTAGGGATTATCCTTGATACCTTTTCTCTCATTCCTCTAGTATTAGTTTCCTCCGGCCGCTATAACAAATCACCACAAATTTGGTGGCTTAAAACAACATACAGTATTATTCAGCCTTAGAAAGGAATGAAATTTTGATAAATGCTACAACATGTTGGACCTTGGCATAAACATCATACCTGGTGAAATAAGCCAACCCAGGACAAATATCACACAATTCCACTGACAGGAAGTATCTAGAATAGACAAATATAGAGACAGAAAGTAGAAAAGAGGTTACCGGGAGTTGGGGAGGGGGATTATTATTATTTAATGGGTTATTATTTAATGGGTAGAGTTTTTGTTGTGATGATGAAAGTGTTTCAGGCATAGATAACAGTGATGCTTATGTGACATTATGAATGTATTTAATGTCACTGAATAGTTCACCTAAGAAGTGGTTCAAGTAATACAGTTGTTCTGTATGTTTTACCACAATAAAAACACCAATGATGTACCCATTTATTCTCTCAGAGTTCTGGAGGTGAGAATTCTGAAATCCGTTTCCTTGAGCCAACTACAAAGTGCCAGAAGGGCCATACTAATTTGGGAGGGGTTGGGGACAACCCATGTGCTTGCCTTTCCAGCTTCCACACTGCATTCCTTGCATTCCCAGGCCCCTTCCTCTACCTTCAAAGCCAACAACATAGCATCTACCTTCAGTCTCCACATGGCCTTCTCTGTCATAAACTCTCCCTCTTCCTTCATCTCATAAAGACTCTTGTTGTTCTAGCTGGGGCCCAACCAGATAATCCAGGGTAATCTCCCCATCTCAAGATCCTCACCTTAATCTCATATGCAACCTTATGCCATATTAGTAATATCTACAGTTTCTAGGAATTGAGCTATGTGTATCTCTGGGGGCCATGATTCAGCCTACCACACCTCACTTCCAATCCATTAACAAGTCTTACGGATTCCACTTTCACAACAGATTTCAGATGTGAACGCTTATCTGCACTTTCACCATCATCACTCTTGAACCGGCGTCATCTCCTCCCCTGGGGGACACTTTCAACATCCCCCTCATGGAGCAGTCCAGCTTTGCTCTGACCTAGAACAGACAAAGAAACCAGAGCGACCTTTAACACAACCTACTTGCATAATCATGTCCCTGCCCACCTCTCCCGTCTCCCACTATCCTCCAGCCACAAAGATCTGCTTTCTGTGATTCATACACAGCAGGCTGTTCCCTTCCAAATCTGTGCTCATGCTATTCCCTGGAACGTCCGTCCCCCAGCCCTTTGCTTGTCAGCTCCATCTCATCCTCAGGCCTCGGTGCAAATGAAGCAATCCTTCCCCCACCCCCACACTCCTCCCTAATTCCTTTACATCACATCAGCCTTTTGATTTCTTTTATAATTCTTTTTTTTAAAGATTTTTTTATTTGTTTATTTGACAGAGAAATCACAAGTAGGCAGAGAGGCAGGCAGAGAGAGAGGGAGAAGCAGGCTCCCCGCTGAGCAGAGAGCCCCATGTGGCGCTCGATCCCAGGACCCTGGGATCATGATCCGAGCCCAAGGCAGAGGCCCACCCATCTGAGCCACCCAGGCGCCCCTGATTTCTTTTATAATTCTTAACTGCAATCTGGAATTATCTTATTCACTTACTTCTCGTCCATTCCCCAATACAGGGAATGCAGCAGAGGAGCTCTGGTCTTCCCAGGGATGCAGCAGAGGAGCTCTGGTCTTCCCAGGGATGCAGGCCGATACAGCAGCCACCTTCCCAAAGACTGCCAATGCCTGAGGGGATTGCCCTGGAGGGTCTCACACCAGCAGTTAAATGCACTGTTTGGAAGTGATGCACATAGCTTCCTGTTACCACTCATTGACCAGAACAAAATATGGAAACATTCAACCATAAGGGGCCAGGAAGCACAAACCTACTGAGTGACTAGAGGGAGAAGGGTTGACACATGTTGCAGATAGCTCTAATGACCACCACAGGGCCTTCTACAAAATAAGCCCAAGTGATGTTTCCAATGTCATCTTCCTACACTACTCCACTATGGTCCCCGCTAGCCTTCTGCCATATTGAACTCTCTGTTCCCTCAACCCACCATGTCTTGTCATACCTCCAATTCACACCTACTGGACCATTGTACTTGGGATGCTCTGAAAAAATAACCACTATTCGGACCATGGATTCGTTTTGCCCGTTCTTGAACTTCACATAAATGGAACCATACAGAATGTCCTCTTGAGCCTACCTTCTATTGTCTGTGAGATTCGTCTGGTTGGTGGTGATTGTTGTTTTGTGACTGTGTAGTAGCCCATTGTAGGACTCTACCATACTTTATGTACTCATTTTCCTATTTTCCTATTTACAGCCCTTTGGGTTATTTTCAGTTTGGGGCTTTTTTGAATGAAGTTGTTACAAACATTCTTTCGGTGGATATATATGCTCCTTTCTCTTGACTATAAAGAGTGTATCTGGGGCACCTGGGTGGCTCCATGGGTTAAAGCCTCTGCCTTTGGCTCAGGTCATGATCCCAGGGTCCTGGGATCAAACCCCACATCGGGCTCTCTGCTGAGCAGGGAGCCTGCTTCCTCCTCTCTCTCTGCCTACCTCTCTGCCTATTTGTGATCTCTGTCTGTCAAATAAGTGAAATCTTAAAAAAAAAAAAAAGAGAGAGAGAGTGCATCTGCTGAGTCATTACACAGACGTACGCTTAGCAGTCATCAAAACGGACAGTTTTCCAAAGTAGCTGTACCATTTGACACTCCCACCAGCCCTGTAGTTGCTCCACACCCTTCCCAAAACTTGGTACGGTCTGTCTTTTTAACTTTGGCCCTTCTGACAGGTGCACAGCTGTATTTCACTGCGGTTTGAATTCGCATTTCCACGGTAAGTAGCGCATGCCCATACGCTCATTGGACAGCAGGCATTTTCCCTTTCCACAAAGTCCAACTGTGTGTGCAGGTCGCTGCGGCAATGGGGAATAAACACCACCCAAGCTCTGCAAGATTAACTTGAACGCTTTTGCTTTGGGAAGGATTTTCTTCAACGGACTAAAAATCTAAATAAATACGCAGGCAAACCGTCGCTGCTCTGGGCAAAATCCTGAATAAGGAAATACAGCTGATCGGAAACCAAAGAAGAGGAGAACACAGTTAACAAACACTCATTCACTCAGTAAATATTTCTTAAAAACGCGTGTTGCATCCAGGCACTGCCAGGTGCTGAGGTTCAGCAGAGAACAAGCTAGACACTTAGTCAGCCTAGGCCAGAGCTTGCATCTCAGCCTCTCGGGACAAGATAGCATGCTCACGTTGTCGGTGGCTCTTCTCTGTCTTCCGCCCGTCCTAGCCTGAGAACTGCCCCTTCTAGTCCAGGTCCCATTCATCTCTGAGTCCCCAGTTCACACACTGAGCACCTGGGGCGTGCTCAGTAGCTGAACCCGTCTGTTGACTTTATAGATGAAAAATAGGAGATAGAAGCTCCAGAGTACAGATACTGTACCCAATTTTAAAAAGTAGCAGCATTCAAATGCCAACCCGGTATCTTGTCCCAGTTTCAGGATCTTTCCCCTCATGGGCTGTCTCAGGTTGTAGTAAATTCCAGAATGCGTTTTTTTGTTTTTTTTTTTTAAGATTTTATTTATTTATTTGACAGAGAGAGATCACAAGTAGGCAGAGAGAGTGAGAGGGAAGCAGGCTCCCTGCCGAGCAGAGAGCCCAATGCGGGACTCGATCCCAGGACCCTGAGATCATGACCTGAGCCGAAGGCAGCAGCTTAAACCACTGAGCCACCCAGGCGCCCCCAGAATGCGTTTTATAATAAAGCCCATGCACTGTCTTGTGCCATGTGCTACCTGCCAAATAAAGTGGCAGATTCAAGTCTGACCTCTCATTTCAGGTGGGGTTTTACCACTGTGGATTTTCATGGAATCGCAAATGATATATATATTTTTTAATTCTAAGCATTCTACAAGTCATTGTGCTAAAAACTTAACTGCTCTTGAGGGTTGCCTCAATAAGAAAATACAATGAGTCTCAACCCATGACTGTTTTATTCCCTGAAGATCATTTCCTCATAGGCAGGTGGGCCGTGTCAGCGGAGTCCACACGGACATCTTGGTCCCTACCACTGAAGGCCTCTTTTCTGCATACCATTCTCTGAGAGCTGGCTGCCCAGAGACTCGATAACCTGGTACCGACTCCTCCCTCAAACCCCCTCCCATTCCTCCAGCTTATCTCTGCTGTCAGAGAAGAATGCAGCCTCTGGCTTGTTGGTTTTTACATTCTGGCTCCAGCACTCAGGGGAAGGGCCCTCTGCAGAGCCCTCTGACATCTGGAAAGCGGGGCAAAGGTGGCTGGCTGAACAGTCACCTGCCGCCCAGACCAGCCCCTCTCGGGCCATCCCAGGCTGCTGCAGCTGTGAACAGAGCTGGACAGGACCCCTAGGGAAGCACCAATTCTGGATCTCAGGGCCAATGTATATTATGGGCTTTATTTCTGGAGTTCTGGGGATGGGAAGGGGGAGAGCAGGATCAGAACGCCCAGAAACTCTGCCTAGCAACCTGACACTCATCAGGTGTATTCACTTAGCCATACCTTTGGGGAAAGACCCACAGTTCTAATGCCAGGGCTGGTGAGACCTGGTCCACTATGCAAATGAGCCTAGAGCCCAGTGTAGAATAATGAGAATCAGGCCACCCTTCCTTCTCAATAGATTGCTGGGATTCGCCCCTGTGACTTCAGACAAGCTAATTGCCCTCCCTACGGCCCAGTTTCCTCCCTCTAAAATGGACAGGGAAGAGTGGGACCAGACAAGTTGTAAAGGCACTTTTTTTTTAATCTATTTATTTGAAAGAGAGAGAGGTCACAAGTAGGCAGAGAGGCAGGCAGAGAGAGAGGGAGAAACAGGCTCCCCACTGAGCAGAGAGCCCAATGCGGGGCTCGATCCCAGGATCCTGAGATCATGACCTGAGCTGAAGGCAGAGACTTAAACCACTGAGCCACCCAGGCGCCCCTGTAAAGGCACTTTTAAGGCCAAGAATCCACACGTCTGATTTTGAACTAAGTCCAGAAAACAAGTGTGGCCAAGTGTGTAATTAGTTGCCGGCTTTTTTCTTTTCCCCCCCTGCAGGCTTTGGTTTCACTAACACTCTGACCTTGTGATCTATTTCCATGAGATCTTTCCTCCCCAAATCCATAAGAGTGTGGGGAATCTGGGCTGGAAAAATCTTGATGACTCAATTCTCTCCCTCCACCCCCATCCCACCCACCAGACCCCTTGTCCACCCTCACCTGAGCTCTTTTGATGCTGGGATGCTGGGGGGATCTGGGAATTCAGTGTTTACTGTTTGGAGTCCTGCCCCATCCTCTCCTGGCCTCTGCGGAGGACACCGTGACTTGCTGAGTAGTCTTCCCATGCATTTGTGCAATGTTTCTCACAAGTGCCTGGTTCAGCCCTGGGCACTAGGGCTACTGAGAACAACAACGTGGCTCAGGTCTCGGGAAGTTTAATGCCTATATTAAAGAAGACTGGCCAACCCACCTGATGGCAGTTAGCCTGGGTCACCCGGGAGAGGCCCACCAAGGGAGGGCCTGCCTGGGCAAAATCACGAGGGTGCTGTTGCTGACGTTGTAGATGCCCACTCCTATCAGATTTGTTCAACTCGTGCTCAGGACAAACCAGAAGAGTCAGGGACTTAAAGTCACAGGAAGAACCCTTGAGCCAACAAGCAGCAGAAGCTAGTGAGTAAATAGCCCCAATTCCTCACCACTTCCTCCTGAGGGTGTTTCACTCCACATCTCTCAGGGGGTCCCAGTGGGATTGACTGAGCTGCTCATTAACACAGTTGCGGTGCCTTCCCTCCCCTGTCTCACTTCCTGCTCCCCTCCATGCTCCTCGGGGTCACCTCCCAAATAAACTACCTGCCACCAGGTCCTTATCTCAAGGTCAACTCTTTTCTCTCTCTTTTTGGAAGATTTTATTTATTTATTAGAGAGAGAGAGAGAGAGATGGAGCAAGCACTGAGGGAGAGGGAGAAGCAGACTCCCCTCGGAGCAGGGAGCCCCTACATGGGGCTCAATCCCAGGACCCTGCGATCATGACCTGAGCCAAAGGCAAACACTTAACCGACTCAGCCACCCAGGTGCCCTTCAAGGTCAACTCTCAAGAGAACCCACAGTAGATATGGAAGAGTAAGCTTAAATGGAGAGTCAGGTGGTCAAGGCGGAGAGCATCTCGGCAGAGGGAGCCACCTGGGTAAAGTGATGGAGGGCAGGACATGGCGTGGCATTTGGCGTGGCATGGCAAACTTGTTGGTCCCAGGACTTTGTCGTGGGACCTTAGCATCCTTGTCCAGAGGGGACGAACTCTTCAGTCATCTTTTCCCAACATCCCAGAGGTGCTAGAAGAGAAGGGGTTGAAGAAGAAGGCCGGGGCATCCTGAGAGGTACCCAGAGGCCCTGGCCAGAAGTCTGCCTCTATCCTGGGCCCTGGCCCAGAAGCTGGCTCTGTTTCTTCTGAAAATGAGTTGCTCAGCTATGAAAAGGAATTTCCCAACCGTCCTGGCTTCTTGCATGATTTGGGGCTATCTAAATATTTGGAAAATGTTCTCTTGTGCTTACAGGGCATATTACATGGTCAAATGCTGAGGCCTATGGAAGGCGATATAAAGCTGTGGTTAAGCCAGGCGGACTAGCTAGTTGTGTGCTCCAGAACCTAGGCAGTGCCTGTGAACCTCAGTTTCCTTATCTGTACCATGGGAATAATAGTACATGCACATGGCATTTTTTAGATGCCGGATTTTTAAAAGGTGGCTGTGGTGACATGCTGAGTGTACCCACTGGGGCAAAGCCAACTGGCCACCTGGGCAAGACCAGGAAGCAAACTCTGCCATGAAGAGTCAACCACTTTGAGCCTCCCCAGCTCAAAAATCCCAACTGGGCAGCCCACCAAGGGTGTATCTGCTTGAGTTGGCTATGACAAGAGCAAACCAGATGGCCGAGCTCAGACATCAAGTCATCCTGCCCAGGCCAGGCCTTTGCCACCATGGGCTAGCCAGCAAGCAGCAGGGACAAGACGTTGGCTCAGAAAGCCTGGGGTTCTGGGCAAGTACAGGGAAATGACCTCAGTGGGGTTCCTCAGCCCCCTTGCCCCACTGGTGTGCAGAGGAGGACCCAGCATTGCTCCCTGGGATCCTCTTTTATAGGCTTACATGGTGGTGGGGGGGGGCAGCTTCCTTTCTCTTCAGGGTCTCTGTTTCATTCAGTTTGAGCCCCCTCATCTGAGAGCCTTGCCTGTGCTCCCCAAACCCCTCCTGGCCTAGAGGGTTGACCTGTCTGACTGAGAGGTTGACTGACAGAGGTTGGCAGGGAGGGGCTCAGGGGCCTGGACCCTGGACTTGCATTGCCTCAGACAGGTTTGGATAGAACAGGCCTCTCCCCGCCCCCACCTAGGGCAGATGAAGGAATTCTGAGCAGCAAGGCCCAGGCTGGCACTTAGGCTGATATTTTGAGGCTTTCAGTAGAGAAGGCGTCAAAGGAGATCCCAGGGGACTTGCAATTATCCAATTAACACAACATGCCAGTTTCCGAGGTGTCCTGGAGTTCCTCAGGGCTGCTCAGATAAGGACTGACAGGAGGAAAGATCCATGAAGTTCTGGTCCTTGTCTGTGTACACAATGCTGGGGATGATTAACCACCGGCTGGGGCGGGGGTTGGGGGGGTAGGAGGTGTAAGGAGGGAGGTCAGAAAAAGAGATGGGGGATGGAGCTCAAAGGCTCTCAGACAAAATGACCCATCTTGGATCTCTGGGGGAGGAGGGCTCTGTCTGCACTAAACAAAGCATATTTAACAACAGCACAGCTTTGGGGAGACCTGGGTAGCCTGGGAGACCTCTTGGTAGCCAGTATCAATCGCCCCAGCCATGCATGGGGCAGCAACCTTCTTTTGCATTTCTGCCATCTTTATTTCTCTTCACAAGATAAACAGAGAAACGCACACCCACGCTGTCACCAAACTGGGGCCCAGAGAAACCAATCTAACCATTCCTGGGAACGCCTGATCTGGTTTAGTTGCAGGATTTCTCTGCCTTTAGAGCCCATGGTTCTTGATCTCACTGCTTGGAAGAATGAAGAGGTCAACCAGATGAAGTGTAGAGGGCAGCAAAGCTCCCGGAGAGGGAGGGGCGGCCCCAGTGGAGTTTCCCCTTGGGGGTTCTACTTTGAGGGGTTTTCATGAGCTGTGTTGGGGCAGGAAGATCAGATTCCTCTCCCTCACTGCACCCCTTAGCACCCTCTCCTTGGCCAGGGAGAGCTGCCTCCCTCCCTTTGTCAGGCTCTGAAAAGGCTGTGTAGGGAAAGGTAAAGATGGGGGAGGGCGGGAAGGAAGTGCCAGGCCTAAAAAGGGGCAGGCCCAGGCCCAGCTCAGGGGAGGAGGGAAACAGGCCTTGAGAGTGTTGGCTAAGAACCACAGTCTTGGTGGGGAAGGAGGAGCTGCAGGGACTGGAGTATCTCAGGCCCTCTCAGTGGGTGGGGCCCGGAGCAGGGGTACCTGGGAAACAGGCCTCTCTCTGGAATTCAGAGCAGAGCTGCTGTCTAAGTCACGGACCTCTGGAATCTATAAGATAGAGGACCGCAAAGGGGTGCCACACTCCAAAAGGACAGCTTAGGGTAAGTATGACATATTGCCAGACGCATGGACTCCTGGCCCCAGTTTCCAGGATCCTTCTCATTGCCTGGACCCCCAACTAGCAAGAGAGAAGCCCCTCCCCTGGGTGGTTGCTCAGAAACCTGGAGGTCGCAGAGACAGTGGTAGAGGATACACACCTGCAGAGATGGGGCCATGTGAAGGGGTTTTTGATCTACCCCTACCTGATCTCCCAACTGCCCTAAGAAATTCTGAGGACTCTAGAAACTCCACACCCAGAAGGCTTCACCCACCCCTTCAGGGCCAGGCTGAGCTCAGGGCCTCTGGCTTTCGTTGCTATGACCGTTGAATCCAGGTTCCCAAGCCTCCCAGCTTTCTGGGGGCTCTTTTCCTCCCAAAAGGCAACTCTGAGTACCATCTCAAGAAAGAGCCCTTTCTCTGAAGAGAAAGTTCTGCTGTCAGAACTCATTTTAAACCATGACCTGCAAACCAGGTCAAAGGCAAATCCGACGCACTTGTGGCTGGGCCCTTCGTTCTAAGGGGAAAAACTGAGGCAATTGAGTTTTATTAGAATTCACAAAATCTTCCGTAAGCCCCATGTTCCTGTTCCAGCAGAGCTTCTCCTGAGGTCTTTCACCGGCTCATTATTAATAGACGTTTCTGGAGCAGCATCTGGGCACCTGGGGAAAGTTTACGGCAATATAGGACACAGTCTCTTCCCTCCAGAGAAGCTCATACAATGGGGACAAGGGAGGTGGTTACTTGGAAGTTCAGGGCCGAGGGGACGTAGGACGCCTTCTGCAACAAGTCACTTGTGGATGCTAAGCCACAAGTGAATTCGAGGGAAAGGCATCTGGGAGCGGGAAGCGCACGAGGTGCCACAGAAACTCCCCCTCATCCCTGCCCAGTCCTTCAGGGAACAGCCAGCCCTTTTGCTTCTCCGCAGAGCGGGAGGGTAGAGCGCCACGTCTGCCCGTTCGTTCGGGGTTTCTGCGCATTGAAGGGACTGTCCCGCTGTTCTCTCCGCAGCCACGCACCATGTGGTGGGCCCTGCTGCTCCTGCAGCTGCTGCTGCCCAGGGCGCTGAGCCCCTGCTGGGCAGGGCCTCCCCAGGAGAGGGGCCCTCTTTTCCGGCTGACTCGGCAGGACTCCCGGGAGAGCGGGGCAGCCAACGCCACGGTCTCGCCCTGCGAGGGGCTGCCCGCCGCGGGAGCCTCGACCTTCACCCTGGCGAACCGCAGCCTGGAGCGCCTGCCCGACTGCCTGCCGCCCGCGCTGCGCAGCCTAGACGCCAGCCACAACCTGCTCTGCGCCCTGAGCGCCGGCGAGCTCGGCGCCCTGCCGCGGCTGCAGGCGCTGACTCTGCGCCACAACCGCATCGCCGCGCTGCGCTGGGGCCCTGGCGGGCCGGCGGCGCTGCACACGCTGGACCTCAGCTACAACCGGCTGGCCACGCTGCCGCCGTGCGCCGGGCCCGCGCTGCCCGGCCTCCGCTCGCTAGCGCTCGCCGGGAACCCGCTGCAGGCGCTGCAGCCCGGGGCCTTCGCCTGCCTCCCGGCGCTGCGCCTCCTCAACCTCTCCGGCACCGCGCTGGGGCGCGACCCTGGGGCGGGCATCGCCGACGGGGCCTTCGCGGGAGCCGGCGGCGCGCTCGAGGTCCTAGACCTCAGCGGCACGTTCCTGGAGCGCGGTGAGTCCGGGTGGCGCCCGGAGTTCGGAGCCGGGGTGGGCAGGTGCTCTCGGGGCGGGGCCTTGAACTTCCTCCGGGGTGGGGGGTGGGGCGGCGACCAGGGCACCGAGCTCCCCTTGCGGCTCAGAAAGGGCGCCACCTCGATTTGCAGAGCCCAACAGCCTGGTTCGAAGGGCACAGAGTGGTTAACTTCTGGAGGCCCGAGAGATGGGGACTGTTAGGAGGGATCTCCGCTTTCCTTAGGAGGGAACCAAGGCGCGGACAGGGGAATGAGCGGCCCGCGGTGTAAGTGGTGACTCCAACTCTGAGTCCGGGAATTCGGGCCCAGAGCCCAACCTTAGCCACTCTGTTCTACTGCTACCCAGGGGAGCTGACAAATGCGTGTAGAATGGGGAAGTGGGATCGCTTGGAGGCTGAGTAATGAATGAAGTTAGCACCAAACACGCAGTTAACCTGAGCGTGAATTCGTTGATCTTTCCACTTGGTTTGGCTCAAGTGGTTTCTGTGAATGTTGAATCTTCAAACAAGACATATGTACTTGGCATGTTTTGACTGATTCACAAGGGTGGTTTTATTTTAAAACAACAACACTATATATGCCTATAATCACCTATTCCACCGCGGACAGAAAAAAAGAGAGAATGGAAAACAGGGAAAGTGGCACATTCTCCATTTGTTAGGAGAGCCACAAAATTAGGTTTCTGGGCCTCATCCAACCTTGCTCCTCCTCTCCTCCTTCCTTACTGCTCTCAAAATAATCCCTACTTCTGGTAGCCATCAGAGTGAAGTCTGGGGTATTTCCCTGTGAAGTTTAACAAGAGGATGGGCAACAGCGGCCTTGGAGACAGTGTCCTGGGTTCAAGTCTTCATGCCATCCCTCCCCAGCTGTGTGGCCCTGGGCCTGTCCTCCTCCTCTCTGGCTTTAGCTGCCCCAGGGCTGGAAGGAAGGCAGGCAGGCAGGCTAGTGAGTCTCTGAGGGCTCTTCCAACTGAAATGGTCTATGCTTCTGAGATTCCCAAAACTGTTAATTTTCCATGCTCAACAATGACCTTTATGACTCACCTTGTCCGTCTCCTTCTTTCCTTAATGCTGTGCTGGCCTCACGGGTTTGTGCCTTCCTGGGTAGTGGGCAGTTTCCCCCTCTGTATTTCAGTTCGGTCAGGGTGGATCAGAGACCTGCCGAAGCTCACATCTCTCCACCTGAGGAAGATGCCCAGGCTGCGGATCCTGGAGGGGGCCGTTTTCAAGATGACCCCCAACCTGCAGCAGCTGGATTGTCAAGACTCGTCCGCACTGACTTCTGTCCACACACAGCTCTTCCAAGACACTCCTCGCCTACAGCTCCTTCTGTTCCAGAAGTAAGTATTTTCTTTCTTTCTTTAAACATTTTATTTATTTATTTGACAGACGGAGATCACAAGTAGGCAGAGAGAAAGGAGGAAGCAGGTTCCCTGCTGAGCAGAGAGCCTGATTCGGGGCTCGATCCCAGGACCCTGATATCATGACTTGGTACAAAAGCAGAGGCTTAACCCACTGAGCCACCCAGGCACCTCCTCAGAAGTGTTTCTAAGACACATGTGAATCCCGTCACTGATTTCTGCCCATTACACTAAATTGAACACATGTAACCATTTATAGCGCTAACCAGACCTTCATTCCTCTCCCTCTTCTCCTTTGCATCCTCCCTGGATTTCTGTTCTTCCTCCTCCTTTGGGTGATGTCTCGGTCGGGTACCAGATAGTCCATTGTCCTAATAACCATGCAACTCAGTCTTGTCCAGAGTAAGAGTAAAACTCCAGCGCTCGCTTCAGCAGCACATATACAGAGTAAGAGTAAAACTCCAAACTCTCATGCGTGTCAAGTTTTCTTTAAGCCCAGGCTGAGAAACTTGCTGTGGGAAGAGGGCAGGAGGCATCAGGGTCTTCTCTGTTACTGGATCCACCTGCTTTCCCCCACCCACCTGCAGGCGTTTATGCAGTTCAGCCCTTCCGAGGTTTGAATGGGTCTAGGGAGGAAAGGTGAGAGGATAGAAGGGTCCTACTTGCAGTTGGGACCCAGGGTGTGTCCTTTCAGGCCTAGCTGTCCAAAGTGTCACTGTACTCACCCTCCTGACCTGACTTCTGGAAGGGCAGCATACCTTTGGAGGTGAGCCCAGACCACCTCCTTTCCTGGGGGCCCACATCTGGACCCGTGAAGCACCTTTGCCCCTCATCACTTTCAAAGTAGCCACTTTTCTCTTTTCTCTGTTAGCACCAGCCATAACCCAAGTATTCACTTTGGGGTTTGGCGTGAGAACAAAGGCAACAGAACACACAGAGCACTTAGCTCAGTGCCTGACATATTACGGTACACGCTGTACTGTTCGTGAAGATGATACGGTGGTGGTGAAGAAGGTGATGGGGATGATGGCCGTGACGGTGATGTTGTTGGTAATGATGGTGAACTGGGGACAGTGAGGGTAATCGTGATGATGATGGTGGTGGTGGTGATGGTGGTGAGAGGGAAATTAGCCTTTTGGGCTCCGACTCCTCTTCTGAGCCTCTGACTCGTATGGAAGGTATCAGATTTGGAGCCACGCTGCCCCAGCTCAAATTCTGACCCCATCCCTGGTCACAACACGCCGCCTCCACAGACCCCAGGGTAAGAACACTTACCATCCAGTCACCACATTCAGCCAAGAGGTCTGTCTAAATCATAATCTGATTGAGTCTCCTGCCAAATGAAAACCGTGCAGTGCCTTCTGTGGCCTGAAGGAGGAGGTTTAATCCCTTCTGGCTCATCTCAGGCTCCCCCACCCCCACTGTAACACCTGTGTTCCAGTGCGTGGGGCGGGGGGAGCCAGCCACTTGCTTTCTTGGTGCTCTCAAATGTCTCCATCTGCCCCGCTGGACCCTCTCCCCCCTTCTAGCCTGGCCTATCTCTGCTCTCCTTAGCTCACCCTCAGCCTTCCCTGGGGGGCCTGTGTTAAATACTGAGTCATATTGGGTGCCCTGGCATGGTCACCTCCCACCGGTGAGGGGATGGCCACCTTCCTGGCTGCTCTGCCCACCCAGTGTTCCCAAAGCCTTCCACAGTCCCCTCTGACATGCAGGAGGGAGGGGCAATAGTTCAGCAAAGAAGTGAAAAGAGGGGGCACCTGAGTAGCTCAGTGGGTTAAGAATCTGCCTCTGGCTCAGGTCATGATCCCAGCTTCCTGGGATTGAACCCCATGTTGGGCTCTCTGCTCAGCGAGGAGTCTGCCTCTCCCGCTCCCTGCTGCTCCCCCTGCTTGTTCTCTCTCTCTATGCCAAATAAATAAATAAAATCTTAAAAGGCGGGGGGGGGGCACCTGGGTGGCTCAGTGGGTTAAAGCCTCTGCCTTTGGCTTAGGTCATGATCCCAGGGTCCTGGGATCAAGTCCCACATCGAGCTCTCTGCTCAGTGGGGAGCCTGCTTCCCCTCTATCCCGCCTGCCTCTCTTCCTACTTGTGATCTAAAAAAAAAAAAAAATTGAAAAGAGGTTATTTAGGAGAGCAAATGAATCTTCTTTCACACTAGGGCTCTGTAATTTACAATGTGACCCACACCAGGATGTGAGCCAGGCCCTCCCGTACCTCCATGTAGGTGGTGATTCGAATTGATTTCATCGCATGCAAGCTGCACTGGTGGCAGAAAGGGCCGCCGGATAAGGAAAGGACTCATTTTCCTTATCTGTAAAATGAGCAATATATCATTCTCTCACTGAATTGTCATAATGAGGTAACAGATAATGACTGTAAAGCCCTGGGCAACCTTACCTGCTCAAAAAGATGACAATCCTTTTCCCCTCTCCCCCTTCAGGCAAAATGAAAAATATTTCCTTGGGATGCTGGAGTGCTAAGTAATCTCTGATTCTAAGATTTCCACTCTGGCTCTGTGAAATCGGCTGAAAGCAAGCATGCATATATGTATATATTCATATATGTGCTTTACATTTCCATGTGGACACACCCCTTTGCAATGTGACTGGCAGCTCCTCCCATCAAGAACTGGAGTCTATCCTCCGCCTCTTGAAGCTGCACTTGACCATGTGATTTGCTTAGGCAAGTGGGACATTAGCAAAAGTGACCCAAGCAGAGGCTTGAAAGCAGTTGAGGATTGGAGCTTTTCCCTTCCTGGGAAGCCCACCTGGGAGCCCGCCTCCCTCACACCCCCCCACCACTAGGCTGGGCTAGCCTCTTGAATGATGAGGAGTATATGGAGAGAGGCCCCAACAAACCTAGTTGAGGCTTCATATATGTGAGGCTATCCTAGATCTTCCAGCCGCAGCTGAGCTGGTTCGGACCCCAAGAACCACAGAATCAGGAGAAAGAACAGATATTTGTTGTTTTAAGCTACTAAGTTTTGGGGAAATTTCTACTCAGCAAGAGCTTGATAGACTCCAGCGAAGCATCTTTCAAAGGACTAGTGTTGAGTACCATCAGCAACAGCTCAACTGCAACAGCCCATATTCCAGAGCGTTCTCATTAAGAGATTTTGCCATGTCTTGTGACTGGTCTATAATAGCAATGTCTTACTTTCGGGTAGAGATGTACACTTATAAATGGTCTCATTGTCATAGACTCTTGGCGATATAACACATGGGCAGGGGAATACTGTCTCCATTTGATAGGAGGGGTGAGAGTGACTGAGTTGGTTGGTATCTCTGCTTTACAGATGACAAAAAAAAAAAAAAAAAAAATGTAGTCCAAGGTCATTAAGGAGTTTCGTCCAAAGTGGTATCCTTTGAGCCCTAACAGAATGGTTTTGCAATGACACCACCATGACTCTCTTGCAATAGTTTTGACTAGGTTTTTAAAGCCTGACTTGATTTTTTTTTTTTTTTTTTTTTTAATGTTTCAGCTGTAACTTGAGTTCTTTCCCTCCTTGGAGTCTGCATTCCTCCCAAGTCCTCTCCATCAGCCTCTTTGGCAACCCCCTCATTTGCAGCTGTGAATTGTCCTGGCTCCTCAGGGATGCAAAGAGGACTGTCCTAAGCAGGTAAAACATTTACAAAGCAGATGTCTAAGAGGTGAGCCGAAATTCTCACAGCTTATGGCCTGCCCTTCTTGAGCAGGTTGGCAGCGTGGCAGAGAGAGCATGGAGGACCAGAGAGGATGGTTTTAATTGGTCAAGACAGGAGGTGGGGCTTCTCACCTCCACTTGCATCTCATTGGCCAGATGCTGGTCACAGGCCACACCTACTACAGGGGAGGCTGGGTAATGTAGTGGAGGTTTGTGTCCTGTAGTGGGGAATATGGGCCAAGTCAACTGGATTGTCTCTGCCAAGACAGGCTTATCTGTGTTCCATTTTACTGACCAGTGGTTTGGGGCCCAAACAGACGAAGTGCTTGCTTGGGTTCATGCAGCAGTTGGGTGGAGGAGGCAGGATCTCTCTCCCTTCAAAATGGTGCTCTTAACTACTGGGCCCCACTAGTGAGTCCCCAAGATGCAGTCTGGTCCCCTGAATCATTCAGTCCAAGGCCAGTGGGCTTACAGAGCTCTTGTGGGACAGGGGAAAAGAAGGACTTCCCATTGACTCTTGGCTAGAAGAGCTGTTTTTGCCGTGGGGGCCATGCTCAGGCTGGCTACCAGGAGACCATGGGGGCTGGCTGGGGACACCCCTGGTCATGAGTACCCTCAAACCAGCTCCACCAGCCCCTCTAGCTCACTTTAGGAGACACCAACCTCCATCCTGTGTTTTTTTTTTTAATGTCCCACCCAAACCCAGCTGTGAAGTGGGGATCAGTCTACCCCTCACCCCCTCATGTTATCTCCAAAGATAAGGACCCAAGCCCTTTGCAGGGAAGGGTCTCATTACAGTATTAATGAAAGGCTGAGGGTGTAGCCTCTGCACACCACTTACTACTGTTGATTTTGGCTGCATTACTGAACCTCTCTGTGCCTCTGTTCCCCATCATAAAATCAGGAGAATAGTGGCTACCCCATAAGGCTATAAAGATTAAATTAGTTGCTACAGTAAAGTGCTAACAGTAGTCACTGGCATATGGCAAGAACTCAGAAAACGTTAGCTGGTATGAGTATTATTACTAGTACTCAGCCCGGAAGTAGATAGGTGACTACAAAATGGCAGACTACACTTGGAGAATCAGAACCACTGTTCACAAACCTGCCCTGGGTTTAGGTTCTGCCACTTGCTATCTTGGGCAGTTAGTTCCTTTTTTTTTTTTTTTTTTTTAAGATTTTATTTATTTATTTAACAGAGAGATCACAAATAGGCAGAGAGACAGGCAGAGAGAGGGGGAAGCAGGCTCCCCGCTGAGCAGAGAGCACAACATGGGACTCGATCCCAGGACCCTGAGACCATGACCTGAGCCAAAGGCAGAGGTTTAACCCACTGAGCCACCCAGGCATCCCAGTTAGTTGCTTTTGCTGAGCTTCTGTTTCTTTCTCTGCCCCATGGAAATGATGAGGGAAGCCTACTCCGCTGGTTGCCCTAGGGGTCAGGGAAGTGAAGGATGGAGAGTGTGTGGCCGGTGGGACCTAGAAGACATGTTGTTTGGGTTTGATGAGAGGGACTGTCTGCACTGAGGACTCAAACACCTTCTAACTGGTTGGTCTCCCCTCTAGGGCAGCAGACACTGTGTGTGTACCTGCTTCAGGATCCCGAGACATCTTCTCAGCCCCTCTTTCGCTGTCCCAGCTGCCCACTGTGTGCCATCTGAACCAAAGCACCACCCTCAATTCCAGCTCGCCCCAGGCTGTTTCCTTCACCCACCAACCATCTACACAGGGTCTCACCACCCCATGGAGCACAGCCCCCTCCACTCGACCTGTGGAAACTGGACAGAGTGTCACCAAGCCCCCCTCCTTTCCCACGGATTCTGCCACACAAACCGCATGGTCCCACAGAGGCATCAAGGTGGGGACCACCTCCTCCACGGCCATCTCCACAGCAGATTCTAGCACCTCCAGCGCTCTGCGCAGGACTGCAAGCACAGCTGGGGCAGAGCACCGAGAGCACGCTGACATGCTGGTCCATGCGCCTCCCGTCTCAGCTGCTTTCACCCCCTCCGCCGGCAAACACCCTGGGCTCTTCCCTACCCCCTGGAGCCCGGTGCGGACGCCCCAGCCCAACTACAGGGCACAGGCCACCCTGCAGGTGCCCCACCCGAGTCCTTCTGAGGGCGCGATTCCAGTCTTGCTGTTAGACGACTCCAGTGAGGAGGAGGAGGGGCTGAAGGAGGAGGTGGGAGCTCCTCCCCAGGATGTCCCCTGTGATTACCACCCCTGCAAGCACCTGCAGACCCCGTGCGCAGAGCTGCAAAGGCGCTCGCGGTGTCGGTGCCCTGGGCTCAGCGGGGAGGACACCCTCCCGGACCCCCCCAGGCTGCAGGCAGTGACCGAGACCACCGACACATCGGCCCTTGTGCACTGGTGCGCCCCCAACTCGGTGGTACGCAGCTACCAGATCCGCTACTCTCCCGAGGGCTGGACGGGAAACCAGTCGGTGACAGTGGTGGCGGACATCTATGCCACGGCCCGGCAGCACCCCCTGTACGGGCTCTCGCCCGGCACCACGTACCGCGTGTGTGTCCTGGCCGCCAACCACGCGGGCCTGAGCCAGCCGCAGGCCTCGGGCTGGATGCGGGCGTGCACCGCCTTCACCACCAAGCCCAGTTTCGTGCTCGTCTTCTCGGGGCTGTGTGCTGCCTGTGGCCTGCTGCTCGTCACCACCCTGCTGCTGGCCGCGTGTCTGTGCCGCCGCAGCCAGACGGCACACCTGCAGCGCTATGACACGCACCTGGTGGCCTACAAAAACCCAGCCTTCGACTACCCGCTGAAGCTCCAGACGCTCAGTTAGCTCCGCGCCCCCTCCTCCACTGGAGATTAGGAACTGGCCGCCCGTGTTTAGAAAAGAGACAGAGGGTCAAAGAGGAGGACCCTGTCAGCTCAGAATGCCTCTGAATTTCTGTGAAGCCAGCACTCTTGAGGCACAACGGGAACTTACCATGCAGTTTCTCTGTCCGAGGAACCACTGCTTTCCCTGCCGCCTTCTCTGTGCCCAGAAACGTTACAGTTCACACCAGACCACTCCTGTTGCCACAGCACAGCCTTGTGTGTTATTTGTGTTTTTCAGCAGCCAGTGCCCCTTGGTGTCCAGTCAAATAGACTGGGTGTGTAAGTAGGAAGAGATAAAACAGTTCACACAATTCAGTCTCTTTTGCCATTCTGGAAGTGACATCCTCAAGTCATTTCAGAGACGTTCCCTCTGGTCAAGCTTCTGGCTAAAGCAGGTGGTATTCAAGGAATCAACTCCCCTGGATTCTTAATCTGAGAACTGGGGTAAGGGAGAACTGGTTATGTTTCCTGAGGCTGCCTGGGGTTTATTGCGTCTCTTGGCAAAAAATGTGCTTTTAGCTTTGTAGTTAAAACTGCAGTCTTCTGGGAACCTCTGTGAAACACAAGGATAATCTGTCCTTTTTAAAGTCATTGTCTACTGGACTTCTCCATAGTGTAAGTGGTCAAAGAAATTACTTACTCCTTTTCTTAAGAAAGCGCAATAAGGTCACTTCCAGGATTTGGTCTTTTAAGAGAAGAGATGAACAAAAAAAAAATGTCAAGGCTCTAGCTAGAAGCCAAAGCATTTGCTCTCCATTGCATCAAACAGTGCCTTCATGATTTCTATTTGGAGTGTGGGCAACACCTTTCAACAGCTCTTTTCACTTGTATACCAATGTTCAAAAAGCATTTTTTATAAAATTACAATGTGGTTCATTACTTCTAGGCTTTAATTTTCTAAGTTAGTATTTATTTCACTTTTCTGTGACTACTGGAACAATTACCACAAACTAGGTGGGTTAAAACTACAGAAATCTGTTCTTACGGTTCAGGCCAGAAAACCACAACCAAGGCATCAGCAGGAGTGGTTTCTTCTGGAGACTCAGAACTGTTCCATGCCTGTTCTGGATGCTAGCTGTCCTGGGTGCTCCTTGGTTTGCAAATAAATCCAATCGATGCCTTCATTGTCTTATGGCATTCTTTGCGTCCAAATTTCCCTCTTTTAAAAAAATACTTCTCCCCCCATCTTTACAGAGATAAAACTGACATATAACTTTAAGTTCATGGTGTGCAACCTGATTTGATACATGTGTATATTGGGAAATGATTATAAAAAGGTTCCCTTCACTTCACATGGGTACCTTTTTGTGTGTGTTAAGAACTTTGAAGACCTACTTTCTAAGCAATTTCAGGTATACATTATTAACTATAATCATCGTGCTGTCTTCTGGGGATCATTATCATTTCCAGAACTTACTCATAACTGGAAGTTTGTACCCTTTGACCATATTCACCCATTGTCTCCCACCCCTATGAACCACCAATCTACTGCTGTTTCTAGGAGTTGGGTTTTTTGTTTTTTGTTTTTAAGATTTCACATATAAGTGGAATCATTCAGAATTTGTCCTACTCTGCCTTATCTCACTTTGGTATAATGCCCTCAAGTTCCATCTACGTTGTTGCAAATGGCAGGGTTTCCATTTTTATGGCTGAATAATCATCATTCTGTGTCTCTATGTATTTATACCACATTTTATCCATTCATCCATTGACACTTGGGTTCCTTCTATGTCTTGGCTATTATAAATAATGCTGCAGTGAACATAGAGTGCATACCTTCAAGATGATTTCATTTCCTTCCAGGATATACCCAGAAGTCTAACTTCTCTTTTTAAAATTATTTTTATTAACATATAATGTATTATGTGCCCCAGGGGTACAGGTCTGTGAATCATCAGGCTTAAACATTTCACAGCGCTCACCATAGCACATACCCTCCAAACTTCTGTCTTCTTATAAGGACAACAGGCATTAGATTATGGCCCACACAAATCCAGTAGGACTTCGTCCTAACATGATTACATCTGCCAAGATCCCATTTCTAAGTAAGGTCACATTCACAAGTACCAGGGCTTAGAACTTGAACATTATCTTTTTTTTTTTTAATATTTTATTTATTTAACAGAGAGAAATCACAACTAGGCAGAGAGGCAGGCAGAGAGAGAGGAGGAAGCAGGCTCCCTGCGGAGCAGAGAGCCTGATGCGGGGCTCAATCCCAGGACCCCGAGATCATGACCTGAACTGAAGGCAGAGGCTTTAACCCACTGAGCCACCCAGGCGCCCCTGAACATTATCTTTTAGGGAGACACAATTCAATCCCAAACAGCATTTATTTCTGTTTAAAAAATAAAAATCAAGTATGGGCACCTGGGTGGCTCAGTTGGTTAAGTGTCTGCCTTTGGCTCAGGTCATGATCTCAGGGTCCTGGCATCCAGGCTCAGGTCAGGTTCCCTGCTCAGCAGAGAGGCTGCTTCTCCCTCTCCCTCCCTCCCTGCCACCCCAGGCTCATGCTCTAATAAATAAAATCTTGAAAAAAAAAATCAAGTTTGGGCACCTGGGAGGCTCAGCTAGTTAAGTGTTTGCCTTTGGCTCACGTCATGATCCCAGGGTCCTGGCACTGAACCTTGTGTCTGGTTCCCTGCTCAGTGGGGAGTCTGCTTCTGCCCCTCCCCCCTGCTTGTTCTCTAATAAAATAAAATCTTTAATTTAAAAAAAAAAACAAAAATCAAGTTTGATTCCTACATATCTTGCTTCCAAAATGTGCTAAGGCACAAAAACCATGCTGCAGAAACTCAATACACCCAAATCTCCCCTCAATAGGTGTCTGAAGTTTTGAAAAGGCTTTCTAAAATTCTAAGATGGATCCCAAGTTTCATCAGATATGTAACCAAGAGAATTGGACTAAGCAATCTTTTAAGATACCTACCAGCTCCTTATTAAGAACTGGAAAGCAAAAGCCAAAAATGTGACTACCATAGACTTCAGACAAATAATCATCTCAATGCCTTTTTAAATTTACTATCAGGATTGAATCCATTATATGGAGGCACCAAAATGAATTTGTTGTGCTTGGCTCCATATGAATATACACTCAAACATGCCTAATACAGTTCCAGTGTTTTGTAAACTAGCAGAATTCACATTGTATAATAGTCCAATATCCAAAACCCTCAAGAAACTTGTACCATTTTTCTAAGGGTTGAGGTTTATTAACCAGAGCCAGATTAAGACCTTCATACTAAAGAGACTATGAGCCCAAGACATGAGTAACTCCAAATAGCATCAACACTGAACCAGGAAATAAACATAACGAAGTACAAAATCCCAATTTTTTCCCATAATTACTTTATCTCGACTTCTCTTCCCTCATTTTAAAACATCTTTGTGCTCCCACTTTACTGGTGCCAAGATGTGTTCAATGTGCCTCTTGGGTAGGAATTCCACCTCCAGCCTAACCGCCACCCAAGCTATGAGACTACACAGGGGTTCCAGAAGGGGAGAATGGCCAGCCACAGGTTATCCTCCTTTTCACTCATACACCCTCCATCGGATTCAGTGACACTGTCCCTGGCTGCAGGCTTCAGTGCATTTCAAGCCTGGGAAGAAGGAAGCCAGGATGAATGCAACAGAGGGGCACGCTGATCCCAGGATGCCACTACCAAAAGGCATATATTTTGCTTACAACTTTGCGTCTTAGTTTAACACAGCTTAATATAACACATCTTAGATAAGCTCACTGCACAATTCCATAGGACACCTGGGACAGTGGGCAGCAAGAGGCTTCCACAGTTAAGAGGAAGCAACCAGCAACAGCCATCGTCTTCCTCATCCCTCTCTCTGTGTCTCCCACCCTTCCAAACAGGATGGTGGAGTGAGAGTAAGGACTTTAAGTCAGATGGTCCCAAACAAATGATTTTTACAATGCAAGTGCAAGTGATGTACTTGAATGGACTTTAGGAGTCAAAAAACTTCAACAGTGAGGATCACAGCATGTGAAACAGACCACCAGCACTGAAGGCACTTTTCCAGCTCTTTTATTTCTTTAATATCTTAACAAAAGATACCCCAAAATTTAAAAAACCTTTGAAAAATATACAGTTTCATATTATTTACAGAACATGTAAGTACAGGTTCCAACATCATACAAATGTTGCTACGTTAGAAACGGCGAAAGGCAGGATATAACTCACTGCCTCCTGGCTGGTGCAGCCTAATGGCCACGCTTTCCTATTTCAACCCTCTGTGTCACCTGCTAACCTGATACACAGACTGTTAGGCACCTGAGAGGCTGGAAGACTGCTGAACTTGAACTTCAATACCTTCTGCTGTGACCTTATTATTTTCAAAACTTACTGCATTTTAAATCTCTTCACAAGCCTATTTCATCCGTCACTAAGCTACCTTTATTGTCATTATCCTAAATGATCAAATAGTAACCACGCAAACTATTAATGTGTACACAGTTCTAAAAATCAAACATAAGACTGTGTAGCCAGGTTGTGTCCAATAGATACTTAAACCCAGTAAATTCCCTGGTGCTTTGTAAGCAATCTCCACTCTGTTGAACAGAAGTGGCATCTCTTTAGTTTCCATGCTCTGGACTATGTTTCTTAAAAATGTATTAAAACGTGACTGACGGTAATTGGAATAATTTGGTACCTTAGAAATTAATCAAGAACCCTAAGATACAAAATTCTAAATTATAGTTTTATTTGTATTTAAAAATACATTGGAAATTCTGCATATGCCCATGATCAAGCTTACTTTCAATGCACATTACTTAAATTTTGATGACATGGTTTGTTCTGACAAGTCCTTTTTCAAGCTGAACCCCGAATTAAGGAAACTCCTGTAGATTTCCACTTGCCCTGCCACCAATGATGTATATTGCTTCCTTGCTAATGATGATAGATGGTTTTCATCTGCCTTTTATCACCTGAACAGTTTTTCGACCATAATGATAGTAACTGTAAGCTGATGCAGCTGTGGTGAAAGCCGTGAGACACCTTTTTTGGAAGAAAGAAAAGAAAGGTTTAGGGGTCAACTCTGAAACACAGTAACCATGAGAATCACAAAGAATACATGTAACAGAGTTATTCAAAAAGCAAAAAGGCCATGCGTGTGATTCTTTTTTTAGCTCCAGGAATCTAAAGCTGCTGCTTTTAAGATAACTGTCAAACAGAATCTAGTTAGTGAGCCCAAAAAGAATAATACTAGCGATTGTCACCTTTACCCAGCCGTTATTCTAGGTGTCTTATGCCATCATTTTATGTTCACAAGAACCTTCTCTTACAGAGCAGCAGACGGAGCCCCAGGGAACTTTGCTGAGGGCCACAGAACCTTGACTGAGCCCTGTCCAGAGTCCTATGCTCTTTTCACTGCTCCATGCTGCTGATGGTGCTGGGCTTTTATTTCCTGCAGAATTCGAGCATCTGAGTCATTTTAAATTAAATCCGGCTTTTTAAAAAATGATTTTTCCTTAAGTGAACTGCCAGATTCACTAGATTCTCTTGGAAGTTCCATGAGTGATGCTCATGGCTTGCTGAATGCTCGTGGCCTACCAGGTTACTTTTTGGTGCACCCGTGTGTCTGCTTCCACCAGCTGAGCAGAAGGTCACCGAGACTCTGTTTCTGTTTGATCCCAAAGCTGTGTCAGTTAGATCATCTAAATTCACACCTGAACCAGTGCAACATACGTGTAGGAAGAGCTGCTATTTCTGAGAACTAAGTGGAATACTTTGGAAATAATTTATAAATCAAGGTGAGTTGCTAAGAACTACTGTCAAAGGCAATATGATTGTTGAAAGGCTGGAGAAAAATGATCAAAATCTAGAAAGTTTCTATACTTAGATTGCTTTGTAAATGCTTTAAGTTCTTATATCACTTTAAAGAAACAGAAAATAAAAGTCAGAGAGGTTGTATTATGGATATAGTTTAGCCAAGACAGTGAAAACTCCCAGTTAGACTAATACTCAAAAAAAGGGGCATTGGTCCTCTATCAAAAGATGTAGCATAAATCAGAAAAAAATGTACACATATATTTTAGAAGATAAAATGTTTAGCACGTCTATCATCTTTAAAGCTTCTTTAGCTGAACTGACTTTCGTTAACTAACCATTTTTGGGCTCAGACTGCATCAAGCAAGGCTTTAGTTAAAGTGCACTAAAATACGGTGCTTCAAGTTCAGTGTGGTGCATCTGGACTCTGACAGTTTGAATTTGACGGATTTTTAAGGAGATACATTTCAAAGCTATAAGTAAGCATAATAACATAAAAATCAAAACTCCTTTCTCAAGTTTCCCTTCCATTATGCCCTTGCACCACTAGGCTGGGTGCACTTTCCCCTACCCACTCTCCTACACCCTACCTTGCTCGGGGTCCATCCTTCACCTCAGAGGCCTCCCCCAGTCTCTCCCTGTATAAACCAACTAGGCCTCCTGCTTAATGCCACTTCCTCCCTGAAGCTTTCCCTCTTCTCCCTACCCAGGATCAAGAATCCTTCCCTCCTCCAAAACCCCGATACTTTATCTATACCTCTTCTTCCTTTTAACTTGCATGAAAGCTCCTGTAATTTCTATATCCCATGATATACTTCAGAGCAGTATCAGTCATAAAATATAGCCCCCAACTTTACCCAGCTGGTGCTCCTCAAACACGGTAAGAACCAAGTAATTCTAAGACCGTCGCAATAAGCCATTTTGCTGACATTCTCAGAGAAAATTCTACACTTAGCTTACCACAGTATCTGAAGATAAATGCTGTCAGCATAATTGAAAACTGGAGCTGCCAAAGAAGCTGCCACCAAGATTAACTGGACTGCTGTGTTTACCTTAAAAAAAACAAAACAAAAAAAAACCCTAAAGTCATAAATGAACAGTGCCAAGGAGATCCTGTTTCAAGCTCAAGAGACAAAGGCACAGCCCATCGTGCGGTAACATGACATCCCCGGTGTTGAAATAGCCTTGCCAAAAAAGCTAGCATTCACACCCAAGGGGGAACTTCACTAACCGGCTCATCTGTCTGCACTGGTGCCCTTTACAGTGAGGCTAAGGGCATCTGTCAGAAAATACTATTACCTTGAATTTCCACAGCAATTCAACAATGTTGCAATGTTCTTGGCCTTTTTTCAGTTGTCTGTTAAAACAGTCCCGTGGAATGGAAATAATAAAGCTACCTCTTCACAGGTGAAAATGTCATGAGCTAAGTGACTTGCCTGCAGTCATAGCAGGTTACAGGGCCGAACCCCGAACCCAAACTATCTAGACCTTCATCCAGTGCCCTTGGCTTGCCCAAATGTCAAACCCTAGGAGGTCAGAAAATTGAAATGCATTCATCTCCACGAGAAGAGGCTGTGGAGGCAAGGCATATGTTCCCCGACCCTACAAGACAGCATGGAGGACAGAAGGAAGAAAACAGAGCCAAAGAGGCGCTGGAGACTGCCTACTCATCCTGAGAAGCGCGCTGGGGAAGAGGGTGTGAAGGATGTAGCAGGGGACACGTGCACAGAAGCACCCCTATTGTTCATTCTGCAACCAAAACACAAGGATTCCACTTCATCTTTAGGAAATTAAATAATAAAATTGTCTCGAGAACTTCTTACACCTCTTTGAGTTCCTTTCTAAGCAGTGCTATACTCTGTTATGCTTGATACAAATGTAAGTCACTGGAATCTAAAGAAAAAACAGAAAAACAAAAACCCTATAAACTCCACCCCAGGGAGTTTTACGTATAATAGTAATAACCCATCTGTCCCAAAGATGATCTGTGTCCCTAACCTGTTAAAGTACTGTCACAAGGGACAGGGCAAAAGGATGGTAACAACAAACTTATCAAGGCTACTAGGAAAACAAACGTGCCTTGAGAGGCATTAATGGTGTGTTCTCTGTATGCGAAGACTGGCACAGTTACGGTACTGAAAGGGGCTCAGGAAAACAGGACGGACAACTAAGAGTAGGAGTTGTTTATTAGTAAGTACCGTTTTCCTACCCTTTCCATGTAATCATCAGTGATGAAAACAAAGGGCCTGATTTTATGGTGTTTTCCCCACAGAAAGAAGGGTATTGAAAGGAACCTCCATAATTTCTCTGTAGCCCATCAAGACGCAACTGTATTTTCACCCCATCCACCTTCCCAAAACAGTGACCCTAATACCTCCTTCAGACACTTAAAAGTTCAGGCCACCAATGCAAAACATATGCATATACTACGGACCCAAAAAAGCTCAAAGGACAAGAGAACTGGGTGAATGACCTCACTCTCTATCTCCTATAGTCAGCACACTGAAAGAAATCTCTCTGGCAGCTGCTGCGGACTGAGGCTTATATTATATTCATTATAATAAACATTTACAAGGGAATAACTTAAAAGGATGTGTGTGTCTTACCTTGCTGATGAAGGTTGGTTTTAACCTAGCGGTGGCATAGCAAGGATTGAAATACTTAGAAAGGGTTCGCTGGCAGAAGACAAAAAGATAAAGTTGATTCAATTTATCATTCACGTGTAAAACAAACATTTTGTTATTATATGTAGCTAACAGTTACTGAATATTCACCATATGCCTGGCTCTATGCTAGATAAGCCCTTTATTTGCATCTTCTTTTATCACCCTAAATGAGCAGTGTCTATATTCCTTGTAAATCATACACAGGTTACTGAAAACAGATTTTTTTTTTAATTTATAGATTACTCAATCCCTAGAAAACTCTAACACAGTAACTATCCTGAAGTCTGCCTGACGACATCTGTTTTCTAAATAAACTCAACAAATCTCCCTTATTGCTATTTTCTTTCACAGACTAAAACATGAAATGAGTAAGATCTTGCTGTTTTCTCTGGACTGAGAACCAAAAGATGAGGTGATTATGCTAGGCCTATGTGCTCAAGTATCTGTACGACAATGAACAAATATGCAAACAAACCATTCTGTGTTTATACAACTGTGATTTTATAAAAATCTAGTTTCAGACAATCCATGGTTGAGGCTAAATCAGGCAGCAGAGGGACCTGGTCACACAAACATTCCTAACAGTTTGCTGCTAGGGACAGGGCAATTCATTGTGGGTGATTCAAAGAGCAAGATGACAGTTATGTGTGATTTTAAAAAATTCTTAAAAAAAGCATAAAAAAATTAATGGCCATAAATTACTCCCATAAAGTGAAACTCAAGATACAATAGAGTGGTTCTGGTTTTTTGTTTTTTTTTACATTAAGTTTTAAGTAATAATAAAAGAATTTCTTTTTTTTTTTTTAAACAGACTCACCGGTGTTGGAAGAGTTCGATACCTGACGTAAAAAACAGCAGCAATCAGCATTACATCTCTTGAAATTATCATGTAAGTAAGTGGAACTGAAAATCAAATATAAAATAATTTTGATTGGGATTTTGAAAATTACTGATATTACAGCCTTATGAAGTGGTATTTCATAGAAGTAAAAATGTTGTAAATAAATACTTATTGATGGTTTAGGGTCCTTATAGTGAACCACTGATTTTTATATTCTTCTCTAACCCACCCTCAAACCAAGTGAGGACTATGTCTGCCTTTCAGAATGTCAATCCTCTTGCCTTTTTTTCCTTCTTCCCCATGTTTTTAAGCTGTAGTTATTAACATTAAGGTCAGCCCTACTCAGCCCCCACTATCTCCTTTGTGACCTCTCAGCCTTGTGAATTTGGAAAAATGATCACCATGCTCACTATACTTACATGGAGTTAATGAAATGGTGGAGACTGGAAAAGATACTGGAAGACTCAAACTATTATGCCAACTCCGGAGCTCTGATGGCTTCCACATTCTAGGCTATTTTGTAAACAGTAAAATTTGCTGTATGTAACACTTGTGAAAAAAACAAATATTTTCATTCTTGTCTGGTCAGTTCCAATCCAGGCAACTGCTAGTTTTTTCCTTCTGCCCCATTCATTCAATGAATTCTAATTTTAAAAAGAATCCAATCAGTTGATAATTTTCTCATTATTCTTAATATTCTATAGCATGGTGGTGCCTGGGTGGCTCAGTTGGTTAAGAGTCCAACTCTTGAGTTTAGTTCCAAGTCATGATCTCAAGGTCATGCAATGGAGCCCCATGTTAGGCTCTGTGCTGAGCCTGGAGCCTGCTTAAGATTCTTTCTCTCCTTCTCTCTCCCTCTGCTCCTCCTCACCCCCCTCCAAAAGAGTCTATAAAATGGCCCCAAAGCCAGAGCCAGCAAAATATAGATTAATACCCAAAGAATCGCTGCTCCCTTGTTGAGTAACAATGGGAGGGCAGAGGTCCTGTTTCACTTCACATCCTTCTACCCTATAGGAGGTCTTAACTATGAAAATATATTGTTTCTAGTAGAAAAAAAAAATTTTTTTTAAAAGAAAAAAATCCTGACAAATTGTTTCAAACTAAAATAACAGGGTCATATGTATCCCCCTTCCATAATACTTTCAAACGGCTCTTTTATGAATTACTTTTGAGATGATATTTATGGTCCTCTCCAGTTCTAAAACTCTTTTTTAAAAATTTTTTTAAATTAAAAAAAAATTTTATTGACATATAATGTATTATTAGCTTCAGGGGTACAGGTCTGTGAATTGCCAGGTTTACACACTTCACAGCACTCACCATAGAACATACCTTCCCCAATGTCCATAACCCAGTTCTGACATTCTATTCATTCTGCAACTCGATCAAAATCTAATTACAGATTACAATTAAAATCTGTGTTGGTTACGGCTATGATGTAAGTGTAGCTCCTTCGCCTAGTCCTGGATGACAAGACTATTTGAAAGAGAAAACATTTATCTACCACTCAAGTAATCGCATTTGGAGGACACAGAAGATACAGCTGTATGAGCCAAGTAACAAAACAAGACAGCCATGATTTTTAGGAGACTTCTGTGTCTGTGTAACAGATTTTTCTAAGCAGTCATTAGCTGGCAAAATCTAACCATCAGATTTTAAGATGCAGCACACTCATGCAAATTACATAGAGTAAACCTCCTAAACAGAACTTTAGAAGAAACACTTGTTAGTGTATTTCATCATCATAAGGGAAAAGAGACTAGGACTTAGTCTTAAATAAGTTTCTGCAAAAGAGATGAGGCAATTCAATACACTGCAAAGCCTTGAGTTCTTGTTCTAACTAGTAACACCCACACTACCATTTATTGAGTATCTGGCACTGTTGTACGCATTTCATACATATTGTCAGTTAACCTATACATCGATTCCACAAAACAGGGACCATCATTATTGCCATTTTACAAATAAGGAAAGCAAGCCTCAGGCAGGTTATATAATCTGGCCAAGGTAGTCAGTTAGTGAGTAGTACAGCCAGTACTAGTACTGTACCACTAGTCAACAATACAGTAAGCAGTATAGCCAGAGACCTAGAAGTGGAATCTAGGTCTATGAAATTCCAAGCCTATGCTCAGGCCAGAGTGCGAGGCTCCAGCCCAGCCATGTGAGTCATGATTACCACCTCCAGACTCCGTTTACCATCTGTAACAGCCTGGTGGAGGAAAGGAAAATTAACAAAAATCAAGTGTTCTCCAAACTGCCCACCACAGAATCACCTTGGGAGAGCTTCACAGAAATACAGATGACAGCTCCCTGGGGGATTCGCATGCACAGCCAGGCTGGGACCCTGCCTCACCAGGTGGTCTCTAAGGCCTCTGCCAACTGACAGTGTACATACAGGTTTTTACTTTGGTTCTTTGGGCAATTTTATTGGGTTCCCTGGCTTCTGCATTTTCTAACTGCTCCTCCTTTCTCTCCAGCCTTCCCTTTCCTTTTCTTCTACGGGTAAAACAGCTTTCATTTTGCTTATCAGAGTATAACAGTGTGTTAGTGAGGGTAGAAGGGTGTAAAATGCGTCAGGGGTTGCTCCAAGGTTTTCCTCCCTACTTGCTAACCCTATCTGAAATAGGTAATGTCTGCAACAAAGAGGCACATTACAGACGAATTTTATTAGGATTCAAGAGAAATAAATAAAACAAAGTTACTTTTACAAATCACAAGTGGTCATTTCAATATCATAGTTTATTTCACTGAGAATAACAGAGTAATTACAGAAATTGATTCAAACCAGCAATAAGAATTTGCTATACAGTAAACCAGAAATAATACAAGATACAGAAAAGAACTGTTGTTTAGTAAATGCGGCAGAACAAATGCACCCAAGTACAAATTAACTTAGACTCACATCCCAGACTGCTACAAATGTAACAAACCAAATAAGTTGTTTTCATCCTTATCTCTCCTCCCATAGAGAGCAAGAAGAAAAGCAGAATTATTTATTATCCTAATTGAGGAAGAAAGCACATTTCTTACTCTTGAGGAAACAAAGCTGTTAAAATCAAGGTGGATGGAACTTTTACAAAAATGCAGGCAGTATAAAAGTAAGAAGATGCACGATAGCATATATACAGCTCTCCCCCTAAAACCTGCCTAAAATGACAGTGAAGGAATGAAAAGACAGTCACAAAGAGAATGGGAGGAGAAGACAAATTGTCCAGTTTCACATTTATTAATAAGAACTACTTTAATTCAAACTGATTAAAGATATCTTAAAAAGCCCAACAAATCCCAAGCAAGATAAATAAAAAAGTAACTCATATCAAACTGATCCGAAGGAGGCATCAACAGATGAATGGATAAAGAAGATGTGGTGTGTGTATATATATATATATAGGAATACTATGCAGCCACCAAAAAAGCCAAAACGAAACCCTGCCATTTGCAACAATGTGGATGGAACTAGAAGGTATTATGCTAAGCGAAATAAGTCAATCAGAGAAAGACAATTACCATATGATCTCTCTCATATGAGGAATTTGAGAGGCGGGGAGGGGGTTATGGGGGGAAAGGAGGGAAAAAAATGAAACAAGATGGGACTGGGGAGGGAGACAAACCATATGAGAATCTCAGAAAACAAACTGAGGGTTGCTAGGAGGTGGTGGGGGAGGGATAGGGTGGCTGGGTGATGGACATTGGGGAGGGTACGTGATATGGTGAGTGTTATGAATTGTGTAAGACTGATGATTCACAGACTGTACCCCTGAAGCAAATAATACATTATATGTTAATAAAAAATAATAAAAATAAAATAAAAATAAAGAAACTCATACCAAGATATATTACTATGAAACTGCAGAAAACCCCAAAGACAAAGAGAAAATCTTAAAAGCAGCCAGAGTAAAAACAGTTAACTTCAATAAAGAAATGGATTAGCAGTTGATTTCTTTTATACCAACAACAAACATGAAAATTGAATGATATGTTAAATGTGCAGAAATGACTACCAACCCAGACTTCTAAACTCAATAAAAATATACTTCAAGAACAAAGGCAAAATCAGAGAAAGACATATACTGCCCAATATGATTTATAAGTAAAATTTTAAAAATAATAAAAATTAAATAGAAGTTGAAATAGAAATAGCAAGTAAAAAAGTGGCTGCCAGAAACTGGAGGATGGGAGAAACAGGGAAAGGTTGATAAAAGCGTGCTAACTTCCACTTTTAAGATCAGTAAAGTCTAAGGACCTAATGTATCATACGGTGACTGTAGTTGATTACACTGTATTGTATTAATTGAAATCTGCTAGGAGAGTAGAACTTAATATCCTCACACATACAAAAGAATAAAATGATCTCATAATACAAAAGGATAAAGGCAAAATAAAATTATTTTCAAATAAAAACAAGAATGTACCACCAGTTGACCGATATTAAAAGGATTTCTAAAGATGTACTTCAGATGAAAGGAAAGTGATCCCAGATGAAAGGGTTTAAGATACACCAAACAATGTAAGCCAGAAAAAAGTAAATACGAAGATACATCTAAATGAACACTACTAAAACAATATCATGTGGGTTTAAGAAGTCTATAAAGTATGGCAACAATAACCAAAGTTGAGAAAGGAGTAAAAGGAGGTCAAACACCAAACTTTGATAAGGATGAATAATTTTTTTTTTTAAGATTTTATTTATTTATTTGACAGACAGAGATCACAAGTAGGCAGAGAGGCAGGCAGAGAGAGAGAGAGGAGGAAGCAGGCTCCCCGCTGAGCGGAGAGCTGGATGCGGGGCTCGATCCCAAGACCCTGGGATCATGACCTGAGCCAAAGGCAGAGGCTTTAACCCACTGAGCCACCCAGGCGCCCCAGGATGAATAATTTTTAAGAAAAACCAAATGGAAACAATATAACACAGCCAAACTGGCACACAGGGAAAACAAGTATGATGATAAAAAATCTATACAGACGTAGAAAAGCACATATGAGCCAAATGAAACACATAAAATGGAAGGCTGCTATACAAATATTAGTAATCACAATAAATGTTAATGGATTCAATGTTCCAGCAGAAAGAAAATATTTTTAGACCGGATAAAAATAAAGAAAACCCAACTATCTTCATGCTATTTACAAGAAATATCTAAAATATAAAGACACAGAGAAATTGAAAGTGATTTATCCATCTGGCAAACACTGACTTGATCATTATTGAAGATATGGAGGGTCTCACTTCATAATAAAACATTCAATTTATCAAAAAGACAAAAAAATCCAATTTATATACACTTAACAGCAGGACTTCAAAAGACACAAAGCAAATATCAGACTACAAAGAAAAATAATGGAAAACTAAACACAAAGGAAACTAACCTACTCTCAGTAACTGACAGACAAGCAGACCAAACAAAAAAGAACTCAGTAAAGATTTAAATATCAGGATTTAAAATTTGACCAATATATAGATATTGGATATATAGATATATGGATATATAGAGAACATCACACCCAACCACTACAACTTCAAAAATTCATTTGAAGCACATGTAAAATGTTTATAAAATTTGACTGTAGGGGCGTCTGGGTGACGCTCAGTCAGTTGAGCATCTGCCTTTAGCTCAGGAGGTCCTGGGATGGAGCCCCAGGTCTGGCTCCTTGCTCAGAGGGAACCTGCTTCTCCCTCTCCCTCTGCCTGCCGCTCTCCCTGCTTGTACTCTCTCACTCTCACTCTTTCTTTTTTTAAGATTTTATTTATTATTTGACAGAGAGAGACATAGTGAGAGAGGGAACATAAGCAGGAGGAGTGGGAGAGGGAGAAGCAGGCTTTCCATAGAGCAGGGAGCCTGATGTGAGGCTCAATCCCAGGACCCTGGGATCATGACCCGAGCCGAAGGCAGATGCTTAACAACTGAGCCACCCTGGTGCCCCACTCTCACTCTTTCTGTCAAATAAATAAAATCTTAAAAAAAAAAAAAATTGACCCTATACTCGCTTGAAAGGCTAAAATCAGAGCATGTTCTCTGGATATAAGGTAATTATGCTTAACATTAGTAATAAAAACATACCTAGAAAAACTCACAAATTAAGAAATAAATTTTTATTAACCCCCTAAGTCAAAGAAAGAATTATAATGGAAACAGAATATTTTGAACTCAATAATGGCAAAAATACTTCTATTGACACAGGAGATTCAGTGAAAGGGATACTTAAGACAAAATGTACAGCCCTAAATGCTAACTTTAGAAAAGCTGAAAGGAATGAGTTAAATATTCATCTACAGCTGTGCTGTTCAATACAACAGCCACTAGCCATGCAGGAAAATAAAGCACCTGAAATGTGGCTGGTCTGAATGAGAGATGCTGTAAAATGAAAACTACACTGGCTTTTGAGAGCATACTATGAGGAAAAACTCACTCATTTTTTATGGATTACACATTGAAGTGATAATATTTTTGATCTAGTAGATTAAATGTTATTAAAATTATTTTCACCTGTTCCCTTTTATTTTCAATATAGTTACTAGAAAATTTTAAATTACATATATGGCTCCCATTATATTTCTACTAAACAGAACTGATCTAAAGAATTTGGAAAAAGAACAGCAAGGGAAACCTGGAGAACGATATAAAAGAGCAAGATTTAATGAAGTAGTAAGCATATCAGACAAAGCCCCAAGCTGGTTCTTTGAAAAGATTCATTAAACTGATACACCTCTGTTAAGACAATTCAAGGGAAAAAAACAAAGAAGGGACAAATAACTAATAATCAGGATGAAAAGGGGGACAGCACTGCTACATATCCTAAGGATATCAAAAAGTTAATGTGGATACCATAAATAGTTAATGGTAAATCTTCCTAAATGTTGTTGTAATGGACAAGGTCTTAGATAAACACACAACTTACCAAACAGACAAAAGATGAGCCAGAAAATCTGAATCATCCTATAACAAAAAAAATGAATCCCCTATTTGAAAACTCTTTCCTAAACTCCAGTCCTCAGTGCTTCAGTTAAGTGCTACCAAACATTTAAAGAAGGAATATTGCAATTTCACACAAACATCTCCCAAGAATGGGCGGGAAAACCCTAGACTTCCTAACTCTTTTTATGTGATCAGTATAAATTTAATAGTAAAGCCTAATATATCCTTGTTGGATAATCAGAGAAAAAAATTCCAAACCAATCCTGTAAGTACTGATACAAAATCTTCAATAAAATATTAGAAACTAGGGGCGCCTGGGTGGCTCAGTGGATTAAGCCACTGCCTTCGGCTCGGGTCATGATCTCAGGGTCCTGGGATCGAACCCTGCATCGGGCTCTCTGCTCAGCAGGGAGCCTGCTTCCTCCTCTCTCTCTGCCTCTTTCTCTGCCTGCCTCTCTGCCTACTTGTGATCTCGTTCTCTGTCAAATAAATAAATAAAATCTTTAAGAAAAAAAATTAGAAACCAAATGTAGCAATATTTTCATAATCTATCGTGAGCAAATTAGATTTATACCAGGAATTTCAGGTTGATTCAACATTAGAAAATAAATAATGTAATCCATAACACATTAAGAGCTTAAAAAAGAAAATAAATGACCAATACATGAAGAAAAAGAATTTGATAAAATTCAGTATCTAAATAAAAACTCTTAGCAATGTCCCAACAGAAGTGAACTTCTATAACCTGAAAATATCTATATAACCCTATAGAAAATGTCTTATTTAATAGTGAAATGTTGATAACTTTCCTTTTCAAACTGGAAACAAAACACAGACACCATTCCTATTCAACACTGTACTGCGCAATATGGAAAAGCAAGGAAAAGAAAAGGTAAAAGAACTGGAAAAGAAGAAACACACTATCATTAATTACAGACAATACATAATTGAGGATGTAGAAAATCCAAGAGAATTTACATTATTAGAGTAAGAGGTTTTAAAAATATTTGATTTGATAGACAGAGAGAGCAGGAATGGGGGGGAGAAGGGTAGAGGGAGTGGAGAAGCAGATTCCCCAATGAGCAGGGAAGCCCGACATGGGGCTCAATCCCAAGATCATGACCTGAGCTGAAGGCAGATGTTAACTGACTAAGCTACCCAGGCACTCCGAGAATAAGAGTTTAACAAGTTTTGCTAGCACAAAAATCAACAACAGAAACAGAACTGATTTTAGTCATTACAAAATGGAATAGTAAAAAGCTACCATTTAGAAAAGCATCAAAATTACCAAGTAATAAATACCATGTAATAAATCTAATAAAAAATTGTTTATTACCTCTCTGAAGAAAACATTCTGACATTTTAAAAAGACTAAATAGAGTAGATATATCATGCTCATGGACTGGAAGATCAATATTATAAAGATAACAATTCTTTCAAATAGAGCTATAGACTCAATACAATCCCAATTAAAATTCCAACAGGCTTTTCTGGGGGAACTTGAAAAGCTGATTCTAACATTTACATACAAGGGGCGCCTGGCTGGCTCAGCGGGTAGAACATGGGACTCCCGATCTCAGGGTCCTGAGTTTGAGCTCCATACTGGGTGTAGAGATTACTTAAATAAATTAATTTAAAATACATTAAAAAAATAAAATTTACACACAAAATGGAAAGGGGTAAGAACATCAAAGGTGGAAGGACTTCCTCTACCAGGTATTAAGACTTTTAGCAAAGCAGTACCAATTAAGGATGGTATTAGTATAAAAACAGACAAATCAATGGGGAACTAAGACAACCCAGAAACGGACCCATGTATATACGGACATTGCAGCGAGTGTGTAAAGTACAGACTTTTCCATAAAAAATGATGGGATGGGGCACCTGGGTGGCTCAGTCGATGAAAGTGTCTGATTCTTGGTTTTGGCTCAGGTGGTGATCTCAGGGTTGTGGGATTGAGCTCCAAGCTGGGCTCCCACACACAAGAATCCCCTTGTTCCTCTCTCTTTGCCCCTCCCCCTGCTTGCCCTCTCTCTAAAGAAAAGAAAAGAAAAAAAGAAAGAAAAATTTGTTTTTAAAAAGTGCTGGGATAATGTGATACCCACAGAAATAGCTAGAAATTTAGTTTTTAGGAGAGATAATTTTTTTTCTAAAATATCAACTAGAAAAAATGTAAATAAACAAAAAATCCTAAAAACTTTCCAATACAAAAAATAATCACATATAGGAAAAGGTACCAGAATGGCATGAGACATCTCAACAGCAAGATGGAATCTGGAAGTCTACAGAACAGGGTCTTCAAAATTCTGAGTGAAAATGATCTGCAATTGAAAATTATGCCCAATTCAAATCTCAATCAAGCATGGAGGATAGAATAAAGACATCGTGGATCTCTGAAACTCTGGTTGCCACACTACATCCTTACACAGGAAACAAGAGAAGGTTGCACTCCACCAAAAGGAAACTCTCAACAAGGAAGCCACGGAAACTTGGACAAACAGACCCAACACAGAAGAGAGACAACAGAAATTCCCAGAATAATAGCAAAAAAGAAATCTCAGTTTACAAAACAACATATACCAATTATTCAGGTAAATCTCACAGGAACATTATCTATTATACTAAAACCTGGATACAATTTCTTTGTTCAAACGGAAACATCTGATCAACCTTTGTAAAGTAATAAAACAAAATACAAAATAACTCTAAAAAATTGGAGGCATGAAAGTATGTGCACACATGCACACAGATACAGGATCATTTGGATCTTGAAAAAAATCAACAGAATGTTGCTTAGGTTCCTTTTCCCTCCACAAATTATATTAAAATGAGAGTATTCTTGTCCCTTCAACATCCCAACCATATATAGACCAAAATTCTGACTTTCAAAGAAACACATAAACATGAACATTAATCCAGTTTATTTTTTAATTTGGCATGGGAATTTAAAAGCCTAAAAATAAAAGAGAAAAAAGAGCCTCTAGATTGAGGAGACTACACTATACTGAAATACCATTACACTTCTTCCTATCAAATGGCAATAACAACATGCTATTGAAAGACCATGTGGCGGTGTTTGCTTTATTCTCGGATTCTATTTCTAACACTTGGAAATTAATAGTTTAATCTAAACCAAGGGAGAAAAATTAACAAATACAGCTTAAGTAGAAAATGAACAACTAGAGAAGCGCATGCAAAATAAAAAGCAAAAGATCATAAAATTTAGTTAGAAAGAGTATTCAGATAATGTACAAACTATACATATTATATATATACATATATATACACACATATATACATATATATATGATTTGAAGTTGCATAACAATGTCTAAGTAAAACTAGTAATGTGAAATTTTATAAACATTTTCAGGATTTCAGAGCTCTCTTTTTTTTATGATTAAACTGTACTAAGTAAGCAACAGACTTAAGAAAACTTTAAATTGCTTTCAAAAACCAGGCACTAAGTAAGAATATAAAATACCATTTCAAAAAATTCTAAACTAATATGAATTGGCAATGCAAAATAATATTTGCTTAAATTTAACTTCGAACAACCTAAAACAACAGATTCTACTAATAAACAAGGACATAAATTCTAAAGTAAAATAACAACCTTACAAGCAAAACAGTTCAATGGTTTAAAATTAGGGAAACAGTTTAAAGTTGAAAAATGTATTTTTAAAACAAAAATTATTTGTCTCTCAATCAAGAGAAGTTCTAAGCTGACTAATGTCATTCTTCCCTATGCTATTTAAAAGTACGCAGGATGGCATTCTTACCTGGAATAAGATCTGCATAGGTCAAGCTAATATATAAGATACTGATAAGTATTTTATCAGCAAGTGGATCAAGAGCACTTCCCAAAGCTGATTTTTGATTGGCCCAGTTTCGAGCAATAAATCCATCCAACTGAAAATAGAAGTTTTTTTTTTAAAACAAATGTCACAATAGATACAGAGTAGATATGTTGAAGGTTAATAGATACCAGAATAACAAGTATATTTTCATAAAATGTTAATAAAACCTCTTCTGTTTCTTACCCTCAAACCTTCTCAGTCTTTCACCAGATTGGTCTAAAAACAATTTCACTTTTCTACAGTACTTTTCTTTCTCAAGGCCTTCCGGTATTTCTTTTATTTTCATAAGGCCCTGTTGTGGATTGAATCCAAACACAAACTTAGAGATTTAAAGGACCCCCAACAAAGCCACAGAAAGCATGGCGGACAGAACACGGACTGGTAGCCTCTCCTTTGAGCCTTGGGTTATTTCACTACAGCCAAAATAGCTGCTTTTGCTTGCAAGGACTACGTGTTAACTCTAAGACTTCGATTTTCACTCCTAACTACTTTTCTATGATAAGAACCAACACAACAGTTCTCACTGTTATTTTCTGTTTAGTGCAACTGTTAATTCCATGTCTGACTGTATGTGAATAAAGAACTCAATCCTCAGGGGCGCCTGGGTGGCTCAGCTGGCTCAGCGTCCAGCTTTTGGTTTTTGGCTCAGGTCATGATCAGCCCTGTATCAGGCTCCGCATTCAGCTCCACATTCAGCGGGGAATCTCCTTAGTAAGACTCTCTCCCTCTGTCCCTCCCCTCACCTGCATGTGTGTGCTTTCTCTCCCTTCTCTAAAATAAATAAATCTTAAAAAAACCAAAAATTCTCTGTACCCGGCCTACTTAAAAATCTTCATATGAAAATTACTTACTCGCTATTCCTGGAAGCCAATAATATTTTAAAGCAGAGGTCATATATGGTTACCAATGGGCCAAATGGGGCCTGAAAGGAGCTTTTTGCTTAACCCGTCCAGAGCTTTAAAACTGTAAATTAGGTGCTAATATTTAAATAATCAAGTCTTACCACAAAAGTCCAGATCTCTAATTTCATTCGAGAAATAGAAAGATCTGATTACCCTGGGGCCACAAGATGAATTAAAACCAACTATCTACTGAAACCAACTCTTCCCATTAAATAAGGGAGGTTATTTTCTGGCTTTCCACGTCTCTACCTGGCTTTCATTCACTTTATTTAATTTCAAGCTTCAACAAATGTTTGAATTTTCTAGTCCTATTTCCAAGGACAAAGAATCAAGGAGAAATTAACTTAGACATAATTTAACATGTACATTTTAAAGGAAAAATAAGTCCTCTGTATCTCAGTGAGTGAGTTAGAGGTCTATGGTTAAGAACTTGCTTTTTGGCAGCAGAACATAACTGGTCAAGTCCTGGGTCAGCCCTTTACTATGTGACCTTGGGGAAATTATTTGGCCCAAGCTTCCCTTTCCTCATCTGTATAACCTATCTCAAAGGGTTTATTGTCTTCAGCACATAATGGAATTAATACTATTTAGTACTCAATAAATCCTCAAGGAAAAAAAAAGCAGTTACTAGCTTTTACTACAGCCACTGAAATAACTTATTTTCTTATAAATATACTACATGTAACAATGTCTAGAACTGGGCACTGGGGCCTTGGAAGATTCAGGTTTCAGTTCAGGTTTTGATCTCCAGGAACTTAACCCTAGACTCTTTTTTTTTGTTTTTGTTTTTGTTTTGTTTTTTTGACAGCGAGAGATCACGAGTAGGCAGAGAGGCAGGCAGAGAGAGAGTGGAGGAAGTAGGCTCCCTGCCAAGCAGAGAGCCCGATGCGGGACTTGATCCCAGGGCCCTGAGATCATGACCTGAGCCAAAGGCAGAGGCTTAACCCACTGAGCCACCCAAGCGCCCCAACCCTCCACTTTTCCCCTAGCATTCTGTTCTTCTACCTACATTAGATTCCAAGGTGACCAACATCACAGCTCCTTTGCAGACATCTGTAACTCTCTCACTTCACTCTCTATCCACCCTTACACAAAACTATCCATGTACTTACTCCAGGCCTGCACCTAATCAACTGACCATTGCTCGAGAACTCGTAAGTGGGCTAAACTGGTCTCACTTCAAATTCGGAATCATAAATCTTCCATGGGCGCTCAGGACTGCCTGGCAATCCCACACCTGCCTGTTTACCTTTTCTTTTCACACTGTCTGCTCACACTTCAAGTCTATTCCTCCTTCACTCCCAAAGCCTCTCACTCTAACTCATGATCATATCTATACTTTCCTTGAAAACCAGAAACAGATTGTTAGCACTCCCTTATATTCCCACCCACAAATCCACAACCTACCTGCTGTACCCAGATACATTCTCTGCCTTCCCTGATTCATGATCCTAGGCCCTCTCACCTTCTCTGATTTGCCTCTCTTCTCCCCCATCTCTCTTGCATCATCAATCTCCTCCTTTCTGTCTGGTCATTTAATTAACCAGGTAATTAACAACAAAAATTTACCCGGTACTACCTCCCTTGACCCTACTTCCCTATACCCCTATAAAGTAAAACCTTCTCAAAGCAATGTGTATTGTCATCATACCTCACATTTGTCGCCAAACCACTCTGACGGTCCCCACTCCTCTATAGAGATGGTGCTCATGAAGATCGCCAATGAATTCAACATTTTTAGCATGCTTGACCTCAACACAATTGAAGCAATGTCTTCACTTAACTTTTGGGACACCTGATGGCCTAATTTTCTTTCTTTCTCACCAGCTCTTCTTTCTCAATGTCCTTCACGGGCTCCTTTTCTATTGCTTCACCTACTGCTCATTTCTCTGACCTCTTCTCTTCTTTAACCTAGCCAAAAATCACTTCACGCAGACTTGACCATTCATATGCTGAAAACTCTCAAATTTATCTCTAACCCTGACTTCTTCCAACTCCAAACTACTACTACCCAACTGATTACCTCTACATTGACAGGTACAACAACTCTTGGTACTTTTCTATTGTGTCCTACCCTGAGTGTTGCTCATCACAGAAATTGGTACCGTCATGCACTAGTTGAAAAGAAAACAAAAAGTAACAGCCTTTCAGACGTATTTCTCTCACTGCACACATGCAATCCACTGACATATCAACTCAATCTTCACAACATATCCCAACTTACTCATTTCTCTCCAAACTCCCATCCAGACCAAGCTACTACCACTGCCACTCCCCTAGGTAACTGTAAGCCTCCTAACCAGCCTCTCTGCTTCCATTCTTGCCTTCCTACAATCTATTTCCCATATACAACATCAATCAGGCCTTGTCATTCCCCTGCTTAAATCTGCCCAGTGGCCAATCTAGAGGCATCAAAATCTCCATGAAGTAAATGTGAAATATGGTGCCAGATAGCTCAGGTTTTCACATACACTGTATATTTAGAAAAATGTAAATGAGGCCTGTCTGAGTTCAGTGAATACTGCAATCTCATGTGAAGCTAAAAAAAGGTATGGGCAAAAGAAGAGCAAATCCAGTAACTAAAAAAAGATCTTTTTAGATTTAAATAAATCCATTATCAATATAACGGACTTTGACAGACCTGGAGTGTGTCTGAGTAGAGACCTTCAGGCTACAGAGATAAAAGCAAGGACAAAAAGGGAAAAAAAAAGAGAAAAGAAAGAAAGAAATTGTGAGAATGGGGAGAAACAGTGACAAATAGGAGCTAAACTCTGAAAAAAAAAGTGGGAACCATTCTGAGATGCATATTTGGAAATGCTATATATGCAAATGTCCTCCTTTGTTTACCCTGCAAATTCTTCACTTAATCCTATATTGTTCACCAGTGCTAATGGGCAGGTGGAATTTTGTGTCTGTGAACCTCAAATGGAGTAGCTGACATTACAGATACTATACGACTGTTATTTATAGAAAATTAATTTATCTTCACTCTCACTAAATAAGTATCAAGCAATACTTTCCAAACATAAATCAGTCTGAAGAGGCACCACACCATTACTGCCTGTCTGGGTGCTCACACAGATCTCAGACCAGCCTTGTATGAGGATATAATGTATTTATTTCTACATGCAGACTCTGCCGTGATCTTAAACTTCTCCTCTATCTTTCCACCACTTTCCTCAACTCCGTTTTTGGAGGACGTGTAATTTTAAAAGTCATTTTAAATCCCTTATGCAACAAGGTGGATAATAAATACAAGTAATGCCACACATGCTGATGGCTGGTCAGTCCACAAAAGCCTATTTCACACATATGCTGCCTTCCGTTATAAAATTATTTTCCAAGTTCTAATTTGATAAAACTCGAATAAATCCTTCCCTCCTCTGAAACTGACACAGTGATATAAAGGGGCTATTTTTTCATCTGTCCATCTACTGGGGGAGTGGAAGAAGAAGGATGCCTAATGCCTGGCCCAGGACAGGATCTTCTGCTGGGTAGTCAGATAGACATTGCAGAGCAGGGATCAGAAACCAAATCTGTGTGGATGCTTATAGCCTCCCACCAGCATAAACCTGAGTAGAGCTCTGACCTCTACAAGCTCCCTGGTCACAATAACTGACCCACTGTTTCTGCCCCCCATCAGCCAAACCAGTTGTTGTTAAAGATCAGAGTATTTCTATTACAATAAACAGAAAAGTAGTCTCAGAACTTCTCTCCTTTATTTCTATCCCTAAAGCAAATACTTGGCTCCTTGGGAATTTCTAAAGGTTTTTCTTTAACAAAAAAGTTAAGAACCAAAAGTAAAAAGCACTCCTCCTATGCCTCCCAATAACTTTCCCTTCCTTCCTTAGATCACTTAAAAAATAAAGAGTTCCACACAGACGTTAAAGACAAGTCCTTATACAAAGTACTGGGTGAAATGCATCTTGAGGATTTCTTTCCAGGAAAAAGCAGACTAAGTCTGTGCTATTTCAGTGTACCAGAGACCCTGGGATTTGAAAGGGGAGCAAAAGAGGGGGAGTGCATTTACAACTTACCAAATCAGTTAGCCCAGCTAAAGCAAAAACTCCTAGTGCAATATTAAAATCCTCTTCAATAATCAAATAGCCCAAAACTGGGGCCAAGCCAATTCTTGTCATTGACAACATATTTGGGATTGTCCATGGGTTTTCATACTGAAACACAAAGACAACAAAATTTAAATTAAATGCTAGAAATTCATACTTTAACCATATTAGAAAAATATGCTTACAGCAACTTAGGAGTCAAAAACTATATAAACTTTAAATTTAATACTTTGACTTTTAAAATCCATTCTGTCTTTACAGACCATAGCTCTAAAACTGTCAGAAATACAGAAGATGAAGATATGTCATATACCCATAAAGTGTCTGCTATACGTACACACACATTTCCTAAAGAGAGAAAAGAATATGTATTATTTACCATATAGGTCAAGGCTTTCATATAGGACTTCAGGATTAGAATTCAAACCTTACAACACTCTGCTTTTAACAGTATAACTTCAAGAAGATGTTATACTTCAAGTAGAAAGCTTAGATGAAGTGTCAGGGAAAAACAAACAAACAAAAATGAGCCAAATTATCAACCCCAGGCATTCTGGCCTAAAATGCTTAGCAAATAACTTCTCTCCCTCCCCTGCACATACCCATCAAAGGAAGGCTAAATGCTATACAGTATACAGACATATGATGAAGAGGGGAAAAAAATTTAATTCCATGATCTCATCACTGAATGGATAATTGCTGGAAGAAAATGGAGATAGAAATAGGGATTGAGACCTTTAGGAAATAAAGAGAAATTACGTAAATCTGTTCAAAACAGCCATGAAAATGAAATGTTAAAATTTCCACCTAGAATCTGAGAGCTTTAATATTCCTTGAAACTTCATTTGGAGCCAAGCTGTTTGAAATTGGCACTAACAAAAGGGCTCTTTGGCAGCTACTACGAAGAACATTACTTACTTGCCAAACAAAATCTGTTGCATGAGAATATTTCAACTTTAAAAAGCCCCACCCTAGTGGAGCTAAGATACCCTGCCCAACAGGATAGAGAAATAATACCAAGAAAATGTCTCCCTAAAGCCTGGACTTTTTCTCTACTGGTGAAGGTTGCCAAGTCCTACCCCATGGGACTATCTCCTCACAAGACTAACCCTACTCTTAATTAGTAACCAATTAATCTGAACCTTAACTTTGATTTTTTAAAAACAGTTACAGTTTCCATTTCTAAAGAAATCTTTTTAAATTCCATGAACCATCCCATAAGAAAAAGCAGTTCTCTAAAGATACTAAATCTGTGGGGTGCCTGGGTGGCTCAGTGGGTTAAAGCCTCTGCCTTTCACTCGGGTCATGATCTCAGGGTCCTGGGATCCAGCCCCGCATCGGGCTCTCTGCTTGGCAGGGAGCCTGCTTCCTCCTCTCTCTCTCTCTGCCTGCCTCTCTCCCTACTTGTGATCTCTATCTGTCAAATAAATAAATAAAATCTTTAAAAAAAAAAAAAAAGATACTAAATCTGTGTTTATAAACAAACTGGTAAGAAATGTTCACCTTAATTTTAAAAGAGAATGGGGTCGTTATGGCAGAATACTGCCATTGAAAGCTACAGAAAAAAACTTCAAATTCTCCAGAAACAAATCACCAAACAAGAAGCAGTACAAACCTCTTCTCAAGGACCCTTTATTGAAAGTAGAACACATTATGTAATGAAATGGGAAAATTCTGGGAACATACTCCAAATTCAAGTTCAAAGGTCAGACTGTTTCAGAACCCAGAGAAAAAACTGTTTACCATGATCTGTTTACCATAATGTGGTACCGAGTAAGTCAAACACTGATCCAATATTACAGCTACTCAGAGCGGGGGAAAAAAAGTTCATGACTGAGAAAAAGGAATCACAAAACAAAAGGTCAAAATAGAGTCCCAAAATTAACGTCAGAAATACCTATAGGGCAAAATTAAAGACAAAGCTGGTAACAGCCAGATCATTTCATTTGGTTAATTAATCAACAGAACTATAATGTTGTTGGAACAGTGAAAGAGAGTTCTTTTTAGCTCCATATAAAATATTTTAAAGTACCTCATTAATTTCTAATCATTACATTTGCATAAGTTTCTAAATTACAATTAAGAGAGCTAATCTCAGATTACCCAACCAGATAACCTGTGGCATACTCGACCAACTACTGCCGCTCTGGGAAGGACTTCAGCCACCATATGGCAACCTCAAAGCATCCAGCATTCAAACCCCGACATACTTTAGCTATTAGTGGAGCTGAGACCCCGGCCAGGATGTGGCCACCTCAACCCATGCTGTACAACTGATGAAAGCAGTACAGGGCCCACTGAAGACCTAACAATTGAAGATGTAATAATTGCATGAGCCTTGCTAACATGACATCAAAAGCTCTCCCACATTCATGCTCTGGTGTCTTCTGCCTGGGCGGTATTTCAAAAGGTAAGCGGACAAATATTTCGTTCCATTACCTCAAAAAAAGAGTCGTAATCTTCTTCTATAATTAGAAATTAAAGAACCCTTTAATTACGATTATTTCATTATCCTTCATCTTGTAATACATAAGGTTACCAAAGGTCAAATGATAGTGAACCAAACCTGCACAAGCCAAAAGGTTTGTATACTTTTCTAAAGATTCCTACTGACTTGCCCTAAACATTGGGGAATGGCTTCAGAGAATTAAAAATAGACTTAATAAGACAAGTGAAGGCTATTTTTACCAATGCAATATCCTGTGGCCGATCCCGCTTAAGGTGTGGACAGAAAGGGGGTAGGGAAGGAGGAATTCTAACTTGACCGCCGAGACTAAAGGTGGACTCGGCTGGCACCTCTGAAATTCATCCCAACTGAATGACCTGCCCGTTACTCCTCTTCAGGGAACGGTTTACAAGTTCTGGAACGGAAATGTCTGACTTGGGCAGTCAGAGCACGTTATTTTCGTCCAAGTCCGACCTCCGTGAGGGCCCGCGATCCCGACCCAGGGTTGCCCCTCCGCCGCCTCCTCGGTACATACCAGGCTGGTGGCGCTCGCCTGGCCCCATCGGCCGCCCCGAGCCTCCGCGGCGGCGTCCCCTCCGGCTGCGGGCCCGGGAGCCGCCTTCCCCGCGCCGGAGCAGTGGCCCCGTGGGCTGGCCCCAGGCAGCCGCAGACCGAGCGCGGCGGGACGCAGCCACCAGCGCTCCACCAGGCAGCCCAGGCAGCCAGGCACCGAGCGCAGCAGAGCCCCGCGGGCGCGCCCCTTGCCCGGCCGCACCCCTGGCGCCCATGCCGCGCTGCGAAGGAACCCCCACGAGCCGCGGGCTACGCGCGAAGCCAGCATGGCCCTGCCGCCGCGCCGCGAGGACACAGGCGGCGAGAGCTCAGCAGCCTGGGGCACTGGCGAGCCGCCTCTCCATAGAGTCCCCGCGACGTCGGCAAAGCTCAGCCGCCTCCATGGCAGTTTTCAAACCCCAGCTCGCTTTGCTTATACAGGTGGCACGGAGCCGCCAAGGACGACGCCTTCGCGACGCTTTTGCGACACCGTTGGCGCTGGCCTCCCAGCGCCCCCGGCGGTAGCAGGAGGAGCGTTGCGTTAGGCACCGTGGGCTTGCAGGGAGCCGTAGGTTCGCGGTGCTGTGGTTTTCTTGCTGCGGTGGTGGGGAGCTGAGGTCCACGCGGAGGGGAGCACAGGAACTAGTAGGGCTGGGTGACGGCGGGGCCGATGTGGCCCGAGAGCGTAGGAGCCGTTTCGGATCTCGGCCTGAAGCCCTCCGAGGCCCGTTGGCCTGCAGAAGACCCCCCCTCCGAGGTGTGTGCGGCGCTCTGGGGGTCCTCGTGGGAGGTTTAAATATTAGTAAAGTGTCTGGTATAGAAGTCATTAATACAAGCTCCCTGCCTTTTCCCCTCTTCTGAGCGTTTAATACGCCAAAAATGTGGGTATTAGAAAATGACAGTTTACCAGGAAAGTGTTTATTACAGCTAGGTTCTAGTGCATTCTCCCATTTAATCCTTCCAGCAACTCCAAAACAGGTTTACAGATAAGGAAATTTAGGCTGAGAGAGGTTAAGAAACTTGCTTATTAGAGGAATATCCAAAATAAGAATGAGCTCATTGGTCAATATTATTATACATTAATTACTAATATTGCAATTATATTAATTGCTGACATATTTTGCATTAACATTGCAATGTTGTAGAACTGTTTTCTTAATTGAGTTCTGTGTCAAGTTGGATTTGAATGGGTCTTGCCGCCTCGGCACTGTTTCGCCCCCACCCCCCACCCCAGGCCTGTCTGTGATGACAGACCCACTTTAAAGTTGATCTTGTTAGTTCAGGTAGTTAGGAAAGGAAAAGACCACCTGAATTTGAAAATCATTGTAGATCTGAGTATTTATCAAAAGAATCTTTAATGTCTTATGGGCATATTGAAATACTGACATTGTGAGAAAAGTTGAACTTTCCGTACTAGCAATGTGAAAATAATTTTTTAAAAAACCAAAAAGAAAAAAATGAAAAAAACCATATTGGAATCAAATACCTACAATTCTCATAGACAGACATTGGATAATCCTGTGAAGTGAGAATGAGAAGTATCTCAATCTCTCCTGTGCTTTTCACTCACTAAATTGCCTTTATTCACTCTTTCCACTTCTTCCTAATTTAAGACAGTTTCTCACTGTTTCTTAGGAGTTTTCTTCTCTATGCTGCATCTGCCTGTAATAGTTGGCACTATGTGGGCTTTTATTGTGGTAATCATTTTCCAGTATATACTTGTTTCAAATCATGTTAAGTGTATACAATGATGTATATCAATTACAGCTCAAATAAAACTGGAAAAAATTTAATATGTATGTGTTATGTATATTAAGACAACTTTGCTATGGACTACTGATAGTACTGTGAAGTATAAAGTAGCACGGTAAAGGTCTGGCATTTTGGCCTAAAGGACAATAACAGGTTAATACATAGGACTAAAAATAGGGGTGCTGAGAGACTATGGACTCTAAAAAACAACCAGAGGGTTTTGAAGGGGTGGTGGGGTGGGAGGTTGAGGAACCAGGTGGTGGGGATTAGGGAGGGTACGTACTGCACGGAGCACTGGGTGTGGTGCAAAAACAATGAACACTGTTACGCTGAAAATAAACAAAAAAAAATTTAAAAAAAAAACAGTTAAATTATGATATACCTCCAAAAAAAAAAAAGTAGGGGTGCTTGGCTGGCTTGGTCACTGGAGTGTGCGACTCTGATTTTGGAGCTATGAGTTTGAGCCCCATATTGGGTGTAGAGATTATTTAAAAATTAAATAATTTTTTATTTAAAATTTAAATAATAATATAAAAAATTTAAAAATAAATAATAATGAGTAACAGTGCTTCTAGCAATGCATTTCCCTAACATTTTAAGACAGGAGAATATCCAAGTATTAATCTCTGATTTCATTTTCTAGAACATGACGGGTGTCAATAAATTACAGGTTAATCTGGGATGAAGGATGTAGAAAATGCAAAAACCCTGGAAAACAATTCCATTTATAAGATAGTAGGTACATAAAGTAAATAAAGAGTGTAACATATTTCCTAACATAGTTTGGAGGAGGGCAAAGGAAACCTTAAAATTCTACAGTTAGTATTTGTTTTATAGTAAGTTCATTTTCTGTTTTATAAATCTATAATTGTTCATTTCTATCCAGTAAGATTAAATAGGTGGGCAACTTACATGTCTGAGGGGATTGGGAATCTCTGTCACTGAACTTTTCCCCCAAATTGGGAAAAAATAATTAGAGAAGTCTGTAACAAAAATCCAAATAAGAATCCATATGTAGGAATGCCTGGGTGGTTCAGTCACTTAAGCGTCTGCCTTCCACTCAGGTCATGATCTCAGGGTCCTGGGATCAAACCCTGCCTAGCTGGCAGGCTCCCTGCTCAGCAGGGTGTCTGCTTCTCTCTCTGCTTCTCCCCCGCTCTTACTCTCTCTCAAATAAATAAATAAATAAAACCTTTCTTTTAAAAAAATCCATATGTAAACCCTAAGTCTCATGCTTGAAATTAATTTCAAATTTTTATCTCTCTACTCTTTTTATTAGAATTTTTTTTTAAAGAGCAGAAAATATACTAGTCAGGTATCTTATCCCAACTTCTCTAGTCAATCATATAAGTGCTAACATTAAGAGAACCAAAGAGGGGCGCCTGGGTGGCTCAGTGGGTTAAGCCGCTGCCTTCGGCTCAGGTCATGATCTCAGGGTCCTGGGATTGAGCCCTGCATCGGGCTCTCCGCTCAGCAGCGAGCTTGCTTCCCTCTCTCTCTCTCTGCCTGCCTCTCTGTCTACTTGTGATCTCTCTCTGTCAAATAAATAAATAAAATCTTAAAAAAAAAAAAGAGAACAAAAGAATATGAAAAGAAAAAGGACTGTAAATAAATAACCTTGGATAATTAGCCAAGTTGACAGTGTACTTTAGTTCTGTGAAAACATAAATGCTTTTAACAGCCACTAATATCTATAGTACAATCACAGTGATACTGTGTTTAGCTCCTTATCCTTTAATTGATCCTTTGCTGAGGAAGTTGTAAAAATAAAAATCCCGCCCTTAGAGAGTAGTAGTATCTTGCCACATTTATGCTTTCCTTGGTAAGTTACAAAGCACTAAAGTTCTGGCTGTGCTAACTATCAACACATTTGAGGCTTTTGAAAAAAAAAAAAAAAAGACTCTATCCCAAATGTATTAATATTTTCTATCACTAAATTGACAAACTAGAAATATGTTTGCCCTCCCCTTATATCAGACATATGATGAGGCATAGGTTTGTTATTTATAATAATTTTTTTAGTCTGGGACACTAAACTTGAGCCACTTTCTGTTTCTTGGAACCAGAAGAAAATAGTGATAATGCAAAGAAGTAGCTTTGCAAATGGATCTTATATAAGTATAAATAATAATGATTGGAAGTTAAAGCAAACCAGAAAATTGAAATTGTTTCTCTAGGAATCAAGTTAAATCTTGTAGGAGTGAGTCAGTACTTACTGACACAAAAGCCAGTATCTAGTAACTAGGAAGGCACAGGTTTCAATCATTCTAATAAATACACCAACAGCCTTAAATAGAAAGGAATAAAATGATTTGATTTAGATTCAAAACACAAGAGAGGGAATTCATTGTAGGACCAACCTCCTCAAGACTTGCAGAGATTAGCTCCAACAAAACTCTGTAATTTAGCTCACTCTTTAATTTACTAAGAGATTAAATTATTAAGAGATCTAAACTAGGGGCACCTGGTTAGCTCAGTCGGTTAAGTGGCTGCCTCAGCTCCCGTCATGATCCTAGAATCCTGGGATCAAGCCCCACATCAGGTTCCTGGTCAGTGGAGAGCCTGCTTCTCCCTCACCCTCTGCCTGCTGCTCTGCCTACTTGTGCTTTCCCTCTCTCTGTCAAATAAATAAAATCTTAAAAACAAAAAAAGAGTGAACTAAACTATTTCTTTTTTTGTCAACTTCTAATGCTAATTTTTCATTATTCCTTCCTGCAAAAGTACTGCCGGTACTAAATCTATCAAGGCTTTACCTAAAGTTTTTAGGCAGGCCATCCTTGTAGGAACCTCTAAAAGAAATAAAAGTGCTCACATAGACAGGCATTATCTACAAACGAGGAAGTAAAAAAGGTTGGTTTCAATATATTTACCCTCTTCCCTTTGCAATAGTTTAAAAATAACAAAGGGATTTTTAACATTATTTAGTGCATGACTTGCTTTATTTTCCATTCTAGTCCTCCTTCCTGTCAAAATGTAAGAGTCTTGTTTTCCTTTTTGTTGCTTAGGGTACCCCGTTTTCATGTTTTTATCTATCCTTTCTATTTCAGGACAAGTGGCTGAATTTTGGAAGGTGACAAATCACCCTCATTAACCACCAGAAAAAAAATTAAACCAATGCTGTGGACCCCTTCAGTGATTTTCTTCTGAGAGAAGCCTTCAAATATGAGCACAAGGTAATTTTTTTTCCTCCACAGAATCCTCAGCATTTTAGTTCATCTTAAAGGGGTCCATGTAGGGGACCCTACTGGCTCAGTTGGTGGAGCAAGTGACTCTTGATTTTGGGGTCTTGAGCTCAAGCCCCACGTTGGGTGTAGAGATTACATAAGAACGAATAAAGGGGTTCTTGTAATTACGGAAAATGGAATGCAAATATGAAAATTTTTCAAGTGTTTTGTGTTTTGGGGGCCACTTGGGTGGCTCAGCCAGTTAAGCATCTGCCTTTGTTTCAGGTAATGATCACAGGGTCCTGGGATTGAGCTCACATTGGGCTCCCTGCTCAGTGGGCAGTCTGCTTCTCCCTCTCCCTCTGCCCCTCCCCACCCACTCCTGCACTCTGTGTGTGTGTGTGTCTCTCTCTCATATAAATAAATAAAATCTTAAAAAAATAGTGTTTCTGAATATGTACATATTCTTTAGCTATTAATTTCCTGCACATATTTCATAGTCTTTAAGAATTGAGCAGAGTTATTATTCATATTTTTATAAACCATGTCTCCTTATAACTCAGTATTAATTTTTTTCCCAATTAAATCAGGTTATTTAATAACCTTATTTCTGGTGCACAGGCTGATACATAGGATAAGAGGGGACAGAGCTGGGTAGCTCAGTACTGATAGCATTAAAAACAGTTGTGTTTCTTGGCAAAATTGCAGTTAGACTAGGTCCCTTCTAACATTATGAACAAAGTATAGGGCTGGATCCCTTTTGAAACATTTTTCACTGCTTTCTTATTAAAACACAGATTTGACCCAGTAAAACTAGATATTACCAAAGTAGGGTCAACTTGTGCAGATGTCAGCCAGAGTTTGGGATGGATTTTCTGGTACTAAAGCCAACCCTCTCTTCTGTTCTTATCAACTCCAAGCCCATTTCCCAGGAGGCAAATTAGCCTAAATGTATTCTTTCCTTTTTTCCACAAATACTTAGAAAATTGTTGTATACCAGTCATGTCCTAGATTCTAGGCAACCCACACATGTCTCTGTTCTCAGAGAACTTACATGATTGCACACTATCTAGACTCTAGCCCCTAAAAGATAAAAAAAAAAATGTCTTCCAAGGAACGTTTTCCAGATCTCCTATTGAATCTGGTAAAAGCTATAAAACATCTGCAACACAAATTTTGTGTGAAATTTAAAGGATTCCTGTCACCCAGGAGACCCACTCACCTACCCCAAGGTAAGAACCACTAGGCAGTGCTCTCTGAGTTCAGGTGGTCTTATGAGCCGTTGGCCATGTTCCCAGGAGTCAGGTCTTGTGCTTGGTCTCTGCAGCCCCTAGTCTCATATATTAGGTGGAGAAAACACAGGGCTGTCACCTCAACTTTTCTTTTAGAGCCATTGACTTAGCAACCCAGAGGGGCACCTGGGTGGCTCAGTCTTTAAGCATCTGCCGAGGTTCTGGGGTCGAGCCCTGCATCAGGCTCCCTGCTCAGCCGGGAAGCCTGCTTCTCCCTCTCCTACTCCCCCCTGTCGTGTTCCCTCTCTTGCTGTCTCTGTTTCTGTCAAATAAATAAAGCAGCCTTTATTTATTTATTTAGCCTGCTTCCCCCTCTCTCTATGCCTGCCTCTCTGCCTGCTTGTGATCTCTCTCTGTCAAATAAATAAATACAATCTTTTAAAAAAATGTTAAAAACTTCCACAACTGAAATTTTAGCTGAGAGTTTTTTTTCACTGAGCAATTATTCAACATTCAGAGAGCAGGAGACAACAGAACGACATGACTTGCCTTTTTTTTCTCTAGCAGGTTTTCAGTGTCATGACTACATTTTGGCCGCTACTGTTAGAATACCATGTACGAGATGTTGTATTAGTGTCCTGTTGCTACTTGCAACACATTGCCACACACTTAGTGCCTTCACACAAATTTATGACCTTAGAGCTCTGTAGGTCAGAGTTTGACGCGGGTCTCCCTGGCTTTAAACGTCAAGGTGCTGACAGGTGTGTTCCTCTCTAGGGGGTTGTTTCCTTGTCTTTGCCAGATTCCAGAGCCCACCCACATTCCTTGTCCGATGCCTCCGCCCTCTGTCAGAAAAGCCAACGTGTTGCATCTGTTGTGCCTTTTCCCTGCAGTCTTCCTCTCACTGACGCTGTCATTCTGCCTCCCTCTGCCACTTTCAAGGTTACGTCTGATTATATCAGACTTGTCTCCCAATTTTAGGGTCAGCTGACGAGCAACCTTAATTTTCCTTTGCCATGTAAGCCAACATAGTCCTAGGTTCTGGGGACTAGAACCTGGGGACGATCGAAGCTGTATATACACATGGTAACTAATTCCACCGTGGAGAAAAGCTGATGATGGAAATCACTAGGTACACTCTACCTTGCCATCCCCAGGCCGACTCCCTAGAGCAAACCTAATACATCTTGTCTGTTTTTAGTTCTAATGGTTACCTCCATAACTTAAAGCCAGTATGCAGTTTGTGTGAATTAATATTGCCTTCTAACCAGAAGTATTGTGTAATGATCTGGGAGGAATGCTTTGGATAAGGATGAATCCGTGAGGGCTTAGTTGCTGGAAACACAAACGACGGTAGCCACAGTAAGAAGAAGGACTGCACAATGGAATTGGGTGCTTGTCATATTGTTGGAAGGGTGGAGGCGTGGGCGCTCTGTGCTGGGTCTCCAGAACTGACTCCCAGGAAAAGGCTGAAGGTCTGGCTTGCTGCAGGAGCTGCTACCCCAACAACAGTGAGGACGGTGGAGAATGAGGGCTGCTGCCATCACCCCACAGCTGCTTCGCAACTACTGCTAGGATAGAAATTAAATGTCTCAACTGCATATGCCATGTTGGAGGAAGATGGCTCTCTCCTCACTTCCACCTTCCAAATCCCACACAGTATGTCTCGTCAGTGCAAGCCAGCTCTCACTCAGAACGCTAGCTGCAAAAGGAGTGTGGAAATGTCAAGTTTCTTTGCTTCCTAGTCTCTGTGTGATAGGAAAGCCTACCAGGAGGTAGGAATGAAGGTTGGATATCAAATCGCTGTATTCACGACCTTCACCTCTTTGGCTCGGCAATATGCATATACGAAATTCTACCCATTCATAGCCTTCTGTATAACAATAGCAACTATAACACATTAATGCAAGAACCCTATTTCCCTCCTTTATAAAAGGGGAGTGATTCATACAGGTCCATCACTGACCGGTACACGTTCCTCTTCTGTTTCAGCTGCATTCTCACCTTGATAACCTC